>NW_027362764.1:745566786-746879286 GCF_046119375.1 Phyllobates terribilis | reverse complement strand
CATAAGTGTCTTCTTGCTGCACTACCTGCAACATGACCCTCATATTGTCAGAATTCGAAGTAATCATGACTACTGGGTTGCCACACTCTTAGATCCCCCAAACTTTTCGATCAACCTTTTCATTTTAATAAAGACCAAAAAAAATTGTCATTTTTGAAATTATAAGCATTAGCAGGTTATTAGAAGCTGAAATCAAACAGTTTTCAACTCAAAACTTTATTCTAGGTGATGTTACATTTTCACATAGGACCCCTTGTTCGAAAGGAGCTTCTGAACTCTCTCGTCCATTGAATTTTTCAGGTTTTGGATGGTTTCTGCTTCAATTGTTTTGCATGAGGACAGAATACCCTCCCAGAGCTGTTGCTTAGATGTGAACTGCCTCCTGCCATCATAGACACTCCTTTTAATGATGCTCCAGAGGTTCTGAATGGGGTAGAGGTCAGGGGAGCATGGGGGTCACACCATAAGTTTGTCCCCTTTTCTGCCCATATCAGCCAGAGATGCAGATGTTTTATGTGCAGCATGAGATGGTGCATTATCATGCAAAAAAATGATCTTGCTGTGAAATACACGGTTCTTCTTCTTGAACCATGGCAGGAAGTGCTGTTTGAGAAAATCCACATACATTATGGAGTTCATCTTTAGCGCCTTCAGGGATCCTAAAGGGGCCGACAATCTCTCTCCCCATGATTCCAGCCCAAAACATTACTCCACCTCCTCCTTGTTGGCGCTGTAGCCGTGTTTGCGTGGGGTGTCCATCAACCAGCCATCCTCCACTCCATCCATCTGGACCATCGAGCGCTGCACGGCACTCATCCGTGAACAAAACAGTTTTGAAATCAGTCTTCATGTAATGTTTAGCCCACTGGAGCCGTTTCTGCTTGTGTGAAGTGGATAGAGGAGGTCGACAGGATGGCGTATGCACAGCTGCAAACCTCTGAAGGACCCTGCATCTTGTTGTTCGGGGGACGTTGGAGGCACCAGCAGCTTCAAAAACTTGTCTGCTGCTATGACAAGGCTTTTTTGCCGCTGCTCTTTTAACCTGACGTAATTGCCTGTAGGAAAGAGTCCTCAATTTGCCCTTATCAGCACGCACACGTGTGTACTGTGAATCAGCTACATACTTCTTGATTGCCAAGACACTTCATCCTGATCATCGCACAATGTTGATTGTAGTCATGCCTTGACCTAAACACTCCACAATTTGTTGCTTCTCAGCAGCCGACACATCCTTTTTCTTTCCCATTTTGGCAGAAAATGTAGGCTGCTTAATAATGTGAGACAGCCTTCTTAAGTAGTCTTGCCTTTCATTGGACACACCTGCCAAACTAATTAGCACAGGTGTCTGCAATTGCTTACAGTGATATAAAGAGCCCTGACACACATCACCATCAATGAGTTTAACTGACAAACAAACAAATTCTTCCCTTATCACTCCTAAACACTTTTTGCATAATAATTTGGAACACAGTGTACATGTGCTTTTCCACAAAACACCAGTGGTTCACGTAGTGAATCTTACAGTTCTAACTTGCCAACCGTGGTCTGTATGGAGTTGTTCAATAAAGGGCCCAAAATTAAGATAACATAGATGGGAGAGGTCTCTATGAATAGGAATTCCTAAGTGTCTGATACCCTGTGAGGGCCAGGCAAAGGGAAAGTTGGACTGGATGGAATCCTATATGGATTTGGGGAGGGAGACATCGAGGGCCTCAGACTTCGCTGCATTGATTTTAAAATTTGACCATGTAACAAAGTGATCTATTTCAGCCATAACAGCATGGATGGATATATGTGATTGAGTGATATATACTAGGACGTCATCAGCAAATAGAGAGCACTTGTACTCGGTGCCTCCCACCTCAATCCACCTAATATTGGGGTTATGGCGAATTGATGAGAGCAGGTGCTCCGTCACTAGGATGTATAAGAGAGGGGACAGAGAACATCCCTGCCTTGTCCCATTGGTGATTGTGAAAGGTGATGAAAATGTTCTGATGCACCCCCTGGGCCTTGGGACACCCGGAGCCGTACCCTTTTTGGTGGATGCTGGTGGTTGTAGTCTTCGTGGCGGCGACCCGGTTCCGTGGCTCAGGGTGGTCAAACCAGTGGCGGAACTATTTATGTGGTTTTGATGTTTAAATGTCCGACTACGCCACCCGTGGATTGCGGTCAGAGTGAACCGCCGCTGCAGGGCAGACCGCTGAGGCTGGTGTTGTGGGTGCAGCAGAGCGTAGCATAACTCCTCACGGGAGGAGTATAGCCTCAGGGCAGTGTATGCGGAGGATGGGGGTGATGGTGCAGGGCAGCAGCAGTAATGACACGGAGTCAGTGATGCAGTCCAGGGCCTTTACTCACAGTTCTTATTATCCAGACCACGTCTGCAGGTAACGGTTGCCCACGTCGTACTGTGCTCACCAGGTGAGGGGCTCAGACAACTCCCAGATAACTTTGGAGCGCTTCACAGGACCCCCTTTGTGTGTCCTTTGTCTGGCCTTTCTTACCAACCCTTCTGTCCGGCTGCCTCGGGTCTCCTCTTGGTAAACTTGGCGCCAGTTTCCCTGACCCTATGTGGTGCCTTCCTAGCGGGTGTAGCGAGGGGCTGCGCCACATAAAATGTCACAGCCTCCGGTTTCTAGCTGAGGGTCGTTTCCTGCCTCCACTAGTTTCGGGGACCGGTCTCCCCCTTTGGCCTGACCCCTCCATGCAGGTGGATTCGGGCGTGCGGTGGCGACTCGCCCGTCCGCACCCCTGGGATCCCTTCATTCCTCGTTCCTGGAGCCTTCTCCGTTCCTCTTCCTTCCTTCTCCCTCTTCCAGGCCTGGGCCTCTGTTACTAGGCCCGCCTCCGGAGCAGAGCTCATGCAGAGCCCCTGCTCCCTGCCACTTCTGCTCAGACTTCTCTGCACTGAACTAAGATGGTGCCCACCTTTTATACTCCCTTCTCAATGCACCCAGGAACTGCTTCCTCCCTGCTCCTGCACTACAGGGTTCCCCTTCCTCAGTGTTCCCTCCCCCCACTCCAGCCAGGGACAGGGACTGTCGTGCCCATCTCAGAGACATATTGGTCGCCCTGCCCCACGGCAATGTGGTGTAATGCATGCAGGTGTCGGGTCCTGATCCACACTCCATCCTTACCTGAGAGTGAGATATCACACCTCTGGGTGAGGTGCAATACCTCTGTAGCAACCGAGCCCTCAGGGTGCTACAGTTCCATTTATCTTCAGCCTAGGTGACGTATTGTGATACAGGGCCGTGATTTTGGCTATAAAAGGGTCCCCTAGTCCCCTACCCCAAGCTTTTTAAGAGAATCATATATGGCGTGCCAGGAGACTCTATGGAATGCTTTCTCAGCATCCAACGAGAGTATCTAATTACAAATTTTTAACTGCATCTAGCCCAGGAAATACTTTGTGCCTAGTAGCAGTGTCTGCTAGTCAGCGGATTATCCCGGCTGTTAAGCAAGCTACACCACCTGTAGTTTGGACACTTAATTTTTTCAAAGGAAATGCTTCGGGACCACGGGATATTCAGTGAAGAGCATCAGGAGGCACCCCAAGGCATAGGGGCTGGGACTGGCAGTAGGATGCCTTGTGGTGGACAGCCGAGCTCGATCCTTATAAAAGCTTTTTAACTGCAGCAGCTTTAGTGGACGCTACTGGAGCTGGAATTACGCGGCTGCTGGCATGAGACTTGCCCTCCAATAGATCCTTGTAAATGGATTTAAAGTGTATTCATTCAAATTAGAGAGACAATTTAAATTAAAAAGCTTAGAGCTGCCTCCACCACAGGGGGGCTCGCTCGACCCACCAGCGGACAGGCACCAGTATTGGGAGAGGGGGGCTGGCCGTCAGGGTTCACCGCGGCTCTGGCATAAACCCGGCGACACGGAGGTGGCACGGGCAGGAGCGGACTGAACGTGTCGGCTTCTCACTTTTTGGATTTTAGAAGGGCATGACATGCATATATCTGTGTCTTCCCCTCCTTTTACTCCTCCACCTCTTTTCTTTTCGCATGACTATATGTACTTGTCACTTTTCCATGTGTTAGTTGTGTCTTCTGAGCAGTTTGTCAGCTTTTGGACACCTTTGAAGGTGTTTTCTATGTGTTTCTATGTGTTTTTGTTTGCCTGCCATTGGTTTTAACGGTGTTCGAAGGTGTTCGACGAACAGTTCGACGAACAGTTCGGCGAACACACGGGTGTTCGACGAACCGAACCGAACTCGAACACTACGGGGCACTGTAACATGCAGGGGAGAGTTGAAACATTGTAATTACCACAGGAGGCAGGATTTCTTCCAGACCCTGGGCCTGGAATCATCAGAAACTTGACTGAATAAAAAGACATTTCACGGCAACAAGACCTTGAATATGAGGCACACAGGTATGTATAGTATAGATTTACATTTCTATCACTTGTATGCCCATATTAGAGGTCAGATAAGTGCCAGAGGTGACAGATTCCCTTTAACCACCTCCCAAGATAAATTAACAGAAGAGACTACAATGCCCTTAGGAAGAGTGAAATCAGGTTCCGTTATCTTAGACTCATTAGGACAAAGACTCAGAGAGAGAGCGTCTGCCCGAACATTTTTGGTCCCAGGGCGGTAATAGATCGAAAAATTGAATCTGGTAAAAACCAAGGCCCATCGGGCTTGTCTTGAGTTCAGTCTCTTAGCATTCTCTAAGAAAAGAGATTCTTATGGTCAATAAGCACCATGAATGGGTGCTTAGCTTTCTCAAGGAGATTCTTCCACTCTTCCAGAGCTAACTTTTATGCAAGAAGTTCACGATTTCCGATGTCATAATTGAGCTCTGGAGGAGAGAGTTTCCTAGAAAAAAATGCACAATGCCTATAATGCGTTATAGTGGTAGAACCCTGGGAGAGCACAGCTCCCACCCCTACCTCAAAGGCATCTACTTCCACCACAAAAGGCATATTGACATCAGGCTGGACCAAAACTGGAGCAAAGGAAAAGGCCTTTTTAAGTGTATTAAAGGCCTCAACGTCCTCCAGTCCCCAATTAGACACATCTGCCCCCTTATGGGTAAGATCGGTGAGGGATTTCACCACCTTGGAAAAACCTCTTAATAAACCTCTGGTAATAATTGGCAAAACCTGAAAAAACGCTGCAATCCCTTGAGATTAATGGGTTGTGCCCACTCCAACACCGCCCTCACTTTCTCAGGGGCCATCTGAAACCCTGTGGGGGACAGAATGAGTCCCAGGAACCCCAACTTCTGCACCTCGAAAACACATCTTTTTTACATAAAGTAAATGGTCCTCCAATCTTTTCAGGACGGTGCGCACATGGTCCCTATGTGCAGCCAGGTCCCTGGAGAAGATGAGGATATCATCAATGTAACACAAATACCCAAGAGATCACAAAAAATATCATTTACAAGCTCTTGAAACACCACTGGAGCATTATAGATTCCAAAGGGCATGACACAATACTCATAATGACCCTTGGGGGTATTGAAGGGCGTTTTTCACTCATCCCCCTCCTTAATGAGAACAAGATTATAAGCCACTCCGGAGATCCAGCTTAGTAAGCCAACTTGCCCCCACCAGTTGGTTAAAGAGGTCAGGGATGAGTGGAAGAGGGTACTGATTACATATAGTTATGCGATTGAGCTCACGATAGTCAATACAAACCGCCATCCTTTTTGGCCACAAAAAAGAACCCTGCTACAACCGGTTATTTAGAAGGCTGGATAAACCCATTTTTCTAAATTTTCTGATTATATTCCCTCATGGCTTGCCTCTCAGGTTCAGACAGGTTAAAAATTCTGCCCCTAGGTAATTTTGCACCCTCAATGAGCTGGATGGAACAGTCATAAGTTCTATGTGAAGGTAGTTTCTGGGGGCCTCTTCAGAGAACACCTGTGGGATTTCTGCAACACACCACGGGACCTGAGAGATAGAACCTACTACCTTAGGAGGCTTGACAATACAAAGGGATTGGCAGTTAGAGGACCACTTAATAATATTCCCCCTTTGCCAGTCAATAATAGGGTTATGAGTGCGAAGCCAGGGGGGACCCAACACCACAGCAGTAGGAAGATCCAGTAAAGTAAAAAAGCATGTCTCTTCCTTATGCAGACAACTTGAGGTGATAGATACCGGTTCAGCGGTGCAATACCCAATACTCTGGGCAAGTGGAGAATTATCAAGAGAAGATAATGCTATAGAAGCATCCAAGGAGATAGGAGAAACCACCAACTCCTTGGCCACGGCAGCATTTAAAAAACTTATCTCAGCTCCACAATCAACAAAAGCATAACCTTTCACAATCTTTCTGCAAAATGTGATAGCAATTGGTAAAAGCAATTTCTTTGCTAGGGGTACCTGAGCGCCTAACCGGGGATCCCTGAACCCAGATTGGCGCAGTTTCCCGCTGGCTCCAGACGTGGACATTCACGAACCAGATGGAGTGAGGAATCACATAAAAGACACTGTAGTCGACGTCATCTTTGCTGCCTTGACTCCCGAGAAGTACCAACTCCACCAAGCTGCATGGGTTCCCCCTCAGCCTTAGGACCGGCAGAGGGTACGGATGAACTCTGCCCGAGGGACATTTTTTCCTGACATCTTTCTTGTCTTCTCTGATCAAGTCGCACAGCTAAAGTCATGACGGCCTCCAATGACCAGGGAAGAGAGTGGTGCACCAGCATAACTTTAATATGTTCATTAACCCAGACAAGAAAGTACTACGAAGAGCGGTATTGTTCCACCCAGTCTCTATGGCCCATCAACGAAACTGGGAGTAGTAGTCCTCTGCAGTAAGGTCCTGCTGACGCAATACATTAAGATGGGATTTAGCTAAAGCGACCCGGTCTGGTTCATCATAAATCTGCCCCATAGCCTTAAAAAATTCATCCACAGACAAGAGTATTGTATTATAATTTTCAACTGGTGCAAATCCATAGTATTTAATTAGCGGCACAAGGTAAATGGCACCTATGGATACTGTATTAATACAGGCATAATCGCAAAGAATGCATATTCAAACGAAACAACCACGATCCAAAGCCCAAATTTTGTACTGAATCAAAATATTTTTATTAGAAGCGTATATAAAATTCAAGTACAGACAATTGGTGCACAGGTGGTGCAAACGACATACAATATATTCTGTGAGAATCATATAAGGCTATGTAGCCGTATGTACTAAACACTGAGTACACACCAGGTGCACCCTGCAGTCACTGATGTAGAACTTAAAGTTAGTATGTCAACAGTATGGCAGCTAATGATAATGCAAAGGGTATGCTAGTAGTCCTTAAATAACAATGCATTCATTATGTTTGTATATAAGTGAATGAAAAGCTCCATACCAAGGTACAGGGACACATGATACCAGGGCTCACAGACGGGCCATGCGTCCACCCCAACGCGCGTTTCGGCGCTGCCTTCTTCAGGGGACGTGAATCATGTGGAGAGGTGTGTCTATTTAAATAATCTGTCATCCAATCATAATGTGTGGGGGAGGGCCAGTAATGACTCATGCAGCGTCACGGTTGCTGGGTCGACCCACAACGTCGGCGTCATGCAATGGATCACGTGTCAGTCACATGGGCCCATGTGACCACGCAGGTCCTTGCAGGGAGAAACCAAAAGTCGCAGGACACACATCAGGGCCGTGGTGCGCATGCATGTAGGTCCTGTATGCCTCACAAATCACCAATGAATGAAATATGTCCCGTTTTTTATATGTAAATATAGAGACAATGTTAACACTTAATGATGGCATGATCATAAATCAAGTATAGTACATGATGATCACAAGTAACAATATAAAAACATAGATAGGGCAACAATCAATACAATATTCAAAATTAACATAGTACATGATAATCTATGAGGAACAGTCTCATCCAAATAAAATACTGAGATATGCATAGATACCTGACAATGGCCAGCCAATGCGTCAAATATAGTATATAGTACTTATATAGTACCATTAATACCAAATAAATATATAATATAATATTCACAGTACATAAATAACAATCATATACTGTTCACAATCATATAATATATGTTCATCCCTAGAGGGCAATCACATATGAATAGAAAAATAGACACTTAATGGCTTTGGACCAATAAATCAAGTATTAGTATATAGTACTCACACAGTGTGTATGTGACAGGTCAATAAAATAATGGTATATAGAATTCACAATGGAGTGAACCATATCCACCGGCTACAGACACTCCCAAGGAAAGAGGGCTCAAAGACCCCCCACCAACCCCACAGCCCACGACCAGACCACGGCAATGCGACATATCGCCACAGACCCAGCCGCAGACCGCAGGATCGGTGCAGCCACGGGCAGGCCCCCAAGCCACACTCCCATGAGAGCGCCAGTCTCCAGCGGATATGCCCACAATACGATACCCATCACATGCATGACCAAATCCCATTACTAACCTGTGCTTGATGTCAGCTGGCATTATAAGCTGACATCAACCCCAACCCTATTACCCCACTGCCACCGCTACAGGGCAGTGGGAAGAGCGAGGCCAAGTGCCAGAATTGGCGCATCCTATGGATGCGCCATTTCTGGGGTGGCTGACGGCTGGTGTTTCTTGCCTGGGAGGGGGCCAATATTCATGCCACCCTTCCTGGGCTATTAATATCAGCCCCCAGCTGTCTGCCTAGCCTTTGCAAGCTATTAAAATAGGCGGGACCCCACGTCATTTTTTTTGGGGTCCCCCATTTTAATAGCTAGTAAAGGCTAGGTATTCAGCTGGGGGCTGATATTAGTAGCCTGGGAAGCTCTGTGGGTATTACCCCTTTCCCAGGCTTTAAACATCTGCCCCAGCCGTCTGCTTAACCTCCGCTAGAGACTAAAATTACGGGGAACCCCACGCCAATTTTTTTTTAATAAATCCTTTATTTTAACACTAAATGACTAGTACAGTAATCAACACTATCACTGTGCTTCTTATATATGTGACCGACATGTTTCTATCTATCTAATCTATGTGTGATGCTCTATTCTTTCTGTTATAAATTGTCGGGTACCGCTGCTGAATTGCCGGCCGGCTTTTTTAAAGAGACGGTGCATGAAAACACTGTTATTTTTTTAAATAAATCCTTTAACACTAAATGACAAGTACAGTAACCAACACTGTCGCTGTACTTCTTATATATGTGACTGACATGTTTCTATTTATCTAATCTATGTGTGATACTCTATTCTTTCGGTTCTAAATTGTCGGGTACCAGTGTATGCCGCTGATGAATTGCCGGCTTTTCATGTTTCACTGTGAGCACTGTTCCCATCGATTTGGGCAACCACTGTAATGCCACAACCACCATGGCTGTGGCATTACAGTGAGTGGCAGACAATCCCTGCATGATTGGTGCTCTAAATAGCGCCAGACATGCAGGACACGCTTTTGGTGCACGAACAGTTATTGAAAATAACCTCGAACAGCCGAATTTTTTGCAAATCGTTCACGTTCGTCGAACAACTCGAACACCGCCCAAAACAGCTCGAATTTGAGATTGCTGAACAGTTCTAGTCGAACACCGCTCATCTCTATTTATAACCCCAGATAACGGAGCACACAGATAAGCTCTGTAAACAGAAGGAAATAAATCCAGATACAGAGTGACAAAGGAATTCATGATCCCAGGAGCTGGATATAATTACAGAGAATTCAACACAGGCAGGACATACAGGAACTATCAGCAAGAAGAAAAAATAGGAGAATATCTTCAGTACAACTCTCTAAACAAGTAAGACTATATAAATGTGGCACCCCAGGGGTCTGGTTTCCACAGTAACAGCAATGTTATGTCTGAGAGCAGGTGGGAGGTCTCTTGGTCAGGAATCATATGCATGCCACACCTCCTGCCCAGTCCTGGGAGGGGAAGAACTTCCCCTGTATAAACCTGGGGCTGAGGCAGGGTTAGAGAGTTGAGAGGGAGAGTTCAGCCAGGAGGGCTGACAGGGAGCTGTGGCTCCGGCTGGGCCCAGCTCCTGGGCCATGCCAGAAGTAGAGAAGAGAAGCAGCATAGGAAGAAACAACAGGAGCTCTGTGGGAGCAGTGCTACAAGGAGTCAGGGGCTGGCAGCTGCAGAGCTCGCCCTGACTGAGAAGATTTCTTACCGGACCCGGAGTCCGAGGCTGTGGGGACTAACTCCTACCCAGCAGCAGAATCCGTCAGGCAGGGGATTTCAGGTCCTCTGGCCAAGAAACCCGAAGGCACGGTCACACGCATGGGACCAGCACCGCCGTCGTGGAGCGGAAGCTACTAGAAGGCCCCGAGTCACCGGCCATACGGGTGAGCACCACACGGTACACTCAGGGACGTGGGCTACTTATACCCGCCTCTAGCAAGGTAGCCAGAAGAGTACAGTTAGTTTGGGAGGCCTACAACTCCGCCTGGCCAGGGGAGATCCCATCTGCTCAAGGACTGACCAGGCCCCAATCGCTAGCCAGTACTCCGGGAGGGTCTATCTTTGTCACCAGTAAAGACCCTGAACTACACCGTACCGTCTCCGAGTGGTTCCTGCTACCCCCATCATCCACGTCGGCTGCCCTGAGGCCATACCCCTCCCGTTGGGGGTTATACCATCCACGCTGCACCATCCTTCCATCGGCCTCAGCGGCCTGCCCTGCAGCGGCAGCTCCATAGCTGCATTCAACGGGTGGCGTAGTCGTCCTACATCTACTGCTAATATACCGCCACTTAGTCTGACTCCCTGGGCACGGACCGGGTCACCGCCACGAGACTACTACCCCTATCAGATCCGGCTCCGGGTAGTCCCTGCGTGCGCAACGCTACATCACATAGGCCCAGGGCGCGTCAACTTTTGGCGTAGTCGGCAGGATTTCGTGCCCGCAACCACCGGGTACTGCGTGCCTGAAAAAGACTGTTCAAACTTACCTGTGGTGAAGATTCCCGCCATCCGGCGCCATCTTCCGCTTCCTTCCCGCCATCGGTGGAGTTTTCCCGCCATCCGGCGCCATCTTCAGCCTTCTTCCCGCCATACGTGGAGTTTTCCCGCCATTGGACGCCATCTTGAGGACGCCGCGCGGGAAGAAGAGGGGCGTGGACTCCGAAAGCGCGCGAGAACTGAAGCCCCGCCTCACGTCCGGACGTTGCGTAAGGTCCTGGAAGGAGCCCAGCAGACGCCGACGTCACAGAAGCGTGACTGAAGGTCCTCAACCCTGACGATCCACTGCGGAGCCGCGGCCTACGGAAGAGGATCATCGCAAGGTAGGCCACGGTCCACTAGGGGGGAGAAGGATGCCGGATACGGAGGAGAGCTTCACCGCTTCAACCCCCGCCAGCGCCACCGCTGTTGCGGTCATGCCTTTCACCATGCCCTATATCCCGGGGGCAGCCTGGCTACCCCAGTACTCAGGGGAGTCACATACCCTGCATGACTTTAGAGAAAAGCTGGATAGCCTCTTCCAGGTGTACCCCCTCACAGAGGAGCAAAAAGTGAGCATCCTGGTGGCCCAATTAACCGGGGCAGCCCAAAGGGAGGTAAAGTCCTGGCCACCTGGGAGGAGGACTGTCGCAGAGATACTAACCCAGCTAACCGAGGAGGAGCTGCAGTACTACCAATACGAGGAAAGCCAAGAGGACCCGGACGGGTCTGAGGACTACCCTCAGGAGGGAGCACAAAGAGGACATAGCTACTGAAGGGAAGTAGCGTGAATAAAGAGCTGTAAATAGTTACCCGTAAGGGTACAAGGACTGCTGCTAATTAAAATATGGTCCCCGTTGGGATTAGTGAATTGTTCCCCATGTGCCCCTATCTTAAACCAGGCTGAGGACTGTGAGCAGCCATTCCTTATCCCCACTGGCCGAGGACTGAGAGCGGCCATATCCTGTAAATAATTATATGTTTCTAGTAATTTATGGGAGTCTTTGGTGGATTTACCGGGAATCCTTTGTACATGGTTGGAGCGTAACCCAGGAATGGACTAAAGACTGTTAAGGACTCGGGGCAGGACAGACCCCTACCTGGTTACGTCTCCCTGTTTTGGTGAAATGGACACCTTGCTTTTCTTCAAAAACTGCACCCGGTTGCGGACACGCCGTATCCATCTTTATGTGTTTTTCTTATTGTATTATTATTGTTTATACCTTGTTATGTTTAAAAATATGTTTAGTCCCGGAGTACTAAATTTCACTAGGGGGGAATGTGGCACCCCAGGGGTCTGGTTTCCACAGTAACAGCAATGTTATGTCTGAGAGCAGGTGGGAGGTCTCTTGGTCAGGAATCCTATGCATGCCACACCTCCTGCCCAGTCCTGGGAGGGGAAGAACTTCCCCTGTATAAACCTGGGGCTGAGGCAGGGTTAGAGAGTTGAGAGGGAGAGTTCAGCCAGGAGGGCTGACAGGGAGCTGTGGCTCCGGCTGGGCCCAGCTCCTGGGCCATGCCAGAAGTAGAGAAGAGAAGCAGCATAGGAAGAAACAACAGGAGCTCTGTGGGAGCAGTGCTACAAGGAGTCAGGGGCTGGCAGCTGCAGAGCTCGCCCTGACTGAGAAGATTTCTTACCGGACCCGGAGTCCGAGGCTGTGGGGACTAACTCCTACCCAGCAGCAGAATCCGTCAGGCAGGGGATTTCAGGTCCTCTGGCCAAGAAACCCGAAGGCACGGTCACACGCATGGGACCAGCACCGCCGTCGTGGAGCGGAAGCTACTAGAAGGCCCCGAGTCACCGGCCATACGGGTGAGCACCACACGGTACACTCAGGGACGTGGGCTACTTATACCCGCCTCTAGCAAGGTAGCCAGAAGAGTACAGTTAGTTTGGGAGGCCTACAACTCCGCCTGGCCAGGGGAGATCCCATCTGCTCAAGGACTGACCAGGCCCCAATCGCTAGCCAGTACTCCGGGAGGGTCTATCTTTGTCACCAGTAAAGACCGTGAACTACACCGTACCGTCTCCGAGTGGTTCCTGCTACCCCCATCATCCACGTCGGCTGCCCTGAGGCCATACCCCTCCCGTTGGGGGTTATACCATCCACGCTGCACCATCTTTCCACCGGCCTCAGCGGTCTGCCCTGCAGCGGCAGCTCCATAGCTGCATTCAACGGGTGGCGTAGTCGTCCTACATCTACTGCTAATATACCGCCACTTAGTCTGACTCCCTGGGCACGGACCGGGTCACCACCACGAGACTACTACCCCTATCAGATCCGGCTCCGGGTAGTCCCTGCGTGCGCAACGCTACATCACATAGGCCCAGGGCGCGTCATAAAGATGATGAGTAACACAGAACTGAAATTCATAGTAGCTAAACTGAATAGTGAAAATTATCAGTTATGGAAATTCAAAGTAGAGATGTTGTTAACTAAGGATGATTTATGGGAAGTAATTGTTACAGAAAGACCAGATCAAGATAATCAGACATGGGATAAGAAGAATAGACAAGCGAGAGCCACCATTAGCTTATTAGTGGATGATGCTCAATTAATACATATAAGAAATGAAGAAACAGCTAAAGGAATGTGGGAAGAATTAAGAAAACTGTATGAAAGACCTAGCTTGAATCACAAGTTATTTTTATTAAGAAAGCTTTACAGTATGAGATTGAGTGCAAATGACGACATGCAGAAGCACATATTCTCAATGATGGAAGTGATATCACAGCTAAGATCTATTGGTGAAGACATTAAAGATAGTCATGTAGCAGCCATATTATTGTGCAGTTTACCAGATTCGTATACAGCCTTGATAAATGCCCTTGAGACGAGACCAGAAACTGACATTACATTAGATTTTGTGAAAACAAGACTAATAGATGAATATCAGAGAAGAAAAGAACAAAGAAATGATTCTTCTACTGAAAAGGACAGTGAAAACGCTCTTAAAGCTACAGAATTTAAAAAACCCTATAATAAAGAGACAAGAGAATGCTTCACATGTAAGAAAAAAGGTCATTTAAAGAAAGACTGTACCATATGGAAACCAGTACAACAAAAATTACAACATAAAAAGCATACACAGAAAGTAAAAAACACAATTTCCGATTCATGTGAGAATAATTGGAATGGCACATTTAAAGTAACAGACAAGAAATCATCACTTGGTTGGTTTATTGATTCAGGAGCAACGAGTCATATGACAAGTGACAAGAATTTCTTTACTGATCTTGATTTAGATAAGAAAGAAGCCATTTATCTTGCAGATGGAAGCAAAATAACCGCAGAAGATATCGGACAAGGTATGCTAAATTGTTCAAACAAGTTCGGACAAGATTCAAAGATACTTGTACAGGATGTGTTGTATGTTCCAAAATTGGAAGGCGGATTATTATCTGTGAAACGTTTAACAGCAAAAGGACTTACAGTAAAATTCAAAGACAATGAATGTGCAATTATTGCAGGAAGCAAGGTGATAACCAAAGTCAAGGCAGATGAACAATTATATCATTTTGACACACCTAAGGAACAGATGAAGGTATGTACACATGATCACAAAACTATATTCACATGTGGCATAGACGTCTAGGACATAGACACGCTGACAGTATAAGGGAACTACAGAGAAAAGAATTGACAAAAGATTTAAAGATATCAGATTGCTCAATTACTGTACAATGTGAATGTTGTATAAAATCCAAAGCCACAAGGATATCTATTCCAAAAGAAAGTGGGATGAAAAGCGAAAGACCACTTGATTTGGTGCATACTGACGTATGTGGACTTATGAAAGTGACTACATCAGGAGGCAATAGATACATGTTGACCTTTATAGACGACTACTCAAGATACACAGTCACATACTTAATTAAAAACAAAAGTGAAGTTTTTGCTAAACTTGTAGACTATGTAACAAGATCAAGTAACAAATTTCAAAGGAAACCAATTGTTATCAGAAGTGATAATGGAGGTGAATTTACAGGTCACAGAATAGAAGAATACTTAAGACAAAATGGAATAGAACACCAGCAAACTGTTCCATACACACCTGAACAAAATGGAGTAGCAGAAAGGAAAAGCAGAACTCTAACAGAAATGATAAGATGTATGCTGACGGATTCCAAACTACCAGAGAAATATTGGGGTGAGGCAGCAATGACAGCTACATATCTACAGAACTGACTTTTTTCCAGAAAACTGACGAAAACTCCATATGAACTGTGGCAAGGTATGAAACTAAGTGTCAATCATTTAAAAGTTTTTGGATGTAAAGTTTTTATATTCATTCCAACAGAAAAACGTTCCAAACTTCAAAACAGATCCATGGAAGGAATATTCATTGGATATAGTGAAAATTGCAAAGGATATAG
The DNA here is from genome assembly GCF_046119375.1 of Phyllobates terribilis. Taxonomy (NCBI): domain Eukaryota; kingdom Metazoa; phylum Chordata; class Amphibia; order Anura; family Dendrobatidae; genus Phyllobates; species Phyllobates terribilis. The sequence goes on along the minus strand of NW_027362764.1, from coordinate 746,864,011 downwards.
AATCCTAGATCCCAAAACAGACAGAGTTACGGTGAGTAACAGTGTGACATTCATTGAAGATTTAAATGAAGACATAATGATTTCATTTGAAACAAAAAATGAGAAAAACAATAGTGACATAACTGAAGAAATATCTGATGAGAAAGAAGTAGAAATCAATGAAGAACAAAATACTGAAAGTGAAGAATCACGACTACAAACAGACACAGAACCAAGACGTTCAATGAGAGAGAACAAAGGAAAACCACCAAAACGTCTGTCATACAAGACAAGCATAAGAAAAATCTATGAGCCTACCTCTTGGGAAGACATATCTAAACTTCCTGAAGAAGAAGCTAATAAATAGTGTTGAGCCACCCCCGTAGTGTTCGAGTTCGGTTCGGTTCGTCGAACACCCGTGTGTTCGCCGAACTGTTCGTCGAACTGTTCGTCGAACACCTTCGAACACCGTTAAAACCAATGGCAGGCAAACAAAAACACATAGAAACACATAGAAAACACCTTCAAAGGTGTCCAAAAGCTGACAAACTGCCCAGAAGACACAACTAACACATGGAAAAGTGACAAGTACATATAGTCATGCGAAAAGAAAAGAGGTGGAGGAGTAAAAGGAGGGGGAGACACAGATATAGGCATGTCATGCCCTTCTAAAATCCAAAAAGTGAGAAGCCGACACGGCCAGTCCGCTCCTGCCCGTGCCACCTCCGTGTCGCCGGGTTTGTGCCAGAGCCGCGGTGAACCCTGATGGCCAGCCCCCCTCTCCCAATACTGGTGCCTGTCCGCTGGTGGGTCGAGCGAGCCCCCCTGTGGTGGAGGCAGCTCTAAGCTTTTTAATTTAAATTGTCTCTCTAATTTGAATGAATACACTTTAAATCCATTTACAAGGATCTATTGGAGGGCAAGTCTCATGCCAGCAGCCGCGTAATTCCAGCTCCAGTAGCGTCCACTAAAGCTGCTGCAGTTAAAAAGCTTTTATAAGGATCAAGCTCGGCTGTCCACCGCAAGGCATCCTACTGCCAGTCCCAGCCCCTATGCCTTGGGGTGCCTCCTGATGCTCTTCACTGAGTATCCCGTGGTCCCGAAGCATTTCCTTTGAATAAATGAAGTATCCAAACTACAAATGGTGTAGCTTGCTTAACAGCCGGGATAATCCGCTGACTAGCAGACCCTGCTACTAGGCACAAAGTATTTCCTGGGCTAGATGCAGTTAAAAATTTGTAATTAGATACTCTCGTTGGATGCTGAGAAAGCATTCCATAGAGTCTCCTGGCACGCCATATATGATTCTCTTAAAAAGCTTGGGGTAGGGGTCTAGGGGACCCTTTTATAGCCAAAATCACGGCCCTGTATCGCAATACGTCACCTAGGCTGAAGATAAATGGAACTGTAGCACCCTGAGGGCTCGGTTGCTACAGAGGTATTGCACCTCACCCAGAGGTGTGATATCTCACTCTCAGGTAAGGATGTAGTGTGGATCAGGACCCGACACCTGCATGCATTACACCACATTGCCGTGGGGCAGGGCGACCAATATGCCCCTGAGATGGGAATGACAGTCCCTGTCCCTGGCTGGAGTGGGGGGAGGGAACACTGAGGAAGGGGAACCCTGTAGTGCAGGAGCAGGGAGGAAGCAGTTCCTGGGTGCATTGAGAAGGGAGTATAAAAGGTGGGCACCATCTTAGTTCAGTGCAGAGAAGTCTGAGCAGAAGTGGCAGGGAGCAGGGGCTCTGCATGAGCTCTGCTCCGGAGGCGGGCCTAGTAACAGAGGCCCAGGCCTGGAAGCGGGAGAAGGAAGGAAGAGGAGCGGAGAAGGCTCCAGGAACGAGGAACGAAGGGATCTCAGGGGTGCGGACGGGCGAGTCGCCGCCGCACGCCAGAATCCACCTGCGCGGAGGGGTCAGGCCAAAGGGGGAGACCGGTCCCCGAAACTAGTGGAGGCAGGAAACGACCATCAGCTAGAAACAGGAGGCTGTGACATTTTATGTGGCGCAGCCCCTCGATACACCCGCTAGGAAGGCACCACATAGGGTCAGGGAAACTGGCGCCAAGTTTACCAAGAGGAGGCCCGAGGCAGCCGGACAGAAGGGTTGGTAAGAAAGGCCAGACAAAGGACACACAAAGGGGGTCCTGTGAAGCGCTCCAAAGTTATCTGGGAGTTGTCTGAGCCCCTCACCTGGTAAGCACAGTACGACGTGGGCAGCCGTTACCTGCAGACGTGGTCTGGATAATAAGAACTGTGAGTAAAGGCCCTGGACTGCATCACTGACTCCGTGTCATTACTGCTGCTGCCCTGCACCATCACCCCCATCCTCCGCATACACTGCCCTGAGGCTATACTCCTCCCGTGGGGAGTTATGCTACGCTCTGCTGCACCCACAACACCAGCCTCAGCGGTCTGCCCTGGAGCGGCGGTTCACTCTGACCGCAATCCACGGGTGGCGTAGTCGGACATTTAAACATCAAAACCACATAAATAGTTCCGCCACTGGTTTGACCGCCCTGAGCCACGGAACCGGGTTGCCGCCACGGAGACTACAGCCACCAGCATCCACCAAAAAGGGTCCGGCTCCGGGTGTCCCAAGGCCCAGGGGGCGCGTCAGAACATTTTCATCACCGTTCACAATCACCAATGGGACAAGGCAGGGATGTTCTCTGTCCCCTCTCTTATACATCCTAGTGACGGAGCACCTGCTCTCATCAATTCGCCATAACCCCAATATTAGGTTGATTGAGGTGGGAGGCACCGAGTACAAGTGCTCTCTATTTGCTGATGATGTCCTAGTATATATCACTCAATCACATATATCCATCCATGCTGTTATGGCTGAAATAGATCACTTTGTTACATGGTCAAATTTTAAAATCAATGCAGCGAAGTCTGAGGCCCTCGATGTCTCCCTCCCCAAATCCATATAGGATTCCATCCAGTCCAACTTTCCCTTTGCCTGGCCCTCACAGGGTATCAAATACTTAGGAATTCCTATTCATAGAGACCTCTCCCATCTATGTTATCTTAATTTTGGGCCCTTTATTGAACAACTCCATACAGACCACGGTTGGCAAGTTAGAACTGTAAGATTCACTACGTGAACCACTGGTGTTTTGTGGAAAAGCACATGTACACTGTGTTCCAAATTATTATGCAAAAAGTGTTTAGGAGTGATAAGGGAAGAATTTGTTTGTTTGTCAGTTAAACTCATTGATGGTGATGTGTGTCAGGGCTCTTTATATCACTGTAAGCAATTGCAGACACCAGTGCTAATTAGTTTGTCAGGTGTGTCCAATGAAAGGCAAGACTACTTAAGAAGGCTCTCTCACATTATTCAGCAGCCTACATTTTCTGCCAAAATGGGAAAGAAAAAGGATGTGTCGGCTGCTGAGAAGCAACAAATTGTGGAGTGTTTAGGTCAAGGCATGACTACAATCAACATTGTGCGATGATCAGGATGAAGTGTCTTGGCAATCAAGAAGTATGTAGCTGATTCACAGTACACACGTGTGCGTGCTGATAAGGGCAAATTGAGGACTCTTTCCTACAGGCAATTACGTCAGGTTGAAAGAGCAGCGGCAAAAAAGCCTTGTCATAGCAGCAGACAAGTTTTTGAAGCTGCTTGTGCCTCCAACGTCCCCCGAACAACAAGATGCAGGGTCCTTCAGAGGTTTGCAGCTGTGCATACGCCATCCTGTCGACCTCCTCTATCCACTTCACACAAGCAGAAACGGCTCCAGTGGGCCAAACATTACATGAAGACTGATTTCAAAACTGTTTTGTTCACGGATGAGTGCCGTGCAGCGCTCGATGGTCCAGATGGATGGAGTGGAGGATGGCTGGTTGATGGACACCCCATGCAAACACGGCTACAGCGCCAACAAGGAGGAGGTGGAGTAATGTTTTGGGCTGGAATCATGGGGAGAGAGATTTTTGGCCCCTTTAGGATCCCTGAAGGCGCTAAAGATGAACTCCATAATGTATGTGGATTTTCTCAAACAGCACTTCCTGCCATGGTTCAAGAAGAAGAACCGTGTATTTCACAGCAAGATCATTTTTCTGCATGATAATGCACCATCTCATGCTGCACATAAAACATCTGCATCTCTGGCTGATATGGGCATAAAAGGGGACAAACTTATGGTGTGACCCCCATGCTCCCCTGACCTCTACCCCATTCAGAACCTTTGGAGCATCATTAAAAGGAGTGTCTATGATGGCGGGAGGCAGTTCACATCTAAGCAACAGCTCTGGGAGGGTATTCTGTCCTCATGCAAAACAATTGAAGCAGAAACCATCCAAAACCTGACAAATTCAATGGACGAGAGAGTTCAGAAGCTCCTTTCGAACAAGGGGTCCTATGTGAAAATGTAACATCACCTAGAATAAAGTTTTGAGTTGAAAACTGTTTGATTTCAGTTTCTAACAACCTGCTAATGCTTATAATTTCAAAAATGACCATTTTTTTGGTCTTTATTAAAATGAAAAGGTTGATCGAAAAGTTTGGGGGATCTAAGAGTGTGGCAACACAGTAGTCATGATTACTTCGAATTCTGACAATATGAGGGTCATGCTGCAGGTAGTGCAGCAAGAAGGCACTTATGTGTCTTGCGCATCTCGGAGCCCCAAAATTATTTTCCGGGCTAGATGCAGCTAAAAATTATTTTTAATTTTAAATCTGGTGGAGCTTATTATAGATGGCCTAATAGGATCAGTGCTGCACACTGCTACAAAGCCCAAATTATTTTCCAGTCAAGATACAGATAAACATGATTAGTAATTTGAAAGCTTAAAACGGTTGGTAGGGTGATTTTAAACAATCATCAAGCTTTTACTCTCCCCAGGATGACACAGGGGTAGAAAAGTCGTTTCGGATCCATGATTTGTTCATCTTTATGAACGTGAGTCTGTCTACATTATCAGTGGAGAGCCGCGTGCGCTTATCTGTCAGCACACCACCAGCAGCGCTGAACACACGTTCAGACAGAACGCTGGCTGCGGGGCATGACAAGATCTCCAAGGCGTAAGTGGCTAGCTCCGGCCATTTATCCAGATTGGAAGCCCAAAAAGAGCAAGGGTCCAGTGACACAGTCGTGGCTTCAATGTTTACTTGGAGATACTCCTGTACCATCGTCTCTAGGCGTTGACTATGTGTCAGACTTCTTGTCTCCTGTGGCCTTGCAAAGGATGGGCTAAAAAAGTGGTGAAATGATTCCGCAAAATTGATGTTACCACCAGATACTGTGGTTCTGTTACGGTTTGAGTGCTGAACACTTGACGGTCCCACGGTTGGCAAGTTGGAACTGTGAGATTCACTACGTGCACCACTGGTATTTTGTGGAAAAGCACATGTAAGATTCTGCAACAGTCTCTGCTGATACTCCTGCATGCGTGCATCCCTTTCTATGGCAGGAATAATTTCTGCAAATTTACTTTTGTACCGGGGATCTAACAGTGTGGCAACCCAGTAGTCAGGATTATTTCTAATTCTCACAATTCGAGGGTCATGTTGCAGGTAGTGCAGCAAGAAGGCACTCATGTGTGTTGCGCATCCAGGAGCACCAAGTCCCTGTTGTGTTGGTGGCGAGGTAACAATCATGCTTCCTTCCTCTGTCCTCTCCCCCCAACCTCGCACAACAGAAATGTGATCAAGGTCTCCCTCATCTGATGAGTCTTCCATCAGTTCGTCCTCCACTTCTTCCTGGGCTCCTGCACCTTCCTCACTAGTTTGGCTGCTACCATGCGCCCTGGTAAAACCATCTCCCCCACCCTCACATGCCTGCCGCCTTGGTGCTGCCGACCGTCTGGACCTTGCAGATGTTAGCCCTTCCGCATACAACTCCTCCTCCTCTACTTCCTCCACCTCCTCTTGTGCCACCACCTGACTCCGAATTCTGTTTAACATGTGCTCCAGCATGTAAATCACCGGAATAGTCATGCTGATAATGGCATCGTCAGCACTAAACATCTTCGTCGCCATTTCAAAACTGTGCAGAAGGGTGCATAGGTCCCTGATCTGAGACCACTCCTCCAGCGTGATTTGCCCCACCTCTGAATCTCGTTGGCCCAGGCTATACGTCAGAACGTATTGCACCAGGGCTTGTCGGTGCTGCCACAGTCGCTGCAACATGTGCAGAGTTGAATTCCACCGGGTAGGCACATCGCATTTTAGCCGGTGAAGTGGCAGGCCCAACGACTTCTGTAGAGATGTAAGTCGCTGAGCTGCGGGATGCGAACGGCGGAAGTGAGCACACAGCGACCGTGCCCTCTGCAGAAGGCCATCTAGTCTGGGATAGTGGGCTAAAAATTGCTGGACAACCAGGTTCAACACGTGAGCCATACAAGGCACGTGTGTGACATTGCCCCGGCGAAGGGCTGCACCCAGGTTTGCAGCATTGTCGCACACGGCCTTCCCTGGTTTCAGGTCCAGTGGAGACAACCATTCATGAAATTGGTTCTCCAGAGCTGACCACAACTCCTCAGCTGTGTGACTCACATTTCCCAGACATTTCAATGTAAAAACCGCCTGATGACGTTGAGCCCTACTGCCAGCATAGTAAGGAGGTGTGCAGGATCCCTTCTGCGCAGTTAGAAAGCTTGTGGCATGACCAGACAGGCTTTGGGTGCAGGTGGAAGACCGAGAGGAGGTTGAGGAGGCAGAAGCAGTGGAGGAACTTTGACATAAAGAGGATTGACGCACAACTCGTGGGGACGGCAAGACTTGGACAGCAGCCCCTTGTCCTGCTGTCACCATAGTTACCCAGTGCCCAGTCAGCGACATGTAACGCCCCTGTCCATGCCTACTCGTCCAAGTGTCTGTGGTGAAATGCACCCTGTCACACACAGAGTTTCTCAAAGAAGCGGTGATGTTGTGTGCGACATGCTGGTGGAGCGCAGGCACACCTTTCTTTGAGAAGTAGTGCCGACTGGGCATCTGGTACTGGGGCACTGCGACGGACATAAGGTCTCGAAAATCCTCTGTGTCCACCAGGCGGAAAGGCAGCATTTCTGTAGCCAAGAGCTTGCATATGGTGAAATTCAACCTCTTAGCTTTCTCATGGCTAGGAGGAAATGGTCTTTTACTTGTCCACATCTGAGGGACCGAGGGCTGGCTATTGTGCTTAGACGGGGTTGATAAGGGTGTCCCCGGCAAACTGCCGGTCTGTGAGGAAGATGCAGGCGGACATGTTAGGTTGCCTTGATCCAAAGGTGGTGCTATCGATGTCGGACAGCGCTCAACACCAGCTGCTGTTACCACCTCCAAAGAAAATGATGACCTGCCAATCACGCTGGCTGTTGCGGGTAAAGAGGTGGCAGGTCTGCGCCCCAAAACAGGTGTGACTGCTGTCCCCCCAGTCACAGAGGATGAAGAGGCCGCGGATGCACAAGATATGGCAGACGGCGGTTGGCCCGGCCGGCTAGGCCGCATTGTAGCACACTGAGCTTCCCACTGCAACTTATGCTTCATGTCCATGTGCCGGTTCATGCATGAAGTACTCAAACTATGTATTTTTTGGCCTCTACTTAGCTTTTGCTGACAAATGTTACAGATAACACGAGTTGGGTCATCTTTATCGATCTGAAAAAATGCCCAGGCTATGCAAGGCTTAGCACCCATGCGACCTGAAGAGCCACCACGACTTGTGGTGAGAGGCAGAGTTGTGTTTGAGGATGCAGTTGTTGACGTGCTTCCAGTACTACGTCTCTGTCCAGGAAGGCGCAACCTGACCTCGTCGTCACTAGCATCTTCCTCCACCTCCTCTGCTGACCTCATCTCTTGGCTGACTGTGGGTTGACAGTAAGTGGGATCTCCAACCTCATCATCATCACCCTGTGTGTTATCACACCCGTCGTCCTCAGAGCCAACCTGTTCCTGCCCTGACAAAAAACTAAAGTTGTCGCTCCAATCAGGTATTTGAGTCTTATCATCGTCTTCCTCATTGTCTCCACCAACAGGAGTTACAGTTTGGGAATGAGGGTCTACATTATGGTCAGAACTTTCTGCGTCTGGTCCTGGATTCGACTCATAAAGATTCTGGGCATCAGTGCAGATCATTTCCTCGTCTGGATTCACAGAAGCGCTGGAGTCGACCTCTGATTCCCATGCTATAGTATGAGTAAACAGCTCTGCAGACTCAACCATCTGTTCTACCTCATACTCAGACGGGCAGCTGGAGATTTGGGAGCTGTGAGGAAGCAAGTGCGATTTGGGTGACACCTTTGAGGACTGGAGTATTTGTGATGTTGAAGTTGATGTGGAGGAGAGCCCACTTAAAGGAGCACTTGATATCCGTTGAAGCACCTGCTGTTTTTGTGCCTCATCTAGAATTTGTAGCGATTGGCGTGGCCGTAAGAAAGGGATCTTATCACATTGTCCGCTAAAAGAAGTAGACATTTTAGTTTGGCTGGAAGATGGTCTTTCTTCTGCAGATGTTACTGTTGCTTTAACACCTACCCCACGGACACAACCTTTTTTCCCCTTCCCAACACGCCTATTCCCCTTTCCACCAGCAGCAGGCCTTTTTCCACTCATTTTGGTGGTTAACTAATTCACAACTCTGGAGTTGTTTGCACAAAAAACAATGGATGGTAACCGAGCAGAGCTGAGTGGCCAAATTGTGGTATTAGGCCAAAACTATTGGCTGGGTTAGATGCAGAAAAAAATATATTCAGTTTGCAACCTGATGGAGGTCAGTATAGATGGACTAATAGAGAAAGTCCAACACACTGCTACAAGGCCAAATATTTTTTCAGAGGTAGATGCATAAAAAATTATATTCAGTTTGCAACCTGATGGAGGTCTGTATAGATGGATTATTAGAACAAGACCCACACACAGCTAGAAGCCCAATATTTTTTCAGAGGTAGATGCAGAAAAAAATATATTCAGTTTGCAACCTGATGGAGGTCAGTATAGATGGACTAATACAACAAGTCCCACACACAGCTAGAAGCCCAATATTTTTTCAGAGGTAGATGCAGAAAAAAATATATTCAGTTTGCAACCTGATGGAGGTCAGTATAGATGGACTAATACAACAAGTCCCACACACAGCTAGAAGCCCAAATATTTTTTCAGAGGTACTGTAGATGCAGATACAAATTATTTTTAATTTGCAACCTAATGGAGGTCAGTATAGATGGACTAATACAACAAGTCCCACACACAGCTAGAAGCCCAAATATTTTTTCAGAGGTAGATGCAGAAAAAAATATATTCAGTTTGCAACCTGATGGAGGTCAGTATAGATGGACTAATACAACAAGTCCCACACACAGCTAGAAGCCCAAATATTTTTTCAGAGGTACTGTAGATGCAGATACAAATTATTTTTAATTTGCAACCTGATGGAGGTCAGTATAGATGGACTAATACAACAAGTCCCACACACAGCTAGAAGCCCAAATATTTTTTCAGAGATACTGTAGATGCAGATAAAAATTATTTTTAATTTGCAACCTGATGGAGGTCAGTATAGATGGACTAATAGAGAAAGTCCCACACACTGCTAGAAGGCCAAATATTTTTTCAGAGCTAGATGCAGAAAAAAATTATATTCAGTTTGCAACCTGATGGAGGTCAGTATAGATGGATTAATAGAGCAAGACCCACACACAGCTAGAAGCCCAATATTTTTTCAGAGGTAGATGCAGAAAAAAATATATTCAGTTTGCAACCTGATGGAGGTCAGTATAGATGGACTAATACAACAAGTCCCACACACAGCTAGAAGCCCAAATATTTTTTCAGAGGTACTGTAGATGCAGATACAAATTATTTTTAATTTGCAACCTGATGGAGGTCAGTATAGATGGACTAATACAACAAGTCCCACACACAGCTAGAAGCCCAAATATTTTTTCAGAGGTACTGTAGATGCAGATAAAAATTATTTTTAATTTGCAACCTGATGGAGGTCAGTATAGATGGACTAATAGAGAAAGTCCGACACACTGCTAGAAGGCCAAATATTTTTTCAGAGCTAGATGCAGAAAAAAATTATATTCAGTTTGCAACCTGATGGAGGTCAGTATAGATGGATTAATAGAACAAGACCCACTCACAGCTAGAAGCCCAATATTTTTTCAGAGGTAGATGCAGAAAAAAATATATTCAGTTTGCAACCTGATGGAGGTCAGTATAGATGGACTAATACAACAAGTCCCACACACAGCTAGAAGCCCAATATTTTTTCAGAGGTAGATGCAGAAAAAAATTATATTCAGTTTGCAACCTGATGGAGGTCAGTATAGATGGATTAATAGAACAAGACCCACACACAGCTAGAAGCCCAATATTTTTTCAGAGGTAGATGCAGAAAAAAATATATTCAGTTTGCAACCTGATGGAGGTCAGTATAGATGGACTAACACACAGCTAGAAGTCCCACACACAGCTAGAAGCCCAAATATATTTTCAGAGGTACTGTAGATGCAGATAAAAATTATTTTTAATTTGCAACCTGATGGAGGTCAGTATAGATGGACTAATACAACAAGTCCCACACACAGCTAGAAGCCCAAATATTTTTTCAGAGGTACTGTAGATGCAGATAAAAATTAGTTTTAATTTGCAACCTGATGGAGGTCAGTATAGATGGACTAATAGAATGATGCTATGCCCAAAAGATTTTACTTCACTAGGTGCAGTAAAAAAATTGGTATTCTATACACAGGTGGTATATCTTGCAACACAGATAGGCTACTCCACTGACTAACACACTCTGCAATAGGCCAAAAAGGATTAGCTTTGCTAGATTCAGCCAAATGCTGTGAAAAAAACTTGCACAGCACTGGCACAGACCTGCCTGGCAAAAACTGATAGAAACTGATGTAACCTAGTCCTGAAAAGGACTCCAATTACAATTAGTCTTTACTCCCACAACCTATCTATTTAAGAGCACAGACCTCCCTGATAAAAGTCATAGGAAATGCTGTAACCTAGTCCTTAAAAGGACTGCAATCCCAACTATTCCCTACTCCCAAGCTATCTGTATATTTGTGCGAAAATTGGCTTGAAATTAACAAGGTATAGCGCACACAGCAACAGCGGTGCCGTCTAACACGTAGCTGCAGCAGTGAGAAAATGGTGGCGACGGGGAAAATGGCTTGGTCTTATAGGGCAAGGACATGTGACATACACTGCCAATGACACATGCCCTTGCTTGTGTGAAAAAAAGCACTTCGCTCCGTGTGTGCGCTGCTGATAGGCTGACAGATTGCACCTCCCCACTGCAAATGCGGGAAAGAGAAAAAAAAATGGAGATCTTCATTGTTCCTGCAGAGATCCATCCCCTGCCCCTCCTCCCACCCCGCTGTACACTCAAACTGCGTATTAACATTAATTTTCATCATTACTGAGAAAAAATCCAGTTATGATTTTGGTGCACGAACAGTTATCGAACATAACCTCGAACAGCCGAATTTTTATCAAATTGTTCGTGTTCGCCGAATGGCTCGAACACCGCCCAAAACAGCTCGAATTTGAGATTGGCGAACAGTTCGAGTAGAACAACGCTCATCTCTACTAATAAATGGATAGAAGCAACAGAAACAGAAATGAAATCCATGCATGATTCAAATACATGGACACTAACAGATTTACCAGAAGGAAGAAAAGCCATAGGATGTAAATGGATTTTTAAAGTAAAATACCAAACAGATGGCACAGCTGAAAGATACCGGGGAAGACTCGTAGTTAAAGGGTATTCTCAAAAATATGGAGAAGACTATGAGACATTTGCTCCAGTTGTCAAACACACTACAATAAGAACTTTACTTACAGTTGCAGCAATGAAACAGATGGAACTGAGACATCTGGATGTAAAGACAGCTTTTTTGAATGGAGATTTAACAGAAGACATTTACATGGAACAACCTCCAGGATTCAAAGATGAAATAAATCCAAACAAAGTTTGCAAACTACAGAAAAGCATATATGGTTTAAAGCAAGCAGCTAAAGCATGGAATGACAAAATCACGGAAGTACTTACAAATGAAAAATTTCAAAGAAGCAAAGCTGATCCATGCTTGTACACAAAAAGGCTGATTAATAGATGGATTTATGTACTCATATATGTAGACGACATTTTGATTTGTTTTAAACAAGAAAGGGATAAAGAAAACATTCTAAAAATCCTGAAGCAACATTTCAAAATCAAAGACTTGGGAAATGTAAAACAGTACCTAGGAATACAGGTAGAAAGAGAAGAAGATGGAAGTTTCCTACTGAATCAAAATCACATGATTCAAGACATAACAGAAAAATTTGGATTAAAGGATGCAAAAACAGTAAAGTCTCCAATGGAAACTAATTATCTCAAAGAGATGAACAGTGAAAAAAATATGCTACCAAATAATGAAGAATACAGAACAGCAATAGGAAAACTACTGTATCTAGCGACCGTTACAAGACCAGACATCGCAGCAGCAGTAGGAATCCTGAGTAGAAAAGTATCAAAACCAAATAAAGCTGATTGGAATGCCGTGAAGAGAGTAATGCGTTATTTGAAAGGAACTAGCAATGTTAAGCTGAAATTACCCACAAGTGATAATCGCATTTTAACAGGATATGTTGATGCAGATTGGGCTGGAGATCCAACTGACAGAAGTGGACATATTTTTTTTCTCTCAGGTGGACCAATAAGTTGGACAAGTAAGAAACAGTCAATTGTGACACTGTCTTCAACAGGAGCAGAATATGTTGCCACAGCACATGCGAGTCAAGAAGTACTGTGGTTAAGACAATTGTTGACAGAATTAGGACAACCACAGTTGGAACCAACAAAACTGAAAGAGGACAATCAAGGATGTCTTGTTCTTGCTCAGATGGAAAGAGTCAATCCAAGAACCAAGCATATTGATGTGAAATATCATTTCTTGAGAGATCATCAGGAACAAAGAGTCTTGAAGTTAGAGTATTGTCCTACTGAAGAAATGACAGCAGACATCTTCACGAAGGTGTTGAATGCTGATAAACACCAGAGACTAATAAAAAAGTTGGGTTTGATTTTATAAGTCCTTACTGTTGAGAAAGGGTGTTGGCATATACAACAGATTAAGACTTATTATAAGTGAAAGGAGGACTTTATACTAACCAGACAGCAGATGGCGATAATGTGTATAGTTATATGCTTGCTGTAAATGTGGGAGAAAAGCTCTCAATTGTTGGTTGTTTTTACTTCCTGTGTGTTTTCTTTCCTTTCCTGAATGTGTTATGTAAGCAGCACACGGACTGTGTGACACTGAATTGTATCTCATGTTTAACCAGTATGAAGTAAATACTGTTTACTCAAGAGATCTTGCTGATTGAAGCTCTCGTAAGTACAGTGGTAACTGTAAGAAGATGCGCTCTGCGACACTAATTTCATATGTTTTTGAACCAGATGAATTTATAAATGTATTGGCTCCTTCCAAATTTGGACATGCGACACACCGACCGCACGGCACACTCCCAGGCTCAGGACTTGCGGCCCCTATGATATTATTTTTGGATTCTACATTGTAGTGGCTATGTATGAGTTGATCCCGTAAGTTCCTAGATCGGCATACAGTAATACATGGGTGATCAGAGAGAATTTTTGCCAAGATGGAATCTGTCAACAGGATAGGCCATGCCCTTGTTAAACAGTCCCTCATACGTCCAAATTGTCCATGTAAACATGTAATGGATCTCACTTTATCCTCTATTTTGGGATTTTTAGTTTTATACAGTAGATCGTGTAGGGCAGAATGTTTTACGCGATGATATGCTCTCTTTATCATACGTCTGCTTTACCCTCTTTCATAAAATCTATGTTTGAAGTCTTCCGCCTGTTTATCAAACTCAGTATCGTCGGAACAAATCCTCCGCAGGCGCAGGAATTGACCCGTTGGTACCGACTGAATCATGTGTGGAGGATGAGAGGATGCTGCTTGGAGCAACATGTTAGTGGAAGTGTCCTTCCTATGTATCTTCGTTTGAAGGCAGATATTCCTATCCCTATCAAGAGTCACATCCAAAAAATTGATTGAATCTCTATCCCTTGAATATGTGATATGAATATGCATGTTGTTGTCATTAAGAGACTCCATGAACTCCAGCAGTGCTTCAACCGAACCCTGCCAGATCAGCAGGATATCGTCAATATACCTAGTCCAAAGGGGGACGCAGTCCATTGACGCCCGCCGATCGGGCAGGGTAAGGTCCCTCTCCCACAGCCCCAGGAATAGGTTAGCATATGCCGGGGCAAAGGCTGCACCCATGGCTGTACCCAGGAGCTGAAGGTAGAAGGGCCCTTTAAACGTGAAGAAATTATGTGTTAGAGAGAATTCCAAGAGTTCCCTCACCAATTCGGCTATATCACTGGATAGATTTGAAGAATTTAGATAGAAACCTACAGCCCTTAATCCATCTTCATGTTTAATATTCGTGTACAGGGATTTCACATCTCCTGTCACCAATATTATATTAGGACTTAAACATAGGCCATCCACTCTTTTCAACAATTCTCCTGTATCAAGGAGAAAGGAAGGGAAACTCTCTACCAGTGGCTGTAGTTTGCTATCAATCCATTGATAAATGTTTTCTAGAAAGTTCCCCCCACCTGAAATGATGGGACGACCAGGTGTTGTAGACAGGGCCGGCGTCAGCACCCGGCGCACGCGGGCGAGTGCCGGGGCCCTGAGCAGGCGGGGGCCCACTCGCGGTCAGGCTCCCCGCCAGGCTATGGTCGGAGGAGAGCAGTGCCAACGCCGCCCTCCCCCCCGCTTGCTCAGGGCCCCGGCAGCCAGATAATTACCTCTCCTCGTACCCCCACAGATCCGCTGTCTTCCTGCTGTGCGCTCCCTGTGACGTCTCAGGTCAGAGGGTGCGGTGACGTCTTTCCACCGCGCCCTCCCCTGAGCCATCACAGGCAGCGCAGAGCGGGAAGACGCCGGCAATGCTGGAGTCTGGACCTGAGCAGCGGCGGCAAGTGAGGAGGAGTGAGGTGAGTATTTTATTTTATTTTTTTTTTTAATGTATGGAGGCATGGGGCATAATATGGGGGGGTGACATCCTGCATGGGGCATTATATGAGGGGGCTGACATTTTGCATGGGGCATTATAAAGGGGGGCTGACATCCTGCATGGGGCATTATAAAGAGGAGGGGTGACATCCTGCATGGGCATTATAAAGGGGGGAAGTGACATCCTGCATGGGGCATTATAAAGGGGGGGTGACATCCTGCATGGGACACTATATGGGGGGCTGACATCCTGCATGGGGCATTATAAAGGGGGGGTGACATCATGCATGGGGCATTATATGGGGGGGGACAGCCTGCATGGAGCATTATATGGGGGGTGACATCCTGCATGGGGCATTATATGGGGGGTGACATCCTGCATGGGGCATTATAAGGGGGGGTGACATCCTGCATGGGGCATTACAAGGGGGGAACAACCTGCATGGGTCATTATGTGAGTGGGGAACAGCCTGCATGGAGCAATTTATGCGGGCCAGTATCCTGTATGGAGCGTTATAAGGGGACCAGTATCCTGTACGGAGCGTTATATGGGGGCCAGTATCCTGTATGGAGAATTATATGGGGGCCAGTAATCTGTATGGATTGTTATATGGGGGCCAGTATTCCGTATGGAGCATTATATGGGGGCCAGTATTCCATATAGAGCCTTATATGGGGGCCAGTATTCCGTATGGAGCATTTTATGGGGGCCAGTATCCTGTATGGAGCATTTTATCGGGGCCAGTATACTGTGTGGAGCGATTCGCCGGTTTCTGAGTTATTGTGGAATTTACAATAGATATCACTCATGTAATGTAAGAAGCGAAATCTTTGGCCTTGTACTATATATATATATATTCCTCTGCGGTATATGTGCATCATGTATCATGGTATGTGTTAAAGGGGCCCACTGAGACTCTTTCGCCGGGGCCCAGAAAAACCTGGAGCCGGCCCTGGGTGTAGACATACTCTTGTGAAGTTTTGGCAGCAAATACAGCGTGGAGATGGTGGGTTCACTGATGTGTAATGCCAAAGCCAGTTCCTTGGTGATAACCTTATTTGTTACTGCTTTATTTATGATCTTAGATAGCTGTGAGGAGAAGGAGAATAATGGGTTATACGTCAACCGCTTATAACAAGTTTTATTGTTCAATTGTCCAAAAGCCTCCTTCTCATACATATCTTTGGGCCACAGTACAATATTCCCACCCTTATCGGCTGGCTTTAGCAACAAATCAGGAAGATTTTGAAGGGTCACTAGGTGTTCTTGTTCCCCCCTTGTGAGATTATCACTTTGTACGCATCGTGGGATACGCTCAAACTCCTTTGTTACCACTTGAACAAAGAGATCGTTATTAGCACAGGTAGACAGTGGAGGGAAATTTTTTGACTTTACTTTTATTGCTGTTGGAATCTTACCTCCCTCTTCAGTGTTATGGTCTATAGCAAGTTCCTCTAGTGTTCGTATGGCTATTTGTTCTTTCTCTGTAGGGAATAAAGTATGAAGGTGGTCATCATAGAAATGTTTTTTGAACATCAGAGACCTTGCAAATAAATGCAAGTCTTTTACTACCGTGAATAAATCAAATCAACCTTTTGGTGAGAAGGAAAGGCTCTTACTCAACAATGTAAGATCTGTATCAGTCAATTTGTATTTACTTAAATTAATTACCTTATTGTCTCCATTGCCCACAAATGGCTGTTTGTATGGCCTGCGTCTATATGGGTGAAAGTTCGTATCACGTGTTCTTTTAAGACTAAAGGCCCCGTCACACTTAGCGACGCTACAACGATCCCGACAACGATACGACCTGAGGGATCGTTGCTGCGTCGCTATGTGGTCGCTGGTGAGATGCCAAACAGTCAGATCTTCCCAACGACGCAGCAACGATATGGCGACCCGTAGCGACCTGTATAACGATGCAACGCAAATGCACGCCTATGTGTCTCAGTTGTTTCAGTCGCCAACGAGGTCGTTGGTAAGATGTCAAACACACCGATGCATGTTACCCAGTGGGACCTCAACGATAAAAAAATGGTCCAGGCCATCCTGACATGACCAGCGATCTCACAGCATGGGCCTGTGACTCAGCAGCGATCTCGCTAGTGATCTCGCTTAGTGTGACGGGGCCTTTAGTCCAGATCTTGTAGTAATAGATGAAGATGACATTCCCGATGATTCACTTAGAGATGATAGCGATGTAATCGAGGATGTACGTTGCGCACGAGGAGGTTGGGTAGTTGGTTTCCTCCAGTGATATACCGTATTGGATGAAAAGTCTCTCTGATCTCTTGTCATTTTCAATGATTGTGCGTCATGAATTTTTTTGACACATAAATTCAAATTTTTTTCAATTTGTACATCGACTGCCTGAAGCCTCTCACTCGGGCATGTATTTCTAAGTTTGCCCTGTGCTTCATCAATGGAGTTATCAAGGGCCAATATAGTCTTACTGTTGTGATCTATAAGCAACTGCATAAGTCCAAAGGAGCACTTATTACACATCTCTTCCCAACCAGAAATAAAGTCACTATCCTCAACCACAAGGGTCGGAATTACTCGTACTCTCAACCCTCTTGGAATTAGTTTGTTGGTAATGTATCTTTGTAAAAACGCTCTGTTCCACCATATTTTAGTCTGCTTAATTAGCAAGTCTTGAATGGATTGAGCCTGGTTGTCCCAACTTTGATCACTCTCAGCCTGCTGTTCGGCACCACATGAGCAAAACACCTGATCTATTTATCAGATTATCTCAGCACAGGAACATTTTTTCTTAAAGAGGTTTTCCCACGAACAAAATTTGATTTTAATCAATAGATCTTGGAATAATAATAACCTCCACAATTAGATGTGTTTAAATATAATGTTCCTGTGCTGAGATAATCTTTTAATTGTTCCCCTGTGTAATGGCTGTATCTGACCGTATGGTCTGAACATACCACATCTCCTGGGCAGGGGTGGAAGCAAAAGAGTATACAGACATTACTGCAGGAGATCACAGTTGATTCTTTTTGCGAGGTAAAATATTTCCCTGCCTGTTTTTAAAAAATATTTTACCTCAAAGAAAGAATCATTTGCAATCACCGGCTGTAATGTCTGTATACTATTTTGCTTCCTCCCCTGCCCAGGAGATGTGGTATGATCAGACCATGTTCCTGCACGGTGATACACAGCCATTACACAGTACACAGCAGGGGCACATTTATAAGATTATCTCAGCACAGGAACATTTTATTTAAACACATCCAATTGTGGAACTTATTATTATTCCAAGATCTATTGATTAAAATTAAGTTTGTTCATGGGAAAACGCCTTTAAACCTCTCTTGTGCAGAGTGTGTGATTGACAGAAATAGGTTATTTGGGGGCTGATTTCCTTCATCCTGTGTGAGTTACAGAATGCCTTTGTCAGTTGCAGATGGCCTACAGGGTGAGGAAAAGCCTTGTTACTGAGTTGTGATTAGCAGATAAGTGAGAGAAACAACTAGAACTCTGTGTGCTACACCAGATTAAAGAGGGGAGATTGCCTCTGTGACTTTTTTGGACAATGGAGACATTAAATGGAAGAGGAAGAGACAACCCTGACTGAGAGTGTCCGCCTGAAAAGACATTAAAGCTTTCGAAGAGGGTAAATGCATGTCATCTAAAATGGCTATCATAGCAAAGGACATGTGAGCACTAGCCAGCCCAGTGAGAGAGAGTGTAATATTAGTCACAGCCTGGTGGCCTTTGCTTAGAGTCAGAAGTTGACAACAGGAAGATAAGCAGTGTTGGGTTTAAAAGTGAAGACAAAAAAACAAGGCTCCAGTCTGGTAAGAGACAGGAATCAGGGCAGGACTTTGGAGGAACCAGAAGGGTTGTAGGTATTATGCGCTACAAAGAGGGACCCAAAAAGACTGGCACCAAATCAGCAAAGGCGCAGTCACAGATGCTCTTGGCACTAGCCGCCTGCAACCGGACCAGCTCCATTACCAGGTGGGAGCACAGAACCACGATTCATAACAGTATCCCTCTCCCTAGGAGAGACCTCTGGGCTTTCACCCCCCCCCCCCGCCTTGTCCGGAAACCTCTTATCTAAGTCAGTGATAAGACGATTGGCATGTATATTACCTTTCAAAACTCAGGAGGACCATACCCCTTGCAGTGAATCAAATACTAAATGGAGTTCTGAACTCTATGAGGGGCCATACTTTCTATCTCATAGTCTTCAGTATTATCAACCAGAATAGAAGGAGGAGAATCCTGGGTCACAAGCAGAGTAACCATCTTTGTAATAATGTCTTATGAAAAACATTGGGGACCTGCATAGAGGAAGGCAGTCCTACCCGAAAACCTCAATAATGGGAAATGGTGCTATAAACCTCGGTGTGAGCTTAGGAGATGGTGCCTTAATCTTGAGATTTTTAGTAGACACCCAAACTCTGTCCCCTACTCTGAGATTGCAACCTTGCTGATCACACTTATCGGCCTGCCTCTTCATACTCTCCCCTGCTTTCTTGAGATGCATACGGGCCTCCCCCAAACCTTCCAGAGGCAGTGGATAGTAGCAGAGACCGCCGGAAGGACATTGTCCTCTCCCTCAAAACAAGGGGACCTAGGATGGAATCTTAGATTACAAAAGAAGGGAGACATCCCCAAACCCTTGTGGTGTCTGTTATTTAGGGCAAACTCTGCCAAGGCTAAGTATTATCTCCAATCATGCTGAGTATGGGAGCAAAAACATATTAGATAGGACTCAGGACACAGGTTGGTTCGCTCTGTTTGCCCATTAGTTTGAGGATGGTATGCAGATGAAAAAAAGAGCCCCGACCCGAGGCGTTTACAGAAAGCCTTCCATCTCGAAACAAACTGGGACCCACGATCGGAGACTATAATCATGGGAACCCCCATGCAATCTTACCACCTGAACAAGGAATAAATCTACCAAGTCCTGTGCACTGGTCAACTGAGCCAAAGGAACCAGATGGCATTGTTCAGAAAATCGGTCCACAATAACCCACACAGTAGTCATACTCTTTGAGTCAGGGAGATCCGAAATGAAGTACATGGTAATCTGAGACCAAGGACATACAGGAATAGGCTAAGGGAGAAGTTTCCCTGCTGAGGCGACACGAAGCACCTTGTTTCTGGCACAGATCTCACATGCCTTAACATAAGCTTCAACATCCTTTCCCAAGGATGGCCACCAATACTTTCTACTTAGCAGGTGACAGGTAGAGATGAGCGTTGTTCTACTCGAACTGTTCGCCAATCTCAAATTCGAGCTGTTTTGGGCGGTGTTCGAGCCGGTCGGCGAACACGAACAATTTGAGAAAAATTCGGCTGTTCGAGGTTATGTTCGATAACTGTTCGTGCACCAAAATCATAACTGGATTTTTTCTCAGTAATGATGAAAATTAATGTTAATACGCAGTTTGAGTGTACAGCGGGGCGGGGGGAGGGGCAGGGGATGGATCTCTGCAGGAACAATGAAGATCTCCATTTTTTTTTCTCTTTCCCGCATTTGCAGTGGGGAGGTGCAATCTGTCAGCCTATCAGCAGCGCACACACGGAGCGAAGTGCTTTTTTTCACACAAGCAAGGGCATGTGTGATTGGCAGTGTATGTCACATGTCCTTGCCCTATAAGACCAAGCCATTTTCCCCGTCGCCACCATTTTCTCACTGCTGCAGCTGCGTGTTAGACGGCACCGCTGTTGCTGTGTGCGCTATACCTTGTTAATTTCAAGCCAATTTTCGCACAAATATACAGATAGCTTGGGAGTAGGGAATAGTTGTGATTGCAGTCCTTTTAAGGACTAGGTTACAGTATTTACTACGACTTTTATCAGGCAGGTCTGTGCTCTTAAATAGATAGATTGTGGGAGTAAAGACTAATTGTAATTGGAGTCCTTTTCAGGACTAGGTTACATCAGTTCCTATCAGTTTTTGCCAGGCAGGTCTGTGCCAGTGCTGTGCAAGTTTTTTTCACAGCATTTGGCTGAATCTAGCAAAGCTAATCCTTTTTGGCCTATTGCAGAGTGTGTTAGTCAGTGGAGTAGCCTATCTGTGTTGCAAGATATACCACCTGTGTATAGAATACCAATTTTTTTACTGCACCTAGTGAAGTAAAATCTTTTGGGCATAGCATCATTCTATTAGTCCATCTATACTGACCTCCATCAGGTTGCAAACTGAATATAATTTTTTTCTGCATCTAGCTCTGAAAAAATATTTGGGCTTCTAGCAGTGTGTGGGACTTGGTCTATTAGTCCATCTATACTGACCTCCATCAGGTTGCAAATTAAAAATAATTTTTTTCTTCATTTAGCTCTGAAAAAATATTTGGGCTTCTAGCAGTGTGTGGGACTTGGTCTATTAGTCCATCTATACTGACCTCCATCAGGTTGCAAATTAAAAATAATTTTTTTCTGCATCTAGCTCTGAAAAAATATTTGGGCTTCTAGCAGTGTGTGGGACTTGGTCTATTAGTCCATCTATACTGACCTCCATCAGGTTGCAAATTAAAAATAATTTTTTTCTTCATTTATCTCTGAAAAAATATTTGGGCTTCTAGCAGCGTGTGGGACTTGTTCTATTAGTCCATCTATACTGACCTCCATCAGGTTGCAAATTAAAAATAATTTTTTTCTGCATCTAGCTCTGAAAAAATATTTGGGCTTCTAGCAGTGTGTGGGACTTGGTCTATTAGTCCATCTATACTGACCTCCATCAGGTTGCAAATTAAAAATAATTTTTTTCTGCATCTAGCTCTGAAAAAATATTTGGGCTTCTAGCAGTGTGTGGGACTTGGTCTATTAGTCCATCTATACTGACCTCCATCAGGTTGCAAATTGAATAAAAAAATTTTCTGCATCTAGCTCTGAAAAAATATTTGGGCTTCTAGCGGTGTGTGGGACTTGGTCTATTAGTCCATCTATACTGACCTCCATCAGGTTGCAAATTAAAAATAATTTTTTTCTGCATCTAGCTCTGAAAAAATATTTGGGCTTCTAGCAGTGTGTGGGACTTGGTCTATTAGTCCATCTATACTGACCTCCATCAGGTTGCAAATTAAAAATAATTTTTTTCTTCATTTAGCTCTGAAAAAATATTTGGGCTTCTAGCAGTGTGTGGGACTTGTTCTATTAGTCCTTCTATACTGACGTCCAGCAGGTTGCAAATTGAATATAATTTTTTTCTGCATCTAGCTCTGAAAAAATATTTGGGCTTCTAGCGGTGTGTGGGACTTGGTCTATTAGTCCATCTATACTGACCTCCATCAGGTTGCAAATTAAAAATAATTTTTTTCTGCATCTAGCTCTGAAAAAATATTTGGGCTTCTAGCAGTGTGTGGGACTTGGTCTATTAGTCCATCTATACTGACCTCCATCAGGTTGCAAATGAAAAATAATTTTTTTCTGCATCTAGCTCTGAAAAAATATTTGGGCTTCTAGCAGTGTGTGGGACTTGGTCTATTAGTCCATCTATACTGACCTCCATCAGGTTGCAAATTAAAAATAATTTTTTTCTTCATTTAGCTCTGAAAAAATATTTGGGCTTCTAGCAGTGTGTGGGACTTGTTCTATTAGTCCTTCTATACTGACCTCCAGCAGGTTGCAAATTGAATATAATTTTTTTCTGCATCTAGCTCTGAAAAAATATTTGGGCTTCTAGCGGTGTGTGGGACTTGGTCTATTAGTCCATCTATACTGACCTCCATCAGGTTGCAAATTAAAAATAATTTTTTTCTGCATCTAGCTCTGAAAAAACATTTGGGCTTCTAGCGGTGTGTGGGACTTGGTCTATTAGTCCATCTATACTGACCTCCATCAGGTTGCAAATTAAAAATAATTTTTTTCTGCATCTAGCTCTGAAAAAATATTTGGGCTTCTAGCGGTGTGTGGGACTTGGTCTATTAGTCCATCTATACTGACCTCCATCAGGTTGCAAATTAAAAATATTTTTTTTCTGCATCTAGCTCTGAAAAGATATTTGGGCTTCTAGCAGTGTGTGGGACTTGGTCTATTAGTCCATCTATACTGACCTCCATCAGGTTGCAAATTGAATAAAAAAATTTTCTGCATCTAGCTCTGAAAAAATATTTGGGCTTCTAGCGGTGTGTGGGACTTGGTCTATTAGTCCATCTATACTGACCTCCATCAGGTTGCAAATTAAAAATAATTTTTTTCTGCATCTAACCCAGCCAATAGTTTTGGCCTAATACCACAGTTTGGCCACTCAGCTCTGCTCGGTTACCATCCATTGTTTTTTTGTGCAAACAACTCCAGAGTTGTGAATTAGTTAACCACCAAAATGAATGGAAAAAGGCCTGCTGCTGGTGGAAAGGGGAATAGGCTTGTTGGGAAGGGGAAAAAAGGTTGTGTCCGTGGGGTAGGTGCAGAAGAAAGACCATCTTCCAGCCAAACTAAAATGTCTACTTCTTTTAGCGGACAATGTGATAAGATCCCTTTCTTACGGCCACGCCAATCGCTACAAATTCCAGATGAGGCACAAAAACAGCAGGTGCTTCAACGGATATCAAGTGCTCCTTTAAGTGGGCTCTCCTCCACATCAACTTCAACATCACAAATACTCCAGTCCTCAAAGGTGTCACCCAAATCTCACTTGCTTCCTCACAGCTCCCAAATCTCCAGCTGCCCGTCTGAGTATGAGGTAGAACAGATGGTTGAGTCTGCAGAGCTGTTTACTCATACTATAGCCTGGGAATCAGAGGTCGACTCCAGCGCTTCTGTGAATCCAGACGAGGAAATGATCTGCACTGATGCCCAGAATCTTTATGAGTCGGATCCAGGACCAGACGCAGAAGGTTCTGACCATAATGTAGACCCTCATTCCCAAACTGTAACTCCTGTTGGTGGAGACAATGAGGAAGACGATGATAAGACTCAAATACCTGATTGGAGCGACAACTTTAGTTTTTTGTCAGGGCAGGAACAGGTTGGCTCTGAGGACGACGGGTGTGATAACGCACAGGGTGATGATGATGAGGTCGGAGATCCCACTTACTGTCAACCCACAGTCAGCCAAGAGATGAGGTCAGCAGAGGAGGTGGAGGAAGATGCTAGTGACGACGAGGTCAGGTTGCGCCTTCCTGGACAGAGACGTAGTACTGGAAGCACGTCAACAACTGCATCCTCAAACACAACTCTGCCTCTCACCACAAGTCGTGGTGGCTCTTCAGGTCGCATGGGTGCTAAGCCTTGCATAGCCTGGGCATTTTTTCAGATCGATAAAGATGACCCAACTCGTGTTATCTGTAACATTTGTCAGCAAAAGCTAAGTAGAGGCCAAAAAATACATAGTTTGAGTACTTCATGCATGAACCGGCACATGGACATGAAGCATAAGTTGCAGTGGGAAGCTCAGTGTGCTACAATGCGGTCTAGCCGGCCGGGCCAACCACCGTCTGCCATATCTTGTGCATCCGCGGCCTCTTCATCCTCTGTGACTGGGGGGACAGCAGTCACACCTGTTTTGGGGCGCAGACCTGCCACCTCTTTACCCGCAACAGCCAGCGTGATTGGCAGGTCATCATTTTCTTTGGAGGTGGTAACACCAGCTGGTCTTGAGCGCTGTCCGACATCGATAGCACCACCTTTGGATCAAGGCAACCTAACATGTCCGCCTGCATCTTCCTCACAGACCGGCAGTTTGCCGGGGACACCCTTATCAACCCCGTCTAAGCACAATAGCCAGCCCTCGGTCCCTCAGATGTGGACAAGTAAAAGACCATTTCCTCCTAGCCATGAGAAAGCTAAGAGGTTGAATTTCACCATCTGCAAGCTCTTGGCTACAGAAATGCTGCCTTTCCGCCTGGTGGACACAGAGGATTTTCGAGACCTTATGTCTGTCGCAGTGCCCCAGTACCAGATGCCCAGTCGGCACTACTTCTCAAAGAAAGGTGTGCCTGCGCTCCACCAGCATGTCGCACACAACATCACCGCTTCTTTGAGAAACTCTGTGTGTGACAGGGTGCATTTCACCACAGACACTTGGATGAGTAGGCATGGACAGTGGCGTTACATGTCGCTGACTGGGCACTGGGTAACTATGGTGACAGCAGGACAAGGGGCTGCTGTCCAAGTCTTGCCGTCCCCACGAGTTGTGCGTCAATCCTCTTTATGTCATTTTTCCTCCACTGCTTCTGCCTCCTCAACCTCCTCTCGGTCTTCCACCTGCACCCAAAGCCTGTCTGGTCATGCCACAAGCTTTCTAACTGCGCAGAAGGGATCCTGCACACCTCCTTACTATGCTGGCAGTAGGGCTCAACGTCATCAGGCGGTTTTTACATTGAAATGTCTGGGAAATGTGAGTCACACAGCTGAGGAGTTGTGGTCAGCTCTCGAGAACCAATTTCATGAATGGTTGTCTCCACTGGACCTGAAACCAGGGAAGGCCGTGTGCGACAATGCTGCAAACCAGGGTACGGCCCTTCGCCGGGGCAATGTCACACACGTGCCTTGTATGGCTCACGTGTTGAACCTGGTTGTCCAGCAATTTTTAGCCCACTATCCCAGACTAGATGGCCTTCTGCAGAGGGCACGGTCGCTGTGTGCTCACTTCCGCCGTTCGCATCCCGCAGCTCAGCGACTTACATCTCTACAGAAGTCGTTGGGCCTGCCACTTCACCGGCTAAAATGCGATGTGCCTACCCGGTGGAATTCAACTCTGCACATGTTGCAGCGACTGTGGCAGCACCGACAAGCCCTGGTGCAATACGTTCTGACGTATAGCCTGGGCCAACGAGATTCAGAGGTGGGGCAAATCACGCTGGAGGAGTGGTCTCAGATCAGGGACCTATGCACCCTTCTGCACAGTTTTGAAATGGCGACGAAGATGTTTAGTGCTGACGATGCCATTATCAGCATGACTATTCCGGTGATTTACATGCTGGAGCACATGTTAAACAGAATTCGGAGTCAGGTGGTGGCACAAGAGGAGGTGGAGGAAGTAGAGGAGGAGGAGTTGTATGCGGAAGGGCTAACATCTGCAAGGTCCAGACGGTCGGCAGCACCAGGGCGGCAGGCATGTGAGGGTGGGGGAGATGATTTTACCAGGGCGCATGGTAGCAGCCAAACTAGTGAGGAAGGTGCAGGAGCCCAGGAAGAAGTGGAGGACAAACTGATGGAAGACTCATCAGATGAGGGAGACCTTGATCACATTTCTGTTGTGCGAGGTTGGGGGGAGAGGACAGAGGAAGGAAGCATGATTGTTACCTCGCCACCAACACAACAGGGACTTGGTGCTCCTGGATGCGCAACACACATGAGTGCCTTCTTGCTGCACTACCTGCAACATGACCCTCGAATTGTGAGAATTAGAAATAATCCTGACTACTGGGTTGCCACACTGTTAGATCCCCGGTACAAAAGTAAATTTGCAGAAATTATTCCTGCCATAGAAAGGGATGCACGCATGCAGGAGTATCAGCAGAGACTGTTGCAGAATCTTACATGTGCTTTTCCACAAAATACCAGTGGTGCACGTAGTGAATCTCACAGTTCCAACTTGCCAACCGTGGGACCGTCAAGTGTTCAGCACTCAAACCGTAACAGAACCACAGTATCTGCTGGTAACATCAATTTTGCGGAATCATTTCACCACTTTTTTAGCCCATCCTTTGCAAGGCCACAGGAGACAAGAAGTCTGACACATAGTCAACGCCTAGAGACGATGGTACAGGAGTATCTCCAAGTAAACATTGAAGCCACGACTGTGTCACTGGACCCTTGCTCTTTTTGGGCTTCCAATCTGGATAAATGGCCGGAGCTAGCCACTTACGCCTTGGAGATCTTGTCATGCCCCGCAGCCAGCGTTCTGTCTGAACGTGTGTTCAGCGCTGCTGGTGGTGTGCTGACAGATAAGCGCACGCGGCTCTCCACTGATAATGTAGACAGACTCACGTTCATAAAGATGAACAAATCATGGATCCGAAACGACTTTTCTACCCCTGTGTCATCCTGGGGAGAGTAAAAGCTTGATGATTGGTTAAAATCACCCTACCAACCGTTTTAAGCTTTCAAATTACTAATCATGTTTATCTGTATCTTGACTGGAAAATAATTTGGGCTTTGTAGCAGTGTGCAGCACTGATCCTATTAGGCCATCTATAATAAGCTTCACCAGATTTAAAATTAAAAATAATTTTTAGCTGCATCTAGCCCGGAAAATAATTTTGGGGCTCCGAGATGCGCAAGACACATAAGTGCCTTCTTGCTGCACTACCTGCAGCATGACCCTCATATTGTCAGAATTCGAAGTAATCATGACTACTGGGTTGCCACACTCTTAGATCCCCCAAACTTTTCGATCAACCTTTTCATTTTTATAAAGACCAAAAAAATGTTCATTTTTGAAATTATAAGCATTAGCAGGTTGTTAGAAACTGAAATCAAACAGTTTTCAACTCAAAACTTTATTCTAGGTGATGTTACATTTTCACATAGGACCCCTTGTTCGAAAGGAGCTTCTGAACTCTCTCGTCCATTGAATTTGTCAGGTTTTGGATGGTTTCTGCTTCAATTGTTTTGCATGAGGACAGAATACCCTCCCAGAGCTGTTGCTTAGATGTGAACTGCCTCCCGCCATCATAGACACTCCTTTTAATGATGCTCCAAAGGTTCTGAATGGGGTAGAGGTCAAGGGAGCATGGGGGTCACACCATAAGTTTGTCCCCTTTTATGCCCATATCAGCCAGAGATGCAGATGTTTTATGTGCAGCATGAGATGGTGCATTATCATGCAGAAAAATGATCTTGCTGTGAAATACACGGTTCTTCTTCTTGAACCATGGCAGGAAGTGCTGTTTGAGAAAATCCACATACATTATGGAGTTCATCTTTAGCGCCTTCAGGGATCCTAAAGGCGCCGACAATCTCTCTCCCCATGATTCCAGCCCAAAACATTACTCCACCTCCTCCTTGTTGGCGCTGTAGCCGTGTTTGCGTGGGGTGTCCATCAACCAGCCATCCTCCACTCCATTCATCTGGACCATCGAGCGCTGCACGGCACTCATCCGTGAACAAAACAGTTTTGAAATCAGTCTTCATGTAATGTTTGGCCCACTGGAGCCGTTTCTGCTTGTGTGAAGTGGATAGAGGAGGTCGACAGGATGGCGTATGCACAGCTGCAAACCTCTGAAGGACCCTGCATCTTGTTGTTCGGGGGACGTTGGAGGCACAAGCAGCTTCAAAAACTTGTCTGCTGCTATGACAAGGCTTTTTTGCCGCTGCTCTTTCAACCTGACGTAATTGCCTGTAGGAAAGAGTCCTCAATTTGCCCTTATCAGCACGCACACGTGTGTACTGTGAATCAGCTACATACTTCTTGATTGCCAAGACACTTCATCCTGATCATCGCACAATGTTGATTGTAGTCATGCCTTGACCTAAACACTCCACAATTTGTTGCTTCTCAGCAGCCGACACATCCTTTTTCTTTCCCATTTTGGCAGAAAATGTAGGCTGCTTAATAATGTGAGAGAGCCTTCTTAAGTAGTCTTGCCTTTCATTGGACACACCTGCCAAACTAATTAGCACAGGTGTCTGCAATTGCTTACAGTGATATAAAGAGCCCTGACACACATCACCATCAATGAGTTTAACTGACAAACAAACAAATTCTTCCCTTATCACTCCTAAACACTTTTTGCATAATAATTTGGAACGCGGTGTACATGTGCTTTTCCACAAAACACCAGTGGTTCACGTAGTGAATCTTACAGTTCTAACTTGCCAACCGTGGTCTGTATGGAATTGTTCAATAAAGGGCCCAAAATTAAGATAACATAGATGGGAGAGGTCTCTATGAATAGGAATTCCTAAGTATTTGATACCCTGTGAGGGCCAGGCAAAGGGAAAGTTGGACTGGATGGAATCCTATATGGATTTAGGGAGGGAGACATCGAGGGCCTCAGACTTCGCTGCATTGATTTTAAAATTTTACCATGTAACAAAGTGATCTATTTCAGCCATAACAGCAGGGATGGATATATGTGATTGAGTGATATATACTAGGACATCATCAGCAAATAGAGAGCACTTGTACTCGGTGCCTCCCACCTCAATCCACCTAATATTGGGGTTATGGCGAATTGATGAGAGCAGGTGCTCCGTCACTAGGATGTATAAGAGAGGGGACAGAGGACATCCCTGCCTTGTCCCATTGGTGATTGTGAAAGGTGATGAAAATGTTCTGACGCACCCCCTGGGCCTTGGGACACCCGGAGCCGGACCCTTTTTGGTGGATGCTGGTGGTTGTAGTCTTCGTGGCGGTGATCCGGTTCCGTGGCTCAGGGCGGTCAAACCAGTGGCGGAACTATTTATGTGGTTTTCGTGTTTAAATGTCCGACTACGCCACCCGTGGATTGCGGTCAGAGTGAACCGCCGCTACAGGGCAGACCGCTAAGGCTGGTGTTGTGGGTGCAGCAGAGCGTAGCATAACTCCCCACGGGAGGAGTATAGCCTCAGGGCAGTGTATGCGGAGGATGGGGGTGATGGTGCAGGGCAGCAGCAGTAACGACACGGAGTCAGTGATGCAGTTCAGGGCCTTTACTCACAGTTCTTATTATCCAGACCACGTCTGCAGGTAACGGCTGCCCACGTCGTACTGTGCTCACCAGGTGAGGGGCTCAGACAACTCCCAGATAACTTTGGAGCGCTTCACAGGACCCCCTTTGTGTGTCCTTTGTCTGGCCTTTCTTACCAACACTTCTGTCCGGCTGCCTCGGGCCTCCTCTTGGTAAACTTGGCGCCAGTTTCCCTGACCCTATCTGGTGCCTTCCTAGCGGGTGGAGCAAGGGGCTGCGCCACATAAAATGTCAGAGCCTCCGGTTTCTAGCTGAGGGTCGTTTCCTGCCTCCACTAGTTCGGGGACCGGTCTCCCCCTTTGGCCTGACCCCTCCACGCAGGTGGATTCGGGCGTGCGGTGGCGACTCGCCCGTCCGCACCCCTGGGATCCCTTCATTCCTCGTTCCTGGAGCCTTCTCCGCTCCTCTTCCTTCCTTCTCCCTCTTGCAGGCCTGGGCCTCTGTTACTAGGCCCGCCTCCGGAGCAGAGCTCATGCAGAGCCCCTGCTCCCTTCCACTTCTGCTCAGACTTCTCTGCACTGAACTAAGATGGTGCCCACCTTTTATACTCCCTTCTCAATGCACCCAGGAACTGCTTCCTCCCTGCTCCTGCACTGCAGGGTTCCCCTTCCTCAGTGTTCCCTCCCCCCACTCCAGCCAGGGACAGGGACTGTCGTGCCCATCTCAGGGGCATATTGGTCGCCCTGCCCCACGGCAATGTGGTGTAATGCATGCAGGTGTCGGGTCCTGATCCACACTCCATCCTTATCTGAGAGTGAGATATCACACCTCTGGGTGAGGTGCAATACGTCTGTAGCAACCGAGCCCTCGGTGCTACAGTTCCATTTATCTTCAGCCTAGGTGACGTATTGTGATACAGGGCCGTGATTTTGGCTATAAAAGGGTCCCCTAGACCCCTACCCCAAGCTTTTTAAGAGAATCATATATGGCGTGCCAGGAAACTCTATGGAATGCTTTCTCAGCATCCAACGAGAGTATCTACTTACAAATTTTTAACTGCATCTAGCCCAGGAAATACTTTGTGCCTAGTAGCAGTGTCTGCTAGTCAGCGGATTATCCCGGCTGTTAAGCAAGCTACACCACCTGTAGTTTGGACACTTAATTTTTTCAAAGGAAATGCTTCGGGACCACGGGATACTTAGTGAAGAGCATCAGGAGGCACCCCAAGGCATAGGGGCTGGGACTGGCACTAGGATGCCTTGCGGTGGACAGCCGAGCTCGATCCTTATAAAAGCTTTTTAACTGCAGCAGCTTTAGTGGACGCTACTGGAGCTGGAATTACGCGGCTGCTGGCATGAGACTTGCCCTCCAATAGATCCTTGTAAATGGATTTAAAGTGTATTCATTCAAATTAGAGGGACAATTTAAATTAAAAAGCTTAGAGCTGCCTCCACCACAGGGGGGCTCTCTCGACCCACCAGCGGACAGGCACCAGTATTGGGAGAGGGGGGCTGGCCGTCAGGGTTCACCGCGGCTCTGGCACAAACCCGGCGACACGGAGGTGGCACGGGCAGGAGCGGACTGGCCGTCTCGGCTTCTCACTTTTTGGATTTTAGAAGGGCATGACATGCCTATATCTGTGTCTCCCCCTCCTTTTACTCCTCCACCTCTTTTCTTTTCGCATGACTATATGTACTTGTCACTTTTCCATGTGTTAGTTGTGTCTTCTGAGCAGTTTGTCAGCTTTTGGACACCTTTGAAGGTGTTTTCTATGTGTTTCTATGTGTTTTTGTTTGCCTGCCATTGGTTTTAACGGTGTTCGAAGGTGTTCGACGAACAGTTCGACGAACAGTTCGGCGAACACACGGGTGTTCGACGAACCGAACCGAACTCGAACACTACGGGGGTGGCTCAACACTAGTGACAGGTCCCTTTAATTCCCGGGTGGCCCGCTGTGACAGAGTCATGACACTCTCTGAGTAAGCCCAACCGTAACTGCATTGGAAAGAATAACTTATAATGAAGTGTGATGGATGGAGCCATCCCCTGAGCCTTAAAGGGAATCTGTCACCACCTGGCACTTATCTGACCTCTAATATGGGCATACAAGTCTGGAAGAAATCCCCGCCTCCTGTGGTAAATACAATGTTTCCCCCCTCCGCTGCATATCAGTGCCTGGATTTGGCTGCTGCAACTGCACATCACAGGGCACTGTATCATGCAGGGGAGAGGGGAAACATTGTAATTACCACAGGAGGTGGGATTTCTTCCAGACCCCAGGCCCGGAATCATCAGAAACTTGACTGAATAAAAAGACATTTCACAGCAGCAAGACCTTGAATATGAGGCACACAGGTATGTATAGTATAGATTTACATTTCTATCACTTGTATGCCCATATTAGAGGTCAGATAAGTGCCAGAGGTGACAGATTCCCTTTAACCACCTTCCAAGATAAATTAACAGAAGAGACTACAATGCCCTTAGGAAGAGTGAAATCAGGTTCCGTTATCTTAGACTCATTAGGACAAAGACTCAGAGAGAGAGCGTCTGCCCGAACATTTTTGGTCCCAGGGCGGTAAGAGATCGAAAAATTGAATCTGGTAAAACCCAAGGCCGATCGGGCTTGTCTTGAGTTTAGTCTCTTAGCATTCTCTAAGAAAACAGATTCTTATGGTCAGTAAGCACCATGAATGGGTGCTTAGCTTCCTCAAGGAGATTCTTCCACTTTTCCAGAGCTAACTTTTATGCAAGAAGTTCATGATTGCCGATGTCATAATTGAGCTCTGGAGGAGAGAGTTTCCGAGAAAAAAACGCACAACGCCTATAATACTTTATAGTGGTAGAACCCTGGGAGAGCACAGCTCCCACGCCTACCTCAAAGGCATCTACTTCCACCACAAAAGGCATATTGACATCAGGCTGGACCAAAACTGGAGCAAAGGAAAAGGCCTTTTTAAGTGTATTAAAGGCCTCAACGTCCTCCGGTCCCCAATTAGACACGTCTGCCCCCTTATGGGTAAGATCGGTGAGGGATTTCACCACCTTGGAAAAACCCTTAATAAACCTCTGGTAATAATTGGCAAAACCTCAAAAAACACTGCAATCCCTTGAGATTAATGGGTTGTGCCCACTGCAACACCGCCCTCACTTTCTCGGGGGCCATCTGAAACCCCATGGGGGACAGAATGAGTCCCAGGAACCCCAACTTCTGCACTTCGAAAACACATTTTTTTTTTACATAAAGTAAATGGTCCTCCAATCTTTTCAGGACGGTGCGCACATGGTCCCTATGTGCAGGCAGGTCCCTGGAGAAGATGAGGATATCATCAATGTAACACAAATATCCAAGAGATCACGAAAAATATAATTTACAAGCGCTTGGAACACCACTGTAGCATTATAGAAACCAAAGGGCATGACACAATACTCATAATGACCCTTGGGGGTATTGAAGGCCATTTTTCACTCATCCCCCTCCTTAATGAGAACAAGATTATAAGCCACTCCGGAGATCCAGCTTAGTAAATCAACTTGCCCCCACCAGTTGGTTAAAGAGGTCCTGGATGAGTGGAAGAGGGTACTGATTATGACTCGCCCCCTGGGCCGTGGGGCACTCGGATCCGGGCAATAGGGGACGATGGGGGTAGTAGTGGCAACCAGGTTCCGTGGCTCAGGGTGGTCAGGCCAGTGGTAGTCCGTTATATTGATTATGTCCGACTACGCCACCCGTGGATTGCGGTTATTAGGAACCGCCGCTGCATGCAGACCGCTGGGGCTGATGAGGTGTGTAGCTATGGTAGTGCGACTCCCCACGGGAAGAGTGCGGCCCCAGGGCAGTTTAGTGGATGGTGGGAGTGATGGTAGTGCTGGAGGAGCAAGGAGCACACAGACAACAGGTTGCAGTCCAGGGTCTTTACTAAACAGGTAAACTGACCCACAAACAGTCCCGGCTAGGAGGGGACCTGGATGTCTGAGAGCAACGGGGAAATTGGCCCTGGTCAGGGTGAGGGTGTAGGCCTACCGTGCTTTCTGCGCTCCTTCTAGCTATCTCCTCCTGATAGGATAACAGCCCACGTTTCCGAGCTTCCGTGCTTTCTCGCCTGTATGGCCTGCGACGTGGGTTCATTTCTGCTCCCAGCCTTGTACGGCTTTACTGGTCCCTTCGGTTGTGGCAGGGCCTCCAGGCTTCTTAGGCCAAGGAATGTACAGTCCCTTGCGGGCTGGTTCTCTGCTGGGGGATGTGGAATCCTTCCAGCCTCAGACACCAAAGTCTGGTAAAATTAAGTCTTTTCTCTGCCAAGACAGGCTCACTGCGCCTCTTGTCTCTGGCTTGTGGCTCTCCTCCTGCCACACTTCCTCTTAGGTGCAATCAACTTTCTGTCCCTGCTCCACTCTGGGACACGTCTCAGAGCTGAGACAGGCAATCCAGTTCTCCCTAACCCTGTCCCCAGTACCAGCTTTTATAGGGGCAGCCTGCTCCCCCTACTGGCCTGAGACAGGAGGCATTGCATGCTAATGTTCCCCTGACCAGAGAACCTCCCCCTTGCTCTCAGACACAGCTTTATTACACTTGTGGCATCCAGGTAGGGTGACACATTCCCCCCTAGTGAAATTTAGTACTCCGGGACTAAACAATAAACAAAGACAATATGCATAACAATAAAACATTAATAGACAGACGACGCACAAATTGAGTTCTTTAGGTCACAGTGTGGTCTGTGACCGGGTGTCCATATCACCAAAACAACAGGGAGCCTTAACCAGGTGGGGGTCTGTCCTACCCCAAGTCTTTACAGTCTTAGTTCATTCCTGGGTTAGGCTCCGAACGCAGTCCATACAAGGTCCCGGTTATAAAAGTCCATAACCTGTGAGTCCTTACGGTTGCTGCAAGAGACTGAAACACAGAATTACCGAACATGCATGTAACTTGGCAAACAATTCAACATTTGGCAACAGGGTTATTTACAATCTTAGTACACTCTATATTCTCCAGCGAGCGGGTATCTGTCCCTTTGTGCTCCTGGTTGACCTACGTAGCCCACTGTCTGGTGGTGGACCAACCTGGCTTTCCCCACTAGCGTTAGGGGTACAGCTACCAGCTGGATGTACAGGTAGGGCAGGCAGCTGTCTGCGGGTTCTTTGGCTTACCGCAGGCATGGCAGGCTCACTGTCAGCAGAGGGTTGACTCTCCTGGGCTGCTGGAACAGGCTCTTCTGCCTCTGGAACCGCTTGCTCCTCTTCACCTTCCGGCTCTGGTGTTGGTTGTTGCTGGGCCGGTTGCAGGAAATGCAGGACGGGTACCACTATGGCATCATTTATGCAAGTCCAGGACTGAGGGAACTCTCCGATCATTTCTTCCTTGTCCTCTGCGGGTTCAAGGTCACTCTGATCCTCTTCTGCACTACGGAGTTGCTCGGGGCACCTTTTGAGGTGGTCTCTGGAGACGACACTAGTGGTTTCTCCTCCGTCCTTGGTGATCACGCACACCTTTGGGTTGTCGTGGTCAGACTGCAGTACGGTGTAGGGTTCCCTTTCCCACTGGTCGTCCAACTTATGTAGCCTTCTTTTTCCCTTTAGGACTTGCTCACCAGGTTCTAGGGGACTAGCAGGGGCGTGTTGATTGAAGAGTCTTTCTTGCTTCTCTCTCACCTGGGCCAGGCTCTTCTCCACACTCTCCTGTACCTTCTTGTACTGCAGTTGCCTTTCCGTATCCCAGTCCGCATCCGGGGAGGTGTCCTCAGGTATTAGGACTCCCATCTCCAGGTCTACGGGCAGCTTACCTGGTCTAGCTCGCATCAGGTAAGCCGGGGTGCAGTTTGTAGCGTTCACCGGGATGTTGTTGTACATGTCTACCAGGTCCGGCAATTTTTCTGGCCACAGGCTGCGTTCCTCCAGGGGCAACGTCTTCAGGAGATCAATGACTATATTGTTCATCTTCTCACACATCCCGTTGGTTTGGGGGTGGTAAGGCGTTGTCCATATTTTCTTACAGCCATAGAGGTTGCAGAACTCCTGGAAGATTTCAGCCTCGAACGCTGGACCCTGGTCTGTCAGGACCTGTTCCGGATACCCGTGTGGACGGCAGAAATATTGCTGGAAGGCTCTGGCCGCTGTTTGGGCTGTCAAGTCCTTTACCGGGACCACCACTAGAAAACGGGAATAGTGGTCCAAGATTGTCAGGGCATAGATGTATCCTGACCGGCTGGGAGCCAACTTGACATGGTCCAGAGCTACCAGCTCAAGAGGCTGCGTGGTGACGATGGGCCTCAAGGGTGTCTTCTGGCTGGTACGGTCCTTCCTCCTTAGGTGACAAGGGCCACAGTCTCTGCACCATTTTTCCACAGCTCCTCTCATGCCGACCCAAAAGAACCTTCCTCTTAGTAGGAACTCCAGTTTCTTCCAACCGAAGTGTCCCGCTCTGTCATGGTAAGCCCCCAGGACCATAGCTGCATCTCGCCTTGGGACCACGACTTGCCAGGTCAGCTCGTGCGTCCGGTGGTTAACAATCCTTCTGCACAACTTGCCTTCGTAGAGGAACAGCTTGCTCTTCTCCTTCCATAGCTGCTTGGCTTCCTCTGGGGCATCTGGATCTAGGCGGGCGTCTTCCCGGGTCAGCAAATCTTTCACCAGGCGGACTACAGGGTCACTATCTTGGGTCTCGGCCCAGCTGTGGTGAGGTAGGGGATTCATCATCACAGTTGTTAGATCCTCCTCCTCCACGCGGTGAGAGTGTTGAGCGGCTCCATACCGGTGAAACGCGGGGAGTTCTACCTCCTCCAGCTCTTCTGGGTCTTCGTCGCCTTCAGGTAAGTGAGGCATCCTTGATAGGGCGTCCGCGTTGGTGTTGGTTTTGCCTGCCCGGTACTTGATCACGAAGTCATAGTTGGAGAGACGGGCCATCCACCGCTGTTCCAGGGCACCCAGTCTTGCATTGTCCAGGTGTGTCAACGGGTTGTTGTCCGTGTACACGGTAAACATTGCGGAGGCCAGGTAATGCTTGAAGCGTTCCGTCACGGCCCACACCACCGCCAAGAATTCTAGCTTGAAGGAGCTGTAATTCTCCGGGTTCCTCTCGGTGGGCCTCAGCTTCCGACTGGCGTATGCGATCACCCGTTCTCTGCCCTGTTGGTTTTGGGACAGTACGGCTCCCAGTCCCACATTACTGGCGTCATTGTGGAGAATGAAAGGCTGGCCATAATCAGGGTAGGCCAGGATCTCATCCCCAGTGAGGGCCAACTTTAGCTGGCGGAAGGACTCCTCTTCCGGTTTATCCCACTTGAAGGGTGGCTTTTGGCTTCTGGACTTGGACTGTCCGATCAGGAGGTCCTGAATAGGAGCTGCCATCTTGGTGAACCCGGGGATGAACCTTCGGTAGTAGCCTACCAACCCGAGAAACTGTCTCACCTCTTTGATGTTCGAGGGGCTTGGCCAGCTCTTGATTGCCGTGACCTTGTCAGGGTCGGGGGCCACTCCTTCCACGCTTACCACGTGCCCTAGGTACTGGACCTTTGGTTTCAGCAGGTGGCACTTCGATGGTTTCACCTTCAGGCCGTAGCCTGCCAGGGCTTCGAACACCTCAGCCAGGTGCTTGAGATGGTCCTCGTAGGTCTTCGAATAGACGATCACGTCGTCCAGGTAAAGGAGGACCGTCTCGAAGTTTCGGTGCCCTAGACAGCATTCCATCAGCCGCTGGAAGGTCCCTGGTGCGTTGCAGAGCCCGAAAGGCATACAGTTGAATTCGCTCAGTCCCATCGGGGTGGTGAAGGCGGTCTTCTCCTTGTCAGCCTCTGCCACAGGAACCTGCCAGTACCCGCTAGTAAGGTCCAAAGTAGAAAAGAAGTTAGCAGATTTTAGTGCGGCTAAAGACTCTTCTATTCTAGGCAGCGGATATGCGTCTTTGTGGGTGATACGGTTGATTTGTCTATAGTCCACGCACATTCTCGTGGTGCCGTCTTTCTTTTTGACCAGAACCAAGGGGGCTGCCCAGGGGCTACAGCTGTCTCTAATGACCCCAGCTTCTTTCATCTCTCTTAGCATGCCCTTTGCGTTCTGGTAGTGTGCAGGGGGTACAGGTCGGTGTCTTTCTTTTATTGGTGGGTGGCTCCCTGTGGGGATGTGGTGTTCTATCCCTTTTACTCTGCCGAAGTCTAGCGGGTGCTTACTAAAGACTCTCTCGTACTCCTGTACCACCCGGTAGACTCCTTGTTTTTGGTGCAGGGGAGTGGAGTCAGCACCCACGTGGAGTTTCTGGCACCAGTCCTCCTTTTGTTTCTGGGAGCCATTACCCTCCGCCTGTGGAGATGGAGGCAAGGGTTCCACGGCCCTGATAGCTTTGTGTTCGACGACAAACAGTTTGGCGAGTGTAGCGTACCTGGGTAAGTGTACTTCCCTCTCCCCAATGTTGAGGATGCGGACGGGCACCCTCCCATGACGGACATCAACCACCCCCCGGGCTGTCAAAATGGTGGGCCTGCTGTCTGAGTACACGGGTTCTACCATGGCTTGGTAGTCTCTACCTCTCAACCCGATTGCAGTCCGACACCAGATCATCATTTCACTTTTGGGAGGCATGGAAATGGGGAATGGATCACTGAGTCTTACGCTACCGATCTCACCACCAGACAGTTCTACCTGCTGCCGTCTCATCAGGGCTTTTATCTCCTTGTTGAGGACCCTCTGTTGGCTGGAACTAGCATTCACCGCCACCTGTTGTAGAATTACAATTACCTCTGAAAGACAATTTTCAATTATGTTAGTACCCACAGTTATTTTAGGGTGACTTTCATGAAGGTCAATGTCCACAATAATCACTCCCTGTGCCGGCAGTTCAACTTTACCAATTTTAATGGTCATCTCCTTCAACCCCATCTGCGGCACGGGTAAGCCATTACTGGCGATGATGCTCAAGTTACTGTCTGGATACCGTGTGATATCAGCATCAGTCCAATACTGCTTAAAAAGTACATAAGGGATAGTGGTTACTTGTGACCCAGTATCCAGCAAGGCGCTCATGGGGATACCGTCCAGCACCACGGGTAAAACCGGGCGCCCCCCAACGTACTTATTACGCCAATTGTAAGGGCCTGGTGATCTTATGCCTGGGGGTTGGCCATCTGCCCCAGGTTGGACCCGTTTAAATTACAGTACCTGGAAATGTGTCCGGGCTGGTTGCATCGACGGCAAATGGGCTGTCCATCCTCTGCTTAGCGGTCTGTGGGCCTCCCTCGGAACGACGGGATCCTCCTCTGTCGACGCCACGGGACATCCTCCGGACTTGAAGCCAGCTTGATGGGTCTTGACGGGTCCACTTGCAACGCCTGGACGGTCCTGGTCAACGCCGCGACGCTCCTGGTCAGCTCCTGGACTTGGTGGTGCAGGCCTTTCGACGGGGCTTGGTTCAGGGCCTGTGCATCAGCCTCCACGGAGTCCATAGAGGAGGGCGCCGCCTCCTGGTGGTAGGTGATAGCAGGGCGCCGGGGGTTTATAGCGCCACTGGTTGCAGATTCACGGAGCACCCTTATGGCCCTGTCCTTAAATTGGGCAAAGGTCAGGTCGGGGATCTGGAAGAACATGAGGCACAGCTGGGCCCTGTGGGCGCTGGACAGCAGACCCTCTATGAATTGTTCTGTTAGCAGCTTATCGGTTTCCTGCACACTGCCAGGGTCAGTTTGTTGAATAGCCCTCAAGGCTTCCTGCAGATTTAGGGCATAGTCTCTGATGCTGTCCTGTGCCCGCTGCTTACATCCATAGAACCTCATTTTAATCTCAGCAGAGGTACGTGTGTCAAAGGTACCCCGCAGCCGGGCCAGAATACCCTTCACAGTCCTTTTCTCCTCAGTGGGCCATGATTTTACCTACCTCTGGGCTGCGCCAGTTAACTGCCCTGTTAATATGCTGACCTTCTGTTCCTCTGTCAGGGGGTAAACTTGGAACAAACTATACAGTCTTTCCTTGAAGTCAGTTAGGGCATGGGGCTCCCCTGAGTACTTGGGCAGCCAGGCCGCTCCCGGGATGTAGGGTAAGGAAAAGGGCATAACCGCTGCTGCAGCTGCGCTGGTGGTAGTGGGCGCCTCTGTGTCGGACATCTTCCTCCCCCCCTAGTGAAGTGTGGCCTACCTTCCGACGATCCTCTTCTGTAGGCCGCGGCTCCGCTGCTGCTGCTATGGACGAGGACCTGGCGTCGCGTCCTGATGACATCAGCGTCGCTCTCTCCCTTCCAGGACCTTGCGCAGCGTCGGTGCGTCGGGCGGAGCTTCGGGTCTCGCGCACTTTCGGCGTCCACGCCCCTCTTCTTCCCGCGCGGCGTCCGATGGCGGGAAACAGCTGCGGATGGCGGGAAGACGGCAGAAGACGGCGGGAAATGGTCCAAGATGGCGTCTGATGGCGGGAATCGGCTCCGGATGTCGGGAAACTTCGCCACAGATAAGTTACAAAAGTCTTTTTCAGGCACGCAGTACCCGGTGGTTGCGGGCACGAAATCCTGCCGACTACGCCAAAGCTGACTCGCCCCCTGGGCCGTGGGGCACTCGGATCCGGGCAATAGGGGACGATGGGGGTAGTAGTGGCAACCCGGTTCCGTGGCTCAGGGTGGTCAGGCCAGTGGTAGTCCGTTATATTGATTATGTCCGACTACGCCACCCGTGGATTGCGGTTATTAGGAACCGCCGCTGCATGCAGACCGCTGGGGCTGATGAGGTGTGCAGCTATGGTAGTGTGACTCCCCACGGGAAGAGTGCGGCCCCAGGGCAGTATAGTGGATGGTGGGAGTGATGGTAGTGCTGGAGGAGCAAGGAGCACACAGACAACAGGTTGCAGTCCAGGGTCTTTACTAAACATGTAAACTGACCCACAAACAGTCCCGGCTAGGAGGGGACCTGGATGTCTGAGAGCAACGGGGAAATTGGCCCTGGTCAGGGTGAGGGTGTAGGCCTACCGTGCTTTCTGCGCTCCTTCTAGCTATCTCCTCCTGATAGGATAACAGCCCACGTTTCCGAGCTTCCGTGCTTTCTCGCCTGTATGGCCTGCGACGTGGGTTCCTTTCTGCTCCCAGCCTTGTACGGCTTTACTGGTCCCTTCGGTTGTGGCAGGGCCTCCAGGCTTCTTAGGCCAAGGAATGTACAGTCCCTTGCGGGCTGGTTCTCTGCTGGGGGATGTGGAATCCTTCCAGCCTCAGACACCAAAGTCTGGTAAAATTAAGTCTTTTCTCTGCCAAGACAGGCTCACTGCGCCTCTTGTCTCTGGCTTGTGGCTCTCCTCCTGCCACACTTCCTCTTAGGTGCAATCAACTTTCTGTCCCTGCTCCACTCTGGGACACGTCTCAGAGCTGAGACAGGCAATCCAGTTCTCCCTAACCCTGTCCCCAGTTCCAGCTTTTATAGGGGCAGCCTGCTCCCCCTACTGGCCTGAGACAGGAGGCATTGCATGCTAATGTTCCCCTGACCAGAGAACCTCCCCCTTGCTCTCAGACACAGCTTTATTACACTTGTGGCATCCAGGTAGGTTGACACAATTACGTATAGTTATGCGATTGAGCTCACGATAGTCAATACAAACCACCATCCTTTTTGGCCACAACCGGTTATTTAGAAGGCTGGATAAACCCATTTTTCTAAATTTTCTGATTATCATAGAATCATAGAATGGTAGAGTTGGAAGGGACCTCCTGGGTCATCTGGTCCAACCCCCTGCTCAAAGCACGATTCACTAGATCATCTCAGACAGATGTCTGTCCAGCCTCTGTTTGAAGACGTCCATTGAAGGGGAACTCACCACCTCTCGTGGCAGCCTGTTCCACTCATTAATCACCCTAACTGTCAAAAAGTTTTTTCTAATATCTAATCTGTGTCTCCTCCCATTTAGTTTCATCCCATTGCTTCTAGTCTTTCCTTGTGCAAATGAGAATAAAGATGATCCTTCTACAATGTGACAGCCCTTGACATATTTGTAGACAGCTATTAAGTCTCCTCTCAGTCTTCTTTTTTGCAAGCTAAACATTCCCAAATCCTGCAACCGTTCCTCATAGGACATGGTTTGCAGACCAGTCACCATTCTGGTCGCTCTTCTCTGAACTTGCTCCAGTTTGTCTATGTCTTTTTTAAAATGTGGTGCCCAAAACTGTACACAGTATTCCAGATGAGGTCTGACCAAACAGGAGTAAAGACCGATAATGACTTCACGTGATCTAGACTGTATGCTTCTGTTAATACATCCCAGAATTGTATTTGCCTTTTTTGCTGCTGCATCACACTGTTGACTCATGTTCAGTCTATGATCTATTAGTATACCTAAGTCTTTTTCACATGTACTGTTGCTTAGCTCTATTCCTCCCATTCTGTATATGCTTTTTTCATTTTTATTGCCCAGATGTAGTACTTTGCATTTTTCCCTGTTAAAAAACATTCTGTTGGTTGCTGCCCACTGCTCAGGTTTATTTAGGTCTTTTTGAATCCTCTCTCTCTCTTCTCTAGTATTAGCTATCCCTCCTAGCTTTGTGTCATCAGCAAATTTAATCAGTTTACCCTCAATTCCTTCATCTAAATCATTGATTATATTCCCTCATGGCTTGCCTCTCAGGTTCAGACAGGTTAAAAATTCTGCCCCTAGGAAATTTTGCACCCTCAATGAGCTGGATGGAACAGTCATAAGTTCTATGTGGAGGTAATTTCTGGGAGGCCTCTTCAGAGAACACCTGTGGGATTTCTGCCACACACCACGGGACCTGGGAGATGGAACCTACTACCTTAGGAGGCTTGATAATACAAAGGGATTGGCAGTTAGAGGACCACTTAATAATATCCCCCCTTTGCCAGTCAATAATAGGGTTATGAGTGCGAGGCCAAGGGGGACCCAACACCACAGCAGTAGGAAGATCCTGTAAAGTAAAAAAGCATGTCTCTTCCTTATGCAGACAACTTGTGGTGATAGATACCGGTTCAGCGGTGCAATACCCAATACTCTGGGCAAGGGGAGAATTATCAAGAGAAGGTAATGTTATAGAAGCATCCAAGGAGATAAGAGAAACCACCAACTCCTTGGCCACGGCAGCATTTAAAAAACTAATCTCAGCTTCACAATCAACAAAAGCATAACCTTTCACAATCTTTCTGCAAAATGTGATAGCAATGGGTAAAAGCAATTTCTTTGCTAGGGGTACCTGAGCGCCTAACCGGGAATCCCTGAACCCAGATAGGCGCAGTTTCCCGCTGGCTCCAGACGTGGACATTCACGAACCAGATGGAGTGAGGAATCACATAAAAGACACTGTAGCCGAAGTCATCTTTGCTGCCTTGACTCCCGAGAGGTATCAACTCCACCAAGCTGCATGGGTTCTCCCTCAGCCTTAGGACCGGCAGAGGGTATGGATGAACTCTGCCCGAGGGACATTTTTTCCCGACATCTTTCTTGTCTTCTCTGATCAAGTCGCACAGCTAAAGTCATGGCGGCCTCCAATGACCAGGGAAGAGAGTGGTGCACCAGCATAACTTTAATATGTTCATTAACCCAAACAAGAAAGTACCGTATAAGACGACTGGGTGTATAAGACGACCCCCAACTTTTCCAGTTAAAATATAGAGTTTGGGATATACTCGCCATATAAGACTACCCCTCTTCTAACGCAAATACTGTAAAAATTAAAAAAAAATCAGAGTTGATTTCAATATGGTAATTTTAAAGTGATGAACCTTACCGGCGATTGGCTGGTTGTTGTATACAAATCCTGCTTGAATTGGTCAGCTCTCCCTACCTGCCCAGCTCTCCCTGTCTCCAAGACTATCGGAGCGGTAGCGCATCCCTCTGGCCCTTGTATCATTACTGGAACCTCCTTCTCTGCCTTTCTAATCTCACTCCTGAGGACTACAGTGACGAGGTGAGGGGGACGCCTGCAGCTTGCTTCACTTACACTTTCCCGGTAAGGCGCCCCCTCACCTCGTCTCTGCAGTCCACAGGAGCGAGATCAGAGAGGCTGAGAAGGAGGTACCAGTAATAGGATACAAGGGCGGGCCAGAGGGATGTGCTACCGCCCTGATAGTCTTGGAGACAGGGAGAGCTTATAAATTACCATAAATACCGTATTTTTCGGACTATAAGACGCACCGGACCATAAGA
This sequence comes from Phyllobates terribilis, assembly GCF_046119375.1. NCBI lineage: Eukaryota > Metazoa > Chordata > Amphibia > Anura > Dendrobatidae > Phyllobates > Phyllobates terribilis. The sequence goes on along the minus strand of NW_027362764.1, from coordinate 746,820,396 downwards.
CGCACCTAGGTTTTAGAGGAGGAAAATAGAAAAAAAATGTAAGCAAAAAATGTGTTCACGATGCACTTTTAAGGGGGAGGGGGGTCTTCTGCTGACTCTAGTATAGGGGTAATGTCCCCCAATTCTGACAATATCCCCCATCCTGGTATATATGCCCCCCCCTTCCTTTTATACTTGGCATCCATCCATCCTGGTATGCATCCATCCATGCATGGAACCCCTCCATCCTAGTATGCATGTAACCCCTCATTCCTATCCTGGTATGCATGGCACCCCTCATCCCTGTCCTGGTATGCATGGCACCCCTTATCCCTGTCCTGGTATGCATTGCACCCCTCATCCCTGTCCTGGTATGCATGGAACCCCTCATCCCTGTCCTGGTATGCTTGGCACCCCTCATCCCTGTCCTGGTATGCATCGCACCCCTCATCCCTGTCCTGGTATGCATGGCACCCCTCATCCCTGTCCTGGTATGCATGGTCCCCCTAATCCCTATCCTTGTATGTATGGCACCCCTCATCCCTGTCCTGGTATATCCATACTTCCTGGTACATCCAGGTACATCCTGGTATATATGCTCCCCCCCCCTTCCTTTTACACGTGGTCCCCATTCCCATCCTGGTATGCCTGGCGTCCCTCCATCCTGGTATGCCTGGCACCCCTCATCCTTATCCTGGTATGCATGGCACCCCTCATCCCTATCCTGATATGCATGGTACCCCTCATCCTGTCCTGGTATGCATGGCACCCCTAATCCCTATCCTGGTATGCATGGCACCCATCATCCCTGTCCTGGTATGCATGGCACCCCTCATCGCTGTCCTGGTATGCATGGCACCCCTCATCCCTGTCCTAGTATGCATAGCACCCCTAATCCCTATCCTGGTATGTATGGCACCCCTCATCACTGTCCTGGTATGCATGACACACCTTATCCCTGTCCTGGTATGCATGGCACCCCTCATCCCTGTCCTGGTATGCATGGCACCCCTCATCCCTGTCCTGGTATGCATAGCACCCCTAATCCCTATCCTGGTATGTATGGCACCCCTCATCCCTGTCCTGGTATGCATGGCACCCCTAATCCTTGTCCTGGTATGCATGGCACCCCTCATCCCTGTCCTGGTATGCATGGCACCCCTCATCCTTATCCTGCTTTGTATGGCACCCCTCATCCCTGTCCTGGTATGCATGGCACCCCTAATCCCTCTCCTGGTATGCATGGCACCCCTTATCCCTGTCCTGGTATGCATGGCACCCCTAATCCCTATCCTGGTATGCATGGCACCCCTAATCCCTGTCCTGGTATGAATGGCACCCTTAATCCCTGTCCTGGTATGCATGGCACCCCTCATCCCTGTCCTGGTATGCATGGCACCCTTAATCCCTGTCCTGGTATGCATGGCACCCCTCATCCCTGTCCTGGTATGCATAGCACCCCTAATCCCTATCCTGGTATGTATGGCACCCCTCCTCCCTATCCTGGTATGTATGGCACCCCTCATCCCTGTCCTGGTATGCATGGCACCCCTAATCCCTGTCCTGGTATGCATGGCACCCCTAATCCCTGTCCTGGTATGCATGGCACCCCTAATCCCTGTCCTGGTATGCATGGTCCCCCTAATCCCCATCATGCTGCACATTAAAAAAAAAATAAACACTCCTACTCACCTTTCTTCTCTCCTCCAGCGCTGTGTCCTGTCTGCCTTCACTAATCTCTCCATGTGAGCCGTGCATGACGTCACTGCCATGCACGGCTCACAATGAGAGATCAGCTAGCGGAAGTCACTGCTCCCCACGCCGGGACTGTGTGCGCTGGGAGCAGTGACTTCATGCTCCTTCCTAGCCGGCACACAGCGGAGCCGCGCTGCGGCTATCTCCTGTGCCCGCTCATTAAAGGGCATGAATATTCACCCCCTCCCCACGCCCATGGGCGTGGAGAGAGGTTGAATATTCATGCCATTTAACAGCAGGCACAGGAGATAGCCGGTAGCAGCGGCAGCGCGGCTACACTGTATACCGCTATTAAGGAGCATTTGTCCGGCTGCCTCGGGCCTTCTCTTGGTACGCTGATCTCTGCGTCCCTGACCCTATGTGGTGTGCCTTCCTGGTAGGTGTAGTGAGGGGTCGCACCGAGATATAGTCACGACCGCTGGTCTTTGGCTGAGGATTAGTCGCCTCCACCAATTTGGGTTCCGGTACCCTGTTCTGCCAACCCGTCACACGCAATCTCCTGGGCCTATGGGGTTCCTTCTTCTCTCGTGTCTCTGGGCCTCTCTTAATGTGCTGTTCCTTGTTTCCTTTCTCTTCTGTTCCTGTTTTCTCTGCTGTTTCTGGCCTCCACTCCTCGTGGAGCTGGGCCCAGACTGAGCCACAGCTCCCTGTCAGCCCTCTCTGGCTGAACTCCTCTCTGAACAGACTCCCCTGACTGAACACTGTTCTAAGATGATGCCCAACTTATATACCTCCCTCTATGTGTGAGCCCAGGTGACTAGCAACCAATGGGCTCCTACCTTTGCCCAGAGACCCACCCCTATCTGCTCCTACACCACTGGGTTTTCCTTCCCCTCCCCACTCCAGCCAGGGACAGATGCTGTCATGCCTGCACTTCTGTCTAGTGGGAGCACCGTTGAGCTGTCCCTCGGAAATGGGGTGTGTGTGGTGCATGATGCTTACCGAGTCCTGGTCCACAATCCATCCTTACCCGGGAGTGGAATATCACACCTCTGGTTTGAGGTGCAATACCCCTGTAGCAGCCGAGCCCTCGGGGTGCTACATGTAGGCTGCAGCAGGCGGCTACTGCCTCCTGTGCCCCGCTCCTCCGCGGCTACCGCTCCCCCCACACCCCACACATTATATATATACCCCCTCTTTCCCCAACATTCGGAGTATAAGGGTATATGCCCTATAAAATGACACCCGGCGTATAAGACGACTCCTGACTGTTAAGAAGATTTTCAGGGGTTAAAAAGTCGTCTTATATGCCGGCAAATACGGTACTATGAAGAGCGGTATTGTTCCACCCAGTCTCTATGGCACATCTACGAAACTGGGAGTAGTAGTCCTCTGCAGTAAGGTCCTGCTGACACAATGCATTAAGATGGGATTTAGCTAAAGCCACCCGGTCTGGTTCATCATAAATCTGCCCCATAGCCTTAAAAAATGAATCCACAGACAAGAGTATGGTATTATAATTTTCAACTGGTGCAAATCCATAGTATTTAATTAGTGGTACAAGGTAAGTGTCACCTATGGATACTGCAATAATACAGGCATAACCGCAAAGAATGCATATTCAAACGAAACAACCACGATCCAAAGCCCAAATTTTGTACTATATAAAAATATTTTTATTAGAAACGTATATAAAAATTCAAGTGCAGATAATTGGTGCACAGGTGGTGTAAACGACATACAATATATAAAAATACATCACGATATGGGACATGCAAGACCCATTATGTGAGAACCATATAAGGCTATGTAGCCGTATGTACTAAACACTGAGTACACACCGGGTGCACTCTGCAGTCACTGATGTAGAACTTAACGCTAGTATGTCAACAGTATGGCAGCTAATGATAATGCAAAGGGTATGCTAGTAGTCCTTAAATAACAATGCATTCATTATGTTTGTATATAAGTGAATGAAAAGCTCCATACCAAGGTACAGGGACACAGGATACCAGGGCTCACAAACGGACGATGCGTCCACCCCAACGCGCGTTTTGGCGCTGCCTTCTTCGTGAATCATGTGGAGAGGTGTGTCTATTTAAATAATCTGTCATCCAATCAAAACGTGTGGGGGAGGGCCAGTAATGACGCATGCAACATCACGGTTGCTGGGTCGACCCGCGACGTCAGTTTCATGCAATGGATCACGTGTCAGTCACATGGGCCCATGTGACCACGCAGGTCCTTGCAGGGAGACGCCGAAAGTCACAGGACGCACATCAGGGCCGTGCTGCGCATGCGTGCACGTCCTGTATGCCTCACAAATCACCAATGAATGAAATATGTCCTGTTTTTTATATGTAAATATAGAGACTGTAACGGGTCTGGGAGGTGGAGCCTCTGAGCAACTATACAAAGGGGCAGTCCTTGTAAGAAAGCGGGTGGCTCCCAGGGAAGGCGGGCAGGTAGTCACGGAAAGTGACAGGGACACTCTCTGGGTAGAAGGGCAGGAGGTCACGGCAAGTGACGGGGACAGTCTCTTGACAGGCGGATGGTCACGGCAAGTGACAGCAGGGTAAGAGTCTCTAGACAGGCAGGTGGTCACGGCAAGTGACAGCAGGATAAGAGTCTCTAGACGGGCAGGTGGTCACGGCAAGTGACAGCAGGGAAAGAGTCTCTAGATAGGCTAGCAGGCAGGTAGCAGGTGAGCGCTCCGAGGTGAGCGGGCAAGAGTCTCTGGACAGGCAGGTGGTCACGGCAAGTGACGGCAGAGCCTCCAGGTAGGCTAGCAGGCAGGTAGCAGGTGAGCACTCCCAGGTGAGCGGGCAAGAGTCTCTGGACAGGCTGGTGGTCACGGCAAGTGACGGCAGAGCCTCCAGGTAGGCTAGCAGGCAGGTAGCAGGTGAGCGCTCCCAGGTGAGCGGGCAAGAGTCTCTGGACAGGCAGGTGGTCACGGCAAGTGACGGCAGAGCCTCCAGGTAGGCTAGCAGGCAGGTAGCAGGTGAGCGCTCCCAGTTGAGCGGGCAAGAGTCCCTGGACAGGCAGGTGGTCACGGCAAGTGACGGCAGAGCCTCCAGGTAGGCTAGCAGGCAGGTAGCAGGTGAGCGCTCCCAGGTGAGCGGGCGGGCAGATCCATAGACAGACTGACAGGAGTTGGAAGGCAGACTGTCGGACCGCAGGAATGCAAGCAGATAGACAGGAATCAGGTAGGAATCAAGCAGAGATCTGGCAGGTAACTGGCAGGTATCTGGTAACGGGACCTGAGGGCTGAAGCAGAGTTGAAAGGCTTTGCAACAACATCGCTCGGGCACCTCCATTTTGGAGGAGGTGCCTTATATATGGTGAGGTCCTCCGGCCATTGGCCGGGGACTCCTTAGGACGGCGTGCGCGGCCCCTTTAAGAGAGGGGGAGCGCGCGTGCGGGCGCCCTAAGCACAGAGGCCGTGCAGCAGCGCGTGCTGCCAGCAGAGCGGGAGAAAGCTGCCGGGCACAGAGCGGAGAGGTGAGGGGAACGGTGTCTCTGCCTAGCAGGAGGCAGGGACGCCGACGCTACAGTACCCCCCCCTTTAGGCCCCCCCTTTTTTAGGCCAGAGAGAAATTTATCAAGGATGAGAGGGGCATGGATGTTCTCCCGGGGCTCCCATGTTCTCTCCTCAGGACCAAACCCCTTCCAATCCACTAGAAAAAAGGACTTTCCTCTTACCCTTTTGGTGGCCAGAATGTTCTCTACCTCAAACTCGTTTTCAGCGGAAACCGGAGCAGGAGGCGTACCTGTAGACTTGGAAAAAGAGTTAAGTACCACGGGTTTGAGTAGAGATACATGGAAGGAGTTAGGAATCCGCAAATTGTCCGGGAGTTTCAATTTATAGGCCACCGGGTTGATTTGTTTGATAACTTCCAGTGGACCGATGAACCGAGGCCCTAACTTGTAGGCAGGAATCTTGAGCCGGACATATTTGGACGAGAACCAGACCTTATCTCCAGGACGGAATTGTGGTGGATCCAGACGTCTTTTGTCAGCCTGTTTTTTCATCCGCTCGGATGACTGAAGAAATGCGGATCTGGTACTTTCCCAAATGGAGGAAAATTCGTTAACAAGAGATTCCGCAGCCGGATTGTCCACCGAGGTGGAGACGGGAAACGGGATCCGAGGATGCTGACCGAAGACTACAAAAAACGGGGATTTGGAGGAAGATTCGCTCTCGTGATTATTGTAGGAAAATTCGGCCCACGGTAAAAAATTCCACCCAGTCGGAATAGTGAGCATTAACAAAGTGCCGGAGGAAACTGGTTAAAATTTGGTTGATCCGTTCTACTTGGACATTGGACTGTGGGTGATAAGCAGAAGAAAAGTCCAAGGTGACCCCCAGCAGTTTACACATGGCTCGCCAAAAGCGAAAGGTGAACTGAACCCCTCGGTCGGATACGATGTGGAGAGGAAGACCATGAAGACAGAAGACATGATGGATAAAGTCTTTAGCTAACTCTGATGCAGATGGGAGACCTGGCAGGGGAATAAAGTGAGCCATCTTGGAAAAACGGTCAGCGACCACCTAAATGACCGTACAACCGGCAGAGACAGGGAGGTCCATTATAAAGTCCATAGCTATATGCTGCCACAGGGCATCAGGTACAGGAAGAGGAAGGAGACGGCCGGCTGGCAGATGTCTCGGAACCTTGTTGCGGGCGCAGGACACACAGGCTGAAACAAAGTCTATTACGTCCTTGTGCAGGGTAGGCCACCAGTAATGCCGGGTAATAAGCTGGAGGGTCTTTTTCTGACCAGCGTGGCCAGCTAGCTTGGACGAGTGTCTCCAGTGTAGAACCTTCTCACGATCAGGTACAGTTACGAACGTCTTACCGGGTGGAAGACGATTTAGATTCACGGGGGCCACCTGCATTACTTTGGCGGGGTCGATGATGTGTTTAGGCTCCTCCTCAAGATCAGAGACCAAAAAGGATCGGGACAAGGCATCAGCTTTGATGTTTTTGTCAGCCGGGTGAAAATGAAGAATGAAATTAAAGCGGGCGAAGAACAAGGACCACCGGGCTTGGCGCGGGTTAAGTCTCTGGGCACTCTGGAGGTAAGCCAAGTTCTTGTGGTCCGTGTAAATTATTACCGGGTGAAGAGCCCCCTCGAGCAGGTAACGCCACTCCTCCAGTGCCAGCCTAATGGCCAACAATTCTCGGTCTCCTATAGAATGTTTGCGCTCAGAAGAGGAGAAGAGTTTGGAGAAGAAGCCGCAGGTTACCATTCTTCCAGAAGACGACTTTTGGGTAAGTACCGCTCCGGCTCCGGAGGAGGAAGCGTCGACTTCTAGGAAGAATTGTTTGTTGCCGTCCGGACGATGCAGCACAGGGGCGGAGGAAAAAGCTTGTTTTAATGAAACTAAGGCTTCCTCTGCTTCGGGCGGCCATTTTCTGGGATTAGCGCCCTTACGGGTGAGCGCCGAGATAGGGGCAGTCCGGGAAGAGAAGTGCGGAATGAAGAGGCAGTAGTAGTTGGCGAAGCCCAGGAACCGCTGAATAGCTTTCAACCCCTCTGGTCGGGGCCATTTCTGGATGGCAGACAGTTTCTCAGGATCCATTCATAGGCCGGTCTGAGAGATTATGTAGCCCAGAAATGGAAGCGAGGTCTGCTCAAAGAGGCACTTCTCATATTTAGCGTAGAGGTGGTTCTGCCTGAGCCTGAGTAGGGCCTGACGAATGTCCTTCCGGTGGGTGAGGAGATCCGGAGAGAAGACCAAGATGTCATCCAGGTACGCCACCACACAGGAGTAGAGAAGGTCACGGAAGATGTCAATGACCAACTCTTGAAAGACGGCGGGAGCGTTACAGAGACAGAAGGGCATTACAAGGTATTCATAGTGGCCGTCCCGGGTGTTGAATGCCGTCTTCCATTCATCCCCCTGACGGATACGGACCAGGTTATACTCCCCACCGAGGTCCAGCTTGGTGAAGATTCTAGCCCCCCTTAGACGGACAAATAATTCAGGAATGAGCGGAAGGGGGTATTTATTTTTCACCGTGATCTGGTTAAGGCCTCTATAGTCTATACAGGGACGGAGTGAGCCGTCCTTCTTTTTGACGAAGAAGAAGCCTGCTCCCGCCGGGGAGGTAGATTTCCGGATAAATCCCCGGGCCAGACTCTCCTCAATATATTCGGACATGGACCGGGTCTCAGCAGCGGACAAAGGGTAAATACGCCCACGGGGAGGAGTAGCGCCGGGTATCAGGTCGAATGGGCAGTCGTATGGTCTATGAGGGGGTAATGTTTCTGCTTCTTTTTTATTAAAGACGTCCGCATAAGACCAATAGGGAACCGGTAGGCCGGGTAGATTGACTGGGGTAGGAGAAGGACGGGCAGGATGAACGGGAACTAAACAAGTCTTATGGCAGTCCTGTCCCCAGCGAAGGACTTCTCCGGTCTGCCAATCAAGCACGGGTGCATGTTTCTGAAGCCAAGGTAGGCCTAGCAAGAGGGTGTGAGAGAGTCCAGGCAGAACATGAAAGAAGATGCTCTCAGAGTGCAGCATTCCCACCTGCAGAGTTATGGATTCGGTGATGAGTTGGATGGGATGTGGTAAGAGGCCCCCATCCGCGGCGGCGACAGATAAGGGTACAGCCAGAGGTTTGGTGGGAATGCGATATTTCTCTACCAGGGACTGAGAAATGAGATTTCCGGCAGCTCCAGAGTCAAGTTGAGCCAGTTCAAAATAACGGTTCTCCCCGCAGATGATAGAGACCGACAGCATCAGAGATGGAGAGGCTTTACTTTTGTCTAGGACGACCTCTCTGAGGGATCCTAGACACAGGCGTTTCCCGACCTCTCCGGGCAGGAACGGATCCGGTGCTCCTTACTGCCACAGTAGAAGCAGCTCCCCTCGGCACGGCATAATTCTTGACGGGTTTTGACCATCTTGGTCTGGTCGACCTGCATAGGCTCGGGTGAGTGCGCCTGGGGAGTAACGGAGGAAGTGACGGGTTTCTGGAAGGTAGGGGCAAGGCGTGGAAACCTCCTCTCACGGGTGACCTCTTTGGTGCGCTCCTGGAACCGGATGTCAATCCGGGTAGCAAGTGTTATTAAGTCGTCGAGAGTGGTAGGAATGTCCCGACCGGCGAGTTCATCTTTAATACGGCCGGACAGACCCTCCCAGAAGACGGACACCAGGGCGTCGTTGTCCCAGGCAAGCTCCGAAGCAAGGGTACGGAACCGTATGGCATATTGGCCCAAGGTGAGACTTCCTTGGCGGAGGCGTAGCAGAGATGAGGCGGATGAGGTCTTCCGCCCTGGTTCGTCGAAGACCTTTCGGAAAGCCGTGAGAAAGGCTGGCAGGTTGGACACCAGGTGGTCTCCTCTCTCCCATAGAGTATTTAGCCAAGCCAGCGCCTCCCCCGTGAGATGGGACATGATGAAGGCTACTTTGGCTCGGTCGGTGGAAAACTGGTGTGCCAACAGTTCGAAGTGCAGAGTGCACAGGTTAATGAAGCCCCGTGCCTGACCGGGATCTCCGCCAAAACGAGGCGGGGCGGAGAGGTGGGGATCGGGAAGAGATGCCATGGTATTGATGGGCAGTGACGCTGCCGGGGTAGGAGTCGTGCGACTGGAAGCAGGTCCCGAAGAGGGAGACAGTGTGTCCAGGCGGGAATTAACACTACGCAGGTGGCTCAGGATGGACTCCTGTTGGGATCTCTGACGGGAAAGTTCATGAGGGAGCTTGGGTGCCACCGGGTTCCATGGCCCGAGCAAACTGTAACGGGTCTGGGAGGTGGAACCTCTGAGCAACTATACAAAGGGGCAGTCCTTGTAAGGAAGCGGGTGGCTCCCAGGGAAGGCGGGCAGGTAGTCACGGCAAGTGACAGGGACAGTCTCTGGGTAGAAGGGCAGGAGGTCATGGCAAGTGATGGGGACAGTCTCTTGACAGGCGGATGGTCACGGCAAGTGACAGCAGGGTAAGAGTCTCTAGACAGGCAGGTGGTCACGGCAAGTGACAGCAGGATAAGAGTCTCTAGACGGGCAGTGGTCACGGCAAGTGACAGCAGGGAAAGAGTCTCTAGATAGGCTAGCAGGCAGGTAGCAGGTGAGCGCTCCCAGGTGAGCGGGCAAGAGTCTCTGGACAGGCAGGTGATCACGGCAAGTGACGGCAGAGCCTCCAGGTAGGCTTGCAGGCAGGTAGCAGATGAACGCTCCCTGGTGAGCGGGCAAGAGTCTCTGGACAGGCAGGTGGTCACGGCAAGTGACGGCAGAGCCTCCAGGTAGGCTAGCAGGCAGGTAGCAGGTGAGCGCTCCCAGGTGAGCGGGCAAGAGTCTCTGGACAGGCTGGTGGTCACGGCAAGTGACGGCAGAGCCTCCAGGTAGGCTAGCAGGCAGGTAGCAGGTGAGCGCTCCCAGGTGAGCGGGCAAGAGTCTCTGGACAGGCTGGTGGTCACGGCAAGTGACGGCAGAGCCTCCAGGTAGGCTAGCAGGCAGGTAGCAGGTGAGCGCTCCCAGGTGAGCGGGCAGGCAGATCCATAGACAGACTGACAGGAGTTGGAAGGCAGACTGTCGGACCGCAGGAATGCAAGCAGATAGACAGGAATCAGGTAGGAATCAAGCAGAGATCTGGCAGGTAACTGGCAGGTATCTGGTAACGGAACCTGAGGGCTGAAGCAGAGTTGAAAGGCTTTGCAACAACATTGCTCGGGCACCTCCATTTTGGAGGAGGTGCCTTATATATGGTGAGGTCCTCCTTCCATTGGCCGGGGACTCCTTAGGACGGCGCGCGTGGCCCCTTTAAGAGAGGGGGAGCGCGCGCGCGTGCGCCCTAAGCACAGAGGCCTGGAAGCAGCGCGCGCTGCCAGCAGAGCGGGAGGAAGCCGCCGGGCACGGATCGGAGAGGTGAGGGGAATGGCGTCCCTGCCTAGCAGGAGGCAGGGATGCCGACGCTACAGAGACAATGTTAACAATTAATGATGGCATGATCATAAATCAAGTATAGTACATGATGATCACAAGTAATAATATAAAAACATAGATAGGGCAACAATCAGTACAATGTTCAAAATTAACATAGTACATGATAATCTATGAGGAACAGTCTCATCCAAATAAAATACTGAGATATGCATAGATACCTGACAATGGCCAGCCAATGCGTCAAATATAGTATATAGTACTTATATAGTACCATTAAGGCGAATAAATATATAATATAATATTCACAATACATAAATAACAATCATATACTGTTCACAATCATATAATATATGTTCATCCCTAGAGGGCAATCACATATGAATAGAAAAATAGACACTTAATGGCTCTGGACCAATAAATCATGTATTAGTATATAGTACTCACACAGTGTGTATGTGACAGGTCAATAAAATAATGGTATATAGAATTCACAATGTAGTGAACCATATCCACCGACTACAGACATTCCCAAGGATAGAGGGCTCAAAGACCCCCCACCAACCCCACAGCCCGCGACCAGACCACGGCAATGCGACACATCGCCACATACCAAGCCGCAGACCGCAGGACCGGTGCAGCCATGGGCAGGCCCCCAAGCCACACTCCCATGAGAGCGCCAGTCTCCAGCAGATATGCCCACAATACGATACCCATCACATGCATGACCAAATCCCAAGTACAACCTATACATAATCACATGTGACCATCATTAAGGTCGCCAATAGGATAACATATGGCCATCACAATAACACATCAGGCTGCAATCTACAGCCAAAAAAACTCAACAATATTCCATGGCATTTGGTAAAAAGACCTTCCACGAGATGAAGTAGGTTCCCCTCATACAAATTTAGCCGATGACATAGAGCCATCATGTCCACACGACATAGACCACACCAATCCAGAGATGATTCACAAAATGTAGATATAGACGATGAACTGTGAACAATAAAATTGTGTTAAAATAAATAAAAACAATATGGATGTACCGTGCCCAAATTCCAAATCCATTGTGACTCAAGTTGAGCCAAACGTTGGCTCAACTTACCACCACGAATCCCAATTCTAAGTGAGTCAATCCCTCTAACTTTTAACAAGGAACTGTCACAGCCATGGAATAGCATAAAGTGTCGTGGTATCGTCCTGAGTGTGGAAGTGTCCGCGCAGTCAGTGGCCGCAATGATGCCTAACACATGTTCCCTTATCCTCACTTTGAGTTGGCGTGTGGTTAGGCCAACATATATTAACCCACATGGACATGTGGCAAAATAGATTACATAGCGTGAGGTACATGTAATACGACTTCTAATTTCATATGTTTTTGAACCAGATGAATTTATAAATGTATTTGGCTCTTTCCAAATTTGGACAGGCGACACACCGACCACACGGTACACTCCCAGGCTCAGGACTTGTGGCCCCCAAGATAGTATTTTTGGATTCTACATGGTAGTGGCTATGTATGAGTTGATCCCCTAAGCTCCTAGATCGACGTACAGTAATACATGGGTGATCAGAGAGAATTTTTGCCAAGATGGGATCTGTCAACAGGATAGGCCATGCCCTTGTTAAACAGTCCCTCATACATCCAAATTGTCCGTGGAAACATGTAATGGATCTCACTTTATCCTCTATTTTGGGATTCTTAGTTTTATACAGTAGATCGTGTTGGACAGAATGTTTTGTGTGATGATATGCTCTCTTTACCATACGTCTGCTGTACCCTCTCTCATAAAATCTATGTTTCAAGTCTTCCACCTGTTTATCAAACTCAGTATCGTCGGAACAAATCCTCCACAGGCGCAGGAATTGACCCGTTGGTACCGACTGAATCATGTGTGGAGGATGAGAGGATGCTGCATGGAGCAACATGTTAGTGGAAGTGTCCTTCCTATGTATCTTCATTTTAAGGCAGTTATTCCTATCCCTATCAAGAGTCACATCCAAAAAATTGATTGAATCTCTATCCCTTGAATATGTGATATAAATATTCTTGTTGTTGTCATTAAGAGACTCCATGAACTCCAGCAGTGCTTCAACCGGACCCTGCCAGATCAGCAGGATATCGTCAATGTACCTAGTCCAGAGGGGGACGCAGTCCATTGACGCCCGCCGATCTGGCAGGGTAAGGTCCCTCTCACACAGCCCCAGGAATAGGTTAGCATATGCCGGGGCAAAGACTGCACCCATGGCTGTACCCTGAAGCTGAAGGTAGAAGGGCCCTTTAAACGTGAAGAAATTATGTGTTAGAGAGAATTCCTAGAGTTCCATCACCAATTCGGCTATATCACTGGATAGATTAGAAGAATTTAGATAGAAACCAACAGCCCTTAATCCATCTTCATGTTTAATATTCGTGTACAGGGATTCCACATCTCCTGTCACCAATATCATATCAGGACTTAAACATAGTCCATCCACTCTTTTTAACAATTCTCCTGTATCAAGGAGAAAGGAAGGGAGACTCTCTACCAGTGGCTATAGTTTGCTATCAATCCATCTATTAATGTTTTCTAGAAAGTTCCCCCCACCTGAAATGATGGGACGACCAGGTGTTGTAGACAGGGCCGGCGTCAGCACCCGGTGCACCCGGGCGAGTGTCGGGGCGCTGAGCAGGCGGGGGCCCACTCGCGGTCAGGCTCCCCTCCGGGCTATGCACGGAGGAGAGCAGTGCCAGCCCTCCCCCGCTTGCTCAGAGCCCCGGCAGCCGGATACTTACCTCTCCTCGTGCCTCCACAGATCCGCTGTCTTCCTGCTGTGTGCTCCCTGTGACGTCTCAGGTCAGAGTGTGCGGTGACGTCTTTACACCGCGCCCTCCCCTGAGCCATCACAGGCAGCACAGAGCGGGAAGATGCCGGCAACGCTGGAGTCCGGACCTGAGCTGCGGTGGCAAATGAGGAGGAGTGAGGTGAGTATTTGATTTTTTTTTTTTTAATATATGGAGGCATGGGGCATAATATGGGGGGGTGACATCCTGCATGGGGCATTATATGGGGGGGCTGACATTTTGCATGGGGCATTATAAAGGGGGGCTGACATCCTGCATGGAGCATTATAAAGAGGAGGGGTGACATCCTGCATGGGTATTATAGAGGGAGGGTGACATCCTGCATGGGGCATTTTAAAGGGGGCTGACATCCTGCATGGGGCATTATATGGGGGGCTGACATCCTGCATCGGGCATTATAAAGAGGGGGGGTGACATCCTGCCTGGGAATTTATAAAGGGGGGGTGACATCCTGCATGGGGTATTGTAAAAGGGGGGTGACATTCTGCATGGGGCATTATATGGGGGGCTGACAACCTGCATGGGGCATCATAAAGGGGGGGCTGACATCCTGCATGGGGCATTATTAGAGGGGTGGCATAATGCATGGGGCATTATAAGGGGTGGTGACATCCTGCATGGGGCATTATATTGGGGGCTGACATCCTGCATGGGGCATTATAAAAAGGGGGGGTGACATCCTGCATGGGACATTATAAAGGGGGGTGACATCCTGCATGGGCCATTATAAAGGGGGGGTGACATCCTGCATGGGGCATTATATGGGGGGCTGACATCCTGCATGGGGCATCATAAAGGGGTGGTGACATCCTCCATGGGGCAATATTAGGGGGGTGGCATAATGCATGGGTCATTATAAGGGGTGGTGACATCCTGCATGGGGCATTATGTGGGGGGCTGACATCCTGCATGGGGCATTTTAAAGAGGGGGGTGACATCCTGCATGGGGCATTATAAAGGGGGCGGTGACATCCTGCATGGGGCATTATAAAGGGGGGTGACATCCTGCATGGGGCATTATATGGGGCGGACATCCTGCATGGGGCATTATAAAGGGGGGGGTGACATCCTGTATGGGGCATTATAAAGGGGGGTGACATCCTGTATGGGGCATTATAAAGGGGGGGGTGACATCCTGCATGGGGCATTATATGGGGGGCTGACATCCTGCATGGGGCATCATAAAGGGGTGGTGACATCCTCCATGGGGCAATATTAGGGGGGTGGCATAATGCATGGGTCATTATAAGGGGTGGTGACATCCTGCATGGGGCATTATGTGGGGGGCTGACATCCTGCATGGGGCATTTTAAAGAGGGGGGTGACATCCTGCATGGGGCATTATAAAGGGGGCGGTGACATCCTGCATGGGGCATTATAAAGGGGGGTGACATCCTGCATGGGGCATTATATGGGGCGGACATCCTGCATGGGGCATTATAAAGGGGGGGGTGACATCCTGTATGGGGCATTATAAAGGGGGGTGGTGACATCCTGCATGGGGCATTGTATGTGGGGGGAACAGCCTGCATGGGGCATTATATTGGGGGTGACATCCTGCATGGGGCATTATAAAGGGGGGGTGACATCCTGAATGGGGCATTATAAAGGGGGGTGGTGACATCCTGCATGGGGCATTGTATGTGGGGGGAACAGCCTGCATGGGGCACTATATGGGGGGTGACATCCTGCCTGGGGCATTATATGGGGGGTGACATCCTACATGGGGCATTATATGGGGGGGTGACATCCTGCATGGGGCAATATAAAGGGGGGGGTGACATCCTGCATAGGGCATTATATGGGGGCGGACATCCTGCATGGGGCATTATAAAGGGGGGGTGACATCCTGAATGGGGCATTATAAAGGGGGGTGGTGACATCCTGCATGGGGCATTGTATGTGGGGGGAACAGCCTGCATGGGGCACTATATGGGGGGTGACATCCTGCCTGGGGCATTATATGGGGGGTGACATCCTACATGGGGCATTATATGGTGGGTGACATCCTACATGGGGCATTATAAGGGGGAGGTGACATCCTGCATGGGGCATTATAAGGGGAGAACAGCCTTCATGGGGCATTATGTGGGGGGGAACAGCCTGCATGGAGCAATTTATGGGGGCCAATATCCTGTACGGAGAATTATATGGGGGCCAGTATTCTGTATGGATTGTTATATGGGGGCCAGTATTCCATATGGAGCATTATATGGGGGCCAGTATTCCGTATGGAGCATTATATGGGGGCCAGTATTCCGTATGGCGCATTATATGAAGGCCAGTATGTAACATACCTGGCGGTGTCCTTGCATAGTGGTCCATCTCCCACTGTGCAAGATCGCGCACTTGATTTCCAGTCCAGAATGCCACTCTGGCTTCTTTCCATACTGTCTGCTTTGCTCTGCTCTGGCTGCTTAGTGCGACGCCCGCCGAACTTCCTGTTTCTTGTAGCTGCTGCAGACACACCCCTAATGCGTCCTCAGCCTATTGCTGTCTGTCACCTGGTATTTAAACCAGCTCCTCCTTGGAATCCATGCCTGAGCATCTTGTTCTGTCAGTTGGCTTCTAGTCACTGATGTGCCAGGTCCTGTCTATGTTTCCTGCCTTGCGGTATCAGTTCCCGTGTCTGAACTGAGTCTTGTCTGTGCTCTCTAGCCAGCTGTCTTTCTGCCTTTCCTGGAGGCTGTATTTCCAGGCTTGTCTGAACACGCTCCTAGCCTGTTCGTCCCGCCCTCTGGGGGCCGCATACCCAGACTCACTCCTGTATTTGTTGCAGTACAGTTCCTGTCTGAACTGTCTCCTAACCTGCTTTCTGTTTTTCTCTATGTCCGTACCTTCCCTTTTTCTGCAGAGTCTGAACCTGCTCCTAACTCCTACTCGTTGTCGCTGTACTTCCGTTTGTGAGTTTAGAGTCCACTCGCTACTTCATTGCTAGTATCTTGTGTGTATCTGGTTCTGCCTTCCCTTTCCAGTCTGTTCCTTGTGAACAGAGCCCTGTTCCCTCTGCTCTGCCTTGCTCACCGCTCCGGCGGTTATTGCCTGCTCTGCCTTGCTCACCGCTCCGGCAGTTCTAGCCTGCTCTGCCTTGCTCACCACTCCGGCGGCTCTAGCCTGCTCTGCCTTGCTCACCGCTCCTGCGGTTTCCGCTCTGCTCTGCCTTGCTCACCGCTCCTCCGGTTTCCCCTCTGCTCTGCCTTGCTCACTGCTCTGGCAGTCTCGCTCTGCTCTGACCCTTTGCTCACTGCTCTGGCAGTCTCACTCTGCTCTGACCCTTTGCTCGCTGCTCCGGCAGTCTCGCTCTGCTCTGACCCTTTACTCGCTGCTCCGGCAGTCTCGCTTTGCTCTGACCTTTTGCTCACTGCTCCGGCAGTCTCGCTCTGCTCTGACCCTTTGCTCACTGCTCCGGCAGTCTCGTCCTGCTCCACTCTTGCTCACCGCTCCAGGCGGCCTCGTCCTGCTATACTCTCGCTCACCGCTCTAGGCAGTCTCGTCTTGCCCTGCTCTTGCTTACCGCTCTGGGCGGCCTCCCTCTGCTGTGTTTGTCCACCGCATCTGCGGTTCTGTTTCTGAGTCCCAGTCTGTACTGGGTCCTATCCACTCTGTGCTCCAACCTGTCGTACCTGCCAGTACCTCCCTGCCTGCATACCAGTGGTGCTTACCAGCATCCTCCCGTCTGCATACCAGCTGTGTCTGCCTATACCCACCAGTCTGTGTGCCAGCCTAACCTGCCTGTTCCTGTATTCCCCGGTGTGGGTCAACAGCCGCGTCCGGGGTCTGACCTGGAGTAGCACCTGGTCCCTCTGCTCGGTTCCTCCTTGGTGCACTGGCGTCGTATGCCGTCGTGCGACCTTGGTCGGATCGGGTGGATACTTAGTTACGCCCCTCCAGGCATTCACTCTCCGGTACGGTCCAGTGGAATCACTACATGTACACGCACACGCCAGTCAGTCCGGGCGTGTGCATTACACAGTATTCCGTATGGAGCATTATATGGGGGCCAGTATTCTGTATGGAGCATTTTATGGGGGCCAGTATTCCGTATGGAGAATTATATGGGGGCCAGTATTCCATATGGAGCATTATATGGGGGCCAGTATTCCGTATGGAGCATTTTATGGGGGCCAGTATCCTGTATGGAGCATTTTATGGGGGCCAGTATACTGTGTGGAGCGATTCACCGGTTTCTGAGTTATTGTGGAATTTACATTAGATATCACTCATGTAATGTAAGAAGTGACATCTTTGGCCTTGTACTATATATATATTCCTCTGCGGTATCTGTGTATCATGCATCATGGTATGTGTTAAAGGGGCCCACTGAGACTCTTTCGCCCGGGGCCCAGAAAAAACTGGAGCCGGCCCTGGGTGTAGACATACTCTTGTAAAGTTTTCGCAGCAAATACAGCGTGGAGATGGTGGGTTCACTGATGTGTAATGTCAAAGCCAGTTCCTTGGTGATAACTTTATTTGTTACTGCTTTATTTATGATCTTAGATAGCTGTGAGGAGAAGGAGGATAATGGGTTAAACGTCAACCGCTTATAACAAGTTTTATTGTTCAATTGTCCAAAAGCCTCCTTCTCATACATATCTTTGGGCCACAGTACAATATTCCCACCCTTATCGGCTGGCTTTAGCAACACATCAGGAAGATTTTGAAGGGTCACTAGGTGTTCTCGTTCCCCCCTTGTGAGATTATCATTTTGTAAGCATCGTGGGATACGGTCAAACTCCTTTGTTACCACTTGAACAAAGAGATCGTTATTAGCACAGGCAATCAACGTTTTGGTGAGAAGGAAAGGCTCTTGCTCAACAATGTAAGATCTGTATCAGTCAATTTGTATTTAGTTAAATTAATTACCTTATTGTCTCATTTCCCACAAATGCGTCTATATGGGTGAAAGTTCGTATCACGTGTTCTTTTAAGACTAAAGGTACCGTCACACTTAGCGACGCTACAATGATCCCGACGACGATACAACCTGGCAGGGATCGTTGCTGCGTTGCTATGTGGTCGTTGGTGAGATGTCAAACAGTCAGATCTTCCCAACGACGCAGCAACGATATGGCGACCCGTAGCGACCTGCATAATGATGCAACGCAGATGCACGCCTATGTGTCTCAGTTGTCTCAGTCGCCAACGAGGTCGTTGGTAAGGTGTCAAACACATGCGGGACCTCAACGATCAAAAAATGGTCCAGGTCATTCTGACACGGCCAGCAATCTCACAGCAGGGGCCTGGTCGCTGCTACGTGTCACACTAAGCGAGATCGCTACTGAGGTCGCTGATGCGTCACAAACTTGTGACTCAGCAGCGATCTCGCTTAGTGTGACGGGGCCTTTAGTCCAGATCTTGTAGCAATAGATGAAGATGACATTCCCGATGATTCACTTATAGATGATAGCGATGTAATCGAGGATGTACGTTGCGTACGAGGAGGTTGGGTAGTTGGTTTCCTCCAGTGATATACCGTATTGGATGAAAAGACTCTCTGATCTCTTGTCATTTTCAATGATTGTGTGTCATGAATGTTTTTGACACATAAATCCAAATTTTATTTCAATTTGTACATTGAATGCCTGAAGCCTCTCACTCGGGCATGTATTTCTAAGTTTGCCCTGTGCTTCATCAATGGAGTTATCAAGGGCCAATATAGTCTTATTGTTGTGATATATAAGCAACTGCATAAGTCCAAAGGAGCACTTATTACACGTCTCTTCCCAACCAGAAATAAAGTCACTATCCACAACCACAAAGATGGGAATTACTCGTACTCTCAACCCTCTCGGAATTAGATTGTTGGTAACGTATCTTTGTAAAAACGCTCTGTTCCACCATATTTTAGTCTGCTTAATTAGCAAGTCTTGAATGGATTGTACCTGGTTGTCCCAACTTTGATCACTCTCAGCCTGCTGTTCGGCACCACATGAGCAAAACACCTGATCTATTTATCAGATTATCTCAACACAGGAACATTTTTTCTTAAAGAGGTTTTCCCACGAACAAAATTTGATTTTAATCAATAGATCTTGGAATAATAATAACCTCCACAATTAGATGTGTTTAAATATAATGTTCCTGTGCTGAGATAATCTTTTAATTGTTCCCCTGTGTAATGGCTGTATCTGACCGTGTATGGAATATGGTCTGATCATACCACATCTCCTGGGCAGGGGTGGAAGTAAAAGAGTATACAGACATTACTGCAGGAGATCACAGCTGATTCTTTTTGTGAGGTAAAATATTTCCCTGCCTGTTTTTAAAAAATATTTTACCTCAAAGAAAGAATCATTTGCAACCACCATGTTGCGTTTGGAGAGCCCCTGTGTGCCCAAACATTGGAGCTCCCCCACAAGTGACCCCATTTTGGAAATTAGACCCCCAAAGGCACCTATCTAGATGCATAGTGAGCACTTGGAACCCCCAGGTGCTTCACAAATTGATTCGTAAAAATAAAAAAGTAAAAAAAAAAACACTTTTTCATTTTTACGAATCAATTTGTGAAGCACCTGGGGGTTCCAAGTGCTCACTATGCATCTAGATAGGTGCCTTGGGGGGTCTAGTTTCCAAAATGGGGTCACTTGTGGGGGAGCTCCAATGTTTGGGCACATCAGGGACTCTCCAAATGCAACATGGTGTCTACTAACAAATTAAACGGCTCAAATTGTTAGCGGACACCATGTTGCGTTTGGAGAGTCCCTGTGTGCCCAAACATTGGAGCTCCCCCACAAGTGACCCCATTTTGGAAACTAGACCCACCAAGGCACCTATCTAGATGCATAGTGAGCACTTGGACCCCCCAGGTGCTTCACAAATTGATTCGTAAAAATGAAAAAGTGTTTTTTTTTTCACTTTTTCATTTTTACGAATCAATTTGTGAAGCACCTGGTGGTTCCAAGTGCTCACTATGCATCTAGATAGGTGCCTTGGGGGGTCTAGTTTCCAAATTGGGGTCACATGTGGGGGAGCTCCAATGTTTGGGCACACAGGGGCTCTCCAAACGCAACATGGTGTCCGCTAACAATTTGAGCCAATTTTCCATTCAATTTGTTAGCGGACACCATGTTGCATTTGGAGAGTCCCTGCGTGCCCAAACATTGGAGCTCCCCCACAAGTGACCCCATTTTGGAAACTAGACCCCCAAGGCACCTATCTAGATGCATAGTGAGCACTTGGAACCCCCCGGTGCTTCACAAATTGATTCGTAAAAATGAAAAAGTGGAAAAAAAAATACTTTTCCATTTTTACGAATCAATTTGTGAAGCACCTAGGGGTTCCAAGTGCTCACTATGCATCTAGATAGGTGCCTTGGGGGGTCTAGTTTCCAAAATGGGGTCACTTGTGGGGGAGCTCAAATGTTTAGGCACGCAGGGGCTCTCCAAAGGCAACATGGCGTCCGCTAACAATTTGAGCCGATTTTCCATTCAATTTGTTAGCGGACACCATGTTGCCTTTGGAGAGCCCCTGATGTGCCTAAACAGTGGAGCTCCCCCACAAGTGACCCCATTTTGGAAACTATACCCCTCAAGGATTTTATTAAGGTGTATAGTGAACATTTTGAACCCAGAGGTACGACACAGAATTTGATAACATTAGGTCATCATATTGAATAAGTTGTCATTAGTCTTGAACGCAAGTGCTCGCTACTTGAGTTTGCATCGGGTACTCATGTATACACTATGTACTGCGTGTGCTCGAGTGACATGCTCGAGTCCCTGCCCCGCATGTTTCACGGTTATTAGACGACCCAGAAAAAACATGCGGGGATCGCTCGTGCATGGCAGGCAATCCCCGCAAAGTTTTTATGGCCACGAAGCATATGGGGCGGAGACTCGAGCATGTCACTCGAATGCCCACAATACTCAATGCATGTGACATTTTTTGATCGCTTTCTATTCCGATTTTTGGGAGGCAGAATAAACAAAAACCAACAATTCAGGAATTGTTTTTTTTTTTTTTTAATTCTGTTCCGCGTGTGGTAAAATTGATAAGGCTGCTTTATTCTTCGGGTCAGTACGTTTACAGCGGTAGCACATTTATATCGTTTTTATATGTTTTGCACTTTTACATAATAAAAGCAATTTTATAGAAAAAATTATTTTTTAGCGTAGCTTTATTCTGAGAGCTATAACTTTTTTATTTTTCAGCTGATGGAGCTGTATGGTGGCTTGTTTTTTGCAGGACGAGATGACGTTTTCAGCGGTACCATTTTTATTTATATTCGTCTTTTTTATCGCGTGTTATTCCATTTTTTGTTTGGTGGTATGATGATAAAGCATTGTTTTTTGCTTCGTTTTTTTTTTTTTTTTTACCGTGTTCACTGAAGGGGTTAACTAGTGGGACAGTTTTATAGGTCAGGTTGTTCCGGACGCGGAGATACCAAATATGTGTACTTTTATTGTTTTTGTTTTTTATTTTTATAATAATATTTATTGATGGGTACATTATATTTTTATTTTTGGTGGATTTTTATTTATTTCTTTTTTTATATTTTTAAAAAATTTTTTTTTTTTTTTTCACTTTCTGACAGTTTTTACACTTTTTTACTCTGTCCCACTCTGGGACTTTCACTTTTTTTATTCTGATCGCCTGCATGGCACAGGAATGCAGCACCATCCCTGTGCCATGCAGGCTGTCAGCGCTGGACAGGGAGAAGATAGTTTGGAGATGCACTGCGCATGTCCAAACAATCTTCATGTTGTCTGGTGACCCGGATGTCGTCATGACGACATCGGGTCATCATGGCAACATCCTGGAAGGCACGGCAGACAGCGCTGGAGGCCGGAAGAGGTGGTGAGTATCTGCGATCACCTCCCCTTCCCACCGCAATGCTGCGATCGACTTCGATCGCAGCATTGTGGGGGTTAATGTGCTGGGAGTGGTGCGTGACCACTCCCTGCACATAGTACCGGGTGTCAGCTGTGACAATCAGCTGACACCCGGCGGCGATTGCGCCCGCACAGCCTGTGTGCGCGCGCGATCGCGATAACGTACTAATACGGGTCTGGCTCTTAAGTCCCAGGGCACAGACGCGTATTAGTACGTCAAATGTTGTTAAGGGGTTAAAATTAAGTTTGTTCATGGGAAAACCCCTTTAAACCTCTCTTGTGCAGAGTGTGTGATTGACAGAAATAGGTTACTTAGGGGCTGATTTCCTTCATCCAGTGTGAGTTACAGAAAGCCTTTGTCAGTTGCAGACGGCCTACAGGGTGAGGAAAAGCCTTGTTACTGAGTTGTGATTAGCAGATAAGTGAGAGAAACAATTAGAACTCTGTGTGCTACACCAGATTAAAGAGGGGAGATTGCCTCTGTGACTTTTTTTGGACATTGGAGACATTAAATGGAAGAGGAAGAGACAACCCTGACTGAGAGTGTCCGCCTGAAAAGACATTAAAGCTTTCGAAGAGGGTAAATGCATGTCATCTAAAATGAGTATCATAGCCAAGACATGTGAGCACTAGCCAGCCCAATGAGAGAGAGTGTAATATTAGTCACAGCCTGGTGGCCTTTGCTTAGAGTCAGAGGTTGACAACAGGAAGATAAGCAGTGTCCGGTTTAAAAGTGAAGACAAAAAAACAAGGCTCCAGTCTGGTAAGAGACAGGAATTAGGGCAGGACTTTGGAGGAACCAGAAGGGTGGTAGGAGTCATGCGCTACAAAAAGGGACCCAAAAAGACTGGCACCAAACCAGCAAAGGCGCAGTCACAGATGCTCTTGGCACTAGCCGCCTGCGACCAGACTAGCGGCGCCCCGGACCAGCTCCATTACCAGGTGTAAGCACAGAACCACGATTCATAACAGTATCCCTCTCTCTAGGAGAGACCCCCGGGCTCTCAGCCCCCACCTTGTCCAGAAACCTCTTATGGAAGTGAGGGATAAGACGATTGGCATGTATATTACCTTTCGAAGCTCAGGACCATACCCCTTGCAATGAATCAAATACTGAATGGAGTTCCGAACTCTATGAGGGGCCATACTTTCTATCTCATAGTCTTCAGTATTATCAACCAGAATAGGAGGAGGAGGAGAATCCTGGGTCACAAGCAGAGTAACCATTTTTTTAATAATGTCTTGTGAAAAACATTGGGGACCCGCATAGAGGAAGGCAGTCCTACCCGAAAACCTCAATAATGGGAAATGGTGCTATAAACCTCGGTGCGAGCTTAGGAGATGGTACCTTAATCTTGAGATTCTTAGTAGACACCCAAACTCTGTCCCCTACTCTGAGATTGCAACCTTGCTGATGACACTTATCGGCCTGCCTCTTCATACTCTCCCCTGCTTTCTTGAGATGCATACGGGCCTCCCCCAAACCTTCCAGAGGCAGTGGATAGTAGCAGAGACCGCCGGAAGGACATTGTCCTCTCCCTCAAAACAAGGGGACCTAGGATGGAATCTTAGATTACAAAAGAAGGGAGACATCCCCAAACCCTCGTGGTGTCTGTTGTTTAGGGCGAACTCTGCCAAGGCTAAGTATGATACCCAATCATGCTGAATATGGGAGCAAAAACATCTTAGATAGGCCTCAAGACACAGGTTGGTTCGCTCTGTTTGCCCATTAGTTTGAGGATGGTATGCAGATGAAAAAAAGAGCCCCGACCCGAGGAGTTTATAGAAAGCCTTCCATGTCGAAACAAACTGGAACCCACGATCGGAGACAATAATCATGTGAACCCCCAATCTTACCACCTGAACAAGGAATAAATCTACCAAGTCCTGTGCACTGGTCAACTGAGCCAAAGGAACCAGATGGCATTGTTCAGAAAATCGGTCCACAATAACCCACACAGTAGTCATACCCTTTGAGTCAGGGAGATCCGAAATGAAGTACATGGTAATCTGAGACCAAGGACATACAGGAATAGGCTAAGGGAGAAGTTTCCCTGCAGGGGCGACACAAGGCACCTTGTTTCTGGCACAGATCTCACATGCCTTAACATAAGCTTCAACATCCTTTCCCCAGGATGGCCACCAATACTTTCTACTCAGCAGGTGATAGGTCCCCTTAATTCCCGGGTGGCCCGCTGTGACAGAGTCATGACACTCTCTGAGTAAGCCCAACCGTAACTGCATTGGAAAGAATAACTTATAATGAAGTGTGATGGATGGAGCCATCCCCTGAGCCTTAAAGGGAATCTGTCACCACCTGGCACTTATCTGACCTCTAATATGGGCATACAAGTCTGGAAGAAATCCCTGCCTCCTGTGGTAAATACAATGTTTCCCCCCTCCGCTGCATATCAGTGCCTGGATTTGGCTGCTGCAACTGCACTTCACAGGGCACTGTAACATGCAGGGGAGAGGGGAAACATTGTAATTACCACAGGAGGCGGGATTTCTTCCACACCGCGGGCCCCGAATCATCAGAAACTTGACTGAATAAAAAGACATTTCACAGCAACAAGACCTTGAATATGAGGCACACAGGTATGTATAGTATAGATTTACATTTCTATCACTTGTATGCCCATATTAGTGGTCAGATAAGTGCCAGAGGTGACAGATTCCCTTTAACCACCTCCCAAGATAAATTAACAGAAGAGACTACAATGCCCTTAGGAAGAGTGAGATCAGGTTCCGTTATCTTAGACTCATTAGGACAAAGACTCAGAGAGAGAGCGTCTGCCCGAACATTTTTGGTCCCAGGGCGGTAAGAGATCGAAAAATTGAATCTGGTAAAAACCAAGGCCCAGAGCTCCAGGCCCATGGGCGTGGAGAGAGGTTTAATATTCATGCCATTTAACAGCGGGCACAGGAGATAGCCGGCAGCAGCAGGAGCCGCAGCGCAGCTACACTGTGTGCCGCTATTAAGGAGCATGAATATTCAGTGCTCCCCACGCCCATGAATATTCATTTTCTTTAGTAGCAGGGACAGTGTAGGCTGCAGCAGGCGGCGGCTTCCTCCTGTGCCCCGCTCCTCCGCGGCTACCGCTCCCCCCACACTCCACATATTATATATATAGCCCCTCTTCCCCCAACATTCGGAGTATAAGGGTATATGCCCTATAAAATGACACCCGGCTTATAAGACGACTCCTGACTTCTAAGAAGATTTTCAGGGGTTAAAAAGTTGTCTTATATGCCAGCAAATACGGTACTACGAAGAGCGGTATTGTTCCACCCAGTCTCTATGGCCCATCTACGAAACTGGAAGTAGTAGTCCTCTGCAGTAAGGTCCTGCTGACACAATGCATTAAGATGCAATTTAGCTAAAGCCACCCGGTCTGGTTCATCATAAATCTGCCCCATAGCCTTAAAAAATTCATCCACAGACAAGAGTATGGTATTATAATTTTCAACTGGTGCAAATCCATAGTATTTAATTAGTGGTACAAGGTAAGTGGCACCTACAGTGGTGGCCAAAAGTATTGGCACCCCTGCAATTCTGTCAGATAATACTCAGATTGCAATCACAAATTCTTTGGTATTATTATCTTCATTTAATTTACTTGCAAGGAAAAAACACAAAAGAGAATGAAGCAAAAATCAAATCATTGATCATTTCACACAAAACTCCAAAAATGGGCCAGACAAAAGTATTGGCACCCTCAGCCTAATACTTGGTTGCACAACCTTTAGCCAAAATAACTGCGAACAACCGCTTCCGGTAACCATCAATGAGTTTCTTACAATGCTCTGCTGGAATTGTAGACCATTCTTCTTTGGCAAACTGCTCCAGGTCCCTAATATTTGAAGGGTGCCTTCTCCAAACTGCCATTTTGAGATCTCTCCACAGGTGTTCTATGGGATTCAGGTCTGGACTCATTGCTGGCCACCTTAGAAGTCTCCAGTGCTTTCTCTCAAACCATTTTATAGTGCTTTTGGAAGTGTGTTTTGGGTCATTGTCCTGGTGGAAGACCCATGACCTCTGAGGGAGACCCAGCTTTCTCTCACTGGGCCCTACATTATGCTGAAAAATTTGTTGGTAGTCTTCAGACTTCATAATGCCATGCACACGGTCAAGCAGTCCAGTGCCAGAGGCAGCAAAGCAACCCCAAGACATCAGGGAACCTCCGCCATGCTTGACTGTAGGGACCGTGTTCTTTTCTTTGAATGCCTCTTTTTTTTCCTGTACACTCTATGTTGATGCTTTTTCCCAAAAAGCTCTACTTTTGTCTCATCTGACCAGAGAAAATTCTTCGAAAACGTTTTAGGCTTTCTCATGTAAGTTTTGGCAAACTCCAGCCTGGCTTTTTTATGTCTCGGGGTAAGAAGTGGGGTCTTCCTGGGTATCCTACCATACAGTCCCTTTTCATTCAGACGCCGACGGATAGAACGGGTTGACACTGTTGTACCCTCGGACTGCAGGGCAGCTTGAACTTGTTTGGATGTTAGTCGAGGTTCTTTATCCACCATCCGCACAATCTTGCGTTGAAATCTCTCGTCAATTTTTCTTTTCCGCCCACATCTAGGGAGGTTAGCCACAGTGCCATGGGCTTTAAACTTCTTGATGACACTGCGCACGGAAGTCACAGGAACATTCAGGTCTTTGGAGATGGACTTGTAGCCTTGAGATTGCTCATGCTTCCTCACAATTTGGTTTCTCAAGTCCTCAGACAGTTCTTTGGTCTTCTTTCTTTTCTCCATGCTCAATGTGGTACACACAAGGACACAGGACAGAGGTTGAGTCAACTTTAATCCATGTTAACTGGCTGCAAGTGTGATTTAGTTATTGCAAACACCTGTTAGGTGCCACAGGTAAGTTACAGGTGCTGTTAATAACACGAATTAGAGAAGCATCACATGATTTTTCAAACAGTGCCAATACTATTGTCCACCTCCTTTTTTAGGTTTGGTGTGGAATTATATCCAATTTGGCTTTAGTACAATTATTTTTGTGTTTTTTCATTGAAGACAAATTAAATGAAGATAATAATACCAAAGAATTTGTGATTGCAATCATTTTCAGGAAGAAACTGAGTATTATCTGACAGAATACTTTTGGCCACCACTGTATGGATACTGTAATAATACAGACATAACCGCAAAGAATGCATATTCAAATGAAACAACCACGATCCAAAGCCCAAATTTTGTACTATATAAAAATATTTTTCTTAGAAAAGTATATAAAAATTCAAGTACAGATAATTGGTGCACAGGTGGTGCAAACGACATACAATATATAAAAATACATCACGATATGGGACATGCAAGACCCATTCTGTGAGAACCATATAAGGCTATGTAGCCGTATGTACTAAACACTGAGTACACACCAGGTGCACCCTGCAGTCACTGATGTAGAACTTAAAGTTAGTATGTCAACAGTATGGCAGCTAATGATAATGCAAAGGTTATGCTAGTAGTCCTTAAATAACAATGCATTCATTATGTTTGTATATAAGTGAATGAAAAGCTCCATACCAAGGTACAGGGACACAGGATACCAGGGCTCACAAACGGACCATGCGTCCACCCCAACGCGCGTTTTGGCGCTGCCTTCTTCAGGGAACGTGAATCATGTGGAGAGGTGTGTCTATTTAAATAATCTGTCATCCAATCAAAACGTGTGGGGGAGGGCCAGTAATGACGCATGCAGCATCACGGTTGCTGGGTCGACCCACGACGTCAGCGTTATGCAATGGATCACGTGTCAGTCACATAGTCCCATGTGACCACGCAGGTCCTTGCAGGGAGACGCTGAAAGTCACAGGACGCACATCAGGGCCGTGGTGCGCATCCGTGCAGTTCCTGTATGCCTCACAAATCACCAATGAATTAAATATGTCCCGTTTTTTATATGTAAATATAGAGACAATATTAACACTTAATGATGGCATGATCATAAATTAAGTATAGTACATGATGATCACAAGTAACAATATAAAAACATAGATAGGGCAACAATCAATACAATGTTCAAAATTAA
This sequence comes from Phyllobates terribilis, assembly GCF_046119375.1. NCBI lineage: Eukaryota > Metazoa > Chordata > Amphibia > Anura > Dendrobatidae > Phyllobates > Phyllobates terribilis. The sequence continues at coordinate 746,792,105 of NW_027362764.1, read as the reverse complement.
CATAGTACATGATAATCTATGAGGAACAGTCTCATCCAAATAAAATACTGAGATATGCATAGATACCTAACAATGGCCAGCCAATGCATCAAATATAGTATATAGTACTTATATAGTACCATTAAGGCGAATAAATATATAATATAACATTCACAGTACATAAATAAAAATCATATACTGTTCACAATCATATAATATATGTTCATCCCTAGAGGGCAATCACATATGAATAGAAAAATAGACACTTAATGGCTTTGGACCAATAAATCAAGTATTAGTATATAGTACTCACACAGTGCGTATGTGACAGGTCAATAAAATAATGGTATATAGAATTCACAATGGAGTGAACCATATCCTCCGGCTACAGACACTCTCAAGGAAAGAGGGCTCAAAGACCCCCCACCAACCCCACAGCCCGCAACCAGACCACGGCAATGCGACACATCGCCACATACCCAGCCGCAGACCGCAGGACCTGTGCAGCCACGGGGGCAGGCCCCCAAGCCACACTCCCATGAGAGCGCCAGTCTCCAGCGGATATGCCCACAATACCATACCCATCAAATGCATGACCAAATCCCAAGTACAACCTATACATAATCATATGTGACCATCATTAAGGTCACCAATAGGATAACATATGGTCATCACAATAACACATCAGGCTGCAATCTACAGCCAAAAAAACTCAACAATATTCCATGGTATTTGGTAAAAAGACCTTCCATGGGATGAAGTAGGTTCCCCTCATACAAATTTAGCCGATGACATAGAGCCATCATGTCCACACGACATAGACCACACCAATCCAGAGATGATTCACAAAATGTAGATATAGATGATGAACTGTGAACAATAAAATAGTGTTAAAATAAATAAAAACAATATACATGTATGCAGCAGTCAGAGAGTTATCAATGAAAGGGAGCAAAGCTCAGATTCTCATTTAGGCCATTTGGATGTACCGTGCCCAGATTCCAAATCCATCGTGACTCAAGTTGAGCCAAATGTTGGCTCAACTTACCACCCGAATCCCAATTTTAAGTGAGTCAATCCCTCTAACTTTTAACAAAGAACTGTCACAGCCATGGAATAGCTTAAAGTGTCGTGGTATCGTCCTGAGTGTGGAAGTGTCCGCGCAGTCAGTGGCCGCAATGATGCCTAACACATGTTCCCTTATCCTCACTTTGAGTTGGCGTGTGGTTAGGCCAACATATATTAACCCACATGGACATGTGGCATAATAGATTACATAGCGTGAGGTACATGTAATACGACTTCTAATTTCATATGTTTTTGAACCAGATGAATTTATAAATGTATTGGCTCTTTCCAAATTTGGACAGGCGACACACCGACCACACGGTACACTCCCAGGCCGGGGACTTGTGGCCCCCAGGATAGTATTTTTGGATTCTACATGGTAGTGGCTATGTATGAGTTGATCCCGTAAGTTCCTAGATCGGCGTACAGTAATACATGGGTGATCAGAGAGAATTTTTGCCAAGATGGGATCTGTCAACAGGATAGGCCATGCCCTTGTTAAACAGTCCCTCATACGTCCAAATTGTCCATGGAAACATATAATGGATCTCACTTTATCCTCTATTTTGGGATTCTTAGTTTTATACAGTAGATCGTGTCGGGCAGAATGTTTTGCACAATGATATGCTCTCTTTACCATACGTCTGCTGTACCCTCTCTCATAAAATCTATGTTTCAAGTCTTCCGCCTGTTTATCAAACTCAGTATCGTCGGAACAAATCCTCCGCAGGAGCAGGAATTGACCCGTTGGTACCCACTGAATCATGCGTGGAGGATGAGAGGATGCTGTATGGAGCAACATGTTCGTGGAAGTGTCCTTCCTATATATCTTCGTTTGAAGGCAGTTATTCCTATCCCTATCAAGAGTCACATCCAAAAAACTGATTGAATCTCTATCCCATGAATATGTGATATGAATATTCATGTTGTTGTCATTAATAGACTCCATGAACTCCAGCAGTGCTTCAACCGGACCCTGCCAGATCAGCAGGATATTGTCAATGTACCACGTGCAGAGGGGGGTGCAGTCCATTGACGGCCGCCGATCTGGCAGGGTAAGGTCCCCCTCACACAGCCCCAGGAATAGGTTAGCATATGCCGGGGCAAAGGCTGCATCCATGGCTGTACCCTAGAGATGAAGGTAGAAGGACCCTTTAAACGTGAAGAAATTATGTGTTAGAGAGAATTCCAAGAGTTCCATCACCAATTCGGCTATATCACTGGATAGATTAGAAGAATTTAGATAGAAACCAACAGCCCTTAATCCATCTCATGTTTAATATTCGTGTACAGGGATTCCACATCTCCTGTCACTAATATCATATCAGAACTTAAACATAGGCCATCCACTCTTTTTAACAATTCTCCTGTATCAAGGAGAAAGAAAGGGAGACGCTCTACAAGTGGCTGTAGTTTGCTATCAATCCATCGATTAATGTTTTCTAGAAAGTTCCCCGCACCTGAAATGATGGGACGACCAGTTGGTGTAGACATACTCTTCTGAAGTTTTGGCAGCAAATACAGTGTGGAGATGGTGGGTTCACTGATGTGTAATGCCAAAGCCAGTTCCTTGGTGATAACTTTATTTGTTACTGCTTTATTTATGATCTTAGATAGCTGTGAGGAGAAGGAGAATAATGGGTTAAACATCAAACGCTTATAACAAGTTTTATTGTTCAATTGTCCAAAAGCCTCCTTCTCATACATATATTTGGGCCACAGTACAATATTCCCACCCTTATCGGCTGGCTTTAGCAACAAATCAGGAAGATTTTGAACGGTCACTAGGTGTTCTCGTTCCCCCCTTGTGAGATTATCATTTTATACGTATCGTGGGATACACTCAAACTCCTTTGTTACCACTTGAACAAAGAGATCGTTATTAGCACAGGTAGATAGTGGAGGGAATTTTTTTGACTCTACTTTTATTGCTCTTGGAATCTTACCTCCCTCTTCAGTGTTATGGTTTATAGCAAGTTCCTCTAGTGTTCGTATGGCTATTTGTTCTTTGTCTGTAGGGAATAAAGTATGAAGGTGGTCATCATAGAAATGTTTTTTGAACATCAGAGACCTTGCAAATAAATGCAAGTCTTTTACTGCCGTGAATAGATCAAATCTACCTATTGGTGAGAAGGAAAGGCTCTTACTCAACAATGTAAGATCTGTATCAGTCAATTTGTATTTACTTAAATTAATTACCTTATTGTCTCCATTGCCCACAAATGGCTGTTTGTATGGCCTGCGTCTATATGGGTGAAAGTTTGTATCACGTGTTCTTTTAAGACTAAAGGTACCGTCACACATAGCGACGTTACAGCGATCCCGACAACGATACGACCTGTCAGGGATCGTTGCTGCGTTGCTATGTGGTCGCTGGTGAGATGTCAAACAGTCAGATCTTCCCAACGACGCAGCAACGATACGGCGACCCGTAGAGGCCTGTATAACGATGCAATGCAAATGCACGCCTATGTGTCTCAGTTGTCTCAGTCGCCAACGAGGTCGTTGGTAATGTGTCAAACACACCGATGCATGCTGAATGATCAAAAAATGGTCCAGGCCATTCTGACATGACCAGCGATCTCACAGCAGGGGCCTGTGACTCAGCAGCGATCTCGCTAGCGATCTCGCTTAGTGTGACGGGGCCTTTAGTCCAGATCTTGTAGTAATAGATGAAGATGACATTCCCGATGATTCACTTAGAGATGATAGCGATGTAATCGAGCATGTACGTTGCGTACGAGGAGGTTGGGTAGTTGGTTTCCTCCAGTGATATACCGTATTGGATGAAAAGACTCTCTGATCTCTTGTCATTTTCAATGATTGTGCGTCATGATTTTTTTTGGCACATAAATCCAAATTTTTTTCAATTTGTACATCGAATGCCTGAAGTCTCTCACTCGGGCATGTATTTCTAAGTTTGCCCTGTGCTTCATCAATGAAACGCTCTGTGCCACCATATTTTAGTCCACCTAATTAGCAAGTCTTGAATGGATTGAACCTGGTTGTCCCAACTTTGATCACTCTCAGTCTGCTGCACCACATGAGCCAAACATCTGATCCATCTGGCCGAGCCCTCCCCCACACATTTTGATTGGATGACATATTATTTAAATAGACACACCTCTCCACATGATTCACGCCCCCTGAAGAAGGCAGCACTGAAACGTGCCTTGGGGTGGACGCATGGCCCGTCTGTGAGCCCTGGTATCCTGTGTCCCTGTACCTTGGTATGGAGCTTTTCATTCACTTATATACAAACATAATGAATGCATTATTATTTAAGGACTACTAGCATACCCTTTGCATTATCATTAGCTTCCATACTGTTGACATACTAACTTTAAAGGCCCCGTCACACTTAGCGACGCTGCATCGATCCTGACAACGATACGACCTGTCAGGGATCGTTGCTGCGTCACTATGTGGTCGCTGGTGAGCTGTCAAACAGGCAGGCTCACCAACGATCAGGGGAGAGAATCTTTCCACGATGTCCTGCTCCGGTTACCAGCCTGCTGATGCAGGAGCAGGCTGGTAACCATGATAAACATCGGGTTACTAGGGTCATACGCGCACCTAGTAACCCGCTGTTTATCATGGTTACCACTCTGCTACGGTGAGCGGGAGGTTACCGCTCACTTTAGCAGGCTCGTAACCATGATAAACAACGGGTTACTAGGTGCGCGTGTGCCCCTAGTAACCCGATGTTTATCATAGTTACCAGCCTGATCGCTGCTCCCGCTGGTCACACACAGCGATGTGTGCTGACCAGCGGGAGGGCAACGACCAAAAAATGGTCCAGGACACTTTGCAGCGATCAGCGACCTCACAGCAGGGGCCTGATCGCTGCAAAGTGTCACACATAGCGACATCGCTGGTGAGGTCGCTGTTGCGTCACCAAAACCGTGACACAGCAGCGATCTCGCTATGTGATCTCGCTATGTGAGACGGGGGCTTTAGTTCTACATCAGTGACTGCAGGGTGCACCTGGTGTGTACTCAGTGTTTAGTACATACGGCTACATAGCCTTATATGGTTCTCACAGAATGGGTCTTGCATGTCCCATATCGTGATGTATTTTTATATATTGTATGTCGTTTGCACCACCTGTGCACCAATTATCTGTACTTGAATTTTTATATACGTTTCTAATAAAAATATTTTTATATAGTTCAAACTTTGGGCTTTGGAACGTGGTTGTTTCGTTTGAATATGCATTCTTTGCGGTAATGCTTGTATTATTACAGTATCCATAGGTGCCACTTACCTTGTGCCACTAATTAAATACTATGCATTTGCACCAGTTGAAAATTCTAATAATATATATTGATACTGTGTTATGCACAGTGTTTTTGTTCTCAACAGATATGGACTTTAGGGCCAAGGAACAGACTTGGCTCGGCCAGATGGATCAGGTGTTTGGCTCATGAGGTGCCGAACAGCAGACTGAGAGTGATCAAAGTTGGGACAACCAGGTTCAATCCATTTAAGACTTGCTAATTAAGCGGACTAAAATATAGTGGAACAGAGCGTTTTTACAAAGATACATTACCAACAAACTAATTCCCAGAGGGTTGAGAGTACGAGTAATTCCCACCTTTGTTGTTGAGGATAGTGACTTTATTTCTGGTTGGGAAGAGATGTGTAATAAGTGCTCCTTTGGACTTATGCAGTTGCTTATAGATCACAACAGTAAGACTATATTGGCCCTTGATAACTCCATTGATGAAGCACAGGGCAAACTTAGAAATACATGCCCGAGTGAGAAGCTTCAGGCATTCGATGTACAAATTGAAAAAAATTTGGATTTATGTGTCAAAAAATTCATGACACACAATCATTGAAAATGACAAGAGATCAGAGAGTCTTTTCATCCAATACGGTATATCACTGGAGGAAACCAACTACTCAAGCTCCTCGTACGCAACGTACATCCTCAATTACATCGCTATCATCTCTAATTGAATCATTGGGAATGTCATCTTCATTAGTGATGAGCGAACGCGCTCGCCACTACTCGGTACTCACCCGAGCATCATGGTGCTCGACAAGCTCGGCTCTCGGCGAGTATTTCCGGGTTGCTCGGGCAGAACTCGGGTCCCCTCCCTGCATGTTTGGCGCTCTTTAGAGAGCCAATGAACATGCATGGATTGCCTGCCATGCACTGTAATGCCGTAGCCATGTTGGTTGTGGGCATTACAGTGATTGGCTGGCTGCACAGCGTCATCAGGTGTATATAACACCAGGTGCCGCCATGCTTGTCACAGTCACTCCGTATCAGACAGTGTAGGGAGAGCTGCTGCTGTGTGAGGGAGAGATTTGATCGTGTATTAGGTAGTGTAGGGAGAAAAACCGTACATTACACATATCCATCTTAACAAACAGTCCTTCTGAGGACTAATCCATTTGCAGAGATATAAGGCAGGCAGGCAGTGTATATAGCAGACTGCAGTGCACATGGCACAAGAGGCTCCATTCCAGTTCTGCCTTCTGGTCTCAGGGGCCAGGAATACTTTTTTTCGTATCTTAATCCTCATTATTTGCTTAAAAAGCAATCCAGAGAACACGGTTTTTCTGCGCCATTTGCTTGTTGGCACTGCAGAATACAGCCAGGTCCTTTCCATATTACAGAGCTAAAAATCCATCTATTTTAAACCGTGTTTTCTCCGTCACACGGATCAAATATACGTTTTCAGAAAATACTGCCATTTCTAGCCTCCATAAAAAAAATTTTCAGTGTGTCAGCAAAGTTTTTGACACTGGTTTGCTGTTCAAAATAGTTACCTACAGGCCAGGTATTTAAAACTCTGTTTTCTCCATCACACGGATCACATATAAATTCGCTCCAAACTCAATCATTTGTAGTGAGCGTGGAAGATACTGTCCTCCATTTAAAATGGGCAAGACACGTGGCAAGGGACATGATGCTAATGGTGCATGCAGAGGCCGAGGACAAGGCCGTGGGCAAGCCGAAATTGTGCCACAACAAACACATCTTCTCGCCTGACCTTCCTGTCCCAATTTCTAGGGGACCGCAGCACACCACTATTGAACCCAGAGCAGTGTCAAAAGGTTGTTGGTTGGATAGGGAATAATGCTTCCAGTCACTTAGCCACCACCACCACCACCCTGTCTTCCACACTTCAAGTTTCAGAAGCCGTGAGTCTGGACCGCATATTCCTCACCTTGATCCTCCTTCCTCCCACCATGCCGAGTACCCAGAGACAACTGATCCCACACTTGGACACTCTGAAGAGGTGTTCACTTTTCCATTTATAGATTCGGGCCTCTCGCCCCGTCCACTTGAAGCAGGGCAAGAGGAGATCGCGTGTAGCGATGCCCAAATATTTGAGCAGCCACGGTCACACGAAGGCGATGGTGGGAATGTGTCACAAGAGGTGGACGATGATGAGACACAATTGCCAGAAAGTCAGGAGGAGGACTAGGGCGCGGAAGTGGAAGACGAGGTGGTGGATGATATAGAAACTGACCCAACCTGGCAGGAGGACATGCAGAGCGAGGGCAGCAGCTCACAGGGGGAGGGAGGCAAAGCACCCCAACAGGCAGGAAGAAGCAGTGTGGTGGCCGCAGACAGTAGCCAGGCAACCGTTCCCCGTAACACCAACACGAAGGAAGTTGCCAGTACAACTGCTAGGTCTTCTCGAGTCTGGTTGTTTTTTAAAGACTCTACTGATAACCCAAAAAAGGACATTTGCACCACCTGCCAGGCCAGCATCAGCAGGGGTGGCAAAACGACCAGCCTGCCCACCACCAGCATGATCTGGCACATGGCAGCAAAGCACCCGACTTTGTGGGCCGGACCCAAGGGTCCAGGAATAGTGTCTGCGGGTGGCACCATTGCTTCTTCCGCTGTTGTGCATGCAAGCCAATCCTCTGTCCATGGTGCATGGGAAGATGCCTCCTGCCCTGCATCTGTCGTTGCACACTCTCAAGTAACAGCATCAGGAAGGACTTCTATGTCCTTGTCCCAGTGCAGGGTTCAGTTGTCCATACCCCAGTCCTTGGAATGCAAGCGCAAATATGCAGCCAACGCCCCTCAGGCTACACTACTAAATTCTCACATTTCGCGACTGCTTGCGCTCGAAATATTGTCTTTTAGGCTCATGGAGACGGAAGCATTCCGCAACCTGATGGCGGTGGCCGTCCCTTGGTACTCGGTCCCCAGCCGCCACTATTTTTTCCGGTGTGCCGTCCCCGCATTACACAAGCACATGTCCCAAAACATTAGCCATGCTCTCAACAACGCAGTTACCAGGTAAAGTCCACCTAACCACGGACACGTGGACAAGTGCTTGTGGGCAGGGACGGTACATCTCGCTGACGGCACAGTGGGTTAACATAGTGGAAGCCGTGACCCAATCGGACCTCGGGACGGAACACGTCCTCCCAACGCCAAGGTTTGCAGGCCCTAGGTCAATCAGGGTTGCCCCCACGGTCTACAGCTCCTGCACCTCATCCTCCTCAGCCTCCTCCTCTTCAGCCTCCATCTCTGAAATGACCACATCAGTCACCAGCTGGAATCACTGCAGCACTGCCTCGGCCATGCGGCAACAGGCTCTGCTGAAGCTAATATGCTTAGGTGAAAAACCACACAATGCTGAAGAGTTGTGGACAGCTCTGAAAGAACAGGCAGATCTGTGGCTCACACCGCTGAACCTACAGCCAGGCATGGTCATGTGTGACAATGGCCGGAACCTGGTGGCGGCTCTGAGGCGAGGCGAGCTCACACATGTACCATGCCTGGCCCATGTGCTTAACCTCATGGTTCAGCGGTTTCTCAAATCCTACCCGGAGCTGCCGGATCTGCTTGTTAAAGTACGCCGCCCGTGTGCCCATCTTAGAAAGTCAGCTACAGCTTCCGCCTCCCTTTCAGTGTTTCAGCAGAGTTTGCAGCTTCCGGCTCACAGACTGGTGTGTGATGTTCCCACGCGTTGGAACTCTACACTGCGGATATTGGGAAGGATTTGTGAGCAGAAGAGGGCAGTTGTTGAGTACCAGCATTAACAAGGCCGTCGGTATTTAGTTCAGACTCCACACATAAGACCTCAGGAGTGGACATGGATGTCAGATATCTGTACCATCCTCCAAAACTTTGAGGACTCCACCAAGATGGTGAGCGGCGATGACGCCATAATTAGTGTCACCATCCCGCTTCTCTGTCTTCTGAAACGCTCTCTGCTCACAATCAAAGAGGATGTATTGCAGGCGGAGCACGATGAGATGGAGCAAGGAACCATACAGGGTAATTACACACAGCCAAGCCTCATCTCATCCCAACGTGGATTGGGTGACAATGAGGAAGAGGAGAAGGAGGAGGAAGGACAGGAACTAGTTTCATGCACTATAGACGGTACTACGTGCACAGCTGTCATACCGTCTGTTCAGCGTGGATGGCCAGAGGACAGAGAGGAGGAGGAGGAGTAGTAGAGCCTGGTCAGTCATCCTGTTGGTGAGGACATGGAAGTCTTGCCTGTTAGTAGTCTGGCACGCATGGCCGAGTTTATGTTACGCTGCCTTTCCCATGACCCTTGCGTTCTCAAAATTTTGGGTGACAGTCATTACTGGTTGGTGACACTTCTAGACCCACGCTTCAAGGAGAACTTTATATTTCTTATTCCTGAGGCGGACAGGTCTACAAAAATGGGGCAGTACCAGAAGGCCCTTGTTGCGGAACTATTAAAAAAATTCCCATCTGAAAATGCTGGCGGCAGAGGGCACACTTCGTTGGACAACCAAGGAGTACAGGCGAGAGAGACAGAACTTCAATCCAGCAGAGGCAGGGGAACACTGTCAAAGTTCTGGGAGAATTTTCTCAGACCCTCCCATCGTACAGGCCCTGACGCGCGGGGTACTCTCACAAGGAATGCAAAGTTTGGGAAGATGCCGAGGGAGTACCTCAGTGATTCCGCTGTGCCTTATAATTATTGGGTATCCAAGCTGGATACGTGGAATGAACTGGTTCTCTATGCCTTGGAGGTCCTGGCCTGCCCTGCCGCCAGCGTTTTATCAGAGCGGGTTTTTAGTGTCGCTGGTGGAATTATAACTGATAAGCTCATCCGCCTGTCAACTGAAAATGCTGACAGGCTGACTCTTATAAAAATGAAGAAGGGCTGGATTGGGTCAGACTTCTCAACACCACTGAATGATAGCAGCTGTCTGCAACAAGCTCCATTTTGTCCACGACCTCTTTACCTCTCGTCATCTCTCCTTCCTGGGCATCACAGAGACATGGCTGACACCCTCTAACACTGCCTCCCCTGCTGCGCTGTGTTACGGCGGCCTCCACTTCACCCACACTCCTCGCCATGGAAACAGACATGGTGGAGGAGTGGGTCTTCTCCTCTCTAACAATTGCACCTTTAGCCCTACTCCTCCTCTTCCCTCCCTTATTCTCCCTTCTTTTGAAGTCCACTCTGTCCGCATTTACTCTCCCTCCAACCTCCAAGTGGCTGTCATATACCGACTCCCGGGCCCGATCACTGCCTTTTTCGACCAATTCTCCACCTGGCTTCTTTACTTTCTCTCGGATGACATTCCCACAATCATCATGGGCGATTTCAACATCCCCACTGACACTCGCCAGTCAGCAGCATCAAAACTCCTGTCGTTTACTTCATCCTTTGGACTTACTCAGTGGTCCTCCTCAGCCACCCACACAGACGGACACACACTAGACCTCATTTTCACCCGACTCTGCTCCCTATCTAACCTCACAACCTCCCCCCTACCCCTACCTGACCACCATCTACTCACCTTCTTATCCCTGTCCTCCTCATCTGTCACCCATGTCTGGCAGCTAGCACACCCCCGCAGAAACCTTGCACATCTAGACACTCACACACTCTCTGACTCTGTTCTACCACTGACATCCATATCCTCACTCCATGACACAGACAGCACCACTGCTTTCTACAATGCCACTCTCGCATCAGCTATTGACTCGGTCGCCCCTCTTATGCATGGCAGAGCGCAACGAGCCAACAGGCAACCCTGGCACAACAACCTCACTAAACAGCTTCGACAAGCGTCCAGGGTTGCGGACCGGCGTTGGAAGAAAACACATACTCAAGAAGACTTCACTGCATTCAAACAAGCAACGCTCGCATTCAAATCAGCACTCACCTCTGCTAAACAGGCCTACTTTACAACCCTCATATCCTCCCTATCCTACAACCCCAAACAGCTATTCAACACTTTTAACTCTCTCCTCCGCCCTCCACTGCCCCCTCCGACCTCCCTCATCTCTGCTGAGGAGTTTGCCACACACTTCAAAAACAAGATTGACCAAACACGGCAAGTCTTTACTGTCCGACCACCACAACCCCTTTATTTTTCACACCATTTCCCTACCCCTATAACCTCCCTTCCCAACATCACGGAAAGAGACCTTACTCGTCTCCTCTCCAAATCACACCTCACCACATGTGCACTCAACCCCATCCCATCCCACCTCCTCCCCAACCTCACCCCCACACTCGTCCCATCCCTAACCCATCTCTTTAACCTATCACTATCCTCTGGTACCTTCCCTGCTGCCTTCAAATATGCCACAATCATGCCCATCCTCAAAAAGCCATCCCTCGACCCATCTGCCCTGTCCAGCTATCGCCCCATATCGCTGCTCCCATTTGCCTCCAAACTCCTTGAGCAACACGTTCACGCTGAACTTTCCTCCCACTTTTCATCTAACTCTCTCTTCGACAACCGACAATCCGGCTTCCGCCCCCACCATTCCACCGAAACTGCCCTTACCAAAATCACCAATGACCTACTCACAGCCAAAGCTAACAGACAGTTCTCTATACTCCTTCTTCTTGACCTGTCCTCTGCTTTCGATACAGTCGACCACTGCCTCCTACTACAGATCCTCTCTTCCTTTGACGTCAAAGACCTTGCCCTATCCTGGATCTCCTCATACCTTTCTAACCACACATTTAGCGTCTCCCACTCCCACGCTACCTCCTCACCCCGCCCCCTCTCTGTTGGAGTACCTCAAGGCTCTGTCCTAGAACCTCTACTCTTCTCAATCTACACCCTTGGCCTGGGACAGCTCATAAAATCCTATGGCTCCCAGTACCATCTGTACGCTGATGACACCCAGATCTACCTCTCTGGCCCAAACATCACCTCTCTGCTGTCCAGAATCCCAGCATGTCTAGCAGCCATATCCTCCTTCTTCTCCTCCCGCTACCTCAAGCTCAATATGGACAAAACTGAACTCATTATCTTTCCTCCATCTCGCATATCCTTCCCACCTGATCATTCTATCACAATAAATGACTTCACTCTTTCCGCTGTACCGACAATCCGCTGCCTCGGAGTAACCCTTGACTCTGCCCTGTCCTTCAAACCCCACATCCAAGCTCTCGCCACCTCCTGTCGCCTCCAGCTCAAAAAGATTTCCAGAATGCGTCCTTTCCTCCACCCTAACTCTACTAAACTGCTTGTGCATGCCCTCATCATCTCCCGCCTCGACTATTGCAACATCCTCCTCTGTGGCCTCCCTGCTAACACTCTTGCACCCCTCCAGTCCATCCTCAACTCTGCTGCACGACTTGTTCATTTCTCGCCTCGCTACTCCTCTGCTAAGCCCCTTTGCAAATCGCTTCACTGGCTCCCATTCCCCCAGTGTATCCAGTTCAAACTACTAATACTGACCTACAAAGCCATCCATAACCTCTCTCCTCCGTACATCTCTGAACTAATCTCCCAATATATTCCCTCACGTAACCTCCGGTCCTCCCAAGACCTCCTGCTCTCCTCCACACTTATCCGTTCCTCACCCAATCGCCTCCAAGATTTCTCCCGAATATCCCCCATCCTCTGGAATTCTGTGCCTCAACACGTCCGATTATCCACCACATCTGGATCCTTCAGACGGAACCTGAAAACCAATCTCTTCAAGAAAGCCTACAGCCTGCAATGACCCTGCTGCCTCCTCAACAACACCGAAGCTACTGCAACCCCCAAACCTACGGTCTCCTCCCCATTCCTGTAAAATGTAAGCCTGCAAGGGCAGGGTACTCTTCCCTCCGTACCAGTCTATCATTGTTAGTTTGTTTACTGTAAGTGATATTTTTACTTGGTATGTAGCCCCTTCTTATGTACAGCACCATGGAATCAATGGCGCTCTATAAATAAATAATAATAATAAATAACAATAATAATAGCAGCGTAACATAAACTCCAATCCAGTGTCTTTTCTTGGGAGGTGTATTCCCATGCACCTTTTCACACCCACACATGGGTATACGCTTCCTGATTTTGGCTATTTGCTCTTTCCCTCCTCTTTCTCCTCATCCTCCACCATCATATCACCAGGGTGACCATGGTCCGTGATGCAACACCCACCTAATTTTTTTAAAGGGTGTTTATGATGCCCGTAAAAAAAATTTTTTAGACAGTATGTTCATGTATACCCCCCAGAGGTAAATGTTTGTCAGCCCATACACTTAGTGCATGGGCATTACAAGAATAGGATGCCCGCTCCTTTCTAATGGGAACAATTTTTTATGAGGCCCTCCTCCACGTCTCTTCCAAGGGGCATTGAAGTGCCTCCAAATTTTGCTCAGCCCTTGCATTCACTGCATAGGCCAACACTATGGGAGTCCCTCTCCTTTCTAATAGGAATTTCTCGTTACTGTGGCCCTGCTCTGTGTGTCTTTAAATTCTTAGTGGGGTCTTTACTAAAATTGGTCAGCCGTTGGACTCACTGCATACCCTACAACTGTATAGCAGACCCTCTCCTTTCTAATGGGAGCATGTCGTACCTTGTTACTGTCGCCCTGCTCTATGTGTCTTTAAATTCTTAGTGGTGTTTTTACTAAAATTGTCAGCCGTTGGACTCACTGCATACCCTATAACTGCATAGCAGACTCTCTCCTTTCTAATGGGAACATGTCGTACTTGTTACTGTGGCCCTGCTCCATGTGTCTTTAAATTCTTAGTGGGGTTTTTCACAAATTTTGACAGCCCTTGCAGTCACAGCATGGGCATTACCACTATAGGAGACCCGCTCCTTTATAATGGGAACATTTTTTTTACTGAGACCCTCCTCTATGTCTCTTCAAAGGGGTATTGGGTTGCGTCCAAATTTTTGGCAGGCCTTGCAGTCACTGGATAAGCAATAACAGTAGAGGAAACCCACTTGTTAATAATGGGAACAACAAAGCATAGCCGGCTGATGGCTCTCTAACAATAGCTAGGGCCGACTGCTGGCCTTTTAAGAATAGTAAGGGCCGTCTGATGCCCCTATAAAAATAGGCTTTATGACTTTCAGAGTATCTCCATCATAAATAAAACAGGATGTGACTGATGATGTGTCTTTTTAACCTATTTATTGATGACCTTGTAGGGGGCATACAGAGTAATATTTCAATATTTGCAGATGACACTAAACTCTGCAGGGTAATCAATACAGAGGAGGACAATTTTATATTACAGGAGGATCTATGTAAACTAGAAGCTTTGGCTGATAAATGGCAAATGAGCTTTAATGGAGATAAATGTAAGGTAATGCACTTGGGCAGAGGAAATAAAATGTATTATTATATGCCTAATTGTAAAACACTGGGCAAAACTGTAAGTGAAAAAGACCTGGGTGTATTGGTGAACGACAAGCTCACGTTTAGTGGCCAGTGTCAGGCAGCTGCTGCAAATGCAAATAAAATAATGGGATGCATTAAAAGAGGCATAGATGCTCATGAGGAGAATATAATTTTACCTCTATACAAGTCACTAGTGAGACCACACTTAGAATAATGTGTACAGTTCTGGTCTCCGGTATAAGAAAGACATAGCTGAACTAGAGCTGGTGCAGAGAAGGGCGACCAAGGTTATTAGAGGACTGGGGGTCTGCAATACCAAGACAGGTTATTACTAGTGTTGAGCGAGCACTAAAATGCTCGGATGCTCGAAGCTCGGGCCGAGCTCACCGTGATACTCGGGTGCTCGACCCGAGCAATGAGCCCAATGTTAGTCTATGGGAGACCCGAGCATTTTAGCGGCGCACCCCCGTCAGTCTGTAGAAAGCCTAAAAAGTGCCCAAAACGATAGTGACAGTACTCAAAAGACATGGGGACAGCATGGGGATCGCCTCAGGAAGAATTTCTGACCCCCAGGTCACTGCTGTGAACAACGTGGTCAGAGGTATTAAGCCACTTTTACGGGCTCACAATAAAATGTTCAAAAACGAGACTGAAACGGTTAAGGAATTTCCTTTCCAGGGTAAAGACTTGGGTATAAGGTATAATAAATAACCAAAAACAAAAATACTCCTTCACACCTTGGGCTATGTTCACAAGTAGCATTTTTTATGTGTTTTTGCACTTTTGTATTGCTTTCAACCGTGACAAATGCATTCACTGGGAAATGTCATTTTAACCTTTTACAATTTTATCTGGCCATGTGCTGTGTGACACATGCATACAGTGCTGAAAAGACATGGGAACAGCATGGGGAAGACCCCTGGAAGCATCTCTGACACCCAGGTCACTGCCTAAAAGTGTGCCCATCAGAAGTGATCCTTGCCGCATCAGAAGATGCAGACTTGCAAATATCCCCATGCAAGTCCTTGTCCCAGGGCAGTGTTCAATTGTACCTCCCCCATTCCTTGCAATGCAAGCGCAAGTATGCAGCCTGCCACCCACTCAGCCCCAGGCTGCAATACCATACTGCTAGCTTGCTTGCACTAGAAATTGGGCCTTTTAGGCATGTGGAGGCAGATGCCGGCCAACATGTCATGGCTGCGTCGGCGGCCTGGTATCCATACTCAGTCCCCAGCCGCCCGGCGGCCGGGTGTCCACGCTCGGTCCCCAGCCGCCAGGGGGCGGTCGGGTGTCCATACTCGGTCCCCAGCCGCCCCGCGGCCGGGTGTCCACACACGGTCCCGAGCCGCCTGGGGGCGGCTTGGTGTCCATAACGGTTCCCAGCCGCCCCTAATTCTCCTGGGAACTTCCCCCACACTTTTCTTAGCCTGGCCTGCTTTAGGGCAGCATTGGACAAACCCACCAGAGAACCAGACTCCTCCGGTGGGCCCTGGCTTCTCGATCAGGGGAGTTGAGAGTGCCAAGGTGAGGAGCATGATGATGATGATAGAAGTTAGCATCTGCTTTGTTTTCTTGGAATGCAAGTGCATGTATGTAGTAGCAGCTAGGACTGAGGTGGTCAGCGTTTTGGCGCATATCCTACCTCCTCCGAGGATTGCTGGATGTGTTCCGGCTACTATCCCAGTTCTATGACTCCCGTTAAATCAAAGCTTCAGGTGATGAATGATGGATGAGGTGGTGGCAAAGGAGAAAGAGCAGGAGGAACAGGGACCATTCACATCAATATCAGGCCAGTCAACCACACATGTCTTGTAGGATATGTTTCTGTACCAAAAGGAGCGGTTCGGCTACACAATTATAGGGCATACAGTGAGTGCAATGCCTACCAAAAATTTAGAGGCACTCCAATGCCCCTTGGAAGTGACATGGAGGTCAGAGGGACTTAACCGTTTTTTCCATTTATAGCAACTGGGGCTCCTGTGCACTGTTGGCCTAAGCAGTGAATGGAAGGCTTTCCAAAAATTATGAGGAACTGCAATGACCCTTGAAACATACGTGGATTACAGCGTACTAAAAACCTTGTACCCATTATTGGGGAGTCGGCCTCGCTTAGTGTTTGCCTATGCATTGTAAAGCAAAAGCTGACTAAAATTAGGAGGAAATGCAGTGCCCGTTGGGAGAGTCGTGGAGGTCGCAGTAGCTTAACAAGACGGTTTTAATGCCTCTTGGAACAACGGTGGAGGTCGCAGTAGCTTAACAAGACGGTTTTAATGCGACTTGAAAAAGTGGTGGAGGTCGCAGTAGCTTAACAAGACGGTTTTAATGCCCCTTGGAAGAGACGTGGAGGTTGCAGTAGCTTAACAAGACAGTTTTAATGCCCCTTGGAAGAGACGTGGAGGTTGCAGTAGCTTAACAGGATGGATTTAATGCCCCTTGGAAGAGACGTGGAGGTCGCAGTAGCTTAACAAGATGGTTTTAATGCCCCTTGGAAAAGTGGTGGAGGTCGCAGTAGCTTAAGAAGACGGTTTTAATGCCCCTTGGAAGAGACGTGGAGGTTGCAGTAGCTTAACAAGACGGTTTTAATGCCCCTTGGAAGAGACGTGGAGGTTGCAGTAGCTTAACAAGACGGTTTTAAAGCCCCTTGAAAGAATGGTGGAGGTCGCAGTAGCTTAACAAGACGGTTTTAATGCCCCTTGGAAAAGTGGTGGATGTCGCAGTAGCTTAACAAGATGGTTTTAATGCCCCTTGGAAGAGATGTGGAGGTTGCAGTAGCTTAAGAAGACAATTTTAATGCCCCTTGGAAGAGACGTGGAGTTTGCAGTAGCATAACAAGATGGTTTTAATGCCCCCTGGAAGAGACGTGGAGGTCGCAGTAGCTTAACAAGATGGTTTTAATGCCCCTTGGAAAAGTGGTGGAGGTCGCAGTAACTTAAGAAGACGGTTTTAATGCCCCTTGGAAGAGACGTGGAGGTTGCAGTAGCTTAACAAGACAATTTTAATGCCCCTTGGAAGAGACGTGGAGGTTGCTGTAGCTTAACAAGACGGTTTTAATGCCCTTGGAAGAATGGTGGAGGTCGCAGTAGCTTAACAAGACGGTTTTAATGCCCCTTGGTAGAGACGTGGAGGTCAGAGTGGTTTAACAAGACGGTTTTAATGCCCCTTGGAAGAGTGGTGGAGGTCGCAGTGGAATAAAAAGACAATAGCAATGCACCGTGGAAGAGTCGTGGAGGTCACAGTAGCTTAACAAGACGGTTTTAATGCCCCTTGGAAGAATGGTGGAGGTCGAAGTTGTTTAACAAGACGGTTTTAATGCCCCTTGGAAAGAGGTGGAAGTCACAGCAGCTTAACAAGACGGTTTTATTGCCCCTTGGAAGAGACGTGGAGGTCGCAGTAGCTTAACAAGACGGTTTTAATGCCCCTTGGAAAAGTGGTGGAGGTCGCAGTGGCTTAATAAGATAGTTTTAATGCCCCTTGGAAGAATGGTGGAGGTCGCAGTAGCTTAACAAGACGGTTTTAATGCCCCTTGGAAGTGACGTGGAGGTCGCAATAGCTTAACAAGACGGTTTCAATGCCCCTTGGAAAAGCGGGGAGGTCGCAGTAGCTTAACAAGATGGTTTTAATGCCCCTTGGTAAAATGGTGGAGGTCGCAGTAGCTTAACAAGATTTTTTTAATGCCCCTTGGAAGAATGGTGGAGGTTGCAGCAGCTTAACAAGATGGTTTTGATGCCTGTTGGAAAAATGGTGGAGGTCGCAGTAGCTTAAAAAGACGGTTTTAATGCCCCTTGGAAGAGGCGTGGCTTTTGCAGTACCTTAACAGGATGGTTTTAATGCCCCTTGGAAGAGACATGGAGGTTGCAGTAGTTTAACAAGACGGTTTTAATGCCCCTTGGTAGAATTGTGGAGGTCACAGTTGCTTAACAAGATGGTTTTAATGCCCCTTGGAAGAGACGTGGAGGTTGCAGTAGCTTAACAAGACGGTTTTTATGCCCCTTGGAAAAGTGGTGGAGGTCGCAGTAGCTTAACAAGACAGTTTTAATGCCCCTTGGAAGAGACGTGGAGGTCGCAGTAGCTTAACAAGATGGTTTTAATGCCCCTTGGAAAAGTGGTGGATGTCGCAGTAGCTTAACAAGACGGTTTTAATGCCCCTTGGAAGAGACGTGGAGGTCGCAGTAGCTTAACAAGATGGTTTTAATGCCCCTTGGAAAAGTGGTGGATGTCGAGGTAGCTTAACAAGACGGTTTTAATGCCCCTTGGAAGAGATGTGGAGGTTGCAGTAGCTTAAGAAGACAGTTTTAATGCCCCTTGGAAGAGACGTGGAGGTTGCAGTAGCATAACAAGATGGTTTTAATGCCCCCTGGAAGAGACTTGGAGGTCGCAGTAGCTTAACAAGATGGTTTTAATGCCCCTTGGAAAAGTGGTGGAGGTCGCAGTAACTTAAGAAGACGGTTTTAATGCCCCTTGGAAGAGACGTGGAGGTTGCAGTAGCTTAACAAGACAATTTTAATGCCCCTTGGAAGAAACGTGGAGGTTGCTGTAGCTTAACAAGACGGTTTTAATGCCCTTGGAAGAATGGTGGAGGCCGCAGTAGCTTAACAAGACGGTTTTAATGCCCCTTGGTAGAGACGTGGAGGTCAGAGTGGTTTAACAAGACGGTTTTAATGCCCCTTGGAAGAGTGGTGGAGGTCGCAGTGGAATAAAAAGACAATAGGAATGCACCGTGGAAGAGTCGTGGAGGTCACAGTAGCTTAACAAGACGGTTTTAATGCCCCTTGGAAGAATGGTGGAGGTCGAAGTTGTTTAACAAGACGGTTTTAATGCCCCTTGGAAAAAAGGTGGAGGTAACAGCAGCTTAACAAGATGGTTTTATTGCCCCTTGGAAGAGACGTGGAGGTCGCAGTAGGTTAACAAGACGGTTTTAATGCCCCTTGGAAAAGTGGTGGAGGTCGCAGTGGCTTAATAAGATGGTTTTAATTCCCCTTGGAAGAATGGTGGAGGTCCAAGTAGCTTAACAAGACGGTTTTAATGCCCCTTGGAAGTGACGTGGAGGTCGCAATAGCTTAACAAGACGGTTTTAATGCCCCTTGGAAAAGCGGGGAGGTCGCAGTAGCTTAACAAGATGGTTTTAATGCCCCTTGGTAAAATGGTGGAGGTTTCAGTAGCTTAACAAGATTTTTTTAATGCCCCTTGGAAGAATGGTGGAGGTTGCAGCAGCTTAACAAGATGGTTTTGATGCCCGTTGGAAAAATGGTGGAGGTCGCAGTAGCTTAAAAAGACGGTTTTAATGCCCCTTGGAAGAGGCGTGGCTTTTGCAGTACCTTAACAAGACGGTTTTAATGCCCCTTGGAAGAGACATGGAGGTTGCAGTAGTTTAACAAGACGGTTTTAATGCCCCTTGGTAGAATTGTGGAGGTCACAGTAGCTTAACAAGATGGTTTTAATGCCCCTTGCAAGAGACGTGGAGGTTGCAGTAGCTTAACAAGACGGTTTTTATGCCCCTTGGAAAAGTGGTGGATGTCGAGGTAGCTTAACAAGACGGTTTTAATGCCCCTTGGAAGAGATGTGGAGGTTGCAGTAGCTTAAGAAGACAGTTTTAATGCCCCTTGGAAGAGACGTGGAGGTTGCAGTAGCATAACAAGATGGTTTTAATGCCCCCTGGAAGAGACTTGGAGGTCGCAGTAGCTTAACAAGATGGTTTTAATGCCCCTTGGAAAAGTGGTGGAGGTCGCAGTAACTTAAGAAGACGGTTTTAATGCCCCTTGGAAGAGACGTGGAGGTTGCAGTAGCTTAACAAGACAATTTTAATGCCCCTTGGAAGAAACGTGGAGGTTGCTGTAGCTTAACAAGACGGTTTTAATGCCCTTGGAAGAATGGTGGAGGTCGCAGTAGCTTAACAAGACGGTTTTAATGCCCCTTGGTAGAGACGTGGAGGTCAGAGTGGTTTAACAAGACGGTTTTAATGCCCCTTGGAAGAGTGGTGGAGGTCGCAGTGGAATAAAAAGACAATAGGAATGCACCGTGGAAGAGTCGTGGAGGTCACAGTAGCTTAACAAGACGGTTTTAATGCCCCTTGGAAGAATGGTGGAGGTCGAAGTTGTTTAACAAGACGGTTTTAATGCCCCTTGGAAAAAAGGTGGAGGTAACAGCAGCTTAACAAGATGGTTTTATTGCCCCTTGGAAGAGACGTGGAGGTCGCAGTAGGTTAACAAGACGGTTTTAATGCCCCTTGGAAAAGTGGTGGAGGTCGCAGTGGCTTAATAAGATGGTTTTAATTCCCCTTGGAAGAATGGTGGAGGTCCAAGTAGCTTAACAAGACGGTTTTAATGCCCCTTGGAAGTGACGTGGAGGTCGCAATAGCTTAACAAGACGGTTTTAATGCCCCTTGGAAAAGCGGGGAGGTCGCAGTAGCTTAACAAGATGGTTTTAATGCCCCTTGGTAAAATGGTGGAGGTTTCAGTAGCTTAACAAGATTTTTTTAATGCCCCTTGGAAGAATGGTGGAGGTTGCAGCAGCTTAACAAGATGGTTTTGATGCCCGTTGGAAAAATGGTGGAGGTCGCAGTAGCTTAAAAAGACGGTTTTAATGCCCCTTGGAAGAGGCGTGGCTTTTGCAGTACCTTAACAAGATGGTTTTAATGCCCCTTGGAAGAGACATGGAGGTTGCAGTAGTTTAACAAGACGGTTTTAATGCCCCTTGGTAGAATTGTGGAGGTCACAGTAGCTTAACAAGATGGTTTTAATGCCCCTTGGAAGAGACGTGGAGGTCGAAGTAGCTTAACAAGTCGGTTTTCATGCCCCTTGGAAAAGTGGTGGAGGTCGCAGTAGCTTAACAAGACAGTTTTAATGCCCCTTGGAAGAGACGTGGAGGTCGCAGTAGCTTAACAAGATGGTTTTAATGCCCCTTGGAAAAGTGGTGGAGGTCGCAGTAGCTTAACAAGATGGTGGAAATGCCCCTTGGAAGAATAATGGAGGTCGCAGTAGCTTAACAAGACGGTTTTAATTCCCCTTGGAAAAGTGGTGGAGGTCGCAGTAGCTTAACAAGATGTTTTTAATGCCCCTTGTAAGAATGGTGGAGGTCGCAGTAGCTTAACTAGACAGTTTTAATGACCCTTGGAAAAGTGGTGGAGGTCGCAGTAGCTTAAAAAGACTGTATTAATGCCCCTTGGAAGAGACGTGGAGGTCGCAGTAGCTTAACAAGACGGTTTTAATGCACCTTGGAAAAGTGGTGGAGGTCGCAGTAGCTTAAGAAGATGGTTTTAATTCCCCTTGGAAGAATGGTGGAGGTCGCAGTAGCTTAACAAGACGGTTTTAATTCCCCTTGGAAGAATGGTGGAGGTCGCAGTAGCTTAACAAGATGGTTTTAATGCCCCTTGGAAAAGTGGTGGAGGTTGCAGTAGCTTAACAAGGCGGTTTTAATGCCCCTTGGAAGAGACTTGGAGGTCGCAGTAGCTAAATAAGACGGTTTTAATTCCCCTTGGAAGAGATGTAGAGGTTGCAGTTGTGGCGCCCCTGAGGGTTCAGTTGCCACAGAGGAACTGCACCTCAGCTTGAGGTGTGGTATCTCCTCTTCCAGGTAAGGATGGAGCACTTCTCGAGACCCTACTTCACCACTCAACACTACACCACTCCTGTCCTGTAGGGGGCCTAAATGCACCAGCGTGCTGCCCCGGCCCGGGATATTGGAGATGGGGGGGAACCAAAGATAGGGGGAACCAAGTAGTGGGTGAGGGTGGAGGACACACTTTTAGGAAACACTTATTCTTTCATATTTAATCTACGGCCATCTTGGGTTCAAGGTCTTTGATTGTGATCTTCATCAGTGATTGTGGTCTCCGTCTCTGATTGTGGTCACCCACCAGAGTGCAGCAATAGGCCTCATCCGATTGAAGATACACGGTCCTTAGTGGATCCCAGGAGGGATACGGACGGAGCAGCATACGCCACATGTTTCTCTCTACCTGCGTTTATCCAGTGGACCCGGCCTTACACCTAGTTCTAACCACACAAACAGTCAAGTGAAGACTTAGTGGGAGAACTCACCAAAGAGAGGAACACACACCAGAGGGGTCTCGACAGGTGCTCCTCCTGATCTATCTGGAAAGTGCTGGACCCCCTTCCCAGTGGCCGTAGTATGCTGCGAAGAGCAGAGGGAAGCTTTGCGGCTACAGTTCATCTGATTGTGAGTAAAAACCCTGGATGACTTCACACCCCGCTTCAGCCTGTTATTTCCTGCGCGGCACTGCACCCACCATCCTTCCTCACACTGCCCTGATGCCCGTTCCGCCTGCGGGGAGCCGTCCCATCTCAGCTGCCTGTAACACCGGCCTCAGTGGACTGAAGCAGCACTGGTGTCTGTAATGCACACGCCCGGGCTGAGTGGCGTGTGCGTCTATATGTAGTGATTCCACTGGACCGTGCCGGAGAGTGAATGCCTGAAGGGGCGTAACTAAGTATCCACCCGATCCGACCAGGGTCGCACGACGGCATACGACGCCAGTGCACCATGGAGGAACCGAGCAGAGGGACCAGGTGCTACTCCAGGACAGACCCCGGACACGGCTGTTGACCCACACAGGGGAATACAGGAACAGGCAGGTTAGGCTGGCACACAGACTGCTGGGTATAGGCAGACACGGCTGGTATGCAGACTGGCGGATGCTGGTAAGCACGACTGGTATGCAGGCAGGGAGGTACTGGCAGGTGCGACAGGTTGGAACACCGAGTGGATAGGACCCAGTACAGACTGGGACTCAGGAACAGAACCGCAGATGCGGTGGACAAACAGCAGAGTGAGGCGAGCAAGAGCAGAACAAGACGAGACCGCCTGGAGCGGTGAGCGAGAGAAGAGCAGGACAAGGCCGCCTGGAGCGGTGAGCGAGAGAGGAGCAGGACGAGACTGCCGAAGCAGCGAGCAAAGGGTCAGAGCAGAGCGAGACTGACGGAGCAGCGAGCAAAGGGTCAGAACAGAGCGAGACTGCCGGAGCAGCGAGCAAAGGGTCAGAGAAGAGCGAGACTGCCGGAGCAGCGAGCAAAGGGTCAGAGCAGAGCGAGACTGCCGGAGCAGCGAGCAAAGGGTCAGAGCAGAGCGAGACTGCCAGAGCAGCGAGCAAAGGGTCAGAGCAGAGCGAGACTGCCAGAGCAGTGAGCAAGGCAGAGCAGAGGGGACAGAGCTCTGTTCACACGGAACAGACTGGAAGGGAAAGGCAGAACCAGGTATACACAGGATACTTGCAATGAAGTAGCGAGTGAACTCTAAACTCACAAACGGGCATACAGGGACGAGTAGGAGTTAGGTACGGGATCAGATTCTGCAGGAAAAGGGAAGGTACGGACATAGAGAAAAACAGGTAACAGGCTAGGAGAGTATTCAGACAAGAACAGACACAGCAGTAAGATACAGGAGCGGGTCTAGGTATGCGGCCCCTAGAAGGTGGAACGAAAAGGCTAGGAGCGTGTTCAGACAGGAACAGGCAAGATACAGGAACGGGTCTAGGTATGCGGCCCCTAGAAGGTGGAAAGAACAGGCTAGGAGCATGTTCACACTGGCCTGGAAATACAGCCTCCAGGATAGGCAGAAGACAACAGGCTAGAAGATAGTTCAGACAGGACACAGTTCAGACATGGGAACTGATACCGCAAGGCAGGAAGCATAGACAGGACCTTGCACATCAGTGACAGGAAGCCAACTGACAGAACACAATGCTCAGGCATGGATTCCAGGGAGGAGCTGGGTTAAATACCAGGTGACAGACAGCAATAGGCTGAGGACGCACAAGGGGTGTGCGTGCAGCAGCTACAAGAAGCAGGAAGTGATCTGGCGCCGCCCTTAAGCAGCAGAAACAGAGGCAAGCAGACAGCATGGAGGGAAGCCAGGCTAGCAGACTGGACTGGAGATCAAGTGCGCGCTCTTGCACAGTGGGATATGGACCACTATGCAAGGACGCCGCCAGGTATGTTACAGTGTCCATCACCAGAAACCGTAGGTGGCATAGTCAGAAAATACCACTCAACCCTAAAAGCCCATTAAATCTTTTATGTGACCGCCCTGGGCACAGACCGGGTCCGGGCCACGACTGCAACCCAGAGACACCTACACTGACCCGGCTCCGAGTAACCCACTTCCCAGGGAGGGCTGAGAGTGTCACACAACTTGGCGTAGTCGGCAGGATTGCGTGCCTGCAGCAGCAGAAGAGAATAACCCCCATTGTCAATGGGTACTGTGCGCCTTTTCACTAAAAGACTGTCATTTTACACTTCACGTGGTGCCGCCCAAGAAGAACGGACGCCATTATGTGCCAAAAGAACCGCGACCAAAGTCCTCCCATCGTGGGCCGGGCTCCCCAATGGCGCCAAAAGTGCAGACCGCCCCCTCCAGCAGAGACTGTCCGCGTAGTGGTGTCCGTCAAAACAGATGGGACGTCCCTGGGAGTGCCCGTCAGCCAGTCGCCCTGGAGCCGCCCTAAAAGAAGGAGGAGAAAGAGAATGCACCTTGCAGCCAAGATGGACGCAGCAGAAGAGAAGTCCTCTGAGGCCTCCGACGCTGTTCCACGAGCTGCCACCTTCCTCGGCATGAAGGGAATACACCTGACCCCGGAGGAGGCCGAGTTACTCCGAGGAGAAACCCAGGACCTGACCCGGAGGGTCGAAGAGGCCCAGCAATTGGTCGCCGCGGAGTGGAGAGAGGCGGTGCTGCAGAGGATCCAGGCCCGCCGCCAAAGCTCGTCATGTCGGTCCATGGAGGTCGCAGCCCAGGCAGAGGAAGCCCAGGAGGCCGTGCGCAACCCAAGAGCGAGTAAGGCGGAAACCCTTATCCCGGGCGCGGGACGCACTGTACCGCTCCTAAGTATCCTGCCGGCACCCCTGTCCCCGGGCGCCATCATATGGGAGCAGCTATCGGCTCTGGAGGCCGAGGCCCAAGCCACCGCCGTTACCGGAGACCTGCTATGCCTTCCGGCTCCTGGCCCAGAAAGTCCTGCGTTTCATGGGGTGTCCACCTGCCCCAACCCGGACTGGTCCGCACCAGTAGAGGGTCCGCAGCAGCCTCCGCTTTTGCCGCTCCCTGCACCTCCAGTCACCTGCCCGGTGGCAGACGAGTATGTCTGGGACAACCAGGGGGGTGACCTGATGGGCTTCCCCCAGGAGACCCGGGCTGAAGCGTGGAGGAGGGAGGAGACGTGCCGTGAGCAACTCCTCCAATTTGACAAGGAGCGAAGCCAGAGGGAGGTCCGCTGCGAGCGCCTGGAGGTGCGTACCAAGGCCGCAAAGTCGCGGGCCCACCAGGCAGAGGCCACCCGTCCAAGCCCCCAGGAGGAAGGCCTAATTGTGTGATTCCACCAGGAGGCCGGATGGGGCTTTATTCGCAGCCCACAGTTCCACCGAGATGATTTTGTGAACCGGCAGGACGTCGAGCCGCGGCTGGATCAGGGCCACCCACACCGGAACCTTTACCCGGGTGACCTGGTGTCCTACACCCGTCGGGGAGCGGGGGTGGTACGCCCTGGACGTCCACAGTGTGTTCAAAGGGGATGCCCCCACCCATCTGCCAACAAGGGATCCGTCAGGCTCTGTCGGCAGAAATGAGCCTTTTCCCCGGTGGGGATACCTTGACTAAGCGGCCCAGGAGGCTGAACCTCCATGTAGAAAGTTAACTTTTGACACACCTGGATTTGAGTTTGAAGAGACATTTGTCCCTGCGGACACTAGCAGTAGAGAGACTCCCAATTGTATATAGTTTTGCATCTATTTAGGTGCTCCCTATTGGTTTTATGCAAAAACCGCTTCTACTTCTACCTCAGACCTCAGAAGTAAAACCTGTCTGGAGTGGCTCTCCTGGAGGTTCAACTCAGGATCTCCATGCCCTGCAGCCACCCCAGGGCCTACGTTGAGGGTTTGGGACAGGGCCATCATGCTGCTGAACTGACACTTTTCTACAATGTTTTCTACTGATCTATCTACATGCATAATGTCTCTTTACTGTTTTCTACATTTATATTATATTATACTTATATATATATCATGCAACGTTAAAGTGTCTTAACCTCCCATAAAGGGAATATTGTTAGTGTTATACAAAAATTTGAAATGTCTGTACCACTTTTTACTCTTTTGCAGCCCGCGGACGCGCTGTGTTTCACCAGGGGGGAGTGTGGCGCCCCTGAGGGTTCAGTCGCCACAGGGGTACTGCACCTCAGCTTGAGGTGTGGTATCTCCTCTTCCAGGTAAGGATGGAGCACTTCTCAGGACCCTACTTCACCACTTAACACTACACCAGTCCTGTCCTGTAGGGGGCCTAAATGCACCAGCGTGCTGCCCCGGCCCGGGATATTGGAGATGGGGGGAACCAAAGATAGGGGGAACCAAGTAGTGGGTGAGGGTGGAGGACACACTTTTAGGAAACACTTATTTTTTCTTATTTAAGCTATGGCCATCTTGGGTTCAAGGTCTTTGATTGTGATCTTCATCAGTGATTGTGGTCTCCGTCTCTGATTGTGGTCACCCACCAGAGTCCAGTAATAAGCCTCATCCGATTGAAGATACACAGTCCTCGTTCTCTGGCCTTGAGACGAGGAGCGGGTTAGAGTTAATCACTGCCTCTACCCGGTCAAGGTCCTGACCCAAGAAGGCCTGGAGGGGAGTAGAGGAGACAAGCTCCACAGGCAAAAGGATCCCAGGGGAATACGGACGGAGCGGCATACGCCACCTGTATTTATTACTCTGGCCTAGTCAGAGGGACTCCTGCTGCAAAAGGGGTGACCGGCCCCTGATATCTGACTTTGTTACTTCATGTTTCAGTGTTAAAAGCCCGGAGGCTTAGTGGATCCCAGGAGGGATATGGACGGAGCGGCGTACGCCACCTGTTTCTCTCTACCTGTGTTTATCCAGTGGGACCCGGCCTTACACCTAGTTCTAAACACACAAACAGTCAAGTGAAGACTTAGTGGGAGAACTCACCAAGGAGAGGAACACACACCAGAGGGGTCTCGACAGGTGCTCCTGATCTATCTGGAAAGTGCTGGACTCCCTTCCCGGTGGCCGCAGTACACCGCGAGGAGCAGAGGGAAGCTTTGCGACTAAAGTTCATCTGAATGTGAGTAAAAACCCTGGATGACTTCACACCCCGCTTCAGCCTGTTATTTCCTGCGCGGCACTGCACCCACCATCCTTCCTCACACTGCCCTGAGGCCCGCTCCGCCTGCGGGAAGCCGTCCCATCTCAGCTGCTTGTAATACTGGCTTCAGTGGACTGAAGCGGCGCTGGTGATCATCACCGGAAACCGTAGGTGGCGTAGTCGGAAAATACCACTCAACCCTAAAAGCCCATTAAATCTTTTATGTGACTGCCCTGGGCACGGACCGGGTCCGGGCCACGACTGCAACTCCGAGACACCTACACTGACCCGGCTCCGAGTAACCCACTTCCCAGGGATGGCTGAAAGTGTCACACACAGTAGCTTGATGCCCTTGGAAGAATGGTGGAGGTCGAAGTAGCTTAACAAGACGGTTTTAATGCCCCTTGGAAGAATGGTGGAGGTCAGAGTGGTTTAACCAGACGGTTTTAATGCCCCTTGGAAGAGTGGTGGAGGTAGCAGTGGAATAAAAAGACAATATCAATGCACCGTGGAAAAGTCGTGGAGGTCACAGTAGCTTAAAAAGACGGTTTTAATGCACCTTGGAAGAGACGTAGAGGTTGCAGTAGCTTAACAAGATGGTTTTAATGCCCCTTGGAAGAGACGTGGAGGTTGCAGTAGCTTAACAAGACACTTTTAATGTCCTTGGAAGAATGGTGGAGGTCGCAGTAGCTTAACAAGACGGTTTTAATGCCCCTTGGAAGAGACGTGGAGGTCAGAGTGGTTTAACAAGACTGTTTTAATGCCCCTTGGAAGAGTGATGGAGGTCGCAGTGGAATAAAATGACAATATCAATGCATCGTGGAAGAGTCGTGGAGGTTACATTAGCTTAACAAGATGGTTTTAATGCAACTTGGAAGAATGGTGGAGGTCGCAGTAGCTTAACAAGACGGTTTTAATGCCCCTTGGAAAAGTGGTGGATGTCGCAGTAGCTTGAAAAGATGGTTTTAATGCGCCTTGGAAGAGGCGTGGCGGTTGCAGTAGCTTAACAAGATGGTTTCAATGCCCCTTGGAAGAGAAGTGGAGGTTGCAGTAGCTTAACAAGACGGTTTTAATGCCCCTTGGTAGAATGGTGGAGGTCACAGTAGCTTAAAAAGACGGTTTTAATGCCCCTTGGAAGAGACGTGGAGGTCGCAGTAGCTTAACAAGACGGTTTCAATGCCCCTTGGAAGAGACGTGGAGGTCTCAGTAGCTTAACAAGATGGTTTTAATGAACCTTGAAAAAGTGGTGGAGGTCGCAGTAGCTTAACCAGATCGTTCAAATGCCCCTTGGAAGAATGGTGGAGGTCGCAGTAGCTTAACAAGACGGTTTTAATGCCCCTTGGACAAGTGGTGGAGGTCACAGTAGCTTAACAAGATGGTATTAATGCCCCTTGGAAGAGACGTGGAGGTCGCAGTAGCTTAACCAGACGGTTTTAATGCCCCTTGGAAAAGTGGTGGACGTCGCAGTAGCTTAGCATGATGGTTTTAATGCCCTTTGGAAAAGTGGTGGAGGTCGCAGTAGCTTAACAAGACGGTTTTAATGCCCCTTGGAAAAGTGATGGAGGTCGCAGTAGCTTAACAAGACAGTTTTAATGCCCCTTGGAAGAGACGTGGAGGTCGCAGTAGCTTAACAAGATGGTTTTAATGCCCCTTGGAAAAGTGGTGAAGGTCGCAGTAACTTAACAAGATGGTTTTAATCCCCTTTGGAAGAGATGTGGAGGTCGCAGTAGCTTAGCAAGACAGTTTTAATGTACCTTGGAAGAATGGTGGAGGTCGCAGTAGCTTTACAAGACGGCTTTAATGCCCATTGGAAGAATGGTGGAGGTCGCAGTAGCTTAACAAGACGGTTTTAATGCCCCTTGGAAAAGTGGTGGAGGTCGCAGTAGCTTAACAAGACGGTTTTAATGCCCCTTGGAAGAGACGTGGAGGTTGCAGTAGCTTAACAAGACGGTTTTAATGCCCCTTGGAAGAGACGTGGAGGCTGCAGTAGCTTAACAAGACGGTTTTAATGCCCCATGGAAGAGACGTGGAGGTTGCAGTAGCTTAGCAAGATGGTTTTAATGCCCCTTGGAAGAGACGTGTATGTTGCAGTAGCTTAACAAGATGGTTTAAATGCCCCTTGGAAGAATGGTGGAGGTCGCAGTAGCTTAACAAGATGGTTTTAATGCCCCTTACAAGAGCCTTGCAGTACAGCATCTCAAAAACATTATTCCCATTATTGGGGTGTGGGTCTCCCATAGTCTTTGCCAATGCCTTCCAAGCAAAAGCTGCCAAAAATTAGGACGGAGGAACTTGCAATGCTGGCAAACAAGAGCCATGCAGTACAGCATCTTAAAAACATTATTTCCATTATTTGGGATTGGGTTTCCCATAGTCTTTGCCTATGCCTTCCAAGCAAAAGCTGCCAAAAATTAGGACGGAGGAACTTGCAATGCTGGCAAACAAGAGCCATGCAGTACAGCATCTTAAAAACATTATTCCCATTATTGGGGAGTGGGTCTCCCATAGTCATTGCCTATGCCTTCCAAGCAAAAGCTGCCAAAAATTAGGACGGAGGAACTTGCAATGCTGGCAAACAAGAGCCATGCAGTACAGCATCTTAAAAACATTATTCCCATTATTGGGGATTGGGTCTCCCATAGTCTTTGCTTATGCCTTCCAAGCAAAAGCTGCCAAAAATTAGGACGGAGGAACTTGCAATGCTGGCAAACAAGAGCCATGCAGTACAGCATCTTAAAAACATAATTCCCATTATTGGGGAGTGGGTCTCCCATAGTCTTTGCTTATGCCTTCCAAGCAAAAGCTGCCAAAAATTAGGACGGAGGAACTTGCAATGCCCCTTACAAGAGCCATGCAGTACAGCATCTTAAAAACATTATTCCCATTATTGGGGAGTGGGTCTCCCATAGTCTTTGCCTATGCCTTCCAAGCAAAAGCTGCCAAAAATAAGGACGGAGAAACTTGCAATGCTGGCAACACGGACCACGGTCACCCTGGTGGTATAGTGGTGGTGGAGGCTGAGGATAAGGAGAAGAGCATAAAACAGCCGAAATGAGGAAGCGTATACCCATGTGTGGGTGTGAAGCGGTGCATGTGAGTACACCTCCCGAAATAACACAGTGGATTTGACTTTTTGTTACTCTGCTGTCATTTGGTGGTGATGAGAAGTCTGGCCCAATCCAGCCCTTGTTCATTTTGATAAGGGTCAACTTGTCAGCATTGTCAGTTGACAGGCGAGTGCGCTTATCACTTATAATTCCCCCAGCGGCACTAAAAACACGCTCTGATAACACGCTAGCTGCAGGACAGGCCAGGACCTCCAAGGCATACAGAGCGAGTTCATTCCAAGTGTCCAGCTTGAATACCCGATAATTAAAAGGCACAGAGGAATCACAGAGGATGCTGATACGGTCGGCAAGGTACTCCCTCACCATCTTTTGAAACTTTCCACTCCTTGTGAGAGTACCCCGCGCCTCAGGGCCTGTGCGATGGGAGGGGCTGAGAAAACTCTCCCAGAATGTTGACAGTGTTCCCCTGCCTCTGCTGGATTGGAGTTGCGTCTCTCTCGCCTGTATGCCTTGGTTGGGCAACGAACTGTGACCTCTGCTGCTAGCGTGTTCAGTTGGGATTTTTTTTAACAGTTCTGCAGCAAGGGCCTTCTGGTACTGTCCCATTTTTGTAGACCTCTCCACCTCAGGAATAAGAGAGTGAAAGTTCTCCTTGTAGCGGGGGTCTAAAAGTGTCACCAACCAGTAATGACTGTCACCCAACATTTTGACAACGCGAGGGTCACGGTTAAGGCAGCGTAACATAAAGTCAGCCATGCGTGCCAGACTGATAACAGGCAAGACTTCCGTGTCCTCATCAAGATGACGACTGACCATGCTCTCCTCCTCCTCCTCCTCCTCCCCTCTGTCCTCAGGCCACCCACGCTGAACTGAAGGTATGACAGTTGTACAGGTACTACCGTCTACAGCGCATGATACCAGCGCCTGTTCTTCCTCCTCCTCCTCCTCCTCCTCTCCCTCATTGTCCCCCAATGCACGTTGGGATGAGATGAGGCTGGGCTGTGTGTAATTGACCGCTATGGCTTCTTGATCAATCTCATCATACTCTGGCTGCAATGCCTCCTCTTTAATTCTCTGCAGAGAGCGTTGCAAAAGACAGACAAGTGGAATGCTGATGCTAATGATGGCGTCATCGCCACTCACCATCTTGGTGGACTCCTCAAAGTTTGTCAAGATGGTACATATGTAAGAGATCCAGGTCCACTCCTGAGGACTTATGTGTGGAGTCTGACCTGAATATCGACGGCCTTGTTGCAACTGGTACTCCACAACTGCTCTCTTCTGCTCACAAATCCTTTGCAAAATGTGGAGGGTAGAGTTCCAACGTGTGGGGACATCACACACCAGTCGGTGTGACGGAAGCTGCAAACGCTGCTGCAACACAGCAAGGGCGGCGGAAGCTGTAGCCGATTTGCGAAATTGGGCTGACAGGCGGCGTACTTTGGTGAGCAGATCTGGAAACTCGGGGTACGATTTAAGAAACCGCTGAACCACGAGGTTAAGCACATGAGCCAGGCATGGTACGTGTGTGATCTCGCCTCGCCTCAGAGCCGCCACCAGGTTACGGCCATTGTCACACACGACCATGCCTGGATGTAGGTTCAGCGGTCTCAGCCAAAGATCTGCCTGCTCTTTCACAGCTGTCCATAACTCACAAGCAGTGTGAGGTTTATCACCTAAGCTTATGAGTTTCAGCACAGCCTGTTGCCGCTTGGCTGAGGCAGTACTGCAGTGCTTCCAGCTTGTAACTGATGTAGTGATATCTGAGATGGAGGCTGAACATGAGGAGGAGGAGGATGATGCGCAGGAGCTGTACACTGTGGGGGCAACTCTGACTGACATAGGGCCCGCAATCCTCGGTGTGGGGAGGATGTGTTCCGTCCCAAGGTCCGACTGGGTCCCGGCTTCCACTATGTTTACCCAGTGTGCTGTCAGGGAGATGTACCGTCCCTGGCCACAAGCACTTGTCCACATGTCCGTTGTCAGGTGGACTCTCCCAGTAACTGCGTTGTTGAGGGCACGGCAGATGTTTTGGGACACGTGAGGAGATGGCACACCGGGCAAAATAGTGTCGGCTGGGGACCGAGTACCGAGGGACGGCCACCGCCATAAGGTTGCGGAAGGATTCCGTCTCCACCAGCCTAAAAGGCAGCATTTCCAACGCAAGCAGTCGTGAAATGTGTGAATTTAGGACTGTGGCCTGTGCGGCGTTGGCTGCGAATTTGCGCTTTCGTTTAAAGGTCTGGGATATGGACAATTGAACGCTGCGGTGGGACGTGGACATGGACGTTGATGCTGTTTCTTGAGAAACTGCCATAATAAGTGAAGACTGAGAGGAGTGGGCATCTTTGCATGCAGTACGGACAGGGAATTGCCTTGCACGCACAACAGGGGGTTCTATTACACGCACAACAGCGGAAGAAGCAGTGGTGACACCTGCTGACACTGGTCGTGGACCCTGGGGTTCACCCCACAAAGTCGGGTGCTTTGCTGCCATGTGCCTGATCATGCTGGTGGTGGTCAGGCTGGTAGTTTTGTCACCCCTGCTGATGCTGGCATGGCAGGTGGTACAAATGGCCTTTTTGGGGTTATCAGCAGAGTCTTTAAAAAAATTCCAGACTCTGGAAGACCTACCAGTTGTACTGGCAACGTCCCTCGTGTTGGTGTTATGGGGAACTGTTGCCCGCCTTCTGTGTGCGGCCACCACACTGCTTCTTCCTGCCTGTTGGGGTACTCTGCCTCCCTCACCCTGTGTGCTTCTGGTCTTGCTCTGCGTGTCCTCCTTCCACGTTGGGTCAGTTACTAGATCATCCACCACCTCCTCCTCTTCCACTTGCGCACCACGATCCTCCTCCTCACTTCCTGGCAATTGTGTCTTGTCATCGTCCACCTCTTGTGACAAATTGCCAGCGTCGACTTCCTGTGGCCGTGGCTGTTCAAATATTTGGGCATCGCTACATGGGATCTCCTCTTCCACTTCAAGCGGAGCAGGCGAGGGGCATAAATCTGGAAATGGACCAGGGAACAGCTCTTCAGAGTGTCCAAGTGTGGGATCAGTTGCTGTCTGACAACACTCGGCATGGTGGGAGGAAGGAGCATCAGGGTGAGGAGGAGTATGCGGTCGAGACTCACGGCTACTAAAACTTGACCTTGTGGAAGACAGACCGGAGGTGGTGGTGCCCAGGTCACTGGAAGTATTATCTGCTAACCAATTAATAACCTGTTCACACTGATCAATTTGCAATACTGGTGTTATTGTGTGCTTCCCTAGTAATTCGGTCAAGAAGTGGGAGCGAGAAGATGTGGCTGTTGGTTGTGGCACATTTTCACCTTGGCCACGGCCCCGTCCTCTACACGCACCATCACCAGAACGTTCCAGTCCACGTCCCTTGCCACGCGCCTTGCCCATTGTAAATGGAGTAAAATAGCTTACACTCGCATTATCAATGGAAAAAGGGTAATAAAAAGGAGATTAGAAACGTGGAAGAGGAAAACCACAATTCTATTTCTCTGGCCTACACCAGAATCTTTTAAACAGATATATTTGTGTCTGAACAATCAGGGAGACACTATTACTGTTTTTCTTTACGGAAAAAAATACCAAAAGCTGGATAATACAGATATTTTTTACCGTGGAACTGCAAAACCACAGTTGTAATTTACTGGCATATACCAGACTTTTTTAAATAGATATATTTGCGGCTGAACAGTGAGCGACACACTCAAACTGTTTTTTTTAGGTAAAAATGGCCCAAAAGTGGATAATACAGTGGTTTGAACCGTGGAACTGCAAAACCACAGTTATAGTTATGTAGAGTACACCAGAATCTTTTAAACAGATATATTTGTGTCTGAACAGTCACAGACACACTTTTTTTTTGAGGGGGGGAGGACACCAAAAGGTTAATAAGATGGGTATTTGTACAGTGTGAAGGAGGGAAAAAAAAAGGATTTAGATGAAAAAAAAAAAGGATTTTTCCTGGCTCCCGAGACCTGGAGCTAAGTCTAGCAATTTCAGCAGTAGGAGCACACTGGACTGTAATGCAGCGTTTGCTGGTATATCCACTGCGTCTCCTATACAGCCTGCCTGCCTGCCTGATATCTGGGATGGATATTAGTCCTGAGAAGGACTGTTTGTTTGATTTGGCAGGCTTTAGAGACCCTACACTAACTATTTTGCAGTATAAATCTCTCCCTAGCTCAGCAGCACTGTCCCTACACTGTCTGATCCCGGCCGTCTGTGTCCAAAATGGCGGCACCCGGTTTTAAATGCTCGAGGTGACGCTGTGCGGCCAGCCAATCAATGTAATGCCCACAACCAACATGGCGGCGGCATTACAGTGACTGGCTGGCAATCCCTGCATGTTCATTGGCTCTGTAAAGAGCACCAAACATGCAGGGCGGAGATCCGAGCTCCCGCCCGAGTAACCCGGAAATGCTCGGTGCGCGCCAAACATCCCGAGTAGCGTGATGCTCGGGCGAGTACCGAGCAGTGTCGAGCATGCTCGCTCAACACTATTTATTACACTTGGGGTTATTTACTGTAGAAAAACGAAGGCTGAGGGTGATCTTATTACTATGTACAAGTATATGAGGGGACAGTACAAAGACCTTTCTACTGATCTTTTTACTCTGAGGCCTGAGATGGGGACAAGGGGGCATCTTCTCCGTCTGGAGGAAAGAAGGTTTAATCATAATCACAGACGCAGATTCTTTACTGTAAGAGCAGTGAGACTATGGAACTCTCTGCCGCATGATGTTGTAATTCGTGATTCACTATTAAAATTTAAGAAGGGTATGGATACCTTTCTTGAAAAGTATAATATTACAGGTTATATATACTAGATTCCTTGATAGGGCGTTGATCCAGGGAACTAGTCTGATTGTCGTATGAAGTCGGAAAGGAATTTTTTTCCCCAATGTGGAGCTTAGTGTTTGCCACATGTTTTTTTTTGCCTTCCTCTGGATCAACATGTTAGACTATGGGTTGAACTAGATGGACTTAGTCTACCTTCAACCTTAAAAACTATGTTACTATGTTACACACCACATTGCCAGATAAGGTTGTAAAATGTTAAAATTACATTTCCCCGTGAATGCATTTGTCTTAAAAAAAAACGTAAAAAAAACAACATTTCTTTAGTATAAAAAACAGCGTCACCAATTTAACAACAATATAATCACATTGTTCAGCTCCTGCACCTCCTCCTCCATCTCCGAAATGACCACATCAGTCACAAGCTGACAGCACTGCAGCACTGCTTTGGCCAAGCGGCAACAGGCTGTGCTGAAGATATCATGCTTAATGCTTAATTGACAAACCGCCCAGCACTGCAGAGTTGTTGAAAGCTGTAACACAGCAGCTTGATCTGTGGCTCTCACGGCTGAACATACAGCCAGGCATGGTCGTGTGTGACAATGGGCGTAACCTGGTGACGGAGAAATGACAGCCGGGGTAGATACGGTTTCCCTC
Source organism: Phyllobates terribilis (assembly GCF_046119375.1). Taxonomy (NCBI): domain Eukaryota; kingdom Metazoa; phylum Chordata; class Amphibia; order Anura; family Dendrobatidae; genus Phyllobates; species Phyllobates terribilis. The sequence goes on along the minus strand of NW_027362764.1, from coordinate 746,755,845 downwards.
TATGCCAGTCCTTTCACCGAGCTAAAGAATATGGCTGTGGTGAATAGAGATGAGCGGTGTTCGACTCGAACTGTTCGCCAATCTCAAATTCGAGCTGTTTTGGGCGGTGTTCGAGCCATTCGACGAACCCGAACGATTTGCAAAAAATTCGGCTGTTCGAGGTTATGTTCGATAACTGTTCGTACACCAAAATCGTAACTAGATTTTTTCACAGTAATACTGTTAATCAATGTTAATAGACAGTTTCAGTGTAGAGTGGGCAGGGGGAGGGGCAGGGGATGGATCTCTGCAGAAATAATGCCGATCTCCATTTTTTTTTTCTTTCCCGCATTTACAGTGGGGAGGTGCAGTCTGTCAGCCTATCAGCAGAGCTCACACGCAGCGAAGTGCTTTTTTTTCACACAAGCAAGGGCATGTGTCATTGGCTGTGTATGTCACATGTCCTTGCCCTATAAGACCCAGCCATTTTCCCCGTCGCCACCATTTTCTCACTGCTACAGCTGAGTGTTAGACGGCACCGCTGCTGCTGTGGGCGCTATACTTTCTAACTGTGTGAATTGCAAGCGAATTTGCTGTTAAATAGACAGATAGGTTTAGGGAGTAGGGACTAGTTGTAATTGCAGCCCTTTTGAGGGCTAGGTTACAGCAGTTCCTAGCACTTTTTGCTGGGCAGGTCTGTGCCAGTGCTGTGCAAGTGTTTTTCACAGCATTTGGCTAAATGTAGCTAAGCCAATCCTTTTGGGCCTCTATCAGTGTGTGTTAGTCAGTGGAGTAGCCTATCTGTGTTGCAAGCGACACAACCTGTGTATCTAATAACAATTTTTTACTGCATCTAACCCAGCCAATCATTTGCTAGTATTGCTAGTAGCAGTGTCGCATGGGCTCTAAACCTTGCATAGCCTGGGCAGTTTTTGAGATCGCTATGGATGACCCAACTCATGTTATCTGTAACATTTGTCACCAAAAGCTAAGTAGAGGCCAAAAAAACAATAGTTTGAGTACTTTATGCTTGAACCGTCACATGGATATGAAGCATAAGTTGCAGTGCGAAGCTCACTGTTCTACAATGCGGCCTAGCGGGCCGGGCCAACCACCATCTGCCCCACCTGTGTCATCCTGGGGAGACTAAAAGCTTGAGGATTTTGGAAAATCACCTTACCAACCATTTTAAGCAACTCTGGGACAATTGATGCCACTTAAGTGGTGTCTGTGCCACAATTTTTGGAAAAAATGGAGTCCCCTTGCTGTGTTTTACATGACGTTGGCATCATCAATTCCAGGTGGGTCGGGTCTCCCCCCACCCCTTTTAACCGTAAGAAACTACATACACTATGGCTTGGGGTAACACAGATGGTTGAGTCTGAAGAGCTGTTTACTCATAGTATAGCCTGGGAATCAGAGGTCTGCTCCAAAGCTTCAATGTCTGCTAGTCAGCGGAGTAGCCACCGCCTGTAGATCTAATTACAAATGTTTAACTGCATCTAGCCCAGGTAATACTTTGGGCCTAGTAGCAGTGTCTGCTAGTCAGCGGAGTAGCCCAGCTGTTAAGCAAGCTACACCACCTGTGGTTTGGATACTTAATTTTTTCAAAGGTAACGCTTCGGGCCCCCCGGACACTCAGTGAAGAGCATTGGGGAGGCGCCCCAAGGCAAAGGGGCTGGGACTGGCGGTAGCACGCCTTGCGGTGGACCGCCAAGCTCGATCCTTATAAAAGCTTTTGAACTGCAGCAGCTTTAGTGGACGCTACTGGAGCTGGAATTACCGCGGCTGCTGGCATCAGACTTGCCCTCCAATAGATCCTTGTAAAAGGATTTAAAGTGTACTCATTCAAATTACAGAGCCAATTTAAATTACAGAGCTTAGACCTGCCTCCACCGTGGGGGGTCTCGACCCACCAGCGGACAGGCACCAGTATTGGGAGAGGGGGGCTGGCCGTCAGGGTCTACCGCGGCTCTGGCACAAACCCGGCGACACGGAGGTCGCACGGGCAGGAACGGACTGGCCGTGTCGGCTTCGCACTCCATCGTAGTCCCTCTGCCCGCTCGCGCCCGTAACCTCAAAGGGATGCGCAAGCGGCTTTTCTTCCAAGGGCTGTTCCCCGTCCAGCGGGAACGTGAGGGAGCTCAGGTCGGCCTTACACCGTACTCCCTTACCTCCCTCGCCTCCTCTTTCCTTCTTCCATTCTCCATCTAACCTCTCGACTCTGTGGTGCCCGCTCTCCCTCCAGCTCTCTCCTTCTCACAGGTGGACTACCGCGTGTATTCACACTGTGGCGAATCTTTTGGGCCCAGGCATAAGAAGTTGTCGAGGTAATGGATAATATGTGCCCCCTTAGAAACGTCCATGACAACCCATTCGAGGAAGCAACTAAACGCCTCAAATAGTGAGCAGTATCTGGAGCACCCCATGGGCAAACAGCAATCTATATAGTATGCTCCTTCCCAGAAGCAGCCCAATAGGCGGACACTATTCGGAGGCACAGGTAGTAAGTAACCGGAACGCCCCCTCAATGTCTGTTTTGGCCATTAGGGTGCCCCTTCCCAACTTCTTGACCCGCCTGATTCCTTGTCAAAGGAGGTACAGTATATACTACTGTACTTAGTTCCGCATCGATGTTGTCGTTTACTGACCTGCCCCTTGGATATGACAAATGGTGGATTAGTCCGAATGTATTGGGTTCCGTTTTTGGCACGACTCCCAACGGGCATACCACTATGTCTTGTAAGGAAAGTGTTCTGAATGGAACCGCCATTCTACCTAAAGATATTTCTTTTTTTAATTTTCTTGTCATGACGTCTGGGTGTTGGTAGGCTGATTTTAGATTTTTACTCCAGCCTTTCTTGATTTTAGAAGGGCATGACATGCCTATATCTGTGTCTCTCACCTCCTTTTACTCCTCCACCTCTTTTCTTTTCGCATGACTATATGTACTTGTCACTTTTCCATGTGTTAGTTGTGTCTTCTGAGCAGTTTGTCAGCTTTTGGGCTCCTTTGAAGGTGTTTTTTATGTGTTTCTGTGTGTTTTTGTTTGCCTGCCATTGGTTTTAACGGTGTTCGACGAACAATTCGGCGAACATACCGGTGTTCGATGAACTGAACCGAACCCGAGCACTACGGGGGTGGCTCAACTCTAGTGAAATACAACTCCCACTGAGAAGCTGTTACATATTGAAAAACATTGTGCCCACCAGAGGATTTGATTCTGAGGGCTAACCTTTCTCCCCCGCTCAAGAGCCGCATAGCAGTTGCAAAGTTAGCGCTATCATGAACTCTCCTGAGATAGAAGCCAAGGCACACCAGAGGATCCTCTGGTGGGACCGTCCAACCCTGCCAAGAAGCAGTCCTGGCTAAGAAAAGTGTGTGGAAAGGTTCCCGGACACTCTATGGCTCCTTTTTTACTGAGGAGGAAACACACGCAAACACGGGGAGAACATACAAAATCCTTGCAGATGTTGCCCTTGCTGAGATTTGAACCCAGGATCCCAGCGCTGCAAGTCTTCAGTGCTAACCACTGATCCAATGTGCTGCCGTTCACCCTCTAATATCTAACAGGCTGGAGAAACTTGCACCTACTGCCACACTATCTTCAGCTCCTTTGTGAGAAAATGTATTTGGGTAGCCACTCAGTCTACCAAATAAAATTCGTGAGAAGGAAATTGGGGATGGCTTCGCTACTGGTACTGGGGGCAGTGCTAATACCATGGCGTCGTACCATAGTTTGCTGGAAATATTCCAGGCTGGTAGGAGGCAAGCAAATTCCCACAGAAAAGTACAAGCAGTAATGTTCAGGCCACATTTCAAGTGCAAGCAGCTTTAGAGGACTTCCTGGGAGAAATGACACGGTTTCCCTCTATGCCAGTCCTTTCACCGAGCTAAATATAACTCTCAGCAAAAAAAAGTTGTGGACTGGCTCCGTACCATCCCTGGCCACATTCACCTGTCCACGTGTTTGTGGTTAGGCGGTCCTTCTCAGTACGTGCACTGGGGAGGGCACGGGTAATGTTGTGGGAACCATGCTTGTGGAAGGCGGAGGCGATACTGGGAAATATAGTGGCGGCTGGGGACCGAGTATGGACACCCGGCCGCCGCCGGCATGTGGTTGTGAAAAGCTTCTGCCTCCACGAGCCTAAAAGGCCACATTTCAAGTACAAGCAGCTGTCAAAAATTTGGCAGTATAGTATTGCAGCCTATGGGTGGGTGGATGGCTGCCTGCATACTTGCGCTTACATTCCAAGGAATGGGGTAGGGACAACTGAACGCTGCACTGGGACAAGGACGTGGACGGTGATTGTTGCAAGTCTGCAACGAGAGGTGCATGGCGGGAGGCATCTTCGCATGTGCCAAGGATCACTTATGGGCACACTTTTAGGCAGTGACCTGGGAGTCAGAGATGCTTCCAGAGGTCTTCCCCATGCTGTTCCCATGTCTTTTCAGCACTGTATGCATGTGTCTGATGATGTGTCACACACCACATGGCCAGATAAGGTTGTAAAATGTTAAAATGACATTTCCTGGTGAATGCATTTGTCTTGGTTGAAAGCAATGCAAAAGTGCAAAAACGCATCAAAAACGCTACGTGTGAACATAGCCCAAAGTGTGGAGGAGTATTTTTGTTTTTGGTTACTTATTTTGCCTTATATACAAGTCATTACCCTGGAAAGGATGTTCCTTAACATATTTCTAAGGAAAATCCATTTTGGTTTCGTTTTTGTATGTTTTATTGTGAGTCCGTAAAAGTGGCGTAATAGTTTGACAACGTTGTTGACAGCAGTGATCTGGGAGTCAGAGATGCTTCCAGGGGTCTTCCTCATGCTGTTCCCATATCATTTGAGCACTGTTCCCATCGATTTGGGCAATTTTTAGGCCCTCTGCAGACCGCCGTGGGGAGCCGCCTGAAAAATGCTCGAGTTTCCCATAGACCTATATTGGGCTCGTTGCTTGGGTCGAGCACCCGAGTATTCCAATTTGCTCGACCCGAGCAACGAGTACCCGTGCATTTTAGTGCTCCCTCATCACTAATAGAAACATGTCAGTCACATATATAATAAGTACAGTGACAGTGTTGGTTACTGTACTTTTCATTTAGTTTTAAAATAAAGGATTTATTAAAAAAAAAAATTGGTGTGGGGTTCCCCGTAATTTTAGTCTCTAGTGGAGGTTAAGCAGACGGCTGGGGCAGATGTTTGAAGCCTGGGAATGGGGTAATACCCACGGAGCTTCCCAGGCTACTAATATCAGCCCCCAGCTGAATACCTAGCCTTTACTAGCTATTAAAATGGGGGACCCAAAAAAAATGACATGGGGCACCCCCTATTTTAATAGCTAGCAAACAGCTAGTCATTAATAGCCATTTTAATTGCTAGTCATTTGCCGGCACCGCATGCGCAGGAGAATTCTCCCACGCTGTCAGTGACGTGCATGAGGTGAGCCGAGTTCATCTGGATACTGTCACAGCCAGACACTGAGGAGCGCAAGCATGCGCTCCTCAGTGTCTCTGCGGCTTGGCAAGCTGGATGGCAGCATTCTGGGACGATCCAGCCTGCCATCTCGATGTAGCAGAGCTGGAGCCGTCGTGGGAACCATTGAGCAGCTGGCAACACTGAGATCCATTGACAATATGGAAAGGAGTCTGCTGCTCACTGAGCAGCTGCTCACTGGGGTAGATGTGGGGGAGGGTGGTAGTAGGGAGCTGCAGGACAGTGAGGCAGCTAGCTGGGTGACAGTTAGAAGGGGGGGTAGAGGGAAGAGTGCCAGGGAGGCTAGTCCTGATCTGTCACACCCCAATAAGTTTGCAAAGTTGGCAGATGAGGGGGGTGTCGGTACAGGGGTAGCACTGCTGCAGCAAGACATGTCCCCTGAAATCCGGAGGAGTGTCAGCTCCAGTAAGGGGGGAAATAGGAGAGCAGGGCAGGCCAGGCAGGTGCTGGTAGTGGGGGACTCAATTATTAGGGGAACAGATAGGGCAATCTGTCACAAAGACAGGGATCGTCAAACAGTGTGCTGCCTACCTGGCGCTCGAGTCCGGCACATCGCTGATCAGGTTGACAGATTTCTGGGAGGGGCTGGTGAGAACCCAGGGGTCATGGTGCACATAGGCACAAATGACAAAGTTAGAGGTAGGTGGAAGGTCCTTAAAGATGATTTCGGGGAATTAGGCTGCAAGCTTAAAGCAAGGACCTCCAAGGTGGTATTCTCTGAAATACTACCTGTACCATGTGCCACGCCAGAGAGGCAATGGGAGATTAGGTAGATAAATAAGTGGCTCAAGAACTGGTGTAGGAAGGAGGGATTTGGGTTCCTGGAGAACTGGGCCGACTTCTCAGTTGGCTACAGATTCTACTCTAGGGACCGGCTGCACCTCAATGGGGAGGGTGCAGCTGTGCTGGGGGAGAAAATGGCTAGAAGGTTGGAGGAGTGTTTAAACTAGGGATTGGGGGGGAGGGTATTCATTTTATAGGTGGGGAAGATAGTGCAGATAGTGACCTGGGCACATATGAAGAAATTGGTGGTGGGGTTAGAACAGTTAACAAAGTAAGAAGGAATAGAGGTACAGAGAAGTACATAAAATGCATGTACACTAATTCAAGAAGCCTCACCAACAAAATGGAGGAATTAGAATTAATTTTGTTGGAAAATAATTATGACATGGTGGGGATATCTGAGACATGGCTGGACGAGACACATGACTGGGCAGTTAATTTACAGGGCTATAGTCTGTTCAGAAATGACCGTACAAACAAGCGAGGGGGGTGTGTGTGTGTTTATATGTAAAATCATCCTTAAAACCCATCTTGCGGGAGGATATATGTGAATCTAATGAAAATGTAGAGTCCCTGTGGGTGGAGATAAGGGGAGGGGGAAAAAATAATAAATTGCTGATAGGGGTTTGTTATAAGTCTCCAAAAATAATGGAAGCAGAGGAGAATATCCTCGTAAGGCAAATAGATGAAGCAGCGACTCAAGGAGAAGTCATTATTATGGGGGACTTCTACTACCCTGAAATACAATGGGGAACAGAAACCTGTAGATCCAGCAAAGGTAATAGGTTTTTGAAAATTATGAGAGACAATTACCTTTCACAACTGGTTCAGGACACAACAAGAAGGGGGGCGCTGCTAGACCTAATGTTAACCAACAGGCCAGACCGCATATCAAATATACGAGTTGGGGGTCACTTGGGTAATAGCGATCACAAAATAATAAGTTTTCATGTAACCTTTAATAAGATGTGTAGTAGAGGGGTTACAAAGACACTAAACTTCAGGAAGGCAAATTTCCAACGGTTGAGAGATGATCTGAGTGCAATAAACTGGGACGATATCCTGAAACATAAAACTACACAAAGCAAATGGGAGACATTTATTAGCATCCTGAATAGGACCTGTGCACAATATATACCCTATGGGAATAAACATGCTAGAAATAGGAGGAAACCACTGTGGCTAAATAGAGCTGTAAGGGGTGCAATAAGTGACAAAAAGAAAGCATTTAGAGAACTAAAGCAGGTAGGTAGTGATGAGGCATTAAATAAATATAGAAAATTAAATAAATTCTGTAAAACCCAAATCAAGGCAGCAAAGATTGAGACAGAGAGACACATTGCCAGAGAAAGTAAAAAATAATCCCAAAATATTATTTAACTACATAAATAGTAAAAAACTAAAAAATGATAGCGCTGGCCCCCTTAAAAATAGTCTAGGTGAAATGATGGATGAGGATGAGGAAAAAGCCAATGTGCTTAATGATTTTTTTTCAACTGTATTTATACAAGAAAATCGCATGACAAAAAACATGATTAGCGATAACAAAAATCCTCCATTAAATGTCACTTGCTTAACCCAGCAGGAAGTACGGCGGCGTCTAAAAATCACTAAAGTTGACAAATCCCCGGGCCCGGATGGGATACACCAGCGAGTACTGCAGGAATTAAGTAACGTCATAGATAGACCATTATTTTTAATCTTTAAAGATTCCATAATAACAGGGTCTGTACCACAGGACTGGCGTATAGCAAATGTGGTGCCAATATTCAAAAAGGGGACAAAAACTGAACTTGGAAATTATAGGCCGGTAAGCTTAACCTCTACAGTGGGTAAAATCCTGGAGGGTTTCCTAAAAGATGCTATACTAGAGTATCTGAAGAAGAATAACCTCACGACCCAATATCAACATGGGTTTACAAGGGACCGTTCCTGTCAGACTAATCTGATCAGCTTTTATGAAGAGCCAAGTTCCGGACTGGACCAAGGAAATGCAGTGGATGCTGTGTATATGGACTTTTCAAAAGCTTTTGATACGGTTCTACACAAAAGGTTGATACATAAAATGAGAACAATGGGGATAGGGGAAAATATATGTATGTGGGTTAAGAATTGGCTCAGTGATAGGAAACAAAGGGTGGTTTTTCATGGAACACACTCAGACTGGGTCTCAGTTAACAGTGGGGTACCACAGGGGTCAGTATTGGGCCCCCTTCTTTTTAACATATTTATTAATGACCTTGTAGGGGGCATACAGAGAAATATTTCAATATTTGCAGATGACACTAAACTCTGCAGGGTAATTAATACAGAGGAAGACAATTTAATATTACAGGAGGATCTATGTAAACTAGAAGCTTGGGTTGATAAATGGCAAATGAGCTTTAATGGGGATAAATGTAAGGTAATGCACTTGGGCAGAAGAAATAAAATGTATAATTATATGCTTAATTGTAAAACACTGGGCAAAACTGTAAGTGAAAAAGACCTGGGTGTATTGGTGGACGACAAGCTCACATTTAGTGGCCAGTGTCAGGCAGCTGCTGCAAAGGCAAATAAAATAATGGGATGCATTAAAAGAGGCATAGATGCTCATGAGGAGAACATAATTTTACCTCTATTCAAGTCACTAGTGCGACCACACTTAGAATACTGTGTACAGTTCTGGTCTCCGGTGTATAAGAAAGACATAGCTGAACTAGAGAGGGTGCAGAGAAGAGCGACCAAGGTTATTAGAGGACTGGGGGGTCTGCAATACCAAGACAGGTTATTACATTTGGGGTTATTTACTGTAGAAAACCAAAGGCTGAGGGGTGATCTTATTACTATGTACAAATATATGAGGGGACAGTACAAAGACCTTTCTACTGATCTTTTTACTCTGAGGCCTGAGACGGGGACAAGGGGGCATCTTCTACATGTGGAGGAAAGAAGGTTTAATCATAATCACAGACGGGGATTCTTTACTGTAAGAGCAGTGAGACTATGGAACTCTCTGCCGCATGATGTTGTAATTCGTGATTCACTATTAAAATTTAAGAAGGGCCTGGATGCCTTTCTTGATAAGTATAATATTACAGGTTATATATACTAGATTCCTTAATAGGGCGTTGATCCAGGGAACTAGTCTGATTGTCGTATGGAGTCGGGAAGGAATTTTTTTCCCCAATGTGGAGCTTAGTGTTTGCCACATGGTTTTTTTTTGCCTTCCTCTGGATCAACATGTTAGGCTATGGGTTGAACTAGATGGACTTAGTCTTCCTTCAACCTTAAAAAAACTATGAAAGGTAAGGATGAGGTTGGTTCACTATTTTACTTTTATTGCAGGAGATCGTTGGCTTCAGCTGGAATGGGGGTGACGTTAAGTAGAGTTTAATTTAGAATATTAAAGTATTGTCTGTTTATTTCAATTAAAAGATTTTATTCTGGGTGTTGGTGTTTTTATTTTACATTTGGCTTACACTATGGGGTTAGTAATGGGGGCGTCTTATAGACGTCTCCCCATTACTAACCTGGGCTTGATGTCAGCTGGCATTATAAGCTGACATCAACCCCATCCCTATTACCCCACTGCCACCGCTACAGGGCAGTGGGAAGAGCGAGGCTAAGTGCCAGAATTGGCACATCCTGTGGATGCCCCATTTCTGGGGCGGCTGAGGGCTGGTGTTTCTAGCCTGGGAGGGGACCAATATTCATGGCACCCTTCCTGGGCTATTATTATCAGCCCTAAGCTGTCTGCCTAGCCTTTGCTAGATATTTAAATAGGGGGACCCCACATCATTTTTTTGGGGGTCCTCCATTTTAATAGCTAGTAAAGGCTAGGTATTCAGCTGGGGGATGATATTAGTAGCCTGGTAAGTTCCGTGGGTATTATCCCCTTCCCAGGCTTCAAACATCTGCCCCAGCCGTCTGCTAAAACTCCGCTAGAGACTAAAATTACGGGGAACCCCACGCCAATTTTTTTTTTAATAAAATCTTTATTTTAACACTAAATGACAAGTACAGTAACCAACACTGTCACTGTACTCATTATATATGTGACTGACATGTTTCTATCTATCTATTCTATGTGTAATGCTCTATTCTTTCTGTTCTAAATTGTTGGGTACCGATGTTATAACTGTAAGCGGCTGCTGAATTGCCGTCTTTTTTAAAGAGACGGGTGCATGAAAATCAGTGTTAAAAGAACACGTGATACTTTCACCCATATAGACGCAGGCCATACAAACAGCCATTTGTGGGCAATGGAGACAATAAGGTAATTAATTTAAGTAAATACAAATTGACTGATACACATCTTACATTGTTGAGTAAGAGCCTTTCCTTCTCACCAAAAGGTAGATTTGATCTATTCATGTCAGTGAAAGACTTGCATTTATTTGCAAGGTCTCTGATGTTCAAAAAACATTTCTATGATGACCACCTTCATACTTTATTCCCTACAGAGAAAGAACAAATAGCCATACGATCACTAGAGGAACTTGCCATAGAACACTGAAGAGGGAGGTAAGATTCTTACAGCAATAAAAATAAAGTAAAAAAAATTCCCTCCACTATCTACCTGTGCTAATAACGATCTCTTTGTTCAAGTGGTAACAAAGGAGTTTGAGTGTATCCCACGATACGTACAAAATGATAATCTCACAAGGGGGGAACGAGAACACCTAGTGACCCTTCAAAATCTTCCTGATGTGTTGCTAAAGCCAGCCGATAAGGGTGGGAATATTGTACTTTGGCACAAAGATATGTATGAGAAGGAGGTTTTTGGACAATTGAACAATAAAACTTGTTATAAGCGTTTGACGTTTAACCCATTATCCTCCTTCTCCTCACAGCTATCTAAGATCATAAATAAAGCAGTAACAAATAAGGTTATCACTAAGGAACTGGCTTTGGCATTACACATCAGTGAACCCACCATCTCCACGCTGTATTTGCTGCCAAAACTTCACAAGAGTATGTCTACATCACCTGGTCATCCCATCATTTCAGGTGCGGAGAACTTTCTAGAAAACATTAATCGATGGATTGATAGCAAACTACAGCCACTGGTAGAGAGTCTCCCTTCCTTTCTCCTTGATACAAGAGAATTGTTAAAAAGAGTGGATGGCCTATGTTTAAGTCCAGATATGATATTGGTGACAGGAGATGTGGAATCCCTGTACACGAATATTAAACATGAGATGGATTAAGGGCTGTTGGTTTCTATCTAAATTCTTCTAATCTATCCAGTGATATAGCCGAATTGGTGATGGAACTCTTGGAATTCTCTCTAACACATAATTTCTTCACGTTTAAAGGGTCCTTCTACCTTCAGCTACAGGGTACAGCCATGGGTGCAGCCTTTGCCTCGGCATATGCTAACCTATTCCTGAGGCTGTGGGAGAGGGACCTTACCCTGCCAGATCGGCGGGCGTCAATGGACTGAGTCCCCCTCTGGACTCGGTACATTGACGATATCCTGCTGATCTGGCAAGGTTCGGTTGAAGCACTGCTGGAGTTCATAGAGTCTCTTAATGACAACAACATGAATATTCATATCACATATTCATGGGATAGAGATTCAATCAATTTTTTGGATGTGACTCTTGATAGGGATAGGAATAAATGCCTTCAAACGAAGATATATAGGAAGGACACTTCCACTAACATGTTGCTCTATGCAGCATCCTCTCATCCTCCACGCATGATTCAGTCGGTACCAATTAAGTCAATTCCTGCGCCTGCGGAGGATTTGTTCCGACAATACTGAGTTTGATAAACAGGCGGAAGACTTGAAACATAGATTTTATGAGAGAGGGTACAGCAGACATATGGTAAAGAGAAAATATCATCACACAAAACATTCTGTCCAACACGATCTACTGTATAAAACTAAGAATCCCAAAGTAGAGGATAAAGTGAGATCCATTACATGTTTCCATGGACAATTTGGACGTATGAGGGACTGTTTAACAAGGGCATGGCCTATCCTGTTGACAGATCCCATCTTGGCAAAAATTCTCTCTGATCACCCATGTATTACTGTACGCCGATCTAGGAACTTACAGGATCAACTCATACATAGCCACTACCATGTAGAAACCAAAAATACTATCCTGGGGGCCGCAAGTCCTGAGCCTGGGAGTGTGCCGTGCGGTCGATGTGTCGCCTGTCCAAATTTGGAAAGAGCCAATACATTTATAAGTTCATCTGGTTCAAAAACGTATTGTAACATACCCGGCGGCATCCTTGCATAGTGGTCCATCTCCCACTGTGCAAGAGCGCACACTTGATCTCCAGTCCAGTCTGCTAGCCTGGCTTCCCTCCATGCTGTCTGTTTACCTCTGTTTCTGTTGCTTAAGGGCGGTGCCCGATCACTTCCTGTTTCTTGTAGCTGCTGCGGGCACACCCCTTGTGCGTCCTCAGCCTATTGCTGTCTGTCATCTGGTATTTAACCCAGCTCCTTCCAAGAAACCCTGCCTGAGCATTGTGTTTCATTCAGTGTGCTCTTTCACTCTGAATGTGCCAGGTCCCTTTCTGAGTTGCTTGCCTGCCCTTCCTGGAGGCTGTATTTCCAGGCCTGTCTGAACACGCTCCTTGCCTGTTCGTTCCGCCTTCTAGGGGCCGCATACCTAGACCTGCTCCTGTATCTTGTCTGTCCTGTCTGAACACGCTCCTAGCCTGTTCCTCCCGCCTTCTAGGGGCTGCATACCTAGACCCGCTCCTGTATCTTGCCACTGTGTCTGTTCTTGTCTGTATTCTCTTCTAGCCTGTTTCCTGTGTTTCTCTATGTCCGTACCTTTCCTTTTTCTGCAGAGTCTGAGCTCGTACCTAACTCCTGCTCGTTGTCACTGTACTTCCGTTTGTGAGTTAGTGGTCCACTCGCTACTTCACTGTAAGTACCCTGTGGGTATCTGGTTCTGCCTTTCCCTTCCTGCCTGTTCCGTGTGTACAGAGCCCTGTCCCCCCTGCTCTGCCTTGCTCACCGCTCCGGCGGTTCTAGCCTGCTCTGCCTTGCTCACCACTCCGGCGGTACTGGCCTGCTCTGCCTTTGCTCACTGCTCCGGCAGTCTTGCTCCGCTCTGACCCTTTGCTCACTGCTCCGGCAGTCTTGCTCCGCTCTGACCCTTTGCTCACTGCTCCAGCAGTCTTGCTCCGCTCTGATCCTTTGCTCACTGCTCCGGCAGTCTTGCTCCGCTCTGATCCTTTGCTCACTCCTCCGGCAATCTTGCTCCGCTCTGACCCTTTGCTCACTGCTCCAGCAGTCTCGCTCCGCTCTGACCCTTTGCTCACTGCTCCGGCAGTCTTGCTCCGCTCTGACCCTTTGCTCACTGCTCCGGCAGTCTCGCTCCGCTCTGACCCTTTGCTCACTGCTCCGGCAGTCTCGCTCCGCTCTGACCCTTTGCTCACTGCTCCGGCAGTCTCGCTCCGCTCTGACCCTTTGCTCACTGCTTCCGCAGTCTCGCTCCGCTCTTACCCTTTACTCACTGCTCCGGCAGTCTCGCTCCGCTCTTACGCTTTGCTCACTGCTCCGGCAGTCTCGCTCTGCTCTGACTACTCTTGCTCACCGCTCCAGGTGGCCTCATTCTGCTCTACTCTTGCTCACCGCTCCAGGCGGCCTCATCCTGCTCTACTCTCGCTCACCGCTCCAGGCGGCCTCGTCCTGCTCTTCTCTCGCTCACCGCTCCAGGCGGCCTCGTCCTGCTCTACTCTCGCTCACCGCTCTAGGCGGTCTCGTCCTGCCCTGCTCTCGCTCACCACTTTGGGCGGCCTTACTCTGCTGTGTTTGTCCGCCACATCTGTGGTCCTGTTCCCAAGTCCCAGTGTGTACTGGGTCCTATCCCGCCTGTGTTCCTACCTGCTAGTGCCTCCCTGTCTGCACTCTAGCCGTGCTTGCTTGTACTCCCCTGCCTGCATACCCGCCTGCCTGCATACCAGTCATGCCTGCCTATACCCACCAGTCTCTGTGCCAGCCTAACCAGTCTGTTCCTGTATTCCCCTGTGTGGGTCAACAGCCGTGTCCGGGGTCTGTCCTGGAGTAGCACCTGGTCCCTCTGCTCGGTTCCTCCTTGGTGCACTGGTGTCGTATGCCGTCGTGCGACCCTGGTCGGATCGGGTGAATACCTAGTTACGCCCCTCCAGGCATTCACTCTCCGGCACGGTCCAGTGGAATCACTCGCACACGCCGCTCAGCCCGGGCGTGTGCATTACACATATGAAATTAGAAGTCGTATTACATGTACCTCAAGCTATGTAATCTATTAGGCCACATGTCCATGTGGGTTAATATATGTTGGCCTAACCACACGCCAACTCAAAGTGAGGATAAGGGAACATGTGTTAGGCATCATTGAGGCCACTGACTGCGCGGACACTTCCACACTCAGGACGATACCACGACACTTTAAGCTATTCCATGGCTGTGACAGTTCTTTGTTAAAAGTTAGAGGGATTGACTCACTTAAAATTGGGATTCGTGGTGGTAAGTTGAGCCAACGTTTGGCTCAACGTGAGTCACGATGGATTTGGAATCTGGGCATGGTACATCCAAATGGCCTAAATGAGAATCTGAGCTTTGCTCCCTTTCATTGATAACTCTCTGACTGCTGCATACATGTATATTGTTTTTATTTATTTTAACATTATTTTATTGTTCACAGTTCATCGTCTATATCTACATTTTGTGAATCATCTCTGGATTGGTGTGGTCTATGTCATGTGGACATGATGGCTCTATGTCATCTGCTAAATTTGTATGAGGGGAACCTACTTCATCCCGTGGAAGGTCTTTTTACCAAATACCATGGAATATTGTTGAGTTTTTTTGGCTGTAGATTGCAGCCTGATGTGTTATTGTGATGACCATATGTTATCCTATTGGTGACCTTAATGATGGTCACATGGATTATGTATAGGTTGTACTTGGGATTTGGTCATGCATGTGATGGGTATCGTATTGTGGGCATATCCGCTGGAGACTGGCGCTCTCATGGGAGTGTGGCTTGGTGGCCTGCCCGTGGCTGCACAGGTCCTGCGGTCTGCGGCTGGGTATGTGGCGATGTGTCGCATTGCCGTGGTCTGGTCGCGGGCTGTGGGGTTGGTGGGGGGTCTTTGAGCCCTCTTTCCTTGAGAGTGTCTGTAGCCGGTGGATATGGTTCACTCCATTGTGAATTCTATATACCATTATTTTATTGACCTGTCATATACGCACTGTGTGAGTACTATATACTAATACTTGATTTATTGGTTCAAAGCCATTAAGTGTCTATTTTTCTATTCATATGTGATTGCCCTCTAGGGATGAACATATATTATATGATTGTGAACAGTATGTGATTGTTATTTATGCACTGTGAATATTATATTATTTATTTATTCGCCTTAATGGTACTATATAAGTACTATATACTATATTTGACGCATTGGCTGGCCATTGTCAGGTATCTATGCATATCTCAGTATTTTATTTGGATGAGACTGTTCCTCATAGATTATCATGTACTATGTTAATTTTGAACATTGTATTGATTGTTGCCCTATCTATGTTTTTATATTGTTACTTGTGATCATCATGTACTATACTTGATTTATGATCATGCCATCATTAAGTGTTAACATTGTCTCTATATTTACATATAAAAAACGGGACATATTTAATTCATTGGTGATTTGTGAGGCATACAGGACCTGCACGGATGCGCACCACGGCCCTGATGTGCGTCCTGCGACTTTCGGCGTCTCCCTACAAGGACCTGCATGGTCACATGGGCCCATGTGACTGACACGTGATCCATTGCATGACGCCGACGTCGCAGGTCGGCCCGACAACCGTGACGCTGCATGCGTCATTACTGGCCCTCCCCCACACGTTTTGATTGGATGACAGATTATTTAAATAGACACACCTCTCCACATGATTCACGTCCCCTGAAGAAGGCAGCACCGAAGCGCGCGTTGGGTTGGACGCATGGCCCGTCTGTGAGCCCTGGTATCCTGTGTCCCTGTAACTTGGTATGGAGCTTTTCATTCACTTATATTCAAACATAATGAATGCATTGTTATTTAAGGACTACTAGCATACCCTTTGCATTATCATTAGCTGCCATACTGTTGACATACTAACTTTAAGTTCTACATCAGTGACTGCAGGGTGCACCTGGTGTGTACTCAGTGTTTAGTACATACGGCTACATAGCCTTATATGGTTCTCACAGAATGAGTCTTGCATGTCCTATATCGTGATGTATTTTTATATATTGTATGTCGTTTGCACCACCTGTGTACCAATTATCTGCACTTGAATTTTTATATACGTTTCTAATAAAAATATTTTTATATAGTACAAAATTTGGGCTTTGGATCGTGGTTGTTTTGTTTGAATAGACAAGAGTATGGGTGAATCTGAGGTTAATGAAAAAGCCCTAAGAGAAGGGAAATAACAAGACTCACCCGAGTACTTTCATTCCCAGAGGAAATAGGGTGAAATATAATTTGCACCCCTCCACAAAATTATTAAACTGTTTCTGATCTCCCCCCAAAAAATCGGGAAGGTGCACCTTAGGTTCTGTGGGACTCGGGTTAGAACTTGCCTATGTCGGGGGAACCCTCTGAGCCAGGGTCTGACTAAGCTGGTTCACGGTGCCCACCAAATCCTGGGACATTCCCAAAAGACCCTGCATCTAGTCAGTAATCTGCTTGACCGGATCCATTTTCATAATATATACAGTATATATACTGTATATATATATATATATATATATATATATATATATATATACACGGCTGTTTATTCTGTTATGCGCTACAAAGAGGGACCCAAAAAGACTGGCACCAAACCAGCAAAGGCACAGACGCACTTGGCAGAAGCTGCCCTGCTATGTGAGCCCTTGAAGGCTGGGAATACTCTCGTGACGTGGCTGGTGCTCAGTCTAGGACCAGGTGAGTTCCTGTGCAAGAACCGCAGGAAGTGAAGCCAGAAAAGAAAATGAGAAAACCTTGTAGTAGCAAAATCTAATGCTAACACCACAAAACACCAAATGCATGGGAAACTGCAATAAACAGCAAATGACTGGGCAGAGAGCACAATTATATAGCCCACTCAAAGATCAGGGGCTGACTACCTCCCAATCTTCCCCAGACAGTCACTCCTTGCTATCTTCAACAGCAGGTTGGACAAAATCCAACCATTGCTTATTGCTTGGCAACCAGGGATGACAGCGTCCAATCTTCCCTGGGCAGAGAAATCAGTGAGGGACATGGCATCCCACATCCTCACACATCCCACAATATCAGAACTCGACGCTTCACAAGACTGGGACAATTTCCCTGCACGTGTGGTAAATCCTCCTCGCGGGTCAGGACAATGGCAGTGCCTGCGACAGGAGTAGCGCCACACCGGATCAAATCCATTACTAGGTGGGAGCACAGAACCACAATTTGTAACAGTGGGCCTGTGTGACAGTGGTGTTTGTGATAGACTTGAGGCTCACCGAGACCTGTGTGTAAGCTGTGACGCATAGAAAGTAGTGATAAGCGAGTATGCTTTGTTAACCCTTTCGCCGAGTATACTCAGGCGAGCACCGAGTATTTACAGCGTGCTCGGTGATATGTTTGAATCACTCCCGTGTGCATGATTTGCGATGGTTTGACAGCTTTAATACATGTGAGGAATGTGAAAGAAGCAGACATTCCTCACATGTATTAAAGCTGTCAAACCGTCACAAATCATGCACACGGGAGTGATTCAAACATAACACCGAGCAGCTGTAAATACTCGGTGCTCGCCTGAGTATACTCGGCGATAGGGTTAACAAAACATACTCGCTCATCACTATTAGGAAGGTGACAGAGTGCCGGCGAGGGTCCAGGCCTAGATGCACAGCATTACACAAAGACTCTATACACAAATTGTCTCTTCAGAGAGGAAGAGGACAAGAACACTAGAACCACCTATTGGAAGCAGCGATAGGTGGTGCTAGAGTTCTAGTTCTCTTCCTCTCTGAAGAGACAATTTACATATTTAATTTACCAGAGGAGCATGCATGGCTTATAAATCTCCTCACTCTGACATGCCAGGCTTGGCTTGTCACTCTAAACAAGCAGAAACGTTACCCCTTAGACCACAAAGACTGGTCAAAGCCTTGACAGTGTGCCACAGAGCACAGGTAGTGGGCTAAGAGGGAGAAGCACAGAGGACTCAGATAAGTGGCCTGTGGTGTACAGGGTCTAGACAACTGCAAGTGTATTCATGAAGGTCTGAGGAACCTGCACAGTGGTGACACAAGTTCAGGCACATCTGAAATTAGAAAGACCAATGACAGTAAATAAAGGTGAAAAAGTTCTTCGGATGTGCAAAGTTAAAAGTGCCTTCATATTGGATGTATGAGAATGAAGCCATGTTGAACTGTTCATATAATTTATTTTTGGGAAGCCACTTTATGCTTGGTACACTACAGAGGGCGCAGTGACATCTGGCCCCGTCAACTGCCCCCTCTTACAATATTTGACACTACCTCATAGACAATTGTTTAGTATTGAGTCCTTCCGGCAGAATCCTCTGGCATAATGGCCTCAGTTATCAAAACTCTCCTTTTGTGACTGATAACAACTAGTGATGAGCGAGCACTAAAATGCTCGGGTGCTCGAAGCTCGGGTCGAGCACATTGGAATACTCGGGTGCTCGACCCGAGCAACGAGCCCAATGTAAGTCTATGAGAAACTCGAGCATTTTTCTGGCGGTCCCCCCTGGCAGTCTGCAGAAGGTCAAAAATTGCCCAAATCGATGGGAACAGTGCTCAATTAAACGTCAGGCAGGCAGTATATATAGGCAGACAGGCAGGCAGGGTATATAGGAGGGTGCATGAAAAACATAGGAGGGCACTTGGAACACACTAGTGCCCTCCAATTTTCATGTACCCGTCTCTTTAAAAAAGCCGGCCGGCAATTCAGCAGCGGCATACATCGGTACCCACCATATAGAACAGAAAGAATAGAGCATCACACATAGATTAGATAGATAGAAACATGTCAGTCACATATATATTAAGTACAGTGACAGTGTTGGTTACTGTGCTTGTCATTTAGTGTTAAAATAAAGGATTTATTTGAAAAAAATAATAGTGTGTTTGTCTCTTTAAAAAAGCCGGCCGGCAATTCAACAGTGGCATACACCGGTACCCGACAATTTAGAACAGAAAGAATAGAGCATCACACATAGATTAGATAGAAAGAAACATGTCAGTCACATATATATTAAGTACAGTGACAGTGTTGGTTACTGTACTTGTCATTTAGTGTTAAAATAAAGGATTTATTTGAAAAAAATAATAGTGTGTTTGTCTCTTTAAAAAAGCCGGCCGGGAATTCAACAGTGGCATACACCGGTACCCGACAATTTAGAACAGAAAGAATAGAGCATCACACATAGATTAGATAGATAGAAACATGTCAGTCACATATATAATAAGTACAGTGACAGTGTTGGTTACTGTACTTGTCATTAAGTGTTAAAATAAAGGATTTATTTAAAAAAAAATTGGCGTGGGGTTCCCCGTAATTTTAGTCTCTAGCGGAGGTTAAGCAGACGGCTGGGGCAGATGTTTTAAGCCTGAGAAGGGGGTAATACCCACGGAGCTTCCCAGGCTACTAATATCAGCCCTCAGCTGAATACCTAGCCTTTACTAGCTATTAAAATGGGGGACCCAAAAAAATGACATGGGGTCCGCCCTATTTTAATAGCTAGCTAAGGCTAGGCAGACAGCTGGGGGCTGATATTAATAGCCCAGGAAGGGTGCCATGAATATTTGCCCCCTCCCAGGCTAGAAACACCAGCCGTCAGCCGCCCCAGAAATGGCGCATCCATAGGATGTGCCAATTCTGGCACTTACCCTCGCTCCTCCCACTGCCCTGTAGTGGTGGCAGTGGGGTAATAAGGCTGGGGTTGATGTCAGCTTATAATGCCAGCTGACATCAAGCCCAGGTTAGTAATGGAAAGGCGTCTATAAGACACCCCCATTACTAACCCCATAGTGAAAGTGAAATGTAAAATAAAGACACCCACACCCAGAATAAAATCCTTTAATTGAAATAAAAACACAATACTTTAATGTTCTAAATTAAACCCTACTTACCGTCATGCCCATTCCAGCTGAAGCCAATGATCTCCTGCAATAAAAGTAAAATACTAAACCAACATCATCCTTACCTTTCCATGGTTCCCAGGACAGGTTCAGCTCTGCTACATTGACATGACAGGCTGGACCGCAGCAGAACGCTGCCATCCAGCTTGCCATGCCGCAGACACTGAGAAGCTGACTCAGCTCACCTCATGCACGTCGCTGACAGCGTGGGAGAATTCTCATGCGCGTAGTCATCTCACCTCATGCACGTCGCTGACAGCGTGGGAGATTTCTCCTGCGTGTGCGGTGACGTCATTTGTCGGCACCGCATGCACAGGAGAATTTTTCCCACGCTGTGACGTGCATGAGGTGAGCTGAGTTCAGTGAACATGAACTCGGCTCATCTGGATGCCGTCACAGCCAGACACTGAGGAGCTTCTCTGTGTCTGCGGCATGGCAAGCTGGATGGCAGCGTTCTGCTGCGGTCCAGCCTGTCCTGTCAATGTAGCAGAGCTGAAGCTGTCCTGGGAACCATGGAAAGGTAAGGATGAGGTTGGTTTATTATTTTACTTTTATTGCAGGAGATCATTGGCTTCAGATGGAATGGGCGTGATGGTAAGTATGGTTTAATTTGGAACATTAAAGTATTGTGTCTTTATTTCAATTAAAGGATTTTATTCTGGGTGTGGGTGTCTTTATTTTACATTTCACTTTCACTATGGGGTTAGTAATGGGGGTGTCTTATAGATGCCTCTCCATTACTAACCTGGGCTTGATGTCAGCTGGCATTATAAGCTGTCATCAACCCCAGCCCTATTACCCCACTGCCACCGCTACAGGGCAATGGGAAGAGCGAGGCTAAGTGCCAGAATTGGCACATCCTATGGCTGCGCCATTTCTGGAGCGGCTGACGGCTGGTGTTTCTAGCCTGGGAGGTGGCCAATATTCATGGCACCCTTCCTGGGCTATTAATATCAGCCCCCAGCTGTCTGCCTAGCCTTTGCTAGCTATTAAAATAGGGGGGACCCCACGTCTTTTTTTGGGGGTCCCCCATTTTAATAGCTAGTAAAGGCTAGATATTCAGCTGGGGGCTGATATTAGTAGCCTGGGAAGCTCCGTGGGTATTACCCCCTTCCCAGGCTTCAAACATCTGCCCCAGCCGTCTGCTTAACCTCCGCTAGAGACTAAAATTACGGGGAACCCCACGCCAATTTTTTTTTTAATAAATCCTTTATTTTAGCACTAAATGACAAGTACAGTAACCGACACGGTCATTGTACTTATTATATATGTGACTGACATATTTCTATCTATCTAATCTATGTGTGATGCTCTATTCTTTCTGTTCTAAATTGTCGGGTACCGGTGTATGCCGCTGATGAATTGCCGGCTTTTCATGTTTCACTGTGAGCACTGTTCCCATCGATTTGGGCAATCACTGTAATGCCACAACCACCATGGCTGTGATATTACAGTGAGTTGCAGACAATCCCTGCATGTTTGGTGCTCTAAATAGCGCCAAACATGCAGGACAGGGACCCGAGCTTCCGGCCGAGCATCTCGAAAGTACTCGGCGAGCTCCGAGCATCTCGTGTACTGAGATGCTCTGGCGAGCACCGAGTAGTGGCGAGCATGCTCGCTTATCACTAATAACAACACATCTTTCATTTTACCAGATCAGTATAAGAAATGAGGGCTACGCTGTGAATGATTCCTTTGGGCAACAAAGACATTTTTGTCTTAAGACACTTGTTATCAATTTTTCTTGCGGTGTCACAAGTAGCCTATAAGCTCCCAACTATATGTTTCTTGTGGGGTGTATCTGTAAATAATAGTGTGGTAGCCTTAAAAATTAGCGCCAAATCAAAAAAATATATATCTCTAGAATCAAATGTTGAGTTTGAAAAAACTAAAGATTAACAAACATAAAAACCCCAAATTCTCGAGAAAAGCAGGAATGAAATAACAGTAACGACTGGTCACGAGAGATGAGAGAACCCGAACTGTAAACTATAAACGGTGCTGAACTCCGAACACAGACTTTGGCTGGAAGTCCGTTTTAATGTTCAATATGGGAAAAAAGAGAGAGAGGATATTTTCCATTTGGCAGCCCTCTGGTCTTTACTACGACCATTTTACAGCACCAAAGTTCGGGTCCCCATTGACTTCTATGCGGTTTGGGTTCTTGTTAAACTTCGGGTAGAGTTCTGGCACCAGAACCGAACTTTGGACTAAAGTTCGGTCAAACTTCCATGGGTTCACTCATCCCTACTGGTCACTTTTGACCTGGTGACAGGTCCTCTTTAGGACATAACTGGTGGATTATACAAAGTGAATGGTACCCAAGTACAGGGATATCTCTATGGAGGGCCATATAAAAGCCCTGTTAACTATGCAGCAATGTTCCAGTTTTTCATAGGATTATTCACAAAAAATTAAACTAAATATGGTGTTAGTGCAAATTTTGTGTATGATTGAGAGATCTCTTAGGTATTTCTGAGCAGATCTGAAAATGTCCCACTTCATCAGGTTCTCACAACAGTAGAATCTGGTGACAATCATTGCCATAAATGGTCTGTGATAGTTGTAGGGGTCTGTCACCGATTATGGTTTGGGGTCCTGTTGCTACGCCGCTGCCCATTGATGAGGTTTTCAGTTGGTCTTGCGGAAATGCGTTATTATATTCTAGTCTTTTATAACATCCAACCCTGTGAATTTTGGAGCCAACTAACAAGTGTAATAGTCATCGGAAGAGGGAAAATACCAAAACCACAAAAACAATCCAGTAAATTATGTAGTGATTTATTATGTATATTTGCAGTATATCTCCATGAAATTCATACAAAGAAAACAATTTCCTGAAGCCTCCTGTATGCTGGCAGCAGCTGTTGCCGTCATCTCAAAGCTTTAATATCCGTAATGAGTTACGTGTAAAAATCTTAACGAGTTTAAACGACGTGACCCCTTATTACACACTCATTCCTCTTAGATTGGTTTTGGTATGTATATCTATAGGCATTTTCTAGCTGATGAGGGAGAGACTGATTTTTTCAGTCTTTATTAATGATACAAAAATTTAGAAAGGCATGATATGAGCTAAAGAGCTGAGGGAACCAAGAAAGACGCAACCACACTGTCATTAATTTATAGCTAAAAAACAAAATTGGGGCGATGAGGGATTGGCAGCATTGAAACAACAATTTTCAGGCTTTTTTGTGATATGAATCAGATTTTTGAGAGAAGTAGACATTCTTAAATAAGCTTGGACTGGCCCATCGGAGAACAGGAGAATCCCCCGGTGGGCCCCTGCGCAGGAGTAAGTCATTTATTTCACAACAAGAGCAGTAGTTGGCCAATACATTTGATTCACTATATACAGACAAAAGCAGTATCTCATTATTCATCTACTAAGCTGCCTAGTTTATTATTATATAGAAGCAGAGGTAAATTTGTGAATGAGGGTGATGTAATAATTTCATAGAGCTGTACAGTGGCCCCCCCAGAGTCAACGTTACCGATGGGCTTTTGCCAACTCAGTCCGACACTGTTCTGAAAAGAGAATTGCTCTTGCCCAATGGATCAACTTCTTCCAGAAGCATTTTTTTAACCTCAATCATGTGGATATTTTATATTATCTATTATGAAGCAAATTTTATGGTAAAAGAGCAGCTGAAGATTCGAAAAAATGTTTGTTTTCTTAAAAATTATCACAACGCCTGTCCATGAGTAGAGAGATGGGTGTATTGATTCGAAGGGAGTAAAAATTTGCTACAAATTTTGGGGGATTTGATTTGCTGGCATCGAGCAAAATTATGCCGACGCTTTTCAAAGGTTATTGTAAGGGCCGGAAAAGTGGCTAAAAAATAAAAAATATGTATTATGTTCATCTGGCCCCTCACTTGTTTCACCTCTGTAGCTCCTCAACCGGTCGTTTGCTCTCTCCCTACTTTCAGCTCCAATCTTCTTCACCCTTTGGTTCCTTTGGCGCTGATTAGGTCTTACGCGTTGTCATTATGTCGGTCGTGGACATGGGCACATCCTAATGTCAAGTGAGCTTAGCTGGCACCAGATTCACCAAAGAGTGAAGACTGGAGAGCAGAAGACCGGACCTGGAAGGATCCAGCATAGGACCGGACGGGAGCTATGTTAGTCAGACACATGAGAGGCAAGGAGTAATTTTTTTTAAATTTTTCAACCCATCTGTTTATTTTGCTCTACGGTCTGGAGAGACGGATCTTTTACCGGGAATCGGGGCACATTCGATTTTTATAGAATAAATGAGAGACAAATCAGTTACCAAATTCAAGCAAAACTACAGAATTTGAATTTTGTCAGATTTTGTTTGGTTTTGCATCTCAACTTTATAGACATTAATGAGACTGAGCTGCTATATTGTACGCAACCTAAGAACAGGTGTGGCGCTGGTTTTGGAAGAAAACAGTCCTCTTTTTGTAATCCTGGACAACCTCTTTAATGGCTGATCGAGCAGATCAAGAAAGTTGATCTATTCCAGTAAAAAACATCCTCCTCATTGCCATTCTTTGTGCCTTTGTCTATCGATAAAAAAAATAGCACAAAGTTCAAATTATTTTTTTGCATTTTTCTTTTTCGTAAATCTTCAAAGGTTCTGAACATTTTAAGATTAGGTCAGAGTCCTCAATAACAATCAGGGTCGGACTCTTCTTTGCTTCACTGGAGGCTTTTTTATCCCTTTGTGTGGGTGAGAAGAACTGAGATTACAATCTTAGTTTTTCATCTTGATGTAACATTTACACATTGGAAACCACTACAAACTGCAAGGAGTGTGAAACACTAACACTGCAAAGTGCTAAAGAAACAAGAGTCAGAGCTAAGGAAACAGAGCTAAATGCTGCTTTGATGTAAAGTTTAAAAAACAATTATATTCTGAGAAGGAGTTTAGATCTGCGGGCAAAGAAAAAACTGCTGAAGTAAGTGTGAAGAACATATGATAGAAACATTAAGGTTTCACAGCAGATTTCTTATTCAGTCTTAATGCCTGTGCAGTCACGCAAGGAGTATCAGCCGCTAGTGTTGAAGGGGCGCAACAGATATCCTGGCACCCAAAGCTTGCAGTCACCACATGGTCTATATTATTTCAACAATCCTTGCATAATCCATTTGTACAAGAGAAATTTTACTAAATATCCTGTTATAAAGAAATCTACTTCTTTCTCCACTTATGATCCACTTCTAAACAGGTAAAATCTATCTTGGTCAAAATAAGAGACTGACAGCACACTGAGAGATCAAATTACAGCCGGAGTTCTGTCTGGTGCCTGTCCTCAGGTCTCCTGGACCTCTTCTCTGTGTCCGCCTGCAGTTTTCAGGACATCTTTTTGATGTGTGCGGCTTCCTTGGTTGCTGACTTTCCCGTTGCTTGGGAGTGTTATCTGCTATCTGCCTGCGGTTTCCAGCATTGCATTCCACCTGCTGTCATGGGTGTCATAGAAGTGAAAGACAGTTGCCCTGCAGTTAGTTGCAGTAGATCTCTACGTTTGGCATTACAGAACCTTCTTAGAGGCTGTCTCTCTAGGACCCAGATGCTTTCTTCCTCTGGCTAATTAACATCCTGGCCTGAGTGTATAAATAACTGCAGTCTGTTTGAGAGAGGTGCCGACGATACTCACATTACCCCTTGCAAAGGCTCAGAGCAAGTCCATTACTTCAGCCTCTCTGGAGCTATGAGGACAGGTGTTCATCTCTCTGCAGTTGACTAAAGCTAAGCTCTTCCCTTGTTTGTTCCCCCTTGTTGTCTTTAGTGGTCAGTGGGGATCGACTAGCACTCGTCCCCCTCCCTTCCATAGCCAGGGCCAAACGCCAGAGAAAGGCAGGGCGAGGTTTGCGTGCGGCGATTGGTGAAAAACCAATACAGGGACATCAGTGGAGACAGGGTGATATTAGATCAGCCTGGGAGGTCTCCACTCCCCCCTTTCCCTAGAGTCTGGGCCCCCTTTTCCCCCTTCCCTTCGTGTTGCACTTAGTCTTTCCTACACCTTGTGTGACACCTGCCTGCAGTTTTCTACACTCCCCTTGCTTGCTTGCGGTTTCCTGACATCTTCCGCAGGCCTACGGTTTCCTGCATTCCATCTGTTTGTCTGAGATTTCCTGATGTCCTCTGCCTGCCTGCGGTTTTCTGCACTCCACCTGTCTATCTAAGGATTTCCAGTCCTTCTACTCACCAACCTTCTGCAATAACACCCGTGGCCCATGTGCCCACCTGGTCCTTGGGCTTAGAGAATCTGTGGTGCCCCTGAGGGTTCGACCGCCACAGGGATGCTGCACTTCTCTAATGGAGTGTAGTGTTCCTTCTCTGAGGTAAGAACAGTGTGATGGTCAGGACCCCAACTCCACATCCAACACCACACTTCTCCCACCAGAGGGGGCTAGAAGGCACCAGGTGCTGCCCCTACTGGAATCGGGAGACTGGGGAACCAAGAGATAGGGGAACCAATTATTGGGTGAGGGTGGAGGACTCACATTTTAGAGACACCTTAAATTTCATATTTAATTCACAGCCATCTTGGTTTATGGGTCTTCGACGGTCCTTTTGATGGTTCTTTGATCGTGACCTCCCTCCCTGAGAGTGGATCCTGTGTGGACCTGCAGAGGATGGAGACACGGCCCTCGTACCCTGGCCTTGGGTCGAGGGGCAGGTTGCAGATAATGTATGTCTCAGCCCGGTCAAGGACCCTGACCAAGAAGGCCCGGAGCTTAGGAGTGTAGCTCCACAGCAAATGGATCCCGGGGAGGATGCAGACGGAGCAGTGTACGCCACCTGTCCTCGCCTAACTGATCTATACAGAGGGATTCTGGCTGCAAGAGGGGTACCGGCCCCCGACACCTGACCTTCCTACTCTATGTCCTGGTCAGGGAAGCCCAGTAGGCCCTGAGGATCCCACCGGGTAACGGAAGGAGCGGAGCTGCCACCCGTACCCTTTTCTGTGTGAAGCTCAGAGGGAGACCCGGCCTATCTACACACACACAGACAGGAAAGGACCCGGTCTGAAGTCTAGGAACACTCCGGTGCGGGGTCCTGATTGAACACTGTACTTGCTCAGAGGTTGTCGGACCCCCCCTCGTCTCTGGTTACCGCAGAACTCCGCGAGGAGCAGGGAGACGCCTTCCTACTGCCATCTCCATCGTGAATAAACATCCTGGAAGTTAACCCCTATGGCCTCCGGACTCTTTATTCAGCATTACACCGCATTACGTAGCACCAGACCACCTAGACTACACCCCCCTCCATCCTGTCCCTCTGCCCTGAGGCCCTGCTCCGCCTGTGGGGAGTAGTAACAACGACGGCTGCAATAACACCATGCCTCAGCGGACTGCAGCAGCGCTGGTGGCCTTCACCAGGTGCCATAGGTGGCGTAGTCGAGATCAGCCACTCAACCCGGACAAGCCCATACCATCCTTTTTTAGTGCGATGGCCCTGAGCACGGGTCGGGTCCGGGCCACGGCTGCACCCCATCTACCACACAGGACCCGGCTCCGAGTCCCCCATCTCCCAGGGTAGGGCTTTCGAGCGTCACACAGATCCATCTCTACCAGTGAGCCCCTTGAACTTCTCGTAACAAGCAGGCCCTTTTCTCATCTATATTGTGAATCAGACTCAGCCATTAAAGTCTATGAGGATCAGTATAAAACAGATGAAACATGGAAGTCAGACTTTGTGTGGCACCCCAGGGGTCTGGTTTCCACAGTAATAGCAGTATTACGTCTGTGAGCAGGTGGGAGGTCTCCTGGGCAGGAATCCTAAGCATGCCACACCTCCTGCCCAGTCCTGGAAGGGGAAGAACTTCCCCTATATAAACTGGGGCTGAAGCAGGGTTAGGGAGAGGAGTTCCAGACAGAGATGGAGTCTGGTCTGGACACGCAGAAACAGGGACAGATAGACCTCAGGAGCTCTGTAGGAGCCAAGGAGAAGCGCCAGGGGCTGGAGCTGTGCAGAGCTCGCCCTGGGAGAAGGTACAAAAACCGGACACAGGAGTCCGAGGCTGTGGGGACTAAGATATACCCAGCAGCAGAATCCATCCGGCAGGGGATTCCAGGTCCTCTGGCCATAAAAGCCCGGAGGCTCAGTCACAACGAAGGGACCAGCACCGCCATTCCGGAGCGGAGGCTAACAGGAGGCCCCAGGTCACCAGCCATACGGGTGAGCACCACACGGTATACCCAGGGACGTGGGCTACTTGTAACCGCCGAAAGCAGGGTAGCCAGGAAGGGTACAGACTAACGGGAAGGCCTACAACTCCACCTGGCCAGGGGAACTCCGGCTTACTCGCAGACTAACCAGGCCCCAACTACTAGCCAGTACTCCCGGGGGAATTTGCCTTGTACCATCAGTAAAGGCCCTGAACTGTACCCTCGCGTTTCCGTGCTTCCTTGTCGCACCGTTAGTGCTGGGACATCCACACCATCACTCCCAACATCATCCACATCCGCTGCCCTGAGGCCATACCTCTCCCGTTGGGAGTTATATCAACATTGCTGCACACCTATACCACCGGCCTCAGCGGTCTGCCCTGCAGCGGCGGTTTCATAACCGCATTCAACGGGTGGCGTAGTCGAACACTAATACCATCATACCAATAACCGCCACTAAGTTTGACCACCCTGGGCTCGGACCGGGTCACCGCCACACGAAGACTACTACCCCCATCGGATCCGGCTCCGGGTATCCCCCGCGCGCACGCGCGCCGCACTACAGCACTGGCCCAGGGGGTGAGTCAATTTTGGCGTAGCCGGCAGGATTACGTGCCCGCAACCACCGGGTACTGCGTGCCTGAAAAAAGAGACTTTTATACTTACCTGTGGTGAAGTTTCCCGCCGTCCGGAGTCGTTTCCCGCCATCTGGAGCCGATTCCCGCCATCCGACGCCATCTTCCGCCTTCTTCACGCCATCCGTGGAGTTTTCCCGCCATTGGACGCCATCTTGAGGGCGCCGCGCGGGAAGAAGAGGGGCGTGGACTCCGAAAGCCCGCGAGAACTGAAGCCCCGCCTCACGTCCGGACGTTGCGTAAGGTCCTGTAAAGGAGCCCAGCAGACGCCGACGTCACAGGAGCGCGACGGAAGGTCCTCAACCCTGACGATCCACTGCGGAGCCGCGGCCTACGGAAGAGGATCATCGCAAGGTAGGCCATGGTCCACTAGGGGGGAGGAGGATGTCGGATACGGAGGAGAACTTCACCGCCACAGCCGCCGCCAGCGCCACCGCTGCTGCGGTCATGCCTTTCACCATGCCCTATATCCCGGGGGCAGCCTGGCTACCCCAGTACTCAGGGGAGTTACATACCCTAAATGACTTCAGAGAAAGGCTGGATAGCCTCTTCCAGGTGTATCCCCTCACGGAGGCGCAAAAAGTGAGCATCCTGGTGGCCCAATTAATCGGGGCAGCCCAAAGGGAGGTAAAGTCCTGGCCACCTGGGAGTAAGAGGACTGTCAGAGACATACTAACCCGGCTGAAAGACACATTTGACACCCGCACCTCAGCCGAAATAAAACTAAGATTTTATGGGTGCAAACAACGGGCACATGAGAGTATAAGAGACTATGCTCTAAACCTACAAGAGGCCCTGAGAGCCATTAAGCAGGCAGACCCTGACAGCGTGGGAAATGAAGATAAGCTGTTGACTGAGCAATTCATTGAGGGTCTACTGTGCAATGCCCACCGAACCCAGTTGCGGGCAATGGCCTTACAGGACCCTGACCTGGACTTTGCACAGTTCAAGGACAGAGCCATCCGGGTGCTCCGAGAACCGGCACCAGGTGGCGCTGTGACCCACAGGCGCCCTGCTATCACTTATCACCAGGAGACGGCGCCCTTGTCTGCAGGGCCTGTGGGAGCTGATGCGCAGGCTTTAAACAGTGACCCGGCTACAGACCTGCACCATCAGGTCCAAGAGCTAACTAAAAGCGTTGCCGCGCTAACCCGAACTGTGCAGTCTTTACAGGTTTCTACTGCAGGGAAGATCGAGCTGGCATCCGGACCGGAGGACATCCCGTGGCGCCGACCAAGGAGGACCCCACCGGCCAGAGGAAGACCCAGCGATCGATACAACGAGGACGGACGACCTATTTGCCGCCGCTGCAATCAACCCGGACATGTGGCAAGGTACTGTCATTTAAACGGGCACAACCTGGGGTAGAGGGCCAACCCCCAGGCATAAGACCATCAGGCCCATCAAACTGGCGTGATAAATACGTAGGGGGACGTCCAATCTTGCCTGTGGTACTGGATGGCATTCCTATGAGTGCCCTACTAGACACTGGGTCACAGGTCACCACCATCCCGTACGTGCTCTTCAAGCAGTACTGGAATGATTCGGACATAACCCGCTACCCAGACAATGACCTGAGTATCATCGCCAGCAATGGTCAGCCCGTGCCGCAGGTGGGATTCAAGGAGGTGACCATTAAAATCGGTAAAGTCGAACTGGCGGCACAAGGACTGATTATAGTGGACATAGACCGTCATGAGAGTCACCCTAGAATCACGCTGGGAACCAATGTAATTGAAAATTGTCTTGCAGAGGTGATTCTCATTTTACAGCAGGTTGCCAAGAACGCCAGTTCCGGCCAGCAGCGTGTGCTCCAAAAAGAGATCCGGGCACTGATGAAGCGGCAACAGGTGGAACTATCTGGTGGTGAGATAGGTAGCGTGAGAATGTGTGACCCGTTCCCTATTGCCATGCCCCCAAAAAGTGAGATGATGATTTGGTGCCGGGCAGCTATTGGTCTGAGAGGTAGAGACTACCAAGCAATGGTAGAACCCGTCTACTCAGACAGTAGGCCCACCATTTTGACAGCATGGGGGGTGGTCGATGTAAGCCATGGGAGGGTGCCCGTTCGCATCATAAAAATCGGTGAGAGAGAAGTACACCTGCCCCGGTATGCCACGCTAGCTAAATTGTTCACCATAAACCAGAATTCTGTACAGGCCGTGGAACCCTTGCCTCCATCTCAACCAGAGGAAGGTAACGGCTCTAAGAAACCAGTGGGGGACTGGTGTCAGCAACTACATCTGGGTACCGACTCCACTCCCTCACACCAGAAACAAGGAGTCTATCGGGTGGTTCAAGAGTACGAGAGAGTGTTTAGTAAACACCCGTTAGACTTCGGGCGAGTAAAGGGGGTAGAACACCACATCCCCACGGGAGACCATCCTCCCATAAAGGAGAGATACCGACCCGTACCCCCTGCACACTACCAACACGCCAAGGGGATGCTTAGAGACATGAAGGAGGCTGGAGTAATCAGAGACAGCTGTAGCCCCTGGGCAGCCCCACTAGTCTTAGTGAAAAAGAAGGACAACACTATGAGAATGTGTGTAGACTACAGGAAGGTCAACCGTATCACACACAAAGATGCGTACCCGTTACCAAGGATAGAAGAGTCCTTAGCTGCATTAAAATCTGCTAACTTCTTCTCTACTTTGGATCTCACTAGCGGGTACTGGCAGGTTCCTGTAGCAGAGGCAGACCGGGAGAAGACCGCATTCACCACCCCGATGGGTCTCAGCGAATTTAACTGCATGCTGTTCGGGCTCTGCAACGCACCAGGAACCTTCCAACGGTTGATGGAATGCTGTCTGGGACACCGGAACTTCGAGACGGTCCTGTTATACCTGGACGATGTCATCGTCTATTCCAAGACCTACGAGGACCACCTGAAACACCTGGCAGAAGTGTTCGAAGCTCTGGCAAACTACGGCCTAAAGGTGAAACCCTCCAAGTGTCATCTCCTGAAACCAAAGGTGCAATACCTGGGACACGTGGTGAGTGCTGACGGAGTGGCTCCTGACCCTGATAAGATCACCGTGATTAAGGACTGGCCAAGACCCTCCAGCATAAAGGATGTGCGGCAGTTCCTCGGGTTGGTAGGCTACTACCGAAGATTCATTCCCGGTTTCACCAAAATGGCAGCCCCTATGCAGGACCTCCTGATAGGTCAATCTCGGAAAGCCAAAAACCAGAAGCCGCCCTTCAGGTGGGAAAAGCTGGAAGAGGAGTCCTTCTGCCAGCTGAAGATGGCCCTCAATGGGGATGAAATCCTGGCATATCCAGACTACAGCCAGCCCTTTATCCTCCACACGGACGCAAGCAACATCGGGCTAGGAGCCGTACTGTCCCAGATCCAGCAGGGGAAAGAACGGGTAATCGCTTACGCCAGCCGAAAGCTACGACCCACGGAGAGGAACCCTGAGAATTATAGCTCATTCAAGCTGGAGTTCCTGGCAGTAGTGTGGGCAGTGACCGAACGTTTCAAGCATTACCTTGCCTCCTCCAAATTCATCGTGTACACGGATAACAACCCGTTGACACACCTGGACACTGCAAGGCTCGGTGCTCTGGAACAGAGATGGATGGCTCGCCTGTCCAACTTTGAATTCACCATCAAATACCGGGCAGGACGCTCAAATGCCAACGCGGATGCCCTGTCTAGAATGCCGAACTTACCGGATGTAGGGGAAGATCCAGAAGATCTGGAAGAAGTTGAGCTCCCTGCGTTCCACCGTCATGGGATTACCCTGTATTCCAACCGTGTGAAGGACAGGCGCTCCGCGACGTTCAATCACTTGCCCCACTACAACTGGGCGGAGACGCAAGACAGTGATCCTGCAGTCCGCCTGGTGAAGGAAATGCTGACCCAAGCCGATGCCAGTCTGGACCCAGACGCCCCAGAGGAGACTAAGCAACTGTGGAAGGAGAAAAGTAGGCTGTTCCTCTACAGGGAGAAGTTGTGCCGGAGAATGGTTAACTCTCGAACGCATGAGTTGACCTGGCAGGTAGTGGTCCCCAGACGAGACGCGGCTATGATTCTGGAGGCGTACCACAACGGAGCAGGACATTTCGGGTGGAAGAAGCTGGAGTTCTTATTGCGTGAACGGTTCTACTGGGTAGGCATGAGAGGAGCCATCGAGAGGTGGTGCAGAGACTGTGGACTGTGCCACCTAAGAAGGAAGGACTGTGCCAGCCAGAAGACTCCCTTGCAGCCCATCATCACCCGACAGCCACTGGAACTGGTAGCCCTGGACCATGTGAAACTGGCTCCAAGCAGATCTGGGTATGTCTACGCCCTCACAATCGTAGATCATTACTCCCGGTTCCTGGTGGTGGTCCCGGTCAAGGACTTAACGGCTCAAACAGCAGCTAGAGCCTTCCAGCAGCACTTCTGCCGTCCACACGGGTACCCGGACCAAGTGCTGACAGACCAGGGGCCAGCCTTCGAAGCAGAAGTCTTCCAGGAGTTCTGCAACCTGTATGGCTGCACGAAGATAAGAACAACGCCCTATCACCCACAAACTAATGGACTCTGCGAGAAGATGAACCAGGTGGTGATAGACCTCCTGAAAACATTGCCCCTGGAAGAACGCAGTATGTGGCCTGAGAAGCTGCCTGATCTGGTGGACCTATACAACCACATCCCTGTAGGTTCTACCAACTGTACCCCGGCTTACCTAATGAGAGCGAGATCTGGTAAGCTGCCTATCGACCTGGATATGGGAGTACTGACGCCCGAGGACACCTCGCCAGAGGCAGACTGGGATACAGGGCGGCAGCAGCAGTATCGGAAAGTGCAGGAGAGCGTGGAGCGAAGTCTGTCTCAAGCTAGAGAAAGGCAAGAGAGGGCTTATAATCAGTATGCTCCCGCTGTTCCCCTGGTACCTGGAGAGCAGGTCTTGAAGAGGAAAAGACGGCTCCACAAGTTGGACGACCAGTGGGAGAAGGACCCGTACACCGTACTGCCATCAAGCCATGAGAGCCCAAAGATTTGCGTGATCAGTAAGGATGGAGGAGAAACCACAGCCGTTGTCTCCAGAGACCACCTGAAGAAGTGTCCCGAGCAGCTGCAAAGCCCTGAAGAAGAAGATCAAGAAAACCCTCGACCCACAGAGGGTTGGGAAGAAATGATCAGGACTGTACTCGGAGACTTCCCCCGGTCTTGGACACAAGTAAACGGTGCTGTCGTGGTACCCGTCCTCACCTTTCTCCAGCCAGCCCCGCAAGTGCCTACAGAAGAACCAGTAGAGCTGGAAGAGCAGCCGGCCCAAGAGGCAGAAGAGTCCACACCAGCAGTACAGGAGGATCAACCCTCTGCTAGTAGTGAGCCTGCCGTGCCCCTAGTGAGCCAAAGAGTGCGCAGAAAGCTGCCCAGCCTGCCCATAACACCTCCTACACCCTGTAGTGCAGGACCAGTTAGTGAGCTCCGTAGGTCCACTAGGGTTACCAGAGGCCAGATGCCCGTACGTTGGAGAATCTAAGTTGGCTAGTTGCTTTAACTATTTTATGTTTACCTGTTTTGTTGTAGCCGTTGCTAATTATGTTTTTCAGTTACAGGTTTCTTTATATGGACTGACAGGTTATGGACAGTGAGTAACCGGAACTCTGTTGTAAATATGTTTGGAGCGTAACCCAGGAATGGACTACAGACTGTTAAAGACTTGGGGCAGGACAGACCCCTACCTGGTTATGGCTCCCTGTTCTTTGGTGAAATGGACACCCTTATTGCTTCCCGGTTACGGACACGCCGTGACCATCTCATGTATTTAATTGTTATTGTTTATACCCTGTTATGTTTAGTCCGGGAGTACTAAATTTCACTAGGGGGGAATGTGGCACCCCAGGGGTCTGGTTTCCACAGTAATAGCAGTATTACGTCTGTGAGCAGGTGGGAGGTCTCCTGGGCAGGAATCCTAAGCATGCCACACCTCCTGCCCAGTCCTGGGAGGGGAAGAACTTCCCCTATATAAACTGGGGCTGAAGCAGGGTTAGGGAGAGGAGTTCCAGACAGAGACGGAGTCTGGTCTGGACACGCAGAAACAGGGACAGATAGACCTCAGGAGCTCTGTAGAAGCCAAGGAGAAGTGCCAGGGGCTGGAGCTGTGCAGAGCTCGCCCTGGGAGAAGGTACAAAAACCGGACACAGGAGTCCGAGGCTGTGGGGACTAAGATATACCCAGCAGCAGAATCCATCCGGCAGGGGATTCCAGGTCCTCTGGCCATAAAAGCCCGGAGGCTCAGTCACAACGAAGGGACCAGCACCGCCATCCCGGAGCGGAGGCTAACAGGAGGCCCCAGGTCACCAGCCATACGGGTGAGCACCACACGGTATACCCAGGGACGTGGGCTACTTGTAACCGCCGAAAGCAGGGTAGCCAGGAAGGGTACAGACTAACGGGAAGGCCTACAACTCCACCTGGCCAGGGGAACTCCGGTTTACTCGCAGACTAACCAGGCCCCAACTACTAGCCAGTACTCCCGGGGGAATTTGCCTTGTACCATCAGTAAAGGCCCTGAACTGTACCCTCGCGTTTCCGAGCTTCCTTGTCGCACCGTTAGTGCTGGGACATCCACACCATCACTCCCAACATCATCCACATCCGCTGCCCTGAGGCCATACCTCTCCCGTTGGGGGTTATATCAACATTGCTGCACATCTATACCACCGGCCTCAGCGGTCTGCCCTGCAGCGGCGGTTTCATAACCGCATTCAACGGGTGGCGTAGTCGGACACTAATACCATCATACCAATAACCGCCACTAAGTTTGACCACCCTGGGCGCGGACCGGGTCACCGCCACACGAAGACTACTACCCCCATCGGATCCGGCTCCGGGTATCCCCCGCGCGCACGCGCGCCGCACTACAGCACTGGCCCAGGGGGTGAGTCATTTGCATTTCAGTGTTCAATCCAAGTTTCATCTATTTTTAACAGATCTATTAGTAAAGGGGTGGTCGAAAACTAACATTTATTTTAAGCTTAAATGTCTATCTATTTAATGTAATAAACTAATCTGTTTTTCTAATAAACTTTAAAAATTCCCTATAATTCCCTCTGTACTCTATCTAATTACTTTATTTTTAATTACCTTCTTCCTCTTTGATGATGCTTTATTTGAGAGCACCCATTGCATGCTGGGATACTCAAACAAGTCATTATAAGGAAACAGAGGCTTGTGGGGGCAGTATTGGTCACTGCTTTTCATACATGCAGGGTTATTTCCTTACAGTGTGCACTGACAGTGAAACAGAGCTGGATTCACAGCTAAACTGTTCAATACTGATATATAATGTCATCCATGCAGCTGCTGTTTCTAAATATGTGCTAGAGACAGAAGAACAGGAACCTCTCATATCTGTGTGTGCTGTGTATGGGAGATATCATAACAGCTAGTCTCTATCCACTAGCTCAGAGACAATTAAAAATTAGAGATAGAGCCTGAAGAGAGGGAAACTGTTGAAAAATGAAACATATGTCATATAATGGCCAGATATAGTGTTATTCCTCATGAACATATACATAGCAGTTGTCTAGAGTTTAAGGTCCACTCTGAAATTAATTGACATTGTATAGAACTGTTATCAACTGTCCCAAGATTTTCCAGGTTGGCTGGGCCCTGAAGGGTGGAGTTTGTTAACTCTGACCCAAAAGTGAGCATTCTGGGGTAAGTCTGGGGCATTCCTAGAAAAGGCGGGATTGAAGGTGGGACTTAAAAATCTCAGAAAATGTTAGTTACTACTGTATGTTATTGGGGCTGGACTGTATTATATTAATTATCCAATTTAAATTTTTTACATTTTAATGTTTAAAAATTAAATTTAAATTTTCAGACTAAAACCCAGGATTAGGAATGGTGCTCACCAGATGGTACATAACAAGAGTAAGATAAATGTGCAGTTGTCTAAATATACAGTATAAACCCAAGTACTGAGAAGACCCAGCGTGGCAAAAAAAACAAGAAATGGTTCAAACAGTTGAGAACTAGATATGAAAAATGGATATTTACAAAGGACAATGACAGATTTGTAGAAGAGGAAACCTCTGAAGATTTTATAGTGATCAGTGTGTTACTATTTCCTAGACTTTTGTGTGATCTATGTGCATTTAGAGAAGGCGTCTAGACTAGAGATGAGCGTTGTTCTACTCGAACTGTTCGCCAATCTCAAATTCGAGCTGTTTTGGGCGGTGTTCGAGCTGGTCGGCGAACACGAACAATTTGATAAAAATTCGGCTGTTCGAGGTTATGTTCGATAACTGTTCGTGCACCAAAATCATAACTGGATTTTTTCTCAGTAATGATGAAAATTAATGTTAATACGCAGTTTGAGTGTACAGCGGGGTGGGGGGAGGGGCAGGGGATCTCTGCAGGAACAACGAAGATCTCCATTTTTTTTTCTCTTTCCCGCATTTGCAGTGGGGAGGTGCAATCTGTCAGCCTATCAGCAGCGCACACACGGAGCGAAGTGCTTTTTTTCACACAAGCAAGGGCATGTGTCATTGGCAGTGTATGTCACATGTCCTTGCCCTATAAGACCAAGCCATTTTCCTCGTCGCCACCATTTTCTCACTGCTGCAGCTGCGTGTTAGACGGCACCGCTGTTGCTGTGTGCGCTATACCTTGTTAATTTCAAGCCAATTTTCGCACAAATATACAGATAGCTTGGGAGTAGGGAATAGTTGTGATTGCAGTCCTTTTAAGGACTAGGTTACAGCATTTCCTACGACTTTTATCAGGGAGGTCTGTGCTCTTAAATAGATAGGTTGTGGGAGTAAAGACTAATTGTAATTGGAGTCCTTTTCAGGACTAGGTTACATCAGTTCCTATCAGTTTTTGCCAGGCAGGTCTGTGCCAGTGCTGTGCAAGTTTTTTTCACAGCATTTGGCTGAATCTAGCAAAGCTAATCCTTTTTGGCCTATTGCAGAGTGTGTTAGTCAGTGGAGTAGCCTATCTGTGCTGCAAGATATACCACCTGTGTATAGAATACCAATTTTTTAACTGCACCTAGTGAAGTAAAATCTTTTGGGCATAGCATCATTCTATTAGTCCATCTATACTGACCTCCATCAGGTTGCAAATTAAAACTAATTTTTATCTGCATCTACAGTACCTCTGAAAAAATATTTGGGCTTCTAGCTGTGTGTGGGACTTGTTGTATTAGTCCATCTATACTGACCTCCATCAGGTTGCAAACTGAATATATTTTTTTCTGCATCTACCTCTGAAAAAATATTTGGGCTTCTAGCTGTGTGTGGGTCTTGTTCTATTAATCCATCTATACTGACCTCCATCAGGTTGCAAACTGAATATAATTTTTTTCTGCATCTACCTCTGAAAAAATATTTGGCCTTGTAGCAGTGTGTCGGACTTTCTCTATTAGTCCATCTATACTGACCTCCATCAGGTTGCAAATTAAAAATAATTTTTATCTGCATCTACAGTACCTCTGAAAAAATATTTGGGCTTCTAGCTGTGTGTGGGACTTGTTGTATTAGTCCATCTATACTGACCTCCATCAGGTTGCAAATTAAAAATAATTTTTATCTGCATCTACAGTACCTCTGAAAAAATATTTGGGCTTCTAGCTGTGTGTGGGACTTGTTGTATTAGTCCATCTATACTGACCTCCATCAGGTTGCAAACTGAATATATTTTTTTCTGCATCTACCTCTGAAAAAATATTGGGCTTCTAGCTGTGTGTGGGACTTGTTGTATTAGTCCATCTATACTGACCTCCATCAGGTTGCAAACTGAATATATTTTTTTCTGCATCTACCTCTGAAAAAATATTGGGCTTCTAGCTGTGTGTGGGTCTTGTTCTATTAATCCATCTATACAGACCTCCATCAGGTTGCAAACTGAATATAATTTTTTTCTGCATCTACCTCTGAAAAAATTTTTGGCCTTGTAGCAGTGTGTCGGACTTTCTCTATTAGTCCATCTATACTGACCTCCATCAGGTTGCAAACTGAATATATTTTTTTCTGCATCTAACCCAGCCAATAGTTTTGGCCTAATACCACAGTTTGGCCACTCAGCTCTGCTCGGTTACCATCCATTGTTTTTTTGTGCAAACAACTCCAGAGTTGTGAATTAGTTAACCACCAAAATGAGTGGAAAAAGGCCTGCTGCTGGTGGAAAGGGGAATAGGCGTGTTGGGAAGGGGAAAAAAGGTTGTGTCCGTGGGGTAGGTGTTAAAGCAACAGTAACATCTGCAGAAGAAAGACCATCTTCCAGCCAAACTAAAATGTATACTTCTTTTAGCGGACAATGTGATAAGATCCCTTTCTTACGGCCACGCCAATCGCTACAAATTCCAGATGAGGCACAAAAACAGCAGGTGCTTCAACGGATATCAAGTGCTCCTTTAAGTGGGCTCTCCTCCACATCAACTTCAACATCACAAATACTCCAGTCCTCAAAGGTGTCACCCAAATCGCACTTGCTTCCTCACAGCTCCCAAATCTCCAGCTGCCCGTCTGAGTATGAGGTAGAACAGATGGTTGAGTCTGCAGAGCTGTTTACTCATACTATAGCCTGGGAATCAGAGGTCGACTCCAGCGCTTCTGTGAATCCAGACGAGGAAATGATCTGCACTGATGCCCAGAATCTTTATGAGTCGGATCCAGGACCAGACGCAGAAGGTTCTGACCATAATGTAGACCCTCATTCCCAAACTGTAACTCCTGTTGGTGGAGACAATGAGGAAGACGATGATAAGACTCAAATACCTGATTGGAGCGACAACTTTAGTTTTTTGTCAGGGCAGGAACAGGTTGGCTCTGAGGACGACGGGTGTGATAACACACAGGGTGATGATGATGAGGTTGGAGATCCCACTTACTGTCAACCCACAGTCAGCCAAGAGATGAGGTCAGCAGAGGAGGTGGAGGAAGATGCTAGTGACGACGAGGTCAGGTTGCGCCTTCCTGGACAGAGACGTAGTACTGGAAGCACGTCAACAACTGCATCCTCAAACACAACTCTGCCTCTCACCACAAGTCGTGGTGGCTCTTCAGGTCGCATGGGTGCTAAGCCTTGCATAGCCTGGGCATTTTTTCAGATCGATAAAGATGACCCAACTCGTGTTATCTGTAACATTTGTCAGCAAAAGCTAAGTAGAGGCCAAAAAATACATAGTTTGAGTACTTCATGCATGAACCGGCACATGGACATGAAGCATAAGTTGCAGTGGGAAGCTCAGTGTGCTACAATACGGCCTAGCCGGCCGGGCCAACCACCGTCTGCCATATCTTGTGCATCCGCGGCCTCTTCATCCTCTGTGACTGGGGAGACAGCAGTCACACCTGTTTTGGGGCGCAGACCTGCCACCTCTTTACCCGCAACAGCCAGCGTGATTGGCAGGTCATCATTTTCTTTGGAGGTGGTAACAGCAGCTGGTGTTGAGCGCTGTCCGACATCGATAGCACCACCTTTGGATCAAGGCAACCTAACATGTCCGCCTGCATCTTCCTCACAGACCGGCAGTTTGCCGGGGACACCCTTATCAACCCCGTCTAAGCACAATAGCCAGCCCTCGGTCCCTCAGATGTGGACAAGTAAAAGACCATTTCCTCCTAGCCATGAGAAAGCTAAGAGGTTGAATTTCACCATCTGCAAGCTCTTGGCTACAGAAATGCTGCCTTTCCGCCTGGTGGACACAGAGGATTTTCGAGACCTTATGTCCGTCGCAGTGCCCCAGTACCAGATGCCCAGTCGGCACTACTTCTCAAAGAAAGGTGTGCCTGCGCTCCACCAGCATGTCGCACACAACATCACCGCTTCTTTGAGAAACTCTGTGTGTGACAGGGTGCATTTCACCACAGACACTTGGACGAGTAGGCATGGACAGGGGCGTTACATGTCGCTGACTGGGCACTGGGTAACTATGGTGACAGCAGGACAAGGGGCTGCTGTCCAAGTCTTGCCGTCCCCACGAGTTGTGCGTCAATCCTCTTTATGTCAAAGTTCCTCCACTGCTTCTGCCTCCTCAACCTCCTCTCGGTCTTGGACCTGCACCCAAAGCCTGTCTGGTCATGCCACAAGCTTTATAACTGCGCAGAAGGGATCCTGCACACCTCCTTACTATGCTGGCAGTAGGGCTCAACGTCATCAGGCGGTTTTTACATTGAAATGTCTGGGAAATGTGAGTCACACAGCTGAGGAGTTGTGGTCAGCTCTGGAGAACCAATTTCATGAATGGTTGT
The DNA here is from genome assembly GCF_046119375.1 of Phyllobates terribilis. Taxonomy (NCBI): domain Eukaryota; kingdom Metazoa; phylum Chordata; class Amphibia; order Anura; family Dendrobatidae; genus Phyllobates; species Phyllobates terribilis. Next base: position 746,714,478 of record NW_027362764.1, on the reverse strand, counting down.
CTCCACTGGACCTGAAACCAGGGAAGGCCGTGTGCGACAATGCTGCAAACCTGGGTGCGGCCCTTCGCCGGGGCAATGTCACACACGTGCCTTGTATGGCTCACGTGTTGAACCTGGTTGTCCAGCAATTTTTAGCCCACTATCCCAGACTAGATGGCCTTCTGCAGAGGGCACGGTCGCTGTGTGCTCACTTCCGCCGTTCGCATCCCGCAGCTCAGCGACTTACATCTCTACAGAAGTCGTTGGGCCTGCCACTTCACCGGCTAAAATGCGATGTGCCTACCCGGTGGAATTCAACTCTGCACATGTTGCAGCGACTGTGGCAGCACCGACAAGCCCTGGTGCAATACGTTCTGACGTATAGCCTGGGCCAACGAGATTCAGAGGTGGGGCAAATCACGCTGGAGGAGTGGTCTCAGATCAGGGACCTATGCACCCTTCTGCACAGTTTTGAAATGGCGACGAAGATGTTTAGTGCTGACGATGCCATTATCAGCATGACTATTCCAGTGATTTACATGCTGGAGCACATGTTAAACAGAATTCGGAGTCAGGTGGTGGCACAAGAGGAGGTGGAGGAAGTAGAGGAGGAGGAGTTGTATGCGGAAGGGCTAACATCTGCAAGGTCCAGACGGTCGGCAGCACCAAGGCGGCAGGCATGTGAGGGTGGGGGAGATGGTTTTACCAGGGCGCATGGTAGCAGCCAAACTAGTGAGGAAGGTGCAGGAGCCCAGGAAGAAGTGGAGGACGAACTGATGGAAGACTCATCAGATGAGGGAGACCTTGATCACATTTCTGTTGTGCGAGGTTGGGGGGAGAGGACAGAGGAAGGAAGCATGATTGTTACTTCGCCACCAACACAACAGGGACTTGGTGCTCCTGGATGCGCAACACACATGAGTGCCTTCTTGCTGCACTACCTGCAACATGACCCTCGAATTGTGAGAATTAGAAATAATCCTGACTACTGGGTTGCCACACTGTTAGATCCCCGGTACAAAAGTAAATTTGCAGAAATTATTCCTGCCATAGAAAGGGATGCACGCATGCAGGAGTATCAGCAGAGACTGTTGCAGAATCTTACATGTGCTTTTCCACAAAATACCAGTGGTGCACGTAGTGAATCTCACAGTTCCAACTTGCCAACCGTGGGACCGTCAAGTGTTCAGCACTCAAACCGTAACAGAACCAAAGTATCTGGTGGTAACATCAATTTTGCGGAATCATTTCACCACTTTTTTAGCCCATCCTTTGCAAGGCCACAGGAGACAAGAAGTCTGACACATAGTCAACGCCTAGAGACGATGGTACAGGAGTATCTCCAAGTAAACATTGAAGCCACGACTGTGTCACTGGACCCTTGCTCTTTTTGGGCTTCCAATCTGGATAAATGGCCGGAGCTAGCCACTTACGCCTTGGAGATCTTGTCATGCCCCGCAGCCAGCGTTCTGTCTGAACGTGTGTTCAGCGCTGCTGGTGGTGTGCTGACAGATAAGCGCACGCGGCTCTCCACTGATAATGTAGACAGACTCACGTTCATAAAGATGAACAAATCATGGATCCGAAACGACTTTTCTACCCCTGTGTCATCCTGGGGAGAGTAAAAGCTTGATGATTGTTTAAAATCACCCTACCAACCGTTTTAAGCTTTCAAATTACTAATCATGTTTATCTGTATCTTGACTGGAAAATAATTTGGGCTTTGTAGCAGTGTGCAGCACTGATTCTATTAGGCCATCTATAATAAGCTCCACCAGATTTAAAATTACTAATCATGTTTATCTGTATCTTGACTGGAAAATAATTTGGGCTTTGTAGCAGTGTGCAGCACTGATCCTATTAGGCCATCTATAATAAGCTCCACCAGATTTAAAATTAATAATAATTTTTAGCTGCATCTAGCCCGGAAAATAATTTTGGGGCTCCGAGATGCGCAAGACACATAAGTGCCTTCTTGCTGCACTACCTGCAGCATGACCCTCATATTGTCAGAATTCAAAGTAATCATGACTACTGGGTTGCCACACTCTTAGATCCCCCAAACTTTTCGATCAACCTTTTCATTTTAATAAAGACCAAAAAAATGGTCATTTTTGAAATTATAAGCATTAGCAGGTTGTTAGAAACTGAAATCAAACAGTTTTCAACTCAAAACTTTATTCTAGGTGATGTTACATTTTCACATAGGACCCCTTGTTCGAAAGGAGCTTCTGAACTCTCTCGTCCATTGAATTTGTCAGGTTTTGGATGGTTTCTGCTTCAATTGTTTTGCATGAGGACAGAATACCCTCCCAGAGCTGTTGCTTAGATGTGAACTGCCTCCCGCCATCATAGACACTCCTTTTAATGATGCTCCAAAGGTTCTGAATGGGGTAGAGGTCAGGGGAGCATGGGGGTCACACCATAAGTTTGTCCCCTTTTATGCCCATATCAGCCAGAGATGCAGATGTTTTATGTGCAGCATGAGATGGTGCATTATCATGCAGAAAAATGATCTTGCTGTGAAATACACGGTTCTTCTTCTTGAACCATGGCAGGAAGTGCTGTTTGAGAAAATCCACATACATTATGGAGTTCATCTTTAGCGCCTTCAGGGATCCTAAAGGGGCCGACAATCTCTCTCCCCATGATTCCAGCCCAAAACATTACTCCACCTCCTCCTTGTTGGCGCTGTAGCCGTGTTTGCGTGGGGTGTCCATCAACCAGCCATCCTCCACTCCATCCATCTGGACCATCGAGCGCTGCACGGCACTCATTCGTGAACAAAACAGTTTTGAAATCAGTCTTCATGTAATGTTTGGCCCACTGGAGCCGTTTCTGCTTGTGTGAAGTGGATAGAGGAGGTCGACAGGATGGCGTATGCACAGCTGCAAACCTCTGAAGGACCCTGCATCTTGTTGTTCGGGGGACGTTGGAGGCACAAGCAGCTTCAAAAACTTGTCTGCTGCTATGACAAGGCTTTTTTGCCGCTGCTCTTTCAACCTGACGTAATTGCCTGTAGGAAAGAGTCCTCAATTTGCCCTTATCAGCACGCACACGTGTGTACTGTGAATCAGCTACATACTTCTTGATTGCCAAGACACTTCATCCTGATCATCGCACAATGTTGATTGTAGTCATGCCTTGACCTAAACACTCCACAATTTGTTGCTTCTCAGCAGCCGACACATCCTTTTTCTTTCCCATTTTGGCAGAAAATGTAGGCTGCTGAATAATGTGAGAGAGCCTTCTTAAGTAGTCTTGCCTTTCATTGGACACACCTGCCAAACTAATTAGCACTGGTGTCTGCAATTGCTTACAGTGATATAAAGAGCCCTGACACACATCACCATCAATGAGTTTAACTGACAAACAAACAAATTCTTCCCTTATCACTCCTAAACACTTTTTGCATAATAATTTGGAACACAGTGTACATGTGCTTTTCCACAAAACACCAGTGGTTCACGTAGTGAATCTTACAGTTCTAACTTGCCAACCGTGGTCTGTATGGAGTTGTTCAATAAAGGGCCCAAAATTAAGATAACATAGATGGGAGAGGTCTCTATGAATAGGATACCCTGTGAGGGCCAGGCAAAGGGAAAGTTGGACTGGATGGAATCCTATATGGATTTGGGGAGGGAGACATCGAGGGCCTCAGACTTCGCTGCATTGATTTTAAAATTTGACCATGTAACAAAGTGATCTATTTCAGCCATAACAGCATGGATGGATATATGTGATTGAGTGATATATACTAGGACATCATCAGCAAATAGAGAGCACTTGTACTCGGTGCCTCCCACCTCAATCCACCTAATATTGGGGTGATGGCGAATTGATGAGAGCAGGTGCTCCGTCACTAGGATGTATAAGAGAGGGGACAGAGAACATCCCTGCCTTGTCCCATTGGTGATTGTGAAAGGTGATGAAAATGTTCTGACGCGCCCCCTGGGCCTTGGGACACCCGGAGCCGGACCCTTTTTGGTGGATGCTGGTGGTTGTAGTCTCCGTGGCGGCAACCCGGTTCCGTGGCTCAGGGCGGTCAAACCAGTGGCGGAACTATTTATGTGGTTTTGATGTTTAAATGTCCGACTACGCCACCCGTGGATTGCGGTCAGAGTGAACCGCCGCTCCAGGGCAGACCGCTGAGGCTGGTGTTGTGGGTGCAGCAGAGCGTAGCATAACTCCCCACGGGAGGAGTATAGCCTCAGGGCAGTGTATGCGGAGGATGGGGGTGATGGTGCAGGGCAGCAGCAGTAATGACACGGAGTCAGTGATGCAGTCCAGGGCCTTTACTCACAGTTCTTATTATCCAGACCACGTCTGCAGGTAACGGCTGCCCACGTCGTACTGTGCTCACCAGGTGAGGGGCTCAGACAACTCCCAGATAACTTTGGAGCGCTTCACAGGACCCCCTTTGTGTGTCCTTTGTCTGGCCTTTCTTACCAACCCTTCTGTCCGGCTACCTCGGGCCTCCTCTTGGTAAACTTGGCGCCAGTTTCCCTGACCCTATGTGGTGCCTTCCTAGCGGGTGTAGCGAGGGGCTGCGCCACATAAAATGTCACAGCCTCCTGTTTCTAGCTGAGGGTCGTTTCCTGCCTCCACTAGTTTCTGGGACCGGTCTCCCCCTTTGGCCTGACCCCTCCACGCAGGTGGATTCTGGCGTGCGGTGGCGACTCGCCCGTCCGCACCCCTGAGATCCCTTCGTTCCTCGTTCCTGGAGCCTTCTCCGCTCCTCTTCCTTCCTTCTCCCTCTTCCAGGCCTGGGCCTCTGTTACTAGGCCCGCCTCCGGAGCAGTGCTCATGCAGAGCCCCTGCTCCCTGCCACTTCTGCTCAGACTTCTCTGCACTGAACTAAGATGGTGCCCACCTTTTATACTCCCTTCTCAATGCACCCAGGAACTGCTTCCTCTCTGCTCCTGCACTACAGGGTTCCCCTTCCTCAGTGTTCCCTCCCCCCACTCCAGCCAGGGACAGGGACTGTCGTGCCCATCTCAGGGGCATATTGGTCGCCCTGCCCCATGGCAATGTGGTGTAATGCATGCAGGTGTCGGGTCCTGATCCACACTACATCCTTACCTGAGAGTGAGATATCACACCTCTGGGTGAGGTGCAATACCTCTGTAGCAACCGAGCCCTCAGGGTGCTACAGTTCCATTTATCTTCAGCCTAGGTGACGTATTGCGATACAGGGCCGTGATTTTGGCTATAAAAGGGTCCCCTAGACCCCTACCCCAAGCTTTTTAAGAGAATCATATATGGCGTGCCAGGAGACTCTATGGAATGCTTTCTCAGCATCCAACGAGAGTATCTAATTACAAATTTTTAACTGCATCTAGCCCAGGAAATACTTTGTGCCTAGTAGCAGGGTCTGCTAGTCAGCAGATTATCCCGGCTGTTAAGCAAGCTACACCACCTGTAGTTTGGACACTTCATTTTTTCAAAGGAAATGCTTCGGGACCACGGGATACTCAGTGAAGAGCATCAGGAGGCACCCCAAGGCATAGGGGCTGGGACTGGCAGTAGGATGCCTTGCGGTGGACAGCCGAGCTCGATCCTTATAAAAGCTTTTTAACTGCAGCAGCTTTAGTGGACGCTACTGGAGCTGGAATTACGCGGCTGCTGGCATGAGACTTGCCCTCCAATAGATCCTTGTAAATGGATTTAAAGTGCATTCATTCAAATTAGAGAGACAATTTAAATTAAAAAGCTTAGAGCTGCCTCCACCACAGGGGGGCTCGCTCGACCCACCAGCGGACAGGCACCAGTATTGGGAGAGGGGGGCTGGCCATCAGGGTTCACCGCGGCTCTGGCACAAACCCGGCGACACGGAGGTGGCACGGGCAGGAGCGGACTGGCCGTGTCGGCTTCTCACTTTTTGGATTTTAGAAGGGCATGACATGCCTATATCTGTGTCTCCCCCTCCTTTTACTCCTCCACCTCTTTTATTTTCGCATGACTATATGTACTTGTCACTTTTCCATGTGTTAGTTATGTCTTCTGAGCAGTTTGTCAGCTTTTGGACACCTTTGAAGGTGTTTTCTATGTGTTTCTATGTGTTTTTGTTTGCCTGCCATTGGTTTTAACGGTGTTCGAAGGTGTTCGGCGAACACACGGGTGTTCGACGAACCGAACCGAACTCGAACACTACGGGGGTGGCTCAACACTAGTCTAGACCAATAAATGCTAGGTTTCTCCTTGTATACTTAAGAAGCATGTCAAGCAAACACTAGACCACAATAACCAATGCTCTCCGACAGCGTGCCATACTGTAGCGTTAAACTATTGAGCATAATCATCCATAAACAGTATATGATTGTCCATATGCCGCTTTAGTGTAAGTCAAAGAGCTAAGCGTGCCTTCACGTAACGTTTCTTTACAGCTTTTTTTTTGTTTTATGGTTTTGTTTTATGTTGTTTTTTAGGGGTTTTTTTTAGATTCCATTAGGTATATGTAGTATGAAAAGCCTCGGATAAGGGTCGTCTTTGTTCCCATCACCAACACATGTTCAGTGCTATCCTATAAAGGATAAAAAGGATCAGAAAGACCACTTAAGTCTTATGAATGTCCAAAAAATTTTTGCTCATTAATTTTTTCATTTTATTAATATATATTTATAGTGGACAAAGCTCCATTTTCCAGAACAAGCCTCCAGAGTTACTGCATAGACAATGGCACACATTTACTAAGACAAACTTTTTGTACTTTAGCTAGAACTGATTTTTTGAGAGTAAAGATTACCGAATTTTTTGAAATTCAAACTTGTCAGCTTCCCAATAATTTGATTCCCAGCAAAGCACTGTAAAGCAAGAAAATGAGCGTGTAACGCTATAAGGTCTCCTAGGACTGTATTCATCATTTTTTTGCTTTTTAGCGCAAATATAGCCTTAGTAATGTCAAAGTGACCTCGCCATAGAAGATGACTATGGGTGAACAGATGGTGGCTGTTTATCACAGCTGTGTTGTCGCACACTATCTGTACAGTTTATTCAGTGTTTATGGCTTTCTCTCCCCATCTCTATGGTTAAGCTGTGAGCTGTAACATTCTCTCACTATCCAGATTCACAAGAAAAAGGCTGATGCATTCCCTGCCTCGACTTTTATACAGTCTCTGATAGTTCCTCTTGATAGAGTTACAAGGCATTATGAAGATGTCTTCTCTGTTCATGTGAGTCTTCTCTGGTTGATGCAATCTTTTGCATTGTATAAAATTCAGGCATTTATTGACAATTTGCACAAATCAAATAAAATTGTACAAATTCAATTCGTATTGAATTAATCATCTATAGTGGAGAGATCACTGATACAGTAAATAGGGATATGTCTCTTAATAAATTTGGTGGTCTTGTCTCCTCCATTGGTGGTTCTCTGCTTATTCCCTGCTACTTTTATCCTCAGTTTTCAAAATGAACATAGAAAAGTAAAAAGTAACCAATTTTAGCATAAATATAACCTGCAGAGTCAAAATGTTTAATTGTTTTTTACTCCGAAAAAGTACCTCAAAGTCGGTGGATAGATTATCCCAATAAAGCTAAGAGAATTTTCTGGCCTCTTTAAAAATGGAGACCATAAAAGAAGAAAAGAAAAGAAGCTATACTCCAACCTGGAATCTGCTCCCTGCTCCAACACTGCCACTCCAACAGTCTTCGCTCGACATCACAACCATCATTCACCACCATCATTTAACTGACCTTTGCAGCAATTGTGGCCTCTGATTGGCTCCAAAAAGATGTATTTATGCATTATTTTCTTATATAAACTACCCCTTTGTCACAAACCATTCCTCCCTTTTGGATCTCACTTACCATATGTGCTCCAGAATGTGTCTTTTGATGCTGGGGCTTAGCATCATGCGGAAGAAATTAAGAAAATTGAGCTTTGACACTAAAAAGAAATATTAAAAAATGAAACAGCAGAAAATATTGCATTAAAAAGCTACAAAAAAATGAACTGGTTGGGCCAACTTCTGTCCATGAACAATAGACAAGTCGATTGATACTAGTTCACATGGATCGGCAAAACAGCAAGCATGTTGGTGGTAGATACCCTGTTTGTACGGGTTGATGTCCAGCCATCTAGAATTTAAAAGGGTTCTCCACTGCTTGGACAAGCCCTTCTCAATTCGTATGTTTGCCCCCAGTAGAATAATAACATTTATACTCACATCCAATGCCAGTGCGGTTCCAGTGACATCGGTACTGGCACTCCCGGGGATCGCGTGACTTACTACTAATCAGCGCTGGCTTCACTCTCCCCGCCTTCGGACAAATCACATACATCAGGAGGAAGTGAGGGCTGCTGCTCTCCTACTTTTTCCAGATGTATGTGATACACTCGAAGGAGGGAAACGGAAGCCAGCGCTGATTGGCTGCAGGTATCGCATGACATAACAATGACACGCGATCCCCAGGAGAGCCAAAGCCAGCACTGCTGGAGCAGCACCAATACCGGGGGGTGAGTATAAGTGTTATTATTTTACTGGGGGGAAACATAGGAATTGAGATGATGTTGTCCGAGTAGTGGACAACCCCTTTCATGGCCCAGATGGGTAATCTGGTTAGCTGATCACGGGCCAATAATTAAGAGAGCATTTGCCAATTATCACTCTGTGTAAATGAGACTTAACAGGAACTTGTCATGAGGATAATGCTGCCTGAAGCATGGGTAACATAAGTTAGACACTGGCTGTGCCATTGTAGATGGTGTATGTATATATACAGTGTTTCAGAGTAAACATACTTAGAAAAACAGTATCTTCGATGACTACTCCAAAGTAAATCCCTGGCAGATTCTTCTCAGCCCAATCCCCATGACCAACAGGTCTTAAGCTATGTGTGTGTATAGAAAGACATCTGTCCGTCTAGGAGAGCAGAACGGGGAGGAGACACCAGGGACCTGACTCTTGGACTAGTCATCCCAGACACATAAGCTCCAGTCGGTTTGTCTAAGGGTATGTGAACACGATCAGCGCTCACTGCGGATTGGACTCAGCGCAAGTATGCTGCGTGCAATCCGCAGCGGCTGGATGTTACAGCATAGTGGATGGGATTTGTAGAAATCCCATGTCCACTATGCGTCTGCGGGACGCCCGCGGAAAGTGACATTTGGCTCGTCTTTCCAGACCGCAGCATGTCAATTTCTCCGGCGGGCTTTTCCCATAGACCTAATCTCTATGGGGAAAGTCTGCATGTAAAAAAAAAAAAAAAGAGGCCGGCGCTCATTTGCATAATGGACGGAAGCCGGAGGCGGCTTCTCTGCAGCCGGCTCCGGATAGTCTGCACATATCCTATGTTTACTATGAAATGTTGCAGCGTTTCAGAGTAAAAGATACAGAGCTATAATGGTTCAGCCAGGCTCTGATTGATGCTGCCAGTGGTTCGAGCAGCATTAACCTAATGACAAGTTCCCTTTAAGACAGATGCACTAAAATACTGAGATCAGTGTAATCGAATCTTTATTATAAAGTAAAGCCATTCCCTACTTGCACGGTCAATGTCATACATTTACTATTCTTCTCCTTAAAGGTTGATATAATCATCGTGGCTGAATATATTCAGCCACTAAATCTTACTTGTCAATTCTCTCCGTTTTTTTCTGGGAAGAATTCAGATTCCTACAAAGGTTTCGAATTCTAATGGGAAACCTCCCGGAAATCAACATTTTGGAAGGATTCTTGTGCACAATGTTTAGATGCGTTTGGCATCAGACCAAGGCTTGTCGTCTAAATGCAATTTCTGTGGGCAGGAAATAGTCTTTGTGGGAGCTGTGGAAGGGCGTGGAGTGGGGCATGGCCTGAAAAAGGGTGGAGCAAAAAGCGCACTCAAAACCATCCTGGACAAATGTAAGGTGCCCCAGCGAGGTAGTCGTGGGCGAGCTGTAGCCCCCTCTTGCTCTGGCACCCTACAGACAATTCGTGTCCTCCCTCTGATGTGTGGCTGTGTATGTGGGGCTCTCCACTTACTTCAAACCATCCGATCGCAGCTGTCTCTAGGCATTTCTCTTCTGGGACCAGGGCAGCAATAAATTCAGAGGACACGAGGTTCTTAACCATAACTTGGACTTTACTTGGGGAAGAGGAATATGTACAGTATTTACAGGCAGATATAATGGATAAGGCCCGACAGGCTATTATCTCCCTCACAGGCGCTGGCAACATCTTCAGCCCTGGTTCCCTCTTTAAGTGAAGCATCTCTGTGACTCTAATCTCTAGCCCAAGAGACTCTTCTGCAATACCAACAGTGTTCCGGATCCAATATCTCCCCCACGTCTTAGCCTGGAGTCCTATTTATCTTCCTCTGCTTCCTGCAGACTAGAAGTGCCCCGGGTCCTTAATACCTCTGTTGAGTTTCTCGGGCCAGCTAACAGGACTCTTGCGTAGGGAGACTTTTACACTGGTGATCCCACTGTCTGAGGGTATGGAGCTCCCGTCTACCATAGCAGCCACCATATAGTCAGGCTGCCCGTACAGTTCACTGTCCTATCTCTTACTACTCATCACTTCCTGCTTCTGGAAACTAAGCAGGGATTTTCCTAAAGTGCCCACCCTCTGTGGACTGTCATAACACAGCATTAACCCCATCATTGTCTGTAACACTGCTAGCAGACTCATCCTGACATCTGCACCCAGGACAGTGGCATCTTGTGGCTGATTACAAGTACTGCAGCCCACAAGGAATTATGCCAGGAACAAGCTCTATAACTCTCAAGGCTTGATCAGGGCACTAAGTTCCCCCTCTACCCTACTGACTGCAGCACTGAAGCTAACCCCTTAGCTTGGCCTCCCAACAGTTCAGAGAGGTCTAACTACAGGGACACTTCCTTTAACTACTTCAGTGCCAAGGGAAGGCAACGTCCTTCCCCACTATTACATTCCCCCACACTTTAATGCTGGTCGTCCCCGACCACACTAAACAATCAATACATATCAGCAGCTATGACATCATATCACATTGCTACATTTACTAAAACATTTTAGTACACGACTGGTCCTGAAGTCTTCTTCTTGAGTAGGAGGCCGGCCCTTCTCGGTTAAGGGCCCCGGAACTGCAATTCAGGACAGTCCATTATCAACTTTCAAACTTCTCAAAAGTACCGGTCCTTCTCGGTAAGAACCCTGGAAACACAATGTCCATGTCCATATTTTTAAGACAGGTCACACACCAATAGCCCTCAATCTCCTTTGAAGGCTGCATTCTGAGGCACACGGTCACAGGGAGCACCCCGTGAGTCACTTTCTTCATGGCCCTAGCGGGGGTCACCGGTTCTTCCCGCTAGGCCGCAAGTCTCTTAGATTTAGAGGACAGACATCCTTACAGTGTGCCTCAGTGTTTCAAATTCCAGCAGAAAAAGAGGCAACAAGCGCAACAAAAATAAAAATAGAAGTAAAAACAAAAAGAGCAGCTTCCTTGGGCACACAACTTTAGTGCTGCTTAAGGCCTTCCTGGCCTGGGAGGTAGGGGAACAGTCCTCCAATTTTTTTCTTTTTCTCAACTTAATTCAACATGGGGCACTACGCCCCCATTGGGAAACAGTCCCAGAAGTAAGACAACAGCTGGTGGGTCCTAGCAAAGGAAGAGGTGAAAGGTCAACGGACCTTTTAGCCAGCTAGCGCACTTCTTCCGGGCCTCCCTCGGCTCCTTCATGAAGGCGGCCCATGCTGTGGACGAAGGTGGCTTCTTCCACCTCCAAGGCTGGTCAGGGTACCGGCTGGGCCCCGGGTCCTCATCCGAGGATGTGGCACTGCCACAGCCAGCCTGCGTAGGGCCGTAGCTGGTAACTGTGAAATTGTGGACGATATTGCTGGTGCCAGCCTGAAATCTTCCAGCAGCTCCCTGCTCAACTGCCTCAGCCCCTCCTGGGTATTTAATTGCTGAATCCGCATCAGGCATCTCTCTGGGAGAGGCGGCTCTACTGCAGCTCGTGAAGTCTTCCTCCTCTTCACTTACAATGTCTCACCACTGCTGTTTCCTGGATTCGTCCTCCTGCAGGACGCCGGCCTTGGGAGGGGGCAAGAATCCTTTAGGGGCTTCTCTAGCCCAGCGCTGCAGGGCCTCTCTCTTGGCGCTTCGCCGAAAGACCTCCTCGTCCTTCTCAAGGACATCTTTTCACTTATACGGTCGGGTGAGTGCAGCCGCATACCACCCTCTAGAGCATTCACACTTTACAAAGTGTACGATGTCTCTCACACGCAGGTTGTGGAGACGGTCAGGCAGATAGTCCTGCTTAATCACTTCACGGGCCACGAACACCTCGTGCCTAGTCCACTCCTCTTCCAGAAATCCGTACCCCTCAAGGATACGGAACTCTATGACCCGCCCCCGGGTCAGGGAACCTCTACCGACTCCCTCCGTGCTGCGTTGGACCCCTCCAGCCAGCCTCTCAGGAAGGTATCAGTCCATCACCGCTGTTCTCGTGGCGTCATCGGGGGGTTGCGGGTAGTCCACTTCAGACTCCCGAGCTCAGCGTAGCGCTTTGCCGAGGGGTTGTTCAGGGCCTCTAGCGCCACCTGCCAGAAATTCTCCTGCGGGGCCCTCTTCCAGGGAGGCCTCGCCTCCGCACCACCGCTTTCAGGCCTAGGGGCCCCTGTCCCCGCGGAAGCTATCGCGGCAGGCGCCGCAGGTGAAACCGGCCACTGGGGTATAGGCTGCTCATCTCCATCAAGCCCCGCTGCAGCTATTGCTCCGACTCCACCGGGATGCTCTCCACCCTCCGCCGAGGGGACGTGCCTTCCGGCATCTGGCTCCAGCACCACATGCGAAACTCGTGGACGAGCAGGCCCAACTCCGGATTGGGCCTAGTGGACCACTGGACGGCCACCGGCGGTAGGGTCGGGGGTTCGCGGGCTGCGCCCACGGATGGATGACTTCCGGCTGTGGCCCCTGGGGTGGTGATCTTCACGAACTCCCCCTCGCCGCTCGTCTCAGACATGTCATTCGCTCCTCCGGCTGCCATTTTCACAGAACGTCCTCTGCAGCATCCTCTTCTCCTGGTGCGCTGGACAGGAAATGGCGCTGGTCGCTTACCGGTGACGCGCGTCCTGCGCGTCCAACTCCTCCTCTTTCTGGTCCGGCCTTCTGTCGCGACCGCCGCATCATTCGTCACTCTCAGCAGCTCCGCCTTCAGCCGCGCCCCTTCTCTGTGCGTGCTGATACTCACTGGGCCCGACTTCGCTTTACGCCGCGCCCTCTTCCTCACTGGACGTCCCATCCTGGGACGCATCTTCACTGCTGGGCCCATCCTTCTTTGGGCCAGAACTCGTAGGGGCTGGACATCTTTTCGCGCTCTCTGGCGCCGTCCACTCCCACGATAGGCGGTTCTTCTCCTAGACTTTACCGCCACTGTCACCATCTTGGAATCCATGCTTCGGGCCGCCATCTTGGGCCGCATGCCTTCCAACACTTTCTCCTCAGTGTTCTGCGTCGGCTCTTCCCCGCTTTCTTCATGCAAGGAGCTCGCATCCTGCCGACTACGCCAAATGTAAGGTGCTCCAGCGAGGTAGTCGTGGGCGAGCTGTAGCCCCCTCTTGCTCTGGCACCCTACAGACAATTTGTGTCCTCCCTCTGATGTGTGGCTGTGTATGTGGGGCTCTCCACTTACTTCAAACCATCAAACCATCCGATTGCGGCTGTCTCCAGGCATTTCTCTTCTGGGACCAGGGCAGCAATAAATTCAGAGGACACGAGGTTCTTAGCCATAACTTGGACTTTACTTGGGGAAGAGGAATATGTACAGTATTTACAGGCAGATATAATGGATAAGGCCCGACAGGCTATTATCTCCCTCACAGGCGCTGGCAACATCTTCAGCCCTGGTTCCCTCTTTAAGTGAAGCATCTCTGTGACTCTAATCTCTAGCCCAAGAGACTCTTCTGCAATACCAACAGTGTTCCGGATCCAATATCTCCCCCACGTCTTAGCCTGGAGTCCTATTTATCTTCCTCTGCATCCTGCAGACTAGAAGTGCCCCGGGTCCTCAATACCTCTGAGTTTCTCCGGCCGGCTAACAGGACTCTTGCGTAGGGAGACTTTTACACTGGTGATCCCACTGTCTGAGGGTATGGGCTCCCGCCTCCCCTAGCAGCCACCATATAGTCAGGCTGCCCGTACAGTTCACTGTCCTATCTCTTACTACTCATCACTTCCTGCTTCTGGAAACTAAGCAGGGATTTTCCTAAAGTGCCCACGCTCTGTGGACTGTCATAACACAGCATTAACCCCATCACTGTCTGTAACACTACTAGCAGACTCATCCTGACATCTGCGCCCAGGACAGTGGCATCTTGTGGCTGATTACAAGTACTGCAACCCACAAGGAATTATGCCAGGAACAAGCTCTATAACTCTCAAGGCTTGATCAGGGCACTAAGTTACCCCTCTACTCTACTGACTGGACCACTGAAGCTAACCCCTTAGCTTGGCCTACCAACAGTTCAGAGAGGTCTAACTACAGGGACACTTCATTTAACTACTTCAGTGCCAAGGGAAGGCCACGTCCTTCCCCACTATTACACAAACTTCACTGAAAGTTTGCAAATATGAACCTTTACATGAAAACTATGAAGACTTCAAAACTTCTACTGGAAATCTATGAACTGTGGTCAAAACATGAATTTAACAGACAACATGTGCTCAATAATGTGACAATAAACAGTAAACTCCTTTGTTTCCCCTAGTAGTAGCTGTAGGCGGACTGAATTTTATTTTTTTAGATCTATTTCTATACATAGGATTTGGAGCACTTTATATAAAAAGCAGAGATCAAACAACTGTAAGATATAAAGGGGTTTTCTGGGCAAAAAAAAACAAAGTTCCACAGGGACTTGGATCTGTACAAACAATAAAAAATAAACTAATTTATTGTGACCTACCTGCACCCACCTGGATCTAGTTAAGGAAACTTCGTGGTCTGCACAGATAGAAGACATTGTTCCGCCTGCCACTGAACCGCTGTGAGCTGTGATTGGCTGCAGTGGGCAGGTGCCTTGAGAATAGGACGTTTTTTACTGATGATGCACTGCCTAAGTCACTTGACCACTGCAGCCAATCACAGGCATCAGCAGTCCGGCAGCTGGTTGAACGTTGATTTCTCTACTTCCTGTGCTAGTGAAGACCATGAAGTGACCTGCACTGGAGCCAGGTAGGTGAGTATCAATCAATTAGTTTTGGTATTTTTTGCTTCTTTCCTGGACAACCCTTTTAGGCCAGGTGTAGACAGCCATAGATTTCCTCTTCCAAGAGAATGCAAATGTCACTCTGATCAGAATGTGATCATAGTCTGAACATAGCATGATCCAATTCTATCGGATGAGAAGAAGATGGAGAAATTTTTTTTCCATCTTTTTCATTCTATCAGTTCGTGGAAATCAGACTGCACTCAGATGTCATCCGAGTGCAGTCCGATGTTTTCCACTCACTCATTGACTTGCTTGGCCGAGTGCGATCCGAATATCAGATCAAACTCCGGCATGCATTGATTTTTTTAGGACATGTGCACAGCCTCATAGACTAACATTGGTCCGATGTTTTATTGGATCACGCTCGGACAGGAAATACAGCCCTTAATGTGAGCAAAATGTTGGACCTAAAAATTACAGAGTTCTAAAGGGGAGATTCAATTAAAGCCACTAGAATTTTTTTTTTATTATAGTTGCTTTACTAGATTAGAAAAATCAGACTAAGCTGCAATACCAGAAGTCGCCTGTGAGTAAAAGTGGCAGTGTTTCTGGAAAAAAAATCAAGCCTTTTTTCCTTAACTAAGAGAGCCCCTTTTAAGATCGTAAGAAATGCTCCATTACCTGTCATTCTCATGATACATAACCAATATCTGTAACAATATTTGCACATGAAGTCCGTTCTGTTCTTGTCTATGGAGTTTCACATGCAACCAGCTTATTTATGTATCTCGTGTGAGTCTAATAGTATGTGCATGAGTGCATGACTAGAAATATGTAGTGCAATTAAGGCTATATGCATTTTATCTATGTGAGGCCCTTGGTTTTTTATTTCTAGGAAAAACATAAGCAGACCACCCCTCTTATGACGGCCAGAAGCCATCTGGTAACCAGAAGGGGAATTCACTGGGAGCAGAATTCTATATATAAGAAACACAATCTGAAAATTGACGATTATACTGTACAGATAGAAAGAAACAAAAAGATCCACCATGGAAAAACGTGTGTAATGGTCGGATCAGATCATAAAATCAGATATTGATATTGGTCGGATTGGTTTTTACATTCAGTCCGGAGAGCATTGTGATATCTGTCCGGAATAATTAACAGCTGACGCTATCGTATTAATCCTTTTATTCCAGCTGCAGAAAACAACATTTTGCATTGTTTTTGGTGTGTGTGTGCCAAAAAATTATTATAGGTCTTGCGCCACTCCACATTTCCATTCTTTTGCACCACATCCAATAGTTCTTTGTTTGTTTGTTTTTTACACAAAGTGGTCGTAGTTTAGAACTCCAGTTATTTTCAGGCTATGTTTACACTCCCCTTGAAAAAAGCACGCTAAGCAAAACGCGCGTCGGGGCAACGGTGGCGGTGCTTCGTGAGCATGGGTAGGTGATGAGGGTTTTTCCCTCCACTTGTACTGAACCTTATGTTGTTATAAAGCATCTGCTCAGGTTTGATAATGCATCTATGTATTAGATGGATAATAATCATATGTACCTATGTGCCTGATTCAGTAATGATTACTGTTACTTATATGGATATAGGTATTAGTCAATATATGCGCAAATTAGCTGTTGAGCACAATTGCCGCCAGCTTTATCATTTCGCTTGACAATCCTCTTCTGAATTACCTTATCATGTGCCGTTTTCTCTATAGTGGCACTTCATGTTTTTAATATTCTCTTCAATAAACGCTATTAATTTTATGCTCTTGTTAGTAGTTTCCTTGGGTATTTTATAACCAAGTGTAGGTTGTATGCTTACACATTGTGTTTTGCTGCATTTTTTTCTGTAGGTAAAACCTGCTCTCTTGGCACGAAAGTAGCTGCTTGCAAAAATCAGGTTTTGCTGCGTTTTTTTCTGCGTTTTTTAGGATCCCAAAGTTCAGCTTTGCTTCCACCACAAGAGATATGTGAAACCATAAAAGCATTTTGGATCAAATTATTTAGTGGAAAAAGATTTTTATGTCTGAAAAAATAGTGACTATTCTGAACAAAAAAGGTTCATGAAAAAATACACAATTACAAATGTAACCGTGGGGTGTGGCTTGAATCGGTGGGGAATACTTCACCTAAAATATTGGTGGAGCATTGAGTTTGTGGACACAGTTTACTTTCACACTTGGGTCGGCCCTTGAGTTGATCAGGTATTGTTCAATTTCACAACTTGGTCAGCCAGTGTTTGCTTTACACATATCGCTAATTTAAATAAACTGTACTAATCCTAACTGCCATCTCAAGCGACTATACCAAGACATTATGGTTTAAACTTGGAAAGTCACAAAAATAAATGTGTTTCACATGCTGCTGTACCTGCCTTTTTCACTAAAAACGCAGCAAAACCTGATACCTGTGTTTTTTGCTGCATTTTTGCACTTACTCATTGCTTTCTATGGGTGAAAAAATGCAGAAAAAAAGCTGAAAGAAGTGATATGCTGCAGTTTTCAAAAACGCTGAAGATTTCCAATGTGTGTGCATGGGATTTCTGAATTCTCATAACTTTTGATGGTACTGTAAAACGCAGCTTAAAATTTGCATAAAAATGCAAAGTTTGCAGCAAAAATGCAACATGTGAACATAGCCTTAGATGGATTTCTCAATTGCAACTTTTAAAAAATTTGCAAAAGAAAGTTACAAACTCACTAACTCACTGCAGTATGGGAAGTGGCATAAAAACTAGAGTAAGGTCTAGTGTTGAGCGAGCACTAAAATGCTCGGGTGCTCGAAGCTCGGGCCGAGCTCGCCGTGATACTCGGGTGCTCGACCCGAGCAACGAGCCCAATGTTAGTCTATGGGAGACTCGAGCATTTTTGCGGTGGCACCCCCGGCAGTCTTTTAAAATCCTAACAAGTGCCCAAAACGATAGTGACAGTGCTCAAATGACATGGGGACAGCATGGGGATCGCCCCAGGAAGCATTTCTGACCCCCAGGTCACTGCTGTCAACAACGTTGTCAGAGGTATTAAGCCACTTTTACGGGCTCACAATAAAACGTTCAAAAACGAAAGTGAAACTTTTTTTCCTGTGAAATATGTTAAGGAACATCCTTTCCAGGGAAAAGACTTGTGTATAAGTTAAAATAAATGACCAAAAACAAAAATACTCCTCCACACCTTCGGCTATGTTCACAAGTAGCATTTTTTATGCGTTTTTGCACTTTTGTATTGCTTTCAACTATGACAAATGCATTCACCGGGAAATGTCATTTTAACATTTTACAACCTTATCTGGCCATGTGCTGTGTGACACATGCATAAAGTGCTGAAAAGACATGGGAACAGCATGGGGAAGACCCCTGGAAGCATCTCTGACTCCCAGGTCACTGTCTAAAAGTGTGCCCATCATAAGTGATCCTTGCCGCATCAGAAGATGCAGACTTGCAACTATCCCCATGCAAGTTCTAGTCCCAGGGCAGTGTTCAATTGTACCTCCCCCATTCCTTGCAATACAAGCGCAAGTATGCAGCCTGCCACCCACCCACCCACCCTCAGGCTGCAATACCATACTGCTTGCTTGCTTGAACTTGAAATTGGGCCTTTTAGGCATGTGGAGGTGGAATCTGGCCACCACGTCATGGCTGTGTTGGCGGCCTGGAATCCATACTCAGTCCCCAGCCGCCAGGCGGCCGGGTGTCCATACTCGGTCCCCAGCCGCCCCGCGGCCGGGTGTCCACACACGGTCCCCAGCCGCCTGGGGGCAGCCGGGTGTCCATAAACGGTCCCCAGCCGCCCCTATTTCTCCTTGGAACATCCCCCCACACACTTTTCTTAGCCTGGCCTGCTTTAGGCAGCATTGGACGAGCCCACCAGAGAACCAGACTCCTCCGGTGGGCCCTGACTTCTCCATCGGTGGAGTTGAGAGTGCCAAGGTGAGGAGCATGATGATGATGACAGAAGTTAGCATCTGCTATGTTTTCTTTTAATGCAAGTGTAAGTGTGCAGCCTGCCACCCACCCACCCCCAGACTGCAATTCCATACTGCTAGCTTGCACTTGAAATGGGGCCTTTCAGTTTGGAGGAGGCCGAAGCTGGCCACTACCTCATGGCTGCTTCGGCAGCGAGGTATCCATACTCAGTCCCCAGCCGCCCCTATTTGTCCTGGTGTGCCTTATACAAAAGATTAAGCGCGTATACCAAAACATTACCTGTGCCCTCCCCAGTGCATTTAGTGGGAAGGAGAGCCTATTCCGCTGTAGTGTGTGCATGCCAAACCCCTGTTCATGGTACATGCGAAGATGCCTCCCACCTTGCACCTGTCGTTGCAGACTTGCAACTATCCCCATTCAAGTCCTTGTCCAAGGGCAGTGTTCAATTGTACCTCTCCCATTCCTTGCAATGCAAGCGCAAGTATGCAGCCTGCCACCCACCCACCCCCAGGCTGAAATACCATACTGCTTGCTTGCTTGCACTTTAAATTGAGCCTTTTAGGCATGTGGAGGCGGAATCTGGCCATCACGCCATGGCTGTGTCGGTGGCCTGGTATCCATACTCAGTCCCCAGCTGCCTGGTGGCCGGGTGTCCCCGCTTGCTCCCCAGCCTCCAGGGGGTGGCCGGGTGTCCATACTCGGTCCCCAGCCACCCCTATTTGTCCCGGTAACCTTTCCCACACTTTTCTTAGTCTGGCCTGCTTTAGGGCAGCATTAGCCGAGCCCACCGGACTATCAGACTCCTCCGGTGGGCCCTGGCTTCTCCATCAGGGGAGTTGAGAGTGCCAAGGTGAGGAGCATGATGAGGATGATAGAAGTTAGCATCTGCTTTGTTTTGTTGTAATGCAAGCACATGTATGTAGTAGCGGCTAGGCCTGAGGTGGTCAGCATTTTGGCGCATATCCTACCTCCTCCGAGGATTGCTGGATGTTTTCCTGCTACTATCCAAGTTCTATGACTCCTGTTAAAACAAAGCTTCAGGTGATAAATGATGGATGAGGTAGTGGCAAAGGAGAAAGAGCAGGAGGAACAGGGCCCATTCACATCAATATCAGGCCAGTCAACCAGATATGTCTTGTAGGATATGTTTCTGTAACAAAAGGAGCGGTTCGGCTACACAGTTATAGGGCATACAGTGAGTGCAATGCCTACCAAAAATTTCGAGGCACTCCAATGCCTCTTGGAAATGACATGGAGGTCAGAGGGCGTTAACTAAACCCTTTTTTCCATTTATAGCAACTGGGTCTCCTGTGCACTGTTGGCCTAAGCAGTGAATGGAAGGCTTTCCAAAAATTATGAGGAACTGCAATGCCCCTTACAAGAGCCATGTGTGGCACCCCAGGGGTCTGGTCACCACAGTAATAGAGATATTACGTCGGAGAGCAAGTGGGAGGTTTCCTGGTCAGGATCCCTTAAACATGCAACATCCTCCTGCCCCACTCCTGGGAGGGGAGAATTCTGCCCTTATAAACTGGATCTGGGGCGGGGTTGAGTGAGTCAGAGAACAGAGAACAGTCAGAGTCAGAGTGAGAGCAAGGTAAAGTAACAGCAAGGAGCTCTGTAGGAGCTAGGAGCTAAAGACCAGGGGCTGGAAGCTGAGCAGAGCTCGCCCTGGCAGAAGACAATAGGAACCGGACACAGAAGTCCGAGGCTGTGAGGACTTATATATCCAGCAGCAGAAACCAGCCGGCAGGGGATTTCAGGTCCTCTGGCCATAGAAGCCCGGAGGCTCAGTCACAAGCAAGGGACCAGCACCGCCGGCGTGGAGCGGAGGCTAACAGAAGGCCCCAAGTCACCAGCCATACGGGTGAGCACTACACGGTACACTCAGGGACGTGGGCTACTTCTACCCGCTTACAGCAAGGTAGCCAGGAAGAGTGCAGGCAGACGGGAAGGCCTACAACTCCACCTGGCCAGGGGAACTCCTGCTTGCTCACAGACTGACCAGGCCTCTTATGCTAGCCAGTACTCCCGGGAGGGTCTACCTTATAATCATCAGTAAAGACCCTGAACTGCACTGCAAAGACTCTGAGTCGTTCCTGCTGCGCTCGTGCACCATCACCCCCATCATCCACACTCACTGCCCTGAGGCTATACTCCTCCCGTGGGGAGTTATCCCATTCTATGCTGCGCACACAACACCAGCCTCAGCGGTCTGCCTCGCAGCGGTGGTACTCCCTGACCGCAATCCACGGGTGGCGCAGTCGGACAATTAACCTCAAAACCTAAGAAAGACTGCCACTGGTTTGACCAGCCTGAGCCATGGGACCGGGTCACCGCCACGGAGACTACAGACCCCAGAGACCCGGCACCGGGTATCCCACACACGTGTACACACGGCCCAGTGGGTCTCCCATAATATTTGCTTATGCTTTCCAAGCAAAAGCTGCCAAAAATTAGGATGCAGCAACTTGCAATGCCCCTTACAAGAGCCATGCAGTACCGCATATTACAAACATAAGACCCATTATTGGGGAGTGGGTGTCCCATAGTATTTGCTTATGCCTTGCAAGCAAAAGCTGCCAAAAATTAGGATGGAGCAACTTGCTATGCCCCTTACAAGAGCCATGCAGTACAGCATATTGCAAACATAAGTCCCATTATTGGGGAGTGGGTGTCCCATAGTATTTGCTTATGCCTTGCAAGCAAAAGCTGCCAAAAATAAGGACGGAGCAACTTGCAATGCCCCTTACAAGAGCCATGCAGTACAGCATATTACAAACATAAGTCCCATTATTGGGGAGTGGGTGTCCCATAGTATTTGCTTATGTCTTGCAAGCAAAAGCTGCCAAAAATAAGGACGGAGGAACTTGCAATGCTGGCACCCTGGTGGTATAGTGGTGGTGGAGGCTGAGAATAAGGAGAAGAAGATAAAACAGCCGAAACGAGGAAGCGTATACCCATGTGTGGGTGTGAAGCGGTGCATGTGAATACACCTCCCGAAATAACACAGTGGATTTGACTTTATGTTACTCTGCTGTCATTTGGTGGTGATGAGAAGTCTGGCCCAATCCAGCCCTTGTTCATTTTGATAAGGGTCAGCTTGTCAGCATTGTCAGTTGACAGGCGAGTGCGCTTATCAGTTATAATTCCCCCAGCGGCACTAAAAACACGCTCCGTTAACACGCTAGCGGCAGGGCAGGCCAGGACCTCCAAGGCGTACAGAGCGAGTTCATTCCAAGTGTCCAGCTTGGATACCCAATAATTAAAAGGCACAGAGGAATCATGGAGGACCCTGGTACGGTCGGCAAGGCACTCCCTCACCATCTTTTGAAACTTTCCACTCCTTGTGAGAGTACCCCACGCCTCAGGGCCTGTAAGCTGGGCAGGTGTCAGAAAACTGTCCCAGAACGTTGACAGTGTTCCCCTGCCTCTGCTGGATTGGAGTTGCATCTCTCTCGCCTGTACGCCTTGGTTGGGCAACGTGTTCAGATGGGAATTTTTTTAAGAGTTCTGCAGCAAGGGCCTTCTGGTACTGCCCCATTTTTGTAGACCTCTCCACCTCAGGAATAAGAGAGTGAAAGTTCTCCATGTAGCGGGGGTCTGCAAGTGTCACCAACCATTAATGACTGTCACCCAACATTTTGACAACGCGAGGGTCACGGTTAAGGCAGCGTAACATAAAGTCAGCCATGCGTGCCAGACTGGTAACGGGCAAGATTTCCGTGTCCTCACCAAGATGACGACTGACCATGCTCTCCTCCTCCTCCTCCTCCTCTTCCTCATCCCTCCTGTCCTCAGGCCACCCACGCTGAACCGACGGTATGACACTTGTACAGGTACTACCGTCTACAACGAATGATAGCAGCTCCTGTTCTTCCTCCTTCTCCTCCTCCTCCTCCTCTCCCTCATTGTCCCCCAATGCACGTTGGGATGAGATGAGGCTGGGCTGTGTGTAATCGCCCGCTACGGCTTCTTGATCCATCTCATCATACTCTGGCTGCAATGCCTCCTCTTTAATTCTCTGCAGAGAGCGTTGCAAAAGACAGACAAGTGGGATGCTGACACTAATGATGGCGTCATCGCCACTCACCATCTTGGTGGCCTCCTCAAAGTTTGTCAGGATGGTACATATGTCAGACATCCAGGTCCACTCCTGAGGTCTTATGTGTGGAGTCTGACCTGAATATCGACGGCCTTGTTGCAGCTGCTACTCCACAACTGCTCTCTTCTGCTCACAAATCCTTTGCAACATGTGGAGGGTAGAGTTCCAACGTGTGGGGACATCACACACCAGTCGGTGTTCCGGAAGCTGCAAACACTGCTGCAACACAGCAAGGGCGGCGGAAGCTGTAGCCGACTTGCGAAAATGAGCTGATAGGCGGCGTACTTTCACGAGCAGATCTGTCAACTCGGGGTACGATTTAAGAAACCGCTGAACCACGAGGTTATGCACATGAGCCAGGCATGGTACGTGTGTGATCTCACCTCGCCTCAGAGCCGCCACCAGGTTACGGCCATTGTCACACACGATCATGCCGGGATGTAGGTTCAGCGGTCTCAGACACAGATCTGCCTGCTCTTTCACAGCTGTCCACAACTCACAAGCAGTGTGAGGTTTATCACCTAAGCTTATGAGTTTCAGCACAGCCTGTTGCCGCTTGGCGGAGGCAGTACTGCAATGCTTCCAGCTTGTAACTGATGTGGTGATATCTGAGATGGAGGCTGAACATGAGGAGGAGGAGAAGGAGGAGGATGCGCAGGAGCTGTACACTGTGGGGGCAACTCTGACTCACATAGGGCCCGCAATTCTCGGTGTGGGGAGGATGTGTTCCGTCCCAAGGTCCGACTGGGTCCCGGCTTCCACTATGTTTACCCAGTGTGCCGTCAGGGAGATGTACCGTCCCTGGCCACAAGCACTTGTCCACGTGTCCGTTGTCAGTTGGACTCTCCCAGTAACTGCGTTGTTGAGGGCACTGCAGATACTTTGGGACACGTGCTTGTGTAGTGCGGGGATGGCACACCGGGCAAAATAGTGTCGGCTGGGGACCGAGTACCGAAGGACGGCCACCGCCATAAGATTGCGGAATGATTCCGTCTCCACCAGCCTAAAAGGCAGCATTTCCAACGCAAGTAGTCGTGAAATGTGCGAATTTAGGACTGTGGCCTGTGGGGCGTTAGCTGCGAATTTCCGCTTTCTTTCAAAGGTCTGGGATATGGACAATTGAACGCTGCGGTGGGACGTGGATGTGGACGTTGATGCTGTTTCTTGAGAAACTGCCATAACAAGTGAAGACTGAGAGGAGGGGGCATCTTTACATGCAGTATGGACAGGGGATTGCCTTGCACACACAACAGGGGGTTCTATTGCACGCACAACAGTGGAAGAAGCAGTGGTGACACCCACTTACACTGGTCGTGGACCCTGGGTTTCGCCCCACAAAGTCGGGTGCTTTGCTGCCATGTGCCTGATCATGCTGGTGGTGGTCAGGCTGGTAGTTTTGTCACCCCTGCTGATGCTGGCATGGCAAGTGGAACATATGGCCTTTTTGGGGTTATCAGCAGAGTCTTTAAAAAAATTCCAGACTCTGGAAGACCTACCGCTTGTACTGGCAACGTCCCTCGTGTTCGTGTTATGGGGAACGGTTGCCTGCCTTCTGTCTGCGGCCACCACACTGCTTCTTCCTGCCTGTTGGGGTACTCTGCCTCCCTCCCCCTGTGTGCTGCTGGCCTCACTCTGCATGTCCTCCTTCCACGTTGGGTCAGTTACTAGATCATCCACCACCTCCTCCTCTTCCACTTGCGCACCACGATCCTCCTCCTCACTTCCTGGCAATTGTGTCTCGTCATCGTCCACCTCTTGTGACAGTTTGCCAACGTCTACTTCCTGTGGCCGTGGCTGTTCAAATATTTGGGCATCGCAACATGGGATCTCCTCTTCCACCACTTCAAGCGTATCAGGCGAGGGGCCCAAATATGGAAATGGACCAGTGAACAGCTCTTCAGAGTGTCCAAGTGTGGGATCACTTGCTGTCTGACGACACTCGGCATGGTGGGAGGAAGGAGCATCAGGGTGAGAAGGAGTATGCGGTCGAGACTCACGGCTACTAAGAGTTGACCGTGTGGAAGACAGACCGGAGGTGGTGGTGCCCAGGTTACT
Organism: Phyllobates terribilis; assembly: GCF_046119375.1. Classification (NCBI taxonomy): domain Eukaryota; kingdom Metazoa; phylum Chordata; class Amphibia; order Anura; family Dendrobatidae; genus Phyllobates; species Phyllobates terribilis. Next base: position 746,689,296 of record NW_027362764.1, on the reverse strand, counting down.
GGAAGTATTATCTGCTATCCAATTAATAACCTGTTCACACTGATCAGTTCTCAATACTGGTGTTGTTCTGTGCTTCCCTAGTAATTCGATCAAGAAGTGGGAGCGAGAAGATGTGGCTGCTGGTTGTGGCACATTTTCACCTTGGCCACGGCCCCGTCCTCTGCACGAACCATCACCAGAACGTCCACTTCCACGTCCCTTGCCACGCGCCTTGCCCATTGTAAATGAAGTAAAATAGCTTACACTTGCACTATCAATGGAAAAAGGGTAATAAAGAGTAGATTAGAACCGTGGAAGAGGAAAACCACAGTTATTGTTTACTGGGGTATACCACACTTTTTTAAATAGAGATATTTGCGGCTGAACAGTGAGCGACACACTCAAACTGCTTTTTTTTTAGATACCAAAGGCCCAAAACTGGATAGTACAGCGATTTGACCCGTGGAACTGCGAAACCACACTGGGATGTCGGGCCTACACAAGACTATTTTCAACAGATATATTTTTGTGTCACAACAGTCAGGAGACACTACTGTTTTTCTTTACGGAAAAAACTACCAAAACCTGAATAATAGAGATTTTTTACCGTGGGATGGCAAAACCACAGTTATTGTTTACTGGGGTATACCACACTTTTTTAAATAGAGATATTTGCGGCTGAACAGTGAGCGACACACTCAAACTGCTTTTTTTTTAGATACCAAAGGCCCAAAACTGGATAGTACAGCGATTTGACCCATGGAACTGCGAAACCACACTGGAATGTCGGGCCTACACAAGACTATTTTCAACAGATATATTTTTGTGTCACAACAGTCAGGAGACACTACTGTTTTTCTTTACGGAAAAAACTACCAAAAGCTGAATAATAGAGATTTTTTACCGTGGGATGGCAAAACCACAGTTATTGTTTACTGGGGTATACCAGACTTTTTTAAATATATAGATTTGCGACTGAACAGTGAGCGACACACTCAAACTGTTTTTTTTTTAGATACAAATGGCCCAAAATGGATAATACAGAGGTTTGAACCGTGGAAGTGCAAAACAACACTTCTGTTTCTCTAGCCTACACCGAACTATTTTCAACAGTTATATTTGTGTCTGAAAAATCAGAGACACGCTTTTTTTTGGGGGGGGGGGACACACCAAAAGGTTAATAAGACGGGTATTTGTACAGTGTGAAGGAGGAAAAAAAAAGGAGGATTTAGATGAAAAAAAAGGATTTTTCCTGGCCCCTGACACCTGGTGCTAAGTCCAGCAATTTCAGCAACAGGAGCACACAGGACTGTAATGCAGTGTTTGCTGGTATAACCACTGTGTCTCCTATACAGCCTGACTGCCAGGTATCTGGGATGGATATTAGTCCTGAAAAGGACTGTTTGCTTGTTCTGGCAGCCTTTACAGACCCTACACTGACTATTTCGCAGTTTATATCTCTCCCTAAATCAGCAGCGCTGTCCCTACACTGTCTAATCCGGAGCGACTGTGTCCAAGATGGCGGCGCCCGGTTTTAAATACTCGAGGTGACGCTGTGCGGCCAGCCAATCACTGTAATGCCCACAACCAACATGGCTGCAGCATTACAGTGACTGGCTGGCAATCCCTGCATGTTCATTGGCTCTGTAAAGAGCGCCAAACATGCAGGGCGGAGACCCGAGCTCCCGCCCGAGTAACCCGGAAATGCTCGGTGCTCGCCGAACATCCCGAGTAGCGTGATGCTCAAGCGAGTACCGAGCAGTGTCGAGCATGTTCGCTCAACACTAGTAAGGTCTCATTCACATGTCAGTTTTTTTTTCACGTACGATCAATGATTTTTGGCCTGAGTGTCATTAGTTTTTCTTGTACGTGAAAACGAAAAGTATCAGCTCTTTTGCTATATAACAGTCCATGAAAATTGGACTACAGTCTAATGCCATCCGTGTGCCGTCCAAGTATATTCATGGACCAATAAACCTGCGTTACCTATTCTGACCCAACACTCGGATCAAAATCAGACACAGATTTTGCAAGGAATGCTTGATCCAAGGAAAAAATCATTGACATTCATTATAGTAGGTATGAGTGCTATTTGTGAAAACATGGATAATACTCATATGTGAAAGACAGACTGAATGAGGACTAAGTCTAAATGCACAAGGCGCAGATTATTAGCGCACAAAATCCACAGCGCAATACAGGTCCAGCTAAGTTGACCACTTCGCGCCAGAGCCTGTTTTTGCCTTTGTGACCGGGCCAATTTTTTCAATTCTGACCACTGTCACTTTATGAAGTAATTACTCTGGAACGCTTCAATGGATTCCCCTAATTCTGAGACTGTTTTTTCATGACATATTTTACTTCATGATAGTGGTAAAATTTCTTCAATATCACTTGCGTTTATTTGTGAAAAAATCGGAAATTTGGCGAAAATTTAGAAAATTTTCCAATTTTCAAATTTTGAATTTTCATGCCCTTAAATCAGAGAGATATGTCACACAAAATAGTTAATAAATAACATTTCCCACATGTCTACTTTACATCAACACAATTTTGGAACCAAAATTTTGTTTTGTTAGGAAGCTATAAGGGTTAAAAGTTGACCAGCGATTTCTCATTTTTCCAACAAAGTTTACAAAAACATTTTTTTAGGGACCACATCTTATTTGAAGTGACTTTGAGGGGCCTTTATGACAAAAAATACCCAAAAGTGACACCATTCTAAAAACTGCACCCCTCAAGGTGCTCAAAACCACATTCAAGAAGTTTATTAACCCTTCAGGTGTTTCACGGGAATTTTTGGAATGTGGAAGAAAACAATGAACATTTAACTTTTTTTCACAAAAATGTTACTTTAGACCCAATTTTTTTATTTTCACAAGGGTAACAGGAAAAATGGAATACACAATTTGTAGTGAAATTTCTCATGAGCACGCTGATACCCCATATGTGAGAGAAAACTACTGTTTGGGCGCACTGCAGGGTTCGGAAGGGAAGGAGCGCCATTAGACTTTTTGAATGCAAAATTTGTTTGAATAATTAGCAGACGCCATGTTGCGTTTGGGGAACCCCTAATGTGCCTAAACAGTGGAAACCCCCCACAAGTGACACCATTTTGAAAACTAGACCCCTTAGGGAACTTATCTAGATATGTGGTGAGCACCTTGAACCCCAAGGTGCTTCACAGAAGTTTATAATATTGAGCTGTAAAAATAAAATTTTTCACATTTTTCCCACAAAAACGTTTTTCATCCCTTAATTTTGCATCATCATAAGGGTAACAGGAGAAATTGCACCATGAAAATTGTTGTGCAATTTCTCCTGAACACGCCGATACCCCATATGTGGAGGCAAACCACTGTTTGGGCGCACGGCAGGGTTTGAAAGGGAAGGAGCGCCATTAGACTTTTTGAATGTAAAATTTGCTTGAATAATTAGCGGATGCCATGTTGCATTTGGGAAGCCCCTAATGTGCCTAAACAGTGGAAACCGCCCACAAGTGACACCATTTTGGAAACTAGACCCCTTAGGGAACTTATCTAGATGTGTGGTGAGCACCTTGAACCCCAAGGTGCTTCACAGAAGTTTATAATATTGAGCTGTAAAAATAAAATTTTCACATTTTTCCCACAAAAAATGTTTTTCATTCCCTAATTTTGCATTATCATAAGGGTAACAGGAGAAATTGCACCATGAAATTTGTTGTGCAATTTCTCCTGAGTACGCCGATACCCCATATGTGGGGGAAAACCACTGCTTTGGTGTACGGCAGGGTTCGGAAGAGAAAGGAGCGCTATGTTGGCTGGGATAGGCAGCAGACACCATGTCACATTTGAAGAGTCGCTGACATGCCGAGACAGCAGAAACCCCCACAAGTGACACCATTTTGTAAACTACACCTCTCAAGGAATTCATCTAGGGAAGTAGTGAGTATTTTTTAATTTTTTAATTTATACCATTGGGCAGTGAAAAAAGCATAATTATATTTTTACCGCAAAAAAATGTTTTACCCTCAGATTTTACATTTTCACACAGGGCAATGGGTAAAAATGGTGCCGAAATGTGTCACACAATTTCTTCTAAAAGTGGCAATACCCCATTTGTGGCTGTATCATACCGCTTAGCCATAAGGCGAGATCTGGGAGGGACGGAGCGCTATTTGACAATTGGAGAACAAATTGTAGAATAGGCATTTGGATTTGGGAGCACAAAATTTTCTGAATTTCTTTTGGGGGGCAAGGGCCATTTTGCTTTTCCAGAGCCTTTCCGCTACCAGTAACTTGGAATATTTTTAACAGATGACGGACCTGAGTGGGGACTAGCTTTTTTTGAGGACTGAGTTGAAGCTTTTATTGGGAACATTTTTCGTAACATTTATCCGGCGCTCGAGGCTGAGCACTTACATCGGGGTTTCCATCTAAATTTCTAAGTGATGTAATTCAGATGAAACCCCTGCAGGATCCATTCACTGTAATGAGGCAGCAGAGTTACTCTGGACTCCATCTGGCCTCTGTTTAGCGGTGTCCTTTTTTTTCAGAAGTGCACAAAACTGTGGCCAACCGCACTTTTATGCATGCCTAAAAAAACTGACACTGTGGGATCACAGGCCAGATGGCATCCACAGTGGACTATATCTGCCTCATTACAGGGAATCTTCCATCATGGGTTCCGTCTGAATCATGTATTTCAGAGATTTACACGGAAACTCTGGTGTAAGCGCTCAGCGGAGAGCACAGGATAAATGTGAGCAAAGCCTTACTGCGATCTTTGGGAGACATAATAAACAAATCAGTAGCAGGTGAAGAATTGGTTTTATTTACTTCATGCGGTGTAAGTGATGAGATTACTTTATTCTTCGGGTCGGTGCGATTACAGAGATACCAGATTTATATCGGGTTTTTATGATTGACAGCTGTCACACACTAAGAGAGGTTTTCTTTGCAAAATCTAGTTTTTGCATCGCCATATTTTGAGAGCTATAATTTTTCCATATTTCGGCCGACAGAGTCATGTGATGGCTTGTTTTTTGCGGGACGAGTTGACATTTTTATTGGTACCATTTTTGGGTACGTGACATTTTTTGATCGCTTTCTATTCCGTTTTTTGGAAGGTAAAATTAACAAAAACCAACAATTCAGCAATTGTTTTTTGAGGGTTTTTTTTTATGCCGTTCTGCGTGTGGTAAAAGTGATAAGGCAGCATTATTCTTTGGGTCAGTACTTTTACAGGGATACTACACTTACTATATATTATTTTTATGTTTTGGCGCTTTTACACAATAAAACAATTTTATAGAAAAAATATTTTTTTTGCATCGCTTTATTCTGAAAGCTATAAATTTTTTATTTTTCGGCTGATAGAGCTGTATGGTGGCTTTTTTTTTGCGGAACAAGATGACGTTTTCAGCGGTACCATTTTTATTTCCATTTTGCTTTTTGATCGCATTTTTTTCTACTTTTTGTTTGGCGATATGATGAAAAAGCATAGTTTTTTGCTCCATTTTTTATTTATTTTTATTACTGTGTGCACAGAAGGAGTTAATTAGTGTGACAGTTTTATAGATCGGGTTGTTTCGGACACGGCGATACCAAATATGTGTACTTTTTTTGTTTTTGCATAAATATACGGATTTATTGGTTTAATATTCTATTTATTTATTTTTATTTATTTTGTGATTTTTTTTTAACAGTTTGAAAACATTTTTTTGACTTTTTTTTACATTTTTACTTAGTCCCTGTAACTAATTTTTATTTTTCTAATCACTGATGTCATGCAACGTAATAGACATGTATTACATTGGATGAGATCTTTGCTGACTGTTTCACAGTCAGTGTCTCCTGTTGGACTCAGCTGCAGGGCTGAGCTCAGCAGGACACCATATATGGCAGATCTGGAGGCGGTCATGTGACCTCCAGCTGCCATAACAACGGAAGGTCCTGAAAGCTATCATGGGGCCGTTGGAGAGGGAAGTTGACGACCCCCTCTCCTCTCACTATCTTCTATATGCCGCGATCACTATAGATCGCGGCATATAGAAGATAGCAAAGGGTTAACATCATTGGGACCTGATCCAATCAGGTCCCGATGATGTCTCCTGTCAGAGCTATCGCTCTGCACTGGAATCGCAGCGCTTGCAGGACCCCGGGGGGTCCTGAGCGCTGCGGGACCACCCACCGTTTTTAAATGTCGGCGCTGCACAGAGCCCAGGCAGCACCGACGTTTATGTACAGTGGGCGGTCCTGAACCGGTTAATAAGATTTTGAAAATTTCATGTACATGTTGTAGACATTTTCCACAGATAAATTGACCCACTGTGTGTATTTTCAAATCCACAGAGTGTCAATTTTTTGTGTGGGACTCATTGCAGTGTTCACTATTGCAATGCATAGGGTGAAATTATTACCAAAAATCAACAACAAAATCTGTCTTTAACAAATTCGATTTTGATGTGGAAATGCAGAGGAAGTGCTGCAAAAACACTGCAGATGTGCAGCAGAAAATCCACCTCTGATCCACAATATGGCTACGCTCCACAGAAGGTATTGGCTGCAGACTTCCGGCAGAGGATGTCTCACAGTGATACTCGTAATGGTCCTTGCTGAAGAAAAGCATGATGCTACCACCACCATGTTTGATGGTGGGAATGGTGTTTTCAGGGTGATATGCAGTGTTAGTTTTCTGCCACACATAGCGTTTTGCATTTAGCCCAAAATGTTCTACTTTGGTCTCCTCTGACCAGAGAACCTTCTTCCGCAGGCTCACTGTGTCCCTTACGTGGCTTTTTGCAAGCTGCAAATGGGACTTCTGATGGCTCTTCCATAGAGGCTCGATTTATGGAGCATACGACTAATAGTTGTCCTGTGGACAGATTCTCCCACTTGAGCTGTGGATCTCTGCAGCTTCTCCAGAGTGACCATAGGCCTCTTGGCTGCTTCTATAATTAGTGCTCTCCGTGCTTGGGTTGTCAGTTTCGGTGGACAGCCATGTCTTCATAGGTTTGCAGTTCTGCAATTCTCCTTCCATTTTTGGATGATAGATTGAACAGTGCTACGTGAGATATTCAGGACTTGGGCTATATTTTTATAACCTAACCCTGATTTACTCTTCTCCACAACTTTATCCCTGACCTGTATGGTGGACTCCTTGGTTTTCATGATGCTGTTTGATTCCTAATGTTCTTAAACAAACCTCTGAGGCCTTTACAGAACAGTGGAAGTTATATTGAGAATAAATGTGAAAAAGTTCATGGGGTATGAATACTTTTTTGAGGCATTGTATTTCTTCAGCAAAAATTGATATACTGGGATGTTAAACCCCCAATTTACGCTGTGAATATTTTTCACTGCATGTGCATGAGATTTCTTATAATACTATGTGAGTACTGTAAAACTCAGTAGAATTTTCACAGGAAAATACACAGCAGAAAATCCATTTTTTTTTCGCTTTGTGAGAACATACATAATCTAACAACTCTAGACTGTGGTGTTTGTTTAACCCCTTCCCGCTGTAGCGGATTTTCATTTTTCGGCATTCCTTCTTTCTTTCCCTTCTTTCAAGAGCCAAAACTCTTTTTTTCTGTTGACATCACCATATAAGTACTTGCTTTTTATGAGACATAAAAATGCAATTCTGTCTTTGCTTTTTGGGTTTTGTTTTTACTTAGTAAAAATGACCGAGCCATATGGATCTCCAGGTCAGGATGATTACGTCAGTACCAAATTGGTATAGTTTTTTCACATCTTAGTGGTTAAAAATATTCAGAACTTTGTAAAAAAAAAAAATTGGTGTCGCCGTTTTCTCAAACCCTTTTTATGTGCATGGTGAGCTATAGTATTTATTTGTACCATTTTGGGGGTATGAACAATGTGTTGATCACTCTTTATTACATTTCTGAGGGGGGCGTACAATGTGTCTGAAAAATGTGTGACATGCAGAAGTAGTGCTGTTGCTTCAAAAGCATCCAGCAACTATAAGAGTTAACACAGTCACAGGAGACAGGGAGTGTTTAGCAAAGCCTTGGGGGGGGGATTGTGGGGAAGTTGTTTACTGTCTGGCTGGAGCCCAAGAGAAAGGTGGTGTGTTATCTTGATCTGACAGAAGGCAACTGAACAGGATTCAGATCAGGAGAGAAACTAAACACAGGTCAGATAAACTCCCTGAACTAACAGTGCAGAGTATTATCGGGCAGGAAGATAAGGACTGGAAGGAATTGTGTCACAGGTATCATCTCCCTCATAAAACCCTCCCCCCTCCATCACCATGCAGGATAAAGAATGCTGTGCACTATTGTGTTCTTGTGAAGGAAAAAACTGTGGTTGTGTATGCATAGAAGTGTGCTGCTAAGAGATCTAATCTGTGCTGAATTATGCTACTGAAGAGACTGACGTTACTGTGCCTGCATTAATAGACTGTACTGTGTGGAAGCCTGTTGCTTCAAAGAGTTAAATGGTACTAGCCATACTTGATTAAACTCCACTGTTAAACTGTTTATGAAGACTCTTGTCAGATGTGTCTGATGTGTCTGGTCAACAATTGAATCTATCGTGTGCCTGAGAGAAGCAGCAGCCTATGGTCGCCCAGGGTAATGGTTCCCCCCAGGATTCCAAAGAATTCATGAAACCCGTCTCACCCTATCTGAACCTAGCGGCGTGCAACAAATGCCAATGCAAATGTTTCAATATTTTTTATTTAAAGTGTTTACTGTATGTATAAATTAATTTTAAAATTTCATAGATCGGCAATTTCGTTGTGCACTTGCAGCGTAACCAATATAATAAACGAGTTTGCCTGTTATTCCTGTAACCCCTGGTGTGGTTATGACTATTTTTTAATCAGTTTCAATAAAGGTTATATGTATTTTTACTGAAAACCTGTATGATGAAATTTTTCTTTTCTTGGATCCATTCCTACGTGGCAGTGCTACTTTCCGTGCGATGGTTTCCTAAATGGGTGAGCTAACTTTTTTCTCTCTTTTTTGCTACCTTAAATACAAGGGTTCACATGGACACATTTCTAGATAGTTTGATTTTATTCACAGGGCATATCAATAAGAGCTCACAGATTTTATTCTTTTTTTTTTTTTTTTTTTTTAAGTCTTTGACTTCTGGGAAAAATAAATGTTCAGTTGTTAATAAGACAGAGACAAAATAAATATAAAAAAAAACATAATACAAAGTTTGATATGTAGTTTTCCTTTCTTATATTCAAAAAATGCTAATAAATCTTTTTACCAATTGTACTTTTCCCTCTGTTCTTTGCCTTTCTTTTTCTGTTTTGTCAATACAATGGTTCTTTTTGATTTATGTAGGCTGTAACGATGCCGTCGTGGCACTCACTTCAAACTGAAAGAAGTTAAAGAGCACAAAAATCAAGAATCAATAATTCAGTTGAAAATATGGACTCGATACCAGGAGTTCATAAAATCTAATTCCAAGTGGAGACATATTGTCTATTAATGCTTCCAAAATGAAATCAACATTGAAAGAGACTCGCATCACCATCATCATCAGATCATTATATCCTTGGCTGGAGACCTTGCTGTCAAAAAGTGTTTCTAAGGCTTAAACTTTTTTTTAATTTCTCTCTAAAAATCATCAATTTTCTCTTATTTTTTTGTTAAATACAAGGGTGGTTCAGTGGTTAGCACTGTAGCTTTGCAGCGCTGGGGTCTTGGATTCAAATCCCACCAAGGACAACATCTGCAAGGAGTTTGTATATTCTCCCCATGTTTGCGTGGGTTTCCTCCGGGTTCTCTGATTTCCTCCCACATTCCAAAAGCATACTGATAGGGAATCTAGATTGTGAGCCCCCAATGGGGACAGAGATGATAATGTCTGGAAAGCACTGCGGAATATGATGGCGCTATACTGTATAAGCAAAAGCATAATAATAAATAAGAATATCAAATAATCTAGTATAATCTCTTGTCTCTGCTGTAGGCACAATGCCAGTTTAAATAGTGACTTCAAATTATAGCCTTTCGCATTGGGGTTAAGTCAAGTAGCCAGTCCAAAAGAAGCAGTTTGTGTCACATAGATCAGCTCAAGAGCAATGAGCGATAGACAAGAAGGGTCTAAGAGGCTTGGGAGGTGCATTGTAATCCATATGGATTGGAATTGATGATATATGCATTCAGATATCAGCTGAGGGGCCCAATGTTTAACAGGTCAGTGTCACATAAAGAGGTTGTCCCATCTGGGACATTCATAACATGGATAGAATATCTCATAAATTGGGATTCAACTGTTGGGACTTGCATCTTCCTCAAGAGCGGGGTACCAGCTTACTGAATGAAGACGTAACAGCAGCTCTCTTCAAAAATTGACAAGCAAAATGTCCCACCTTAAGGACTATGTGTTATCCAGGTTTGACTCCAATTAGAGATCGTAATTCACCAATTAATGTGTAGTGCCGGCGTCCCTGCCCTCTGCTAGGCAGGGACGCTGCTCCCCTCACCGCTCTGCTCCGTGCCCGGCTTCCTCCCCCCGCTCTGCTGTCAGCGCGCGCTCCGTCCCGGCGTCCTCCTCCTGCTCTGCTCTCAGCGCGCGCTCCTTCCCGGCCCCTGTGCTTAGGGCGCGCGCGCGCGCGCTCCCCTCCTCTTAAAGGGACCGCGCGCGCCGCCCTAAAGAGTCCCCGGCCAATGGCCGGAGGACTTCATCATATTTAAGGCACCTCCTCCAAAATGGAGGTGCCCGAGCAATGTTGTTTGCACCTGTGTCTCACCTGTGCTTCAGCCCTCAGGTCCCGTTGCCAGTTTCCTGCCAGTTACCTGCCAGTTACCTGCCTGATTCCTGCCTGAATACTTGTTACCTGTCTGCCAGTCTGAGGTCCGACGGTCTGCCTTACTACTCCTGTCAGTCTGTCTAAAGGACCAGCCTGCCCGCTCACCTGGGAGCGCATATCAGCTACCTGCCTGCTTGCCTGAGGTCCGACGGTCTGCCTTACTACTCCGGTCAGTCTGTCTATGGACCAGCTTGCCCGCTCACCTGGGAGCGCTTCTCCGTTATCTGCCTGCTTGCCAGCCCGGAGGCTCCGTTGTCACGTGCTGTGACCACCAGCTATCTCAGAGACTCTTGCCCGCTCACCTGGGAGCGCATCTCCGTTACCTGCCTGCTTGCCAGCCCGGAGGTCCCGTTGTCACGTGCGGTGACCTCCAGCTATTCCAGAGACTCTTGCCCGCTCACCTGGGAGCGCTTCTCTGTTACCTACCTGCTTGCCAGCCCGGAGGTTCCGCCGTCACGTGCCGTGACCACCTGTTATTCCAGAGACTCTCGCTTGCTCACCTGGGAGCACACATCTACCATCTGCCTGCTAGCCTACCCGGAGGCTCTGCCATCACAGGTCGTACCTACCCTTTACCCAGAGACTGCCCTGATCACTTGCCGTATCTCCCTGTCCGTTCATCCAGAGACTGCCACCCGCTCCCTTACAAGGGCCGCCCCCTTGTATAGTAGCTCAGAGGTTCCGCCTCCCAGACCCGTTACAGTTTGCTCGGGCCATGGAACCCGGTGGCACCCAAGCTCCCTCGCTCTCGGACCTCTGTCTTGAACTGTCCCGTCAGAGGTCCCAACAGGAGGCCATCCTGGGTCACCTGCGGAATGTTAATACTCGCCTGAACACTCTGTCTGATACACCAACAACCTCCGCCAGTGCCATATCTTGCAATCCGGCAGCTCCGCTGCCCACTAATACTATGGTATCCTACCCCGGACCCCGGCTTTCTGCACCTCCTCGCTTCGGAGGCGACCCCGTCCAGGCTCGGGGCTTCTTAAATCAGTGCACCCTGCATTTTGAACTTTTGTCCTACCAGTTTAACTCCGACCGGGCCAAAATTGCCTTCATCATGTCCCATCTCACCGGGGAGGCCCTGGCCTGGCTGAATCCTCTATGGGAGAGAGGAGACCCCCTGGTGTCCAACTTGCCTGCTTTTCTCACGGCTTTCCGGAAAGTCTTCGACGAACCCGGACGGAAGACCTCATCTGCATCATCGTTGCTACGCCTCCGTCAGGGGAGTCTCACCGTGGGCCAATATGCCATACGGTTCCGTACCCTTGCCTCGGAGCTGGCCTGGGATAACGACGCTCTGGTTTCCGTCTTCTGGGAGGGTCTGTCCGGCCGTATTAAAGATGAACTTGCCGGTCGGGACATTCCTACCACTCTCGATGACTTAATAACTCTTGCCACCCGGATTGACCTACGGTTCCAGGAGCGTGCCAAAGAGGTCACCCGTGAGAGAAGGATTCCACGTTTAGCTCCTACTTTCCAGAAACCCGTCATTCCCTCCATCTCTCCCCAGGTACACTCTCCTGAGCCTATGCAGGTCGACCAGACCAAGATGGTCAAAACCCGTCAGGACTCACGCCGTGCCGAGGGGAGCTGCTTCTACTGTGGCAGTAAGGAGCACCGGATCCGTGCCTGCCCGGAGAGGTCGGGAAACGCCTGTGTCTAGGTTCGCTCAGAGAGGTCCACCTAGACAAGGATAAATCCTCTCCATCCCTGCTGTTGTCAGTTTCGATCATCTACGGGGAGAACCGTTATTTCGAACTAGCCCAACTTGACTCTGGAGCAGCCGGGAACCTTATTTCACAGTCCCTGGTTGAGAAATACCGCATCCCCACCAAACCTCTGGCGGTACCCTTGTCTGTCGCTGCCGTGGATGGGGGCCTCTTACCTCGCCCCATTCAACTCATCACCGAATCCATTACCCTGCAGGTGGGAATGCTGCATTCTGAAAGTATCTCCTTTCATGTTCTGCCTGGACTCTCTCACGCCCTCTTGCTAGGTCTGCCCTGGCTCCAGAGACATGCACCCGTGCTAGACTGGCAAACCGGAGAGGTCCTTCGCTGGGGACAAGACTGTCATAAAACCTGCCTGGTTCCCGTCCATCCCGTCCGTCCCTCTCCTACCCCAGATAATCTACCTGGACTTCCGATTCCTTATTGGTCTTATGCAGATGTATTTAATAAAAAGGAGGCAGAGACATTACCACCACATAGACCATACGACTGTCCCATCGATCTGCTACCCGGTACTACTCCTCCCCGTGGGCGTATCTATCCTTTATCCGCTGCTGAGACCCGGTCAATGTCCGAATATATTGAGGAGAATCTGGCCAGAGGATTCATCCGGAAATCTACCTCCCCGGCGGGAGCAGGCTTCTTTTTCGTCAAAAAGAAGGACGGCTCTCTCCGTCCCTGTATAGACTATAGAGGCCTAAACCTGATCACGGTGAAGAATAAGTACCCCCTTCCGCTCATTCCAGAATTATTTGATCGTCTGAGGGGGGCTAGGATCTTCACCAAACTGGACCTTCGTGGGGCGTACAACCTGGTTCGTATTCGTCAGGGGGATGAATGGAAGACGGCATTCAACACCCGGGACGGCCACTATGAATACCTGGTAATGCCCTTTGGTCTCTGTAACGCTCCTGCCGTCTTTCAAGAGTTGGTCAATGACATCTTCCGGGACCTTCTCTACTCCTGCGTAGTGGTGTACCTGGACGACATCTTGGTCTTCTCTCCGGATCTCCAGACTCACCGGAGGGACGTTCGTCAGGTCCTGCTCAGGCTAAGGCAGAACCATCTCTACGCTAAATTTGAGAAGTGCCTCTTTGAGCAGACCTCGCTTCCGTTTCTGGGCTACATTATCTCTCAGACCGGCCTACAAATGGATCCTGAGAAACTGTCTGCCATCGAGAAATGGCCCCGACCGGAGGGGTTGAAGGCCATTCAGCGATTCCTGGGCTTCGCCAACTACTACCGCCTCTTCATACCACACTTCTCTTCCCGGACGGCCCCAATTTCTGCGCTCACCCGTAAAGGTACTAATCCCAAAGAGTGGCCACCCGAAGCAGAGGAGGCCTTTCTTTCCCTTAAACAGGCCTTCTCTTCCGCCCCGGTGCTGCATCGCCCAGATGGCAACAAGTAGTTCTTCCTGGAAGTTGACGCCTCCTCCTCTGGAGCCGGAGCGGTACTTACTCAAAAATCATCTTCCGGGAGGATGGTAACTTGTGGCTTCTTCTCTAAACTCTTCTCCTCCTCTGAGCGCAACTATTCCATAGGAGACCGAGAGTTATTGGCCATCAAACTGGCATTGGAGGAGTGGCGTTACCTGCTCGAGGGGGCTCTTCACCCGGTAATAATTTACACTGACCACAAGAACTTGGCTTACCTCCAGCATGCCCAGAGACTTAACCCGCGCCAAGCCCGGTGGTCCTTGTTTTTTGCTCGTTTTGATTTTGTCCTTCATTTTCGCCCGGCTGACAAAAACGTCAAGGCGGACGCCTTGTCTCGATCCTTTCTGGTGTCTGATCTCGAGGAGGATCCGAAACATATCATCGATCCCGCCAGAGTAATGCAGGTGGCTCCCGTGAGTCTAAATCGTCTTCCTCCTGGTAAGACGTTCGTACCAGTACCTGATCGGGAGAAGATCCTACACTGGGGTCATTCGTCTAAACTAGCTGGCCACGCCGGTCAGAAAAAGACCCTCCAGCATATTACCCGGCACTACTGGTGGCCTAACCTGCACAAGGATGTAATAGACTTTGTTTCTGCCTGTGTGTCCTGCGCCCGCAACAAAGTTCCGAGACACCTGCCGGCCGGCCGCCTCCTACCTCTGCCAGTACCTGCTGCCCCCTGGCAGCATATAGCGATGGACTTCATTACTGATCTGCCCGTCTCTGCCAGTTGTACGGTCATTTGGGTGGTCGCTGACCGCTTCTCCAAGATGGCTCACTTCACTCCACTGCCAGGTCTTCCGTCTGCACCCGAGCTGGCTAAAGACTTTATCCGCCACATCTTCCGTCTTCATGGCCTGCCCCGTCACATCGTGTCGGATCGTGGGGTACAGTTCACTTCCCGTTTCTGGAGAGCCACTTGTAAATTGCTGGACGTCACCCTGGACTTCTCCTCCGCTTACCACCCACAGTCTAATGGTCAAGTGGAGCGGATCAATCAGAACCTGACCAGTTACCTTCGGCACTTCGTTAATGCCCACCATTCTGACTGGGTGGATCTCCTGCCATGGGCCGAATTCTCGTACAACAATCACGAGAGCGAGTCTTCCTCCAAATCCCCGTTTTTTGTAGTCTACGGTCAGCATCCTCGGATCCCGTTTCCCGTCTCCACCTCGGCGGACAATCCGGCTGCGGAATCTCTTGTTAACAAATTTTCCTCCATATGGGAGAGTACCCGGTCCGCACTCCTTCTGTCATCCGAGCGTATGAAAAGACACGCTGACAAAAAACGTCTGGACCCTCCTCAATTCCGCCCTGGGGATAAAGTCTGGCTCTCGTCCAAATATGTCCGGCTCAAGATCCCTTCCTATAAGTTAGGGCCTCGGTTCATCGGCCCACTGGAGGTCATCAGTCAGATCAACCCGGTGGCCTATAAATTGAAACTCCCGGCCAACTTACGGATCCCTAACTCCTTCCATGTGTCTCTCCTCAAACCTGTGGTGCTTAACTCTTTTTCCAAGTCTACAGGTACGCCTCCTGCTCCGGTTTCTGCTGAGGACGAGTTTGAGGTAGAGAACATTCTTGCCACCAAAAGGGTAAGAGGAAAGACCTTTTTCCTGGTAGATTGGAAGGGGTTTGGTCCTGAGGAGAGAACGTGGGAGCCCCGGGAGAACATCCATGCCCCTCTCATCCTAGCTAAATTTCTGTCTGGCCTAAAAAAGGGGGGGCCTAAAGGGGGGGGTACTGTAGTGCCGGCGTCCCTGCCCTCTGCTAGGCAGGGACGCTGCTCCCCTCACCGCTCTGCTCCGTGCCCGGCTTCCTCCCCCCGCTCTGCTGTCAGCGCGCGCTCCGTCCCGGCGTCCTCCTCCTGCTCTGCTCTCAGCGCGCGCTCCTTCCCGGCCCCTGTGCTTAGGGCGCGCGCGCGCGCGCTCCCCTCCTCTTAAAGGGGCCGCGCGCGCCGCCCTAAAGAGTCCCCGGCCAATGGCCGGAGGACTTCATCATATTTAAGGCACCTCCTCCAAAATGGAGGTGCCCGAGCAATGTTGTTTGCACCTGTGTCTCACCTGTGCTTCAGCCCTCAGGTCCCGTTGCCAGTTTCCTGCCAGTTTCCTGCCAGTTACCTGCCAGTTACCTGCCTGATTCCTGCCTGAATACTTGTTACCTGTCTGCCAGTCTGAGGTCCGACGGTCTGCCTTACTACTCCTGTCAGTCTGTCTAAAGGACCAGCCTGCCCGCTCACCTGGGAGCGCATATCAGCTACCTGCCTGCTTGCCTGAGGTCCGACGGTCTGCCTTACTACTCCGGTCAGTCTGTCTATGGACCAGCTTGCCCGCTCACCTGGGAGCGCTTCTCCGTTATCTGCCTGCTTGCCAGCCCGGAGGCTCCGTTGTCACGTGCTGTGACCACCAGCTATCTCAGAGACTCTTGCCCGCTCACCTGGGAGCGCATCTCCGTTACCTGCCTGCTTGCCAGCCCGGAGGTCCCGTTGTCACGTGCGGTGACCTCCAGCTATTCCAGAGACTCTTGCCCGCTCACCTGGGAGCGCTTCTCCGTTACCTACCTGCTTGCCAGCCCGGAGGTTCCGCCGTCACGTGCCGTGACCACCTGTTATTCCAGAGACTCTCGCTTGCTCACCTGGGAGCACACATCTACCATCTGCCTGCTAGCCTACCCGGAGGCTCTGCCATCACAGGTCGTACCTACCCTTTACCCAGAGACTGCCCTGATCACTTGCCGTATCTCCCTGTCCGTTCATCCAGAGACTGCCACCCGCTCCCTTACAAGGGCCGCCCCCTTGTATAGTAGCTCAGAGGTTCCGCCTCCCAGACCCGTTACATAATGACCCACTTTTCTCTTAACTTCTGTTTGAGTCTCAAAACTCAGCTGACCCCAAGACTTGGATACAAGACGGTCTGGTGGGTATTTCTCTGGATATTTTAACTAAAGTCCAAGAAAAGGATTGTGGGTGGTTAGGGGAAACATAGCATGCTCATCACTAAAAATTTAGGTCAAGACAGAGAACAGAATTGTACTCAAACAAGTGAGGATGTGCAAAGCTCATATACATGGTCTGGACTCATAAGAAAAGACTAAATGGAGTTTCTTATCCAGGAAACTCCCTTGAAACTAAACCAAGCAATAAGTAGAGAAGTTCAAGTGTCAAGAATGGTAGTAGAAATTGACCTATGTAAGGTGACATCAAGTTTTGTATGTCCAGGTGGTGGCACACACGAAACCTCTTCCATCCTCAGAGCATAAAGTTCAGAGTGAAGGCTGGGCTCATTGAAAGACAGACAGCCATTTCTGGATATACCGCACTGTTACAGTTACTTCCACCTACTTCCACCTGTAAACAGATAATGACTAACCATCAGATGATCTGTGGCTTGTCTGACTTCTCTCATCCTACTTCCACAATATGAGGCGCTGCTGATAAGTCTTTGGCTTTACCCAGAAAGAAACGAGATAGGAAGATGAAACTTTACATTTATTCAACATACACTCCATTGATGTCAACACACTTCTTACATCGGTATTCCAAGTTCTGTAAGCCTTGCAAAAAGAAGGATTTTGTTTGTGCCTCAAACCAGTCATCCGTAGCAGCCATGGCATCAGAAATGGTGTGAAATTTGGTACCCTTGAGGTGTTTCTTCAGGTTTGGAAACAGATGATAGTTGGAGGGAGCTAGATCTGGTGAATAAGTTGGGTGGTTGTATTTCATACCAGACTCTGTCTCATTTTCTCACCTTTTCACCTTTGGGTCAACTAGACTGTTTTACTCCCTGGTCCTGCATTCTTGAACCTGCCTGTTAACAACTACTGGAGCTCTTGACTTTACTTCTGTATTTCTTTCTCGCTGCCCTTCTTGATTCAAAAAGTGTAACTTTTATTTTACTTATAATTCTCATACCTCCAACTGATTTAGCTAATAGGTCTAGTTATCCAAGGAACCAATCATCAGACCTGCTTGGGACGTATAAATCCTCGGGCTAATGGTGTATCTTGAGCCTAACCAAAGGTCTTTTTATTGGATATCAAAGGAACAAGATCATTGCAAAATCTCAAGATGGCCATAAACCTTACATAAATAATACCTGCAGTTTATGGTAAGAGTGACCAACCATCTAATGTGTATGGTAGTATCCCAATATTCTCCAATGAAAAATGTCAAAGAAAGGTGGATGGCAGATGGAAAGAAGGGTTGAACAGTTGAGGTAAAATATTTGCAGTACCCTGGTCCAATGGACAGTTGGTAGTCCAGCACTGGCAGACAAGAGCCCTGCAATTCTACCTCATCCCCATTGCCTCTCCTGATTAGTAGGCCCAGCATGATGTCATTGTTACTATGTGACACAAACACATGATTTCGTGTTGGGTCTACTAATCAGGAATTGTGCTTGGGATGCCAGCAGGTAGAAAGAGGTTTGCAAGGTTCTGATGCGGCAGTCACTGAATACTCATGTTGCCACTAAACCAGGGTTGGACTGGCCCACTGGACAATGGGAGAAACCTTCTGTGGGCTCTGGCCTCTCTTTTAGGGGTGTCCATAGTGGCAGACCACAGCCTGCTATGAGGCCCATGAGGCGGGGAGAACTTGGTGTCGAGCAGTAGCTTGGGAAAGCCACAGCCACTATCTATATTTCAACAGTATCTGCATCCTGAGGATGTATATAGGGGGCTGTGAAGGCTCGCCTTACTTTATATACGGAGCTATGGGGGAACATCATACTGTATATAGGTAGCTGTAGGGGATTTCATACTGTATATACAGTGGGGAAAATAAGTATTTGATACCCAGTCGATTTTGCAAGTTTTCCCACACATAAAGAATGGAGAGGTCAGTAATTTTTAAAGTAGATACACTTCAATTGTGAGAGACAGAATCTTAAAAAAAAATGCAGAAAATCACATTGTATGATTTTTATATACTTAATTTGCATTTTATTGCATGAAATATTTGATACAATAGAAAAACAGAACTTAATATTTGGTACAGAAACTTTTGTTTGCAATTACAGAGGTCAAACGTTTCCTGTAGTTCTTGACCAAGTTTGCACACACTGCAGCAGGGATTTAAGCCCACTCCTCCATACAGCTCTTCTTCAGATCTTTCACGTTAAGGGGCTGTCGCTAGGCAACACTGAGTTTCAGCTCCCTCCAAATATGTTTCCCCCACTATGCTTCATGGTTGGGACGGTGTTCTTGGAGTTATACTCACCATTCTTCTTTCTCCAAACACGATGAGTGGAGTTGAGACGAAAAAGTTCTATTTTGGTCTTATCTGACCACATGATCTTCTCCCATGCCTCCTCTTGGTAATCGAGATAGTCATTGGTGAACTTCATACGGGCCTGGACATGTGCTGGCATGAGCAGGGGGACCTTGTGTGCACTGCAGGACTTTAATCCATGACGGTGTAGTGTGTTACTAATGGTAATGTTTGAGACTGTGGTCCCAGCTCTCTTCAGGTCATTGACCAGGTCCTCCCCTGTAGTTCTGAGCTGATTCCTGACCTCAGTAATCATCCTTACTCCTCGAGGTGAGATCTTGCATGGAGCCCCAGACCGAGGAAGATTTACAGTCATCTTGTGTTACTTCTATTTTCTAATAGTTGTGCCAACAGTTGTTCCCTTCTTACCAAGCTGCTTGCCTATTGTACTATAGCCCATTCCAGCCTTGTGAAGGTCTACAGTTTTGTCCCTGGTGTCCTTAGACAGCTCTTTGGTCTTGACCATGGTGAAGAGGTTGGAGTGTGATTGAGTGTGTGGACAGGTGTCTTTTATACAGGTAATGAATTCAAACAGGTGTAATTAGTACAAGTAATGAGTGCAGAGTAGGAGGGCTTCTTAAAGAAAAACAGGTCTGTGAGAGCCAGAATTCTTGCTGGTTGGTAGGTGATCAAATACTCATTCCATGCAATAAAATGCAATTTAATTATTTAAAAATCATACATGGATTTTTATTAAGATTCTATATGCAAATTGCCTCTTCAGAGAAAAAGAGGACTTGTACTCTATAGCGCCACCTATTGGAAGTAGCAATCCTACAAGTCACAATCAACCCTTTAACGAGTCGTGCAATATGACTTAGGATAAAAGCCAAATCAGAATCTCAATTTGCAGACACGGTGTTTCGGCTGTTGGCCCTCGTCAGTGCAAAGTATAAGAACTGATTTGGCTAGGCGAGAGGCTCTGGACTGAGGTCAAAGAGGTAGCGTTTCTCCTTATGGAGAGTGACACTCCAGCTCTGGCACGTCAAGGTAAGGAGGCTTATTTGCCATGCAATGCTCCTCTGGGAAATTTAATATGCAAATTGCCTCTTCAGAGAAAAAGAGGACTTGTACTCAATATCGCCACCTATTGGAAGCAGCAATCCTACAAGTCACAGTCAACCCTTTAACGAGTCGTGCAATATGACTTAGGATAAAAGCCAAATCAGAATCTCAATTTGCAGACACGGTGTTTCGGGTTGTTGGCCCTCGTCAGTGCAAAGTATGAGAACTGATTTGGCTAGGTGAGAGGCTCGGGACTGAGGTCTAAGGGGTAGCATTTCTCCTTGTGGAGAGTGACACATCAGCTCTGGCACGTCAAGGTAAGGAGGCTTATTAAGATTCTGTCTCTCACAGAATCTCAGGGGCTGTGGGGTATATTATATTGTATATAGAGAGCTGTTGGGGCATCGTATTGTATATAGGTAGTAGTGGTGGCCATTAAACTGTAGATAGGAAGCTGTGGGGGGCATCATACTGTATATAGGGGAGATGTGGGGGCATTATACTGTAGATAAGTAGCTCTGGGGGACATCATAATGTATTAGGGACTGTGGGGGACATCATATTGTATATAGGGGAGCTGTGGGGGCTATTTTACTGTATATAGGGAACTCTGGAGGCATCAAACTGTATATGGGGAGCTGTGGGGTCATTATATTATGTATAGAAAGATGCAAATCTAAGAGTCGGAAGGTGGGATTTTAACATGCCTGATCCTTTTGTTCTTACAGGAATTTCATAAATGTATGCTCCTCTCTTCATTGAGAACACATGGAGTCTCAACCGAGTCAACTGTGCCCATGTATAGTGGAAAGATGTGAGGAATATCTGTAGTAATTATAGTAGTTTTAGAGAGTTTTAGGCTGGGGGTACATAGATGACTGGTAGTGATTGGCAGGCAAGATGGAGGAGAGTCCGGAGCAAGCTCCCATCCATGGCCTGCAGCAACCAGAGATGCCTCTCACCCTGGAGGAGGCAATTGCTAAACTATCCCTGGAGGATACCGA
Source organism: Phyllobates terribilis (assembly GCF_046119375.1). NCBI lineage: Eukaryota > Metazoa > Chordata > Amphibia > Anura > Dendrobatidae > Phyllobates > Phyllobates terribilis. The sequence goes on along the minus strand of NW_027362764.1, from coordinate 746,668,085 downwards.
GTTCCTCCATGCCGAGGTCCAGGAGTTAGGCCACAGAATGGAGAGGGCCCAGCAGGATGCCATCACCAGCTGGAAGGAGGAGCTGCTGGGGAAGATTGTGACCCGGCAGCTGCCAGCGCTGCGTTCCACCAGCAGCACCCCAGCCCCGGTGGAGCTTGAATGGAGCCAGGAGGCGGAGAGCAGCACAGGAGTGGCCGCGGGAACAGGTAAGAGGAGTCTCCCTGTCCCGGGCGCTGAGAGTGCTGACCTGCTCCTGGGCTCCCTGACAGAGCCTACGATCCCGGGCGCCTGCTCTGCCGACCTGCTCCTAGGCCCCTTACCAGAGCCACCTGCCCCCGCACCTGAGTGGGTGTACAGAAGCCCCGTCTATAACTGGTCCACCAAGTTCGAAGACCAACAGGGACTCCCTCTGACTCCCACACCTGCACCCCCGGTTGCCTGCCAAGGAGGAGAGGAGTTTTGGTGGGACAACCAGGAGGGAGACCTCATGGGGTTCCCGTGGGAGACCCAGACCAGGCCCTCAGGAGGGAGGAGCACTGCTGGCGGTAGCTCCTGCAATTAGAGAAGGAGCGGTACAACCGGCAGGTGTGTTGGGAGCAGATGGAGGCCCGGAACATGGCGGCCAAAACCCAGGCCCGCAAGACAAGATCTGCCACGTCCAGTCCCCGCCTGGAGGGGATAGTGGTGAAATTCGAACTGGAAGCCGGGTGGCGCTTCATTAGAGAGCCGCAGATGGACCGGGACGTCTTTGTGAATCGGCGGGACGTGGACCCCCATCTACAACAGGGGCATCCCGGCAGAGACCTCTACCCCGGTGACCATGTCACCTTTACCCGACACAAGGGAGAGCGCGGGTGGTATGCTCTCCAGGTATACAGGGTAGTGGAGAAGGAAAAGGACATGCCCACGCAGTGCAAGGCTGATGACCCGGCTGGGTCAGCCGGCAGGAATCAGGTGTTTCCCAGGAGGGAACACCACTATTGAGTGAAGAAACGGAACTGTAAATAGTTACACGGAAGGGTATAGCATTGTTTGTGTGAACTGAAAAAAAGAAGTTTGCTTTTGTGTGTTTCCATAGTCACCTGGTATGGGTACCAAAAACTGACAGGCTGAGGACTGTGAGCAGCCAAAAACTTGTCTTGTAAATAGTTTGCACTTATTAAAGTGCCTCTTATTGGTTTTATATAAATAGACCGCAGAATAAAAACCCGTTTAGCGTGGCCGAAGACGTGGTCCAGCGACTGGATCATCTATGCCCTGCAGCCATGCCCAGGGCCTACGTTGAGGGTTTGCGGACGGGTCCCTCATGTTCATCAGAATTACACCTTCTCCAGTGAGATGGACGCCAGGTTACAGATCGTGCTGTAGCCTGCTAAAAATGTTTGATATGTGAAATGTTTTATGAGTGTAAAGAAAAATGTTCTTTAACCCCTTAACAACATCTGACGTACTAATACGCGTCTGTGCCCTGGGACTTAAGAGCCAGACCCGTATTAGTACGTCATGGCGATCGCGCGCGCACACAGGCAGTGCGGGCGCGATCGCCGCCGGGTGTCAGCTGATTGTCACCCTGCACCGCTCCCAGCACATTAACCCCCGCGATGCTGTGATCGAAGTTGATCGAAGTCGATCGCAGCATTGCGAGGGCAAGGGGAGGTGATCGCAGATACTCACCTCCTCTTCCGGCTTCCAGCGCTGTCTGCAAAGGCTTCCCGGGTGTTGCCATGACGACCTGATGTCGTCATGACAACATCCGGGTCACCAGGCAGCAGGAAGATTGTTTGGACATGCGCAGTGCATCTCCAAACAATCTTCTCCCCGGTCAGCGCTGACAGCCTGCATGACACAGGGATGGTGCTGCATTCCTGTGCCATGCAGGCGATCAGAGAAAAAAAAGTGAAAGTCCCAGAGTGGGACAGAGTAAAAAAGTGTAAAAACACCCAGAAAGTGAAAAAAAAATAAAAAAAAAATTGCAAAAAAATAAATAAATAATCCACCAAAAATAAAAATATAATGTACCCATCAAAAAATATTATTATAAAAAAAAAACAAAAAAAACAATAAAAGTACACATATTTGGTATCGCCGCGTCCGGAACAACCTGACCTATAAAACTGTCCCACTAGTTAACCCCTTCAGTGAACACGGTAAAAAAAAAAAAAAACGAAGCAAAAAACAAAAAAAACAATGCTTTATCACCATACCGCCAAACAAAAAATAGAATAATGTAGCACCCCGAGGGCTCGGCTGCTACAGGGGTATTGCACCTCGAACCAGGGGTGTGGTATTCCACTCCCGGGTAAGGATGGAGTGTGGACTAGAACTCAGTTAGCTGCATGCACCACACACACCCCATTTCCGAGGAACAGACCGACGGTACTCCCACTAGAAAGATGTGCAGGTACGACAGCTTCTGTTCCTGGCTGGAGTGGGGAGGGGGGGGGAGGAATATCCCAGTGGTGTAGGGGCAGATGGGAGTGGGTTTCTGGGCATAGGAAGGAGCCCATTGGTTGCTAGTCACCTGGGCTCGGGTGTCAGAGGGAGTATAAAAGGTGGGCACCATCTTAGGAGTGAGTTCAGTCAGATAGAAGAAGAGTGAGAAGAGGAGTGACAGGGAGCAGCAGCCCTGTCTGGGTGCTGCCCCTGGAAGAAGCAAGGAAAGAATGAAACATAAGGAAAGGCCCAGAGACATGAAGCAAGAAGGAACCCGAACACGCTAGGAGTCAGCGGGTGAAGGGTTGGCAGATCAGGGTACGGGATCCCAAACTGGTGGAGGCCACTTATCCTCAGCCAGGAACCGGAGGTCGTGGCCACGTCTTGGTGCGACCACTCACTACACCCACCACGAAGGCATGCCACATAGGGTCAGGGAGACCGGAGAAAGGTTTCGCCACCAGAAGGCCCGAGGAAGCTGGACATGGGTGGGTCCCTAGTGGGGACGACCAGAGAAAGGAACGGGGAAAGGAGTTCAAGGTCACACTCTGGAACTGCCTGGGGGTTGGTCGAGCCCCGTACCTGGTGGACGCAGCATGGCTCGGGTCGTCATCACCTGCAAGACTGACGTTAATAACAACCGTGAGTAAAGCATTGAAAACTGCAATCAGTCTCTGTGTTCCATCGCACCACCAGCACCATAGGTACCGGGACGCTCTTACTATCACTCCCTTCACCCGCACCAGCTGCCCTGAGGCTATACCTCTCCCGTTGGGGGTTATACCACCATAGCTGCACATATATACCATCGGCCTCAGCGGACTGTTTTGCAGTGGCGGCCTTGCGACCACAAATCAACGGGTGGCGTAGTCGGACACTAATACCATCATACCAATAACTGCCACTTAGTTTGACCACCCTGGGCGCGGACCGGGTCACCGCCACACGAAGACTACTACCCCCATCGGATCCGGCTCCGGGTATCCCCGCATGCGCAACGCAGCACAACATGGCCCAGGGGGTGAGTCAATAACACGCGATCAAAAAGACAAATATAATTAAAAATGGTACCGCTGAAAACGTCATCTCGTCCCGCAAAAAACAAGCCAACATACAGCTCCATCAGCCGAAAAATAAAAAAGTTATAGCTCTCAGAATAAAGCTATGCTAAAAAATAATTTTTTCTATAAAATTGCTTTTATTATGTAAAAGTGCAAAACATAGAAAACCGATATAAATGTGGTACCGCTGTAAATGTACTGACCCGAAGAATAAAGCTGCCTTATCAATTTTACCACACGTGGAACAGAATAAAAAAAAACAAAAAAAACACAATTCCTGAATTGTTGGTTTTTGTTTATTCTGCCTCCCAAAAATCGGAATAGAAAGCGACCAAAAAAGTCACGTGCCTGAAAATGGCACCAATAACAACGTCAACTCATCCCGCAAAAAACAAGCCGTCACATGACTGTCTGCCAAAATCTGGAAAAATTATAGCTCTCAAAATATGGCGATGCAAAAACTAGATTTTACAAAAAATGCGTCTTTTAGTGTGTGACAGCTGTCAGTCATAAAAACCCCATATGATTCTGGTACTGCTGTAATCACATCGACCCGAAGAATAAAGTCGTCTAATCACTTATACCGCACGAGGAACGGCGCCAAAAATAAACTCTTGGGTGAGGATTGGGCTAGGGTTAGGGCTGGGTTTGGGGTTAGGGTTGTGCTAGGGTTAGGGTTGTGCTAGGGTTAGGGTTGTGCTACGGTTAGGGCTGGGGTTGGGGTTAGGGTTGTGATGGGGTTGGGATTTTTTTCAAAAGAAAAAAAGATGACGATATGGCGACTAGTGTTGAGCGCAAGTGCTCGCTACTTGAGTTTGCATCGGGTGCTCTGGTATGCATTGAGTATCGTGGGTATTTGAGTGACATGCTCGAGTCTCTGCCCCATAGGCTTCGCGGCCAAAAAAACTTTACAGGGATAGCCTGCCATGCATGAGCGATCCCCGCATGTTTTTTTTTGGGTGTCTAATAACCGTGAAACATGCGGAGCAGGGACTTGAGCATGTCACTCGAGCACACGCTGTACATGGTGCATACCTGAGTACCCGATGCAAACTCAAGTAGTGAGCACTTGCGCTCAAAACTAATGACAACTTATTCAATATGATGACCTAATGTAAACAAATTCTGTGTCGTACCTCTGGGTTCAAAATGTTCACTATACACCTTAATAAAATCCTTGAGGGGTATAGTTTCCAAAATGGGGTCACTTGTGGGGGAGCTCCACTGTTTAGGCACATCACAGGCTCTCCAAACGCGACATGGTGTCCGCTAACAAATTGAATGGAAAATCGGCTCAAATTGTTAGCGGACGCCATGTTGCGTTTGGAGAGCCCCTGCGTGCCCAAACATTGGAGCTCCTCCACAAGTGACCCCATTTTGGAAACTAGACCCTCCAAGGCACCTATCTAGATTCATAGTGAGCACTTGGAACCCCCAAGTGCTTCACAAATTGATTCATAAAAATGAAAAAGCGTTTTTTTTTCACTTTTTCATTTTTACGAATCAATTTGTGAACCACCTGGGGGTTCCAAGTGCTCACTATGCATCTAGATAGGTGCCTTGGGGGGTCTAGTTTCCAAAATGGGGTCACTTGTGGGGGAGCTCCACTGTTTAGGCACATCAGGGGCTCTCCAAATGCAACATGGTGTCCGCTAACAATTTGAGCCGACAATTTGTTAGCGGATACCATGTTGCATTTGAAGAGTCCCTGTGTGCCCAAACATTGGAGCTCCCCCACAAGTCACCCCATTTTGGAAACTAGAACCCCCAAGGCACCTATCTAGATGCATAGTGAGCACTTGGAACCCCCAGGTGCTTCACAAATTGATTCATAAATAATGAAAAACTGTTTTTTTTTTCACTTTTTCATTTTTATGAATCAATTTGTGAAGCACCTAGGGGTTCCAAGTGCTCACTATGCATCTAGATAGGTGCCTTGGGGGTTCTAGTTTCCAAAATGGGGTCACTTGTGGGGGAGCTCCAATGTTTGTTCACACAGGGGCTCTCCAAACACAACATGGCATCCGCTAATTATTCAAGCAAATTTTACAATCAAAAAGTCAAATGGCGCTCCTTCCCTTCCGAGCCATGCCGTGCGCCCAAACAGTGTTTTTTCCCCACATATTGGGTATCTGCGTGCCCAGGGGAAATTGCACAACAAATTTTGGGGTCCATTTTTTCTTGTTACCCCTGTGAAAATAAAAAAAATTGGTTCTAAAGTAACATTTTTGTGAAAAAAGTTAAATGTTCATTTTTTTCTTCCACATTCAAAAAATTCCTGTGAAGCACCTGAAGGGTTAATAAAGTTCTTGAATGTGATTTTGAGCACCATGAGGGGTGCAGTTTTTAGAATGGTGTCACTTTTGGGTATTTTCTGTCATAAAGACCTCTCAAAGTGACTTCAAATGTGATGTGGTCCCTAAAAAAATGGTTTTGTAAATTTTGTTGGAAAAATGAGAAATCGCTGGTCAACTTTTAACCCTTATAGCTCCCTAACAAAAAAAAATTTTGGTTCCAAAATTGTGCTGATGTAAAGTAGACATGTGGGAAATGTTATTTATTAACTCTTTTATGTGACATATCTCTCGGATTTAAAGGCATAAAAATTCAAATTTTGAAAATTGCAAAATTTTCAAAATTTTCGCCAAATTTCCGTTTTTTTCACAAATAAACGCAAGTGATATCGAAGAAATTTTACCACAATCATGAAGTACAATATGTCATGAAAAAACAGTCTCAGAATCAGGGGGATCCGTTGAAGCGTTCCAGAGTAATTACCTCATAAATTGACAGTGGTCAGAGTTGTAAAAATTGGCCTGGTCATTAACGTGCAAACCACCCTCGGGGCTTAAGGGGTTAAAAAGTTTTATATAGTAACCTGTATCATTTAAGTAATGTGCCTCCCATAAAGGGAAGAAAAGTTTTGGTTATTATCTTCTATGCGAATGCATTTTAAAAATTGCTTGTCTACAACCGTGTTTTACTCTGTTCCAGCCCGCGGACGTGCTGTGTTTTACCAGGGGGGTATGTGGTGCCCCTGAGGGTTCAGTCGCCACAGAGGTACTGCAGAGGTGTGGTATCTTACTCTCAGGTAAGGAAGGAGTACTGCCCGGGATCCTAACACCTGCATCCAACACTACACTACTACAGACCAGCAGGAGGGGCAAGATGAGTCGCTTCCCTGCTGAGCCCTGTCCCTGGCTGGAGTGGGGGGAACCAAAGTAGGGGGAACCATGTAGTGGGTGTGAGTGGAGGAAGTAAATCAGGGGAGCACTTGTTAGGAATAGTATAAAGAGGAAAGCCATCTTGGGTGTAAGGAGAGTTCAGTCAGAGGAGGACCGTGAGAGGAGCAGGAGCTCTGTGGGAGCTCTGCTTAGGAGGAGAGCCTAGCCAGACAGGCCCAAGACTAAAGAGAGAGAGGAGCAGGAGAAAGGCTCCAGGAACGTGGAGGGGACCCTAGGGGTACGGGCAGTACTGGAGGCCACCCGTACGCCCGAGTCTACCAGGCGGTGGAGGGATCAGGTCGCGGAGGGGACCGACCCCTAACTAGTGAGAATTACAATATTCAACTAGGTAACCGGAGGCTGCAGCATTTCAGGTGCTTCAGCCACAAGCCACATCTATCTTACCAAGAAGGTGGCCATAGAGGACCCAGGGGACAGAGAAGACGTCGCCCGTCAAGATCTGCGGTCACTGGATTGGGACACTAGGTGTGAGGTGCAGGGAGACGGCCAGAAGGAACACACAGAATGGGGTCCCATTATGTACTCCGGAGGTACTTGAGGGTTGGCTGAGCCCCTGCCCGGTGAACGCAGCATGACGTGAGAAGTTATGATCTGCAGCTGTAACCAGGAGCAAAGTAAGAACTGTGCGTAAATCCGGAAGACTGCACTCCACTGTCTCTGTCAATTATTACTGCTGCGCCATCACCCCCTGCATTACACTGCACCACGAGTGCTACTTCCATAACAGCAACATCTACACTGCCCTGGAGCTAAGCTCTACCTGTGGAGAGCTAAACCAACTCTGCTGCATTAACAACAGCTCCAGAGGACCTGCTCCGCAGCGGCGGCTCCCTTTAGCCGCATACCACAGGTGGCGTCACGAACTGTATATAAGAACTTTAATTTCCCTGTAAATATCCCCTTTTTACTGACCGCCCTGGGTCATGGACTGGGTCACCGCCACTGTGACTTCTCCCCTAACAACAACCGGCCAGGCACCGAGTACCCCACGGCCCAGGGGACGCGTCACGAACATAATCGCTACTGCTTGGTGCTCACCCGAGCATCTCACTGCTCGAGATGCTCGGCGCTCACCGAGTATTTCCGGGTTGCTCGGGCGGGAACTTCGGTCCCCTCCCTGCATGTTTGGCGCTCTTTAGAGAGCCAATGAACATGCAGGGATTGCCTGCCATGCACTGTAATGCCGTAGCCATGTTGGTTGTGGGCATTACAGTGATTGGCTGGCCGCACAGCGTCATCAGGTCTATATCAGACCTGGCGCCGCCATGCTCGTCACAGTCACTATGGATCAGACAGTGTAGGGAGAGCTGCTGCTGCGTTAGGGAGAGATTTGCTTGTGTATTAGGTAGTGTAGGGAGAAAAAACGTACATTACACATATCCATCTTAACAAACAGTCCTTCTGAGGACTAATCCATCTGCAGAGATATCAGGCAGGCAGGGTGTATAAGCAGGCAGTATATATAGCAGACTGCAGTGCACATAGCACAAGAGGCTCCATTCCAATTCTGCCTTCTGCTGCTGTTAGATATTTCTATACAAAGGCCCAGGTCTCAGGGGCCAGGAATACTTTTCTTTGGATCTTAATCCTCATTATTATAAAGCAATCCAGAGAACAGCATTTTTTCTGCGCAATTTGCTTGTTGGCACTGCAGAATACAGCCAGGTCCTTTCCATATTAGAGCGCTAGAAATCCAGCTATTTAAAAATGTGTTTTCTCCATCAAACGGATCACATATACATTGTCAGAAAATACTGCCATTTCTGGCCTCCATTAAAAATTTCCTTTAGTGTGTCATTGAGGCAATTCACCGCAGTTTGCTGTTTAAACTACTTACCTACAGGCCAGGTATTTAAAACTCTGTTTTCTCTATCAAACGGATCACATATAAGTTCGCTCCAAACTCAGTCATTTGTAGTGAGTGTGGAAGATACTGTCCTCCATTTAAAATGGGCAAGGCACGAGGCAAGGGACAGGGAATTGGACGTGATGGTAATGGTGCATGCATAGGCCGAGGACAAGGCTGTGGGCAAGACGAAATTGTGCCACAGCAAACACCCACATCTTCTCGCCTGACCTTCCTTTCCCAATTTCTAGGGGACCGCAGCACACCACTATTGAACCCAGAGCAGTGTCAAAATGTTGTTGGTTGGATAGCGGATAATGCTTCCAGTCACTTAGCCACCACCACCACCACCCTGTCTTCCACACGGTCAAGTCTCAGTAGGAGTCTGGACCGCATATTCCTCACCCTGATCCTCCTTCCTCCCACCATGCCGAGTACCCAGAGACAACTGATCCGACACTTGGACACTATGAAGAGCTGTTCACTAGTGTTGAGCGAACATGCTCGACACTGCTCGGTACTCGCCCGAGCATCACGCTACTCGGGATGTTCGGCGAGCACCGAGCATTTTCGGGTTACTCGGGCGGGAGCTCGGGTCTCCGCCCTGCATGTTTGACGCTCTTTACAGAGCCAATGAACATGTAGGGATTGCCAGCCAGTCACTGTAATGCTGCAGCCATGTTGGTTGTGGGCATTACAGTGATTGGCTGGCCGCACAGCGTCACCTCGAGTATTTAAAACGGGGCGCCGCCATCTTGGACACAGTCGCTCCGGATTAGACAGTGTAGGGACAGCGCTGCTGATTTAGGGAGAGATATAAACTGCAAAATAGTTAGTGTAGGGTCTGTAAAGGCTGCCAGAACAAACAAACAGTCCTTTTCAGGACTAATATCCATCCCAGATACCAGGCAGGCAGGCTGTATAGGAGACACAGTGGTTATACCAGCAAACGCTGCATTACAGTCCTGTGTGCTCCTGTTGCTGAAATTGCTGGACTTAGCACCAGGTGTCGGGGGCCAGGAAAAATCCTTTTTTTTCCATCTAAATCCTCCTTTTTTTTTCCTCCTTCACACTGTACAAATACCCGTCTTATTAACCTTTTGGTGTCCCCCCTCCCCCCAAAAAAAAGCGTGTCTCTGATTTTTCAGACACAAATATAACTGTTGAAAATAGTCTGGTGTAGGCAAGAGAAACAGAAGTGTTGTTTTGCACTTCCACGGTTCAAACCTCTGTATTATCCATTTTGGGTCATTTGTATCTAAAAAAAAAAACAGTTTGAGTGTGTCTCTCACTGTTCAGCCGCAAATATCTCTATTTAAAAAGTGTGGTATACCCCAGTAAACAAGAACTGTGGTTTTGCCATCCCACGGTAAAAAAATCTCTATTATTCAGCTTTTGGTAGTTTTTTCCGTAAAGAAAAACAGTAGTGTCTCCTGACTGTTGTGACACAAAAATATATCTGTTGAAAATAGTCTTGTGTAGGCCCGACATCTCAGTGTGGTTTCGCAGTTCCACGGGTCAAATCGCTGTACTATCCAGTTTTGGGCCTTTGGTATCTAAAAAAAAAAGCAGTTTGAGTGTGTCGCTCACTGTTCAGCCGCAAATATCTCTATTTAAAAAAGTGTGGTATACCCCAGTAAACAATAACTGTGGTTTCGCCATACCACGGTAAAAAATCTCTATTATTCAGCTTTTGGTAGTTTTTTCCGTAAAGAAAAACAGTAGTGTCTCCTGACTGTTGTGACACAAAAATATATCTGTTGAAAATAGTCTTGTGTAGGCCCGACATCCCAGTGTGGTTTTGCAGTTCCACGGGTCAAATCGCTGTACTATCCAGTTTTGGGCCTTTGGTATCTAAAAAAAAAAGCAGTTTGAGTGTGTCGCTCACTGTTCAGCCGCAAATATCTCTATTTAAAAAAGTGTGGTATACCCCAGTAAACAATAACTGTGGTTTTCCTCTTCCACGGTTCTAATCTACTCTTTATTACCCTTTTTCCATTGATAGTGCAAGTGTAAGCTATTTTACTTCATTTACAATGGGCAAGGCGCGTGGCAAGGGACGCGGAAGTGGATGTTCTGGTGATGGTTCGTGCAGAGGACGGGCCGTGGCCAAGGTGAAAATGTGCCACAACCAACAGCCACATCTTCTCGCTCCCACTTCTTGACCGAATTACTAGGAAAGCACAGAACAACACCAGTATTGAGAACTGATCAGTGTGAACAGGTTATTAATTGGATAGCAGACAATACTTCAAGTTACCTGGGCAGCACCACCTCCGGTCTGTCTTCCACACGGTCAACTCTTAGTAGCCGTGAGTCTCGACCGCATACTCCTCCTCACCCTGATGCTCCTTCCTCCCACCATGCCGAGTGTCGTCAGACAGCAAGTGATCCCACACTTGGACACTCTGAAGAGCTGTTCACTGGTCCATTTCCATATTTAGGCCCCTCGCCTGATACGCTTGAAGTGGTGGAAGAGGAGATCCCATGTTGCGATGCCCAAATATTTGAACAGCCACGGCCACAGGAAGTCGACGTTGGCAATCTGTCACAAGAGGTGGACGATGACGATACACAATTGCCAGGAAGTGAGGAGGAGGATCGTGGTGCGCAAGTGGAAGAGGAGGAGGAGGTGGTGGATGATCTAGTAACTGACCCAACGTGGAAGGAGGACATGCAGAGTGAGGCCAGCAGCACACAGGGGGAGGGAGGCAGAGTACCCCAACAGGCAGGAAGAAACAGTGTGGTGGCCGCAGACAGAAGGCAGACAACCTTTCCCCGTAACACCAACACGAGGGACGTTGCCAGTACAAGCGGTAGGTCTTCCAGAGTCTGGAATTTTTATAAAGACTCTGCTGATAACCCCAAAAAGGCCATATGTTCCATCTGCCATGCCAGCATCAGCAGGGGTGACAAAACTACCAGCCTGACCACCACCTGCATGATCAGGCACATGGCAGCAAAGTGTTATGTTCTGCTACCAAAGCTAAGGAAAGAGAGGAGATCTGTCCCTACTATAGGACTCAGCTGAATCCCTACGATGTAACAGGGAACCTGATCCTGCGATCAGACCTGCTAAAGTCCTAATCTAGTCTGTACGGAGACCTATAGATGTGGGGAGGGAATCCCTACAAGTACTAAGGACTGGGAGGAATATGGGACACCTCCTAACAGAAATAGTAGCAGACAGACGAACAAACAAAATAGATAGAACATAGAGGTCCGTAGACCAAGCAAACTAACAGAGCTAGATACAGAGCACAGGCTAGCTAGAAAGTAGATATACAATGAAGTCCAGCAAAGCCAGAAGGGCGGAGCAGGATTAAATAGGCCAACAAGGTCATGTGACCAGCAAAGGAAAAAAAACCTAACAGCAAGGTTCTAACAGTACCCCCCCTTCTAAGAGGATCCTCCGGATCCCCTAGGACCAGGCTTATCAGGAAATCTCCTGTGAAACGCTCTGATAAGTCTGGACGCGGAAACATCATCTGACCTCACCCAAGAGTTATCCTCGGGTCCGAAACCTTTCCAGGCCACAAGATACTGCAAACTACCTCTATACCGTCTAGAGTCAAGGATGCGAGAAATTTCATATTCCCCGTCCTCCACCACCGGAGGAACAGAGGCAGAGGCGTCACCATCCGACACAACAGCTTTTTTTAACAGAGAGACATGAAAGACCGGATTAATTCTCCAGGAGATAGGAACCTCCAACCTAACAGCAGATTGGTTGACAACCTGAAGCACCTTAAAGGGCCCTACAAACTTGGGACCCAATTTCTTAGAAGGAATCCTCAACCGCAGATTCCTAGAGGACAACCAAACCATGTCACCAACAGCGAACAAAACCTCCTGTCGTTTCCTATCAAAGTAGTCTTTAGATTTTCTGTTGGCCTCCTGAAGATTACCACGCACATCCGTCCAAACTCTTTCCAAATCACCGGAAAAATTCTCCTCCTCAGGCACGGCAGATCCCAACTTGGAGAACGACCCAAACGACGGATGTCTCCCAGAACAACAAAAAAAAGGCGAACAACCAGCAGAAGAAGATGTATGATTGTTCAGAGCAAATTCGGCAAGTGGCAGAAACTCAGACCACCCCTCTTGATTGTCTGCCACAAAACAACGCAAGAACTGCTCAACATCCTGGTTTTTCCTTTCTGTCTGGCCATTAGATTCAGGATGATATCCGGACGAAAACGACAAATGAATTCCCAACCTGTCACAAAAGGCACGCCAAAAACGAGCCACGAACTGAGGACCCCTATCAGAAACAATGTCAGTAGGAACGCCATGAAGTCTGACAATTTCCTTGACAAAGGCCTTAGCGAGAGTTTTAGCGCAGGGCAGTTTGACGAAGGGAACCAAGTGACACATCTTGCTAAAACGGTCCACGACCACCCAGATGACAGTAAAACCCTCAGAGGGGGGAAGGTCAGTTATAAAGTCCATAGCCAAATGTGTCCAAGGAGCACTGGGGACCTCCAAAGGACAAAGTAACCCCGCAGCAGGAGTATGTGAGGACTTAGATCTAGCACATATAGTACATTGGCGCACCCACTTAATGACTTCCTTCTGCCATCCAGGCCACCAAAAACTGCGACCCACCAGTCTCTTGGTCTCAGAGATTCCGGGATGACCTGCCAACCGAGATTCGTGACACTCAACAAACAAATCTCTCCTAAAGGTCCCAGGCACAAACAACCTCCCATGAGGAGTGTTAGATGGGGCATTCTCCTGAGCTTTAAGAATCTCATCTTCCAAAACGGAGTCTAAAGCAGCTATCACAACACCTTCTTGTAAAATGTTTTCCTCTTTCTCAGCACCGACTATGGGAGAAAAACTGCGAGACAAGGCATCCGCCTTAACATTCTTAGTACCAGGGATGTAAGTAACGGAGAAATTAAACCGCGAGAAAAACAGTGCCCACCTAGCCTGACGGGCATTCAGGCGCTTGGCAGCATCAAGATATATCAGATTTTTATGATCCGTAAGAACCTGAACGGGAAATTCCGCACCTTCCAAGAAGTGGCGCCAGTGTTCAAATGCGAGTTTAATAGCCAATAATTCCCGATTACCAATATCGTAATTCAATTCAGTCTCCGAAAAATTTTTTGAAAAAAAGGCACAGGGATGTAATCCATCCCCGTTATCCTGAGACAATACTGCGCCAACCCCCACAGAGGAAGCATCAACCTCAACCAAAAACGGCCTAGTAACATCAGGCTGCATAAGGATGGGAGCAGAGGTGAACCTCTCCTTGAGATACACAAAAGCTTCAATGGCCTCAGAAGACCACTGAACCGCATCAGCACCTTTCCTGGTGAGATCAGTCAGAGGTTTGACAATACTAGAAAAATTTTTTATGAATTTTCTATAGTAATTGGCGAAACCCAAAAACCTCTGTATCGATTTCAAACCAATAGGCCTAGGCCATTCCTGCACAGCCTGAACCTTAACCGGATCCATCTCAAAACCTTTGCTGGAGATAATGTAGCCCAAAAAACTAATTCTCTGTACAGCGAACTCACATTTCTCCAGCTTAGCAAAAAGCGAATTGTCCATTAATAACTGTAATACCTCACGCACGCTCCGCCAATGAGACTCCAGATCTGGCGAATAAATCAAAATGTCATCCAAATACACAACCACATTTTTACCGATCAAAGGTCTAAGGATGTCATTAATCAGATTCTGAAAAAATGCAGGAGCATTAGTAAGACCAAAAGGCATAACCAGATTCTCAAAATGACCCACAGGAGTGTTAAAAGCAGTCTTCCATTCATCCGTATAGCTAATTGCATAGCCTGTTGCAAATCCTCTTTAACCCTTTCACTGAGCCCAGCAAGAAATAGACTTTTCAGAGCAGAATCGTTCCACCCTGTTTGAGTGGACGAACGACGAAAATGAGTACAATATTTTTCCACATTACCTGATCCTTGTTTTAAACGTCTCAACTCAGTCTCAGCTGATGCCACACGGTCAGGATCATCATATAATAATCCTAAAGCAGAAAAAAAACTATCCACTGATCTGAAGCATGTATCACTAGGTTGCAAAGAAAAGGCCCACTCCTGAGGCTCTTTGCGCAAAAGTGACATTATGAACCCTACGCGCTGGGATTCATCCCCAGAGGACTTGGGTCTCAAACGAAAATACAATAAGCAAGCATTTTTAAATGAAAAAAATTCTCGATGTTCACCAAAAAATAAATCCGGCAAACATACCTTAGGCTCCAAGAAATATGCTCCAGGACAGTTACTCACGTGCTGACGGAGCTCGGCCACTTCCAGAGAGAGTCCCTGCAGGTGTTTAGCCAAATCCTGAACCGACACCATGATGGAACAAAAAAAAAAAAAAAAAAATCTTTCCTTAGAGAATTTGCAGGCTGGACTTACTGTTATGTTCTGCTACCAAAGCTAAGGAAAGAGAGGAGATCTGTCCCTACTATAGGACTCAGCTGAATCCCTACGATGTAACAGGGAACCTGATCCTGCGATCAGACCTGCTAAAGTCCTAATCTAGTCTGTACGGAGACCTATAGATGTGGGGAGGGAATCCCTACAAGTACTAAGGACTGGGAGGAATATGGGACACCTCCTAACAGAAATAGTAGCAGACAGACGAACAAACAAAATAGATAGAACATAGAGGTCCGTAGACCAAGCAAACTAACAGAGCTAGATACAGAGCACAGGCTAGCTAGAAAGTAGATATACAATGAAGTCCAGCAAAGCCAGAAGGGCAGAGCAGGATTAAATAGGCCAACAAGGTCATGTGACCAGCAAAGGAAAAAAAACCTAACAGCAAGGTTCTAACACAAAGCACCCGACTTTGTGGGGCGAAACCCAGGGTCCACGACCAGTGTCAGCGGGTGTCACCACTGCTTCTTCCACTGTTGTGCGTGCAATAGAACCCCCTGTTGTGTGTGCAAGGCAATCCCCTGTCCATACTGCATGTAAAGATGCCCCCTCCTCTCAGTCTTCACTTGTTATGGCAGTTTCTCAAGAAACAGCATCAACGTCCATGTCCACGTCCCACCGCAGCGTTCAATTGTCCATATCCCAGACATTTGAACGAAAGCGGAAATTCGCAGCTAACGCCCCACAGGCCACAGTCCTAAATTCGCACATTTCACGACTGCTTGCATTTTAAATGCTGCCTTTTAGGCTGGTGGAGACGGAATCCTTCCGCAATATTATGGCGGTGGCCGTCCCTCGGTACTCGGTCCCAAGCCGACACTATTTTGCCCGGTGTGCCATCCCCGCACTACACAAGCACGTGTCCCAAAGCATCTGCCGTGCCCTCAACAACGCAGTTACTGGGAGAGTCCACCTGACAACGGACACGTGGACAAGTGCTTGTGGCCAGGGACTGTGCATCTCTCTGACGGCACACTGGGTAAACATAGTGGAAGCCGGGACCCAGTCGGACCTTGGGACGGAACACATCCTCCCCACACCGAGGATTGCGGGCCCTATGTCAGTCAGAGTTGCCCCCACAGTGTACAGCTCCTGCGCATCCTCCTCCTCCTCCTCCTCCTCATGTTCAGCCTCCATCTCAGATATCACCACATCAGTTACAAGCTGGAAGCATTGCAGTACTGCCTCCGCCAAGCGGCAACAGGCTGTGCTGAAACTCATAAGCTTAGGTGATAAACCTCACACTGCTTGTGAGTTGTGGACAGCTGTGAAAGAGCAGTCAGATCTGTGGCTGAGACCGCTGAACCTACATCCCGGCATGGTCGTGTGTGACAATGGCTGTAACCTGGTGGCGGCTCTGAGGCGAGGTGAGATCACACACGTACCATGCCTGGCTCATGTGCTTAACCTCGTGGTTCAGCGGTTTCTTAAATCGTACCCCGAGTTGCCAGATCTGCTCGTGAAAGTACGCCGCCTGTCAGCTCATTTTCGCAAGTCGGCTACAGCTTCCGCCGCCCTTGCTGTGTTGCAGCAGCGTTTGCAGATTCCGGCACACCAACTGGTGTGTGATGTCCCCACACGTTGGAACTCTACCCTCCACATGTTGCAAAGGATTTGTGAGCAGAAGAGAGCAGTTGTGGAGTACCAGCTGCAACAAGGCCGTCGATATTCAGGTCAGACTCCACACATAAGACCTCAGGAGTGGACCTGGATGTCTGACATATGTACCATCCTGACAAACTTTGAGGAGGCCACCAAGATGGTGAGTGGCGATGACGCCATCATTAGTGTCAGCATCCCACTTGTCTGTCTTTTGCAACGCTCTCTGCAGAGAATTAAAGAGGAGGCATTGCAGCCAGAGTATGATGAGATGGATCAAGAAGCCGTAGCGGGCGATTACACACAGCCCAGCCTCATCTCATCCCAACGTGCATTGGGGGACAATGAGGGAGAGGAGGAGGAGGAGGAGGAAGAACAGGAGCTGCTATCATGCGTTGTAGACGGTAGTACCTGTACAAGTGTCATACCGTCGGTTAAGCGTGGGTGGCCTGAGGACAGGGGTGAGGAGGAAGAGGAGGAGAAGGAGGAGGAGGAGAGCATGGTCAGTCGTCATCTTGGTGAGGACACGGAAATCTTGCCCGTTACCAGTCTGGCACGCATGGCTGACATTATGTTACGCTGCCTTAACCGTGACCCTCGCGCTGTCAAAATGTTGGGTGACAGTTGTGACACCCCAGGGGTCTGGTTGTCACAGTGATAGAGATATTACGTCTGAGAGCAGGTGGGAGGTCCTTTGGTCAGGGATCCTGTGCATGCCACACCTCCTGCCCAGCCTTGGGAGGGGAAGAACTTCCCCTGTATAAACCCGGGGCTGAGGCAGGGTGAGTGAGTCCAGGAAGAGTAGAGACAAGAGCAGCATAGGAAGCAGCAGAGTCACAAGGAGTCAGGGGCTGGCAGCTAAAGAGCTCGCCCTGACTAAGAAGATTCTTTACCGGACCCGGAGTCCGAGGCTGTGGGGACTAACTTCTACCCAGCAGCAGAATCCGTCAGGCAGGGGATTTCAGGTCCCCTGGCCCAGAAGCCCGAAGGCCCGGTCACACGCGTGGGACCAGCACCACCATCGTGGAGCGGAAGCCATTAGAAGGCCCCGAGTCACCGGCCATACGGGTGAGCACCACACGGTACACTCAGGGACGTGGGCTACTTACATCAGCTTCTAGCAAGGTAGCCAGAAGAGTACAGTCAGCTTGGGAGGCCTACAACTACGCCTGGCCAGGGGAGATCCCATCTGCTCAAGGACTGACCAGGCCCCGTTCGCTAGCAAGTACTCCGGGAGGGTCTATCGTTGTTACCAGTAAAGACCCTGAACGCTACCATACCGTCTCTGAGTGGTTCCTGCTACCCCCATCATCCACGTCGGCTGCCCTGAGGCCATACCCCTCCCGTTGGGGGTTATACTATCACGCTGCACCATCCTTCCACCGGCCTCAGCGGTCTGCCCTGCAGCAGCAGCCCCCCTGGCTGCATTCAACGGGTGGCGTAGTCATCAACCATTTTCTACCGCTAACAGACTGCCGTCCAGTTTGACTCCCTGGGCACGGACCGGGTCACCGCCACGAGACTACAACCCTAAACAGATCCGGCTCCGGGTAAGCTCCCGCGTGCGCAACGCAGCGCGACATAGGCCCAGGGGCGCGTCAACTTTGGCGTAGTCGGCAGGATCACGTGCCCGCAACCACCGGGTACTGCGTGCCTGAAAAGCAAAGACTGTTCAAACTTACCAGTGGTGAAGATTCCCGCTATCGGTGAAGTTTCCCGCCATCCGGCGCCATCTTCAGCCTTCTTCCCGCCATCCGTGGAGTTTTCCCGCCATTGGACGCCATCTTGAGGACGCCACGCGGGAAGAAGAGGGGCGTGGACTCCGAAAGCGCGCGAGAACTGAAGCCCCGCCTCACGTCCGGACGTTGCGTAAGGTCCTGGAAGGAGCCCAGCAGACGCCGACGTCACAGGAGCGCGACGGAAGGTCCTCAACCCTGACGATCCACTGCGGAGCCGCGGCCTACGGAACAGGATCATCGCAAGGTAGGCCACGGTCCACTAGGGGGGAGGAAGATGTCGGATACGGAGGAGAGCTCCACTACCTCAACCCCCGCCAGCGCTACCGCTGTTGCAGTTATGCCCTTCACCATGCCCTATATCCCGGGAGCAGCTTGGCTACCCCAGTACTCAGGGGAGTCACATACCCTGCATGACTTTAGAGAAAAGCTGGATAGCCTCTTCCAGGTGTACCCCCTCACAGAAGAGCAAAAAGTGAGCATCCTGGTGGCCCAACTAACTGGGGCAGCCAAAAGGGAAGTAAAATCCTGGCCACCTGGGAGGAAGACTGTCGCAGGGATACTAACCCGGCTGAAGGACACCTTTGATACCCGCACCTCAGCCGAGATTAAACTTAGATTCTACGGGTGCAAGCAGCGAGCGCATGAGAGTATAAGGGACTATGCACTCAACCTACAAGAGGCCCTGAGGGCCATTAAGCAGACCGACCCTAATGGAGTGGGAAACGAGGACAGGCTGTTGACCGAACAATTTATAGAGGGTTTATATTGCAATGCCCACCGCACCCAGTTGCGGGCAATGGCCTTACAGGACCCTCATCTAGAATTTGCACAGTTCAAGGACAGAGCCATCCGGGTGCTCCGAGAACCGGCACCAGGTGGCGTTGTGACCCACAGACGCCCCACTACCACTTACTACCAGGAGGCGGCGCCCTTGTCAGCAGGGCCTGTGGGAGCTGATGCGCAGGCTTTGGACAATGACCCGGCTCCAGACCTACACCATCAGGTCCAAGAGCTAGCTAAAAGCGTTGCTGCGCTAACCCGAACTGTGCAGTCTTTACAGGTTTCCACTCCAGGGAAGATCCAGCTGGCATCCGGACCGGAGGACATCCCGTGGCGTCGACCAAGGAGGACCCCACCGGCCAGAGGAAGACCCAGTGACCGATACAGTGAGGACGGACGACCCATCTGCCGCCGCTGCAATCAACCCGGACATATGGAAAGGTACTGTTCTTTAAACGGGCACAACCTGGGGTAGAGGGCCAACCCCCAGGAAAAAGATCACCAGGCCCATCGAACTGGCGCGACAGATATGTGGGAGGACGTCCAGTCTTGCCTGTGGTACTGGATGGCATTCCCATGAGTGCCCTACTGGACACCGGGTCACAGGTCACCACCATCCCGTACGTGCTCTTCAAGCAGTACTGGAATGACTCGGATATTACCCGCTACCCTGACGACGACTTGAGTATCATCGCCAGCAATGGTCAGCCCGTGCCACAGATCGGATTTAAAGAGGTGACCATCAAAATTGGTAGAGTCGAACTGGCCGCACAGGGACTGATCATTGTAGATATTGACAAACATGAGAGTCACCCAAAAATAACTCTAGGAACTAATGTAATTGAAAATTGTCTTGCAGAGGTGATTTTCCTTTTACAGCAGGTTGCCAAGAATGCCAGCTCCGGCGAGCAGCGGGTGCTCCAGAAAGAGATCCGGGCACTGATGCAACGGCAACAAGTGGAACTCTCCGGCGGTGAGATTGGTAGCGTAAGAATGTGTGACCCTTTTCCTATTGCCATGCCCCCAAAAAGTGAAATGATGATTTGGTGCCGGGCAGCTATTGGTCTGAGAGGTAGAGATTACCAGGCAATGGTAGAACCAGTTTACTCAGACAGTAGGCCCACCATTTTGACAGCACGGGGGGTGGTCAATGTACGCCATGGGAGGGTGCCCGTTCGCATAATAAATATCGGGGAGAGGGAAGTGTACCTGCCCCGGTATGCCACGCTAGCCAAATTATATACCACTAATCAAAATTCTATACAATCTGTGGAACCCTTGCCTCCATCTCACCCGGAGGAAGGTAACGGCTCTAAGAAAGACATGGAGGACTGGTGTCAGCAACTACATCTGGGTACTGACTCCACTCCCTCACACCAGAAACAAGGAGTCTATCGGGTGGTTCAAGAGTATGAGAGAGTGTTTAGTAAACACCCGTTAGACTTCGGGCGAGTCAAGGGGGTAGAACACCGCATCCCCACGGGAGATCATCCTCCCATAAAAGAGAGGTATCGACCCGTACCCCCTGCACATTACCAACACGCCAAGGGGATGCTTAGAGACATGAAGGAGGCTGGGGTAATCCGGGATAGCTGTAGCCCCTGGGCAGCCCCACTAGTTTTAGTCAAAAAGAAAGACAACACCATGAGGATGTGTGTAGATTACCGGAAAATCAACCGTATCACACACAAGGATGCGTACCCCTTACCAAGGATAGAGGAGTCATTGGCTGCTTTAAGATCTGCTAACTTCTTCTCTACCTTGGATCTCACTAGCGGGTACTGGCAGGTTCCTGTAGCAGAGGCGGACCGGGAGAAGACCGCATTCACCACCCCGATGGGACTTAGCGAGTTCACCTGCATGCCGTTCGGACTCTGCAACGCCCCAGGAACCTTCCAACGATTAATGGAGTGCTGTCTGGGCCACAGAAACTTCGAGACGGTCCTGTTGTACCTGGACGATGTCATCGTATACTCCAAAACTTATGAGGACCACCTGAAACACCTGGCGGAGGTGTTCGAAGCTCTGGCGAGTTACGGCCTAAAGGTGAAACCCTCCAAGTGTCACCTCCTGAAACCAAAGGTGCAATACCTGGGACACGTGGTGAGCGCTGACGGAGTGGCTCCCGACCCCGATAAGATCACCGCAATTAAGGGATGGCCAAGCCCCTCCAGCGTAAAAGAAGTGCGGCAGTTCCTAGGGTTGGTAGGCTACTACCGAAGGTTTATTCCCGGTTTCACCAAAAAGGCAGCACCTATGCAGGACCTCCTGATAGGCCAGTCCCGAAAGGCCAAGAACCAGAAGCCGCCCTTCAAATGGGAAAAGCTAGAAGAAGAGTCCTTCCGCCAGCTGAAGATGGCCCTCACGGGGGATGAAATCTTGGCGTACCCGGACTATAGCCAGCCCTTCATCCTCTACACCGACGCCAGTAACATCGGGCTAGGAGCCGTACTGTCCCAGATTCAGCAGGGGAGAGAACGAGTAATCTCCTATGCCAGCCGAAAACTGCGACCCACCGAAAGGAACCCCGAAAATTACAGCTCATTTAAGCTAGAGTTCCTGGCCGTGGTATGGGCAGTCACCGAGCGCTTTAGGCATTACCTCGCTTCTTCCCGGTTCACCGTATACACGGATAACAACCCGTTGACACACCTGGACACGGCAAGACTCGGTGCCCTGGAGCAGAGGTGGATGGCCCGTCTGTCCAACTACGAGTTCACAATTAAATACCGGGCAGGGCGCTCCAATACCAACGCGGACGCCCTGTCCAGGATGCCCAACCTGCCGGACGGAGGAGAAGATCCGGAGGGACTGGAAGAAGTTGAACTCCCTGCGTTCCACCGTCATGGGACTATCCAGTATTCCCACCGGGTAAGGAGTAAGCAGGCTGCTACGTTGAACCCCTTACCTCACTACAACTGGGCGGAAACGCAAGACAGCGACCCTGCCGTCCGACTGGTGAAGGAGATGCTGACTCGCCCGGAGGCTAGCCTGGAATCAGACGCTCCAGAGGAAGCCAAACAACTATGGGCAGAGAAGAGTCGACTGTTCCTTTACAAGGGGAAGTTGTGCCGCAGAATGGTTAACTCCAGGACGCATGAACTACTCTGGCAAGTAGTGGTGCCACGAAGAGACGCAGCCATGGTGATGGAGGCATACCACGACGGAGCTGGACACTTCGGGTGGAAAAAGCTGGAGTTCCTGCTGCGCGAGCGGTTCCACTGGGTAGGCATGAGGGGAACCATCGAGAAGTGGTGCAGAGACTGTGGCCCGTGCAATCTGAGAAGGAAGGACCGGGCCAGCCAGAAGACTCCCATGCAGTCCATCGTCACCCGGCAACCGTTGGAACTGGTAGCCTTGGATCATGTAAAACTGACCCCCAGCAGAAGTGGCTACGTCTACGCGTTAACCATCGTGGATCATTACTCCCGGTTTCTGGTTGTCGTCCCCGTCAAGGACTTAACGGCTCGAACAGCAGCTAGAGCCTTCCAGCAGCACTTTTGCCGTCCACACGGGTACCCGGACCAAGTGCTGACGGACCAGGGACCTGCCTTTGAAGCGGAGGTCTTCCAGGAATTCTGCAATCTGTATGGCTGCCGGAAGATAAGGACGACACCCTACCATCCGCAAACTAATGGACTTTGTGAGAAAATGAACCAGGTGGTAATGGATCTTCTAAAAACGTTGCCCCTGGAAGAACGCAGTCTGTGGCCTGAGAAGTTGCCCGATCTGGTGGACCTATACAACCACATCCCGGTAGGTTCCACCAACTGTACCCCGGCTTACCTAATGAGGGCAAGACCTGGTAAGTTACCTGTTGACCTGGAAATGGGAGTCCTGACGCCCGAGGACACTTCACCAGAAACAGACTGGGACACAGAGAGGCAGCAGCAGTACCGGAAAGTACAGGAGAGCGTGGAGCGAAGTCTCTGTCAGGCTAGGGAAAGACAAGAGAAGACTTACAACCAGTATGCTCCCGCTGTTCCCCTGGTACCCGGAGAGCAGGTCTTGAAGAGGAAGAGACGGCTCCACAAGTTGGACGACCAGTGGGAGAAGGACCCGTACACCGTACTGCCCTCAAGCCACGAGAACCCGAAGGTCTGTACCATCAGTAAAGACGGAGGGGAAACCACAGCCATTGTATCCCGGGACCACCTGAAGAAGTGCCCCGAACAACTGAGGAACCCTGAGGAGGAACAGGAAGACCATCGACCCGTGGAAGAAAGGGAAGATATGGTTAGTACCGTGCTCGGGGACTTCCCTCGGTCTTGGACTCAAGTCAATGGTGCAGTTGTGGTACCCGTACTCACCTTCCTCCAACCATCATCCCAAGAACCTACGGAGCAACGGGTAGAGCTGGAAGAGCAGCCGGTCCAGGAGGCAGAAGACTCCACCCAAGCGGAACAGGAGAATCCACCCTCTGCTTATAGTGAGCCTGCCGTACCCCTAGTGAGACAAAGAGCCGGTAGACAGCTGCCCAGTTTACCCTTGACAGCTCCTACACCCTGTAGTTCAGGGCCAGACAGTCAGCTCCGTAGGTCCACTAGGGCCACTAGAGGCCAGTTACCCGCACGTTGGAGGATCTAAATGTTTAAGTTGTTTTACATGTTTACCTGTTTATTGTTGCTTGTGTGTAATTTTGTGTTTCTAGTTGTTTTTAGGAGTCTTCGGTGGATTTACCGGGAATCCTTTGTATATAGTTGGAGCGTAACCCAGGATGGACTAGAGACTGTTAAGGACTTGGGGTAGGACAGACCCCTACCTGGTTACGTCTCCCTGTGTTGGTGAAATGGACACCTTTGCTTTTCTTCAAAGACTGCACCCGGTTGCGGACATCCGTGACCATCTTATTGTGTTTCCTTATTGTATTTTATTGTTCTTTGATATACCTTGTTATATTTTTCTAAAAAGTGTTTAGTCCCGGAGTACTAAATTTCACTAGGGGGGAGTGTGACACCCCAGGGGTCTGGTTGTCACAGTGATAGAGATATTACGTCTGAGAGCAGGTGGGAGGTCCTTTGGTCAGGGATCCTGTGCATGCCACACCTCCTGCCCAGCCTTGGGAGGGGAAGAACTTCCCCTGTATAAACCCGGGGCTGAGGCAGGGTGAGTGAGTCCAGGAAGAGTAGAGACAAGAGCAGCATAGGAAGCAGCAGAGTCACAAGGAGTCAGGGGCTGGCAGCTAAAGAGCTCGCCCTGACTAAGAAGATTCTTTACCGGACCCGGAGTCCGAGGCTGTGGGGACTAACTTCTACCCAGCAGCAGAATCCGTCAGGCAGGGGATTTCAGGTCCCCTGGCCCAGAAGCCCGAAGGCCCGGTCACACGCGTGGGACCAGCACCACCATCGTGGAGCGGAAGCCATTAGAAGGCCCCGAGTCACCGGCCATACGGGTGAGCACCACACGGTACACTCAGGGACGTGGGCTACTTACATCAGCTTCTAGCAAGGTAGCCAGAAGAGTACAGTCAGCTTGGGAGGCCTACAACTACGCCTGGCCAGGGGAGATCCCATCTGCTCAAGGACTGACCAGGCCCCGTTCGCTAGCAAGTACTCCGGGAGGGTCTATCGTTGTTACCAGTAAAGACCCTGAACGCTACCATACCGTCTCTGAGTGGTTCCTGCTACCCCCATCATCCACGTCGGCTGCCCTGAGGCCATACCCCTCCCGTTGGGGGTTATACTATCACGCTGCACCATCCTTCCACCGGCCTCAGCGGTCTGCCCTGCAGCAGCAGCCCCCCTGGCTGCATTCAACGGGTGGCGTAGTCATCAACCATTTTCTACCGCTAACAGACTGCCGTCCAGTTTGACTCCCTGGGCACGGACCGGGTCACCGCCACGAGACTACAACCCTAAACAGATCCGGCTCCGGGTAAGCTCCCGCGTGCGCAACGCAGCGCGACATAGGCCCAGGGGCGCGTCACAGTCATTACTGGTTGGTGACACTTGCAGACCCCCGCTACAAGGAGAACTTTCACTCTCTTATTCCTGAGGTGGAGAGGTCTACAAAAATGGGGCAATACCAGAATGCCCTTGCTGCAGAACTCTTAAAAAAATTCCCATCTGAACACGTTAGCGGCAGAGGTAACAGTTCGTTGCCCAACCAAGGCGTACAGGCGAGAGAGATGCAACTCCAATCCAGCAGAGGCAGGGGAACACTGTCAACGTTCTGGGACAGTTTTCTGACACCCGCCCAGCTTACAGGCCCTGAGGCGCGGGGTACTCTCACAAGGAGTGGAAAGTTTCAAAAGATGGTGAGGGAGTACCTTGCCGATCGTACCAGCATCCTCCGTGATTCCCCTGTGCCTTTTAATTATTGGGTATACAAGCTGGACACTTGGAATGAACTCGCTCTGTACGCCTTGGAGGTCCTGGCCTGCCCTGCCGCTAGCGTGTTATCGGAGCGTGTTTTTAGTGCCGCTGGGGGAATTATAACTGATAAGCGCACTCGCCTGTCAACTGACAATGCTGACAAGCTGACCCTTATCAAAATGAACAAGGGCTGGATTGGGCCAGACTTCTCATCACCACCAAATGACAGCAGAGTAACAAAAAGTCAAATCCACTGTGTTATTTCGGGAGGTGTATTCACATGCACCGCTTCACACCCACACATGGGTATACACTTCCTCGTTTCGGCTGTTTTATCTTCTTCTCCTTATCCTCAGCCTCCACCACCACTATATCACCAGGGTGCCAGCATTGCAAGTTCCTCCGTCCTAATTTTTGGCAGCTTTTGCTGGGAAAGCATAAGCAAATACTATGGGACACCCACTCCCCAATAATGGGACTTATGTTTGTAATATGCTGTACTGCATGGCTCTTGTAAGGGGCATTGCAAGTTGCTCCATCCTACTTTTTGGCAGCTTTTGCTGGGAAAGCAAAAGCAAATACCATGGGACACCCACTCCCCAATAATGGGACTTATGTTTGTAATATGCTGTACTGCATGGCTCTTGTAAGGGGCATTGCAAGTTGCTCTGTCCTAATTTTTGGCAGCTTTTGCTGGGAAAGCATAAGCAAATACCATGGGACACCCACTCCCCAATAATGGGACTTTTGTTTGTTATATGCTGTACTGCATGGCTCTTGTAAGGGGCATTGCAAGTTGCTCCGTCCTAATTTTTGGCAGCTTTTGCTGGGAAAGCATAAGCAAATACTATGGGACACCCACTCCCCAATAATGGGACTTATGTTTGTAATATGCTGTACTGCATGGCTCTTGTAAGGGGCATTGCAAGTTGCTCCGTCCTAATTTTTGGCAGCTTTTGCTGGGAAAGCATAAGCAAATACTATGGGACACCCACTCCCCAATAATGGGACTTATGTTTGTAATATGCTGTACTGCATGGCTCTTGTAAGGGGCATTGCAAGTTGCTCCGTCCTAATTTTTGGCAGCTTTTGCTGGGAAAGCATAAGGAAATACTATGGGACACCAACTCCCCAATAATGGGACTTATGTTTGTAATATGCTGTACTGCATGGCTCTTGTAAGGGGCATTGCAAGTTGCTCCGTCCTAATTTTTGGCAGCTTTTGCTTGGAAAGCATAAGCAAATACTATGGGACACCCACTCCCCAATAATGGGACTTATGTTTGTAATATGCTGTACTGCATGGCTCTTGTAAGGGGCATTGCAAGTTGCTCCGTCGTAATTTTTGGCAGCTTTTGCTGGGAAAGCATAAGCAAATACTATGGGACACCCACTCCCCAATAATGGGACTTATGTTTGTAATATGCTGTACTGCATGGCTCTTGTAAGGGGCATTGCAAGTTGCTCCGTCCTAATTTTTGGCAGCTTTTGCTGGGAAAGCATAAGCAAATACTATGGGACACCCACTCCCCAATAATGGGACTTATGTTTGTAATATGCTGTACTGCATGGCTCTTGTAAGGGGCATTGCAAGTTGCTCCGTCCTAATTTTTGGCAGCTTTTGCTTGGAAAGCATAAGCAAATACTATGGGACACCCACTCCCCAATAATGGGACTTATGTTTGTAATATGCTGTACTGCATGGCTCTTGTAAGGGGCATTGCAAGTTGCTCCGTCCTAATTTTTGGCAGCTTTTGCTGGGAAAGCATAAGCAAATACTATGGGACACCCACTCCCCAATAATGGGACTTATGTTTGTAATATGCTGTACTGCATGGCTCTTGTAAGGGGCATTGCAAGTTGCTCCGTCCTAATTTTTGGCAGCTTTTGCTTGGAAAGCATAAGCAAATACTACAGGACACCCACTCCCCAATAATGGGACTTATGTTTGTAATATGCTGTACTGCATGGCTCTTGTAAGGGGCATTGCAAGTTGCTCCGTCCTAATTTTTGGCAGCTTTTGCTGGGAAAGCATAAGCAAATACTATGGGACACCCACTCCCCAATAATGGGACTTATGTTTGTAATATGCTGTACTGCATGGCGCTTGTAAGGGGCATTGCAAGTTGCTTCGTCCTAATTTTTGGCAGCTTTTGCTGGGGAAGCATAAGCAAATACTATGGGACACCCACTAACCAATAATGGGACTTATGTTTGTAATATGCTGTACTGCATGGCTCTTGTAAGGGGCATTGCAAGTTGCTCCGTCCTAATTTTTGGCAGCTTTTGCTGGGAAAGCATAAGCAAATACCATGGGACACCCACTCCCCAATAATGGGACTTATGTTTGTAATATGCTGTACTGCATGGCTCTTGTAAGGGGCATTGCAAGCTGCTCCGTCCTAATTTTTGGCAGCTTTTGCTTGGAAAGCATAAGCAAATACTATAGGACAGCCACTCCCCAATAATGGGACTTATGTTTGTAATATGCTGTACTGCATGGCTCTTGTAAGGGGCATTGCAAGTTGCTTCGTCCTAATTTTTGGCAGCTTTTGCTGGGAAAGCATAAGCAAATACTATGGGACACCCACTCCCCAATAATGGGACTTATGTTTGTAATATGCTGTACTGCATGGCGCTTGTAAGGGGCATTGCAAGTTGCTTCGTCCTAATTTTTGGCAGCTTTTGCTGGGGAAGCATAAGCAAATACTATGGGACACCCACTAACCAATAATGGGACTTATGTTTGTAATATGCTGTACTGCATGGCTCTTGTAAGGGGCATTGCAAGTTGCTCCGTCCAAATTTTTGGCAGCTTTTGCTGGGAAAGCATAAGCAAATACTATGGGACACCCACTCCCCAATAATGGGACTTATGTTTGTAATATGCTGTACTGCATGGCTCTTGTAAGGGGCATTGCAAGTTGCTCCGTCCTAATTTTTGGCAGCTTTTGCTTGGAAAGCATAAGCAAATACTATGGGACACCCACTCCCCAATAATGGGACTTATGTTTGTAATATGCTGTACTGCATGGCTCTTGTAAGGGGCATTGCAAGTTGCTCCGTCCTAATTTTTGGCAGCTTTTGCTGGGAAAGCATAAGCAAATACTATGGGACACCCACTCCCCAATAATGGGACTTATGTTTGTAATATGCTGTACTGCATGGCTCTTGTAAGGGGCATTGCAAGTTGCTCCGTCCTAATTTTTGGCAGCTTTTGCTGGGAAAGCATAAGCAAATACTATGGGACACCCACTCCCCAATAATGGGACTTATGTTTGTAATATGCTGTACTGCATGGCGCTTGTAAGGGGCATTGCAAGTTGCTTCGTCCTAATTTTTGGCAGCTTTTGCTGGGGAAGCATAAGCAAATACTATGGGACACCCACTAACCAATAATGGGACTTATGTTTGTAATATGCTGTACTGCATGGCTCTTGTAAGGGGCATTGCAAGTTGCTCCGTCCTAATTTTTGGCAGCTTTTGCTGGGAAAGCATAAGCAAATACCATGGGACACCCACTCCCCAATAATGGGACTTATGTTTGTAATATGCTGTACTGCATGGCTCTTGTAAGGGGCATTGCAAGCTGCTCCGTCCTAATTTTTGGCAGCTTTTGCTTGGAAAGCATAAGCAAATACTATAGGACAGCCACTCCCCAATAATGGGACTTATGTTTGTAATATGCTGTACTGCATGGCTCTTGTAAGGGGCATTGCAAGTTGCTCCGTCCTAATTTTTGGCAGCTTTTGCTGGGAAAGCATAAGCAAATACTATGGGACACCCACTCCCCAATAATGGGACTTATGTTTGTAATATGCTGTACTGCATGGCGCTTGTAAGGGGCATTGCAAGTTGCTTCGTCCTAATTTTTGGCAGCTTTTGC
Organism: Phyllobates terribilis; assembly: GCF_046119375.1. NCBI lineage: Eukaryota > Metazoa > Chordata > Amphibia > Anura > Dendrobatidae > Phyllobates > Phyllobates terribilis. The sequence continues at coordinate 746,638,760 of NW_027362764.1, read as the reverse complement.
TGGGGAAGCATAAGCAAATACTATGGGACACCCACTAACCAATAATGGGACTTATGTTTGTAATATGCTGTACTGCATGGCTCTTGTAAGGGGCATTGCAAGTTGCTCCGTCCAAATTTTTGGCAGCTTTTGCTGGGAAAGCATAAGCAAATACTATGGGACACCCACTCCCCAATAATGGGACTTATGTTTGTAATATGCTGTACTGCATGGCTCTTGTAAGGGGCATTGCAAGTTGCTCCGTCCTAATTTTTGGCAGCTTTTGCTTGGAAAGCATAAGCAAATACTATGGGACACCCACTCCCCAATAATGGGACTTATGTTTGTAATATGCTGTACTGCATGGCTCTTGTAAGGGGCATTGCAAGTTGCTCCGTCCTAATTTTTGGCAGCTTTTGCTTGGAAAGCATAAGCAAATACTATGGGACACTCATCCCCAATAATGGGACTTATGTTTGTAATGTGCTGTACTGCATGGCTCTTGTAAGGGGCATTGCAAGTTGCTCCGTCCTAATTTTTGGCAGCTTTTGCTGGGAAAGCATAATCAAATACTATGGGACACCCACTCCCCAATAATGGGACTTATGTTTGTAATATGCTGTACTGCATGGCTCTTGTAAGGGGCATTGCAAGTTGCTCCTTCCTAATTTTTGGCAGCTTTTGCTGGGAAAGCATAAGCAAATACTATGGGACACCCACTCCCCAATAATGGGACTTATGTTTGTAATATGCTGTACTGCATGGCTCTTGTAAGGGGCATTGCAAGTTGCTCCGTCCTAATTTTTGGCAGCTTTTGCTTGGAAAGCATAAGCAAATACTATGGGACACCCACTCCCCAATAATGGGACTTATGTTTGTAATATGCTGTACTGCATGGCTCTTGTAAGGGGCATTGCAAGTTGCTCCGTCCTAATTTTTGGCAGCTTTTGCTGGGAAAGCATAAGCAAATACTATGGGACACCCACTCCCCAATAATGGGACTTATGTTTGTAATATGCTGTACTGCATGGCTCTTGTAAGGGGCATTGCAAGTTGCTCCATCCTAATTTTTGGCAGCTTTTGCTTGGAAAGCATAAGCAAATACTATGGGACACCCACTCCCAAATAATGGGACTTATGTTTGTAATATGCTGTACTGCATGGCTCTTTTAAGGGGCATTGCAAGTTGCTCCGTCCTAATTTTTGGCAGCTTTTGCTGGGAAAGCATGAGCAAATACTATGGGACACCCACTCCCCAATAATAGGACTTATATTTGTAATATGCTGTACTTCATTTGACGCGCCCCTGGGCCGTGTGTACACGTGTGTGGGATACCCGGTGCCGGGTCTCTGGGGTCTGTAGTCTCCGTGGCGGTGACCCGGTCCCGTGGCTCAGGCTGGTCAAACCAGTGGCAGTTTTTCTTAGGTTTTGAGGTTAATTGTCCGACTGCGCCACCCGTGGATTGCGGTAAGGGAGTACCACCGCTGCGAGGCAGACCGCTGAGGCTGGTGTTGTGTGCGCAGCATAGAATGGGATAACTCCCCTCGGGAGGAGTATAGCCTCATGGCAGTGAGTGTGGATGATTGGGGTGATGGTGCACGAGCGCAGCAGGAACGACTCAGAGTCTTTGCAGTGCAGTTCAGGGTCTTTACTGATGATTATAAGGTAGACCCTCCCGGGAGTACTGGCTAGCATAAGAGACCTGGTCAGTCTGTGAGCAAGCAGGAGTTCCCCTGGCCAGGTGGAGTTGTAGGCCTCCCCGTCTGTCTGCACTCTTCCTGGCTACCTTGCTGTAAGCGGGTAGAAGTAGCCCACGTCCCTGAGTGTACCGTGTAGTGCTCACCCGTATGGCTGGTGACTTGGGGCCTTCTGTTAGCCTCCGCTCCACGACGGCGGTGCTGGTCCCTTGCTTGTGACTGAGCCTCCGGGCTTCTATGGCCAGAGGACCTGAAATCCCCTGCCGGCTGGTTTCTGCTGCTGGATATATAAGTCCTCACAGCTTCGGACTCCTGTGTCCGGTTCCTATTGTCTTCTGCCAGGGCGAGCTCTGCTCAGCTTCCAGCCCCTGGTCTTCAGCTCCTAGCTCCTACAGAGCTCCTTGCTGTTACTTTCCCTTGCTCTCACTCTGACTCTGACTGTTCTCTGACTCACTCAACCCCGCCCCAGATCCAGTTTATAAGGGCAGAATTCTCCCCTCCCAGGATTGGGGCAGGAGGATGTTGCATGTTTAAGGGATCCTGACCAGGAAACCTCCCACTTGCTCTCTGGCGTAATATCTTTATTACTGTGGTGACCAGACCCCTGGGGTGCCACACATGGCTCTTGTAAGGGGCATTGTAGTTCCTCATAATTTTTGGAAAGCCTTCCATTCACTGCTTAGGCCAACAGTGCATGGGAGACCCAGTTGCTATAAATGGAAAAAAAGGTTTAGTTAACGCCCTCTGACCCCCATGTCATTTCCAAGGGGCATTGGAGTGGCTCGAAATTTTTGGTAGGCATTGCACTCACTGTATGCCCTATAACTGTGTAGCCGAACCGCTCCTTTTGTTACAGAAACATATCCTACAAGACATATCTGGTTGACTGGCCTGATATTGATATAAATGGTTCCTGTTCCTCCTGCTCTTTCTCCTTTGCCACTATCTCATCCATCATTTATCACCTGAAGCTTTGTTTTAACGGGAGTCATAGAACTTGGATAGTAGCAGGAAAACATCCAGCAATCCTCGGAGGAGGTAGGATATGCGCCAAAACGCTGACCACCTCAGGCCTAGCCGCTACTACATACATGCGCTTCCATTACAACAAAACAAAGCAGATGCTAACTTCTATCATCCTCGTCATGCTCCTCACCTTGGCACTCTCAACTCCCCTGATGGAGAAGCCAGGGCCCACCGGAGGAGTCTGATAGTCCGGTGGGCTCGGCCAATGCTGCCCTAAAGCAGGCCTGGCTAAGAAAAGTGTGGGAAAGGTTACCGGGACAAATAGGGGTGGCTGGGGACCGAGTATGGACACCCGGCCACCCCCTGGAGGCTGGGGAGCAAGCGGGGACACCCGGCCTCCAGGCGGCTGGGGACTGAGTATGGAAACCAGGCCGACGACACAGCCATGGCGTGGTGGCCAGATTCCGCCTACACATGCCTAAAAGGCCCAATTTCAAGTTCAAGCAAGCAAGCAGTATGGTATTGCAGCCTGGGGGTGGGTGGGTGGCAGGCTGCATACTTGAGCTTGTATTGCAAGGAATGGGGGAGGTACAATTGAACACTGCCCTGGGACTAGAACTTGCATGGGGATAGTTGCAAGTCTGCATCTTCTGATGCGGTAAGGATCACTTATGATGGGCACACTTTTAGACAGTGACCTGGGAGTCAGAGATGCTTCCAGGGGTCTTCCCCATGCTGTTCCCTTGTCTTTTCAGCACTTTATGCATGTGTCACACAGCACATGGCCAGGTAAGGTTGTAAAATGTTAAAATGACATTTCACGGTGAATGCAAAAATGCAAAACCGCATAAAAAATGCTACTTGTGAACATAGCCGAAGGTGTGGAGGAGTATTTTTGTTTTTGGTCATTTATTTTAACTTATACACAAGTCTTTACCCTGGAAAGGATGTTCCTTAACATATTTCACAGGAAAAAAGTTTCACTTTCGTTTTTGAACGTTTTATTGTGAGCCTGTAAAAGTGGCTTAATATCTCTGACCACGTTGTTGACAGCAGTGACCTGGGGGTCAGAAATGCTTCCTGGTGCGATCCCCATGCTGTCCCCATGTCATATGAGCACTGTCACTATCGTTTTGGGCACTTGTTAGGCTTTTAAAAGACTGCTGGGGGTGCCACCGCAAAAATGCTCGAGTCTCCCATAGACTAACATTGGGCTCGTTGCTCGGGTCGAGCACCCGAGTATCACGGCGAGCTCGGCCCGAGCTTCGAGCACCCGAGCATTTTAGTGCTCGCTCAACACTACTGTTCACTTTTCTATTTATAGATTCGGGCCTCTCGCCCGGTCCACTTGAAGCGGGGCAAGAGGAGATCGCGTGTAGCGATGCCCAAATATTTGAGCAACCACGGTCACACGAAGGCGACGGTGGGAAAGTGTCACAAGAGGTGGACGATGATGAGACACAATTGACAGAAAGTCAGGAGGAGGACCAGGGTGCGGAAGTGGAAGATGAGGTGGTGGATGATATAGTAACTGACCCACCCTGGCAGGAGGACATGCAGAGTGAGGACAGCAGCACACAGGGGAAGGGAGGCAGAGCACCCCAACAGGCAGGAAGAAGCAGTGTGGTGGCTGCCGACAGTAGGCAGGCAACCGTTCCCCGTAACACCAACACAAGGAAAGTTGCCAGTACAACTGTTAGGTCTTCCCGAGTCTGGTTGTTTTTTAAAGACTCTGCCGATAACCCCAAAAAGGCCATTTGCACCATCTGCCAGGTCAGCGTCAGCAGGGGTGGCAAAACGACCAGCCTGACCACCACCAGCATGATCAGGCACATGGCAGCAAAGCACCCAACTTTGTGGGCCGAACCCCAGGGTCCAGGAACCATTGCTTCTTCCGCTGTTGTGCATACAAGCCAAACCCCTGTCCATGGTGCATGCGAAGACGCCTCCTGCCCTGCACCTGTCGTTGCACACTCTCAAGTAGCAGCATCAGGAAGCACGTCAATGTCCTTGTCCCAGCACAGCTTTTAGTTGTCCATACCCCAGTCCTTGGAACGCAAGCGCAAATATGCAGCCAACGCCCCACAGGCCACACTAAATTCTCACATTTCACGATTGCTTGCGCTCAAAATGTTGCCTTTTAGGCTCGTGGAGACGGAAGCATTCCGCAACCTGATGGCGGCGGCCGTCCCTCGGTACTCGGTCCCCAGCCGCCACTATTTCTACCGGTGTGCCGTCCACGCATTACCAAGCACGTGTCTCAAAACATTAGCCGTGCTCTCAACAACGCATTTACTGGTAAAGTCCACCTAACCACGGACACGTGGACAAGTGCTTGTGGGCAGGGATGGTACATCTCGCTGACGGCACACTGGGTTAACATAGAGGAAGCCGGGACCCAGTCGGACCTTGGGACGGAACACTTCCTCCCAACGCCAAGGATTGCAGGCCCTAGGTCTATCAGGGTTGCCCCCATGGTCTACAGCTCCTGCACCTCATCCTCCTCAGCCTCCTCCTTCTCTTCAGCCTCCATCTCTGAAATGACCACATCAGTCACAAGCTGGAAGCACTGCCGCACTGCCTCGGCCAAGCGGCAACAGGCTGTGCTGAAGCTAATATGCTTAGGTGAAAAAACGCACAATGCTGAAGAGTTGTGGACAGCTCTGAAAGAGCAGGCAGATCTGTGGCTCACACCGCTGAACCTACAGCCAGGCATGGTCGTGTGTGACAATGGCCGGAACCTGGTGGCGGCTCTGAGGTGAAGCGAGCTCACACACGTACCATGCCTTGCCCATGTGCTTAACCTCGTGGTTCAGTGGTTCCTCATATCCTACCCAGAGCTGCCGGATCTGCTTGTTAAAGTACGCCGCCCGTGTGCCCATTTTAGAAAGTCAGCTACAGCTTCTGCCACCCTTGCAGTGTTTCAGCAGCGTTTGCAGCTTCCGGCTCACAGACTGGTGTGTGATGTCCCCACGCATTGGAACTCTACATTGCTGATGTTGGGAAGGATTTGTGAGCAGAAGAGGGCAGTTGTTGAGTACCAGCATCAACAAGGCCATCGGTATTCAGTTCAGACTCCACACATTAGACCTCAAGAGTGGACATGGATGTCAAACATATGTACCATCCTCCAAAACTTTGAGGACTCAACCAAGCTGGTGAGCAACGATGACACCATAATTAGTGTCACCATCCCGCTTCTCTGTCTTCTGAAACGCTCTCTTCTCACAATCAAAGAGGATGCACTGCAGGCGGAGCACGATGAGATGGAGCAAGGAACCATACAGGGTGATTACACGCAGCCAAGCCTCATCTCATCCCAACGTGGATTGGGTGACAATGAGGAAGAGGAGGAGGAAGGACAGCAGCTAGTTTTATGCACTATAGACGGTACTACCTTCACAGCTGTCATACCGTCTGTTCAGCGTGGATGGCCAGAGGACAGAGAGGAGGAGGAGGAGGAGGAGGAGAGCATGGTCAGTCATCCTCTTGGTGAGGACATGGAAGTCTTGCCTGTTTGTAGTCTGGCAAGCATGGCTAAGTTTATGTTACGCTGCCTTTCCCATGACCCTCGCGTTCTCAAAATTTTGGGTGACAGTCATTACTGGTTGGTGACACTTCTAGACCCACGGTACAAGAAGAACTTTCTATCTCTTATTCCTGAGGCGGACAGGTCTACAAAAATGGGGCTGTACCAGAAGGCCCTTGTTGCGGAACTACTAAAAAAATTGCCATTTGAAAACGCTGGCGACAGAGGGCACACTTCGTTGGACAACCAAGGAGTACAGGCAAGAGAGACGCAACTTCAATCCAGCAGAGGCAGGGGAACGCTGTCAAAGTTCTGGGAGAGTTTTCTCAGACCCTCCCATCGCACAGGCCCTGAGGCGAGGGGTACTCTCACAAGGAGTGCAAAGTTTGGGAAGATGCTGAGGGAGTACCTTGCCGACCATACCAACGTCCTCCGTGATTCCTCTGTGCATTATAATTATTGGGTATCCAAGCTGGATACGTAGAATGAACTGGCTCTCTGGCCTGCCCTGCCGCCAGCGTTTTATCAGAGCGGGTTTTTAGTGCCGCTGGTGGAATTATAACTGATTAGTGCATCCGCCTGTCAACTGAAAATGCTGACAGGCTGACTCTTATAAAAATGAACAAGGGCTGGATTGGGCTAGACTACTCAACACCACCGAATGATAGCAGCGTAACATAAACTCAAATCCAGTGTCTTTTCTTGGGAGGTGTATTCCCATGCACCTTTTCACACCCACACATGGGTATACGCTTCCTGATTTTGTCTATTTGCTCTTATCCTCCTCCATCTCCTCATCCTCCACCACCATATCACCAGGGTGACCGTGGTCCGTGATGCAACACCCACATAATTTTTTAAAGGGTGTTTATGATGCCCATAAAAAAATTTTTTTATACAGTATGTTCATGTATACCCCCCAGGGGTAAATGTTTGTCAGCCCATACACTTAGTGCATGGGCATTACAAGTATAGGTGGCCTGCTCCTTTCTAATGGAAACACTTTTTTCATGAGGCCCTCCTCCACATCTCTTCCAAGGGGCATTGAAGTGCCTCCAAATTTTTGGCAGCCCTTGCATTCACTGCATAGGCCAACATTATGGGAGACTCTCTCCTTTCTAATGGGAATTTGTCATTACTGTAGCCCTGCTCTATGTGTCTTTAAATACTTAGTGAGCTTTTTTCCTAAAATTGGTCAGCCGTTGAACTCACTGCATACCCTATAAATGTATAGCAGACTCTCTCCTTTCTAATGGGTATTTGTCATTACTGTGGCCCTCCTCTATGTGTCTTTAAATTCTTAGTGGGGTTTTTCCTAAAATTAGTCAGCCATTGGACTCACTGCATACCCTATAACTGTATAGCAGACCCTCTCCTTTCTATTGGGAACATGTTGTACCTTGTTACTGTGGCTCTTCTCTATGTGTCTTTAAATTCTTAGTGGGGTTTTTCCCAAATTTTGGCAGCCCTTGCAGTCACAGCATGGGCAATACCACTATAGGAGACCCGCTCCTTTATAATGGGAAGATTTTTTTTTACTGAGACCCTCCTCTATGTCTCTTCAAAGGGGTATTGGTTTGCGTCCAAATTTTTGGCAGCCCTTGCAGTCGCTGGATACACAATAACAGTATAGGAGACCCACTTGTTAATAATGGGAACAACAAAGCATAGCCGGCTGATGGCTCTCTAACAATAGCTAGGGCCGACTGCTGGCCTTTTATGAATAGTAAGGGCCGTCTGATGTCCCTATAAAAATAGGCTTTATAACTTTCTGAGTCCCTCCATCATAAATAAAAAAGGATGTGTCCGATAATGTATCACACACCACATTGCCAGATAAGGTTGTAAAATGTTAAAATGACATTTCCCGGTGAATGCATTTGTCTTAAAAAATAACGTAAAAAAACAAAACAATAAGATTTTTCTTTAGTATAAAAAACAACGTCACCAATTTAACCTCAATTTAATCACATTGTTCAGCACATGCACCTCTTCCTCCATCTCCGAAAGGACCATATCTGTCACAAGCTGACAGCACTGCCTTGGCCAAGCGGCAACAGGCTGTGCTGAAGATAACATGCTTAATGCTTAATTGACAAACCGCCCAGCGCTGCAGAGTTGTTGAAAGCTGTAACACAGCAGCCTGATCTGTGGCTCTCACCGCTGAACATACAGCCAGGCATGGTCGTGTGTGACAATGGGCGGAACCTGGTGATGGAGAAATGACAGCCGGGGTAGATACGGTTTCCCTCTATGCCAGTCCTTTCACCGAGCTAAAGAATATGGCTGTGGTGAAATGCAACTCCCACTGAGAAGCTGTTTCAGATTGAAAAACATTGTGCCCACCAGAAGATTTGATTCTGAGGGCTAACCTTTCTCACCCGCTCAAGAGCCCCATAGCAGCTGCAAAGTTAGTGCTATCATGAACTCTCGTGATGTAGAAGCCAAGGCACACCAGAGGATTCTCTGGTGGGACTGTCCAACCCTGCCGAGAAGCAGTCCTGGCTAAGAAAAGTGTGTGGGAACGTTCCCGGACACTCTATGGCTGCTTTTTTACTGAGGAGGAATCACACGTAAACACGGGGAGAACATACAAAGTCCTTGCAGATGTTGTCCTTGCTGGGATTTGAACCCAGGATCCCAGCGTTGCTAGGCTTCAGTGCTAACCACTGATCCAATGTGCTGCCGTTCACCCTCTAATATCTAACAGGCTGGAGAAACTTGCACCTACTGCCACTCTATCTTCAGCTCCTTTGTGAGAAAATGTATTTGGGCAGCCACTCAGTCTATCAAATAAAATTCCTGAGAAGGAAATTGGGGATGGCTTCGCTACTGGTACTGGGGGTAGTGCTAATACCATGGCGTCGTACCATAGTTTGCTGGAAATATTCCAGGCTGGTAGGAGGCAAGCAAATTCCCACGAAAAAGTACCAGCAGTAATGTTCAGGCCACATTTCAAGTGCAAGCAGCTTTACAGGACTTCCTGGGAGAAATGACACACAGGGTAGATACGGTTTCCCTCTATGCCAGTCCTTTCACCGAGCTAAATACAATTCTCAGCAAAAAAAGTTGTGGACTGGCTCCGTACTGTCCCTGGCCACATTCACCTGTCCACATGTTTGTGGTTAGGCGGTCCTTCCCAGTAAGTGCACTGGGGAGGGCACGGGTAATGTTGTGGGACCCGTGCTTGTGGAAGGTAGAGACGATACCGGGAGAAATAGCGGCTGGGGACCGAGTATGGACATCCAGCCGCCGCCGGCATGAGGTTGTGAAAAGCTTCTGCCTCCACGAGGTTAAAAGGCCATATTTCCAGTGCAAAGAGCTGCCCAGAAATCTGGCAGTTTAGTGTTGTGGCCTGTGGGTGGGTGGCTGGCTGCATACTTGCACTTGCATACCAAGTAACAGAAAACTAAGCAGATGGTGGCCTCTATCATCATCATGGTCTCACCTCGGCACTATGAACTCTCCTGAAGGAGAAGCCAGGGCCCGCAGGAGGAGTCTCCGGTTCTCTGGTGGGCCCAACCAACCCTGCTGAGAAGCAGCCCTGGCTAAGAAAAGTGTGGGGGAAGGTTCCCGGACTCTCTATGGCTGCTTTTTTAATGTGGATCGGCCATGCTTATGCATATTATTTCTTAAACCGCATTACAGATCAGGCCATTGTCCAACTCTGTATTCAAGAAATGAAATGCGCAAAGAAAGATGTGTGTGTGTCAAAGCACTACCGACAAGTGCGAGTTGATGTTGGACGGGCTGCCATTGCTTCTGCAACAAGCTCAATTACAGGACTTTCTGGGAGAAATGACACGCAGGGTACATACGGTTTCCCTCTATGCCAGTCCTTTCACCGAGCTAAATACAACTCTCAACAGAAAAAGTTGTGGACTGGCCCCGTACAGTCCCTGACCACATTCACCAGTCCACGTGTTTGTGGTTAGGCGGTCCTTCCCAGTAAGTGCACTGGGGAGGGCACGGGTAATTTGTGGGACCCATGCTTGTGGAAGGCGGAGGCGATACTGGGAAATATAGTGGCGGCTGGGGACCGAGTATGGACACCCGGCCGCCGCCGGCATGAGGTTGTGAAAAGCTTCCACCTCCACAAGCCTAAAAGGCCACATTTCAAGTGCAAGCAGCTGTCAAAAATTTGGCAGTATAGTATTTCAGCCTGTGGGTGGGTGGGTGGCTGGCTGCATACTTACGCTTGCATTCCAAGGAATTGGGTAGGGACAACTGAATGCTGCAGTGGGACAAGGACGTGGATGGTGATTGTTGCAAGTCTGCAACGACAGGTGCATGGCGGGAGGCATCTTCGCATGCGCCAAGGATCACTTATGATGGGCACACTTTTAGGCAGTGACCTGGGAGTCAGAGATTCTTCCAGGGGTCTTCCCCATGCTGTTCCCATGTATTTTCAGCACTGTATGCATGTGTCTGATGATGTGTCACACACCACATGGCCAGATAAGGTTGTAAAATGTTAAAATGACATTTCCTGGTGAATGCATTTGTCTTGGTTGAAAGCAATTCAAAAGTGCAAAAAATGCATCAAAAACGCTACGTGTGAACATAGCCCAAGTTGTGGAGGAGTATTTTTGGTTTTGTATATTTATTTTGCCTTATAGACAAGTCATTACCCTGAAAAGGATGTTCCTTAACATATTTCCCAGGAAAATCCATTTTGGTTTAGTTTTTGTATGCTTTATTGTGAGTCTGTAAAAGTGGCATAATACTCTGACCATGTTGCTGACAGCAGTGATCTGGGTGTCAGAGATGCTTCCAGGGGTCTTCCCCATGCTGTTCCCATGTCATTTGAGCACTGTTCCCATCGATTTGGGCAATTTTTAGGCTCTCTGCAGTCCGCCGGGGGGAGACGCCTGAAAAGTGCTCGAGTTTCCTGTAGACTTACATTAGGCTCGTTGCTCGGGTCGACCACCCGAGTATTCCAATGTGCTCATCCCGAGCAACGAGTACCCGAGCATTTTAGTGCTCGCTCATCACTAATGACTGGTCTTGGGATATTCATAAATACTTTGGCCCAATACTTTGATAGATCACACAATCCATCTGGCAGCATTAACTGGGCTATATGTCCTAAGCTTCTGCCTAAAATAGAGTAAAAATAGTAAATAAAAACAAAAACAACAACAAATCACAAAAACTAAATCACCCATCTAATAATTCCCGAGAAACTTGGACCATATAATTTCCCTTTTCCTTGAATGTGTTCTGGAATGTTGTGAACATATCAGAAATTTTTGGAAAATTCTCAAAAATATCACATATAACGCTCAAATTTAGCATCAGTTAGAATCAAACGAGTAGAAGTGAGGAGCATCTGTCACCGATGGAACAAAAATATAAGTGACGTGTTCTTCTCTGTAATAACCATGGAAACATGGCTGTCAGCTGTCAGATTGAGAAAATCCCACATTTATGTGTTATAGTTACTGATATACAACATAGAGGATAAATTCTGTAAAGTATTTTACTTTTTAACCCCTTCCACGGCAGTTTGTTGCTGTTTTTTTTGCTTTTATTCTTACATCTTCATCTTCTAAGAGACATAACCTGTCTGCTTTTTTTCATCAACTTTGCTAGATGGGGCTTAATTTTTGCAGAACAAGTTGTAGTTTTTAATTGTATAATGTAATTTATCACATAATGTACATACAGGTGCATCTCACTAAATAAGAATATCATCAAGAAGTTAATTTATTTCAGTTCTTCAATACAAAAAGTGAAATATAGAGTCATTACAAACAGAGTGATCTATTTCAAGTGTTTATTTCTGTTAGTGTTGATGATTATGGCTTACAGCCAATGAAAACACAAAAGTCATTATCTCAGTAAATTAGAATACTTTGTAACAACAGCTTGAAAAATGATTTTAAAATCCGATATGTTGTGCTACTGAAATGTATGTTCAGTAAATGCCCTCAATACTTGGTCGGGGGTCCTTTTGCATCAATTACTGCATCAATGCGGCAATGTGGCATGGAGGCGATCAGCCTGTGGCACTGCTGAGGTGTTATGGAAGCCCAGGTTGCTTTGATAGCAGCCATCAGCTCGTCTGCATTGTTGGGTCTGGTGTCTCATCTTCCTCTTGACAATACCCCATAGATTCTCTATAATAGATTCTATATGGGGTTCAGGTCAGGCGAGTTTGCTGCCAATCAAGCGCAGTTGTGGCACCCTGCTGTTCACAGGTACCACAAGACCCAAAAGGGTGCATGGACGGACTTCTCCACAAGAGGCCCTCACTACAAACAAACATCTCCACCTTTCCACCTCACACCACCAGAGGGAGCCCTGTTAGGGATATATATATGGAGGGTGGAGCCTGGCAGTTCAGAAAGTCTGAGAGTGTGCTGGCGCTGGGACCAGTGAAGACGCAGCACGTCAGCTGCTGTATTGAGGGCCCCGAGTGTGGCCGGAGGCAAGAGGAGGAAGGAGAGAGGAGTTGAGGGGGCAGAGGAGCATCATAGGCTCACCACAAGATACAAACCGGACACCGGGTCCGCGCCTACAGGGTCCTTTATACCCAGTAGGGATCACCGGCATACCAGGAGGACTACAAGTCCCTTGCCGACCTGAAGCTAAACCCATTACAGGACCAGGAACCACGAAGGCCCCGGCGTCCAGGGATAGTGGTTGCCAGCAGAAGGTCCTACTACCAAGCGACAGGTGAAGGAACAGCATGACACATAAGCTAGGCCCAGTTGCAGCTTAGAGAGAGGGAGACATGGACCAGGAGGCCTTATACCTACTCACTGGGGAGAAGTCCTGAAGTGCACCCTTTCTACCGAGTACCCTGGACCGTACCTGACATCCGCACCAGTTAAGGTATTGAAGCAAATCCCCTGTCTCTGTCAGTTACTCCTGCTGCGCCATCCCGCCTGCACTACAAGCCGCAGCATCACCACCAACAAACTCTACACTGCCCTGAGGCCCGCTCCACCTGTGGGGAGCTGTTCCATCCCAGCTGCCTATCAACTGCCTCAGAGGTCTGCAGCAGCGCTGGTACAAATTACCAGAAACCACAGGTGGCGTCACGATCAAACTACAAAACCCATATAAACACTCCCCTTTTAGTTGACCACCCTGGGCCACGGACCGGGCCAGCCACTGTGACATATCCCCCCCAGCATCCATAGGCCCGGCTGTCGAGTACCCCATTGCCCCGGGGGCGCGTCACAGTGATACTGTTGTTTGTAAACCAGGTATTGGTACTTTTGGCAGTGTGAACAGGGGCCAAGTCCTGCTGGAGAATGACATTTCCATCTCCAAAAAGCTTGTCGGCAGCGGGAAGCATGAAGTGCTCTAAAATGTCCTGGTAGACGGCTGCGCTGACTTTGGTATTGATAAAACACAGTGGACCTCCACCAGCAGATGACTGAAAATTTTGCAGTGGTCTCTTAATTTTTGCCAGAGTTGTATGAGTTTCACTTTTTCTATTGAAGAACTGAAATAAATTAACTTTTTGATGATATTCTAATTTTATGAGATGCACCTGTATTTGTGGGGTGGAAATAAAAAAAACAAAACAAATACAAAAATAATTCCACTATTAACTTTTAGGCTTAGTTTTTTATGGTCACTTTTGCGGTAAAAATGAAATGCTACCTGCATTCTGAAAGTTTATGTCAATACCAAATTTATGTTTTATTTTTTTGTTTTTTGGCTTTTTACTGCTTTTGAAAACAAATTAAAAAAATTAAAACAAAACAAAAATTCCAAGACCAATAACTTTTCATTTTTTTTTTTTTTTTCATTTTTAGTTTCATTATGAAGTTCATATAGTGTAGATTTATGACTTATTTTGGTTCCAATTTTTATTATTGACTGGGTTAATAATGGAAAAAACAACAATTAGCTTTTTTTTTTCTTTCTTTTTTTTTATAACACTTGCTGTGCTGGGAAAAGAATGTGAAATTTCAATAATTAAGATTTATGGACCTAGTGATGCCAAATATGTTTGTTTATTTATTTTTAGATTTTTTTCTAAAGTATTATAAAATATTTTTATTAACTTTTTTTTCCATTTTTATTTATTTATTTTATTCTTCTGTAGGAGTGTTGAGCTTGATCATTACAATGCAACACTTATATCAGCAGGTTGACAGAAAGCATTCTTCCTCTACTTCACCGTTTAGATGCCGTGTTGTTATAGGCTGCAGCATCTAAGGGGGAAACTGCAGTTTGCCTGAGCTTCTTCCTATTTCTGTTTGCATTTACTCACAGCACAGATGAGGGAGTTTTTGGAAAACTATAATTAAGGAGGTATATCTGTCATCAAATCAAGGAAAAAAATTCCAAGTGAGGGTAAATGTTGGAAAAAACTACAATTCCATCATTGTCTTTTTACTGACTGAGGGCCACCAGAACGGAGCTTTTATCAGGATAGCACTATTTCAATATAATTGACAGCGGTAACATTTTACCACATAAAAAAAGTTTAAAATGAATTTAGTAAATTCTTGGTTAACAAAGTAGGATCTTCTGTTAAATATCCTCATCTCTTGGCCATAGTGGAGAGCAGTTACATAGAGCGCCTCTCTATCAAGATGACCTGTCCTTTCCTGCATTACACATAACCCACTGATGTGAATGGGTACTGTGTAATACTTATTTTCCCTTGTAGTAGTGCTGCAGAGAACTACAACACCTACTGCCAGATCCCTGTAGCTGATCTCTAGGGGTTCTAGCAGGTGGTAACTTTGTGATCAGATTATTGATCATAAATCCTGACCATTGCACAAAAAGGAAGTTGAGAACTCCTACTAACTATTGCTAATATTATTTTGAAATCTCAATGTGCAAATTTCTTGTTTCTTTAGTATGCAAATTGCCTCTTTAGAGAGGAAGAGGATTGAACTCTAGTGCCACCTACAGGAGGTAGCAATCCTAAAAGTCAATATCAACCCTTTAACAAGCCTTGCCATATCATTTAGGATAACACACTATGTCTGCAAATTGAGATTCTGGCTTGGCTTTTATCCTAAGTCATATTGCAAGGCTCGTTAAAAGGTTGATTTTGACTTTTAGGATCACTACTTCCAATAGGTGGCACTAGAGTTCTAGTCCTCTTCCTCTATGAATATGCAATTTGCATATTTGATTTCCCAGAGGAGCATGCATGGCATATATAAGTCTCCTCACTCTGGCATGCCAGGCCTAGCTTGTCACTCTCCACAAGGAGAAATGTTACCATGTAGATGACGCGCCCCCTGGGCCTGTGCTGCTGCTGCTGTGCAGGGGGAATACCCGGAGCCGGATCTGATAGGGGTAGTAGTCCTCGTGGCGGTGACCCGGTCCGTGCCCAGGGTGTCAAACCAAGTGGCAGAACTTAGAATAAGATGTTATATTGTTCGACTACGCCACCCGTTGATTGCGGCTATGAAGCCGCCGCTGCAGGGCAGACCGCTGAGGCCGGTGGTACGGTTGTGCAGCGTGGATAGTATAACCCCCAACGGGAGGGGTATGGCCTCAGGGCAGCGGACGTGAATGATGGGGATAGCAGAATCGCACGCAGGCACTAGGAACCACTCAGAGACGGTACGGTGTAGTTCAGGGTCTTTACTGGTGGCAAAGGTAGACCCTCCCGGGAGTACTGGCTAGCGATCGGGGCCTGGTCAGTCTGTGAGCAGATAGGATCTCCCCCGGCCAGGCGGAGTTGTAGGCCTCCCCAACTTATTGTACTCTCCCTGGCTACCTTGCTAGAAGCGGGTAAAAGTAGCCCACGTCCCTGAGTGTACCGTGTGGTGCTCACCCGTATGGCCGGTGACTCGGGGCCTTCTGGTAGCCTCCGCTCCACAACGGCGGTGCTGGTCCCTTGCGTGTGACCGTGCCTTCGGGTTTCTTGGCCAGAGGACCTGAAATCCCCTGCCGGTCGGTTTCTGCTGCTGGGTATGGATCAGTCCCCACAGCCTCGGACTCCGTGTCCGGTGAGATCTCTTCAGTCAGGACGAGCTCTACAGCTTCCAGTCTCTGACCCCTTTTATCACTGCTCCCACAGAGCTCCTGATCTTGCTCTCCCTGTATCTGCTCCACTCCAGACCAGACTGTGTCTCTGTCTGGGACTCCTCTTCTTCTCTTCTAACCCCGCCTCAGCCCCAGTTTATATAGGGGAAGTTCTTCCCCTCCCAGGACTGGGCAGGAAGTGTTGCATGCTTAGGGTTCCTGACCAGGAGACCTCCCACCTGCTCTCAGACGTAATATTGCTATTACTGTGGTAACCAGACCCCTGGGGTGCCACATAGATCCTTGTTTCTTTAGCACATTTAATGTCTCTCCAAATTAGAATAATGGCTAACATTGGCCAATGGTGTCAAAACTGAAAAATGGTTGGTTGGACAGACAAATAGATAGATAGATAGATAGATAGATAGATAGATAGACCGTGAAATAGAGAGATTTGTGCTAAACAACTGCACTCTTGCAGGAACAGACAAATACACCCACCTGGGCTTGGAAATTCACCAGTCAAGGAGCTTCAAAGAAGTCATAGAGACCCTGAAGCACAAGGCCAGCAAAACCTTATATGCCATCCGTAGGAAACTCTACCATCTGAAGCCGCCAGTGAGGATCTGACTAAAAATCAATGCCATCATCGCTCCAATCCTCCTGTATGGCAGTGAGGTCTGGGGCCCTCACTCATACTCAGACTGGTAAAGGTGGGATTTCAGCCCAACAGAAATATTCCACCTGGAATTCTGAATGCACCTTCTACAGGTTCATCGGAGCACCACCAACAGTGCCTATCGAGCTGAGCTGGGCAGATTCCCTCTACACCTAGCAGTTCTGAAGAGGGCGCTGTCATTCCGGGTTCACCTACATAGTAGCAATCCAAGCTCCCATCACCATAAAGCCCTGCTACATATAGGAGGGTCCACACACCCAAGACCCCTCGGAACAGCTCACCCAAACTCAACCAGACCAAAACACCAATCACAGCAGCCTGACAAATTCCAAAATCAGTAAGATGGTAGACGAGGGCCAGGAGAGGTATGTCAGTGACTGGAGGAAAGATATCATCACCTCACAGAAACTGACCGTATACCAGAGTCTACAGAGAGACTACAGACTGGCTCCATATCTGGAGAAAATCCTGGACCCCAGAGACTGCCAGATGCTGAGCCGGTATAGACTCAGTGCCCACAACCTGCCATTGAGTCCATCCAGCACAGACAGAGCTACAAGAGCAGTGAGGACAGGCTATGCCCACACTGTGACCTGGAGGACCTGGAGGATGAGACCCACTTCCTGCTACACTGCACCAAACGCAAAGCAGTAAGATGTAAGGTGCGCAGAGAGGTAGTCATGGTCGAGGGGCTGCCACCGCTCGTTGCTCTGGCTCCTTACAAATAAAACATATCCCAATCTATAAGTGCTGTGTGTCTGGTGCAGAACACTCACGTCCGGCCGCAGACCTCTGCTGTCTCCATGCTTCTGTAGCGCCCTGAGGGTTCGGTCGCTACAGAGGTATTGCACCTCAACCAGAGGTGTGATATCCCACTCCCGGGTAAGGATGGTGTGTGGACCGGGACTCAGTTAGCTGCATGCATCACACACACCCCATTTCCGGGGGACAGCTCAACGGTGCTCCCATTAGTACAGTAATGCAGGCACGACAGATCATGTCCCGGGCTGGAGTGGGGAGGGGGGAGGAAAACCCAGTGATGTAGGAGCAGGAGGGGACGGTTTCTGGGCATAGGTAGGAGCCCATTGGTTGCAAGTCACCTGGGCTCATACACAGAGAGGGAGGTATAAGAGGTGGGCACCATCTTAGTTCTGGGAGAAGAAGGTCAGTTCAGTCAGTGGAGTGAGAGAAGGAGTTCAGCCAGAGAGGGCTGACAGGGAGCTGTGGCTCAGTCTGGGCCCAACTCCACGAGGCAGGCCTAGGGTGAAGGCCGGAGCCAGAAGAGAGGAACAGAAACAGAAAGGAAAGAAAGGAACAGAAACAGAAAGGAACAGCAAAGAAAGAGAAGTACCCAAAGTGTAGAAGGGCCCAGAGACACGAAAGCAGAAGGAACCCTAAGGACCCAGGAGATTGCGGGTGACGGGTTGGCAGAACAGGGTACCGGATCCCAAGTTGGTGGAGGCGACTAATCCTTAACCAAGGACCGGCGGTCGTGACCATTTACTGGTGCGACCCCTCACTACACCTACTAGAAAGGCACACCACATAGGGTCAGGGAAGTGGACACCCAGTCCTCCCAGGAGAAGACCCGAGGCAGCTGGACAGAAGTAGTGTCACTGGTGGGGCACGGCTGACGAAAGGATAGAAGGGAGTCCTGTGCCACACTCCGGAATTGCCTGGGAGTTGATCGAGCCCCCTGCCTTGTGGACGCAGCACGGCTCGGGCAGTCCTATCTGTGCACAAGTGACCTGGATGAGAACTGTGAGTAAAGAACCTGAACTGCAACACCTTGTCTCTGTGCTTTCTCACCGCGTCAGCACTACTAGTACTGGGACGCCCCGCACCACAACCACCATCATCACCCTACACTGCCCTGAGGCTACACTCCTCCCGTGGGGAGTTATACTATCTCTGCTGCACACACCATCAGCCTCAGTGGACTGCCCTGCAGCGGCGGTTCATCCTGACCGCAATCCACGGGTGGCATAGTCGGACATTAAACCATAAAAACCCCATAAATAGACTGCCACTGGTTTGACCACCCTGAGCCACGGGACCGGGTCGCCGCCACGGAGACTACAACCCCCAGAGACCCGGCTCCGGGTATTCACACACACGTGCACACACAGCCCAGGGGGCGCGTCAACTTTGGAGTAGTCGGCAGGATCGTTACTAACCCGCCATAAACGGGTATTGCGCGCCTGAAAAGAGACTGTTTTATTGTATTAAAGATGGCACCCGCCCCAGAAGAACGAGCGCCATAATGTGCGCGCCAAAAGACAACAGGAAACCACCTCCCATCGTGGGCCAGGTCCCAGAATGGCGCCAAAGAAGGAGCCCACTCCCAACAGCCATGAGTGCAGCTGTAGAGATGTCCATCAACGTGGGGGGGCAACCCTGAAGGTGATTGTCAGCAGGTGGCCCCAAGACCACCCCCAATGGGGGCAGACAGGAAAGAAAACTGTGGGGCAGGGTGCGGTCTGGATCAGTCTGGACAGACCGCACCCGGGAATGGAAGGAGCACCGAATACCACCAGCACCTTGGCCCGTAGCCTGTTGCAGGCTGAACTGCCATGCAGCCTAACAGAGTTGCTGGCACAGCTCCCCAGAGACCCGGAGCATGCGCAAGCCGCGCTAGAAGACCTGGATCGGAGGATGGTCCGGGCACAGCGGGATGTGATCGCCGGGTGGAGGGAGGAGTTGGCCCGGCAAGCCGTGACCCGATCGCAGGAGGCGCTACCACCGCTCAGCCGCACGCCTGCCTCTGAGGGCGGTGAAGGTGGACCGGAGTCCGGGGACGACGCCACGGAGGAGGCCACAGAGACCGAGGCAGGTAACGGGGACATCAACACCCCAAGCCCTGAGGCCGCAAGCCTGCCCTCGCCTCCCGTTGCGGGACCCGAAGCCCCGGGAGCCGTACCTGCCACCGCGCCTCCGCTACTCCCGACTAGACCTCAGGCGGCAAGAGCCGTGGCTAAGCCCCGCCCCCCACCGTGCCCTTTAACCTCGGGCGCGGTCGAAAGACAGATGACACAGGCCTGGTCACAGGGCCTAGTGCACCCGGGCGCCACTGCCTCACCAGCACCCCCTGCCTTGACTGCGCCACTCCCGGGCACAATCGGAAGACCACCGGCCTGGTCGCGAGGCCGAGTGCCCCCGGGCGCTGCTCCCCAACCGGGGCCCCCTGCCATACTGCCCCTGGGCGCGGATCTATTCGCCCAGCACACCGGCCCGGATGGACTGCCCCTGGTATGGCCGGCCGGCCTGATCAGCAGCCGCCAATGGAGAGACCAGCCCCCGCGTGAACCCCTGATACCAGCTCCGGAGCCCAGAAAGATAAGCCATCCCTCACTGGAGGACGCCCAGTTCGAATGGAACCCCACTGGAGAAAACCTGATGGGGTTCACCCAGGAAACCCGGGCGGACGCAGCCCGTCAACTGGAGTCCTGCCGCCAGCAGTTGGCGACATTTGAGAGGGAGCGGCGGGAGAGATGTGTCAGGGAGGAGCGGCTCCAAGCACGGAGTGCGGAGCAAAAGAGGAGAGCCCGACAGGATCCCCGAGCCGCCCGCGGTCCCCGAGCCACCGGGACCGTGGTGAAATTCCAGATGGATCGCGGCTGGGGCTTCATCAGAGATCCTGAGACCACAGACGACGTCTTTTTGACCAGAAGGGACGTCGAGAGCCACCTGCCAGAGGGACACCGCGGACGAGATCTGTACCCTGGTGACGTGGTCACCTACACCCGGCACAAGGGCGCAAAGGGACTGTACGCCCTCCATGTCCATAGAGTGGTAGGAGAGGAGGAGCAGTACCACTCAGACCCCGAGTACCAAGAGGGTCCGGACGGGCCTGAAGACTACCCGGAAGAAGGTGCTCAAGGAGGACACCGCTACTGAAAAGTGGCAGCGCGCAAATGTATATAGTTACCCGTCAGGGTATAAGAACTGATGTTTGGAAGCTACCCCCTATATCCCTAATCTGGCTGGGGACTGAGAACAGCCATCCCTTTTCCGTACCTGGCTGAGGACTGAGTGTGGCCATCCTGTAAATAGTTGCGCTTCCTAAAGCGCCCCTTACTGGTCTTATAAAAAGACTGCAACGTCTACCTCAAGACAAATTTACTGGACTGTTGCACCTTTAAGAAGAAAGGACACCTGGTCGCAAGTTGCACAGCGGCCAGTACCCAAGAATATGTTTTACTTGAGAATGTTTTTTACTGAAAAGTTTTATATGCTGCTAAAAGAGTTTTATGGTATTTTATATGTGTGAAGAAAGTCTTGTAATATTTGTTAAAAGAGAAAAGTGTACCGGTAACGTTAAAGGAGAAGAGTGCCTCCCATAAAGGGATGGGTTAAATGGTTATTGTCTTATATGCGAATGCATTCTAAAAATTTTGTATGTTTTTGAATTGTCTTTACTCTTTTCCAGCCCGAGGACGTGCTGTGGTTTACCGGGGGGTAATGTAGCGCCCTGAGGGTTCGGTCGCTACAGAGGTATTGAACCTCAACCAGAGGTGTGATATCCCACTCCCGGGTAAGGATGGTGTGTGGACCGGGACTCAGTTAGCTGCATGCATCACACACACCCCATTTCAGGGGGACAGCTCAACGGTGCTCCCATTAGTACAGTAATGCAGGCACGACAGATCATGTCCCTGGCTGGAGTGGGGAGGGGGGAGGAAAACCCAGTGATGTAGGAGCAGGAGGGGACGGTTTCTGGGCATAGGTAGGAGCCCATTGGTTGCAAGTCACCTGGGTCATACACAGAGAGGGAGGTATAAGAGGTGGGCACCATCCTAGTTCTGGGAGAAGAAGGTCAGTTCAGTCAGTGGAGTGAGAGAAGGAGTTCAGCCAGAGAGGGCTGACAGGGAGCTGTGGCTCAGTCTGGGCCCAGCTCCACGAGGCGGGCCTAGGGTGAAGGCCGGAGCCAGAAGAGAGGAACAGAAACAGAAAGGAAAAGAAAGGAACAGAAACAGAAAGGAACAGCAAAGAAAGAGAAGTACCCAACGTGTAGAAGGGCCCAGAGACACGAAAGCAGAAGGAACCCTAAGGACCCAGGAGATTGCGGGTGACGGGTTGGCAGAACAGGGTACCGGATCCCAAGTTGGTGGAGGCGACTAATCCTTAACCAAGGACCGGCGGTCGTGACCGTTTACTGGTGCGACCCCTCACTACACCTACTAAAAGGCACTCCACATAGGGTCAGGGAAGTGGACACCCAGTCCTCCCAGGAGAAGACCCGAGGCAGCTGGACAGAAGTAGTGTCTATGGTGGGGAACGGCTGACGAAAGGATAGAAGGGAGTCCTGTGCCACACTCCGGAATTGCCTGGGGGTTGATCGAGCCCCCTGCCTTGTGGACGCAGCACGGCTCGGGCGGTCCTATCTGTGCACAAGTGACCTGGATGAGAACTGTGAGTAAAGAACCTGAACTGCAACACCTTGTCTCTGTGCTTTCTCACCGCGTCAGCACTACTAGTACTGGGACGCCCCGCACCACAACCACCATCATCACCCTACACTGCCCTGAGGCTACACTCCTCCTGTGGGGAGTTATACTATCTCTGCTGCACACACCATCAGCCTCAGTGGACTGCCCTGCAGCGGCGGTTCATCCTGACCGCAATCCACGGGTGGCATAGTCGGACATTAAACCATAAAAACCCCATAAATAGACTGCCACTGGTTTGACCACCCTGAGCCACGGGACCGGGTCGCCGCCACGGAGACTACAACCCCCAGAGACCCGGCTCCGGGTATCCACACACACGTGCACACACGGCCCAGGGGGCGCGTCACTTCCAGATTCAGGAACACCCGCACATAAATTGGGATACACCGATTTCAGATTAACCAATTCAAATTTACTTCACAATCCATGTTCAATAGATGACATCATGCAGTATTGGGCACAATCTTTTCCTCTGCTTAGCTTCATTGCACAGTACATTTCAATGTCCTCTGTTGTTTTAGCCTGAACTATCCCTCCGCTTCATTGCTCCTTGTCACGGGTGTGTCAGAGGTGACAGACAGTTGCCCTGCAGTGGTTTACAGGAGATCTCCACGTTTGGCAATGCAGACAGCTGCCTAGATCAGAGACTGTGTTTAGGACCCAGCGACTACCTCCCTTTAGTCTGGGTGTATATATACCTGGTGTGTCTAGGTAGGCGTCGCCGGTTATACTCATTCCTATTTGGAACTTGGCTGAAGTAGCATCACGTGCTCTTTGGAGTCTTGAGGCCATGTGCACTGTTGGAGTTTTTCTAAGCTAAGTTGTAATTCCCCTGTGTTGTCTTCCCGTTTTGTCTTTAGAGTGTTAGCGGAGGTTGACTATTGCTCATCTCCTTCCACCCCCAGCTATAGCCTTACTCCAGGGATAGTAGGGCGAGGCAAGTGATCAGCGACAGACAGCTACGGAGGCTGTATATGGACGTTAGGGGAAGACAGAGTGACGCTAGTCTAGATTAGGAGGTCACCTCTGCCCCCTTTCCCTAGTGTTTGGGCTCATTTTCCCTTTCCTCTCTGTGTTGCACTCACACCTGGCGTGACTCTCTGTGTTGCACTCACACCTGGCGTGACACTCCTTCAGCCCCAGGGATTTTTCGTCCAGCTCTGCAGTACCCACAAGATCCATCCCGGTTCCCTCACGTATTTCCCCATCCATCTTCCACTGTCCGGAAGGATTGTCAATGCTCTCCGTAGCCACCAACTTGAGCCTTAGGCTCCGGATGTTCCAGAAATGTCCACAGGGAGTTCCACAGGATATCATACTGCCAGAACAATAAGTACTTCTCACTGCCCATGAACTTCACTCTTTCACTCTTTCTCTCACTTTCTCTAACTCAGAATACTATCTCGCTATTCCAGGAAGTGCTTTCCCTCTTTGTCTGACTTAACTCCCTCCCATGATGGGCTGGTCCCAAACATATTAACTGTATCCCAACCTGTACGCTACAGTGGCACGTAAAAATTTGGGCACCTCTGGTCAAAATTACTGTTATTGTGAACAATTAAGTAAGTTGAAGATGAAATGATCTCTAAAAGGCCTAAAGTTAAAGATGACATATTTCCCTTGCATTTTAGGAAAAACAAATATTTTCATCTTTTACATTTTAAAAATTTCAAAAAAGGGGTGCCCAAACTTTTACATGGCACTGTATATCCTACTACTAATATGCTCACAAATAGCGCAGTATGTGAGCACGGGGAGAGAGCAGCGCAGTATGTGAGTACGGGGGAGAGAGCAGCACAGTATGTGAGCGTAGGGCGAGAGCAGCACAGTATGTGAGTGCGTGGAGAGAGCAGGGCAGTATGTGAGCTCGTGGAGAGAGCAGCGCAGTGTGTGAGCGCATGGAGAAAGCAATGCAGTATGTGAGCGTGAGGGAGAGAGCAGCGCAGTGAGTGGGCGCGGGGAGAGCAGCGCAGTATGTGAGCACGTGGAGAGAGCAGTGCAGTATGTGAGTGTAGGGCAGAGAGCAGCGCAGTATTTGAGCGTCGCCAGAGTAGCGCAGTATGTGAGCGCGTGGAGAGAGCAGCGCAGTATGTGAGCGCATGGAGAGAGCAGCGTAGTATGTGAGCGCATGGAGAGAGCAGCGTAGTATGTGAGCGCATGGAGAGAGCAGCGCAGTATGTGAGCGCGTGGAGAGAGCACCGCAGTATGTGAGAGAGCAGCGCAGTATGTGAGCGTGTGGAGAGAGCAGCGCAGTATGTGAGCGCATGGAAAGAGAAGCGCAGTATGTGAGCGCATGGAGAGAGAAGCGCAGTATGTGAGCGCGTAGAGAGAGCAGCGCAGAATGTGAGCGCGTGGAGAGAGCAGCGCAGTATGTGAGCGCATGGAGAGAGTAGCGCAGTATGTGAGTGCGTGGAGAGAGCAGCGCAGTATGTGAGCACGTGGAGAGAGCAGTGCACTATGTGAGCGCGTGGAGAGAGCAGCGCAGTATGTGAGTGACGCGCCCCCTGGGCCGTGTGTGCACGCGTGTGGGTTACCCGGAGCCGAGTCTCTGGGGTTTGTAGTCTCCGTGGCGGCGACCCGGTCCCGTGGCTCAGGCTGGTCAAACCAGTGGCAGTCTTTTATAGGGTTTTTATGATTTAATGTCCGACTACGCCACCCGTGGATTGCGGTCAGGGTGTACCGCCGCTGCGAGGCAGACCGCTGAGGCTGGTGTTGTGTGCGCAGCAGAGGATGGGACAACTCCCCATGGGAGGAGTATAGCCTCAGGGCAGTGAGTGTGGATGATGGGAGTGATGGTGCACGGGTGAAGCAGGAACGACTCAGAGTCTTTGCAGTGCAGTTCAGGGTCTTTACTGATGATGATAAGGCAGACCCTCCCAGGAGTACTGGCTAGCATAAGAGGCCTGGTCAGTCTGTGAACAAACAGGAGTTCCCCTGGCCAGGTGGAGTTGTAGGCCTACCCGTCTGTCTGCACTCTTCCTGGCTACCTTGCTGTAAGCGAGTGGAAGTAGCCCACGTCCCTGAGTATACCGTGTGGTGCTCACCAGTATGGCTGGTGACTTGGGGTCTTCTGATAGCCTCCGCTCTTCGATGGCGGTGCTGGTCCCTTGCTCGTGACTGAGCCTTCGGGCTTCTATGGCCAGAGGACCTGGAATCCCCTGCCGGCTGGTTTCTGCTGCTGGACTTAGAGATCCCCACAGCCTCGGACTGCGTTGTCCGGTCGTAGTGTCTTCAGCCAGGACGAGCAATATCTGCTTCCAGTCCCTGGCACTCAGCTCCTGCTTCTACAGAGCTCCTAGCTGTTGCTTTCCCTGTGTCTGGAACTTCACTCTCTCTGAACTCTATCTCTGTTCTCTCTGCTAACCCCGCCCCAGACCCAGTTTATATAGGGCAGGTTCCTCCCCTATTTGGTCTGGGACAGGAGGTGTTGCATGTTTAAGGGCTCCTGACCAGGAAACTCCCACTTGCTCTCAGACGTGATATTTCTATCACTGTCGCAACCAGACCCCTGGGGTGCCACATGAGCACTGAGGAGAGAGCAGTGCAGTATGTAAGCGTGGGGAGAGAGCAGCGCAGTATGTGAGCGCGTGGAGAGAGCGGTGCTGTATGTGAGCGCGTGGGAGAGAGCAGCACAGTATGTGAGCGCTCGGAGAGAGCTGCACAATATGTGAGTGACGCGCCCCCAGAGCCGTGGGGAACTCGGCAGCGAGGCCAATGGATGCTGGTGGGGGATATCACGGTGGCTGGCCCAGGTCCGTGGCCCAGGGCGGTCAACAAAAAGGGGAAAGTTATTTGTAAAGGGTTTGTAGTTTTAAAAAGTGTTCGTGACGCCACCTGTGGATGCGGCCAAAGGGAGCCGCCGCTGCGGAGCAGTCCCCTGGAGCTGATGTTACAGCAACAGGGATGGTGTGGCTCTCCACAGGAAGAGCTAGCTCCAGGGCAGTGTAGATAGTGTTGGTTGCGCTGGGCGTTGCTGTGGAGGGAGGGAAAGATGGCGCAGGTGAAATAATGGACGGAGGCAGTGCAGTGCAGTCATCCGAGTCTTTACTCACAGTTGTTAAGTTCCTCAGGTTGTACTGTCCAGCTTACAGCCTCCCACGTCGCGCTGCGTTCTCCGGAACAGGGGTTCAGCTCTTCCTCAGGTAATTTAGGAGCACCTGACGGAACACCGCTTTCTTGTCTTCCTCTCTAGACCGTCTTCACGCTGGGTCTTTCTCCCTCCTGCCCTGCGCTTCCCCACTCTCAGTCCCGCTCGGGTGCTCTGAAGTCCCTCCTGTCTAACTGGACTTCCTGGACCTGCTTGACCCTCACGGGGATTAGAATGAGGCTTCGGCAACTGGACTATATAAGCCAGAAGCCTCCGGTTTTTCTAGCCGAGACCTGGAGTAACACGGCTGGTCCAGGGGCCGGTCCCCTTCTTGCAGCCTACGATCCCTCTGTCTTCTGACAGATTCGGGGCGTACGGGTGCCGTCCCACACCCACTACTGGTTCTCCCTACCTCTGGGTTCCCCCCACTCCAGCCAGGGCCAGGGCTCAGCAGCTACGCACATGCATGTTGCCCTTCCAGCCAGCCTGGAGCAGTGTAGTGTTGGATGCAGGTGTTGGGGTCCCGGGCAGCACTCCCTCCTTACCTGAGAGTAGGAGATACCATACCTCTGGGTGAGGTGCAGTACCTCTGTGGCGACTGAACCCTCAGGGGCGCCACATGAGCACTGAGGAGAAAGCAGCGCAGTATGAGAGTGCGGCCATAGGTTGCAAAAACTATGATATGCCATGGGTTTCCATACCCCCCCACCCTGGATGTGCCCCATCCATCATCCCCACAGTCCCTATCCCTATTCCCTATTGTATACTTGCTTTGGCAAAACTAATGTGTATTTGGTCCAGACATTAAAGCTTCTTTGAATTTGAAATTGAATTGAGATAGATGATAGATAGATGATAGATGATAGATAGATAGATAGATAGATAGATAGATAGATAGATAGATAGATAGATAGATAGTCCGACAGGCAGACACACTGGCTCACATTTTTTTTTTGCATCTGTGCAACTGTTATTCACTGTCTCCATCCGACTACGGCCATTACTGTTTTTATCATTGCATTTAAAATTTATGTAGACATAAGTGACTCAACAATTCAAGAATTTTCTCTAAGCCCAAATCCCACAGGAAGAATCTTCAGTATTTTGTTTTTACCGAGTCTTTGATTGAAGCCAACATCAATGTGTATAATAAGCTGTCACTGACTCAGCAGCACCAGGAGCCGCTGGCATCCAGTGTGTGCCCACAGACTCCGCCAGGAACGACCCGCTCACATTATTTCCCATGGTTATTAGTATGCTGTGGAGACTGTGCGCGCTCAGCCGGCTCAGGGAATTGGCTCTGCAGGACCAGAACCCATGTTGGGGGTCTATAAGCCCTATCATCACCAACATACCAGGCATTCTTCTCTATGTTCCTTCTTGTAACCACAGAACATTGAACAAAATGTTTTTAATCGTAAAATATTTTCCCTCATCGTAGGGTTCTGGTTTGTTTTTGTTTTGTGGAATTTTTACTTTATTTCTGAAGTTACATTCATGTGTTTAGTGCCATTCCCCTATTTCCAAAATGGTGAAAACATAGATAGATAGAATAGATGATAGATAATAGATAGATAATAGATAGATAATAGATAGATAATAGATAGATGATAGATAGATAGATAGATAGATGATAGATAGATATTTCTATCTATATATTATCTATTATCTATCATCTATATATTATCTATTATCTATCATCTATCTGTCTAACATTTCTGTTTTATTTAAAAAGTTCTATTCCAAATACAATAAAAATTCTAGACCATTGCTTCTTCATAACTCCATGCAGTAATTTTCCTCTTTTATTCCTCCTGGAAATATATAATAAAAGACAAGTAGGCGTAACTATTCCCTTAGTTAAAGCGATGTGTCCCTACACAGTCTGACACCGGCAGAAATGATTGGATGATGTCAGGCTGCTTACAGACACACCTCCAACTGGTAACACCCACTTGTTAATTTATTCAGTCCTATTTGATTCAAATCCAATGTGTCTTAATATTATCTGGTTTCGCTCCAGACCTCAGAACATACACTGCTCAAAAAAATAAAGGGAACACTTAAACAACAGAATATAACTCCAAGTAAATCAAACTTCTGTGAAATCAAACTGTCCACAGAGGAAGCAACACTGATTGACAATCAATTTCACATGCTGTTGTGCAAATGGAATAGACAATAGATGGAAATTATTGGCAATTATCAAGACACCCTCAATAAAGGAGTGGTTCTGCAGGTGGGGACCACAGACCATATCTCAGTACCAATGCTTTCTGGCTGATGTTTCGGTCACTTTTGAATGTTGGTTGTGCTTTCACACTCGTGGTAGCAT
The DNA here is from genome assembly GCF_046119375.1 of Phyllobates terribilis. Lineage (NCBI taxonomy): Eukaryota > Metazoa > Chordata > Amphibia > Anura > Dendrobatidae > Phyllobates > Phyllobates terribilis. The sequence goes on along the minus strand of NW_027362764.1, from coordinate 746,610,080 downwards.
GAGACGGACTCTACAACCCACAGAAGTTGCTCAGGTAGTGCAGCTCATCCAGGATGGCACATCAATGCGAGCTGTGGCAAGAAGGTTTGCTGTGTCTGTCAGCGTAGTGTCCAGAGGCTGGAGGCGCTACCAGGAGACAGGCCAGTACAACAGGAGATGTGGAGGGGGCCGTAGGAGGGCAACAACCCAGCAGCAGGACCACTACCTCCACCTTTGTGCAAGGAGGAACAGGAGGAGAACTGCCAGAGCCCTGCAAAATGCCCTACAGCAGGCCACAAATGTGCATGTGTCTGCACAAACGGTTAGAAACCGACTCCATGAGGGTGGTATGAGGGCCCGACATCCACAGATGGGGGTTGTGCTCACGGCCCAACACCGTGCAGGATGCTTGGCATTTGCCACAGAGCACCAGGATTGGCAAAGTTGCCACTGGCGCCCTGTGCTCTTCACAGATGAAAGCAGGTTCACACTGAGCACATGACAGACGTGACAGAGTCTGGAGACGCCGTGGAGAGCGATCTGCTGCCTGCAACATCCTTCAGCATGACCGGTTTGGCAGTGGGTCAGTAATGGTGTGGGGTGGCATTTCTTTGGAGGGCTGCACAGCCCTCCATGTCCTCACCAGAGGTAGCCTGACTGCCATTAGGTACCAAGATGAGATCCTCAGACCCCTTGTGAGACCACATGCTGGTGCGGTTGGCCCTGGGTTCCTCCTAATGCAGGACAATGCCAGACCTCATGTGGCTGGAGTGTGTCAGCAGTTCCTGCAAGATGAAGGCATTGAAGCTATGGACTGGCCCGCCCGTTCCCCAGACCTGAATCCGAATGAGCACATCTGGGACATCATGTCTCGCTCCATCCACCAACGTCACGTTGCACCACAGACTGTCCAGGAGTTGGCGGATGCTTTAGTCCAGGTCTGGGAGGAGATCCCACAGGAGACCATCCGCAACCTCGTCAGGAGCATGCCCAGACGTTGTAGGGAGGTCATACAGGCACGTGGAGACCACACACAATACTGAGCCTCATTTTAACTTGTTTTAAGGACATTACATCAAAGTTGGATCAGCCTGTAGTGTGTTTTTCCACTTTAATTTTGGGAGTGACTCCAAATCCAGGCCTCCATTGGTTAATAAATTTGATTTCCATTGATGATTTTTGTGTGATTTTGCTGTCAGCACTTTCAACTTTGTACAGAACAAAGTATTCAATGAGAATATTTCATTCATTCAGATCTAGGATGTGTCATTTGAGTGTTCCCTTTATTTTTTTGAGCAGTGTATTTAGGCTCGGGTCACACCAGCGTATCTTCTCTCATCCGAGAGAATCGGCCGGATTATACTAATCATACTCTAATCATAGTGTTCTCCGATTTTCTCATATGAGGAGATGATGGAGAAAAAAAATTCTCCATCTTCTCCATTCTGTCAGTCTGTGGAAATCAGACTGCACTCTGATGTCATCTGAGTGTAGTCCAATGTTTTCCACGCTCATTGACTTGCTTGGTCAAGTGCGATCTGATAATCGAATCAAAATCAAACTCGGGCATGCTGCTGTTTTTTCCTTGGATCGTCTCGATCCGTGGAAAAAATCAGACGTGCACGGCCCCATATAATAACATTGGTCCAAGTGCAATCCAATATTTTTCGGATCGCAGTCAGACTGAAACTATAGTTATGTGCACGAGGCCTAATGGTTAGGAAAAAGAAAAAATATCTCGCTGCTTAGCTGTCCCACCACCGCAGCTCCTCCGTACTGCTTCTTCCTGCGTCTTCCATACTGCTGGACTGTGGGTGATGTTTTCTTCCAACATCTTCACTCACTGCCGACAAGGCCTCTGAAGTCATTAGGCATCTTGTAAGTTACGACGTGCGTTGTCCGAGGCACAGTCAGCATCTTGGGTAAGGCACATCATGACGTCAGTGTGAACATGGTGGAGAAGACATTGTGCACAGTAGAGCAGGTGAGCGAAGAGGTGAATATTATTTATTTTTAAACTTTTTTTGCACATTTCCTGGCTCAAAACAAATGAGCAAAAGTGTTCCTCGCCGGCCCTCATTTTTCTGAGTTTGCATGAAGAAAGTCACAAAAATTTCAGATTCAGGAGAATCCCAATTTTTTTTTTTGTAAAAGGCAAATTTACTTCTCCTTGATTTGTTTCACTCATCTCCATCAGCTGTGAAATCGCCTGATTTTCATCCAGAAATAAACCGATCATTTTTTATTTGCATTGTCATCCGTATGGCATCTGTTTTTATACCAGCTGTAGAGATGAGCAGATCTTTTTTGAAAAATTCGAGCATGCCGACTTATCCCCAAAAATGTGATTCGTGAAGAATAAATTTGCCCAGATTTTAATACTGAAAAGTTTATAATTGTTCAGAAAAGGGATCTGTGCAGAGAACCATTTTAATCTGACGAGTGCCGTCCGTGTTTTTGACGGATAGCACTCATATCTATGTTAGCCTATGGGGCAGAGCACATGTCCAAATTTTTCCCCAGACCGAGGAAAAAAGTTGCAGCATGAACAATTTGCCTTCAAGAATTGGATCACACTTGGATATTTAGGTCTCTGGGTCCGTGAAAAAAATCGGATGACATCCAAGTGCAGTCCGGTCTTCATGGACAGACATAATAGAGGAGGGGGAAAAACTTTTTTTTTTTTTCTCTCCACCTCCAAGAAAATCGGATACCACTATGATCAAACTTTAATCAAAGATTTTTGAATCGAGTTTTACAATCTTTGAATTTACATGAAATGGCAAATTTCAGTAAATCAGTAAATTCGATCATCTGTGGATCGATTCTCTCATCTCTAATCAGCAGTTTATAAAATTTACAAAACCAAGTACATTTCCTTTTATTAAGAATTGCAAAGTATCCGAGAAAATTTGGATGCGATATGGTTGATCCGATTTTTTTGCGCACCCATAGTCTTGAATAGGGGGGGTCTGCGGAAAATAGAATAGTGCGTGCTGAGATTTTTTTTAACGTGGACATTCGGTCCATGTGAAAGAACTGTCATCTGAACAGCCCTATTTAATAACATTGGTCAAGAAAGGGGGGGGGGGGGGATTGGGGATTACATATATTTTTCATTGACAGCACTCGTAGGGAAAATACGATGATGTGCACGTAGTCTTAGAAGTTAGAGAAGTAGGATCTTTTTTGGTTGTAATGTTCCCCAGCACATGCACCTTATCCACATCTGACAATAAAGAAGAAGTGTCCAGGTGTCGGAGTGAAGATTGACTTTCATCCCAATTACGTTAGCAAAACTTTTAGCAGGATATTATGTAACCAGCATGGAAAATGAAAAGCATGCTCACAGTGGCGTAACCTGACGCTCTCGGGGCCCCAATGCACAACCTCCAACAGAGCACACAACTATCATGGTCTCCTAATATGGACCATAGAGACCATTTGGGGACCCCCAAGCTTCAGGACCTGGGTGCGATTGGAACCCCTGCACCTATTATATTTACACCCCAGCATGCAGAATATAAAGAACCACCAAACACATGTACAACACATCTCCCGAATAGTAAGAGATCACAAGGGCTTATATCTGAATTAGGGATCCAGAAAATTGGATGAGGTGATTCAGCAAAGGTCTCCAAAAGGATCTTACTCTATTTTACTAATAATCCTACAAATATGCAGATGTCCCCTATTTTTGCCTAATAAATGGTTTTAATATGAGGGAAGGTCAGTAAAAAAATAAACAAACACTCACAATTTAGTATACTGTGTGCTTCACTTTCTCCTACATCAAGTCTCGATATTCTACTAATGAATCTTTTAGTTGTTTTTTTTTTCATTTTTTTTTTAAATAATATCAAAAAGTGTAATTAAAGGAACCGTTCACATTGTGTCTGATCGGCCAGCAGCAGGTCATAGAGCAGGAGGAGCTGAGCGGATTGGTATATTGTTTTGTGGAAAAAGATTGTATTCTATTCCTATCAATCTCTGCTCTACCTATGGTTAGGAGTCCAGTGGGCGCTCCTAGCATTATTTGTACAATTCTGCATATGAAAATAGCAGTTAGTGATTAAGTAGGACCACCCACTGGACTCCAGGAGCTGAGGTCTTTCCCGACACTGCGGGTACTGGTTGTGTTAGATAGCCAGCAATTGAGCGTACATAGCCAGCAACTGAGTGTACATAGCCAGCAACTGAAAATACATAGCCAGCAACTGAGTGTACATAGCCAGCAACTGAGCATACATAGCCAGCAACTGAGCATACATAGCCAGCAACTGAGCATACATAGCCAGCAACTGAGCATACATAACCAGCAACTGATTGTACATAGCCAGCAACTGAGCGTACATAGCCAGCAACTGAGCGTACATAGCCAGCAAATGAGCGTACATAGCCAGAAACTAAGCGTACATAGCCAGCAACTGAGCTTACATAGCCAGCAACTGAGCATAATTGAGGAGCCCCAATCATATTATCTTAGCCTCTTGACTTAGACTAATCGCCAGCAAAACAACATAAATACCACTGGTGGGTTGTGTGTTCTGGTGGTATATGCCACTGGACTCCAGGACCTGAGCTCACTCCCGACACTGCGGGTACTGGTTGTGTTAGATAGCCAGCAACTGAGCGTACATAGCCAGCAACTGAGCGTACATAGCCAGCAACTGAGAGTACATAGCCAGCAACTGAGAGTACATAGCCAGCAACTGAGTGTACATAGCCAGTAACTGAGCGTACATAGCCAGCAACTGAGCGTACATAGCCAGCAACTGAGAGTACATAGCCAGCAACTGAGCGTGCATATCCAGCAACTGAGTGTACATAGCCAGCAACTGAGTGTACATAGCCAGCAACTGAGCATACATAGCCAGCAACTGAGCGTAATTGACGAGCTCCAATCATATTATCTTAGCCTCTTGACTTAGACTAATTGCAAGCAAAACAACATAAATAACACTGGTGGATTGTGTGTTCTGGTGGTATATGCCACTGGACTCCAGGACCTGAGCTCTCTCCTGACACTGCGGGTACTGGTTGTGTTAGATAGCCAGCAACTGAGCGTACATAGCCATCAACTGAGCGTACATAGCCAGCAACTGAGTGTACATAGCCAGCAACTGAAAGTACATAGCCAGCAACTGAGCGTACATAGCCAGCAACTGAGCTTACATAGCCAGCAATTGAGCATACATAGCCAGCAACTGAGTGTACATAGCCAGCAACTGAGTGTACATAGCCAGCAACTGAGTGTACATAGCCAGCAACTGAGTGTATATAGCCAGCAACTGAGCATACATAGCCAGCAACTGAGCATACATAGCCAGCAACTGAGCGTACATAACCAGCAACTGATTGTACATAGCCAGCAACTGACCGTACATAGCCAGCAACTGAGTGTACATAGCCAGCAACTGAAAGTACATAGCCAGCAACTGAGTGTACATAGCCAGCAACTGAGCATACATAGCCAGCAACTGAGCATACATAACCAGCAACTGATTGTACATAGCCAGCAACTGAGCGTACATAGCCAGCAACTGAGCATACATAGCCAACAACTGAGCGTAATTGACGAGCCCCAATCATATTATCTTAGCCTCTTGACTTAGACTAATCGCCAGCAAAACATCATAAATACCACTGCTGGGTTGTGTGTTCTGGTGGTATATAAGTCTGGACTCCAGGACCTGAGATCTCTCCTGACACTGCGGGTACTGGTTGTGTTAGATAGCCAGCAACTGAGCGTACATAGCCAGCAACTGAGCGTACATAGCCAGCAACTGAGTGTACATAGCCAGCAACTGAGTGTACATAGCCAGCAACTGAGCATACATAGCCAGCAACTGAGCATACATAGCCAGCAACTGAGCAAACATAGCTAGCAACTGAGTGTACATAGCCAGCAGCTGAGCATACATAGCCAGCAACTGAGCATACATAGTTAGCAACTGAGCGTACATAGCCAGCAACTGAGCTTACATAGCCAGCAACTGAGCGTAATTGACGAGCCCCAATCATATTATCTTAGCCTCTTGACTTAGACTAATCGCCAGCAAAACATTATAAATACCACTGGTGGGTTGTGTGTTCTGGTGGTATATACCACTGGACTCCAAGACCTGAGCTTTCTCCCGACACTGCGGGTACTGGTTGTGTTAGATAGCCAGCAACTGAGCGTACATAGCCAGCAACTGAGCGTACATAGCCAGCAACTGAGCGTACATAGCCAGCAACTGAGTGTACATAGCCAGCAACTGAGCGTACATAGCCAGCAACTGAGCATACATAGCCAGCAACTGAGCGTACATAACCAGCAACTGAGTGTACATAGCCAGCAACTGAGCGTACATAGCTAGCAACTGAGTGTACAGAGCCAGCAACTGAGCGTACATAGCCAGAAACTGAGCGTACATAGCCAGCAACTAAGCATACATAGCCAGCAAATGAGCGTAATTGACGAGCCCCAATCATATTATCTTAGCTTCTTGACTTAGACTAATCGTCAGCAAAACAACATAAATACCACTGGTGGGTTGTGTTTTCTGGTGGTATATGCCACTGGACTCCAGGACCTGAGCTCTCTCCCGACACTGAGGGTACTGGTTGTGTTAGATAGCCAGCAACTGAGCGTACATAGCCAGCAACTGAGCGTACATAGCCAGCAACTGAGAGTACATAGCCAGCAACTGAGCGTACATAGCCAGCAACTGAGCGTACATAGCCAGCAACTGAGTGTACATAGCCAGCAACTGAACGTACATAGCCAGCAACTGAGAGTACATAGCCAGCAACTGAGCGTACATAGCCAGCAACAGAACGTACATAGCCAGAAACTGAGCGTACATAGCCAGCAACTGAGCATACATAGCCCGGAACTGAGCGTAATTGAAGAGCCCTAATTATATTATCTTAGCCTCTTGACTTAGACTAATCGCCACCAAAACAACATAAATACCACTGGTGGGTTGTGTGTTCTGGTGTTATATGCCACTGGACTCCAGGACCTGAGCTCTCTCCCGACACTGCGGGTACTGGTTGTATTAGATAGCCAGCAACTGAGCATACATAGCCAGCAACTGAGAGTACATAGCCAGCAACTGAGTGTACATAGCCAGCAACTGAGTGTACATAGCCAGCAACTGAGCGTACATAGCCAGCAACTGAGCGTACATAGCCAGCAACTGAGAGTACATAGCCAGCAACTGAGTGTACTTAGCCAGCAACTGAGCATACATAGCCAGCAACTGAGAGTACATAGCCTGCAACTGAGCATACATAGCCAGCAACTGAGCATACATAGCCAGAAACTGAGTGTACATAGCCAGCAACTGAGCATACATAGCCAGCAACTGAGCATAATTGACGAGCCCCAATCATTATCTTAGCCTCTTGACTTAGACTAATCGCCAGCAAAACAACATAAATACCACCGTTGGGTTGTGTGTTCTGGTGGTATATGCCACTGGACTCCAGGACCTGAGCTCACTCCCGACACTGTGGGTACTGGTTGTGTTAGATAGCCAGCAACTGAGCGTACATAGCCAGCAACTGAGCGTACATAGCCAGCAACTGAGAGTACATAGCCAGCAACTGAGAGTACATAGCCAGCAACTGAGTGTACATAGCCAGCAACTGAGCGTACATAGCCAGCAACTGAGCGTACATAGCCAGCAACTGAGAGTACATAGCCAGCAACTGAGCGTGCATATCCAGCAACTGAGTGTACATAGCCAGCAACTGAGTGTACATAGCCAGCAACTGAGCATATATAGCCAGCAACTGAGCATACATAGCCAGCAACTGAGCATAATTGACGAGCCCCAATCATATTATCTTAGCCTCTTGACTTAGACTAATTGCAAGCAAAACAACATAAATAACACTGGTGGATTGTGTGTTCTGGTGGTATATGCCACTGGACTCCAGGACCTGAGCTCTCTCCTGACACTGCGGGTACTGGTTGTGTTAGATAGCCAGCAACTGAGCGTACATAGCCATCAACTGAGCGGACATAGCCAGCAACTGAGTGTACATAGCCAGCAACTGAAAGTACATAGCCAGCAACTGAGCGTACATAGCCAGCAACTGAGAGTACATAGCCAGCAATTGAGCGTACATAGCCAGCAACTGAGTGTACATAGCCAGCAACTGAAAGTACATAGCCAGCAACTGAGTGTACATAGCCAGCAACTGAGTGTATATAGCCAGCAACTGAGCATACATAGCCAGCAACTGAGCATATATAGCCAGCAACTGAGCGTACATAACCAGCAACTGATTGTACATAGCCAGCAACTGACCGTACATAGCCAGCAACTGAGTGTACATATCCAGCAACTGAAAGTACATAGCCAGCAACTGAGTGTACATAGCCAGCAACTGAGCATACATAACCAGCAACTGATTGTACATAGCCAGCAACTGAGCGTACATAGCCAGCAACTGAGCATACATAGCCAACAACTGAGCGTAATTGACGAGCCCCAATCATATTATCTTAGCCTCTTGACTTAGACTAATCGCCAGCAAAACATCATAAATACCACTGCTGGGTTGTGTGTTCTGGTGGTATATAAGTCTGGACTCCAGGACCTGAGATCTCTCCCGACACTGCGGGTACTGGTTGTGTTAGATAGCCAGCAACTGAGCGTACATAGCCAGCAACTGAGTGTACATAGCCAGCAACTGAGTGTACATAGCCAGCAACTGAGCATACATAGCCAGCAACTGAGCATACATAGCCAGCAACTGAGCAAACATAGCTAGCAACTGAGTGTACATAGCCAGCAGCTGAGCATACATAGCCAGCAACTGAGCATACATAGTTAGCAACTGAGCGTACATAGCCAGCAACTGAGCTTACATAGCCAGCAACTGAGCGTAATTGACGAGCCCCAATCATATTATCTTAGCCTCTTGACTTAGACTAATCGCCAGCAAAACATTATAAATACCACTGGTGGGTTGTGTGTTCTGGTGGTATATACCACTGGACTCCAAGACCTGAGCTTTCTCCCGACACTGCGGGTACTGGTTGTGTTAGATAGCCAGCAACTGAGCGTACATAGCCAGCAACTGAGCGTACATAGCCAGCAACTGAGCGTACATAGCCAGCAACTGAGTGTACATAGCCAGCAACTGAGCGTACATAGCCAGCAACTGAGCATACATAGCCAGCAACTGAGTGTACATAGCCAGCAACTGAGTGTACATAGCCATAAACTTAGCGCACATAGCCAGCAACTGAGAGTACATAGCTAGCAACTGAGCGTACATAGCCAGCAACTGAGCGTACATAGCCAGCAACTGAGGGTACATAGCCAGAAACTGAGCGTACATAGCCAGCAACTAAGCATACATAGCCAGCAAATGAGCGTAATTGACGAGCCCCAATCATATTATCTTAGCTTCCTGACTTAGACTAATCGCCAGCAAAACAACATAAATACCACTGGTGGGTTGTGTTTTCTGGTGGCATATGCCACTGGACTCCGGGACCTGAGCTCTCTCCCGACACTGAGGGTACTGGTTGGGTTAGATAGCCAGCAACTGAGCGTACATAGCCAGCAACTGAGCGTACATAGCCAGCAACTGAGAGTACATAGCCAGCAACTGAGCGTACATAGCCAACAACTGAGCGTACATAGCCAGCAACTGAGCGTACATAGCCAGCAACTGAGTGTACATAGCCAGCAACTGAACGTACATAGCCAGCAACTGAGAGTACATAGCCAGCAACAGAACGTACATAGCCAGAAACTGAGCGTACATACCCAGCAACTGAGCATACATAGCCCGCAACTGAGCGTAATTGAAGAGCCCTAATTATATTATCTTAGCCTCTTGACTTAGACTAATCGCCACCAAAACAACATAAATACCACTGGTGGGTTGTGTGTTCTGGTGTTATATGCCACTGGACTCCAGGACCTGAGCTCTCTCCCGACACTGCGGGTACTGGTTGTATTAGATAGCCAGCAACTGAGCATACATAGCCAGCAACTGAGAGTACATAGCCAGCAACTGAGTGTACATAGCCAGCAACTGAGTGTACATAGCCAGCAACTGAGCGTACATAGCCAGCAACTGAGCGTACATAGCCAGCAACTGAGAGTACATAGCCAGCAACTGAGAGTACATAGCCAGCAACTGAGTGTACTTAGCCAGCAACTGAGAGTACATAGCCAGCAACTGAGCGTACATAGCCAGCAACTGAGCGTACATAGCCAGCAACTGAGCGTACATAGCCAGAAACTGAGTGTACATAGCCAGCAACTGAGCATACATAGCCAGCAACTGAGCATAATTGACGAGCCCCAATCATATTATCTTAGCCTCTTGACTTAGGCTAATCGCCAGCAAAACAACATAAATACCACTGGTGGGTTTTGTGTTCTGGTGGTATATGCCACTGGACTCCAGGACCTGAGCTCTCTCCCGACACTGCGGGTACTGGTTGTGTTAGATAGCCAGCAACTGAGCGTACATAGCCAGCAACTGCGTGTACATAGCCAGCAACAGAAAGTACATAGCCAGCAACTGAGCGTACATAGCCTGCAACTGAGAGTACATAGCCAGCAACTGAGTGTACATAGCCAGCAACTGAGCGTACAAAGCTAGCAACTGAGCGTACATAGCCAGCAACTGAGCGTACATAGCCACCAACTGAAAGTACATAGCCAGGAACTGTGTGTACATAGCCAGCAACTGAGCATACATAGCCAGCAACTGAGCGTATATAACCAGCAACTAAGTGTACATAGCCAGCAACTGAGCATACATAGCCAGCAACTGAGCGTACATACCCAGCAAATGAGCGTACATAGCCAGCAAATGAGCGTACATAGCCAGCAAATGAGCGTACATAGCCAGCAACTGAGCATACATAGCCAGCAACTGAGCGTAATTGACGAGCCCCAATCATATTATCTTAGCCTCTTGACTTAGACTAATCACCAGCAAAACATCATAGCCAGCAACTGAGCCTAATTGACGAGCCCCAATCATATTATCTTAGCCTCTTGACTTAGACTAATTGCCAGGAAAACAACATAAATACCACTGGTGGGTTGTGTGTTCTGGTGTTATATGCCACTGGACTCCAGGACCTGAGCTCTCTCCCGACACTGCGGGTACTGGTTGTATTAGATAGCCAGCAACTGAGCATACATAGCCAGCAACTGAGAGTACATAGCCAGCAACTGAGTGTACATAGCCAGCAACTGAGTGTACATAGCCAGCAACTGAGCGTACATAGCCAGCAACTGAGCGTACATAGCCAGCAACTGAGAGTACATAGCCAGCAACTGAGAGTACATAGCCAGCAACTGAGTGTACTTAGCCAGCAACTGAGAGTACATAGCCAGCAACTGAGCGTACATAGCCAGCAACTGAGCGTACATAGCCAGCAACTGAGCGTACATAGCCAGAAACTGAGTGTACATAGCCAGCAACTGAGCATACATAGCCAGCAACTGAGCATAATTGACGAGCCCCAATCATATTATCTTAGCCTCTTGACTTAGGCTAATCGCCAGCAAAACAACATAAATACCACTGGTGGGTTTTGTGTTCTGGTGGTATATGCCACTGGACTCCAGGACCTGAGCTCTCTCCCGACACTGCGGGTACTGGTTGTGTTAGATAGCCAGCAACTGAGCGTACATAGCCAGCAACTGCGTGTACATAGCCAGCAACAGAAAGTACATAGCCAGCAACTGAGCGTACATAGCCTGCAACTGAGAGTACATAGCCAGCAACTGAGTGTACATAGCCAGCAACTGAGCGTACAAAGCTAGCAACTGAGCGTACATAGCCAGCAACTGAGCGTACATAGCCACCAACTGAAAGTACATAGCCAGGAACTGTGTGTACATAGCCAGCAACTGAGCATACATAGCCAGCAACTGAGCGTACATACCCAGCAAATGAGCGTACATAGCCAGCAAATGAGCGTACATAGCCAGCAAATGAGCGTACATAGCCAGCAACTGAGCATACATAGCCAGCAACTGAGCGTAATTGACGAGCCCCAATCATATTATCTTAGCCTCTTGACTTAGACTAATCACCAGCAAAACATCATAGCCAGCAACTGAGCCTAATTGACGAGCCCCAATCATATTATCTTAGCCTCTTGACTTAGACTAATTGCCAGGAAAACAACATAAATACCACTGGTGGGTTGTGTGTTCTGGTGGTATATGCCACTGGACTCCAGGACCTGAGCTCTCTCCCGACACTGCGGGTACTGGTTGTGTTAGATAGCCAGCAACTGAGCGTACATAGCAAGCAACTGAGTGCACATAGCCATCAACTGAAAGTACATAGCCAGCAACTGAGTGTACATAGCCAGCAACTGAGCGTACATAGCCAGCAACTGAGCATACATAGCCAGCAACTGAGTATACATAGCCAGCAACTGAGTGTACATAACCAGCAACTGAGTGTACATAGCCAGCTGCTGAGCATACATAGCTAGCAACTGAGAGTACGTAGCCAGCAAATGAGCGTACATAGCCAGAAACTGAGCGTACATAGCCAGCAACTGAGCATACATAGCCAGCAACTGAGCGTAATTGACAAGCCCCAATCATATTATCTTAGCCTCTTGACTTAGACTAATCGCCAGCAAAACATCATAAATACCACTGGTGAATTGTGTGTTCTGGTGGTATATGCCACTGGACTACAGGACCTGAGCTGTCTCCCGACACTGCGGGTGCTGGTTGTGTTAGATATCCAGCAACTGAGCGTACATAGCCAGCAACTGAGTGTACATAGCCAGCAACTGAGTGTACATAGCCAGCAACTGAGCGTACATAGCCAGCAACTGAGATTACATAGCTAGCAACTGAGCGTACATAGCCAGCAACTGAGCATACATAGCCAGCAACTGTGTACATACCCAGCAACTGAGGGTACATAGCCAACATCTGAGCGTACATAGCCAGCAACTGAGAGTACATAGCCAGCAACTGAGCGTACATAGCCAGCAACTGAGCGTACATAGCCAGCAACTGAGCGTACATAGCCAGCAACTGAGCGTACATAGCCAGCAACTGAGCGTAATTGACAAGCCCCAATCATATTATCTTAGCCTCTTGAGTTAGACTAATCGCCAGCAAAACATCATAAATACCACTGGTGGGTAGTGTGTTCTGTTGTTATATACCACTGGAGTCCAGGACCTGAGCTTTCTCCCGACACTGTGGGTACAGGTTGTGTTAGATAGCCAGCAACAGAGCGTACATAGCCAGCAACTGAGCGTACATAGCCAGCAACTGAAAGTACATAGCCAGCAACTAAGTGTACATAGCCAGCAACTGAGTGTACATAATCAGCAACTGAGCATACATAGCCAGCAACTGAGCTTACATAGCCAGCAACTGAGCGTACATAACCAGCAACTGAGTGTACATAGCCAGCAACTGAGAATACATAGCTAGCAACTGAGAATAAATAGCCAGCAAATGAGCGTACATAGCCAGAAACTGAGCGTACATAGCCAGCAACTGAGCTTACATAGCCATCAACTGAGCGTAATTGACGAGCCCCAATCATATTATCTTAGCCTCTTGACTTAGACTAATCGCCATCAAAAGAACATAAATACCACGGGTGGGTTGTGTGTTCTGGTGGTATATGCCACTGCGCTACAGGACCTGAGCTCTCTCCCGACACTGCGGGTGCTGGTTGTGTTAGATAGCCAGCAACTGAGCGTACATAGCCAGTAACTGAGATTACATATCCAGCAACTGAGAGTCCATAGCTAGCAACTGAGTGTACATAGCCAGCAACTGAGCGTACATAGCCAGCAACTGAGCGTACATAGCCAGCAACTGAGCATAATTGACGAGCCCCAATCATATTATCTTAGCCTCTTGACTTAGACTAATCGCCAGCAAAACAACATAAATACCACTGGTGGGTTGTGTTTTCTGGTGGTATATGCCACTGGACTCCAGGACCTGAGCTCTCTCCCGACCCTGAGGGTACTGGTTGTGTTAGATAGCCAGCAACTGAGCGTACATAGCCAGCAGCTGAGCGTACATAGCCAGCAACTGAGAGTACATAGCCAGCAACTGAGTGTACATAGCCAGGAACTGAGCATACATAGCCAGCAACTGAGCGTACATAGCCAGCAACTGAGTGTACATAGCCAGCATCTGAACGTACATAGCCAGCTATTGAGTGTACATAGCCAGCAACTGAGCGTACACAGCCAGAAACTGAGCATACATAGCCAGCAACTGAGCATACATAGCCAGCAACTGAGCGTACATAACAAGCAACTGATTGTACATAGCCAGCAACTGAGCGTACATAGCCAGCAACTGAGCATACATAGCCAGCAACTGAGCGTAATTGACAAGCCCCAATCATATTATCTTAGCCTCTTGACTTAGACTAATCGCCAGCAAAACAACATAAATACCACGGGTGGGTTATGTGTTCTGGTGCTATATGCCACTGCGCTACAGGACCTGAGCTCTCTCCCGACACTGCGGGTGCTGGTTGTGTTAGATAGCCAGCAACTGAGCATACATAGCCAGCAACTGAGCGTACATAGCCAGCAACTGAGATTACATATCCAGCAACTGAGAGTCCATAGCTAGCAACTGAGCGTACATAGCCAGCAACTGAGCGTACATAGCCAGGAACTGAGCATACATAGCCAGCAACTGAGCGTAATTGACGAGCCCCAATCATATTATCTTAGCCTCTTGACTTAGACTAATCGCCAGCAAAAGAACATAAATACCACTGGTGGGTTCTGTGGTCTGGCGGTATATGCCACTGGACTACAGGACCTGAGCTCTCTCCCGACACTGCGGGTGCTGGTTGTGTTAGATATCCAGCAACTGAGCATACATAGCCAGCAACTGAGCGTACATAGCCAGCAACTGAGAGTACATAGCCAGCAACTGAGTGTACATAGCCAGCAACTGAGTGTACATAGCCAGCAACTGAGAGTACATAGCCAGCAACTGAGATTACATAGCTAGCAACTAAGCGTACATAGCCAGCAACTGAGCATACATAGCCAGCAACTGTGTACATACCCAGCAACTGAGGGTACATAGCCAACAACTGAGCGTACATAGCCAGCAACTGAGAGTACATAGCCAGCAACTGAGCGTACATAGCCAGCAACTGAGCGTACATAGCCAGCAACTGAGCGTACATAGCCAGCAACTGAGTGTACATAGCCAGCAACTGAGCGTACATAGCCAGCAACTGAGCGTAATTGACAAGCCCCAATCATATTATCTTAGCCTCTTGAGTTAGACTAATCGCCAGCAAAACATCATAAATACCACTGGTGGGTAGTGTGTTCTGTTGTTATATACCACTGGAGTCCAGGACCTGAGCTTTCTCCCGACACTGTGGGTACAGGTTGTGTTAGATAGCCAGCAACAGAGCGTACATAGCCAGCAACTGAGCGTACATAGCCAGCAACTGAAAGTACATAGCCAGCAACTGAGTGTACATAGCCAGCAACTGAGTGTACATAATCAGCAACTGAGTGTACATAATCAGCAACTGAGCATACATAGCCAGCAACTGAGCTTACATAGCCAGCAACTGAGCGTACATAACCAGCAACTGAGTGTACATAGCCAGCAACTGAGAATACAAAGCTAGCAACTGAGCATAAATAGCAAGCAAATGAGCGTACATAGCCAGAAACTGAGCGTATATAGCCAGCAACTGAGCTTACATAGCCATCAACTGAGCGTAATTGACGAGCCCCAATCATATTATCTTAGCCTCTTGACTTAGACTAATCGCCAGCAAAACAACATAAATACCACGGGTGGGTTGTGTGTTCTGGTGGTATATGCCACTGTGCTACAGGACCTGTGCTCTCTCCCGACACTGCGGGTGCTGGTTGTGTTAGATAGCCAGCAACTGAGCGTACATAGCCAGTAACTGAGATTACATGTCCAGCAACTGAGAGTCCATAGCTAGCAACTGAGTGTACACAGCCAGCAACTGAGCGTACATAGCCAGCAACTGAGCGTACATAGCCAGCAACTGAGCGTAATTGACGAGCCCCAATCATATTATCTTAGCCTCTTGACTTAGACTAATCGCCAACAAAACAACATAAATACCACTGGTGGGTTGTGTTTTCTGGTGGTATATGCCACTGGACTCCAGGACCTGAGCTCTCTCCCGACCCTGAGGGTACTGGTTGTGTTAGATAGCCAGCAACTGAGCATACATAGCCAGCAGCTGAGCGTACATAGCCAGCAACTGAGAGTACATAGCCAGCAACTGAGTGTACATAGCCAGGAACTGAGCATACATAGCCAGCAACTGAGTGTACATAGCCAGCAACTGAGCGTACATAGCCAGCAACTGAGCGTACATAGCCAGCATCTGAACGTACATAGCCAGCTACTGAGTGTACATAGCCAGCAACTGAGCGTACACAGCCAGAAACTGAGCATACATAGCCAGCAACTGAGCATACATAGCCAGCAACTGAGCGTACATAACAAGCAACTGATTGTACATAGCCAGCAACTGAGCGTACATAGCCAGCAACTGAGCGTACATAGGCAGCAAATGAGCGTACATAGCCAGAAACTGAGCGTACATAGCCAGCAACTGAGCGTAATTGACGAGCCCCAATCATATTATCTTAGCCTCTTGACTTAGACTAATCGCTAGCAAAACATCATAAATACCACTGGTGGGTTGTGTGTTCTGGTGGTATATGCCACTGGACTACAGGACCTGAGCTCTATACCGACACTGCGGGTGCTGCTTTTGTTAGATATCCAGCAACTGAGCGTACATAGCCAGCAACTGAGCGTACATAGCCAGCAACTGAGCGTACATAGCCAGCAACTGAGTGTACATAGCCAGCAACTGAGCGTACATAGCCAGCAACTGAGCGTAATTGACAAGCCCCAATCATATTATCTTAGCCTCTTGAGTTAGACTAATCGCCAGCAAAACATCATAAATACCACTGGTGGGTAGTGTGTTCTGTTGTTATATACCACTGGAGTCCAGGACCTGAGCTTTCTCCCGACACTGTGGGTACAGGTTGTGTTAGATAGCCAGCAACAGAGCGTACATAGCCAGCAACTGAGCGTACATAGCCAGCAACTGAAAGTACATAGCCAGCAACTGAGTGTACATAGCCAGCAACTGAGTGTACATAATCAGCAACTGAGTGTACATAATCAGCAACTGAGCATACATAGCCAGCAACTGAGCTTACATAGCCAGCAACTGAGCGTACATAACCAGCAACTGAGTGTACATAGCCAGTAACTGAGAATACATAGCTAGCAACTGAGCATAAATAGCCAGCAAATGAGCGTACATAGCCAGAAACTGAGCGTACATAGCCAGCAACTGAGCTTACATAGCCATCAACTGAGCGTAATTGACGAGCCCCAATCATATTATCTTAGCCTCTTGACTTAGACTAATCGCCAGCAAAACAACATAAATACCACGGGTGGGTTGTGTGTTCTGGTGGTATATGCCACTGTGCTACAGGACCTGTGCTCTCTCCCGACACTGCGGGTGCTGGTTGTGTTAGATAGCCAGCAACTGAGCGTACATAGCCAGTAACTGAGATTACATGTCCAGCAACTGAGAGTCCATAGCTAGCAACTGAGTGTACACAGCCAGCAACTGAGCGTACATAGCCAGCAACTGAGCGTACATAGCCAGCAACTGAGCGTAATTGACGAGCCCCAATCATATTATCTTAGCCTCTTGACTTAGACTAATCGCCAACAAAACAACATAAATACCACTGGTGGGTTGTGTTTTCTGGTGGTATATGCCACTGGACTCCAGGACCTGAGCTCTCTCCCGACCCTGAGGGTACTGGTTGTGTTAGATAGCCAGCAACTGAGCATACATAGCCAGCAGCTGAGCGTACATAGCCAGCAACTGAGAGTACATAGCCAGCAACTGAGTGTACATAGCCAGGAACTGAGCATACATAGCCAGCAACTGAGTGTACATAGCCAACAACTGAGCGTACATAGCCAGCAACTGAGCGTACATAGCCAGCATCTGAACGTACATAGCCAGCTACTGAGTGTACATAGCCAGCAACTGAGCGTACACAGCCAGAAACTGAGCATACATAGCCAGCAACTGAGCATACATAGCCAGCAACTGAGCGTACATAACAAGCAACTGATTGTACATAGCCAGCAACTGAGCGTACATAGCCAGCAACTGAGCGTACATAGGCAGCAAATGAGCATACATAGCCAGAAACTGAGCGTACATAGCCAGCAACTGAGCGTAATTGACGAGCCCCAATCATATTATCTTAGCCTCTTGACTTAGACTAATCGCCAGCAAAACATCATAAATACCACTGGTGGGTTGTGTGTTCTGGTGGTATATGCCACTGGACTACAGGACCTGAGCTCTATACCGACACTGCGGGTGCCGCTTGTGTTAGATATCCAGCAACTGAGCGTACATAGCCAGCAACTGAGCGTACATAGCCAGCAACTGAGAGTACATAGCCAGTAACTGAGTGTACATAGCCAGCAACTGAGATTACATAGCTAGCAACTGAGCGTACATAGCCAGCAACTTAGCATACATAGCCAGCAACTGTGCACATAGCCAGCAACTGAGCGTACATAGCCAACAACTGAGCGTACTTTGCCAGCAACTGAGAGTACATAGCCAGCAACTGAGTGTACATAGCCAGCAACTGAGCGTACATAGCCAGCAACTGAGCGTACATAGCCAGCAGCTGAGCATACATAGCCAGCAACTGAGCGTACATAGCCAGCAACTGAAAGTATATAGCCAGCAACTGAGTGTACATAGCCAGCAACTGAGCATACATAGCCAGCAACTGAGCATACATAGCCAGCAACTGAGTATACATAGCCAGCAACTGAGCGTACATAACCAGCAACTGAGTGTACATAGCCAGCAACTGAGCATACATAGCTAGCAACTGAGCGTACATAGCCATCAAATGAGCGTACATAGCCAGAAACTGAGCGTACATAGCCAGCAACTGAGCTTACATAGCCAGCAACTGAGCGTAATTGACGAGCCCCAATCATATTATCTTAGCCTCTTGATTAGACTAATCGCCAGCAAAACAACATAAATACCACGGGTGGGTTATGTGTTCTAGTGGTATATGCCATTGCGCTACAGGACCTGAGCTCTCTCTCGACACTGCGGGTGCTGGTTGTGTTAGATAGCCAGCAACTGAGCGTACATAGCCAGCAACTGAGTGTACATAGCCAGCAACTGAGATTACATATCCAGCAACTGAGAGTCCATAGCTAGCAACTGAGCGTACATAGCCATCAACTGAGCGTACATATTTAGGAACTGAGCATACATAGCCAGCAACTGAGCGAAATTGACGAGCCCCAATCATATTATCTTAGCCTCTTGACTTAGACTAATCGCCAGCAAAAGAACATAAATACCACTGGTGGGTTCTGTGTTCTGGTGGTATATGCGACTGGACTACAGGACCTGAGCTCTCTCCCGACACTGCGGGTGCTGGTTGTGTTAGATATCCAGCAACTGAGCGTACATAGCCAGCAACTGAGCCTACATAGCCAGCAACTGAGAGTACATAGCCAGCAACTTGAGTGTACATAGCCAGCAACTGAGTGTACATAGCCAGCAACTGAGCGTACATAGCCAGCAACTGAGATTACATAGCTAGCAACTGAGCGTACATAGCCAGCAACTGAGCATACATAGCCAGCAACTGTGTACATACCCAGCAACTGAGGGTACATAGCCAACAACTGAGCGTACATAGCCAGCAACTGAGAGTACATAGCCAGCAACTGAGCGTACATAGCCAGCAACTGAGCGTACATAGCCAGCAACTGAGTGTACATAGCCAGCAACTGAGCGTACATAGCCAGCAACTGAGCGTACATAGCCAGCAACTGAGCGTAATTGACAAGCAACAATCATATTATCTTAGCCTCTTGAGTTAGACTAATCGCCAGCAAAACATCATAAATACCACTGGTGGGTAGTGTGTTCTGTTATATACCACTGGAGTCCAGGACCTGAGCTTTCTACCGACACTGTGGGTACAGGTTGTGTTAGATAGCCAGCAACAGAGCGTACATAGCCAGCAACTGAGCGTACATAGCTAGCAACTGAAAGTACATATCCAGCAACTGAGTGTACATAGCCAGCAACTGAGTGTACGTAGCCAGCAACTGAGCATACATAGCCAGCAACTGAGCATACATAGCCAGCAACTGAGCTTACATAGCCAGCAACTGAGCGTACATAACCAGCAACTGAGTGTACATAGCCAGCAACTGAGAATACATAGCTAGCAACTGAGCATAAATAGCCAGCAAATGAGCGTACATAGCCAGAAACTGAGCGTACATAGCCAGCAACTGAGCGTAATTGACGAGCCCCAATCATATTATCTTAGCCTCTTGACTTAGACTAATCGCCAGCAAAACAACATAAATACCACGGGTGGGTTGTGTGTTCTGGTGGTATATGCCACTGCGCTACAGGACCTGAGCTCTCTCCCGACACTGCGGGTGCTGGTTGTGTTAGATAGCCAGCAACTGAGCGTACATAGCCAGCAACTGAGATTACATATCCAGCAACTGAGAGTCCATAGCTAGCAACTGAGTGTACATAGCCAGCAACTGAGCGTACATAGCCAGCAACTGAGCGTACATAGCCAGCAACTGAGCGTAATTGACGAGCCCCAATCATATTATCTTAGCCTCTTGACTTAGACTAATCGCCAGCAAAACAACATAAATACCACTGGTGGGTTGTGTTTTCTGGTGGTATATACCACTGGACTCCAGGACCTGAGCTCTCTCCCGACCCTGAGGGTACTGGTTGTGTTAGATAGCCAGCAACTGAGCGTACATAGCCAGCAGCTGAGCGTACATAGCCAGCAACTGAGAGTACATAGCCAGCAACTGAGTGTACATAGCCAGGAACTGAGCATACATAGCCAGCAACTGAGCATACATAGCCAGGAACTGAGCGTACATAGCCAGCAACTGAGCGTACATAGCCAGCATCTGAACATACATAGCCAGCTACTGAGTGTACATAGCCAGCAACTGAGCGTACACAGCCAAAAACTGAGCATACATAGCCAGCAACTGAGCATACATAGCCAGCAACTGAGCGTACATAACAAGCAACTGATTGTACATAGCCAGCAACTGAGCGTACATAGCCAGCAACTGAGCGTACATAGGCAGCAAATGAGCGTACATAGCCAGAAACTGAGCGTACATAGCCAGCAACTGAGCGTAATTGACGAGCCCCAATCATATTATCTTAGCCTCTTGACTTAGACTAATCGCCAGCAAAACATCATAAATACCACTGGTGGGTTGTGTGTTCTGGTGGTATATGCCACTGGACTACAGGACCTGAGCTCTATACCGACACTGCGGGTGCTGCTTGTGTTAGATATCCAGCAACTGAGCGTACATAGCCAGCAACTGAGAGTACATAGCCAGCAACTGAGAGTACATAGCCAGAAACTGAGTGTACATAGCCAGCAACTGAGATTACATAGCTAGCAACTGAGCGTACATAGCCAGCAACTGAGCATACATAGCCAGCAACTGTGCACATAGCCAGCAACTGAGCGTACATTGCGAACAACTGAGCGTACATAGCCAGCAACTGAGAGTACATAGCCAGCAACTGAGTGTACATAGCCAGCAACTGAGTGTACATAGCCAGCAACTGAGCGTACATAGCCAGCAACTGAGCGTACATAGCCAGCAGCTGAGCATACATAGCCAGCAGCTGAGCGTACATAGCCAGCAACTGAAAGTATATAGCCAGCAACTGAGTGTACATAGCCAGCAACTGAGCATACATAGCCAGCAACTGAGCATACATAGCCAGCAACTGAGTATACATAGCCAGCAACTGAGCATACATAACCAGCAAATGAGTGTACATAGCCAGCAACTGAGCATACATAGCTAGCAACTGAGCGTACATAGCCAGCAAATGAGCGTACATAGCCAGCAACTGTGTACATACCCAGCAACTGAGGGTACATAGCCAACAACTGAGCGTACATAGCCAGCAACTGAGCTTACATAGCCAGCAACTGAGCGTAATTGACGAGCCCCAATCATACTATCTTAGCCTCTTGATTAGACTAATCGCCAGCAAAACAACATAAATACCACTGGTGGGTTGTGTATTCTGGTGGTATATGCCACTGGACTACAGGACCTGAGCTCTCTCCCGACACTGCGGGTGCAGGTTGTGTTAGATATCCAGCAACTTAGCGTACATAGCCAGCAACTGAGCGTACATAGCCAGCAACTGAAAGTACATAGCCAGCAACTGAGTGTGCATAGCCAGCAACTGAGTGTACATAGCCAGCAACTGAGCGTACATAGCCAGCAACTGAGAGTACATAGCTAGCAACTGAGCGTACATAGAAAGCAGCTGAGCATACATAGCCAGCAACTGTGTACATAGCCAGCAACTGAGCGTACATAGGCAGCAACTGAGCGTACATAGCCAGCAACTGAGCGTACATAGCCAGCAACTGAGCGTACATAGCCAGCAACTGAGCATACATAGCCAGCAACTGAGCGTAATTGACGAGCCCCAATCATATTATCTTAGCCTCTTGACTTAGACTAATCGCCAGCAAAACATCATAAATACCACTGGTGAATTGTGTGTTCTGGTGGTATATGCCACTGGACTACAGGACCTGAGCTCTCTCCCGACACTGCGGGTGCTGGTTGTGTTAGATATCCAGCAACTGAGCGTACATAGCCAGCAACTGAGCATACATAGCCAGCAACTGAGAGTACATAGCCAGCAACTGAGTGTACATAGCCAGCAACTGAGTGTACATAGCCAGCAACTGAGCGTACATAGCCAGCAACTGAGATTACATAGCTAGCAACTTAGCGTACATAGCCAGCAACTGAGCAAACATAGCCAGCAACTGTGTACATACCCAGCAACTGAGGGTACATAGCCAACAACTGAGCGTACATAGCCAGCAACTGAGAGTACATAGCCAGCAACTGAGCGTACATAGCCAGCAACTGAGCGTACATAGCCAGCAACTGAGCGTACATAGCCAGCAACTGAGCGTACATAGCCAGCAACTGAGCGTACATAGCCAGCAACTGAGCGTAATTGACAAGCCCCAATCATATTATCTTAGCCTCTTGAGTTAGACTAATCGCCAGCAAAACATCATAAATACCACTGGTGGGTAGTGTGTTCTGTTATTATATACCACTGGAGTCCAGGACCTGAGCTTTCTCCCGACACTGTGGGTACAGGTTGTGTTAGATAGCCAGCAACAGAGCGTACATAGCCAGCAACTGAGCGTACATAGCCAGCAACTGAAAGTACATAGCCAGCAACTGAGTGTACATAGCCAGCAACTGAGTGTACATAATCAGTAACTGAGCATACATAGCCAGCAACTGAGCTTACATAGCCAGCAACTGAGCGTACATAACCAGCAACTGAGTGTACATAGCCAGCAACTGAGAATACATAGCTAGCAACTGAGCGTACATAGCCAGCAACTGAGCTTACATAGCCATCAACTGAGCGTAATTGACGAGCCCCAATCATATTATCTTAGCCTCTTGACTTAGACTAATCGCCAGCAAAACAACATAAATACCACGGGTGGGTTGTGTGTTCTGGTGGTATATGCCACTGCGCTACAGGACCTGAGCTCTCTCCCGACACTGCGGGTGCTGGTTGTGTTAGATAGCCAGCAACTGAGCGTACATAGCCAGTAACTGAGATTACATATCCAGCAACTGAGAGTCCATAGCTAGCAACTGAGTGTACATAGCCAGCAACTGAGCGTACATAGCCAGCAACTGAGCGTACATAGCCAGCAACTGAGCGTAATTGACGAGCCCCAATCATATTATCTTAGCCTCTTGACTTAGACTAATCGCCAGCAAAACAACATAAATACCACTGGTGGGTTGTGTTTTCTGGTGGTATATGCCACTGGACTCCAGGACCTGAGGTCTCTCCCGACCCTGAGGGTACTGGTTGTGTTAGATAGCCAGCAACTGAGCGTACATAGCCAGCAGCTGAGCGTACATAGCCAGCAACTGAGAGTACATAGCCAGCAACTGAGTGTACATAGCCAGGAACTGAGCATACATAGCCAGCAACTGAGCGTACATAGCCAGCAACTGAGCGTACATAGCCAGCATCTGAACGTACATAGCCAGCTATTGAGTGTACATAGCCAGCAACTGAGCGTACACAGCCAGAAACTGAGCATACATAGCCAGCAACTGAGCATACATAGCCAGCAACTGAGCGTACATAACAAGCAACTGATTGTACATAGCCAGCAACTGAGCGTACATAGCCAGCAACTGAGCATACATAGCCAGCAACTGAGCGTAATTGACAAGCCCCAATCATATTATCTTAGCCTCTTGACTTAGACTAATCGCCAGCAAAACAACATAAATACTACGGGTGGGTTGTGTGTTCTGGTGCTATATGCCACTGCGCTACAGGACCTGAGCTCTCTCCCGACACTGCGGGTGCTGGTTGTGTTAGATAGCCAGCAACTGAGCATACATAGCCAGCAACTGAGCGTACATAGCCAGCAACTGAGATTACATATCCAGCAACTGAGAGTCCATAGCTAGCAACTGAGCGTACATAGCCAGCAACTGAGCGTACATAGCCAGGAACTGAGCATACATAGCCAGCAACTGAGCGTAATTGACGAGCCCCAATCATATTATCTTAGCCTCTTGACTTAGACTAATCGCCAGCAAAAGAACATAAATACCACTGGTGGGTTCTGTGGTCTGGTGGTATATGCCACTGGACTACAGGACCTGAGCTCTCTCCCGACACTGCGGGTGCTGGTTGTGTTAGATATCCAGCAACTGAGCATACATAGCCAGCAACTGAGCGTACATAGCCAGCAACTGAGTGTACATAGCCAGCAACTGAGTGTACATAGCCAGCAACTGAGCGTACATAGCCAGCAACTGAGATTACATAGCTAGCAACTAAGCGTACATAGCCAGCAACTGAGCATACATAGCCAGCAACTGTGTACATACCCAGCAACTGAGGGTACATAGCCAACAACTGAGTGTACATAGCCAGCAACTGAGAGTACATAGCCAGCAACTGAGCGTACATAGCCAGCAACTGAGCGTACATAGCCAGCAACTGAGCGTACATAGCCAGCAACTGAGTGTACATAGCCAGCAACTGAGCGTACATAGCCAGCAACTGGGCGTAATTGACAAGCCCCAATCATATTATCTTAGCCTCT
Organism: Phyllobates terribilis; assembly: GCF_046119375.1. Lineage (NCBI taxonomy): Eukaryota > Metazoa > Chordata > Amphibia > Anura > Dendrobatidae > Phyllobates > Phyllobates terribilis. Next base: position 746,584,771 of record NW_027362764.1, on the reverse strand, counting down.
TGAGTTAGACTAATCGCCAGCAAAACATCATAAATACCACTGGTGGGTAGTGTGTTCTGTTGTTATATACCACTGGAGTCCAGGACCTGAGCTTTCTCCCGACACTGTGGGTACAGGTTGTGTTAGATAGCCAGCAACAGAGCGTACATAGCCAGCAACTGAGCGTACATAGCCAGCAACTGAAAGTACATAGCCAGCAACTGAGTGTACATAGCCAGCAACTGAGTGTACATAATCAGCAACTGAGCATACATAGCCAGCAACTGAGCTTACATAGCCAGCAACTGAGCGTACATAACCAGCAACTGAGTGTACATAGCCAGCAACTGAGAATACATAGCTAGCAACTGAGCATAAATAGCCAGCAAATGAGCGTACATAGCCAGAAACTGAGCGTACATAGCCAGCAACTGAGCTTACATAGCCATCAACTGAGCGTAATTGACGAGCCCCAATCATATTATCTTAGCCTCTTGACTTAGACTAATCGCCAGCAAAACAACATAAATACCACGGGTGGGTTGTGTGTTCTGGTGGTATATGCCACTGCGCTACAGGACCTGAGCTCTCTCCCGACACTGCGGGTGCTGGTTGTGTTAGATAGCCAGCAACTGAGCGTACATAGCCAGTAACTGAGATTACATATCCAGCAACTGAGAGTCCATAGCTAGCAACTGAGTGTACATAGCCAGCAACTGAGCGTACATAGCCAGCAACTGAGCGTACATAGCCAGCAACTGAGCGTAATTGACGAGCCCCAATCATATTATCTTAGCCTCTTGACTTAGACTAATCGCCAGCAAAACAACATAAATACCACTGGTGGGTTGTGTTTTCTGGTGGTATATGCCACTGGACTCCAGGACCTGAGCTCTCTCCCGACCCTGAGGGTACTGGTTGTGTTAGATAGCCAGCAACTGAGCATACATAGCCAGCAGCTGAGCGTACATAGCCAGCAACTGAGAGTACATAGCCAGCAACTGAGTGTACATAGCCAGGAACTGAGCATACATAGCCAGCAACTGAGCGTACATAGCCAGCAACTGAGCGTACATAGCCAGCATCTGAACGTACATAGCCAGCTATTGAGTGTACATAGCCAGCAACTGAGCGTACACAGCCAGAAACTGAGCATACATAGCCAGCAACTGAGCATACATAGCCAGCAACTGAGCGTACATAACAAGCAACTGATTGTACATAGCCAGCAACTGAGCATACATAGCCAGCAACTGAGCATACATAGCCAGCAACTGAGCGTAATTGACAAGCCCCAATCATATTATCTTAGCCTCTTGACTTAGACTAATCGCCAGCAAAACAACATAAATACCACGGGTGGGTTGTGTGTTCTGGTGCTATATGCCACTGCGCTACAGGACCTGAGCTCTCTCCCGACACTGCGGGTGCTGGTTGTGTTAGATAGCCAGCAACTGAGCATACATAGCCAGCAACTGAGCGTACATAGCCAGCAACTGAGCGTACATAGCCAGCAACTGAGATTACATATCCAGCAACTGAGAGTCCATAGCTAGCAACTGAGCGTACATAGCCAGCAACTGAGCGTACATAGCCAGGAACTGAGCATACATAGCCAGCAACTGAGCGTAATTGACGAGCCCCAATCATATTATCTTAGCCTCTTGACTTAGACTAATCGCCAGCAAAAGAACATAAATACCACTGGTGGGTTCTGTGGTCTGGTGGTATATGCCACTGGACTACAGGACCTGAGCTCTCTCCCGACACTGCGGGTGCTGGTTGTGTTAGATATCCAGCAACTGAGCATACATAGCCAGCAACTGAGCGTACATAGCCAGCAACTGAGTGTACATAGCCAGCAACTGAGTGTACATAGCCAGCAACTGAGCGTACATAGCCAGCAACTGAGATTACATAGCTAGCAACTAAGCGTACATAGCCAGCAACTGAGCATACATAGCCAGCAACTGTGTACATACCTAGCAACTGAGGGTACATAGCCAACAACTGAGTGTACATAGCCAGCAACTGAGAGTACATAGCCAGCAACTGAGCGTACAAAGCCAGCAACTGAGCGTACATAGCCAGCAACTGAGCGTACATAGCCAGCAACTGAGTGTACATAGCCAGCAACTGAGCGTACATAGCCAGCAACTGAGCGTAATTGACAAGCCCCAATCATATTATCTTAGCCTCTTGAGTTAGACTAATCGCCAGCAAAACATCATAAATACCACTGGTGGGTAGTGTGTTCTGTTGTTATATACCACTGGAGTCCAGGACCTGAGCTTTCTCCCGACACTGTGGGTACAGGTTGTGTTAGATAGCCAGCAACAGAGCGTACATAGCCAGCAACTGAGCGTACATAGCCAGCAACTGAAAGTACATAGCCAGCAACTGAGTGTACATAGCCAGCAACTGAGTGTACATAATCAGCAACTGAGCATACATAGCCAGCAACTGAGCTTACATAGCCAGCAACTGAGCGTACATAACCAGCAACTGAGTGTACATAGCCAGCAACTGAGAATACATAGCTAGCAACTGAGCATAAATAGCCAGCAAATGAGCGTACATAGCCAGAAACTGAGCGTACATAGCCAGCAACTGAGCTTACATAGCCATCAACTGAGCGTAATTGACGAGCCCCAATCATATTATCTTAGCCTCTTGACTTAGACTAATCGCCAGCAAAACAACATAAATACCACGGGTGGGTTGTGTGTTCTGGTGGTATATGCCACTGCGCTACAGGACCTGAGCTCTCTCCCGACACTGCGGGTGCTGGTTGTGTTAGATAGCCAGCAACTGAGCGTACATAGCCAGTAACTGAGATTACATATCCAGCAACTGAGAGTCCATAGCTAGCAACTGAGTGTACATAGCCAGCAACTGAGCGTACATAGCCAGCAACTGAGCGTACATAGCCAGCAACTGAGCGTAATTGACGAGCCCCAATCATATTATCTTAGCCTCTTGACTTAGACTAATCGCCAGCAAAACAACATAAATACCACTGGTGGGTTGTGTTTTCTGGTGGTGTATGCCACTGGACTCCAGGACCTGAGCTCTCTCCCGACCCTGAGGGTACTGGTTGTGTTAGATAGCCAGCAACTGAGCATACATAGCCAGCAGCTGAGCGTACATAGCCAGCAACTGAGAGTACATAGCCAGCAACTGAGTGTACATAGCCAGGAACTGAGCATACATAGCCAGCAACTGAGCGTACATAGCCAGCAACTGAGCGTAGATAGCCAGCATCTGAACGTACATAGCCAGCTATTGAGTGTACATAGCCAGCAACTGAGCGTACACAGCCAGAAACTGAGCATACATAGCCAGCAACTGAGCATACATAGCCAGCAACTGAGCGTACATAACAAGCAACTGATTGTACATAGCCAGCAACTGAGCGTACATAGCCAGCAACTGAGCATACATAGCCAGCAACTGAGCGTAATTGACAAGCCCCAATCATATTATCTTAGCCTCTTGACTTAGACTAATCGCCAGCAAAACAACATAAATACCACGGGTGGGTTGTGTGTTCTGGTGCTATATGCCACTGCGCTACAGGACCTGAGCTCTCTCCCGACACTGCGGGTGCTGGTTGTGTTAGATAGCCAGCAACTGAGCATACATAGCCAGCAACTGAGCGTACATAGCCAGCAACTGAGATTACATATCCAGCAACTGAGAGTCCATAGCTAGCAACTGAGCGTACATAGCCAGCAACTGAGCGTACATAGCCAGGAACTGAGCATACATAGCCAGCAACTGAGCGTAATTGACGACCCCCAATCATATTATCTTAGCCTCTTGACTTAGACTAATCGCCAGCAAAAGAACATAAATACCACTGGTGGGTTCTGTGGTCTGGTGGTATATGCCACTGGACTACAGGACCTGAGCTCTCTCCCGACACTGCGGGTGCTGGTTGTGTTAGATATCCAGCAACTGAGCATACATAGCCAGCATCTGAACGTACATAGCCAGCTACTGAGTGTACATAGCCAGCAACTGAGCATACATAGCCAGCAACTGAGCATACATAGCCAGCAACTGAACATACATAGCCAGCAACTGAGCGTACATAACAAGCAACTGATTGTACATAGCCAGCAACTGAGCGTACATAGCCAGCAACTGAGCGTACATAGGCAGCAAATGAGCGTACATAGCCAGAAACTGAGCGTACATAGCCAGCAACTGAGCGTAATTGACGAGCCCCAATCATATTATCTTAGCCTCTTGACTTAGACTAATCGCCAGCAAAACATCATAAATACCACTGGTGGGTTGTGTGTTCTGGTGGTATATGCCACTGGACTACAGGACCTGAGCTCTATACCGACACTGCGGGTGCTGCTTGTGTTAGATATCCAGCAACTGAGCGTACATAGCCAGCAACTGAGCGTACATAGCCAGCAACTGAGAGTACATAGCCAGTAACTGAGTGTACATAGCCAGCAACTGAGATTACATAGCTAGCAACTGAGCGTACATAGCCAGGAACTGAGCATACATAGCCAGCAACTGTGCACATAGCCAGCAACTGAGCGTACATAGCCAACAACTGAGCGTACTTTGCCAGCAACTGAGAGTACATAGCCAGCAACTGAGTGTACATAGCCAGCAACTGAGCGTACATAGCCAGCAACTGAGCGTACATAGCCAGCAGCTGAGCATACATAGCCAGCAACTGAGCGTACATAGCCAGCAACTGAAAGTATATAGCCAGCAACTGAGTGTACATAGCCAGCAACTGAGCATACATAGCCAGCAACTGAGCATACATAGCCAGCAACTGAGTATACATAGCCAGCAACTGAGCGTACATAACCAGCAACTGAGTGTACATAGCCAGCAACTGAGCATACATAGCTAGCAACTGAGCGTACATAGCCATCAAATGAGCGTACATAGCCAGAAACTGAGCGTACATAGCCAGCAACTGAGCTTACATAGCCAGCAACTGAGCGTAATTGACGAGCCCCAATCATATTATCTTAGCCTCTTGATTAGACTAATCGCCAGCAAAACAACATAAATACCACGGGTGGGTTATGTGTCCTAGTGGTATATGCCATTGCGCTACAGGACCTGAGCTCTCTCTCGACACTGCGGGTGCTGGTTGTGTTAGATAGCCAGCAACTGAGCGTACATAGCCAGCAACTGAGTGTACATAGCCAGCAACTGAGATTACATATCCAGCAACTGAGAGTCCATAGCTAGCAACTGAGCGTACATAGCCATCAACTGAGCGTACATATTTAGGAACTGAGCATACATAGCCAGCAACTGAGCGAAATTGACGAGCCCCAATCATATTATCTTAGCCTCTTGACTTAGACTAATCGCCAGCAAAACAACATAAATACCACGGGTGGGTTGTGTGTTCTGGTGCTATATGCCACTGCGCTACAGGACCTGAGCTCTCTCCCGACACTGCGGGTGCTGGTTGTGTTAGATAGCCAGCAACTGAGCATACATAGCCAGCAACTGAGCGTACATAGCCAGCAACTGAGATTACATATCCAGCAACTGAGAGTCCATAGCTAGCAACTGAGCGTACATAGCCAGCAACTGAGCGTACATAGCCAGGAACTGAGCATACATAGCCAGCAACTGAGCGTAATTGACGAGCCCCAATCATATTATCTTAGCCTCTTGACTTAGACTAATCGCCAGCAAAAGAACATAAATACCACTGGTGGGTTCTGTGGTCTGGTGGTATATGCCACTGGACTACAGGACCTGAGCTCTCTCCCGACACTGCGGGTGCTGGTTGTGTTAGATATCCAGCAACTGAGCATACATAGCCAGCATCTGAACGTACATAGCCAGCTACTGAGTGTACATAGCCAGCAACTGAGCATACATAGCCAGCAACTGAGCATACATAGCCAGCAACTGAGCATACATAGCCAGCAACTGAGCGTACATAACAAGCAACTGATTGTACATAGCCAGCAACTGAGCGTACATAGCCAGCAACTGAGCGTACATAGGCAGCAAATGAGCGTACATAGCCAGAAACTGAGCGTACATAGCCAGCAACTGAGCGTAATTGACGAGCCCCAATCATATTATCTTAGCCTCTTGACTTAGACTAATCGCCAGCAAAACATCATAAATACCACTGGTGGGTTGTGTGTTCTGGTGGTATATGCCACTGGACTACAAGACCTGAGCTCTATACCGACACTGCGGGTGCTGCTTGTGTTAGATATCCAGCAACTGAGCGTACATAGCCAGCAACTGAGCGTACATAGCCAGCAACTGAGAGTACATAGCCAGTAACTGAGTGTACATAGCCAGCAACTGAGATTACATAGCTAGCAACTGAGCGTACATAGCCAGCAACTGAGCATACATAGCCAGCAACTGTGCACATAGCCAGCAACTGAGCGTACATAGCCAACAACTGAGCGTACTTTGCCAGCAACTGAGAGTACATAGCCAGCAACTGAGTGTACATAGCCAGCAACTGAGCGTACATAGCCAGCAACTGAGCGTACATAGCCAGCAGCTGAGCATACATAGCCAGCAACTGAGCGTACATAGCCAGCAACTGAAAGTATATAGCCAGCAACTGAGTGTACATAGCCAGCAACTGAGCATACATAGCCAGCAACTGAGTATACATAGCCAGCAACTGAGCGTACATAACCAGCAACTGAGTGTACATAGCCAGCAACTGAGCATACATAGCTAGCAACTGAGCGTACATAGCCATCAAATGAGCGTACATAGCCAGAAACTGAGCGTACATAGCCAGCAACTGAGCTTACATAGCCAGCAACTGAGCGTAATTGACGAGCCCCAATCATATTATCTTAGCCTCTTGATTAGACTAATCGCCAGCAAAACAACATAAATACCACGGGTGGGTTATGTGTTCTAGTGGTATATGCCATTGCGCTACAGGACCTGAGCTCTCTCTCGACACTGCGGGTGCTGGTTGTGTTAGATAGCCAGCAACTGAGCGTACATAGCCAGCAACTGAGTGTACATAGCCAGCAACTGAGATTACATATCCAGCAACTGAGAGTCCATAGCTAGCAACTGAGCGTACATAGCCATCAACTGAGCGTACATATTTAGGAACTGAGCATACATAGCCAGCAACTGAGCGAAATTGACGAGCCCCAATCATATTATCTTAGCCTCTTGACTTAGACTAATCGCCAGCAAAAGAACATAAATACCACTGGTGGGTTCTGTGTTCTGGTGGTATATGCCACTGGACTCCAGGACCTGAGCTCTCTCCCGACACTGCGGGTGCTGGTTGTGTTAGATATCCAGCAACTGAGCGTACATAGCCAGCAACTGAGCCTACATAGCCAGCAACTTGAGTGTACATAGCCAGCAACTGAGTGTACATAGCCAGCAACTGAGCGTACATAGCCAGCAACTGAGATTACATAGCTAGCAACTGAGCGTACATAGCCAGCAACTGAGCATACATAGCCAGCAACTGTGTACATACCCAGCAACTGAGGGTACATAGCCAACAACTGAGCGTACATAGCCAGCAACTGAGAGTACATAGCCAGCAACTGAGCGTACATAGCCAGCAACTGAGCGTACATAGCCAGCAACTGAGCGTACATAGCCAGCAACTGAGTGTACATAGCCAGCAACTGAGCGTACATAGCCAGCAACTGAGCGTAATTGACAAGCCCCAATCATATTATCTTAGCCTCTTGAGTTAGACTAATCGCCAGCAAAACATCATAAATACCACTGGTGGGTAGTGTGTTCTGTTGTTATATACCACTGGAGTCCAGGACCTGAGCTTTCTCCCGACACTGTGGGTACAGGTTGTGTTAGATAGCCAGCAACAGAGCGTACATAGCCAGCAACTGAGCGTACATAGCCAGCAACTGAAAGTACATAGCCAGCAACTGAGTGTACATAGCCAGCAACTGAGTGTACATAGCCAGCAACTGAGCATACATAGCCAGCAACTGAGCTTACATAGCCAGCAACTGAGCGTACATAACCAGCAACTGAGTGTACATAGCCAGCAACTGAGAATACATAGCTAGCAACTGAGCATAAATAGCCAGCAAATGAGCGTACATAGCCAGCAACTGAGCTTACATAGCCATCAACTGAGCGTAATTGACGAGCCCCAATCATATTATCTTAGCCTCTTGACTTAGACTAATCGCCAGCAAAACAACATAAATACCACGGGTGGGTTGTGTGTTCTGGTGGTATATGCCACTGCGCTACAGGACCTGAGCTCTCTCCCGACACTGCGGGTGCTGGTTGTGTTAGATAGCCAGCAACTGAGCGTACATAGCCAGCAACTGAGATTACATATCCAGCAACTGAGAGTCCATAGCTAGCAACTGAGTGTACATAGCCAGCAACTGAGCGTACATAGCCAGCAACTGAGCGTACATAGCCAGCAACTGAGCGTAATTGACGAGCCCCAATCATATTATCTTAGCCTCTTGACTTAGACTAATCGCCAGCAAAACAACATAAATACCACTGGTGGGTTGTGTTTTCTGGTGGTATATGCCACTGGACTCCAGGACCTGAGCTATCTCCCGACCCTGAGGGTACTGGTTGTGTTAGATAGCCAGCAACTGAGCGTACATAGCCAGCAACTGAGCCTACATAGCCAGCAACTTGAGTGTACATAGCCAGCAACTGAGTGTACATAGCCAGCAACTGAGCGTACATAGCCAGCAACTGAGATTACATAGCTAGCAACTGAGCGTACATAGCCAGCAACTGAGCATACATAGCCAGCAACTGTGTACATACCCAGCAACTGAGGGTACATAGCCAACAACTGAGCGTACATAGCCAGCAACTGAGAGTACATAGCCAGCAACTGAGCGTACATAGCCAGCAACTGAGCGTACATAGCCAGCAACTGAGCGTACATAGCCAGCAACTGAGTGTACATAGCCAGCAACTGAGCGTACATAGCCAGCAACTGAGCGTAATTGACAAGCCCCAATCATATTATCTTAGCCTCTTGAGTTAGACTAATCGCCAGCAAAACATCATAAATACCACTGGTGGGTAGTGTGTTCTGTTGTTATATACCACTGGAGTCCAGGACCTGAGCTTTCTCCCGACACTGTGGGTACAGGTTGTGTTAGATAGCCAGCAACAGAGCGTACATAGCCAGCAACTGAGCGTACATAGCCAGCAACTGAAAGTACATAGCCAGCAACTGAGTGTACATAGCCAGCAACTGAGTGTACATAGCCAGCAACTGAGCGTACATAGCCAGCAACTGAGCTTACATAGCCAGCAACTGAGCGTACATAACCAGCAACTGAGTGTACATAGCCAGCAACTGAGAATACATAGCTAGCAACTGAGCATAAATAGCCAGCAAATGAGCGTACATAGCCAGCAACTGAGCTTACATAGCCATCAACTGAGCGTAATTGACGAGCCCCAATCATATTATCTTAGCCTCTTGACTTAGACTAATCGCCAGCAAAACAACATAAATACCACGGGTGGGTTGTGTGTTCTGGTGGTATATGCCACTGCGCTACAGGACCTGAGCTCTCTCCCGACACTGCGGGTGCTGGTTGTGTTAGATAGCCAGCAACTGAGCGTACATAGCCAGCAACTGAGATTACATATCCAGCAACTGAGAGTCCATAGCTAGCAACTGAGTGTACATAGCCAGCAACTGAGCGTACATAGCCAGCAACTGAGCGTACATAGCCAGCAACTGAGCGTAATTGACGAGCCCCAATCATATTATCTTAGCCTCTTGACTTAGACTAATCGCCAGCAAAACAACATAAATACCACTGGTGGGTTGTGTTTTCTGGTGGTATATGCCACTGGACTCCAGGACCTGAGCTCTCTCCCGACCCTGAGGGTACTGGTTGTGTTAGATAGCCAGCAACTGAGCGTACATAGCCAGCAGCTGAGCGTACATAGCCAGCAACTGAGAGTACATAGCCAGCAACTGAGTGTACATAGCCAGGAACTGAGCATACATAGCCAGCAACTGAGCATACATAGCCAGCAACTGAGCGTACATAGCCAGCAACTGAGCGTACATAGCCAGCATCTGAACGTACATAGCCAGCTATTGAGTGTACATAGCCAGCAACTGAGCGTACACAGCCAGAAACTGAGCATACATAGCCAGCAACTGAGCATACATAGCCAGCAACTGAGCGTACATAACAAGCAACTGATTGTACACAGCCAGCAACTGAGCGTACATAGCCAGCAACTGAGCGTACATAGGCAGCAAATGAGCGTACATAGCCAGAAACTGAGCGTACATAGCCAGCAACTGAGCGTAATTGACGAGCCCCAATCATATTATCTTAGCCTCTTGACTTAGACTAATCGCCAGCAAAACATCATAAATACCACTGGTGGGTTGTGTGTTCTGGTGGTATATGCCACTGGACTACAGGACCTGAGCTCTATACCGACACTGCGGGTGCTGCTTGTGTTAGATATCCAGCAACTGAGCGTACATAGCCAGCAACTAAGCGTACATAGCCAGCAACTGAGAGTACATAGCCAGTAACTGAGTGTACATAGCCAGCAACTGAGATTACATAGCTAGCAACTGAGCGTACATAGCCAGCAACTGAGCATACATAGCCAGCAACTGTGCACATAGCCAGCAACTGACCGTACATAGCCAACAACTGAGCGTACATAGCCAGCAACTGAGAGTACATAGCCAGCAACTGAGTGTACATAGCCAGCAACTGAGCATACATAGCCAGCAACTGAGCGTACATAGCCAGCAACTGAGCGTACATAGCCAGCAGCTGAGCATACATAGCCAGCAACTGAAAGTATATAGCCAGCAACTGAGTGTACATAGCCAGCAACTGAGCATACATAGCCAGCAACTGAGCATACATAGCCAGCAACTAAGCATACATAGCCAGCAACTGAGCGTACATAACCAGCAACTGAGTGTACATAGCCAGCAACTGAGCGTACATAGCTAGCAACTGAGCGTACATAGCCAGCAAATGAGCGTACATAGCCAGAAACTGAGCGTACATAGCCAGCAACTGAGCTTACATAGCCAACAGCTGAGCGTAATTGACGAGCCCCAATCATATTATCTTAGCCTCTTGATTAGACTAATCGCCAGCAAAACAACATAAATACCACTGGTGGGTTGTGTGTTCTGGTGGTATATGCCACTGGACTACAGGACCTGAGCTCTCTCCCGACACTGCGGGTGCAGGTTGTGTTAGATATCCAGCAACTTAGCGTACATAGTCAGCAACTGAGCGTACATAGCCAGCAACTGAAAGTACATAGCCAGCAACTGAGTGTGCATAGCCAGCAACTGAGTGTACATAGCCAGCAACTGAGCGTACATAGCCAGCAACTGAGAGTACATAGCTAGCAACTGAGCGTACATAGAAATCAGCTGAGCATACATAGCCAGCAACTGTGTACATAGCCAGCAACTGAGCGTACATAGGCAGCAACTGAGCGTACATAGCCAGCAACTGAGCGTACATAGCCAGCAACTGAGCGTACATAGCCAGAACCTGAGCATACATAGCCAGCAACTGAGCGTAATTGACGAGCCCCAATCATATTATCTTAGCCTCTTGACTTAGACTAATCACCAGCAAAACATTATAAATACCACAGGTGGGTTGTGTGTTCTGGTGGTATATACCACTGGACTCCAGGACCTGAGCTCTCTCCCGACACTGCGGGTGCTGGTTGTGTTAGATATCCAGCAACTGAGCGTACATAGCCAGCAACTGAGTGTAAATAGCCAGCAACTGAGTGTACATAGCCAGCAACCGAGCGTACATAGCCAGCAACTGAGATTACATAGCTAGCAACTGAGCGTACTTAGCCAGCAACTGAGCATACATAGCCAGCAACTGTGTACATAGCCAGCAACTGAGGGTACATAGCCAACAACTGAGCGTACATAGCCAGCAACTGAGAGTACATAGCCAGCAACTGAGTGTACATAGCCAGCAACTGAGCGCACATAGCCAGCAACTGAGCGTACATAGCCAGCAACTGAGCGTACATAGCCAGCAACTGAGCGTAATTGACGAGCCCCAATCATATTATCTTAGCCTCTTGACTTAGACTAATCGCCAGCAAAACATCATAAATACCACTGTTGGGTTGTGTGTTCTGTTGTTATATACCACTGGAGTCCAGGACCTGAGCTTTCTCCCGACACTGTGGGTACAGGTTGTGTTAGATAGCCAGCAACAGAGCGTACATAACCAGCAACTGAGCGTACATAGCCAGCAACTGAGTGTACATAGCCAGCAACTGAGCATACATAGCCAGCAACTGAGCTTACATAGCCAGCAACTGAGCGTACATAACCAGCAACTGAGTGTACATAGCCAGCAACTGAGAATACATAGCTAGCAACTGAGCATACATAGCCAGCAAATGAGCGTACATAGCCAGAAACTGAGCGTACATAGCCAGCAACTGAGCTTACATAGCCAGCAACTGAGCGTAATTGACGAGCCCCAATCATATTATCTTAGCCTCTTGACTTAGACTAATCGCCAGCAAAACAACATAAATACCACGGGTGGGTTTTGTTTTCTGGTGGTATATGCCACTGGACTCCAGGACCTGAGCTCTCTCCCGACCCTGAGGGTACTGTTTGTGTTAGAAAGCCAGCAACTGAGCGTACATAGCCAGCAGCTGAGCGTACATAGCCAGCAACTGAGAGTACATAGCCAGCAACTGAGTGTACATAGCCAGGAACTGAGCATACATAGCCAGCAACTGAGCGTACATAGCCAGCAAATGAGTGTACATAGCCAGCAACTGAGCGTACATAGCCAGCATCTGAACGTACATAGCCAGCTACTGAGTGTACATAGCCAGCAACTGAGCGTACACAGCCAGAAACTGAGCATACATAGCCAGCAACTGAGCATACATAGCCAGCAACTGAGCGTAATTGACGAGCCCCAATCATATTATCTTAGCCTCTTGACTTAGACTAATTGCCAGCAAAACAACATAAATACCACTGGTGGGTTGTGTGTTCTGGTGGTATATGCCGCTGGACTCCAGGACCTGAGCTCTCCCGACACTGCGGGTACTGGTTGTGTTAGATAGCCAGCAACTGAGCGTACATAGCCAGCAACTGAGTGTACATAGCCATCAACTGAAAGTACATAGCCATCAACTGAGTGTACATAGCCAGCAACTGAGTGTACATAGCCAGCAACTGAGCATACATAGCCAGCAACTGAGCATACATAGCCAGCAACTGAGCAGACATAGCCAGCAACTGATTGTACATAGCCAGCAACTGAGCGTACATAGCTAGCAACTGAGCGTACATAGGCAGCAAATGAGCGTACATAGCCAGAAACTGAGCGTACATAGCCAGCAACTGAGCTTACATAGCCAGCAACTGAGCATAATTGACGAGCCCCAATCATATTATCTTATCCTCTTGACTTAGACTAATCGCCAGCAAAACATCATAAATACCACTGGTGGGTTGTGTGTTCTGGTGGTATATGCCACTGGACTACAGGACCTGAGCTCTATACTGACACTGCGGGTGCCGCTTGTGTTAGATATCCAGCAACTGAGCGTACATAGCCAGCAACTGAGCGTACATAGCCAGCAACTGAGAGTACATAGCCAGTAACTGAGAGTACATAGCCAGCAACTGAGATTACATAGCTAACAACTGAGAGTACATAGCCAGCAACTGAGCATACATAGCCAGCAACTGTGCACATAGCCAGCAACTGAGAGTACATAGCCAACAACTGAGCGTACATAGCCAGCAACTGAGAGTACATAGCCAGCAACTGAGTGTACATAGCCAGCAACTGAGCGTATATAGCCAGCAACTGAGTGTACATAGCCAGCAACAGAAAGTACATAGCCAGCCACTGAGCGTACAAAGCCAGCAACTGAGAGTACATAGCCAGCAACTGTGCGTACATAGCCAGCAATTGAGAGCACATAGCTAGCAACTGAGTGTACATAGCCAGCAACTGAGCATACAAAGCCAGAAACTGAGCGTACATAGCCAGCAACTGAGCGTATATTGCCATCAACTGAGCGTAATTGGCGAGCCCCAATCATATTATCTTAGCCTCTTGACTTAGACTAATCGCCAGCAAAACATCATAAATACCACTGGTGGGTTGTGTGTTCTGGTGGTATATGTCACTGGACTCCAGGACCTGAGCTGTCTCCCGACACTGCGGGTACTGGTTGTGTTAGATAGCCAGCAACTGAGCGGACATAGCCAGCAACTGAGCGTACATAGCCAGCAACTGAAAGTACATAGCCAGCAACTGAGTGTACATAGCCAGCAACTGAGCATACATATCCAGCAACTGAGCGTATATAACCAGCAACTGAGTGTACATAGCCAGCAACTGAGCGTACATAGCCAGCAACTGAGCGTACATAGCCAGAAAATGAGCGTACATAGCCAGAAACTGAGCGCACATAGCCAGCAACTGAGCATACATAGCCAGCAACTGAGCATAATTGACGAGCCCCAATCATATTATCTTAGCCTCTTGACTTAGACTAATCGCCAGCAAAACATCATAAATACCACAGGCGGGTTGTGTGTTCTGGTGGTATATAACTCTGGACTCGAGGACCTGAGCTTTCTCCCGACATTGCGGGTACTGTTTGTGTTAGATAGCCAGCAACTGAGCGTACATAGCAAGCAACTGAGCGTACATAGCCAGCAACTGAGCGTACATAGCCAGCAACTGAGTGTACATAGCGGGCAACTGAGCATGCATAGCCAGCAACTGAGCTTACATAGCCAGCAACTGAGCGTACATAACCAGCAACTGAGTGTACATAGCCAGCAACTGAGCATACATAGCTAGCAACTGAGCATACATAGCCAGCAAATGAGCGTACATAGCCAGAAACTGAACGTACATAGCCAGCAACTGAGCTTACAAAGCCAGCAACTGAGCGTAATTGACGAGCCCCAATCATATTATCTTAGCCTTTTGACTTAGACTAATCGCCAGCAAAACAACATAAATACCATGGGTGGGTTGTGTGTTCTGGTGGTATATGCCACTGCGCTACAGGACCTGAGCTCTCTCCCGACACTGCGGGTGCTGGTTGTGTTAGATAGCCAGCAACTGAGCGTACATAGCCAGCAACTGAACGTACATAGCCAGCAACTGAGATTACATATCCAGCAACTGAGAGTCCATAGCTAGCAACTGAGCGCACATAGCCAGCAACTGAGCGTACATAGCCAGCAACTGAGCATACATAGCCAGCAACTGAGCGTAATTGACGAGCCCCAATCATATTATCTTAGCCTCTTGACTTAGACTAATCGCCAGCAAAACAACATAAATATCACTGGTGGGTTGTGTGTTCTGGTGGTATATGCCACTGGACTCCAGGACCTGAGCTCTCTCCCAACACTGCGGGTACTGGTTGTGTTAGATAGCCAGCAACTGAGCGTACATAGCCAGCAACTGAGTGTACATAGCCAGCAACTGAAAGTACATAGCCAGCAACTGAGTGTACATAGCTAGAAACTAAGTGTACATAGCCAGCAACTGAAAGTACATAGCCAGCAACCGAGCGTACATAGCCAGCAACTGAGTGTACATAGCCAGCAACCGAGCGTACATAGCCAGCAACTGAGCATACATAGCCAGCAACTGAGCGTACATAACCAGCAACTGATTGTACATAGCCAGCATCTGAGCGTACATAGCCAGCAACTGAGCGTACATTGCCAGCAAATGAGCGTACATAGCCAGAACCTGAGCAGACATAGCCAGCAACTGAGCTTACATAGTACATAGCCAGCAACTGAGCGTATATAACCAGCAACTGAGTGTACATAGCCAGCAAATGAGCGTACATAGCCAGAACCTGAGCGTGCATAGCCAGCAACTGAGCTTACATAGCCAGCAACTGAGCGTAATTGACGAGCCCCAATCATATTATCTTAGCCTCTTGACTTAGACTAATCCCACCAAAACAACATAAATACCACTGGTGGGTTCTGTGTTCTGGTGGTATATGCCACTTTACTCCAGGACCTGAGCTCTCTCCCGACACTGTGGGTACTGGTTGTGTTAGATAGCCAGCAACTGAGCGTACATAGCCAGCAACTGAGTGTACATAGCCAGCAACAGAAAGTACATAGCCAGCAACTGAGAGTACATAGCCTGCAACTGAGAGAACATAGCCAGCAACTGAGTGTACATAGCCAGCAACTGTGCGTAATTGATGAGCCCCAATCATATTGTCTTAGGCTCTTGACTTAGACTAATCGCCAGCAAAACATCATAAATACCACTGGTGGGTTTTGTGTTCTGGTGGTATATGTCACTGGACTCCAGGACGTGAGCTGTCTCCCGACACTGCGGGTGCTGGTTGTGTTAGATAGCCAGCAACTGAGCGTACATTGCCAGCAACTGAGCGTACATAGCCAGCAACTGAGATTACATATCCAGCAACTGAGAGTCCATAGCTAGCAACTGAGCGTACACAGCCAGCAACTGAGCGTACATAGCCAGCAACTGAGCGTACATAACCAGCAACTGAGTGTACATAGCCAGCAACTGAGCGTACATAGCTAGCAACTGAGCGTACATAGCCAGCAAATGAGCGTACATAGCCAGAAACTGAGCGTACATAGCCAGCAACTGAGCTTACATAGCCAGCAGCTGAGCGTAATTGACGAGCCCCAATCATATTATCTTAGCCTCTTGATTAGACTAATCGCCAGCAAAACAACATAAATACCACTGGTGGGTTGTGTGTTCTGGTGGTATATGCCACTGGACTACAGGACCTGAGCTCTCTCCCGACACTGCGGGTGCAGGTTGTGTTAGATATCCAGCAACTTAGCGTACATAGTCAGCAACTGAGCGTACATAGCCAGCAACTGAGAGTACATAGCCAGCAACTGAGTGTAAATAGCCAGCAACTGAGTGTACATAGCCAGCAACCGAGCGTACATAGCCAGCAACTGAGATTACATAGCTAGCAACTGAGCGTACTTAGCCAGCAACTGAGCATACATAGCCAGCAACTGTGTACATAGCCAGCAACTGAGGGTACATAGCCAACAACTGAGCGTACATAGCCAGCAACTGAGTGTACATAGCCAGCAACTGAGCGCACATAGCCAGCAACTGAGCATACATAGCCAGCAACTGAGAGTACATAGCCAGCAACTGAGCGTAATTGACGAGCCCCAATCATATTATCTTAGCCTCTTGACTTAGACTAATCGCCAGCAAAACATCATAAATACCACTGTTGGGTTGTGTGTTCTGTTGTTATATACCACTGGAGTCCAGGACCTGAGCTTTCTCCCGACACTGTGGGTACAGGTTGTGTTAGATAGCCAGCAACAGAGCGTACATAGCCAGTAACTGAGCGTACATAGCCAGCAACTGAAAGTACATAGCCAGCAACTGAGTGTACATAGCCAGCAACTGAGTGTACATAGCCAGCAACTGAGCATACATAGCCAGCAACTGAGCTTACATAGCCAGCAACTGAGCGTACATAACCAGCAACTGAGTGTACATAGCCAGCAACTGAGAATACATAACTAGCAACTGAGCATACATAGCCAGCAAATGAGCGTACATAGCCAGAAACTGAGCGTACATAGCCAGCAACTGAGCTTACATAGCCAGCAACTGAGCGTAATTGACGAGCCCCAATCATATTATCTTAGCCTCTTGACTTAGACTAATCGCCAGTAAAACAACATAAATACCACGGGTGGGTTTTGTTTTCTGGTGGTTTATGCCACTGGACTCCAGGACCTGAGCTCTCTCCTGACCCTGAGGGTACTGTTTGTGTTAGATAGCCAGCAACTGAGCGTACATAGCCAGCAGCTGAGCGTACATAGCCAGCAACTGAGAGTACATAGCCAGCAACTGAGTGTACATAGCCAGGAACTGAGCATACATATCCAGCAACTGAGCGTACATAGCCAGCAAATGAGTGTACATAGCCAGCAACTGAGCGTACATAGCCAGCATCTGAACGTACATAGCCAGCTACTGAGTGTACATAGCCAGCAACTGAGCGTACACAGCCAGAAACTGAGCAACCATAGCCAGCAACTGAGCATACATAGCCAGCAACTGAGCGTAATTGACGAGCCCCAATCATATTATCTTAGCCTCTTGACTTAGACTAATTGCCAGCAAAACAACATAAATACCACTGGTGGGTTGTGTGTTCTGGTGGTATATGCCGCTGGACTCCAGGACCTGAGCTCTCTCCCGACACTGCGGGTACTGGTTGTGTTAGATAGCCAGCAACTGAGCGTACATAGCCAGCAACTGAGTGTACATAGCCATCAACTGAAAGTACATAGCCATCAACTGAGTGTACATAGCCAGCAACTGAGTGTACATAGCCAGCAACTGAGCATACATAGCCAGCAACTGAGCATACATAGCCAGCAACTGAGCAGACATAGCCAGCAACTGATTGTACATAGCCAGCAACTGAGCGTACATAGCTAGCAACTGAGCGTACATAGGCAGCAAATGAGCGTACATAGCCAGAAACTGAGCGTACATAGCCAGCAACTGAGCTTACATAGCCAGCAACTGAGCATAATTGACGAGCCCCAATCATATTATCTTAGCCTCTTGACTTAGACTAATCGCCAGCAAAACATCATAAATACCACTGGTGGGTTGTGTGTTCTGGTGGTATATGCCACTGGACTACAGGACCTGAGCTCTATACTGACACTGCGGGTGCCGCTTGTGTTAGATATCCAGCAACTGAGCGTACATAGCCAGAAACTGAGCGTACATAGACAGCAACTGAGAGTACATAGCCAGTAACTGAGAGTACATAGCCAGCAACTGAGATTACATAGCTAGCAACTGAGAGTACATAGCCAGCAACTGAGCATACATAGCCAGCAACTGAGATTACATAGCCAACAACGGAGCGTACATAGCCAGCAACTGAGAGTACATAGCCAGCAACTGAGTGTACATAGCCAGCAACTGAGCGTATATAGCCAGCAACTGAGTGTACATAGCCAGCAACAGAAAGTACATAGCCAGCCACTGAGCGTACAAAGCCAGCAACTGAGAGTACATAGCCAGCAACTGTGCGTACATAGCCAGCAATTGAGAGTACATAGCTAGCAACTGAGTGTACATAGCCAGCAACTGAGCATACAAAGCCAGAAACTGAGCGTACATAGCCAGCAACTGAGCATATATTGCCATCAACTGAGCGTAATTGGCGAGCCCCAATCATATTATCTTAGCCTCTTGACTTAGACTAATCGCCAGCAAAACATCATAAATACCACTGGTGGGTTGTGTGTTCTGGTGGTATATGTCACTGGACTCCAGGACCTGAGCTGTCTCCCGACACTGCGGGTACTGGTTGTGTTAGATAGCCAGCAACTGAGCGGACATAGCCAGCAACTGAGCGTACATAGCCAGCAACTGAAAGTACATAGCCAGCAACTGAGTGTACATAGCCAGCAACTGAGCATACATATCCAGCAACTGAGCGTATATAACCAGCAACTGAGTGTACATAGCCAGCAACTGAGCGTACATAGCCAGCAACTGAGCGTACATAGCCAGCAAATGAGCGTACATAGCCAGAAACTGAGCGCACATAGCCAGCAACTGAGCATACATAGCCAGCAACTGAGTGTAATTGACGAGCTCCAATCATATTATCTTAGCCTCTTGACTTAGACTAATCGCCAGCAAAACATCATAAATACCACAGGCGGGTTGTGTGTTCTGGTGGTATATAACTCTGGACTCGAGGACCTGAGCATTCTCCCGACATTGCGGGTACTGTTTGTGTTAGATAGCCAGCAACTGAGCGTACATAGCAAGCAACTGAGCGTACATAGCCAGCAACTGAGCGTACATAGCCAGCAACTGAGTGTACATAGCGGGCAACTGAGCATACATAGCCAGCAACTGAGCTTACATAGCCAGCAACTGAGCGTACATAACCAGCAACTGAGTGTACATAGCCAGCAACTGAGCATACATAGCTAGCAACTGAGCATACATAGCCAGCAAATGAGCGTACATAGCCAGAAACTGAACGTACATAGCCAGCAACTGAGCTTACAAAGCCAGCAACTGAGCGTAATTGACGAGCCCCAATCATATTATCTTAGCCTTTTGACTTAGACTAATCGCCAGCAAAACAACATAAATACCATGGGTGGGTTGTGTGTTCTGGTGGTATATGCCACTGCGCTACAGGACCTGAGCTATCTCCCGACACTGCGGGTGCTGGTTGTGTTAGATAGCCAGCAACTGAGCGCACATAGCCAGCAACTGAACGTACATAGCCAGCAACTGAGATTACATATCCAGCAACTGAGAGTCCATAGCTAGCAACTGAGCGCACATAGCCAGCAACTGAGCGTACATAGCCAGCAACTGAGCATACATAGCCAGCAACTGAGCGTAATTGACGAGCCCCAATCATATTATCTTAGCCTCTTGACTTAGACTAATCGCCAGCAAAACAACATAAATATCACTGGTGGGTTGTGTGTTCTGGTGGTATATGCCACTGGACTCCAGGACCTGAGCTCTCTCCCAACACTGCGGGTACTGGTTGTGTTAGATAGCCAGCAACTGAGCGTACATAGCCAGCAACTGAGTGTACATAGCCAGCAACTGAAAGTACATAGCCAGAAACTAAGTGTACATAGCCAGCAACTGAAAGTACATAGCCAGCAACCGAGCGTACATAGCCAGCAACTGAGTGTACATAGCCAGCAACCGAGCGTACATAGCCAGCAACCGAGCGTACATAGCCAGCAACTGAGCGTACATAGCCAGCAACTGAGCGTACATAACCAGCAACTGATTGTACATAGCCAGCATCTGAGCGTACATAGCCAGCAACTGAGCGTACATTGCCAGCAAATGAGCGTACATAGCCAGAAC
This sequence comes from Phyllobates terribilis, assembly GCF_046119375.1. Classification (NCBI taxonomy): domain Eukaryota; kingdom Metazoa; phylum Chordata; class Amphibia; order Anura; family Dendrobatidae; genus Phyllobates; species Phyllobates terribilis. The sequence goes on along the minus strand of NW_027362764.1, from coordinate 746,563,838 downwards.
CTGAGCAGACATAGCCAGCAACTGAGCTTACATAGTACATAGCCAGCAACTGAGCGTATATAACCAGCAACTGAGCGTACATAGCCAGCAACTGAGAGTACATAGCCAGCAACTGAGCGTAATTGACGAGCCCCAATCATATCATCTTAGCCTCTTGACTTAGACTAAACAACATAAATACCACTGGTGGGTTGTGTTTTCTGGTGGTATATGCCACTGGACTCCAGGACCTGAGCTCTCTCCCGACCCTGAGGGTACTGGTTGTGTTAGATAGCCAGCAACTGAGCGTACATAGTACATAGCCAGCAACTGAGTGTACATAGCCAGCAACTGAGCGTACATAGCCAGCAACTGAGCGTATATAGCCAGCAACTGAAAGTACATAGCCAGCAAACTGAGCGTACATAGCCAGCAAACTGAGTGTACATAGCCAGCAACTGAGTGTACATAGCCAGCAACTGAGCATACATAGCCAGCAACTGAGCATACATAGCCAGCAACTGAGCGTACATAGCCAGCAACTGAGCATACATAGCTAGCAACTGAGAGAACATAGCCAGCAAATGAGCGTACATAGCCAGAAACTGAGCGTTCATAGCCAGAAACTGAGCTTACATACCCAGCAACTGAGCGTAATTGACAAGCCCCAATCATATTATCTTAGCCTCTTGACTTAAACTAATCGCCAGCAAAACAATATAAATACCAATGCTGGGTTGTGTGTTCTGGTGGTATATGCCACTGGACTACAGGACCTGAGCTCTCTCCCGACACTGCGGGTGCTGGTTGTGTTATATATCCAGCAACTGAGCGTACATAGCCAGCAACTGAGCGTACATAGGCAGCAACTGAGAGTACATAGCCAGCAATTGAGTGTACATAGCCAGCAACTGAGTGTACATAGCCAGCAACTGACCGTACATAGCCAGCAACTGAGCGTACATAGCCAGCAAATGAGCGTACATAGCCAGCAACTGAGCATACATAGCCAGCAACTGAGCGTACAAAGCCAGCAACTGAGCTTACATAGCCAGCAACTGAGAGTACATAGCCAGTAACTGAGTGTACATTGCAAGCAACTGAGCGTACATAGCCAGCAACTGAGAGTACATAGCCAGCAACTGAGCATACATAGCCAGCAACTGAGCGTAATTGACGAGCCCCAATCATATTATCTTAGCTTCTTGACTTAGACTAGTCGCCAGCAAAACAACCTAAATAACACTAGTGGGTTGTGTGTTCTGGTAGTATATGCCACTGGACTCCAGGACCTGAGCTCTCTCCCGACACTGCGGGTACTGGTTGTGTTAGATAGCCAGCAACTGAGCGTACATAGCCAGCAACTGAGTGTACATAGCCAGCAACTGAAAGTACATAGCCAGCAACTGAGTGTACATAGCCAGCAACTGAGCATACATAGCCAGAAACTGAGCGTACATAGCCAGCAACTGAGCGTACATAGCCTGCAACTGAGAGTACATAGCCAGCAACTGAGAGTACATAGCCAGCAACAGAAAGTACATAGCCAGCAACTGAGCGTACAAACCCAGCAACTAAGCATACATAGCCAGCAACTGAGCGTACATAGCCAGCAAATGAGCGTACATAGCCAGAAACTGAGCGTACATAGCCAGCAACTGAGCATACATAGCCAGCAACTGAGCGTAATTGACGAGCCCCAATCATATTATCTTAGCCTCTTGACTTAGACTAATCGCCAGCAAAACACCATAAATACCACTGGTGGGTTGTGTGTTCTGGTGGTATATACCACTGGACTCCAGGACCTGAGCTTTCTCCCGATATTGCGGGTACTGCTTGTGTTAGATAGCCAGCAACTGAGCGTACATAGCCAGCAACTGAGCGTACATAGCCAGCAACTGAGAGTACATAGCCAGCAACTGAGTGTACATAGCCAGCAACAGAAAGTACATAGCCAGCAACTGAGCGTACATAGCCTGCAACTGAGAGAACATAGCCAGCAACTGAGTGTACATAGCCAGCAACTGTGCGTAATTGATGAGCCCCAATCATATTATCTTAGGCTCTTGACTTAGACTATTCACCAGCAAAACATCATAAATACCACTGGTGGGTTGTGTGTTCTGGTGGTATATGCCACTTTACTCCAGGACCTGAGCTCTCTCCCGACACTGTGGGTACTGGTTGTGTTAGATAGCCAGCAACTGAGCGTACATAGCCAGCAACTGAGTGTACATAGCCAGCAACAGAAAGTACATAGCCAGCAACTGAGCGTACATAGCCTGCAACTGAGAGAACATAGCCAGCAACTGAGTGTACATAGCCAGCAACTGTGCGTAATTGATGAGCCCCAATCATATTATCTTAGGCTCTTGACTTAGACTAATCGCCAGCAAAACATCATAAATACCACTGGTGGGTTGTGTGTTCTGGTGGTATATGTCACTGGACTCCAGGACGTGAGCTGTCTCCCGACACTGCGGGTGCTGGTTGTGTTAGATAGCCAGCAACTGAGCGTACATTGCCAGCAACTGAGCGTACATAGCCAGCAACTGAGATTACATATCCAGCAACTGAGAGTCCATAGCTAGCAACTGAGCGTACACAGCCAGCAACTGAGCGTACATAGCCAGCAACTGAGCATACATAGCCAGCAACTGTGCGTAATTGACGAGCCCCAATCATATTATCTTAGCCTCTTGACTTAGACTAATCGCCAGCAAAACAACATAAATATCACTGGTGGGTTGTGTGTTCTGGTGGTATATGCCACTGGACTCCAGGACCTGAACTCTCCCAACACTGCGGGTACTGGTTGTGTTAGATAGCCAGCAACTGAGCGTACATAGCCAGCAACTGAGTGTACATAGCCGGCAAGTGAAAGTACATAGCCAGCAACTGAGTGTACATAGCCAGAAAATAAGTGTACATAGCCAGCAACTGAAAGTACATAGCCAGCAACTGAGTGTACATAGCCAGCAACCGAGCGTACATAGCCAGCAACTGAGCATACATAGCCAGCAACTGAGTGTACATAGCCAGCAACTGAGCGTACATAACCAGCAACTGATTGTACATAGCCAGCATCTGAGCGTACATAGCCAGCAAATGAGCATACATAGCCAGAACCTGAGCGTACATAGCCAGCAAATCAGCGTAATTGACGAGCCCCAATCATATTATCTTAGCCTCTTGACTTAGACTAAACAACGTAAATACCACTGGTGGGTTGTGTGTTTTGGTGGTATATGCCACTGGACTCCAGGACCTGAGCTCTCTCCCGACACTGCGGGTACTGGTTGTGTTAGATAGCCAGCAACTGAGCGTACATAGCCAGCAACTGAGTGTACATAGCCATCAACAGAAAGTACATAGCCAGCAACTGAGCGTACATAGCCAGCAACTGAAAGTACATAGCCAGCAACTGAGTGTACATAGCCAGCAACTGAGCGTAATTGACGAGCCCCAATCATATTATCTTAGCCTCTTGACTTAGACTAAACAACATAAATACCACTGGTGGGTTGTGTTTTCTGGTGGTATATGCCACTGGACTCCAGGACCTGAGCTCTCTCCCGACCCTGAGGGTACTGGTTGTGTTAGATAGCCAGCAACTGAGCGTACATAGTACATAGCCAGCAACTGAGTGTACATAGCCAGCAACTGAGCGTACATAGCCAGCAACTGAGCGTATATAGCCAGCAACTGAAAGTACATAGCCAGCAAACTGAGCGTACATAGCCAGCAAACTGAGTGTACATAGCCAGCAACTGAGTGTACATAGCCAGCAACTGAGCATACATAGCCAGCAACTGAGCATACATAGCCAGCAACTGAGCGTACATAGCCAGCAACTGAGCATACATAGCTAGCAACTGAGAGAACATAGCCAGCAAATGAGCGTACATAGCCAGAAACTGAGCGTTCATAGCCAGAAACTGAGCTTACATACCCAGCAACTGAGCGTAATTGACAAGCCCCAATCATATTATCTTAGCCTCTTGACTTAAACTAATCGCCAGCAAAACAATATAAATACCAATGCTGGGTTGTGTGTTCTGGTGGTATATGCCACTGGACTACAGGACCTGAGCTCTCTCCCGACACTGCGGGTGCTGGTTGTGTTATATATCCAGCAACTGAGCGTACATAGCCAGCAACTGAGCGTACATAGGCAGCAACTGAGAGTACATAGCCAGCAACTGAGTGTACATAGCCAGCAACTGAGTGTACATAGCCAGCAACTGAGCGTACATAGCCAGCAACTGAGCGTACATAGCCAGCAAATGAGCGTACATAGCCAGCAACTGAGCATACATAGCCAGCAACTGAGCGTACAAAGCCAGCAACTGAGCTTACATAGCCAGCAACTGAGAGTACATAGCCAGTAACTGAGTGTACATTGCAAGCAACTGAGCGTACATAGCCAGCAACTGAGAGTACATAGCCAGCAACTGAGCATACATAGCCAGCAACTGAGCGTAATTGACGAGCCCCAATCATATTATCTTAGCTTCTTGACTTAGACTAGTCGCCAGCAAAACAACCTAAATAACACTAGTGGGTTGTGTGTTCTGGTGGTATATGCCACTGGACTCCAGGACCTGAGCTCTCTCCCGACACTGCGGGTACTGGTTGTGTTAGATAGCCAGCAACTGAGCGTACATAGCCAGCAACTGAGTGTACATAGCCAGCAACTGAAAGTACATAGCCAGCAACTGAGTGTACATAGCCAGCAACTGAGCATACATAGCCAGAAACTGAGCGTACATAGCCAGCAACTGAGCGTACATAGCCTGCAACTGAGAGTACATAGCCAGCAACTGAGAGTACATAGCCAGCAACAGAAAGTACATAGCCAGCAACTGAGCGTACAAACCCAGCAACTAAGCATACATAGCCAGCAACTGAGCGTACATAGCCAGCAAATGAGCGTACATAGCCAGAAACTGAGCGTACATAGCCAGCAACTGAGCATACATAGCCAGCAACTGAGCGTAATTGACGAGCCCCAATCATATTATCTTAGCCTCTTGACTTAGACTAATCGCCAGCAAAACACCATAAATACCACTGGTGGGTTGTGTGTTCTGGTGGTATATACCACTGGACTCCAGGACCTGAGCTTTCTCCCGATATTGCGGGTACTGCTTGTGTTAGATAGCCAGCAACTGAGCGTACATAGCCAGCAACTGAGCGTACATAGCCAGCAACTGAGAGTACATAGCCAGCAACTGAGTGTACATAGCCAGCAACAGAAAGTACATAGCCAGCAACTGAGCGTACATAGCCTGCAACTGAGAGAACATAGCCAGCAACTGAGTGTACATAGCCAGCAACTGTGCGTAATTGATGAGCCCCAATCATATTATCTTAGGCTCTTGACTTAGACTATTCACCAGCAAAACATCATAAATACCACTGGTGGGTTGTGTGTTCTGGTGGTATATGTCACTGGACTCCAGGACGTGAGCTGTCTCCCGACACTGCGGGTGCTGGTTGTGTTAGATAGCCAGCAACTGAGCGTACATTGCCAGCAACTGAGCGTACATAGCCAGCAACTGAGATTACATATCCAGCAACTGAGAGTCCATAGCTAGCAACTGAGCGTACACAGCCAGCAACTGAGCGTACATAGCCAGCAACTGAGCGTACATAGCCAGCAACTGAGCATACATAGCCAGCAACTGAGCGTAATTGACGAGCCCCAATCATATTATCTTAGCCTCTTGACTTAGACTAATCGCCCGCAAAACAACATAAATATCACTGGTGGGTTGTGTGTTCTGGTGGTATATGCCACTGGACTCCAGGACCTGAACTCTCCCAACACTGCGGGTACTGGTTGTGTTAGATAGCCAGCAACTGAGCGCACATAGCCAGCAACTGAGTGTACATAGCCAGCAACTGAAAGTACATAACCAGCAACTGAGTGTACATAGCCAGAAACTAAGTGTACATAGCCAGCAACTGAAAGTACATAGCCAGCAACTGAGTGTACATAGCCAGCAACCGAGCGTACATAGCCAGCAACTGAGCATACATAGCCAGCAACTGAGCATACATAACCAGCAACTGAGCGTACATAACCAGCAACTGATTGTACATAGCCAGCATCTGAGTGTACATAGCCAGCAAATGAGCGTACATAGCCAGAACCTGAGCGTACATAGCCAGCAAATCAGCGTAATTGACGAGCCCCAATCATATTGTCTTAGCCTCTTGACTTAGACTAAACAACATAAATACCACTGGTGGGTTGTGTGTTTTCGTGGTATATGCCACTGGACTCCAGGACCTGAGCTCTCTCCCGACACTGCGGGTACTGGTTGTGTTAGATAGCCAGCAACTGAGCGTACATAGCCAGCAACTGAGTGTACATAGCCATCAACAGAAAGTACATAGCCAGCAACTGAGCGTACATAGCCAGCAACTAAAAGTACATAGCCAGCAACTGAGTGTACATAGCCAGCAACTGAGCGTAATTGACAAGCCCCAATCATATTATCTTAGCCTCTTGACTTAGACTAAACAACATAAATACCACTGGTGGGTTGTGTTTTCTGGTGGTATATGCCACTGGACTCCAGGACCTGAACTCTCTCCCGACCCTGAGGGTACTGGTTGTGTTAGATAGCCAGCAACTGAGCGTACATAGTACATAGCCAGCAACTGAGCGTACATAGCCAGCAACTGAGCGTACATAGCCAGCAACTGAGCGTACATAGCCAGCAACTGAAAGTACACAGCCAGCAAACTGAGTGTACATAGCCAGCAACTGAGTGTACATAGCCAGCAACTGAGCATACATAGCCAGCAACTGAGCATACATAGCCAGCACCTGAGCGTACATAGCCAGCAACTGAGCATACATAGCTAGCAACTGAGCGTACATAGCCAGCAAATGAGCGTACATAGCCAGCAAATGAGCGTACATAGCCAGAAACTGAGCGTACATAGCCAGCAACTGAGCATACATAGCTAGCAACTGAGCGTACATAGCCAGCAAATGAGCGTACATAGCCAGCAAATGAGCGTACATAGCCAGAAACTGAGCGTACATAGCCAGAAACTGAGCTTACATACCCAGCAACTGAGCATAATTGACGAGCCCCAATCATATTATCTTAGCCTCTTGACTTAAACTAATCGCCAGCAAAACAACATAAATACCAATGCTGGGTTGTGTGTTCTGGTGGTATATGCCACTGGACTACAGGACCTGAGCTCTCTCCCGACACTGCGGGTGCTGGTTGTGTTAGATATCCAGCAACTGAGCGTACATAGCCAGCAACTGAGCGTACATAGGCAGCAACTGAGAGTACATAGCCAGCAATTGAGTGTACATAGCCAGCAACTGAGTGTACATAGCCAGCAACTGAGCGTACATAGCCAGCAACTGAGATTACATAGCTAGCAAATGAGCGTACATAGCCAGCAACTGAGCATACATAGCCAGCAACTGAGCGTACAAAGCCAGCGACTGAGCTTACATAGCCAGCAACTGAGAGTACATAGCCAGCAACTGAGTGTACATTGCAAGCAACTGAGCGTACATAGCCAGCAACTGAGAGTACATAGCCAGCAACTGAGCATACATAGCCAGCAACTGAGCGTAATTGACGAGCCCCAATCATATTATCTTAGCTTCTTGACTTAGACTAGTCGCCAGCAAAACAACCTAAATAACACTAGTGGGTTGTGTGTTCTGGTGGTATATGCCTCTGGACTCCAGGACCTGAGCTCTCTCCCGACACTGCGGGTACTGGTTGTGTTAGATAGCCAGCAACTGAGCGTACATAGCCAGCAACTGAGTGTACATAGCCAGCAACTGAAAGTACATAGCCAGCAACTGAGTGTACATAGCAAGCAACTGAGCATACATAGCCAGCAACTGAGCATACATAGCCAGCAACTGAGCGTACATAACCAACAACTGATTGTACATAGCCAGCAACTGAGCGTACATAGCCAGAAACTGAGCGTACATAGCCAGCAGCTGAGATTACATTGCCAGCAACTGAGAGAACATAGCCAACAACAGAGTGTACATAGCCAGCAACTGAGTGCACATAGCCAGCAACTGAGAGTACATAGTTAGCAACTGAGCGTACATAGCCAGCAACTGAGCGTACATAGCCAGCAACTGAGCATACATAGCCAGCAACTGAAGGTACATATCCAGCAACTGAGTGTACCTAGCCAGCAACTGAGTGTACATAGCCAGCAAATGAGCATACATAGCCAGCAACTGAGTGTACATAGCCAGCAAATGAGCGTACATAGCCAGCAACTGAGCGTACATAGCCAGCAACTGGGATTACATAGCCAGCAACTGAGCAAAATTGACGAGCCCCAATCATATTATCTTAGCCTCTTGACTTAGACTAATCGCCAGCAAAACATTATAAATACCACTGGTGGGTTGTGTGTTCTGGTGGTATATACCACTGGACTCCTGGACCTGAGCTTTCTCCCGACACTGCGGGTACTGGTTGTGTTAGCTAGCCAGCAACTGAGCGTATATAGCCAGCAACTGAGCGTACATAGCCAGCAACTGAGCGTACATAGCCAGCAACTGAGCGTACATAGCCAGGAACTGAGCATACATAGCCAGCAACTGAGCATACATAGCCAGCAACTGAGCGTACATAACCAGCAACTGAGTGTACATAGCCAGCAACTGAGCATACATAGCTAGCAACTGAGAGTACATAGCCAGCAAATGAGCGCACATAGCCAGAAATTGAGCGTACATAGCCAGCAACTGAGCTTACATAGCCAGCAACTGAGCGTAATTGATGAGCCCCAATCATATTATCAAAGCCTCTTGACTTAGACTAATCGCCAGCAAAACAACATAAATACCACTGGTGGGTTGTGTGTTCTGGTGGTATATGCCACTGGACTCCAGGGCCTGAGCTCTCTCCCGATAATGAGGGTACTGGTTGTATTAGATAGCCAGCAACTGAGCGTACATAGCCAGCAACTGAGAGTACATAGCCAGCAACTGAGTGTACATAGCCAGCAACTGAGTGTACATAGCCAGCAACTGAGCGTACATAGCCAGCAACTGAGAGTACATAGCCAGCAACTGAGTGTACATAGCCAGCAACTGAGCCTACATAGCCAGCAACTGAGAGTACATAGCCAGCAACTGAGCTTACATAGCCAGCAACTGAGCTTACATAGCCAGCAACTGAGCTTACATAGCCAGCAACTGAGCGTAATTGATGAGCCCCAATCATATTATCTTAGCCTCTTGACTTAGACTAATCACCAGCAAAAGAACATAAATACCAATGGTGGGTTGTGTGTTTTGGAGGTATATGCTACTGGACTCCAGGACCTGAGCTCTCTCCCGACACTGCGGGTACTGGTTGTGTTAGATAGCCAGCAACTGATTGTACATAGCCAGCAACTGAGTGTACATAGCCAGCAACAGAAAGTACACAGCCAGCAACTGAGCGTACATAGCCTGCAACTGAGAGTACATAGCCAGCAACTGAGAGTACATAGCCAGCAACAGAAAGTACATAGCGAGCAACTGAGCGTACAAACCCAGCAACTCAGCATACATAGCCAGCAACTGAGCGTACATAGCCAGCAAATGAGCGTACATAGCCAGAAACTGAGCGTACATAGCCAGCAACTGAGCATACATAGCCAGCAACTGAGCGTAATTGACGAGCCCCAATCATATTATCTTAGCCTCTTGACTTAGACTAATCGCCAGCAAAACACCATAAATACCACTGGTGGGTTGTGTGTTCTGGTGGTATATACCACTGGACTCCAGGACCTGAGCTTTCTCCCGACATTGCGGGTACTGCTTGTGTTAGATAGCCAGCAACTGAGCGTACATAGCCAGCAACTGAGCGTACATAGCCAGCAACTGAGAGTACATAGCCAGCAAATGAGTGTACATAGCAAGCAACTGAGCGTACATAGCCAGCAACTGAGCGTACATAGCCAGCAACTGAGAGTACATAGCCAGCAACTGAGTGTACATAGCCAGCAACTGAACGTACATAGCCAGCAACTGAGGGTACATAGCCAGCAACTGAGAGTACATAGCCAGCAACTGAGCGTACATAGCCAGAAACTGAGCGGACATAGCCAGCAACTGAGCATACATAGCCAGCAACTGAGCGTAATTGACGAGCCCCAATCATATTATCTTAGCCTCTTGACTTAGACTAATCGCTAGCAAACAACATAAATCATAGAATCATAGAATCATATAATGGTAGAGTTGGAAGGGACCTCCTGGGTCATCTGGTCCAACCCCCTGCTCAAAGCAGGATTCACTAAATCATCTCAGACAGATGTCTGTCCAGCCTCTGTTTGAAGACGTCCATTGAAGGGGAACTCACCACCTCTCGTGGCAGCCTGTTCCACTCATTAATCACCCTAACTGTCAAAAAGTTTTTTCTAATATCTAATCTGTGTCTCCTCCCATTTAGTTTCATCCCGTTGCTTCTAGTCTTTCCCTGTGCAAATGAGAATAAAGATGATCCTTCTACAATGTGACAGCCCTTGACATATTTGTAGACAGCTATTAAGTCTCCTCTCAGTCTTCTTTTTTGCAAGCTAAACATTCCCAAATCCTGCAACCGTTCCTCATAGGACATGGTTTGCAGACCAGTCACCATTCTGGTCGCTCTTCTCTGAACTTGTTCCAGTTTGTCTATGTCTTTTTTAAAATGTGGTGCCCAAAACTGTACACAGTATTCCAGATGAGGTCTGACCAAAGAGGAGTAAAGACCGATAATGACTTCACGTGATCTAGACTGTATGCTTCTGTTAATACATCCCAGAATTGTATTTGCCTTTTTTGCTGCTGCATCACACTGTTGACTCATGTTCAGTCTATGATCTATTAGTATACCTAAGTCTTTTTCACATGTACTGTTGCTTAGCTCTATTCCTCCCATTCTGTATATGCTTTTTTCATTTTTATTGCCCAGATGTAGTACTTTGCATTTTTCCCTATTAAAAACCATTCTGTTGGTTGCTGCCCACTGCTCCAGTTTATTTAGGTCTTTTTGAATCCTCTCTCTCTCTTCTCTAGTATTAGATATCCCTCCTAGCTTTGTGTCATCAGCAAATTTAATCAGTTTACCCTCAATTCCTTCATCTAAATCATTGATGAAGATGTTGAACAATACAGGTCCCAGGACAGAGCCCTGTGGTATCCCACTTGAGACATTCATCCAGCTGGATGTGAAGCCATTTACAACCACCCTTTGAGTCCGATCACTAAGCCAGTTATGAATCCACCTAACAGTTGCCTGGTCCATTGCATACTTGGTCATTTTTTCAATAAGGATGGTGTGAGATACTTTGTCAAATGCTTTGCTGAAGTCAAGATATACTATATCTACAGCATTTCCCTGATCCACCCAGTCAGTGATTCTGTCATAGAAGGAAATTAAGTTAGTCTGACATGACTTGTTAGTTACAAACCCATGCTGACTCTGGTTAATCACTTCATTCTTATCCAGGTACTTACATACATGATGTTTAATAATTTGTTCAAAGATCTTTCCTGGTATAGAAGTCAGACTCACCGGCCTATAGTTCCCTGGGTCCACCTTCTTCCCCTTTTTGAAGATAGGAACAACATTTGCTCTTCTCCAGTCTTCTGGGACTTCTCCTGTTCTCCAAGAATTTTCAAAGATTATGGAGAGTGGTTCTAAAATTTCTTCTACGATCTCCTTCAGTACTCTGGGGTGTAATTCATCTGGACCTGGAGACTTGAACTCATTTATGTTAGCTAAATATTCCCTCACAATCTTTCTGTTTACAGATAACTTGGATTCTTCTATTCCTTTAAAAGGACAGTGAAAATCAGTTGATGTTACATTTTCTTTCTGAGAGAAAACAGATGCAAAATAGGAATTAAAAAGTTCGGCCTTCTCAACATCCTCTCTTACCATTTCTCCATTTTCATCCTGTAAAAATCCTATAGCATCTTTGACTTTTCTTTTACTTTTGACATACCCCCAAAATCCTTTTTTATTGCTTTTGACATCTCTTGCAAGCCTTAATTCATTGTCAGCTTTAGCTAACCTGATACGTGCCCTACAGGATCTGCAGACTGCATTATAATCTTCTTTAGATATACCTCCCTCTTTCCATTTAATAAACATTTCTTTCTTTCTTTTTAGCATGTGTTTAAGTTCTGTGTTCATCCATCCTGGTTTCCTTAAATGCTTCCCATTCTTCCTGCTTTTCGGGATTGTTAACGATTGTGCTTTGAGAATCTCATTTTTAAAAATTTCCCATCCTTCCTGGACATTTTTGTCCTTAAGGACATCCAGCCATTGGATCCCTCCTATTCTCTTTCTGAGTCTCTTAAAATCTGCCTTTCTAAAATCTAACCTTGAAGTTTGAGTCTTCACATGTCTTCCTCCTCTAGTTATCCAAAATTCTATAATAGCATGATCGCTGCCTCCTAGGGTCCCAGCCACCTTTACCTCCTCAACCATTTCCTCCCTGTTTATAAGGATTAGATCCAAAGTAGCAGATCCCCTTGTTTTCTCCCCTACCTTTTGGAAGATAAAGTTGTCAGCAAGAGAGGATAAGAATTTGCTTGACCTGTTAGTTTTACTTGAGAGAGATTCCCAACAAATGTCTGGATAGTTGAAATCTCCCATGACCACTACGTCATATTTTTTGGAGAACTTGGTCATTTGATACATAAAGAGTTCATCCATATCTTCAGCTTGCCCAGGTGGCCTGTAGTAAATGCCTACAATGGTGTCCTTTCCGTTGTTCTCTCCTTGTATTCTTACCCAAACAGTTTCCACAGAACTCCCAGTCTCTGAAGCTTCAATCTCTGTGCAGATATACGCTTTTCTAACATACAATGCGACACCTCCTCCTCGTTTATCAATTCTGTTTCTTGCAAATAAGTTGTATCCTTTTAGCCTTTTATTCCAATCATGTGTATGGTCCCACCAAGTTTCAGTGATTCCAATGACATCATATTTCTTTTCCTGCATTAGTAGTTCCAATTCTCCTTGTTTGTTGCCCATGCTTTGTGCATTTGTATAAAAACATTTTAGTTTGTGATTGGTTTCTCTTCCTCCCATATTTTTATTTAGATTTTTTTGTCTTTGTTCTTTCTTTCCACTTCCAGTAGCAGAGATCTCAATAGTATTTGTCAGCTGTATGGCTTTTTCTGGCCTTTTGCTTCCCTTCCCACATTGTTCTAGTTTAAAGCTCTCCTGATGAGTGTAGCAAGGCGACTTCCAAATACATGTTTTCCAGTCTTCGTAAGGTGCACCCCATCTCTAGCAAGTAGTCCATCGTATAGGTAATTCATCCCGTGATCCAGAAATCCAAATCCTTGTTGACGGCACCATCGACGTAGCCAGTTGTTCACCTGTAGAATCTTATTCCACCTCATTGTTCCATGGTCATCCACTGGGAGGATGGATGAGAAGACCACCTGCGCTCCCAATTCTTTCACTTTCTTGCCTAAGTCTTCAAAGTCACTGCAGATGGTTTCCAGGTCCTTTCTTGCGGTGTCATTTGTCCCCACATGTATTAGCAGGAATGGGTAGTGATCTGTAGGTCTGAAGAGTCTTGATATCCTGTCAGACACATCTTTAATTTTTGCTCCAGGAAGACAGCACATTTCTCTTGAGGTTATGTCTGGTCTGCAGATAGCGGCCTCTGTTCCTCTTAACAGGGAATCCCCCATGACCACCACTCTTCGTTTTTTCTTCACAACATTCTTCTTTCTCCATCCAGGAGGATTCTGAGGACTTACAAGGTTATTCATTGCTGGCAAAGTCTTATCTTGCTGTATTTCTTCAAGGTTCTCCTGCGTGAGAGCCTGGTACTGGTTCCTGAGCAGTATGGGTGCTGACTGACTCTCGATCCTCCTGCTTCTCTGGGTCACATGCTTCCATTCCTCTGTTTCCTCAGGTGCAGGAAATACCACTGGTGGGTTGTGTGTTCTGGTGGTATATGTCACTGGACTCCAGGACCTGAGCTCTACCCCGATACTGAGGGTACTAGTTGTATTAGATAGCCAGCAACTGAGCGTACATAGCCAGCAACTCAGCATACATAGCCAGCAACTGAGAGTACATAGCCAGCAACTGAGTGTGCATAGCCAGCAACTGAGTGTACATAGCCAGCAACTGAGCGTACATAGCCAGCAACTGAGTGTACACAGCCAGCAACTGAGTGTACACATCCAGCAACTGAGCGTACATAGCCATTAACTGAGTGTACATAGCCAGCAACTGAGTGTACATAGCCAGCAACTGAGTGTACATAGCCAGCAAGAGAAAGTACATACCAGCAACTGAGCGTACATAGCCAGCAACTGAGTGTACACAGCCAGCAACTGAGAGTATATAGCTAGCAACTGAGTGTACATAGCTAGCAACTGAGCGTACATATCCATCAACTGAGCGTACATCGCCAGAAACTGAGTGTACATAGCCAGCAACTGAGCATACATAGCCAGCAACTGAGCGTACATAGCCAGCAACTGAGCATACATAGCCAGCAACTGAGCGTAATTGACGAGCCCCAATCATATTATCTTAGCCTCTTGACTTAGACTAATCGCCAGCAAAACATCATAAATAACACTGGTGGGTTGTGTGTTCTGGTGGTATATGTCACTGGACTCCAGGACCTAAGTTGTCTACCGACACTGCGGGTACTGGCTGTGATAGATAGCCAGCAACTGAGCGGACATAGCCAGCAACTGACCGTACATAGCCAGCAACTGAGCGTACATAGCCAGAAACTGTGTGTACATAGCCAGCAACTGTGCATACATAGCCAGCAACTGAGTGTACATAGCCAGCAACTGAGCGTACATAGCCAGCAACTGAGCATACATAGCCAGCAACTGAGCGTACATAGCCAGAAACTGAGCGTACATAGCCAGCAACTGAGCGTAATTGATGAGCCCCAATCATATTATCTTAGCCTCTTGACTTAGACTAATTGCCAGCAAAACATCATAAATAACACTGGTGGGTTGTGTGTTCTGGTGGTATATGTCACTGGACTCCAGGACCTAAGTTGTCTACCGACACTGCGGGTACTGGTTGTGTTAGATATCCAGCAACTGAGCATATATAGCCAGCAACTGAGTGTACACAGCCAGCAACTGAGTGTACACAGCCAGCAACTGAGCGTACATAGCCATTAACTGAGTGTACATAGCCAGCAACTGAGTGTACATAGCCAGCAACTGAGCGTACATAGCCAGCAACTGAGCATACATAGCCAGCAACTGAGCGTACATAGCCAGCAACTGAGCGTACATAACCAGCAACTGAGCGTACATAACCAGCAACTGATTGTACATAGCCAGCAACTGAGCGTACATAGCCAGCAACTGAGAGTACATAGCCAGCAAATGAGCATACATAGCCAGAAACTGAGCGTACATAGCCAGCAACTGAGCTTACATAGCCAGCAACTGAGCGTACATAGCCAGCAACTGAGCGTACATAGCCAGCAACTTAGTGTACATAGCCAGCAACTGAGTGTACATAGCCAGCAACTGAGCGTACATAGCCAGAAACTGAGCGTACATAGCCAGAAACTGACCGTACATAGCCAGCAACTGAGCATACATAGCCAGCAACTGAGCATAATTGACGAGCCACAATCATATTATTTTAGCTTCTTGACTTAGACTAATCGCCAGCAAAACAACATAAATACCACTGGTGGGTTGTGTGTTCTGGTGGTATATGCCACTGGACTCCAGGACCTGAGATCTCTCCCGACACTGCGGGTACTGGTTGTGTTAGATAGCCAGCAAATGAGCGTACATAGCCAGCAACTGAGTGTACACAGCCAGCAACTGAGTGTTCACAGCCAGCAACTGAGCGTACATAGCCAGCAACTGAGTGTACATAGTCAACAACTGAGCATACATAGCCAGCAACTGAGCATACATAGCCAGCAACTGAGCATACATAGCCAGCAACTGAGCGTACATAACCAGCAACTGATTGTACATAGCCAGCAACTGAGCATACATAGCCAGCAACTGAGAGTACATAGCCAGCAAATGAGCGTACATAGCCAGAAACTGAGCGTACATAGCCAGAAACTGAGCTTACATAGCCAGCAACTGAGCGTAATTGACGAGCCCCAATCATATTATTTTAGCCTCTTGACTTAGACTAATCACCAGCAAAACAACATAAATACCACTGGTGGGTTGTGTGTTCTGGTGGAATATGCCACTGGACTCCAGGACCTGAGCTCTCTCACGACACTGCGGGTACTGGTTGTGTTAGATAGCCAGCAACTGAGCTTACATAGCCAGCAACTGAGTGTACATAGCCAGCAAGAGAAAATACATACCAGCAACTGAGCGTACATAGCCAGCAACTGAGAGTACATAGCCAGCAACTGAGTGTACATAGCCAGCAACTCAGTGTACATAGCCAGCAACTGAGCGTACATAGCCAGCAACTCAGTGTACACAACCAGCAACTGAGAGTATATAGCTAGCAACTGAGTGTACATAGCCAGCAACTGAGCATACATAGCCATCAACTGAGCGTACATCGCCAGCAACTGAGTGTACATAGCCAGCAACTGAGCGTACATAGCCAGAAACTGAGCGTACATAGCCAGCAACTGAGCATACAAAGCCAGCAACTGAGCGTAATTGACGAGCCCCAATCATATTATCTTAGCCTCTTGACTTAGACTAATCGCCAGCAAAACATCATAAATAACACTGGTGGGTTGTGTGTTTTGGTGGTATATGTCACTGGACTCCAGGACCTAAGCTGTCTCCCGACACTGCGGGTACTGGCTGTGATAGATAGCCAGCAACTGAGCGGACATAGCCAGCAACTGACCGTACATAGTCAGCAACTGAGCGTACATAGCCAGCAACTGTGTGTACATAGCCAGCAACTGAGCGTACATAACCAGCAACTGAGCGTACATAACCAGCAACTGAGCGTACATAGCCAGCAACTGAGCATACATAGCCAGCAAATGAGCGTACATAGCCAGAAACTGAGCGTACATAGCCAGCAACTCAGCATACATAGCCAGCAACTGAGCGTAATTGACGAGCCCCAATCATATTATCTTAGCCTCTTGACTTAGACTAATTGCCAGCAAAACAACATAAATACCACTAGTGGGTTGTGTGTTCTGATGGTATACGTCACTGGACTCCAGGACCTGAGCTGTCTCCCGTCACTGCGGGTACTGGTTGTGTTAGATAGCCAGCAACTGAGCGTACATAGCCAGCAACTGAAAGTACATAGCCAGCAACTGAGTGTACATAGCCAGCAACTGAGCGTACATAGCCAGCAACTGAAAGTACATAACCAGCAACTGAGCGTAAATAGCCAGCAACTGAGCGTACATAGCCAGCAACTGAGCGTACATAGCCAGCAAATGAGCGGACATAGCCAGAAACTGAGCGTACATAGCCAGCAACTGAGCATACATAGCCAGCAACTGAGCGTAATTGACGAGCCCCAATCATATTATCTTAGCCTCTTGACTTAGACTAATCACCAGCAAAACAACATAAATACCACTGGTGGCTTTTGTGTTCTGGTGGTATATGCCACTGGACTCCAGGACCTGAGCTATCTCCCGACACTGCGGGTGCTGGTTGTGTTATATAGCCAGCAACTGAGAATACATAACCAGCAACTGAGCATGCATAGCCAGCAACTGAGCGTAAATAGCTAGCAACTGAGCGTACATAGCCAGCAACTGAGTGTACATAGCCAGCAACTGAGTGTACACAGCCAGCAACTGAGAGTATATAGCTAGCAACTGAGTGTACATAGCAAGCAACTGAGCATACATAGCCATCAACTGAGCGTACATCGCCAGCAACTGAGTGTACATAGCCAGCAACTGAGCGTACATAGCCAGAAACTGAGCGTACATAGCCAGCAACTGAGCATACATAGCCAGCAACTGAGCGTAATTGACGAGCCCCAATCATATTATCTTAGCCTCTTGACTTAGACTAATCCCCAGCAAAACATCATAAATACCACTGGTGGGTTGTGTGTTCTGGTGTTATATGCCACTGGACTCCAGGACCTGAGCTATCTCCCGACACTGAGGGTACTGGTTGTGTTAGATAGCCATCAACTAAGCGTACATAGCCAGCAACTGAGCGTACATAGCCAGCAACTGAGAGTACATAGCCAGCAACTGAGTGTACATAGCCAGCAACTGAGCCTACATAGCCAGCAACTGAGCCTACATAGCCAGCAACTGAGCCCACATAGCCAGCAACTGAGTGTACATAGCCAGCAACTGAGCGTACATAGCCAGCAACTGAGCGTACATAGCCAGCAACTGAGCATACATAGCCAGCAACTGAGCATAATTGACGAGCCCCAATCATATTATCTTAGCCTCTTGACTTAGACTAATTGCCAGCAAAACAACATAAATACCACTGGTGAGTTTTGTGTTCTGGACGTATATGCCACTGGACTCCAGGACCTGAGCTCTCTGCCGACACTGCGGGTACTGGTTGTGTTAGATAGCCAGCAAATGAGCGTACATAGCCAGCAACTGAGCGTACATAGCCAGCAACTGAGAGTACATAGCCAGCAACTGAGTGTACATAGCCAGCAACAGAGTGTACATAGCAAGCAACAGAGTGTACATAGCCAGCAACTGAGCGTACATAGCCAGCAACTGAGAGTACATAGCCAGCAACTGAGTTTACATAGCCAGCAACTGAGCGTACATAGCCAGCAACTGAGCGTACATAGCCAGCAACTGAGCGTACATAGCCAGAAACTGAGCGTACATAGCCAGAAACTGAGCGTACATAGCCAGAAACTGAGCGTACATAGCCAGCAACTGAGCGTAATTGACGAGCCCCAATCATATTATCTTAGCCTCTTGACTTAGACTAATCGCCAGCAAAACAACATAAATGCCACTGGTGGGTTGTGTGTTCTGGTAGTATATGGAGGCTGTAAGATCTCCACTTCTGACAGAGTCCTGCGTCACTGCCACTCTTCTGTAAAAAGTTACAGATTTCAGAAAATGGACACACTAAACCATTAAAATATAAAGTTT
The DNA here is from genome assembly GCF_046119375.1 of Phyllobates terribilis. Classification (NCBI taxonomy): domain Eukaryota; kingdom Metazoa; phylum Chordata; class Amphibia; order Anura; family Dendrobatidae; genus Phyllobates; species Phyllobates terribilis. The sequence continues at coordinate 746,544,770 of NW_027362764.1, read as the reverse complement.
TGGTATCACCGTACTCATATTAAGGCCTCATTCATCCTCAGACATCCGGTATTCTCGTATGTGCTTTTCACGGACAGCACTCGTACCTGTGATAGTCTATGGGGCCATTCATATGTCCGTGTTTTTTCGTAGACCATGCAGAGACATGTCTAATTTTGATCAAAATTGGCAATGCAAGTCTATGGGTCGGTGAAAGAATCGGACTGCACTTGGATGACATCTGAGTGCAGTCCAATTTTCAGGGACTGTCAGGAAAGAGAAGGGGGAGAAACTTTTTTCACATACAAGAAAAACTGCTGATGATTTGGCTCAAACTCTGATCAAAATAATCAGTCCATTTTTCTCTTGACGTCTGAATGAGGCCTTACAGGGAGAATTGTGCTGCCAGGTGCACAATGCATACCTTAAAGCAACACTACCCCCAAAAAAAATTATATAAGGAATTGCGTTATTTTTTCACCTTTCTTGTAATGGTCACTAAATAGTCAAATTTTCTCTTCAGAGAAGAAGAGGATTATATTTCTAGCGCCACCTATTGGAAGAAGCAATCCTAAAAGTCAATATCGACCCTTTAACGAGCCTTGCCATATGACTTAGGATAAAATCCAAATCAGAATCTCAATTTGTAGACACAGTGTTTCGGGGAGCTGTCCCTCATCAGTGCAAAGTATGAGATCTGATTTAGCTGGGTGAAAGGCTAAGATTGGGATCTAAGGGGTAAGGTTTCTTCTTGTGGAGACTGACATGCCAGGTCTGGCACGCCAGTATGAAAAGACTTAAATGCCTCCCAGAGGAGCATGAAAAGCGTTTAAGTCTCCTCATACCGGAGTGCCAGACCTAGCATGTCACATGCAAGCTGTTTAAGTCTCCTCGTACTGGAGTGCCAGACCTGGCATGTCACATGCAAGGCTTCTAAGTCTCCTCATACTGGAGTGCCAGACCTGGCATCTCACAAGCAAGCAATTTAAGTCTCCTCATATCAGAGTACCAGACCTGGCATGTCACTATCCACAAGGAGAAACCTTACCCCTTACATCTTATTAAATAGTAAAATGAACAATGTCATTCAAAACTTGTCATGCAAAAAATCCATGTCAAAAGGAAAAAAAAAAATTATGTAATTTGGAAGAAGGGGAGGAAAAAAATGGAGGCGCATAAAAAAAATGAAAAATCACCGGCATCCTTATGGGATCCTTGTGCTACACCGAATTCTAAATCTCACGGTCATCTGGGCTGATTAGTGACTTTTGTCTTTGAGCAGTGGCCCGCCCGCCCGTCCATGCTATACAGAGGTTACCACGCCATCACCGTTAACTCTTCTCGTCCTGGATGAGCTAGACCATACCTTGGGAAGTGCGACATCTTCAAAGTAAATCATTACTATGTCAAAAGAGCCACTTCCTCCCCGGTCTTTGAAGCTGCCGAACAATTCATTAAGGCCGATGATATGTGGAGGGGAACCCGCCCTACGCTGGCTATCCTTCACGTGTTTTGTGTAAAAGTATCAGCCCCCCAGATCTAGAACATATCTGCAGGTTAGCGAGAGTTCACCAGGTTGAGTAAATGAAATCTGCCATGAGGTCATGTTTTTGACATTATTTGCTGAAGTTTTTCATTTCAGTGGGGCAGAGACAAAAGTAATGATATCCATGTGTTGCAGTTTGATGACCATATGGAAGCCACTAGTGTTTTATCACAGCCCCATGGTAATTGTCAGGATTTCTTCACTGACCAGGCCTGATGTCATCCTGTTAGCGGTAATACATCCCCAAATTGTACCTCCCTGGACGCGGCGGACAGTATCAGTCACCCCGCGTTATGTGCAGGTTACCGCGTATGTCTTTATGGGGTTGTCGTATAAATGTAGCAGAGTCGAGTCTGTACAGTGGAGCAGAGCCAGGAACAAAATTATCTATAAGCCTGCACATTATTAACGAAAAGCACAGTTTATGCAGCTCAAGGGTTGTGTAGACTTTTGCAACCTATGTTTTTTATGCACCTATTTTTTATGTCGCAATATATCAAGAGCCCAAAAAAAAAAAAAAAAAGTTTCTAGACTTAAACAATTTTTTTTTTTTTTACCGTTTTGTGTATACAGCTCCCATGCAGACTTATGTTTCGCACAGGCAAAGTCCAGCAGTCTTTAGTTTAGTTCCAGGTTTGAATCCATAGGAAACAACGGCTCACAAATCTCACACACCAGAACCAAACCAACCCGGCGTGCTGTCAGATCCTACAGTTTTGTGCATACAGCTCCTATGCAGACCTATGTTTCGCACAGACAAAGTCCAGCAAGTTTTACTTTAGTTCCAGGTATGAATCCAGAAGAAACAACGGCTCACAAATCTCACACACCTGAACCAAACCAACCCGGCGTGCTGTCAGATCTTACCGTTTTGTGTACGCAGCTCCTATGCAGACTTATTTCTTGCCAAGCTTACAGACTAGATCCAAAATATGTGTTGTCTATTTTGTAGTATTTTGCGCATACAGCTCCTGTGCAGACTAGTGATGGATCAGCCAATCTGGAGAAATTCCATAACCAAGGAAATGCAATTTACACCGAATTTATTTGCTGCAAATTGAATATATTGGATTATATTCTAAGGGCCTGTGCACACGTTGCAGATTTGTCGCGCTTCTGTTGCATTTTTTTCTGCGCATATTTGTCACAAAACCTGAAGGGTTTCTTAGTCCCAGCAAAGGGCCATGCACACGCTGCTTATTTGTGACTTGCAGATTTGGTGCAGATTTAAATGTCAATTCTTTCAGCGGTTTTACTGCAGATTTCACCAGTACTAATGAATGGGGGAAAATCTGCAACAAAAAATGCCGGAAAAGTGCGGCAAAAACGCGCTTATTTTACGCTATTTTTCCTGCCAAGAGATGCAAAAATAATGCAAAAATTTATGCACCAAATACTTAATGTCTGCACAGACCCTTAAACGTCTCTCAATCCCCCCAAAGCATAAAAACCCAAACTAGATGACTGAGTGACCGGCCCTTTAAAATTCAGCCAAATGTCAGACGGCCACCACTGAGCTTGAGCGAATCAAAGGAAATTGCCCAAAATTTGGAATCGCCTTAATCTGGGATATTTTGAACCAGCTTGATTCATTTAGAATCAGTTTACTCATCTCTACACCTTTTTCTCACTAAGCCTACACTGTAGAACCAAATAGTGTGTTATCTAATCCTACCGTTTTATGTATACAGCTCCTGTGCAGACCTTGGGGAGACATATCAGAACTGGTGCACCGGAAAAGTCTTCGTAGCTGCACACTTGTTTAAAAACATATCATTTTTTTTTGCATATGCACATACGCTTAAAGGGGTATTCCCATCTTCCAGATCCTGTCCTAACATCTAGTAGGTATAATAATAATAAGATTAGCAAATATCTCCAATTAGAAATGTAGTATAGTTCTTCTGATTCGCTATGTCGCTTACCCCATGTGCAGGCATTGCAGGAGCTTAGGTATCCATGGTTACAACCACTAGCAGTTAGCTAACTGTCACTATATCAGTGGTTGTAACCATGGATACCTTAATGTCCTGCAATGCCTGTGACGCGCCCCCTGGGCCGTGGGGTACTCGGTAGCCGGGCCGGTCGATGCTGGGGGATGTCACGGTGGCAGTGACCCGCTCCGTGACCCATGGCGGTCAATTAAAGGGGAAAGTAAAAGGGGAATAAAGTTTTTAGAGATAATATTCGTGACGTCACCTGTGGTATGCGGCTATATGGAGCCGCCGCTGCGGTGCAGATCCTCTGGAGCTGATGGTGACGCAGCAGAGTTGGTCCAGCTCTCCACAAGCAGAGCTTAGCTCCAGGGCAGGATATAGTGATGATTTTATGATGCAGATGTTGCTGGTGCTGTGTAGTGCAGGGCTGGTGATGGCACAGCAATTATTCAAGGACACAGTGGGGTGCAGTCTTCAAGGTTTACTCACAGTTTGTTAAGTTCCTCAGGTTACAGTCACCGGTGTGCAACCGCCCACGTCGTCCTGTGTCCTTCGGGGTAGTGATCCAGCAAACTCTCAGGTATTTCAGGAGCACTTGCACGGGACCCCGTTCTATGTTCCTTTCCCGGTCGTCTCACTGCGCTGGCTCTCACCCTCCTGCCCTGTGCCTCACAATCAATATCCCAAGCCAGTGACCTCGGGCCTTGTCGAATGACTTGCAATCCCCTGAACCCTATGTGGCCACCTTTTCAACGATATAATGGTGGGTTTTGGCTGCAACACCTTGAAAATGGTGCAGCCTCCGGTTGGCTAGCTGAGCCTGGTTGTTCTCCACTAGTCTGGGGCCGGTCCCCTTCTGCGGCCTGATCCCTCCACGTCAGTTGAATTCTGGCGCACGGGTGGCTTCCTGCACTCACCGTGCCCCTGGGATCCCCTCTGTCTCTGGAGCCTTTCCCTCTGCTCCCGTCTTCTCTCACTCTCCTCCTGGGCCTCTCTCACCAGGCCCGACTCCTCTCTCTTCTGAGCGGAGCTCCTCCTGAGCTCCCACTCCCAACTGCCTCCTCTCTGTACTGGACTGAGCTCCTTCTAGATGGTTCCCCTTCTTATACTCTTTCTGCCTGTGCTCCCCTGATCTACTTCCTCCACCCATCTCCTTTACCTAGTTCCACCCTCCAGCTAGGGACCAGGGACTGTGCTCTCCCTTAGGAGAAATCTCGCCCTTCCCTACTGAAGTGGAGTGTATTGGATGTGGGTGTGTGGGTGTCGGGTAGTACTCCGTCCTTAACTGAGAGTGGGGTACCACACCTCTGGGTGAGATGCAGTACTTCTGTGGCAACTGGACCCGCAGGGGCGCCAAACCTGCACATGAGGAAAGAGACATAGCAAATCAGAAGAACTATACTACATTTCTAATTGGAGGAATTTGCTAATATTACTATTATTACACCTATTACATATTGGGATAGGAACTTGGAGATGGGAATACTCCTTTATTAAACAATAGTAGAAGGGTATCAAGAGCGATGGAAAGGAAAACTCTCTGTAATTACATATTACAAAGAGAACTCTGCTTGTTGTTGGATCCTACCGTTCTGTGTATCCAGCTCCTGTGCAGATCTATGTCTTAAAATGCCCTGTGCATAAGCTATTTAAGCTATTTTTTCACAGTAAAAATAAACCATGTGCTTGGCCTGATTCTACTGTTGTGTGTACACAGCTCCTGTGTAGAACTATGTTTTAACAAACAATGTAGGAGATGTATAAGGCTGTGTGCCCACGATGCGCTTTTTAAGCGTTTCCGCAGCGGCAAAAACGCTGCAGAAACGCTTAAAAAACGCTTGGTAGAAGGCCTGCCATGTTCCCCAATGATAATCCGCATTGCGCTGTGCACATGCTGCGGAAATTTCCGCTGCGGATTATCATTGCGGAAAAAAACGCAGCACTACCAATTACTTTGCGGAAGCGCTGCATTTTTGCCGCCATTGACGTGCATTGGAACACTTGTAATCCGCATCACTGCATCTGTACATGCGGATTCCATGCATTTCAACATTTCAATGTGCGGATGGTACCCGGGTGTGGAGGACAAGAGACTCTCCTCCGGACCCGGGTACCATAGAACCTGTAAAAAAAAGAATACAAAAAAATATATATATTATATTTACCTTCTGATGGCCCGCGGTGCGCTTGTCTTCGCTTGCCGGCAGATCGCGGTGGACTGAAGGACCTGCGCTGACATCATAGTCATGTGACGGCAGGTCCTTTAGTGTACCGCGAGCTGCTGGCAAGGGAAGACGGAGCGAAGCAAGACAGCGGGGGCCATCAGAAGGTAAGTATAGATTTATTTTTTATTTTTTACCATTCTTTTACGGTCACACTATATAAATCCATGCCGGTTGCATGGATTTATATAGTGTGACCAAGTTGTCAAGCACTTTCCAAGTGATGCTAAAATCGCTTGGAAAGCGCTTGTCAACCGGCATGCGGAAATGCATGTGAAGAACGCTTCACATCCGCATGTCCCTGGCAGGAAAAACACATGTACAATCCGCATGTACAATCCGCATGCACAATCCGCATGCACAATCCGCATGTACAATCCGCATGTACAATCCGCATATACAATCCGCATATACAATCCGCATGTACAATCCGCATGCGTTTTTTCTGCCAGGGAGAAGCAGAAACGCTCAGAAAAAATCCGGAGCATTTCTGCAATGTGGGCACATAGCCTTAATGTAGAGGGAAAGTGGAATAGATACCTGTGGCTTCTATAAGAGTTCTCCCCTTATTTTTACAGATCTGATTGTTACCATGGGCCAGTTCTCCTCTTTTCCTTTCCACTAGTCTTGGTTTATAGTTCTGCACTGGAGCTGTATATGTGGCGCCCCTGGGGGTTCGACCGCCACAGGGGTACTGCACCTCTTTAATGGGGTGTGGTATCTCTCCTTCGAGGTAAGGATGGTGCAGCTGACAGGACCCCATCTCTGCATCCAACACCACACTTCTCCCTCCAGAGGGGGCTAATAGGCACCAGTGTGCTGCCCCAGCCGGGATAATGGGAGATTGGTGAACCAAAAGATAGGGGGAACCATGTAGTGGGTGAGGGTGGAGGACGCACATTCAATTTACACTTAATAATTCATATTTAACAAACTGCCATCTTGGGCTCTAGTTCTTTTGATTGTGATCTCCATCACTGAACGTGGCTTTCTGTGTGAACCTGAAGATGATGGAGACATGGCCCTCGTACTCTGGCCTTGAGTCGAGGAACGGGTTTGAGTTAACGGCTGTCTCATCCCGGTCAAGGTCCCAGCCCAAGAAGGCCAGGAGCTTAAGAGTGTAGCTCCATCGCAAAAGGATCCCAGGGGATGCAGACAGAGTGGTATACGCCACCTGTCCTCGCTGTTCTGATCTATTCAGAGGGATTCCGGCTGCAAGAGGGGTACCGGCCCCCGACACCTGACTTTGCTACTCTACGTCCTGGTCAGGGAAGCCCGGCAGGCACAGAGGATCCCACCGGGTAACGGAAGGAGCGGAGTCGCCACCCGTACCCTTTTTCTGAGCGTAGTCGAGAGGGAGACCCGGCCTATCTACACACGCAGACAGGAGAGGACTCAGTCTGAAGTCTAGGAACACTTTGGTGCGGGGTCCTGATTAAGCACTTGAAGTACTCGGAGGTTGTCGGACCCCCGGTCCTGGTGGCCGCAGAGCCCCGTGAGGAGCAGGGAGAAGCCTTGCAGCTGCATGCTCTACCGTGAGTAAAAACCCTGGAAGTCGACCCCCTGGCCTCCGGACTCTTTATTTCTGCACCGCACCGCGCAGCACCAGAACTCCTCCACTACAACTCCCTCCATCTGCCTCTCTGCCCTGAGGCCCTGCTTCGCCTGTGGGGAGTAGTACCAACGTCGGCTGCCACAACACCCCGCCTCAGAGGACTGCAGCAGCGCTAGTGGCCTTCACCAGGTACCACAGGTGGCGTAGTCGATGATAACCACTCAACCCTGTAATCCCATTACTTTTATGTGACGGCCCTGGGCACGGAACGGGTCCAGGCCACGACTGCTTCCCCCAACAACTGACCTGGCTCCGAGTACCCCCATCTCCCAGGGTAGGGCTGTGACCGTCACACATATACCCAAAAATGTAGGATCAGACTTCACTCACGGTTTGCATACGGTCTGTAGCTCTTCAGTCTGCATAGGAGCTGTATACACAAAAGGTGGAGATTTATTTTAACTAACATTATCACAAATCAGCTTTTTTATCTTTAATAGATTGCAGCAATAATAAATTATTGCAAAAGTGTACACACCCTCGATATGACAAATACAGCTCATGATATATATAGGTAATAAAACCCGACTGACAGCAAATACATAAGAGGTGGACTCTGTTTTTCTTTCTAAGGATTACAGATGATCGCTGTCATCGCATCAGTTTTCATAGCTGTCAGTGGCGATTACTGCAGCACTTACAGAGGAGTTCTCCATGTACGGTGACTTATAGCAGACAAGGGAGTCAACCAAAATTAGCAGCCTGGATGATTGCCGCTGAACGATGAGTCTACGGCAGAACCAATACATAATTCACAGGAAGAGTAGATATAGTTTTATCATTGTATCAATGCAGGGTGTACAGTATATATACTTAGGTATTATATAAGGACAAAATAGTATTACCACTCCATGACGGCATAAAACTACCAAAAAGACTGACATAACCAAAAATATCACCATTCAGTGACAGCACAGCTCCCTGTATAGTCACACCATGAATATAGGACAATGTAACCCACTGGTGACGACTTCTCCAATCAGTTTAGTTAATTTTTCTTTTGCTCTCCTTCTGATCCTGATCGCTATGACTTCTTCTCCGGGCCACATCTCATCCCTTGAGATGAACAAACCCAAACTCTCTTTTTCGAAAGAGTCAGACTACGACCATTTTACAGCACCAAAGTTCGGGTCCCCATTGGCTTCTATGAGGTTCGGGTTCAAGTTCGGGTGGAGTTCTGATACCCAAACCAAACTTTGGTCGAGCCCAACGAACCTGAACATCCACGGGTCCGCTCATCCCTACTCATCACAACTCATTGCTGCCTGGCTGTGTTTATATTTACCATCGTCTACACAAACCTCCCATCCAGCTACCTTCTTCAACGAGAGTTCCCACTTATTGCCCCACACACAAAAAAAGAGCCCTGCCTTTGTTCATCATGCACTATTAGTACCCCCACCCAGTAATCATGCCTCAACTTGACCACACATTTTAAGGCCGAGGTGTCCAACCTTTTGGTGTCCCTGGGCCACATCAGAAGAAGAGTTGTTTTGGACTGCCCATTAAAGTGGTTATCCAGGACTATATTATTATTTTTTACTTTGAGTCTAAGATATAACAGGCAGGTAGTTGCACACTATAATGCTAATTGACATCTCCTCGCTCCATAACTGCAGGGAGCTGACTGATAATCACCATTACATAGTCAGTCACGCCTTATCGACAGAGCAGCCCGGAGGAGGAAGAGCTGCTCTGTTGACTTGAAACAGCAGAATCACTGTTAGAAACTACCTGCCTGTCTGTTTTTAGCACAATAGGAAAGAATAAAATATTCCTGCAAAATCCCTTTAAGGACACTGCTGGAGATTGCCGAGCTCTGCACTCGGCTGGTCTTTGGCACTACCATAAGAATGGATGAAGCTCCATTCACATGAAGCTCTTTAGAGCACTGATTCTCAAGATTGGTGGGGGGTCCTATCGGTCTGGCCCCAGAGATCCGGAAGTTATCCCCTATCCAACGGATAGAGGATAACTTTCAGACTAAAGAAAACTCCTTTAATGTATAGTTTTATAATTAAAGACTCATAAACATAACTATAATACAGATAAGAGTGGTACGAAATCCATAATAAGCACCTACAGGCACCATGGATCCAGCGTGCTACCTCCACGGGCCTCTAATTTTATACATGGAGTTTTTACAGTATGTGGAATCTACAAGAGCATAAATCATGATGGAAGCTTTGCATGCCGTACTATGGATGCACCATATGGCAGCACGGAGAGTCTATGGATCCTTAACGCCGTCCACTACAACTGCCCCCCTGCAGGGTCCGTGCTCAGTATTACGGGTAATAATAATATTATTAATAACTGTGATAATATTTTTTTTTTGTGTCTCCTATTTTGAAGAGTTGAAGTTCTCGATCCTTTTTGACCCGTTTCAGTCACCACATCATTACTGTGTCATATAACAGTGGGAACAGAAAACCAACTAATAAAACAAGCACAAGATCAGCGTCCTGTGAGCAATGAACAGAGCTGAGATTTTACACTCAACGGTAGTTCGAGAATTGGTCGGTGTAGACAGGACCGCTGGAGAAAGTCCAGATTCGCGCACTCGTTATATACAGGGGCCTATGAGTTATTTATTTTTTTAATATTTTTGTCCCAGCTGGCAGTGTGCTTAGTATAACACGGGATTACATAATGTACGTTATGTATGAGCTCAGAAAGGGCTCAAGGAAACTATTTTCACCTGGATGGGAAATCATATAAAATAAAAAAATAAAGAAATGTGGAAATGGTCATTGAACTGGTCGGACTGTGACGGGCCAACAACTTACAACTGCAGAACTTAAGCTAGGTGCAGACCACCGGTATATTCTCTCATTCGAGTTTGATCGGAGTGTTATCCGATTCTCAGAAGAAGAGAAGATGGAGAAAAAAATGTCTCCATCTTCTCCATTCAGTCAGTCCGTGGAAATCGGACTGCACTCAGATGTCATCCGAGTGCAGTCAGATGTTTTCCATTGACTCATTGACTTGCATGACCTAGTGCAATCCAAAGATCAGATAAAACTTGAGCATGCAGTAGTTTGTTGCTCGGAACAACTCAATCCAAGGAAAAAAATCTGAAATGTGCACGGCCCCATAGAATAACATTGGTCCGATGATCGCACTCTGACCGAAAATACAGCCATGTGCAAGAGCCCTAATGAAGATTGCGGTAGGACAACCATACATTAAATTATAACAGGTTATACGGCTGCTTTGGGCCTTTAGAGAAAGACCCCAGTCCTGATTGGTTTCTTTGGCTACTGGACTGCTGCCTATATAAAAGAGATGGTGTCCTCTTGCAGAGAGGACCTTGCACCACTAAACTGGTACAAGGTTTTTCCAGCTAAGACATAAAGGCTGATGGTTTTTCCCCCTCATTTTCCCTTTCCATCACCTTTTGGACAATCTCCTTTTGTTCGCTAATATTATTGATATACAGTATCTCACTTGCTGAAGTGGCTGCTCAAAGCCTTTGGTCGAGATAAGCAGTTCTAATGCAGCACGGACAGATGGCGTTGGTGCAGCAGAGAGATCCATTTGGAGCACTGAAGGCAGACATGGTAGGACAGCAACTGGAGGAGCAAGACAGGAACAAGGCTCAGGTCATATTTTGGTGCATTAGGCAGATGAGAAAAATGGCGCTACCTCTCGCCCTGTGGCAGTCAGCTGGAAATGTGACAGGCAAGGTTCATATATAACAATCAATGAGCTTGTAGCACGTTTCGGATGTGCAGCTGCTAAGAAGCTACTTCCGAAATGTTGCCCAAAATTGATAGTATCATACAAGTGTCCCCATAAAATGATAGTGCCACATATAATAAAGATTCCCCCACAATTCTTCGTTGCTTGTCATGAATCTGGTGTCATAAATTCACTGTAAACACCGCTCTTTGCTACAAATGCAGTTGTGCTCAAAAGTTTACATACCCGGCAGAATTTTTGCTTTTTTGGCCTTGTTTCAGAGAATATGAATGATAGCAAAAAAACTTTTTCTCCACTCATGGTTATTGGTTGGGTGAAGCCATTTATTGTCAAACTACTGTGTTTTCTCTTTTTAAATCTAAATGACAACCAAAAGCATCCAAATGACCCTGATCAAAAGTTTACATTCCCTGGTGATTTTGGCCTTACAACATGCACAGAATGGGTTTGAATGGCTACTAAAGGTAACATCCTTACTTGTGACCTGTCTGCTTGTAATCAGTGTGTGTGCATAAAAGCTGAGTGAATTTCTGGGAACCAGACAGACTCTTGAATATTTCATCCAGCCACTGACGTTTCTGGATTGTGAGTCATGGGGAAAGCAAAAGAATTGTCAACAGATCTACGGGAAAAGGTAGTTGAACTGTATAATGACGCACCCCCTGGGACATATTCCTTTTTGAGGGGAATACCCGGCACCGGATCAGATGGGGGGTTGTAGTCTCCGAGCGGCTGTGACCCGGTCCCGTGCCCAGGGCGTCAAGCTCAGTGTGATGTGGCAGTTCTACAGATGTTACTAAAGTTCTTTTGTGTCGACTACGCCACCCGTTGTGATGCGGTCACTGTGGCCGCCGCTGCAGCAGGGTCCGCTGAGGCTGATGGTGGGTGCGCAGCTTGGTGGGATAACCCCCAACGGGAGGGGTATAGCCTCAGGGGGGGCAGGTGCAGAGGATGGGGGTTGTGGTGGTGCAGTGCAGACGGCAATGAAGACAGAGTCGGGTAGTGCAGTTAAGGGTGTTTACTTACTGCAGATGTTGTACTGGTCACTCCAGCTGCGAGTGACCACCCGAGCCGTGCTGCGTCCACCAGGTCCTGGATCCAGCCAACCCCCAAACAAGTCCGGAGCGTGGCCCTGAGCTCTCCCTCTGTCCTTTCTTCAGCCGTCCCCACCAGTGATCCACCTAGGTCCAGCTCCCTCGGGCCTTCTGTTGGGACACCCTTGGCCCTGGGTTCCCTGACCCTTCATGTGGTGTGCCTTCGGGGTGGATGTGATGGGTGACCGTGGCAGACGCTGCCCACGGTCTCCGGTCTCTGGCTGGGGTGTGCTTTCTGCCCCCACCAGTTTGGGTTCCGGTACCCTTTTGCTGACTCCTCACCCGGTGCTCTAATTTGGGTTCTTGGGTCCCTTCAGTCTTCCCCCTCTGGGTCTTTCTCTGCTCTACTCTCTCTCCAGGGCTGCTGTTTCCTTCTCTCTGCTGATTTGTTCTCTGCATCAGACAGGCTCCTCTCCAACTGACTTGTTCTCTACAACTGACCCTGATTCTAGTTGGTGCCCACCTTATATATCCCTCTATGTGTGAGCTCAGGTGACCAGCACCCAATGAGCTCCTATCACTACCCAGACTGCTCCCCCTATCTGCCCCTACACTACATGGGATGTACCACCCCCCTCCCACTCCAGCCAGGAACAGACTCGGTCGTACCTGCACATTTCTAAGTGGGAGTACCGTCGGCCTGTTCCTCGGAAATGGGATGTGTGTAGTGCATGCAGCTGACTGAGCTCAGATCCACACTCCATCCTTACCCGGGAGTGGAATATCACACCTCTGGGTTGAGGTGCAATACTCCTGTAGCAGCCGAATCCTCAGGGTGCTACATTCCCCCCTGGTAAATCACAGCACGTCCTCGGGCTGTAAAGACAAAAACACCAAAACATACAAAATTTTTCATATAAACATATAAAACATATAAAAACATTATATATATAAAACTTTTCATATAAACATTCTCGTAGTCGTTTCTTGTTTCAGGTTCCTCCTCCGGACACTGTGCAACGTGTGTCCGGGAAAAGTACGACAGTCTCTTAGAAAAACTGGTTTTCTATAAAACCGGTAGGGGGCGCTTTAGGACGCGCAACTATTTACAGGGAAAGTTGGCCGCTCTCAGTCCTCGGCCAGGTAGAGGGAAGGGAATGGCTGCTCACAGTCCTCAGCCTGTAGGATGAAGGGGTTAACGGGTAAACAGTTCACTGGTCCCAACGGGGACTATTTTAGCAGCAACGGTTCACTGTGCCCCGACGGGCAACTATATACAGTCTCTACTCCCGTCCTCAACGACGGCTCCCTCCTGCTTTTTCTTTATTGTTACCTTTGGCTCTAGTTTCAGACCCGTCCGGGTCCTCTTGCTCCTCCTCCCCGCACTGCAACTCCTCCTCCGTCAGGCGGTGCACGTGGAGGGCATAAGGTCCTTTGGCACACTTGTGCCGGGTGAAGGTGACCTCATCTCCTACGTAGAGGTCACGGCCTTTGTGACCTTCCGGCAGGTGGGACTCGACGTCCCTGCGGGTCACAAAAACGTCACCGCGGTTGTTACGGTCCCGAATAAAGCCCCACCCATGCTGCGGGTTGAACTTTATCACCGTCCCGATGGTGCGGGGACAGTGCGCTGCACGGGGGTTCCTCCTAGTCCGGCTCTTCTGCTCCGCGCTCCGGATTTGGGCCTGTTGTTCTCTGACCCGCCTCTCCTCCCGTTCCCTCGCAAACTCTGCTAGCTGGTGACGACAACACTCAGTACGCTCAGCGGCGACTGCCCGAGTTTCTCCGGTGAACCCCATCAAATCTTCTCCCGTGGGGTCCCACTCAAACTGTGCTTCCGCTAGCGGGGGCGAGATCCGTGCCACGGGCTTTGGAGCCGGAATCAGGGGTTCATCCAGGGGTCTTAGTTTCTGCTGCCGTTCCAGCTCATGGTATCCTTCGGGCCAGATGAAGGGCCGCCCGTCCGGCCATGTGAGCTGGCTGAACAAGTCCTCCCCCAGGTGTGGCACCCTTGGTTTTACGGGCGCGGGCGCGGTGGTGGTGGCGCCCGGGTTGCCCAGGCCTTGCGGCCAGGCCTGGGGCACCTGGAAGGTGAAGGGCACCGTTAGGACGGCGGCACCCTGGGCTACCTGGCCTTGCGGCCAGGCCGGAGGCTCCGCGGAGGTAGGGGGCGCTGTTGGTGATGCGGCGCCCGGGGGTACTAGGCCTTGCGACCAGGCTGGTGGTATTTCCTGCTTTGTCACGCTCCGGGTCGAGGCGCGTGACGTCACAGGGGTCGCTGCGGCGGCTTCCGGTCGGGGCCTAGTCCATAGCGGTGACATGGCGGCTACGGGCACAGCAGGGGGACTTTCGGGCTCTGCGACGGGGAGCTGGGGCAGGTAAGCGGTGTCACGGCTTGGGGTATAGGCGTCCCCTTTACCTGCCTCCATGCGTTCGGCTCCCTTCTCGGCGCCGTCTCCGGCCTTGGGTCCTCCCGCGCCATCCTCAGAGGCGGTCTGCTTCCTCTTCCAGGGTAGCGTGCTCCGTTGACTGGTCTCAGCTTGCTGGGTCATCTCCCGGCTCCACTCCGCCAGTATCTCGCGCTGTACCCGGGCCATCCTCCGTGCGAGGCCCTCCAGGGCAGTCTGTGCACACTCCCGGTCTCGGGGGAGCTGCGCTAAGATCTCCGCTAGACCTAGCGGGGTTGTGGACTCTAGCAGGCTCCTGACCATCGGGTCGGTGCTGCTCTGCTCTTCTTCCGGCAGGCTCCTGGCCAGCGGGCCGGTGCTGCTCTGCCCTCCTTCCTCGGTCTCTAGCAGACTCCTGGCCAGCGGGCCGGTGCTGTTCTGCTTTCCCTCCATCTCCGGGTAAGCTCCTCCGCTACTCCTCGTTAGACCTCTTGCCTCCGGGTGCGCTCGCTCCAGACTGCTCCAAGCGACACCCATCTTTTCTCTTCTCTTTCGTCTCCTCCCACCTCGAGGGCGGTCCCGGGGCAACTCGGTGACTGTCAGCTCCAGGGGTAGTTCTTTCACGCTGACAGACACCTCCAACATCACAGTCTCTGTTGGTGGGGGCGGTTTCCACTTTTGGCGCCATTTTCTGTCCCGGCCCACGATGGGAGGTGGCCTCTTGCCCTCCTTTGGCACGCCCATAATGGCGTCCGCTGCTCTTCCAAGGCGGGAAATCTGCGGTTTTGGCGGGAAGCGTCGCCCAGTGGCGGGAAACTCTGCAGATGGCGGGAACAAGCTGGAAATGGCGGACAATCGGCGGGAAACGACTGGTGATGGAGTCCGATGGCGTGGACCCTCCGGAACCGGCGGGAGACTCCTTTCTGAGGTAAACTTGCATTTTTCTTCAGGCACGCAGTACCCGGGTGTTGCGGGCACGTAATCCTGCCGACTACGCCAAAGTTGACGCACCCCCTGGGACATATTCCTTTTTGAGGGGAATACCCGGCACCGGATCAGATGGGGGGTTGTAGTCTCCGAGCGGCTGTGACCCGGTCCCGTGCCCAGGGCGTCAAGCTCAGTGTGATGTGGCAGTTCTACAGATGTTACTAAAGTTCTTTTGTGTCGACTACGCCACCCGTTGTGATGCGGTCACTGTGGCCGCCGCTGCAGCAGGGTCCGCTGAGGCTGATGGTGGGTGCGCAGCTTGGTGGGATAACCCCCAACGGGAGGGGTATAGCCTCAGGGGGGGCAGGTGCAGAGGATGGGGGTTGTGGTGGTGCAGTGCAGACGGCAATGAAGACAGAGTCGGGTAGTGCAGTTAAGGGTGTTTACTTACTGCAGATGTTGTACTGGTCACTCCAGCTGCGAGTGACCACCCGAGCCGTGCTGCGTCCACCAGGTCCTGGATCCAGCCAACCCCCAAACAAGTCCGGAGCGTGGCCCTGAGCTCTCCCTCTGTCCTTTCTTCAGCCGTCCCCACCAGTGATCCACCTAGGTCCAGCTCCCTCGGGCCTTCTGTTGGGACACCCTTGGCCCTGGGTTCCCTGACCCTTCATGTGGTGTGCCTTCGGGGTGGATGTGATGGGTGACCGTGGCAGACGCTGCCCACGGTCTCCGGTCTCTGGCTGGGGTGTGCTTTCTGCCCCCACCAGTTTGGGTTCCGGTACCCTTTTGCTGACTCCTCACCCGGTGCTCTAATTTGGGTTCTTGGGTCCCTTCAGTCTTCCCCCTCTGGGTCTTTCTCTGCTCTACTCTCTCTCCAGGGCTGCTGTTTCCTTCTCTCTGCTGATTTGTTCTCTGCATCAGACAGGCTCCTCTCCAACTGACTTGTTCTCTACAACTGACCCTGATTCTAGTTGGTGCCCACCTTATATATCCCTCTATGTGTGAGCTCAGGTGACCAGCACCCAATGAGCTCCTATCACTACCCAGACTGCTCCCCCTATCTGCCCCTACACTACATGGGATGTACCACCCCCCTCCCACTCCAGCCAGGAACAGACTCGGTCGTACCTGCACATTTCTAAGTGGGAGTACCGTCGG
The DNA here is from genome assembly GCF_046119375.1 of Phyllobates terribilis. Lineage (NCBI taxonomy): Eukaryota > Metazoa > Chordata > Amphibia > Anura > Dendrobatidae > Phyllobates > Phyllobates terribilis. Next base: position 746,528,260 of record NW_027362764.1, on the reverse strand, counting down.
CCTGTTCCTCGGAAATGGGATGTGTGTAGTGCATGCAGCTGACTGAGCTCAGATCCACACTCCATCCTTACCCGGGAGTGGAATATCACACCTCTGGGTTGAGGTGCAATACTCCTGTAGCAGCCGAATCCTCAGGGTGCTACATATAACATAGGAAAGGGATACAAAAAAATATCCAAGGAATTGATAATGCCAGTCAGCAGTGTTCAAATTGTAATTAACAAATGGAAAATCAGGGGCTCTGTGAAAACCAAACCACGGTCAGGTAGGCCAACAAAGATTTCGGCCACAACTGCCAGGAAAATTGTTTGGTATGCAAAGAAAACCCCACAAATAACATCAGCTGAAATTCAGGACTCTCTGAAAACTAGTGGTGTGGCTGTTTCAAGATGCACAATAAGGAGGCACTTGAAGAAAAATGGGCTGCATGGTCGAGTTGCCAGAAGAAAGCCATTACTGCGCATATGCCACAAAGTATCTCACCTACAATATGCCAAACAGCACAGAGACAAGCCTCAAAACTTCTGGAACAAGGTAATTTGGAGCGATGAGACCAAAATTGAACTTTTTGTCCACAACCATAAACGTTACATTTGGAGAGAGGTCAACAAGGCCTATGATGAAAGGAACACCATTCCTACAGTAAAGCACGGAGGTGGATCACTGATGTTTTGGGGATGTGTGAGCTACAAAGGCACAGGAAACTTGATTAAAGTTGAAGGAAAGATGAATGCAGCAAATACTGGAGGCAAATTTGCACTCATCAGCCTGGAAGCTGCGCATGGGACGCTCCAACATGACAACGATCCAAAACACAAGGCCAAGTCGACCTGTCATTGACTATAGCAGAACAAAGTGAAGGTTCTGGAGTGGCCATCTCAGTCTCCTGACCTCAATATCATTGAGCTAGTCTGGGGAGATCTCATGCGCGCAGTTCATGCTAGGCAGCCCAGGAATTTACAGGAATTTACAGGAACTGGAGGCTTTTTACCAAGAAGAATGGGCAGCTTTACCATCTGAGAAATTAAATAACCTCATCCACAACTACCAAAAAAGACTTCAAGCTGTCATTGATGTTAGAGGGGGCAATACACGGTATTAAGAACTGGGGTCTGTGAACTTTTGATCAGGGTCATTTGGATGTTTTTGGTTGTGATTAATATTTAAAAAGATAAAACACAGTAGTTTGACAATAAATGGCTTCACCTAACTGTAAGGCAGCGCTAGTCATCGTACTGGGGGATACTCGCAGCACCGGGTCAAGTAAAGCACACATGCAATGTCTTTCCGGTTTTTCCACAATGCAGCAGTTTATTATTTGTCATAAACCGCTTATCACACAGTCCAACTCAGTGGCTCGCCGGCATGCACATATAATATCCACGAGCCTCAAGTGGCAGATAGGCCCACTTGGCTCCAGTTACAGCCTTCAGCAAGGTAATAGCATAAATGTCCACATTAAGCAGTGTTTTTACCTTTGCCGGGTTACAGCTGCTTCAGTCCGTTTGGTTTGCCACCACTGTGGCTTTTCGGCTTCCCAGATGGGGGTCTCTAGCCCTCGTTCCCTCAAAAGGCTACTGGAATGTTTCACACACACATCCAGCATCTGCCTTTCAGGCTCTTGTCTTTCAAGCTGGCTTTCCCTCCAAGGCCACTGGTATCTACACACAGGATCCAGCCTCGACCTTTCAGGCTGCCAGACTTCACCAGGCTTCACTCTAACGGTGTCCCACACAGGAACAGGCCTCAGGCCTTACACACCCCATTCAAGACTACCAGGGTTTATATATCCTGTAGTACACACCTACAGGACCTGAGCTGATGTCACAGTCATGTGTTCAGACCTTCTGTGTGCAAAGGACCTGTGTGATATCACAGTCATGTGACCAGTCACCTGAGGGGGAAGGTACATGGTCAGCCCAAAACACATCCTGTACCATACAGTAATGCCAAGCAAGCCGCTGCATTACACAACCAATAACCATGAGTGGAGAAAAAAAATTTGTTATCATTCATATTCTCTGAAACAAGGCCAAGAAGGGAAAAATTCTGCCGGAGTATGTAAACTTTTGAGCACAACTGTATATGTATACAATATATATATATCAGGCCGCAGCAACCTTGAGGCGGAGAACACAGCGTGCTAATAAAAGAAGACGGTGGGAATCAAGCTTGAGCTCAGTTCCGCATGTTCTGAGGCAGGTCAGTCCTGTGTGTACTGCGACTGATCTGCTGTGCCAGGGCAAGCGGTCCGGGTCATCTGTAAGATGTGACCTCAGATGGAACAAGCAGAGACCCTCTGTGTTACCTGGCTACTGTGCTCACTTTTACCAATGGTTAGGATGCAGACAGACTGTTGAGCTGCGTTAGTGACTGACACCGTTTGCCTGTCTGACTTCTTCCCGGCCATCACTTTGTTGCATGTAGTGTGAATAAGTGGAGTCAGAGGTGCAATGTTGGCACATTAATAATGTTTTCTTTTCTCCGAATTGCACATCTTTTACCCGGATGATATGACTCAGCCCCCCACGGAGTTTCCTACCTTTGCTTTTATTTTAAGTTTTGTCTGTTTAGTGGCCAGTGTGAACATGCGCCTACACGTTGCATGCATACCAACTTATATTCCAGTTCATCTTTAGGTTTTAGTCGCCTACCTTTGCCTACCCTTTTTCCCGGCTCTGATAGTAAAAAACAGAGCAGAGAAGTCATGGCAACTGGTGTGGAAGCATTGGACAGTTACTTAGCAGAATCGACACAGTGATGAGGTACCATAGAAGCAGATCCGAGTGACACAGGAGATTCTAAGGCAAAACTGGCTCAGCAAATAGCAAAGTTAACTCAGCGAAGTGGCAGAGCTAGGTTTGCCATAGAGTCCAAGCAGAACTGAACATTGGTGTGACAGAGTTACTATATTTAAATTCATTTTTCTAAATGCATGGTGCCTACAATGTGAACTGGTGCTCAGTGGCGTACTGCAAATAGCGGCAGACCACGCAACTGCTATGGGGCCCGTGAGCCGGGGGGGGCAGTCCAGGGGTGGACATACCGCCGCTGGTGCAGCTGCGCCGGGTCCCCACCATGCAGCTGCACCAAGGGGCCCACAAGGTGCAGCTGCTCCCTGTACGTGGCGGTCAGGGGAGCGATCCCTGCAGCTCCACTGCTGTCAGGAGGAGAATAGCAGCGGAGCTGGAGGGTTCGTCCTCTGCTTCCTCCCTGATCCAGGCGCGCGCAGCTTGATGACGTCATCATGCAGCGCGCGCCTGGGTCAGGAAGAAAGCTGCCGGCAACCAGGAGGATGCAGCTGCAGGGGAGCGAGCTGAGGTAAGTTGTTGTTTTTTTTTTGTTTGTTTTTTTACTGAAATGCTGGGGAGGGGAGGTTGGGGGAGAGGAATGATGGGGCTGGGAAGAACAATAATGGGGCTGATGGGACTGGGGAGAGAAATATTGGGGCTGAGGAGAGGGCTGATGGGGCTGAGTGTTACGGGTCCGGGTGGTGGAACCTCTTTGCCAAGGTGCAAGGAGGGACCCAGAGGGGCGTGACTAAGTATCCACCCGAACCGACCCTGGTCGTACGGCAGCAAACGACACCGTGACCAGGGAGGGTCCGGGCTGAGGGACCAGGCGCTACTCTGGGGACGACCTTGTAAGAGAGCAGGTGGCTCCCACGAGTCAGATGGCTGGGACTGACCGGTATGGCGGATGGACACGGCAAGCAGGCGGAAGTCTCTGGTAGCTGACGGGTGGACACAGTTCGAGAAAGCCGGGCAAGTAGCAGTCTTTAGGTTTACCAGGAAGGTGGTCACAGCAAGTGACGGCAGGGTCTCCAGGCAGGCTGGCAGGAAACAGGCGGGTGCTCCCAGGTGAGCGGGCAGACAGACGAGGCAGGTAACTGGCAGGTAACTGGTGGGCACTCCCAGGTGAGCAGGCTGACGGACACAGCAGGTAACAGGCGGGTGCTCCCAGGTGAGCGGGTAGGCCACTGGATTAATTTGCTTGAGAATTTCGAAAGGGCCGATGAAGCGAGGACCTAACTTATAGGAGGGTATCTTGAGCCGCACATGTTTGGAGGAGAGCCAAACCTTGTCTCCCGGACGGAATTGAGGCGGATCCAGACGTCTCTTATCAGCATATCTCTTCATCCGCTCGGAGGACTGAAGAAGTGCGGACCTAGTACTCTCCCAAATGGTAGAAAACTCGCTGACAAGAGACTCCACGGCAGGATTGTCCACAGAAGCGGAGACGGGAAACGGAATCCGGGGGTGTTGGCCATAGACAATAAAGAACGGGGACTTGGAAGAGGATTCGCTCTCGTGGTTATTATAAGAGAATTCCGCCCAAGGAAGGAGGTCCACCCAATCAGAATGGTGGGCATTAACAAAGTGCCGGAGGTAGCTGGTAAGGATCTGATTGATCCGCTCCACTTGACCATTGGACTGAGGGTGGTAAGCGGAGGAGAAGTCCAGGGTGACGTCCAGCAGTTTACATGTGGCCCTCCAGAAGCGTGAGGTGAACTGAACCCCTCGATCCAACACGATGTGGAGGGGTAGTCCATGGAGACGGAAGATATGGCGGATAAAGTCCATAGCTAGCTCAGGTGCAGACGGGAGACCAGGAAGGGGAATGAAGTGAGCCATTTTAGAAAAGCGGTCCGCAACCACCCAAATGACAGTACACCCGGCCGAAACAGGGAGATCGGTAATGAAGTCCATAGCGATGTGTTGCCACGGGGCAACAGGTACGGGAAGCGGCAGGAGATGACCGGCTGGTAAGTGTCTGGGAACTTTGTTGCGGCCACAAGATGAACAGGCAGAGACGAAGTCTACCACATCCTTACGCAGGGTAGACCACCAGTAATGTCGGGAAATGAGCAGAAAAGTCTTCTTTTGGCCGGCATGGCCAGCTAGTTTAGAAGAATGACCCCAGCGAAGAACCTTCTCATGGTCAGGAACCGCCACGAACGTCTTGCCGGGTGGAAGACGAGTCAAATCCAAGGGGGCCACATTCATCAACTTGGAGGGGTCGATAATGTGCATAGGCTCCTCCTCTTGGTCGGAGGACAGGAAGGATCGAGACAAGGCATCAGCTTTGACATTCTTGTCCGCCGGGCGGAAATGAAGGATGAAATCGAAGCGGGCAAAAAACAAAGACCACCGGGCCTGACGTGGATTAAGTCTCTGGGCATTTTGGAGATATGCCAGATTTTTGTGATCCGTGTAGATGATCACCGGGTATAGAGCCCCTTCAAGCAGATAGCGCCACTCCTCCAGTGCCAATTTGACGGCCAGCAGTTCTCGGTCTCCAAAAGAATAATTGCGCTCAGAGGAGAAGAAGATTTTGGAGAAAAAGCCGCAGGTCACCATTCTCCCGGATGAAGACTTTTGGGTGAGCACCGCTCCGGCTCCAGAGGAGGAAGCATCAACCACCAGGTAGAACTGTTTGTTGCAGTCCGGACGGTGCAGCACAGGGGCAGAGGAGAAGGCTTGCTTCAGGGAAAGGAAGGCCTCCTCAGCTTCGGGTGGCCATACCTTGGGATTTGCTCCCTTACGGGTGAGCACAGATATGGGAGAAGTCCGAGACGAGAAGTGTGGAATGAAGAGACGATAGTAATTAGCGAAACCCAGGAATCGCTGTATCGCCTTCAACCCCTCTGGACGGGGCCACTTTAGGACAGCAGAGAGCTTCTCGAGATCCATTCGCAAGCCTGTTGGGAGATAACATAGCCCAGGAATGGAAGAGAGGTCTGCTCAAATAGGCACTTCTCGTATTTGGCATAGAGGTGGTTGTGCCTGAGCCTAAGCAGGACCTGATGAGCATCCCTCCGGTGTGTGGGAAGATCCGGAGAGAAGACCAAGATGTCGTCCAGGTATACCACCACGCAGGAGTAAAGAAGGTCACGGAAGATGTCGTTGACCAGTTCTTGGAAGACGGCGGGAGCATTGCAGAGGCCGAAGGGCATCACACGGTACTCATAGTGTCCGTCCCAGGTATTAAATGCCGTTTTCCACTCGTCTCCTTGACGGATACGGACCAGGTTATACGCTCCACATAGATCCAGCTTGGAGAAGATCCTGGCGCCTTTAAGGCGATCAAATAACTCGGAGATGAGCGGAAGAGGGTATTTATTTTTAACCGTGATCTGATTGAGTCCTCTGTAGTCAATACAGGGGCGTAGCGAGCCATCCTTTTTTTTGACAAAGAAGAATCCGGCTCCAGCCGGGGAAGTAGACTTCCAAATGAATCCCCTAGCCAGATTCTCCTCTATGTACTCGGACATGGCCTGGGTTTCAGCCGCAGATAACGGATAAATACGCCCACGGGGAGGAGTGGCGCCAGGTACCAGGTCGATCGGGCAATCATATTGCCTATGAGGTGGCAATGTCTCTGCTTCCTTTTTACCGAAGACGTCAGCATAGGGCCAGTAAGGAGCTGGAAGACCGGGTAAATTAGCTGTGGTAGGTGGTGGACGAACCGGACGAACCGGAACCAGGCAGGTCTTATGGCAGGCCGGCCCCCACCGGAGTACTTCACCGGAATGCCAGTTCAACACGGGTTCATGTGTCTGGAGCCAAGGTAGGCCTAGCAATAGGGAGTGGGAGAGTCCGGATAGCACAAGGAAGGAGATTACCTCAGAGTGCAGCATTCCCACCTGCAGGGTTATGAGTTCCGTGATGAGCAGGATGGTCACCGGAAGGAGTCTTCCATCCACGGAGGCGACTGACAATGGTTCAGCCAGAGACTTGGTGGGAATACGGTATTTCTCAACCAGGGACTGGGAGATGAGGTTTCCAGCGGATCCAGAATCCAGGTGGGCGAGTTCAAAGTGACGGTTCTCTCCCCAGGAGATAGAGACAGACAAAGTCAGGGTTGGAGATGACTTACTTTTGTCTAGGGCGACCTCTCCGAGCGGTCCTAGACACTGGAGTTTCCCGGCCTCTCCGGACAGGAACGGATCAGGTGCTCCTTACTGCCACAATAGAAACAGCTCCCCTCGGTTCGGCGTGACTCTTGGTGAGATTTGACCATCTTGGTCTGGTCGATCTGCATGGGCTTGGGTGAGTGCGCCCGGGAAATGACAGAAGAGGAGACAGGTCTCTGGAAAGTAGGAGCAAGGCGGGGAAACTTTCTCTCACGGGTGGTCTCTTTGGTGCGCTCTTGAAACCGGATGTCAATCCGGGTAGCCAGCGACCCCAGGTCATCCAGGGTGGTAGGAATGTCCCGACCGGCGAGCTCATCTTTAATCCGACCGGAAAGACCCTCCCCGAAGATGGACACCAGGGCCTCGTTATCCCAGGCAAGCTCAGAAGCGAGGGTGTGGAACCATATGGCATATTGGCCCACGGAGAGACTCCCTTGGCGGAGACGTAGCAGAGAGGAGGCAGATAAGGTCTTACGTCCCGGTTCATCAAAGACTCTCCGGAAAGCAGTGAGGAAGGACGACAGGTCGGACACCAGGGGGTCCCCTCTCTCCCACAGGGGGTTAAGCCATGCCAGTGCCTCCCCAGTGAGATGGGACATGATGAATGCCACTTTGGCCCGGTCGGAGATAAACTGATGAGCCAAGAGTTCAAAGTGCAGGGTGCACTGGTTTATGAAGCCCGAGCTTGAGCAGGGTCGCCTCCGAAACGAGGAGGTGCAGAAAGCCGGGATCCGGGGCAGGATGCCATGGTATTGGTGGGCAGCGGCGCTGTCGGGGTGCGAGTCGTGCAACTAGCGGTGGTTGCTGGTGGAGTAGTCAGTGTGTCCAGGCGGGAGTTGACATTCCGCAGGTGGTTCAGGATGGACTCCTGCTGGGATCTCTGACGGGAGACTTCATGGAATAGGTCAGAGAGTGAGGGAGCTTGGGTGCCACCGGGTTCCATGGCCCTAGCAAACTGTTACGGGTCCGGGTGGTGGAACCTTTGTGCCGAGGTGCAAGGAGGGACCCAGAGGGGCGTGACTAAGTATCCACCCGAACCGACCCTGGTCGTACGGCAGCAAACAACACCGTGACCAGGGAGGATCCGGGCTGAGGGACCAGGTGCTACTCTGGGGACGACCTTGTAAGAGAGCAGGTGGCTCCCACGAGTCAGATGGCTGGGACTGACCAGTATGGCGGATGGATACGGCAAGCAGGCAGAAGTCTCTGGTAGCTGACGGGTGGACACAGTTCGAGAAAGCCGGGCAAGTAGCAGTCTTTAGGTTTACCAGGAAGGTGGTCACAGCAAGTGACGGCAGGGTCTCCAGGCAGGCTTGCAGGAAACAGGCGGGTGCTCCCAGGTGAGCTGGCAGACAGACGAGGCAGGTAACTGGCAGGTAACTGGTGGGCGCTCCCAGGTGAGCGGGCTGACGGACACAGCAGGTAACAGGCGGGTGCTCCCAGGTGAGCGGGTAGGCAGACGAGGCAGGTAACTGGTGGGCGCTCCCAGGTGAGTGGGCTGACGGACACAGCAGGTAACAGGCGGGTGCTCCCAGGTGAGCGGGCAGACAGCCAAGGCAGGTAACAGGTGAGCGCTCCAAGTGAGCAGGCTGGCAGGCTCGGCAGGTAACGGGCAGATAACAGGCTGGCAGGCAGGACGAGGAGTCAGGCTAGCAGCGGGACCTGAGGGCTGAAGCAAAGATCAGACATAGTGCAAACAACTTTGCTCCGGCACCTCCATTTTGGAGGAGGTGCCTTATATATGGGAGGTCCTCCGGCAATTGGCCGGGGACTCCATAGGACGGCGCTCGCGGTCCCTTTAAGAGAGGGCGAGCAGCGGGGAGAGAAGCGCTGGAGGACGCCGCGCCAGGAGCGGGGAGGTGAGAGGGACGGCGTCTCTGCCTAGCAAGGGGCAGAGACGCCGATGCTACACTGAGGAGAGGAATAATGGGGTTGATGGGACTGGGGAGAGCAATAATGGGGTTGATGGGTCTGGGGAGAGGAATAATGGGGTTGATGGGGCTGGGGAGAGCAATAATGGGGCTGATGGGGCTGGGGAGAGGAGTGATGGGGCTTGGGATAGGAATAATGGGACTAATGGGGCTGGGAAGAGCAATAATGGGGCTGGGGAGAGGAATGATGGGGTTGATGGGGCTGGGGAGAGGAATAATGGGATGGTGGGGCTAGGGAGAGCAATGATGGGGCTGGGGAGAGGAATGGTGGGGCTGGGGAGAGCAATGATGGGGATGGTGGGGCTGGGGAGAGCAATGATGGGATGGTGGGGCTGGGGTGAGCAATAATGGGGCTGATGGGGCTGGGGAGAGGAATAATGGAGTTGATGGGGCTGGGGAGAGGAATGATGGGATGATGGGGCTGGGGAGAGCAATAATGGGGCTGATGGGGCTGCGGAGAGGAATGATGGGGCTGGGAAGAGCAATAATGGGGCCGATGGGGCTGGGAAGAGCAATAATGTAGCTGATAGGGCTGGGGAGAGCAATGATGGCAATGGTGGGGAAGGGGAGAGCAATGACGTGTTGCTGGGAGAGAGCAATGATGGGGGTGCTGGGAGCGAGCAATGATGGGGGTGCTGGGACAAAGCAATGGTGCGGGGCTGGGAGAGAGCAATTATGTGGGGCTGGGAGAGAGCAATGATGGAGGTGCTGGGACAGAGTAATGATGGGGGTGCTGAGAGGAAATGAGGGGGTGCTGGGAGAGCGCAATGATGGGGGTGCTGGGAGAGAGCAATGATGGGAGGGCTGGGAGAGAGCATTGATGGAGGTGCTGGGACAGAGCAATGATGGGGTTCTGGGACAGAGCAATGATGGGGGCTGGGAGAGAGCAATGGTTCTGGTGGTGGGACAGAGCAATGATGCGGGTGCTGAGAGAGAGCAATGATGGGGGTGCTGGGAGAGAGCAATGATGGGGGTGCTGGAAGAGAGCAACGATTAGGGTGCTGGAACAGAGCAATGACGGGGGTGCTGGGAGAGAGCAATGAGTGAGGTGGTGGGAGAGAGCAATAACGAGGGTGCTGGGAGAGAGCAATGATGGGGGTGCTGGGAGAGAGCAATTATGGGGGTGCTGGGAGAGAGCAATGATGGGGGTGCTGGGAGAGAGCAATGACGAGGGTGCTGGGAGAGAGCAATGATGGGGGTGCTGGGAGAGAGCAATTATGGGGGTTTCACTTTGCTTGTACTGTGAAGCCTTGTATGTTTTCCGTGTGCACATAGCCTTACAGTTAATTGGGGAGAGTCACAGAGACTGAATAATTTATATTATTGGCCGGTGCAGATTATAGTTAATGGGGGGCACAGTGCTGCTTATCACTTTATATTTTAATTACTAAGTGGCTAATAGTATATTAATGGGGGTGGGGTTACATATCTGTATTCGAGGACGCAGTGTGGGGGAGACACATGTATGCATACAATGTATGACCTTGTTATTTTCTAGGCTGGAGATCATCGTGACAAGATGAGTCATGGCTGGGAGATATGACATGAAGGTCTGACCAGATGGAGAAGAAGCAGCAGAAACCGACTCTGATCAGACGAGACGCCAGCGGTAAGTGCCTGGATGTAAATATTATTCTGTATCTGCACTGTGTGACTTGGAGTGATAATGTTATCTGAAAAATCCCTTAGGCTGCATTCTCACATTTGTGTGAAATGTCCGTGTGCTGCCAGATCTTTTTATCGGATGGTCCACGGACCAGAGTTTTATAGATCCATTCACACATCCATGAAAATCACGGATCTGAGAATGAGATCTAAGAGGGTCAGAGAATGTCCTGTTCTGATCCGATTTTGAGGATTAGAATAGGACATGCTCAATGAGTCAGTAAAACAGGGCAGCACACCGACACTGCACACAGATGCAGGAATGTAGCCTGTACTCACTAATTATGTATAGCACCATCCTTAGTTATATAGTTTCCTCTTTTATTATGTATAGCGCCGTCCCTTATTATGTACCATCCTCTCTAGCGGCTCACAGTTGGGGGATCATACTGTGTTGGGGTCAGCATACTTTACCCTGGGAGTTGAGGTGGGGTACAGTAGGGTCATTATACTGTGCATGTGGAGGAATTCACCATAGGGGTTTCATACTGTGTTTGGGGGCCCTTTTATTGGCATCACACTTTATGGGGCAATGAAAGAGAGATCTAGGACGTCAGCAGGAGGAAAATTACTATGTAAAGGATGGAAAGTTGTGAGATCTGATCTTTGGTGACCCCGACAATTATTTACATTTTTTTTTTGGGGGGGGGCCCATTTAGAGCTTCTGCTATGGGGCCCCATGATTCCTATGTACGCCCCTGCTGGTGCTAGCAGTGTCCTTATGTGGGGCTGCATGAGCTGCTGGTGTCGGGGCTACATTTAATTGATGGTATCATGAATTCACAGATGTTCTGCTCTATAGTGAAAGAGAAGATGCCACCATCACTCTGTCCCCTTGGTAGACGAGCACTTTTCCAACATGACAGCGATCCAAAAGTCACATCTGTTGTATTTCTGAAGAAAAGGGTGAAAATTACTCAGTAGCCTAGTGTCTCCTGATCTGAACCCAACCGAACACCTATGAGGAATTCTGAAGAGACAAGTTGTCATCACTCTCCATCCAGCATCCAGGCTCTAAAATACGTTTTTGAAGAACAGAAAAAAACAGATGTTTGCAATATGTCGCCAACTTGTTTATTCCATGCCTAAAAAAACTTGGTGCTGTCCTCAAAAATCATGGAGGTCATACAAAATACTAGATGTTGTAGTTTTTGATGTTGGGTGTATTCATTTTTGCATGAACTAATTTAAGTAAAACTGAAGATTTTGCAATAAAAAATGTGTGTTCAGTGGGATATTGATTTACTTTTCAAAGGGGGTGTCCTTATTTATGCTGATCACTGTACATATATTGTGAAGACATGAGGTCTTCCGTGGGCATAATACTACTCAGACTACACAGGGTGAGGTTAAAACAGTGTGTCAATACTTTATTGAACCACTAAACAGACAATAAACATATAGAACAGTCCCAGCAAATACCAAAGATGGAGCAAAATTACACAGTCTCACCCTTCCGCTGGCCCACTGGGAATAGAGCAGCTGCGACTTTGGGACTTCCAGGGTCAACTACCTCAATAAGTGGCCCTCTTCTTTGGGTGGACACCCACAGAGAAGAGGTAGCAGCAAGCTTAGGAAGCTGACGGTCCAATGGGGTAGGTGGCCTGGAGATTCTAGGGTCCTACCCTGGCTTCTCCAAACATATCCATGGAACCAGGGGATCGGATGGTCCCAACCTTGCTACCTCAAACATCTCCATGGTACCAAGTGACGGGAGAGTCCCAACCTGGTTTCCCCCAAATGTATCCATGGTTTCTGTGATAGCCAAAGGAGCAGATCTGCATTCCTTCAGCTGGCCCTGGGGTCCCCTAAGCTGAAACCAGATAATGTCACATCTGTATCCCTCTTGACGGAGCCATGTGTCCTGGTTGCTGTTCTGAAGAGTCCCTCTGATTCCAAGAGTCTCTGTTGGCTTTCATTTTGTATAGGTGTTTATCATCATTCATTGAGCGGGGGAGGGGGTGGCAGGGGCTCAAGTCTCATTGTTTGAACATTTAATCATTTTGCATATTTTGGCTTCCAATACTCGGCAAATCAACAAGCTAGCTGGCCTGGTTCAATATGTAATTAGCATATTACGAAACAGCATTATTCAATGACCCTGTGCAAAGATAACAGTACAATAAACTGTAGGAGCTGATATAAGATGTAAATAACAGCCATTCATCAATAAACACATATTAACTCAAGTGATCGACATTTAGGTTTATACAAATAATAGTCTGTGTTGAGCAACCAAATTCAAAAGTCAACATAAAGGTGTATGGCTCCTGGCCTACTGAATGTATGTCTGGCATAATAAAGAAGAAAAGCTGTGTTGTCACATATATGTTTTAGAAATTTTCAAGAACAGCTGTCAAAAGTTTGGTGAGGGACCTTACTCATTGCCCAGAGCCCCAGCTTTTTATAAAGTCAGATATTGTTCCCACTATACTCCTTTATGAAGTAAATGAACAATGACAACTTCAAAAAATTCACTCTCCATTTCATGGTCAATGATACAGGCGAGAACGTCATGGTCAAGTTCGTAACTCAACAGTAGAGAACTTTACACTCCTGTATGTTCACGTGTTGACAGGCTTGTCAAATTGAGCTTTCCAAATCTGAGGTTATGGAGAGAAAGTCATGGGTGATATAAAAATCCAGTACAATATATCACAGTAGTCTTTAAATGAAGCAAACAATTTTCAGATTATTTTTATGCGTCATTTTTTTTTTGCATTTTTGTTGCACTTTTTTAAGCTAAAATTAAGGCTCCTCTTAATCCAAGAGAATCAATACAATCGGAAACAATTATATATATAAAAAAAAACATTTTGGTGGAAGTTTTTAATGTGTATAAATGGCAGAATTTTGTCGCGAACTGATAAATTGGTATGTAACGGTCATAAATCAGTATCATTAAGGAGAATGTGTTGTATAGAAGAAGCAGCAGTAGCTTGCAAAATTATCAAGCGTATGCGAATGGCTAAAGTGTGTATAAATAATGACTTTCCAGAGCAAAATACAAGGTGTTGCAAAAAGTCTTAAAGGAAATCTGTCAGCAGGTGTTTGTTTTGTAATTTGAGGGCAGCATGAGGTAGCAGCTGAAACACAGATTTCAGGGATGTGTCTCTTATTAGGCTGGGTGCTTTTGTTTCCATACAATGAAGGTTTTATCACCAGAAGATTATCACTGTCTGGACCACAGTGCACGTGAGCCCTGGTCTGACCACACCCCCAACTCTGATAAGCAGGTCACTGTCAATAGACAATGTACACAGTGAGCCTGTTGTAGGAGAGGGCAGCTTTCTGAGCTCTGCTACATGCTACATCTAAGAAACCTGATTGTGTCACAACTGCAGCACTCAGTAAACTAAGTGATCCATCAATGAAATCAGGGTCTCTTTTCCTACATTATGCTGCTCTCAGACGAGGTAGCAAAAAACAAATGACAGATTCTCTTTCAAGAGTACCATACGTTTCATTTTTATTTCATAACTCACAAATACACATAAAAATAAGAATTTTTGTAATATATCTTATCAGAGAAATCTGCTTCTTTCTCCTCCTTAATTCATGGGTGAAATCTGTATTCAGTGAAGACAGATTTTCCTATTACTGAGATAGGAGATGACAATTAGTGCTTGTAAAAGGAGGGAGGAGCTAGAGGCCAACAGACATTCTTCTGCAAATTCATAGAGCTTTATGAGCACCAACTATGATTTATGATCATAAGAAAGTTTAGCTCTCTTTTTATGTAATTTGTTGTGATAACTCTGCTCAAAGGAGATGAAATGAAAGAGTTTCAAATTCCCGACAGAACGAATTCACTAATGGAATTCTCAGTTATTCTTATTGTGCAGCCAGCAATGAGCAAGGAAACAATCAGCCTTACAGGAAATGTGTCACTATCTACCTAAACTGAAAGCTCATTGTGTAGGGACAAAGACTCTGATTCCAGCAATATATCACTTACTGGGCTGCTTGCTATAGTTTTGGTAAAATCACTGTGTGGTGGCTTGGTTTGAAGATTCAATATAGTGACATCTGGCTTCGTGGTAGGTTCTCATATCGGCTGTGCTATTGCCCTTTTCTTCCCTGTCCTTATTCTAATGGTTCCTATTGCTTTTATTTTTCCTTTCTGGGTTTGCTCCTCTTCAGGTGTTTCCTATTGTCCCATTTTGGTTGCCCTATCATATTCTGGGTTGGGCTATATATATTCTCCATTCACTACACTTCCTTGCTGGCTATACTTTTAAGTGGATTAGTGCTATGGAGTTCCAGCTCTTGAACGAAGGGATTTTCCCTGCTTGGCAAATGCCATGTGTATTTCTTCTGTGTGTTTGTTTGCCTGCCTTCCCAGCACCTTTCCTTTCTCCTTAGTTAGGATGGTGGGAGATTATTCTTGTTTTATTTATTATTCTACTTAGTTCTCCTTATTTCCCCTTCATGCACATGCTTTAATTTTCCTCACCCTGGGTCCTCCTATCCCTCTGCACACTTTCCCTCTCCTGGGTAGCTGAGCACAGCAACCTCCCCTCTGGTTCCACAGGAAGTTCGAATAACCCCTCGATGGCCTTTTAGGGAGCCAGGGCCGAGATGATGTTTTTAGTTGTTTAGGGACAGGTAGGGTGTGAGTGCGCCTTCTCTGTGTTGTAGGCTTTATTATTCCCATTTCCCATGTATGAGTGACTTACGTGAATGACACTGTATTATCACCATAAGATTATAAATAAAGGACTAGCAAACCTGCTGCCGTGTAATCCAACCATGCCCTCCCAGCCCCCCACTGATGGCAGCTTGGGGTGTGGGGCGGGGTTATACATAGCTCAGTGCTCAATGAACTGATAAATATGCAGCTGAGAAAACAGGGATTTTATCAAAACTACAGCAAGCAGCCCAGCAAGTGACACATCATTAGAGTCAGGGTCTCTGCCTCTACATCATGCTGTAGGAAATAGTAAAGCAGTCTAGTAAGAGTGCTAGGGCACAGAATCCACAAGGACAAGGTAATAAAATAACAGACCTTTTATTTCACCACAACGCGTTTTGGTAGCGGCCTGCTACCTTCCTCAGGCAGTATAATAGTAGGAAGGGGAAGTGACACATTATACACAGAGGATGCTGTGAGATAATCCAGTGCTTTTTTTCTATTGGCTGTTACTTTTATATAATGTGTCACTTCCCCTTCCTACTATTATACTGCCTGAGGAAGGTAGCAGTCCGCTACCGAAACGCGTTGTAGTAAAATAAAAGGTCTGTTATTTTATTACCTTGTCCTTGTGGATTCTGTGCCCTAGCGCTCTTACTAGACCACTTTTATATTTCCTATTACTGTGTCCTTGGTGTGAGGGTATACGGCAGGAGCTGCTTCGGGTCGTTGTCTACCTACCATCTAATTTTGAGGACCAGCGGTGACGTACTTCCGGGTAGTATCATCGCGTGACCGGTTTGAAGATCATGTGACAGGAGTCAGGAAAGACCCCGCACTGTAGTGGCAACGCTGAGCCTCCGTTGATGAGCGACTAACCGGGGTTGTGCAGGGGTGCATAACCCTAGGAGGTGAGAGGCCATTTTTCTCTTTTATCGCTGCTATTTAACTGACCACTAGGTACTAGTGTTGAGTGAGCATGCTCGACACTACTTGGTAATCGCCCGAGCATCTCACTACTCGGGATGTTCAGCGAGCACCGAGCATTTCCGGGATACTCGGGCGGGAGCTCGGGTCTCCGCCCTGCATGTTTGGCGCTCTTTACAGAGCCAATGAACATGCAGGGATTGCCAGCCAGTCACTGTAATGCCGCAGCCATGTTGGTTGTGGGCATTACAGTGATTGGCTGGCCGCACAGCGTCACCTCGAGTATTTAAAAGCGGGCGCCGCCATCTTGGACACAGTCACTCCGGATCAGACAGTGTAGGGAGAGTGCTGCTGCTGAGCTAGGGAGAGATTTATACTGTGAAATAGGTAGTGTAGGGTCTCTAAAGCCTGCCAAATCAAACAAACAGTCCTTCTGAGGACTAATATCCATCCCAGATATCAGGCAGGCAGACAGGCAGGCTGTATAGGAGATGCAGTGGTTATACCAAAAAACACTGCATTACAGTCTTGTGTGCTGCTACTGCTCAAATTGCTAGACTTAGCCCCAGGTCTCAGGGGCCAGGCAAAATCCTTTTTTTTTATCTAAATCCTCTTTTTTTTTTTTCCACAGTCAGACTGTACAAATACCCGTCTTATTAACCTTATGTTCCTTAACATATTTCACAGGAAAACAGTTTCAGTTTAGTTTTTGAACGTTTTATTGTGAGCCCGTAAAAGTGGCTTAATACCTCTTACCACGTTGTTGACAGCAGTGACCTGGGGGTCATAAATGCTTCCTGGGGCGATCCCCATGCTGTCCCCATGTCATTTGAGCACTGTCACTATAGTTTTGGGCACTGTCACTATAGTTTTGGGCACTTTTTAGGCTTTTTACAGACTGCCGGGGCTGCCGTCGCAAAAATGCTCGGGTCTCCCATAGACTAACATTGGACTTGTTGCTTGGGTTGAGCATCCGAGTATCACGGTGAGCTCGGCCCGAGCTTCGAGCACCCGAGCATTTTAGTGCTCGCTCAACACTACTAGGTACCTCTTATTGCACTTCTCTCCCTCTCTTCTACACCATGCTGCTCTCAGATGGGTAGCCAAAATGTTGTGACAAATTTCCTTTAATTGCAAAATTTTTAATTGGATCAATTTTCGACAAAAAAAAAATCATGGCCAATTTTCCATTCATTAGAAGTAAGGGTAAAGCAAAAAAGCAAAAAAACAGCTGTAATTGGTTAAAGAACTGAAAAAATAGAAGGAAATTCACTATAAATTACTACTAGTTAAACCTTGTCCCCTACTGCAGAACTACTTTATACAGTATATAGCGTATACTTACCATCAGTCTTCTGCCTCTCGTCACTCCTTTTACAGAAATTTACTCTCAGCTTCCCATCGTTATTGGCTTTTCAATCCCTAATTTTCACTTGAGTTTCGAGCCTGTTTGAGTTAGTTAACATTTCTGAAAGAACACATGGCACCGCTCCAAAGTTATATAACTTTTGGCAGCTGAAACGTTTCTTCAGCTCTCAGCAGCTCTTGCAGAACACAACCTTTAGGAGGAATCAGTAAGGACCCAATAAGAGATTTTGAAGTGGGGCTTTTACTTAATTTAAAGCCCTTCACGGCCCGGCCAAGTCCTGGAGGAAGGCTGCAACGTTGGTCATTTATTGAGAAGCTGGGAGAACGGAGATAAAAGCTCTTGATTAGAATCCTTAGAAAGCTGAGCGGGAGAATTAGCACATTTTCATCTTATCCAGGAGAAGCTGAGAAATAGAATAATAGTCAGGAATATTTATGGCTGTAATAATGGTTCAGTATCCAGAGCTCAGAAGAAGAAACAGCAACATTAATGGATCAACTAAAAGCAGCAATTTTCGCCAACAGCACACAGCGGAGAAAGGATTGTAATTTACAGATATAAACACACGATGTGTTAAAATTACACCCCGAGATATGGCAAATTTTGTCATGCACAGTGCAAGGTGCTGCCTAACTACAACTTAATAATAATAATAATAATAATAATACATGTGACGCGCCCAGGGGATAGGGATGACTACTCGGCGCCCGGGCCCTGCTGTTAGTTTTGGGGGATGTCGCGGTGGCCGGCTCCTGGGCCCGTACCCTGGGGTCACTCTTAAAAGCAAGGAATAATGGGGAAAGTAAGTAGGATAGGGGAAATGTTCGTGACGCCACCCGTGGTGTCTGGTGAGGGTCACCAGCGCTGCTACAGTCCTCTGAGGCCGGTGGTCAGGCAGCTTAGTTAGTGCGGCTCCCCACAGGTGGAGCGGGGCCTCAGGGCAGCATGGGTAAAGGGATGCAGGATAGAGCGTTGACGGGTGCAGAGCCGAGGAGGAAAGAACAGACAGAGGCAGTATTTGAAGTCATCCAAGTCTTTACTCACGGTGGTGCTTTCTCAGCTCAGAGCTTCTCTCTGCTGTCACACGGCGAGCTGCGACCGCCAGGGTGGGGTTCAGCACACTGCAGGTAGTTCAGGAGCGCATGACAGGACCCCCCGCTCTAAAGTGTTCCTCTCCTGTTGTACTTCTCCCGCCTTGTGTCCCCCACTGTGTCCCGTACGGGTACTGCGATATCCTTGATGGGTAGCGTATAGCTCCCAGACCGACTGGGTGCCCTTCTTGGTGACTGGTGGTGTGAACGTGGCATAAAGCCGGGTTCCTCTGGATAAACTCAGATTAGGGAATACAGGTGGCGACTCTGCTCCGTCCATATCCCCCTGGGATCCACATAAACCTTCGGACTTTTCCGACAGAGACGTGAAGTGCAAAGTCAGATAATCAGGGACCGGTACCCCCTCTTGCGGCAGGGTCCCTCTGGCTGGGCCAGAATAAGGTATGCAGGTGGCGACTCCGCTCCGTCCGCACCCCGTGAGATCCTTTCGCCTGTGGAGCCTAACTCCTCTGCTCCCCTCCTGGGCCTTCTTGGTTGGACTCTGACCGGGGACAGAGCCGATTATAACTCTGCCCCAATCCCCCGTCTCGAGGTCTGAGACCGGGAACTGTGGACCCTGAGGCGACGGCAGCCTTGTATTGACCTGCCGTCCCAAAGACCCACGACTAAGGACCCGGTTATTAAAATGGCCTCCAGTTATATATGATTCTATTAAGTGCTAAAGTAAAGTGCTTCCTCCACCCTCACTCACTACATGGTTTCCCCTAACTTTGGTTCCCCCTAACTCCTCCATTCCGGCCCGAGGCAGCACTATGGTGCTTTTAGGCCCCCTACAGAACTAGAGTAGTGTAGTGTTGAGTGTATGGTTGAGGTCCTGTGTGGTGCTTCATCCTTGGAGAGGAGATACCACACCTCAATCTGAGGCGCAGTACCCCTGTGGTGACTGAACCCTCAGGGGCGCCACACATGCAATGCTGTTCTATCACGGGTAGAGATGAGTGGATAAATTCGAGTAGAATTGAATTCTACTCAAATTTTACAAAAATCAATATTTGGCAAAATGCCGCCATTTTTTCTGAACCGTAAAAAGCCATCAAATTGTAAAATAAAAATTCCCGATACTCACCTTACTGATCACTCCTCCGACCACCCCTCTATTCCTCAATGTGACCTGCCCAGTCCTCGTTGCATCTTCAGAATTCCCCGGGCTTCTCATGCTGGGCTGGGCATTCAGGTTTGATTAGGCTTGGAAGGGTTAAGTGCTTGCGCATGTGACGCGCCCCTGGGCCTTCTGTGTCGTGCGGCATCGCGTGCACGGGAGCTTACCCGGAGCCGGATCAGATGGGGGTAGTAGTCTCGTGGCGGTGACCCGGTCCGTGCCCAGGGAGTCAAACTAAGTGGCGAGTCTATTAGCAGTAGATGTTGGATGACTACGCCACCCGTTGAATGCAGCTTTGGAGCTGCCGCTGCAGGGCAGACCGCTGAGGCCGGTGGAAGGATGGTGCAGCGGGGATGGTATAACCCCCAACGGGAGGGGTATGGCCTCAGGGCAGCCGAAGTGGATGATGGGGGTAGCAGGAACCACTCAGAGACGATGCGTGTAGTTCAGGGTCTTTACTGGTGACAAAGATAGACCCTCCCGGAGTACTTGCTAGCGATCGGGGCCTGGTCAGTCCTTGAGCAGATGGGATCTCCCCTGGCCAGGCGGAGTTGTAGGCCTTCCCAGCTAACTGTACTCTTCTGGCTACCTTGCTAGAGGCGGGTAAAAGTAGCCCACGTCCCTTAGTGTACCGTGTGGTGCTCACCCGTATGGCCGGTGACTCGGGGCCTTCTAATGGCTTCCGCTCCACGATGGCGGTGCTGGTCCCACGCGTGTGACCGTGCCTTCGGGTTTCTGGGCCAGAGGACCTGCAATCCCCTGCCGGTCGGTTTCTGCTGCTGGGTAAGGATTAGTCCCCACAGCCTCGGACTCCGGGTCCGGTGATAACTTCTCAGTCAGGGCGAGCTCTGCAGCTGCCAGCCCCTGACTCCTTGTAGCACTGCTCCCACAGAGCTCCTGTTGTTTCTTCCTATGCTGCTTCTCTTCTCTACTCTTGTTCTCTCTCTCTCTCCTAACCCTGCCTCAGCCCCAGGTTTATATAGGGGAAGTTCTTCCCCTCCCAGGACTGGGCAGGAGGTGTGGCATGCATAAGATCCCTGACCAAGAGACCTCCCACCTGCTCTCAGACATAATATTGCTATTATTGTGGAGACCAGACCCCTGGGGTGCCACACATGCGAGACCAGGGGGCACAAGCCATGACGTCATGACTCCATGACCTTTGCTTGCACAGAACCCTCCCAGACAGGAGATTAGCTTTCAAAATATTCCAGCCTCTCCCTGCACTGCCATACACACCACCGGCCTATCAGAGGCCAGCAGTGTGCCCATCAGGGGCGGCGTATGGCAGTGTGCCATGCCGGGAAATCAGAATTCAACTGACGGCTCCTGCGCCGTCTATAGAAGAAGACTTTCGTGCGTCGTGAGAGTGGAGGAAAGGAAGAGGAATTGTTTTTTTTGTTTCTTTTAAATGTGTTGGAACATTACAGGAAAGGGCTTAGAATGGGGAACATTATACCAGGAAGGGACCCAGGATGGGGGATATTATTACTGGAAGGGGGGCCGGATGAGGGACAATATTACTGGAAGAGGCCAGGATGGGGGAACATTATAACTGGAAGGGGGCAGGTTGGGGGACATTATTATAGGAAGGGGTCAGGATGGGGGATAATATTTCTGGAAGCCGTCAGAATGGGGGACATTATTAATGGAAGGTGCCAGGATGGGAGACATTATAACTGGAAGGGGCCAGGATGTAAGACATTATTATAGGAAGTGGCCAGGATGGGGGACATTATTACTGGAAGGCGGCAGAATGGGGAACATTATTACAGGCAGGCGAAAGAATGGGGAAAATCCTTATATGGGGGGGGTGAACACATGCTTGTATCTTTATAAGATCTATAACACTGCATAGATCTGACCAATATGCATGTGTTAGTCCAGGTCCAAAATCTGCTCCAGTGCCCGGGCAAGATTCTAGTTATACCACTACTCCCTGAACTCGTCAGACTCGGTAATCCTGGCCCTCATGAGAGGACCGGTGAAGACAATGCGAGAAGCTGTAATCTGAAGATGCGACAAAGACCGGTCGAGTGACGGTAAGAAGAGGGGGGCGGTGAAGTGAGTATAAGTTCTTTTTTGTTTATACTTATTATGTTCATTATGCTCTGGGGTCTTGAGCGACCCCAGAGCATAATAAGGGACCTTAAATTTCAGGAGAATAACTTTTCCGCAATCAAATTTCCCAGGAAAATCGGGACAAACTGTTTGAATTTTGCCTGATCTGCTCATCTGTAATCAGTGGTCAGCATGTTAGATAGCAGGAGGACTTGAGCAGATTGATGTACAGTGATGTTGGAAAGATTCAGTATAGCTTGTTTTTTTATATACCTGTTCTTTCTTAGCTTAAGAGTCCAGTGGGTGGTCTTTATCAGAGATTCTTAGGAGTCAAGTGGGTGGTCCTATCAGTGATTAAAAGCAATCTCTCTATGAGTCCATCTACACAGACTAAATAAAACCAGCCACTAGATTGCTAAACATGGAAAGACCTGGAATTGAAATGAATAAAGGAACCAAAATGTCTGTCGGCAGCTTTCTAATAAAGAATGCAGGAGCATTCTTGTCAGGGCCAGGGCATATATAGAAATAATGGGGCTCCATAGAAAAGTCCTAATTGCCCCCCCCTCCATAAAAAATAAATCAATATTCAGCAGGGTCGCAGAAGAGCATATCTTACAAGTTTACGGCCCTTACAAAGTAATTTTGCCCCTATTGAGGCCTCCTAGTGTTCCCACGCACTAAGATACTTCTTTCACTGCCTCCATAAAGTATGATGCCAACAAATATACCCCCCAAACACAATAACATACTCCCACAGTGGATTACTGCATAGTACCCTGCACACGCACAGTAGGATGATCCTTCAGCACCTCACCACATAAAGTATGATGCCACATAGTGACCCAACACAATATGATGATCCCCTTAGAAACCTCCCAAACAGTAAGATGTCCCAGACAGAGGCCTCTACACAATATGATGGCCGCACACTGCATTCCACACAGTATGATGACCCTCTATGCAGTATAAAGGCCCTCCATATAGTATAGTGCCCCCCACAACCCTCCACACATTATGATGAGCCCAACACAACTGTCCACACAGTATGATGGCCCCCACAGAACCCTCCACACAGTACTGTATAATGACCAGTACACATTATAATGGCCTCCACATAACTCACCAAAAAGTTTAATGGCCCCCACATAGTCCTCCAAACAGTATAATTGTAACATCCCTGGCGGCGTGCTTGCATAGTGCACCACCTCCCACTTTGCTCCAGTTTATGCTGTGTGCATGTCTCTTGACTGACTGTTTAGGTCGGCGGCCCGGTTACTTCCTGATTCTTATAGCTGCTGTGGGCGCACCCCTAATGGGTCTCCAGCCTATTGCTGTGAGTCACTGGATATTTAAACCCCCCTCCACCCAGTAGGAGGTGCCTGAGCAACACTAACATTCAGTGTGCTCCTTGACTCTGAAGTTGCCAGGTCCAGTTCTGCTTCTTGTCTGTTTCCGCCATCTCTGGGGGCTACATACCCGGACCTGTTATCTGTGTCTTCTTGTCCGTTTCCGCCATCTCTGGGGGCTGTATACCCAGGCTCGTTCTTGTATCTCATTGCAGTAGCAGTTCCTGTCTGAACTGTATCCTAGCCTGTTACCTGTTTGTCTCTATGTCCGTACCTTCCCTTTTCCTGCAGTATCTGAACCTGCGCCTAACTCCTACTCGTTGTCTCTGTACTTCTGTTTGTGAGTTTTGTGTCCACTCGCTACTTCATAGGAAGTACCTTGTGTGTATCTGGTTCTGCTTGTCCCTTTTCCCTTCCTCTGTATCTCCTTGTATTTTCCAGTCTGTTCCATGTGAACAGAGCCCTTTCGTCTCTGCCTTCTCCACCGCACCTGCGGTTTCGCTCTGCTCTGTCTTGCTCACCGCACCAGCGGATTCTCTCTGCTCTGACTTGCCCACCGCTCCGGCGGCTTCTCTCTGCTCTGCCTTGCTCACCTCACCAGTGGTTTCTCTCTGCTCTGACTTGCCCACCCCTCCGGCGGCTTCTCTCTGCTCTGCCTTGCTCACCACACCAGCGGTTTCTCTCTGCTCTGACTTGCCCACCGCTCCGGCAGCTTCTCTCTGCTCTGCCTTGCCCACCGCTGCGGTGGTTCCGCTCTGCTCTGCCTTGTCCCCCGCACCTGCGGTTTCTCTCTGCTCTGCCTTGTCCACCATTCTGGCGGTTCCGCTCTGCTCTGCCTTGCCCACCGCACCTGCGTTTTTTGCTCCGCTCTGCTTGCTCATCACACCAGCAGTTCCTCTCTGCTCTGCCTTGTCCTCCGCTCCGGCGGTTTTGCTTTACTCTGCTTTGTCTACCGCATCTGCGGCTCTGTACCTGTCTCCCAGTCTGTACTGGACCCTATTAAGCCTGCGCTCCAACCTGCTAGTACCTCCCGGTCTGCACTCCAGCTTTGCTTGCCAGTATCTCCCTGTCTGCATACCGGCTGTGCTTGCCAGTGCCCACCTGTCTGTATACCAGCCGTGCTTGCCAGTGCCCACCTGTCTGCATACCAGCCGTGCTTGCCAGGGCCCACCTGACTGCATACCAGCCGTACTTGCCAGTACTCACCTGTCTGCATACAAGCCGTACTTGCCAATACCCACCTGCCTGTATGCCAGTCTAACCTGCCTGTTCCTGCATTCCCCGGTGTGGATCAACAAATGTGACCGGGGTTTGACCTGGAGTCACACCTGGTCCCTCTGCTCGGTTCCTCCTTGGTCCACGGAGTCGACTAAGCCGCCGTGCGACCTTGGTCGGATCGGGTTGATACTTAGTTACGCCCCTCCAGGCACTCCTCGGTTCATGGTACAGTGGGATCACTAATCACGCTCACGCTAGTCAGTCCGGGCGCGAGCGTAACAGTTTGCTCAGGCCATGGTTCCCGTTGAGCCCCACGGCCTTTCGCTCTCAGAGACATTTTGAATCCTTGTCTTGCGAATACGTGCACCAAGAAATTTTTTTTTCTCAAGCTATAGCCCAGGCGATTTATGCACCAGCCCAAATGGATCTATCAGCACTCGTTCCTGCGGATCCACCACAGTACTATGGGGATCCAAAACGAAGCCATGCATTTGTGGAGCAATGCATGCTGCATTTCAAGTTCTATGCTCACTATTTTCATACTGATCGGGT
This sequence comes from Phyllobates terribilis, assembly GCF_046119375.1. Classification (NCBI taxonomy): domain Eukaryota; kingdom Metazoa; phylum Chordata; class Amphibia; order Anura; family Dendrobatidae; genus Phyllobates; species Phyllobates terribilis. The sequence continues at coordinate 746,503,428 of NW_027362764.1, read as the reverse complement.
TAAAGTAGCATTCATGATGTCCTACCTAGCGGGTGATGCCTTGAAATGGATCACCCCCCTATGGGAAGCATGGGATCCTATCATCTTTGACCTGCAGGCCTTCCTGGTGGCCTTTCTAATGGTCTTCGATGACCCTAATCCTGAAGCCTCTTCTAAAGCTTCCCTTCCCAATATCCCGAAGCAGCCCCGATGGGTAATGTGTGTAGGTAGCCTACCAGTTCTCCAGCCCGAAGAGACTGCTGCCCACCCAGAATCCACACAGGATGACTATGCTCCACAGAATACTTCTCTTCCCAACCACAAGAGGCAGTCCAGATGTGCAAGGCGTAGAGGTAAACCGTCACGTCAGGTTCTGTCCTCCCAAAGACCTCCTGTTCCCCAGCCTGTAGAGGCAGCTTTCCGCACAGAATCCATGAAGGATGACTATGTTCGTCAGGCAAAGCAGAAGCCAGAACTCAGTCACAAAATCGGATTGCGGTCCCGCTGCGGTGATTTGGGACCCCCTGACGGTCTTTGTCCAGCGAAGGTTGGAGAATCCCAAGACATTAGGCCTGTAGGAGAGGCTGCCCTTGGCGTTAGTGTTTCCTCTCCACAGATGACCATGACTGTCTCCGTGGCAAGTGAAGGCCTCGGATTAACCGGAAGTTTCGGGCTTAAAGCCTTGAAGAGTCGGTGTCTGATTCCCGTCCGACAACTCCAGAAGCCGGTTTGGGCATTGTCAGCAGAAGGACGAGCCCTACTCAGAAACAGTCAAAATATGTCTGTACAAATTAAGCTCCAGATTGGAGCATTACACATGAAGAAGTTCACATTCCAGGTGCTGACTGGCTTACCCACAGGTCGTCCAGAGCTGAGAGATCTAGTGTCTGCTCAGGTCTGGAGATCCTGCATGGTGTATCTTGGGGGACTGCTGAGGTACAAGGGATGTCCAGTCCCCATATCTTCACGACAGTCAGCAGTTTCTTCTTCTTCTTCACCAGATCTGCTAGTCGCTGACTCGCTGTGCGCTGAAGTCTCCGAAGGAAGAGAAGCGGAGGCGATGTCTCCACACAGTCTCGACGATTGTACCAATGATCTGGCTTCAGGTACCGCCCCGCCTTACAGACATGTCATCTCTGAAAACAGTCTATAGATGGTCCTAAAGCAAGGACCCTCTGTCTCTAATAAATCTGGTCCTTTGTCCATCAAGGCGGTGTTTACCCCCGAGTCTCTGCACCCCTCCAACCAGGCGGAGGACCTCCAGTTGTCTCCTGAATTTCCCGGGTTGCTACCTGATAAAAGGAGAGAGACTTTCCTACACCCGGTACCTGGTACGCCGCCCACTTCATCCAGTAAGCTTGGCAAAGTGTACGTCAAGGCGGTGGTTACCCCCGAGTCTCTACATCCTTCCAACCAGGCAGAGGACCTCCAGTTGTCTCCTGAATCCACCAGGGTGCTACCTGATAACAAATGGAGAGAGACTTTCCTACACCCGGTACCTGGTACGCCGCCAACTTCATCCAGTAAGCTTGGCAAAGTGTACGTTAAGGCGGAGGTCACCCCCGAGTCTCTGCACCCCTCCAACCAGGCGGAGGACCTCCAGTTGTCTCCTGAATCTACCAGGGTGCTACCTGATAACAAATGGAGAGAGACTTTCCTGTGTGCTGTTCCTGGTACTTCACCCACTTCATCTGTTGCTGAGGATGGCTTGATAGGAGGAAGCATCCTGGTCACCAAGATGATGAGATCAGTTTCGTTTCCTCTAATGGACAGAAGAGGTAGTCCTCTTGAAGTGAAGGATTGGCCTCCAAATTCTCTGCAGAAGACCCTTGCAGGCTTGAAGAAGAGGGGGCGTAAAGGAGGGGGGTACTGTAACAACCCTGGCGGCGTGCTTGCATAGTGCACCACCTCTCACCATGCAAGACCGCAATCTTACCTGTCAATCCAGCCTACAAACCTTGCTCCAGTTCATGCTGTGTGCATGTCTCTTGACTGACTGTTTAGGGCGGCGGCCTGGTTACTTCCTGATTCTTATAGCTGTTGTGGGCGCACCCCTAATGCGTCTCCAGCCTATTGCTGTAAGTCATTGGATATTTAAACCCCCTCCACCCAGTAGGAGGTGCCTGAGCAACACTAAGATTCAGTGGGCTCCTTGACTCTGAAGTTGCCAGGTCCAGTTCTGCTTCTTGTCTGTTTCTGCCATCTCTGGGGCCTGCATACCCAGACCTGTTATCTGTGTTTTCTTGTCCATTTCCGCCATCTCTGGGGGCTGTATACCCAGGCTCGCTCTTGTATCTCATTGCAGTGGCAGTTCCTGTCTGAACTGTATCCTAGCCTGTTACCTGTTTGTCTCTATGTCCGTACCTTCCCTTTTCCTAGAAAACCGTTGCAAAGGACAAGCAGATAATATACATTTATATTTGTGTATATTCTTACTGATCCAATAGATCAACATAATGGAGTAAATGTATATCTGCTACTTAAATTGGTAGACCAATCGGAAGACAATAACAACAAAACCCAAAATAGTAGTAAATCCGACAAGAGGTCAATAAATTAAAAACAAATACCTTTATTACAAAAATGTGGGTACATAGTGGCAGAGAAAAGAGAGCGCACACACATACAGTCATGGCCAAAAGTATTGAGAATGAGACAAATAGTAATTTTTCCAAAGTTTACTGCTTCATTTTTTGTAATGGCAATTTGCATATACTCCTGAATGTCAAAGAGTGATCAGCTTAACAGCAATTACTGTACTTGCAAAGTCAATATTTGCCCAGAAAATGAACTTTAACCCCCAAAACACATTTCAACATCATTGCAGTCCTGCCTTAAAAGGAGCAGCTAACATCGTTTTAGTGATTGATCCATTAACACAGGTGTGGGTGTTGATGAGGACAGGGCTGGCGATCAATCAGTCATGATTAAGTAAGAATGACATCACTGGACACTTTAAAAGGAGGCTGGTTCTTGGTATCATTGTTTCTCTTCAGTTAACCATGGTTATCTCTAAAGAAACACGTGCAGCCATCATTGCACTGCACAAAAATGGCCTAACAGGGAAGAGTATCGCAGCTACAAAGATTGCACCTCAGTCAACAATCTATCGCATCATCAAGAACTTCAAGGAGAGAGCTTCCATTGTTGTCAAAAAGGCTCCAGGGCGCCCAAGAAAGACCAGCAAGCGCCAGGACCGTATCTTAAAACTGTTTCAGCAGCGGGATCGGACTACCAGCAGTGCTGAGCTTGATCAGGAATGGCAGCAGGCTGGTGTGAGTGCTTCTGCACGCACTGTGAGGCGGAGACTCTTTGAGCAAGGGCTGGTTTCAAGGAGGGCAGCAAAGAAGCCACTTCTCTCCAGAAAAAACATCAGGGACCGACTGATATTCTGCAAAAGGTACAGGGAGTGGACTGCTGAGGACTGGGGCAAAGTCATTTTCTCTGATGAATCCCCTTTTCGATTGTTTGGGACATCTGGAAAACAGCTTATTCGGAGAAGAAGAGGTGAGCGCTACCACCAGTCTTGTCTCATGCCAACTGTAAAGCATCCTGAAACCATTCATGTGTGGGGTTGCTTCTCAGCCAAGGGAATCGGCTCACTCACAGTCTTGCCTAAAAACACAGCCATGAATAAAGGATGGTACCAGAATGTCCTCCAAGAGCAACTTCTCCCAACCGTCCAAGAGCAGTTTGGCGCCCAACAATGCCTTTTCCAGCATGATGGAGCACCTTGCCATAAAGCAAAGGTGATAACTAAATGGCTCATGGAACAAAACATAGAGATTTTGGGTCCATGGCCTGGAAACTCCCCAGATCCTAATCCCATTGAGAACTTGTGGTCAATCATCAAGAGACGGGTGGACAAACAAAAACCAACAAATTCTGGCAAAATGCAAGCCTTGATTATGCAAGAATGGACTGCTATCAGTCAGGATTTGGTCCAAAAGTTGATTGAGAGCATGCCAGGGAGAATTACAGAGGTCTTGAAGAAGAAGGGGCAACACTGCAAATATTGACTTGCTGCATTAACTCATTCTAACTGTCAATATAACCTATTGATACTCATAATATGATTGCAATTATATTTCTGTATGTGATATAAACATCAGACAAACACTAATAAAAACCAGAGGCCAGCAGATCATGTGAAAATATAATTTTGGTGTCATTCTCAAAACTTTTGGCCATGACTGTATATCTAAATTATATCAAGTAATAATGGGAGGGTATATAGATAATAGCGACACCAGGACTAGATTAGACTCCAAATACACTCATGCATGCACATGGTATCCTAGGTCATGGGGGTGGATGAAGGACGCACCGAAACGCGCGTCGGGGTGGGTATCACACTGAGGAGCAGGTCTCTATATATACCAGGTATGAATGTATCTAATATAACATTACTGTTATTTGTTAATTAACCCATTTGGGTATAACACATCTTTTGATACACTCATGCATACTTAAAGGTAGTACCTGGGGATGCCTATATTGGCTAAATGCTTTCACAGGTTTGTATCCCTATATTACATGACCTAGGATACCATGTGCATGCATGAGTGTATTTGGAGTCTAATCTAGTCCTGGTATCGCTATTATCTATATACCCTCCCATTATTACTTGATATAATTTAGATATATGTGTGTGCGCTCTCTTTTCTCTGCCACTATGTACCCACATTTTTGTAATAAAGGTCTTTGTTTTTAACTTATTGACCCCTTGTCGGATTTACTACTATATTGGGTTTTGTTTTTCTTCCCTTTTCCTGCAGTATCTGAACCTGCACCTAACTCCTACTCGTTGTCTCTGTACTTCTGCTTGTGAGTTTTGTGTCCACTCGCTGCTTCATAGGAAGTACCTTGTGTGTATCTGGTTCTGCTTGTCCCTTTTCCCTTCCTCCGTATCTCCTTGTATTTTCCAGTCTGTTCCATGTGAACAGAGCCATGTCCTCTCTGCCTTGTCCACCGCACCTGCGGTTTCGCTCCGCTCTGTCTTGCTCACCGCACCAGCGGTTTCTCTCTGCTCTGACATGCCCACCGCTCCGGCGGCTTCTCTCTGCTCTGCCTTGCTCACCGCACCAGCGGTTTCTCTCTGCTCTGACTTGCCCACCGCTCCGGCGGCTTCTCTCTGCTCTGCCTTGCTCACCGCACCAGCGGTTTCTCTCTGCTCTGACTTGCCCACCGCTCCGGCGGCTTCTCTCTGCTCTGCCTTGCTCACCGCACCAGCGGTTTCTCTCTGCTCTGACTTGCCCACCGCTCCGGCGGCTTCTCTCTGCTCTGCCTTGCTCACCGCACCAGCGGTTTCTCTCTGCTCTGACTTGCCCACTGCTACGGCGGCTTCTCTCTGCTCTGCCTTGCCCACCGCTCCGGCGGCTTCTCTCTGCTCTGCCTTGCCCACCGCTCTTGTGGTTCCGCTCTGCTCTGCCTTGTCCCCCGCACCTGCGGTTTCTCTTTGCTCTGCCTTGTCCACCGCTCCGGCGGTTCCGTTTTGCTCTGCCTTGCCCACCGCACCTGCGGTTTTCGCTCCGCTCTGCTTGCTCACCGCACCAGCCGTTCCTCTCTGCTCTGCCTTGTCCTCCGCTCCGGCGGTTTCGCTTTACTCCGCTTGTCTACCGCATCTGCGGCTCTGTAGCTGTCTCCCAGTCTGTACTGGACCCTATCCAGCCTGCGCTCCAACCTGCTAGTAACTCCAGCTGTGCTTGCCAGTATCTCCCTGTCTGCATACCAGCCGTGCTTGCCAATGCCCACCTGTCTGCATACCAGCCGTGCTTGCCAGTGCCCACCTGTCTGCATACCAGCCGTACTTGCCAGTACTCACCTGTCTGCATACCAGCCGTACTTGCCAATACCCACCTGCCTGTATGCCAGTCTAACCTGCCTGTTCCTGCATTCCCCGGTGTGGGTCAACAACTGTGACCGGGGTCTGACCTGGAGTCACACCTAGTCCCTCTGCTCGGTTCCTCCTTGGTCCACGGATTCGACTAAGCCGCTGTGCGACCTTGGTCGGATCGGGTTGATGCTTAGTTACGCCCCTCCAGGCACTCCTCGGTTCATGGTACGGTGGGATCACTAATCACGCTCACACCAGTCAGTCCGGGCGCGAGCGTAACAATAATTACCCCCCTATAGCCCTCCAAACAGTATAAATGGCCCCCACAAAGTACTCATTGATTTAAAAAAAAAAAAATACTCACCTCTCCACGTCTCCCCGCTGTTCCGGTCTCTGTGTTCTGAAGCTCTGCATTTGTCGGCACAGTGGGCGTGATGTAGTTACGTCGTTGTGCTCGCTGCATTGAGATGTCAAAATCACAGGGAGAATGATGGAGGAGGAAGCTATTAGCTCCTTCCTCCATTATTGCTTTCAATTTTATCTGCGTCCAGGATGTGGATACAGTTGATAGTGTGATGCCCGGTGGAGGGGCCTGAAGCAGCCACTGGCACCAGACCCCCACCCTATAGCCTTAAGGGTCACATAGCGGCCGCTATTAGTGGTATGCCACTCTCTTGGATGGCTCTTGTGTATGGGAGAGCCTTCCAAGACAACTGCTAGCTAAACGATCGGCCAAAGAATCGCTCAGCCAACAGCCATTTGGTTTGTATGGCTGGTTTTACCCTTTTGGAGATTTGCAAAAATGCTGGCTCACGCTTCAAAAATAGTCCCAAATTTCAGATAGTAATTTGCCAAGTGTGAACGTACTAAAAAATAAACCAAAAAAAACACTAGAATCTAATAGTTACCCACCAGCAACATTCTACTGAGCATTTTGCGATCAAATCCTTGAGCACTTGACTTTCTGTATTGGTGACCACCACATTTTGTCTACATATAACGATTGTTGATTTCAGTAGTTGTTTTAGGATTATAGCGTAAAGGGAGAGTCAAACTCTGCCCCCTGGTTGAAAAACTATTCCATTTTAAAAATTTCTACAGCGCCCCCCTCACCTCCAGGCTTGCCACTATTGATGGGAAGAAAAATTCTTAAGGGAAGAAAACAACCAATCTCCCATTTTGGAAAATTAATTCACAATTTAATAGAATGGTCCAGAGGGTCCGGTGAAGAATTGTGTCTTTCTACTAAAGTTTTTTTCATATTTTATATATTTTGTGTTCAATAATATTTGTACTTCTTTTTCTTAATTTTTGATTTATAATAGTAATTATTTTAAATTGTAGTTTTAACCTTCATGTGATACAAAATGTATAATTCAGCATTTCCATTGTAAAATGATCCGTCTCAGTGGAGCTTCCTCTCTTCTAGGAACCTTAAAGCTCTTCACACTTTTATCCAGGCCCCTAGAAAGATTTTTTTTTGCATTATTGTATTTATTAAACTATGTGGAAATGTCTAAAATAAGATCCATATGGAATTAAACTGACCATTGTGGATTTGTACTCAGATGGAAAATTACTAACAAATGCTGACTGCAAATGGGTTTAAGCTACGATGTATGAAAGGCAGGGAAATAAATTATGTGCAGGCAAATTTTACATGTCTGAAACAATCTTTATATCAATCTCTATTTACTTTGAAAATGGTATAATAGGGTGATAGGCTAGGGTGCCAATGCCAGGGTCCCCATTGGTCACAAAGAGAGATGAGTGGATCGATCCTCAGAAGATCGAGTTTGAATTGAATTTCCTGAAATTCACAGTTTCTCGCAAATTCAAACATTTTGAGATTCGATTCGCAGTTTGGAAAAGAAAATTTTCCGGCTCCATTTCCCACATTGCTGAAGCATCAGAGAGTGGGCTACTGTCATTTTGAGTTGCCACTCAGGCCTCTCCATAATGTCCTGAAGCTAGGACATCTAGTGGTTATCATACCTTGTACATTGGTGGTCAGTACCTGGGTCATCACAGATCAGCGGCTCCCAGGTGAGTCATTGGGTAAGTCTCTCTTTCTCTCCTGTAGAGTTTAAGCTCTTATGTTCAGCAGTGTTCTCTATCTCTTCTGCAGAGCGTAAGCTCTTATGGTCAGCAGGGTCCTCTCTCTCTCTCTCCTGTAGCGTGTAAGCTCTTATGGTCAGCGGGGTCCTCTCTCTCCTGTAGAGTGTAAGCTCTTATGGTCAGCAGAATTCTCTCTATCTCCTGTAGAGTGAAAGCTCTTATGGTCAGTGGGGTCCTCTCTCTCCTGTAAAGTGTAAGCTCTTATGGTCAGCGGGGTACTCACTCTCTCCTGTAGAGTGTAAGCTCTTATGGTCAGTGGGGTCCTCTCTCTCCTGTAGTGTGTAAGTTCTTATGGTCATTGGGGTTCTCTCTCTATCCTGTACAGTGTAAGCTTTTATTGTCAGTGGGGTCCTCTCGCTCTAATGTAAAGTGTAAGCCCTTATGGTCAGTGGGGTCCTCACTCTCTCCTGTAGAGTGTAAGCTCTTATGGGCAGCAAGCTTCTCTCTATCTCCTGCAGAGTGTAAACTCTTAGGGTCAGTGGGGTCCTCTCTCTCCGGTAGAGTGTAAGCTCTTATGGTCAATGGGGTCTACTCTCTCTCTCCTGTAGAGTGTAAGCTTTTATGGTCAGTAAGGTCCTCTCTCTCTCTTGTACAGTGTACGCTCTTATGGTCAGCGGGGCACTCTCTCTCTCCTGTAGAGTGTAAGCTCTTATGGTCAGAGGGGTCCTCTCTCCCTCCTGTAGAGTGTACACTCTTATGGTCAGCGGGGTCCTCTCTCTCTCCTGTAGAGTGTAAGCTCTTATGGTCAGTGGGGTCCTCTCTCTCCTGTAGAGTGTAAGCTCTTATGGTCAATGGGGTCCTCTCTCACTTCTGAACAGTGTAAGCTCTTATTGACAGCTGGGTCCTCTATCGCTCCTGTAGAGTGTAAGTTCATGTTGCACTAAACAAACTGGTCACAATAGGAGCCTCCTCCTTTCCTTGTGAGGAATGCAGTAGTCGAGGCGTGTCACTACGACCCCTCACGACTATTCTCAACTTCCACTTGATGTGGGCCGCTCTCCTTGGTGTGCCACTGCATCTTCGTACTTGTTCAATTGCTCTTAGGAGAACATATGTGACCCTCCAGTCTGGCTACACTTCCAGTTTTCATGGAGTATAGATAACATTTGCTGTAAGACCCCTTTGCCTGAGAGAAAGGATCCTTCCTTGACTTGATACTTGTTCACTCTAGAACTTGCTATCTGAGTATGGTCTCCCTTCTTCACACACAACACTCTTTTCGAAGCAGGTCTGTTGGATCATAGGACCATACGTCCTTCCCTTTTCAGTGCTTTCTACGAACTGCCTCACAAACAGAAAACTGAATTTCCTATGCCCACCTAACTCCTCCCACCTTGCGATGGCCCCAATAATTAACCCTGTCCACTGGCTAGCTAAGTGCTGCAGGATAGATAAAACAAATATATAAAACATGGCAGTGCATTATATCACTATGGGATCTTCAAGGGGAGTATCGACAACTTCTCCAATCCTTTATATATTCTCAAAACAAAACTGCCATTCTGATCACTTGATAGACAGCTATTTGTATTCTCTAAGGCTGACCTCAAATGTGTGTTGTCATTTCTGCTTTCATACAGACATATTTGTCACATTATGGACACCAAAGGCATCCAATGGACTCCATGGTGTACCTAATTTTTATGGGAACAATTTTGCCATGACCACTCAATTCTCATTTCAGATGATTGGACAAATCCACTAGAGTGTGATCCATTCTTTCGAATAGTTCTGTACTCTAGCTCTGCCTTGGTGTTTTTGATGGGGTTGTCAAGCTATGACAACCCTCTTACAGGCTGTAATAATAAAATTTTACCTGGCCTTCATGTGTGATCATTTTACTTTTTGAGATGAGATCCAGGGGCTTCATACTGTATCTCCAGGTTTTCATCGATGGGATTTGGAGATGATCAAATCTTTGAAAATACAAAGTCGCCAACTTCAGCAAATTTTTGCAAGAAAGAAAGAGAGGAAAGAAAGAGATCTATGATGCCCGCTGAGCCAAACAACTAACACATTGAAACCATTAAAGACACAGGGTACACTAGTCTCTCCTGGTTGGAGGCCTTGTACCATGTTACGTGACAGGTGCAAGGCATTTTGGGGAACCCCATGCAGTCTGTGACTCACGCGATCTTCTGCAATGTGTAAAATGGTTGACTGCTGCTTTTTGTTGATTTGCACAAATCATAGAATCATAGTGTGGCACCCCAGGTCTGGTCGCCACAGTGGCAGCAATGTCATGTCTGAGAGCTGGTGGGAGGTTCCCTGGTTGGGGACAATTAGCATGCAGCACCTCCTGCCTCAGTCCAGGGAGGGGAGAAACCTGCCCTTTATAAACTGGATCTGGGGCGGGGTTAGAGAGACCAGTTTGGGAGAAGTTCCAGAAAAGTTGCAGATAGGGACAGCTCAGCAGCAGGCTGAGGAGTCCCTGTAGGCAGAGGAGGAACACGAGGCCAGGAGGGGAGCTAGCAGAGCTCATCCTGGCTAGAGACTTACAGAGCCGGACACTGGAGTCCGAGGCTGTGAGGGTCATAAGCCCAGCTGCAGAAAACCACCACGCAGGGGACTTCAAGTCCTCTGGCCCAAGGAAGCCCGGAGGCGCAGCCACACGAGAGGGACCACTACTGCCCCGGAGGGGTGAGAGGTACGGAAGGCCCGAGTCGCCAGTCATACGGGTGAGAACAACACGGTACACTCAGAGACGTGGGCTACCACTAAACTACATCGGGATAGCAAATAAAGAGTGAAGTCAGCACGGTAGGCCTACAAACTCCCCCTGACCAGTGGGATTTCCCAGTTGCTCTCAGACTGACCAGGCCTCCATTGTTAACCTGTATTCTGGACGGGTCCCTTAAGACCACCAACAGTAAAGACCCTGAATTGCATGACAGACTCCGTGTGGTTACTGCTGCTCCCGCGCACCTTCACCATAAACATCCCTATTTACTGCCCTGAGGCTATACTCCTCCCGTGGGGAGTTATACTATCCTCTGTTGCACCCACAACACCAGCCTCAGCGGTCTGCCCTGCAGCGGTGGTTCACTCTGACCGCAATCCACGGGTGGCGTAGTCGGACATTCAGCATATAGACTGCCATTTGGTTTGGCCGCCCTGGGCACGGACCGGGTCCCCGCCACGCAAAGACTACAACCCCCAGCATCCACAATGGGTCCGGTTCTGGGTATCCCCACACACACACGGCCCAGGGGGCGCATCAACTTTGGCGTAGTCGGCAGGATTTCGTGCCCGCCACCAACGGGTACTGCGTGCCTGAAGAAAGACTGTAATACTTACCTTGGTGGAGTTTCCTGCCATCCGCAGCCGTTTCCCGCCATCCGCAGCCATTTTCCCGCCATCGGGCGCCATCTTTGGGATGCCGCGCGGGAAGAAGAGGGGCGTGGACAACTAAAGCGCGCGAGAACTGGAGCCCCGCCTTACGTACGGACGCTGTGCAAGGTCCTGAAAGGAGCCGAGCGGACGCTGACGTCAACAGGACACGACGCAAGGTCCTCAACCCCGACGGTCGCCTGCGGAGCCGTGGCCTACAGAAGAAAAGCAACGGAAGGTAGGCCACGGTTGACTAGGGGGGAAGAAGATGTTGGAAGCGGAGGGAACCGCCACCGCCAGCGCGGCCGCTGCCGCAGTAATGCCGTTCACGATGCCTTACATCCTCGGAGCGGCCTGGTTGCCTCAGTACTCGGGGAGTCGCATACCCTGAGCGACTTTAAAGAGAGACTATATAGCCTATTTAAAGTATACCCCCTGATGGAGGAACAAAAAGTGAGCATACTGATAGGCCAGTTAACCGGCGCGGCCCAACGAGAAGTAAAGTCCTAGTCAGTCAGGGACAAGGGGACTGGGTAGGAGATTTTAGCCCATCTAAAGGAAACTTTTGATAGCCGCACCTCAGCAGAGATCAAAATGAGATTTTATGGGTGCAAGCAGCGGGCCCAAGACAGTATAAGAGACTATGCTTTGAATTTGCTAGAGGCCCTGAGAGCCATTAGGCAGGCAGACCCTGACAGTGTGCGGAATGCAGATAAACTGCTGACTGAACAATTCATTGAGGGTCTGCTGTCCAGTGCCCACCGAACCCAGTTACGCCTAATGGCCCTGCAGAACCCTGAGCTAGACTTTGCGCAGATTAAGGACAGAGCCATCCGGGTACTCCGAGAACCCGCACCCGGTGGCGTTGCGGCCTCCAGGCGCCCTGCTATCACTTATCACCAGGAGGCGGCGCCCCAGTCTACAGAACCTGCAGGAGCCAATGCACAGACTATGAATAGTACCCCGTCTACAGACCTGCACCATCAGGTCCAAGAACTGACCAAAAGCGTTGCCGCACTAACCAGGACTGTGCAGTCGTTACAGGTATCCGCTCCAGGAAAGATCCAGCTGGCTACCAGTCCGGAGGACGTCCCGTGGCGCCGACAGAAGAGGATCCCACCATCCAGAGGGAAGCCAACGGACCGCTACGACCAGGATGGACAACCCATCTGCCGCTGCTGCAGCCAGCCAGGACATATTGCGAGGTACTGTAATTTAAACGAGCCCAACCTGGGGCAGAGGGCCAACCCCCAGGCGTAAGATCATCAGGCCCGTCAAACTGGCGTTACAAGTATGTGGGAGGACGACCGGTTTTGCCTGTGATACTGGATGGCATTCCCATGAGTGCACTGTTGGACACCGGGTCACAGGTAACCACCATCCCCTATGTACTTTTCAAGCGGTACTGGAATGACACGGATATTACCCGCTACCCAGATAATGACTTGAGCATCATCGCCAGCAATGGTCAGCCCGTGCCGCAGGTGGGGTTCAAAGAGGTGACCATCAAAATTGGTAAAGTTGAACTGCCTGCGCAAGGACTGATTATTGTGGACATTGACCGTCGTGAAAGTCACCCTAAAATAACCTTGGGTACTAACGTTATTGAAAATTGTCTTTCAGAGATTATTGCTATATTACAGCAGGTTGCAATGAATGCCAGCTCCAGCCAGCAGCGTGTCTTACAAAAAGAGATCAGAGCCCTGATGAAGCGGCAACAGGTGGAACTGTCTGGTGGTGAGATTGGTAGCGTTAGGATGAGTGACCCATTCCCTATCGCCATGCCCCCAAAAAGTGAAATGATGATCTGGTGCCGGACTGCAATCGGGTTAAGAGGTGTAGACTACCAAGCTATGGTAGAACCCGTTTACTCAGACAGTAGGCCCACCATTTTGACAGCACGGGGGGTGGTTGATGTCCGCCATGGGAGGGTACCAGTCCGCATCCTAAATATTGGGGAAGAGAAGTACACTTGCCCCGGTATGCCACTCTAGCCAAATTGTTCACCGTTAACCATAACTCTGTAAAGGACGTGGAACCCTTGCCTCCATCTCAACCAGAGGAGGGTAACGGCTCCAAGAAACAAATGGAGGACTGGTGTCAGAAACTGCATGTGGGCACCGACTCCACTTCCTCACACCAAAAACAGGGAGTCTACCAGGTGGTGCAGGAGTACGAAAGAGTCTTTAGCAAACATCCGCTAGACTTTGGGCAAGTAAAGGGGGTGGAACACCAAATCCCCACAGGAGATCATCCACCCATAAAAGAGAGATACCGGCCTGTACCCCCTGCACACTATCAGAATGTCAAGGGTATGTTGCGAGAAATGAAGGAGGCTGGGGTGATCAGGGATAGCTGTAGCCCCTGGGCAGCTCCTCTAGTTCTTGTAAAAAAGAAAGATGGCATGAGGATGTGTGTAGATTATAGAAAGGTCAACAGAATAACACACAAAGATGCGTACCCGTTATCTAGGATAGAGGAGTCTTTGGCTGCATTAAAATCTGCTAACTTCTTCTCTACTTTGGATCTCACTAATGGGTACTGGCAAGTTCCTGTAGCAGAGTCGGACAAGGAGAAGACCGCCTTCACCACCCCAATGGGTCTCAGTGAATTCAACTGTATGCCATTCGGACTCTGCAATGCACCAGGCACCTTCCAGAGGCTGATGGAGTGCTGTCTGGGGCACAAAAATTTCGAGACGGTCCTACTCTACCTGGACGATGTCATAGTGTATTCCAAGACCTATGAGTACCATCTAAAGCACCTGGCAGAGGTGTTCGATGCCCTGGCAGGCTTCGGCCTAAAGGTGAAACCCTCCAAGTGTCATCTACTGAAGCCAAAAGTGCAGTACCTGGGACACGTGGTGAGTGCTGACGGAGTAGCCCCAGACCCTGACAAGATCACGGTGATTAAGGACTGGCCGAGACCCTCCAGCATAAAGGAAGTGCGGCAGTTCCTCGGGTTGGTAGTCTACTACCGAAGATTCATCTCCGGGTTCCCCAAAATGGTAGCCCCTATGCAGGACCTCCTGTTAGGTCAGTCGAAGGCTAAAAGTCAGAAGCCACCCTTTAAGTGGGACAAGCTGGAGGAGGAGTCTTTCCGCCAGCTGAAGATGGCCCTCACGGGGGATGAGATCCTGGCCTACCCTGATTACGGCCAGCCTTTTATCCTCCATACCGACGCCAGTAACGTGGGGCTAGGAGCCGTACTGTCCCAGATCCAGCAGGGCAGAGAATTGGTAATTGCTTATGCTAGCAGAAAGCTGAGACCCACGGAGAGAAACCCTGAGAATTATAGCTCCTTCAAGCTAGAGTTCCTGGCAGTGGTGTGGGCAGTCACCGAACGCTTCAAGCATTACCTGGCTTCTTCTAAGTTCTCTGTGCACACGGACAACAACCCGTTGACACACATGGACACTGCAAGACTTGGTGCCCAAGAGCAGAGATGGATGGCCCGGCTGTCCAATTATGAATTTACTATCAAATACCGGACAGGGCGCGCAAATGCCAACGCAGATGCATTGTCCAGAATGCCTCACTTGCAGGACGGGGGAGAGGATCTGGAAGAACTGGAAGAAATTGTGTAGCACCCTGAGGATTCGGCTGCCACAGGGGTATTGCACCTCAACCCAGAGGTGTGATATTCCACTCCCGGGTAAGGATGGAGTGTGGAACTGAGCTCAGATAGACTGCATGCACTACATACATCCCATTCCAGAGGAGCAGGCCGACGGTACTCCCACTTAGAAATGTGCAGGTACAACCGAGCCTGTTCCTGGCTGGAGTGGGAGGGGGGTGGTACATCCCATGTAGTGTAGGGGCAGATAGGGGGAGCAGTCTGGGTAGTGATAGGAGCTCATTGGGTGCTGGTCACCTGAGCTCACACATAGAGGGATATATAAGGAGGGCACCAACTTAGATCAGGGTCAGACGCTGAGAACAAGTCAGTTGGAGAGAGAGAAGGAAACAGCAGCCCTGGAGAGAGAGAGAGGAGAAAGAAAGAGAAAGACCCAGAGGGGGAAGACTGAAGGGACCCAAGAACCCAAATTAGAGCACCGGGTGAGGAGTCAGCAAGAGGGTACCGGAACCCAAGCTGGTGGGGGTAAAGACATTCCCCAGCCAGAGACCGGAGACCGTGGGCAGTGTCTGTCACGGTCACCTACCACATTCACCCCGAAGGCACACCACGTGAAGGGTCAGGGAACCAAGGGCCAAGGGTGTCCCAAAAGAAGGCCCGAGGGAGCTGGACCTAGGTGAATCACTGGTGGGGACGGCTGAAGAAAGGACAGAGGGAGAGCTCAGGGCCACGCTCTGGACTTGTTTGGGGGTTGACCGGATCCAGGACCTGGTGGACGCAGCACGGCTCGGGTGGTCACTAGCAGCTGGAGTGACCAGTACAACATCAGCAGTAAGTAAACACCCTTAACTGCACAATCCGAGTCTGTCTTCATTGCCGGCTGCATCGCACCACCACAACCCCCATCCTCTGCGCCTGTCCCCTCTGAGGCTATACCCCTCCCGTTGGGGGTTATCCCACCAAGCTGCACATCCACCATCAGCCTCAGCGGACCCTGCTGCAGCGGCGGCCACAGTGACCGCATCACAACGGGTGGCGTAGTCGACACAAAAGAACTTTAATAACATCTGTAGGACTGCCACATAACACTGAGCTTGACGCCCTGGGCACGGGACCGGGTCACAGCCGCTCGGAGACTACAAACCCCCCCCATCTGATCCGGTGCCGGGTATTCCCCTCAAAAAGGAATATGTCCCAGGGGGCGCGTAAACTTTGGCGTAGTCGGCAGGATTACGTGCCCGCAACACCCGGGTACTGCGTGCCTGAAGAAAAGTGCAAGTTTACCTCAGAAAGAAGTCTCCCGCCGGTTCCGGAGGGTCCACACCATCGGACTCCATCACCAGTCGTTTCCCGCCGATTGTCCGCCATTTCCAGCTTGTTCCCGCCATCTGCAGAGTTTCCCGCCACTGGGCGACGCTTCCCGCCAAAACCGCAGATTTCCCGCCTTGGAAGAGCAGCGGACGCCATTATGGGCGTGCCAAAGGAGGGCAAGAGGCCACCTCCCATCGTGGGCCAGGACAGAAAATGGCGCCAAAAGTGGAAACCGCCCCCACCAACAGAGACTGTGATGCTGGAGGTGTCTGTCAGCGTGAAAGAACTCCCCCTGGAGCTGACAGTCACTGAGTTGCCCCGGGACCGCCCTCGAAGTGGGAGGAGACGAAAGAGAAGAGAAAAGATGGGTGTCGCTTGGAGGAGTCTGGAGCGAGCGCACCCGGAGGCAGGAAGCCTGGAAAGGAGCAGCAGAAAAGCTCACCCGGAGATGGAAAGAGAGCAGAACAGCACCGGCCCGCTGGCCAGGAGTCTGCTAGAGACCGAGGAAGGAGGGCAGAGCAGCACCGGCCCGCTGGCCAGGAGCCTGCCGGAAGCAGAGCAGAGCAGCACCGACCCGATGGTCAGGAGCCTGCTAGAGTCCACAACCCCGCTAGGTCTAGCGGAGATCCTAGCGCAGCTCCCCCGAGACCGGGAGTGTGCACAAACTGCCCTGGAGGGCCTCGCACGGAGGATGGCCCGGGTACAGCACGAGATACTGGCGGAGTGGAGCCGGGAGATGGCCCAGCAACCAGAGACCAGTCAACGGAGCACGCTACCCTGGAAGAGGAAGCAGACCGCCTCTGAGGATGGCGCGGGAGGACCTAAGGCCGGAGACGGCGCCGAGGAGGGAGCCGAACGCATGGAGGCAGGTAAAGGGGACGCCTATACCCCAAGCCGTGACACCGCTTACCTGCCCCAGCTCCCCGTCGCAGAGCCCGAAAGTCCCCCTGCTGTGCCCGTAGCCGCCAGGTCACCGCCATGGACTAGGCCCCGACCGGAAGCCGCCGCAGCGACCCCTGTGACGTCACGCGCCCCGACCCGGAGCATGACAAAGCAGGAAGTACCACCAGCCTGGTCGCAAGGCCTAGTACCCCCGGGCGCCGCACCACCAACAGCGCCCCCTACCTCCGCGGAGCCTCCGGCCTGGCCGCAAGGCCAGGTAGCCCAGGGCGCCGCCGTCCTAACGGTGCCCTTCACCTTCCAGGTGCCCCAGGCCTGGCCGCAAGGCCTGGGCAACCCGGGCGCCATCACCACCGCGCCCGCGCCCGCAATACCTAGGGTGCCACACCTGGGGGAGGACCTCTTCGGCCAGCTCACATGGCCGGACGGGCGGCCCTTCATCTGGCCCGAAGGGTACCCTGAGCTGGAGCGGCAGCAAAGACTAGGGCCCTTGTGTGAGCCCCTAATCCCGACTCCGAAGCCCGTGGCTCGGGTCTCGCCTCCTCTAGCAGAAGCCCAATTCGTGTGGGACCCCACGGGAGAAGATTTGATGGGGTTCACCGGAGAAACTCGGGCAGCCGCAGCTGAACGTACAGAGTGTTGCCGTCAACAGCTGGCAGAGTTTAAGAGAGAACGGGAGGAGAGGCGGGTCAGAGAACAACAGGCCCAAATCCAGAGCGCGGAGCAGAAGAGCCGGACTAGGAGGAACCCCCGTGCAGCGCATTGTCCCCGCACCATCGGGACAGTGATAAAGTTCAACCCGCAGCATGGGTGGGGCTTTATTCGGGACCGTAACAACCGCGGTGACGTTTTTGTGACTCGCAGAGACGTCGAGTCCCACCTGCCGGAAGGTCACAAAGGCCGTGACCTCTACGTCGGAGACGAGGTCACTTTCACCCGGCACAAGTGTGCCAAAGGACCTTACGCCCTCCACGTACACCGCCTGACGGAGGAGGAGTTGCGGTGCGAGGAGGAGGAGCAAGAGGACCCGGACGGGTCTGAAGTAACAACCAGCTATAAGCAAAGAGCAGGAGGAAGACGCCGTTGAGTGCGGCAGAGCAGGTGTTGTAAATAGTTACCCAATCGGGGTATAAAGGAACTGAAACTGTTGCTGCTAAAATAGTCCCCGTTGGGACCAGTGAACTGTTTTACCCGTTAACCCCTTCATCCTGCAGGCTGAGGACTGTGAGCAGCCATTCCCTTTCCTCTAACTGGCCGAGGACTGAGAGCGGCCAACTTCCAACTTCCCCTGTAAATAGTTGCGCGTCCTAAAGCGCCCCCTACCGGTTTTATAGGAAAACCAGTTTTTCTGAGAGACTGTCGTACTTTTCCCGGACACACGTTGCACAGTGTCCGGAGGAGGAACCTGAAACCAGAGACCAGAGAAGTCTACGAGAATGTTTATATGAAAAAGTTTTATATATATATAATGTTTTATATGTTTATGTTTATAAAAATATGTATGTTTTTGGTGTTTTATGTCTTACAGCCCGAGGACGTGCTGTGATTTACCAGGGGGGAATGTAGCACCCTGAGGATTCGGCTGCTACAGGGGTATTGCACCTCAACCCAGAGGTGTGATATTCCACTCCCGGGTAAGGATGGAGTGTGGAACTGAGCTCAGATAGACTGCATGCACTACATACATCCCATTCCAGAGGAGCAGGCCGACGGTACTCCCACTTAGAAATGTGCAGGTACAACCGAGCCTGTTCCTGGCTGGAGTGGGAGGGGGGTGGTACATCCCATGTAGTGTAGGGGCAGATAGGGGGAGCAGTCTGGGTAGTGATAGGAGCTCATTGGGTGCTGGTCACCTGAGCTCACACATAGAGGGATATATAAGGAGGGCACCAACTTAGATCAGGGTCAGACGCTGAGAACAAGTCAGTTGGAGAGAGAGAAGGAAACAGCAGCCCTGGAGAGAGAGAGAGGAGAAAGAAAGAGAAAGACCCAGAGGGGGAAGACTGAAGGGACCCAAGAACCCAAATTAGAGCACCGGGTGAGGAGTCAGCAAGAGGGTACCGGAACCCAAGCTGGTGGGGGTAAAGACATTCCCCAGCCAGAGACCGGAGACCGTGGGCAGTGTCTGTCACGGTCACCTACCACATTCACCCCGAAGGCACACCACGTGAAGGGTCAGGGAACCCAGGGCCAAGGGTGTCCCAAAAGAAGGCCCGAGGGAGCTGGACCTAGGTGAATCACTGGTGGGGACGGCTGAAGAAAGGACAGAGGGAGAGCTCAGGGCCACGCTCTGGACTTGTTTGGGGGTTGACCGGATCCAGGACCTGGTGGACGCAGCACGGCTCGGGTGGTCACTAGCAGCTGGAGTGACCAGTACAACATCAGCAGTAAGTAAACACCCTTAACTGCACAATCCGAGTCTGTCTTCATTGCCGGCTGCATCGCACCACCACAACCCCCATCCTCTGCGCCTGTCCCCTCTGAGGCTATACCCCTCCCGTTGGGGGTTATCCCACCAAGCTGCACATCCACCATCAGCCTCAGCGGACCCTGCTGCAGCGGCGGCCACAGTGACCGCATCACAACGGGTGGCGTAGTCGACACAAAAGAACTTTAATAACATCTGTAGGACTGCCACATAACACTGAGCTTGACGCCCTGGGCACGGGACCGGGTCACAGCCGCTCGGAGACTACAAACCCCCCCCATCTGATCCGGTACCGGGTATTCCCCTCAAAAAGGAATATGTCCCAGGGGGCGCGTCAATTGAACTCCCTGCATTCCACCGTCATGGGATCACTCAGTGTTCCCACTGCGTAAAGGAGAGGCGCTCTGCCACCGCTACATTCAATCCCTTACCCTACCACGGCAGGGCAGAGACACAAGATAGTGACCCCGCAGTTCGCCTGGTAAAAGAGATGCTGACCCAGGCTGATGCCCACCTTGATCCGGATGCTCCAGAAGAGGCCAAACAGCTGTGGAAGTAGAGGAGCAAGCTGTTTCTCTACGAGGGGAGGCTGTGCCGCAGAACCGTCAACTCTCGAACACATGAGCTGATCTGGCAGGTAGTGGTCCCAAGGCGGGATGCGGCTATGGTCCTAGAAGCATACCATGATGGAGCAGGGCACTTTGGATAGAAGAAGCTGGAGTTCCTGTTGCGTGAGCGGTTCTTCTGGGTAGGCATGAGAGGGGCTATAGAGAGATGGTGCAGAGACTGTGGCCCGTGCAACCTAAGGAGGAAGGACCGCGCCAGCCAGAAGACTCCCCTGTGTTCCATCATCACAAAGCAGCCCCTTGAGCTGGTGGCCCTGGTGCATGTAAAGCTGGCTCCAAGCTGATCGGGATACGTCTATGCACTCACAATCGTAGATCACTACTCCCGGTTCCTAGTGGTGGTCCCTGTTAAAGACTTAACAGCTCAGACGGCCGCCAGAGCCTTTCAGCAGCATTTCTGCTGCCCACATGGGTATCCAGAGCAAGTGACTGATCAAGGTCCAGCGTTCGAGGCCGAAGTCTTCCAGAAATTCTGCAACCTGTATTGCTGCAAGAAGATAAGGACAACGCCTTACCACCCCCAAACCAACTGGATGTGTGAGAAAATGAACCAGGTAGTACTAGACCTGCTCAAGATGTTCCCCCTGGAGGAACGCAGCCTGTGGCCTGAGAAACTGCCGGATCTGGTGGATTTGTATAACCATATCCCAATGGGTTCTACCAACTGCACCCTGGCTTACCTAATGAGAGCAAGACCTGGTAAGCTGCCAATTGACCTGGAGATGGGAGTCCTCACACCCGAGGACACCTCACCAGAAGCAGACTGGGACACAGAACGACAGCAGCAGTACCGGAAAGTACAGGAGAGTATGGAGCGAAGTCTGTCTCAAGCAAGAGAGAGGCAAGAGAGGAATTACAACCAGCATGCTCCTGCTGCTCCCCTGGCACCTGGAGAGCAGGTCTTGAAGAAGAAGAGATGGCTCCACAAGTTGGATGACGAGTGGGAGAAAGACCCGTACACCGTACTGCCCTCAAGCCATGAAAACCCAAAGGTATGTGATATCAGTAAGGATGGAGGAGAGACCACAGCCACTGTCTCCAGAGACCACCTGAAGAAGTGTCCCGAGCAGCTGCAAAGCGCTGATGAAGACCAAGATAGCCCTCAACCCGCAGAGGAAAGGGAAGAAATGGTCAGTACAGTGCTCAGAGAATTTCCCCGGTCCTGGACACAAATCAACAACCCTATAGTGGTACCCGTCCTTACCTTTCTCCAGCCCGCCCCTCAAGGGCCTGCAGAAGAGCAAGTAGTGTTGGAAGAGCAAGTGGCCCCGGAGGCAGAAGAGTACATACCAGCAGCTCAGGAGAATCAACCCTCTGCTAGTAGTGAACCTGCCATGCCCGTGGTGAGCCAAAGAGTACGCAGAAAGCTGCCCAACCTGACATCTGCAAACACCTCTAGTGCAGACATGAGCACACCCAGTACACAGGGGGTGGAAACAGGGGACCCAAATAGAGTACCACCAGACAGTGGGTTACGTAGGTCCATCAGGAGCACTAGGTGTCAAATACCAGCTCGTTGGTGAATTTAAAAATGTGATATAAATACCTGTAAATTGCAAATGTTTTATGTTTGTTGCCTGCGTACTAATTATGTTTTTCTAGTTACCCGACAGGGTTTATGGACTAACAGGTTATGGACAATGAATAACCGGAACTGTACCTTGTACATAGTTGCACCTGGTAAGGTGCCCTCTTTTGAAGACGACCACAGAACACAAAACCCGTGGAGGTGGCTGAAGACGTGGCCCAACTCCGGATCAACAAAGCCCTGTAGCCACCCCAGGGCCTACGTGGAGGGTTTGGGACGGGTCCCTCAAAATACTTCTTGGGTGACAAGGACACCTGGTGACGGGAGCGCCGTGACCTAAAAAGACTAAAACTTCTTGCATATATGTTACTGTATTGTTATTACCTGTTGTGTTTTTGCAAAATGTATTTAGTCCCGGAATACTAAATTTCACTAGGGGGGAATGTGGCACCCCAGGTCTGGTCGCCACAGTGGCAGCAGTGTCATGTCTGAGAGCAGGTGGGAGGTTCCCTGGTTGGGAACAATTAGCATGCAGCACCTCCTGCCTCAGTCCAGGGAGGGGAGAAACCTGCCCTTTATAAACTGGATCTGGGGCGGGGTTAGAGAGACCAGTTAGGGAGAAGTTCCAGACAAGTTGCAGATAGGGACAGCTCAGCAGCAGGCTGAGGAGTCCCTGTAGGCAGAGGAGGAACACGAGGCCAGGAGGGGAGCTAGCAGAGCTCATTCTGGCTAGAGACTTACCGAGCCGGACACTGGAGTCCGAGGCTGTGAGGGTTATAAGCCCAGCAGCAGAAAACCACCACGCAGGGGACTTCAAGTCCTCTGGCCCAAGGAAGCCCGGAGGCTCAGCCACACGAGAGGAACCACTACTGCCCCGGAGGGGTGAGAGGTACGGAAGGCCCGAGTCGCCAGTCATACGGGTGAGAACAACACGGTACACTCAGAGACGTGGGCTACCACTACACTACAGCGGGATAGCCAAGAAAGAGTGAAGTCAGCACGGTAAGCCTACAAACTCCCCCTGACCAGCGGGATTTCCCAGTTGCTCTCAGACTGACCAGGCCTCCATTGTTAACCTGTATTCCGGACGGGTCCCTTAAGACCACCAAAAGTAAAGACCCTGAATTGCATGACAGACTCCATGTGGTTACTGCTGCTCCCGCGCACCATCACCACCAACATCCCTATTTACTGCCCTGAGGCTATACTCCTCCCGTGGGGAGTTATACTATCCTCTGCTGCACCCACAACACCAGCCTCAGCGGTCTGCCCTGCAGCGGTGGTTCACTCTGACCGCAATCCACGGGTGGCGTAGTCGGACATTCAGCATATAGACTGCCATTTGGTTTGACCGCCCTGGGCACGGACCGGGTCCCCACCACGCAAGGACTACAACCCCCAGCATCCACAACGGGTCCGGTTCTGGGTATCCCCACACACACACGGCCCAGGGGGCGCGTCAACTTAATCATAGAATCATAGAATGGTAGAGTTGGAGGGGACCTCCTGGGTCATCTGGTCGAACCCCCTGCTCAACGCAGGATTCACTAAATCATCTCAGACAGATATCTGTCCAGCCTCTGTTTGAAGACGTCCATTGAAGGGAAACTCACCACCTCTTGTGGCCGCCTGTTCCACTCATTGATCACCCTAACTGTCAAAAAGTTTTTTCTAATATCTAATCTGTGTCACCTCCCATTCAGTTTCATCCCATTGCTTCTAGTCTTTCCTTGTGCAAATGAGAATAAAGATGATCCTTCTACAATGTGACAGCCCTTGAGATATGAGATATTTGTAGACAGCTATTAAGTCTCCTCTCAGTCTTCTTTTTTGCTAGCTAAACATTCCCAAATCCTGTATCCGTTCCTCATAGGACATGGTTTGCAGACCGGTCACCATTCTGGTTGCTCTTCTCTGAACGTGCTCCAGTTTGTCGATGTCTTTTTTAAAATGTGGTGCCCAAAAGTGGATGCAGTATTCCAGATGAGGTCTGACCAAAGAGGAGTAAAGTCCGATAATGACTTCACGTGATCTAAACTGTATGCTTCTGTTAATACATCCCAGAACTGTATTTGCCTTTTTTGCTGCTGCATCACACTGTTGACTCATATTCAGTCTATGATCTATTAGTATACCTAAGTCTTTTTCACATGTACTGTTGCTTAGCTCTATTCCTCCCATTTTGTATGTTTTTTTCATTTTTATTGCCCAGATGTAGTACTTTACATTTTTCCCTGTTAAAAACCATTCTGTTAGTTGCTGCCCACTGCTCCAGTTTATTTAGGTCTTTTTGAATCCTCTCTCTCTCTTCTCTAGTATTAGCTAGCTCACTGTTTGAATTCGCCCAGACTTGAAGACATTAGTTAATTTGTCTTGAATTTGATTCACAACGAATCATCTCTATTGGGGTTTCATTAGCATGGAAAAAACTAATTACTAGCATGAAGAGACACCACGAACTGCCATGACAATGCATCTTTAACACTAGGACTACCTGACTGGTCACCAGTGCCACCCCTAGAACTACCGAATGGAGTCATTTTGACTCCTGGCTTGTTTTTGTTTATTTTTAGAGTTTCATTTGTGGTTTTTAATAATAATTATATTTTTTCTTATGTGTTTTTATTGTGAGATCCAACAGTAGTGCTTTGGAATGTTTTTTTCTGATTTTCATATTTTTCTACAGGAAATAACAAAAGTAAACTAAGTAAAACAATAATAATAGACGTTTTAAAATCATTTATTATTAATTTTGTAAGATCAAATGCATACACAACATATTGAAAATTAAACTACACATAAGAGAAGATGGAATACATTGTTAGTTTTTGCTTTGAATTGACTTTTGAATTGCAACTTGGCTAACAAAAGTAATCGTCGTGATAAATGCAATTGTATTTGCTTGAAACAATCTGATTTCAAACTGAGAATTTACTTATTTTGTAAGTTTCAAAAGTACACACATAGAAACAACAACAAACTTGAAGGTGAGTTGACATAAAACGCGGTAAGTACAAACATGTAAATTCAAAAGAGACAGTAAAATTCTTACTAAAAAGTACGTAAGAATTGACATACTAAACATCTGTCTAAGTTGTTTCACAGTTCAGGCATCGTCGTTCATTTACGGCGGTACATTGCCCACACAAGGATTTATGGCAAGTCATACAACTTCCAACTGATCTATTCTGTTTACATTTTTGTTTTATCTGGCAAAATTTTGTTTGCAGCATCCCATCAGAAGAATTTGCGACTTCGGACACGCCACGCTTTCGCCTAGATCTAACGTAAGGACCACCCAACTCTGTAACGAGCTTTTGCAAAAAACGCCTTGCGTGAAATGTTTTCGGAGGTCGTCTCCTTGTACACTATCCAAGCATTTATACCTGCTAAGTCGAGGGTATTTTCAAATGAGTGAACAGGCCATCTCCGAGTACATGTTCTTGTGGTGTATTTGCGTGCCGATTCATCTACGACATCTACTCCGTATTTAGTTTAATTTTAAAACTTTACAGTTTCAGGAGTTTTTTTAGCAGATTCTGAAGCAACGCCGACATCGGGATGGATGGAACTGATATTCCGCGAGCATAAAATATGGCAATAATTGCCTCTAGCTCCTCATCGGAAAGAGTAAAATCTTCATCATTGTTCTTGCGTGCTTCTGCAATTGTACAGCTCTTTATGTGAGTCCAGATGAACGAATCGAAAAATAATCGCCATGCACTCAAAGGACTATCTCTAATTACATTCCTTCTCATGTATCCAGTAGGGCCAGGCGCTTCTCTAAGTATGTTTTGGTTTGCACGCCCACCAAGTAAGTGTTCTCCAATCTCGAGAGGTTTCCATCGAATTCCATCTGCTGAAACAAGTATTCCTGGAGATTCATCATTACCTTCTGTGGTGTTGGTTGCTGCATCGCCTTCGCCTCCGCAGTTATCTGTTGAGGATACATTTTTGCGACATTTTGCAGATTGTTTCTGTCCACGACCTGGAGGATGGTCACGAGGCCACAACGCTGCACGAGCGTGATCCCCAGTTGATGAGCTTGCAACATCTGGAAAAAAGTTGTTGAATATTTTGTATTTTTGTTTTGTAACTCGGTGTATGGAAGAACAAATAAATATGCATAACTAGTTACCTTTCGGATTTGTTCCTTCTGAATCTTCAGATTCACTAGAAACGTTTTGAGGATTGAAATCTTCGTCAGTGTCAGAATCAAATTGATTTTCCTCAGATTCGCATTCCGATTCATCCTCCGGTATAGAATGGAAAATAGCAAGAATATCGTCAGGCTTTAGCGCACGTCTTCTAGCCATATTAGCAATTAGCGAAACTGCAGGCCGTATTCTTCAGAAATTATGTAGTCCACTCGAGAGTTCACTGACGGAAAATGAAAATGAAATGAAAACTAAAAGAAATAATAACATTTAGTGACAAAGACTAGCAAAATATAGTAGGGAGTCAAAATGACTCCCTTTGGTAATTAAAGGTAAATTTTGAAAAAAAGATACTCTTTTTTTCCAAAATTATTTATTGTCACAAAATCTTTTTTCGCATCCTAAATGAGTAAAAATCACCGAGTCTCAAGCCGGAATTTGGAAAAATGTAG
This sequence comes from Phyllobates terribilis, assembly GCF_046119375.1. Classification (NCBI taxonomy): domain Eukaryota; kingdom Metazoa; phylum Chordata; class Amphibia; order Anura; family Dendrobatidae; genus Phyllobates; species Phyllobates terribilis. The sequence goes on along the minus strand of NW_027362764.1, from coordinate 746,477,187 downwards.
CCACAGAAGAGACATAAAAATTGCGAGGAGGCAAAATGACTCCATCGGTAGTTCTAGTGTTAAACTCGAAGATCTATAACTTTCCAAAGTTCTCCAATGTTGACAGAGTTCCCAGTGACAGTACACAACTCGTTTCCATTCTGGATGGAAGAGCCATCAATGTTGGTTCAGAGATAGAAATAGAGAAATAGAGAGGCCATCACTTTTCACCAAACTTAAGACCACCATATGCCTTTAATATATGATGCCTATAGTTTCTGCTGGCCAATAGTGTCTATTTTAGTTGGTGCTTCTGACGCGCCCCCTGGGACATATTCCTTTTTGAGGGGAATACCCGGCACCGGATCAGATGGGGGTTTGTAGTCTCCGAGCGGCTGTGACCCGGCCCCGTGCCCAGGGCGTCAAGCTCAGTGTTATGTGGCAGTCCTACAGATGTTATTAAGAGTTCTTTTGTGTCGACTACGCCACCCGTTGTGATGCGGTCACTGGGGCCGCCGCTGCAGCAGGTTCCGCTGAGGCTGATGGTGGATGCGCAGCTTGGTGGGATAACCCCCAACGGGAGGGGTATAGCCTCAGAGGGGACAGGCGCAGAGGATGGGGGTTGTGGTGGTGTAGTGCAGACGGCAGTGAAGACAGAGTCGGGTTGTGCAGTTAAGGGTGTTTACTTACTGCAGATGTTGTACTGGTCACTCCAGCTGCTAGTGACCACCCGAGCCGTGCTGCGTCCACCAGGTCCTGGATCCAGCCAACCCCCAAACAAGTCCGGAGCGTGGCCCTGAGCTCTCTTTCTGTCCCGTTCTCTGGCCGTCCCCACCAGTAATCCACCTAGGTCCAGCTCCCTCGGGCCTTCTGTTGGGACACCCTTGGCCCTGGGCTCCCTGACCCTTCATGTGGTGTGCCTTCGGGGTGGATGTGATGGGTGACCGTGGCAGACGCTGCCCACGGTCTCCGGTCTCTGGCTGGGGAATGTTTTTACCCCCACCAGCTTGGGTTCCGGTACCCTGATGCCGACTCTTCACCCGGTGCTTTTAGTTGGGATCTCAGAGTCCTTCTCTTCTGTGCTCTGGGTCTCTCTCTTTTCTCCTCTCTCACTCTGGGTCTTTGTCTTTCTTCTCTCCTCTGCTCCTGACTTGTTCTCTGCAGCTGACTGACTCTCTGCATCTGATCCTCTGCATCTGACCCTGATCTTAGTTGGTGCCCACCTTATATACACCCTCTATGTGTGAGCTCAGGTGACCAGCACCCAATGAGCTCCTAACTTTACCCAGGCTGCTCCCCCTATCTGCCCCTACACTACTTGGGATGTACCACCCCCCTCCCACTCCAGCCAGGAATAGACTCGGTCGTACCTGCACATTTCTAAGTGGGAGTACCGTCGGTCTGCTCCTCGGAAATGGGATGTGTGTAGTGCATGCAGCCTACCGAGCTCAGCTCCACACTCCATCCTTGCCCGGGAGTGGAATATCACACCTCTGGGTTGAGGTGCAATACTCCTGTAGCAGCCGAATCCTCAGGGTGCTACACTTCCATGGCTGACTTTTTTTTTTTACTTACATTTATGTTGAATCTTGAAGTCCTTGACTTCTAAGAAACCTCTACTGTAATATGACAAGCTTACCGTGTGAATGACAGAAAGTATCTGCTCCGACCATGTAGCAGCCTTATAAAAAATACTATACAGTGCACAATCCACCTCGTTATTCTTCTGAGGCGATGAGTGCTTGTTCTTAACAAATTGGTCACATCTGTCTGCCTGGTCTAAAAAATGTCTGTTCAAAATTATTCAGGTTTCCCTTTAAGCTTTGGATGAGGAAGTCTTATCATCCAAGAGTTTAGATATGTTATTATATGAGATGTGGGAATGGTTCTCATTAGCTGGATACACAATCTCTTTTTATCATATCACCAAGGACAAGGTTTCCTGCTAAGGCCTTCATAAATTGACCAAGGCATTAAAGGGGTTTTCACCACCCTTCGTATAGATGGCATAATGGTTAGATATTCCAGCAACGTCTGCTTGGTAGGATCCAATCTTTGGGATCTTCTTTGAAAAATAATTCCCGTCTTAGTGTTGAGTCAGAACACTTTTTCTGAAAAATACCTAAAGTCTTGGTGGCTTTTAATTTCTAAGTGTTAATAATCCTATCTGTAAAATACAGGATCCGAAAATAGTGCTGGTCCCCAAGACAGAGACCAAACAGAGAAAATAAAATTGTATATTCATGCCTAAATAAAAGTCTATGGAGGTCCTTTATTATACTGCCATACAGTGCAAACATAACAGTGCCATTCAATTTGTAATTGACCACTTACATAGTGACCAAATGATACCACGACACGATGCCTTAATGATAGCAGAACAGTCAACATAAGGTACGTTTTTGACACATTAAACTAGAGGTTCAGAGTTGTTGTGTTGGAGACAATGGCCCCAATTCATCAAAGTCTTTACTCAAAAATTTTACTCAAAATTTTTGCGCAAATTTTTTTGAGGGTGTTTTAATGAGAATTCCAACCAATTTCGTGCTTTGAATTCATATTGAATTATAGGAAATTCACTGGACCTGGCGAATTCGAACAATTAGCGATTGGAATAACATAAATCGCCCAACAATTGTCCACTGCTATCTTACACAAAGCATGATCCACAGAAAGCTCACATGACCTAAGGAGCAGCCAAGCAGACTATTTCATAATGCCTTTCAGCTGTGATGTCACATGGTATAGCACAGCCAATCAGGAGCCAGGAGAGACTATCATAGCCTGAATAAAAGCACTGGCAGGGAATGCAGCAGCCATTTTGAAGTGAATGTGAATAGTGAGAGACCGTCACTGTTTTCTGTCGCCACAGAAAAACACAGCTACCATCCGTTTATCCATAACCTTTTATGCTGAAGTCTTTTTTAACATTAATAAGGCTGTGTTTGCTTTAAAGAACTTGAAAAGTGTTCAATACACTACTAGGAGATCTCAAAGTGTTACTGACTCACCCAGGGGAATGGGGATGACTCGGTACCCGGGCCTTTAGCCTTTAGGGATGTCGTGGTGGTTGGCTCCCGGGCCCGTACCCTGGGGTCTCTCCTTTAAAAGGGTGAATATTTGTTAATTTTAAGAAAGAGTTTGTGACACCACCTGTTGCTTCTGGTGAGGATCACCAGCGCTGCGCAGTCCACTGAGGCCGGTGATAAGGCAGCTTGATGGTATAGCTCCCCACAGGTGGAGCTAGGCCTTAGGGCAGTGTATGGAGGAGGATGCAGGACAGGCGAGACTCAGCCGGATCAGAGCAAGAACAGGGACAGACACGATAGTCACTTCAGTACCTTTTACTGATGGAAATTCAGGCACGTCCCGGAGCACTGTAGGGTGAAGGGTGCATGTCAGGATCCTCCCCAATGAGCGGGTTTTGGGCCTCCTGTTCTTGCTGCTGCATAGTAAGTTCCTGACCTGCCTGGAGCTAGGCCTAACTTTGCCTCTGTCCAGCGCTGGCTGACCTTGTGGTAGGGCCTTTTCTTGGAGTACACGCACCTCAGCTTGCGGGGCCTATGTGTCTCCTGGCTCTGTTACGTATCAGCACTTTAGCGATCCTGGGACTTATAGTTCTCCAGGGATTCCGGTTGTATCTTACTGGGTCATAGAGATCCCGGTAAACTTCGGACCCGGTGTCCGGTAACTTCTTCGGGATGAGCCAGTTAAGCTCCTCTGCCCCCTATGTACTAACTCTCCACTCGCCTTTGGCCTACTTGGGCCCTCACTAGGCTACTCACACTAATGGCAGCTTGCCGCGCTTCACCGATCTTATGGCGCCGGCACACCTAAAGCTCACCTCTCTGAGCTACACGGAGTCTTGATCTGGATAAGCTCCACTGCAGGATAGCAATTGCAGGAGCTGGAACAGGCTTTTGTACTCTGAGGTAACTCTTCTCAGACTGTACTGGACTCACTGCTAAACCAGAATAGACTAACTGCTGCATGGCTCCACCTTCCCTATTTATCTATCCCTAACGGGCTCCCTCTGGTGGTCTGAGGTGGAAGGTGGAGATGTGTGAATGGTTATGGGGGCCTCTTGTGGAGGAATCCATCAATACACCATTCTAGGATCTGTGATACCAAGCGCAGCTGGGCGTCACATTCCCCCCTAGTTAAACTCAGCACTCCCGGGCTGAAGTACATTTTATAACAACAACAATTGGAAACATAAGCAATACAAGAACAATCTTCCCTTTATGGGAGGCACCAATCTTAAACGTTGCGTAACAATACCAAATGCAAAGCGTCCTCAGAATTCAAGTCTCCTGTGGTGAGGTTCCCATACAGGATGTCCATCTCACCAGGTAGAGTACTTGGTGGTTTTGAGGGACTTGTCCTAAACCCTCAACGTAGGCCCTGGGGTGGCTGTAGGGCATGAAGATCCCGAGTTGGACCTCCAATAGAGCCACTCCAGACAGGTTTTCCTTCCGAGGTCACCTAAAAGGGGCACTCCAGGGAGTGCAATTATATACAAAAGCAGTTTTTGGGCTGCACATAGTCCTCAGCCATGCAGTTCTTTATGTATGCATAAAAGAATTAATGATGTAAAGCACAAATTGATAAAAGCATGCATGAAAATACACAATTAATTCAATACATTTCAATTTAATACACAATACCCCAGGGGTAACTATCTACACTCTCTGAAATTTTTACCATCTACTGCGTGTACCTAGCAGGGGGTTTACCTCTCGTGCTACGTATTGATCTGCGTATTACGATGGTTGGTTGGGTGTCAGTGTCTGTATTCTCTACTCTACCAGTTCTACATGTGACCAAGTTGTAAAACTGCCTTAACCTCGCTCTTGGGCTGGCAAGTCTACCATTGGCTGGGCCTTCTTGCTCTGCTCCTACCGGGGATCCTTCATCTGGGGACACTTCTTGAGCTGGTTCTTCTGCAGCACTTACAGGTTCAACTTGCTGTGGAGGGTTTTCTGGCTGTTCATAGAATTGGAGTACTGGAATGATTACTGCACCTCCTATTTGAGGCCAATCAGCTGGGAAGTCTTCTAGGTCAGTGTGTATCACCGCTTCTTCAGGTTCTTCCTGGATTGTGAGAGGCACTTTTTCTTGGGGTTTCAGTAATTCTGGACACAACTTTAGGTGGTCCCTGGACACTGCAGTAGACATTTTTCCTCCATCTCGACTGATTATGCAGGTCTTCTTGTTGTCAAACCTTGACGGTAACACAGTGTAGGGTGTAACGGGTCTGGGAGGTGGAACCTCTGAGCAACTATACAAGAGGGAGATCCTTGTAAGGAAGCGGGTGGTGACCAGGGAAGACGGGCAGGTAGTCACAGCAGGTGACCAGGACAGTCTCTGGGTAAACGGGCAGGAGGTCACGGCAAGTGACCGGGACAGTCTCTGGGTAAATGGGCAGGAGGTCACAGCAAGTGACCGGGGCAGTCTCTGGGAGAACGGGCAGGGGGTCACAGCAAGTGACCGGGACAGTCTCTGGGTATAGGGTTGGTACGACCTGTGACGGCTGAGCCTCCAGGTAGGCTAGCAGGCAGATGGCAGGTGTGTGCTCCGAGGTGAGCAGGCGAGAGTCTCTGGATAAGCAGGTGGTCACAGCATGTGACGGCGGAGCCTCCAGGTAGGCTAACAGGCGGATGCAGATGAGTGCTCCCAGGTGAGCAGGCGAGAGTCTCTGGATAAGCAGGTGGTCACAGCTTGTGACGGCGGAGCCTCCAGGTAGGCTAACAGACAGGTAGCAGGTGAGCGCTCCCAGGTGAGCGGGCAAGCTGGTCCATAGACAGACTGACAGGTGTCGGAAGGCAGACCGTCGGACCTCAGGCTAGCAAGCAGGAAAGCGGATGACAGGCAGGAATCAGGCAGCAAACTGGCAGGAAACTGGCAGGCAACTGGCAGGTAACTGGCAGGTAACAGGCAACGGGACCTGAGGGCTGAAGCAGAGTAGTGAACAGTGCAACAACATTGCTCGGGCACCTCCATTTTGGAGGAGGTGCCTTATATATGGTGAAGTCCTCCGGCCATTGGCCGGGGACTCCTTAGGACGGCGCGCACGGCCCCTTTAAGAGGGAGGGAGCGCGCGCCCTAAGCACCATGGCCGGGAAGGAGCGCGCGCTGCCAGCAGAGCGGGAGGAGGACGCCGGGCTCGGAGCGGAGGGGTGAGGGGAACAGCGTCCCTGCCTAGCAGGAGGCAGGGACGCCGACGCTACAGTACCCCCCCTTTAGGCCCCCCCTTTTTTAGGCCAGACAGAAATTTAGCAAAGATGAGAGGGGCATGGATGTTCTCCCGGGGCTCCCACGTTCTCTCCTCAGGACCAAACCCCTTCCAATCTACTAGAAAAAAGGTCTTTCCTCTTACCCTTTTGGTGGCCAGAATGTTCTCTACCTCAAACTCGTCTTCAGCAGAAACCGGAGCAGGAGGCGTACCTGTAGACTTGGAAAAAGAGTTAAGTACCACGGATTTGAGGAGAGATACATGGAAGGAGTTAGGGATCCGTAGGTTGGCCGGGAGTTGCAATTTATAGGCCACCGGGTTGATCTGACTGATAACCTCCAGAGGACCGATGAACCGAGGCCCTAACTTATAGGAAGGAATCTTGAGCCGGACATACTTGGACGAGAGCCAGACTTTATCCCCAGGACGGAATTGTGGAGGATCCAGACGTTTTTTGTCAGTGTGTCTTTTCATCCGCTCGGACGACTGAAGGAGTGCGGATCGGGTACTCTCCCAAATGGAGGAAAATTTGTTAATGAGAGATTCCGCAGCCGGATTATCCACCGAGGTGGAGACGAGAAATGGGATCCGAGGATGCTGACCGAAGACTACAAAAAACGGGGATTTGGAGGAAGATTCGCTCTCGTGGTTATTGTACGAGAATTCAGCCCATGGCAGGAGATCCACCCAGTCAGAATGGTGGGCATTAACGAAGTGCCGGAGGTAACTGGTCAGGTTCTGATTGATCCGCTCCACTTGACCATTAGACTGTGGGTGGTAAGCGGAGGAGAAGTCCAGGGTGACGTCTAGCAGTTTACAAGTGGCTCTCCAGAAGCGTGAGGTGAACTGTACCCCACAATCCGACACGATGTGGAGGGGCAGGCCATGAAGACGAAAGATGTGGTGGATAAAATCTTTAGCCAGCTCGGGTGCAGACGGGAGGCCTGGCAGGGGAACGAAATGAGCCATCTTGGAAAAGCGGTCAGCGACCACCCAAATGACCATACAACCAGCAGAGACGGGGAGATCAGTTATGAAGTCCATAGCTATATGCTGCCAGGGGGCAGCAGGTACAGGAAGCGGAAGGAGGCGACCGGCTGGCAGATGTCATGGAACCTTGTTGCGGGCGCAGGACACACAGGCAGAAACAAAGTCAATTACGTCCTTGTGCAGGGTAGGCCACCAGTAGTGCCGGGTAATAAGCTGGAGGGTCATTTTCTGACCGGCATGGCCAGCTAGTTTAGACGAGTGACCCCAGTGTAGGATCTTCTCCCGATCAGGTACTGATACGAACGTCTTACCGGGAGGGAGACGATTTAGACTCACGGGAGCCACCTGCATTACTCTGGCGGGATCGATGAAGTGTTTAGGTTCCTCCTCGAGATCAGACACCAGAAAGGATCGGGACAAGGCGTCCGCCTTGATGTTTTTGTCAGCCGGGCGAAAATGAAGAACAAAATCAAAGCGAGCAAAAAACAAGGACCACCGGGCTTGGCGCGGGTTAAGTCTCTGGGCATGCTGGAGGTAAGCCAAGTTCTTGTGGTCAGTGTAAATTATTACCGGGTGAAGAGCCCCTTCGAGCAGGTAACGCCACTCCTCCAATGCCAGCTTGATGGCCAATAACTCTCGATCTCCTATGGAATAGTTGCGTTCCGAAGGGGAGAAGAGTTTGGAGAAGAAGCCACAAGTTACCATTCTCCCGGAAGACGATTTTTGGGTAAGTACCGCTCCGGCTCCAGAGGAGGAGGCGTCAACTTCCAGGAAGAACTGCTTGTTGCCATCTGGGCGATGCAGCACCGGGGCGGAAGAGAAGGCCTGTTTTAAAGAAAGAAAGGCCTCCTCTGCTTCGGGCGGCCACTCTTTGGGATTAGTGCCCTTACGGGTGAGCGCAGAAATTGGGGCAGTCCGGGAAGAGAAGTGCGGTATGAAGAGGCGGTAGTAGTTGGCGAAGCCCAGGAACCGCTGAATGGCCTTCAACCCCTCCGGTCGAGGCCACTTCTCGATGGCAGACAGTTTCTCAGGATCCATTCGTAGGCCGGTCTGAGAAATTATGTAGCCCAAAAACGGAAGCGAGGTCTGCTCAAAAAGGCACTTCTCATATTTAGCGAAGAGGTGGTTCTGCCTGAGCCTGAGCAGGACCTGACGAACATCCCTCCGGTGAGTCTGGAGATCCGGAGAGAAGACCAAGATGTCGTCCAGGTACACCACCACGCAGGAGTAGAGAAGGTCCCGGAAGATGTCATTGACCAACTCTTGAAAGACGGCGGGAGCGTTACAGAGACCGAAGGGCATTACCAGATATTCATAGTGGCCGTCCCGGGTGTTGAATGCCATCTTCCATTCATCCCCCTGACGGATACGGACCAGGTTGTACGCCCCACGAAGGTCCAGTTTGGTGAAGATTCTAGCCCCCCTCAGACGATCAAATAATTCCGGAATGAGCGGAAGGGGGTACTTATTCTTTACCGTGATCTGGTTTAGGCCTCTATAGTCTATGCAGGGACGGAGAGAGCCGTCCTTCTTTTTAACGAAGAAGAAGCCTGCTCCCGCCGGGGAGGTAGATTTCCGGATAAATCCCCGGGCCAGGTTCTCCTCAATATATTCGGACATAGACCGGGTCTCAGCAGCGGACAATGGGTAAATACGCCCACGGGGAGGAGTAGTACCGGGTAACAGGTCGATAGGGCAGTCGTATGGTCTATGAGGGGGTAGTGTCTCTGCCTCCTTTTTATTAAAGACATCAGCATATGACCAATAAGGAATCGGAAGTCCAGGTAGATTAGCTGGGGTAGGAGAAGGACGGACGGGATGGACGGGAACCAAACAAGTCTTATGGCAGTCCTGTCCCCAGCGAAGGACTTCTCCGGTCTGCCAGTCAAGCACGGGTGCATGTTTCTGGAGCCAAGGTAGGCCTAGCAAGAGGGCATGAGAGAGTCCAGGCAGAACATGAAAGGAGATACTCTCAGAATGCAGCATTCCCACCTGCAGAGTAATGGATTCGGTGATGAGTTGGATGGGACGTGGTAAGAGGCCCCCATCCACGGCAGCGACAGATAAGGGTACAGCCAGAGGTTTGGTGGGGATGCGGTATTTCTCTACCAGGGACTGTGAAATAAGATTCCCGGCTGCTCCAGAGACAAGTTGGGCTAGTTCGAAATAATGGTTCTCCCCGCAGACGATTGAGACTGACAACAGCAGAGATGGAGAGGATTTATTCTTGTCTAGGACGACCTCTCTGAGCGATCCTAGACACAGGCGTTTCCCGACCTCTCCGGGCAGGTACGGATCCGGTGCTTCTTACTGCCACAGTAGAAGCAGCTCCCCTCGGCACGGCGTAAGTCTTGACGGGTTTTGACCATCTTGGTCTGGTCGACCTGCATAGGCTCAGGAGAGTGTGCCTGGGGAGAAACGGAGGGAATAACGGGTTTCTGGAAGATGGGAGCTAGACGTGGAAACCTTCTCTCACGAGAGACCTCTTTGGCGCGCTCCTGGAACTGTAGGTCAATCCGGGTGGCAAGAGTTATTAAGTCGTCGAGAGTGGTAGGAATGTCCCGACCGGCGAGTTCATCTTTAATACGGCCGGACAGACCCTCCCAGAAGACAGACACCAGAGCGTCGTTATCCCAGGCCAGCTCCGAGGCAAGGGTACGGAACCGTATGGCATATTGGCCCACGGTGAGATCTCCCTGATGGAGGCGTAGCAGAGACGATGCGGATGAGGTCTTCCGTCCGGGTTCATCGAAGACTTTCCGGAAAGCCGTGAGAAAGGCTGCCAAGTCGGACACTAGAGGGTCTCCTCTCTCCCATAGAGGATTCAGCCAAGCCAGAGCCTCCCCCGTGAGGTGGGACATGATAAAGGCCACTTTGGACCGGTCGGAGATAAACTGGTGGGACAAGAGTTCGAAGTGCAGGGTGCACTGGTTTATGAAGCCCCGAGCTTGAGCGGAGTCACCTCCGTAGCGAGGAGGTGCGGAAAGCCGGGGTCCAGGACAGGATACCATGGTATTGGTGGGCAGCGGCGCTGCCGGATTGCGAGTCATGACACTAGCGGTGGTTGCAGGTGGAGCAGTCAGAGTGTCCAGGCGAGAGTTGACATTCCGCAGGTGACCCAGGATGGACTCCTGTTGGGACCTCTGACAGGACAGTTCATGACATAGGTCCGAGAGCGAGGGAGCTTGGGTACCACCGGGTTGCATGGCCCGAGCAAACTGTAACAGGTCTGGGAGGCGGAACTTCTGAGCAACTATACAAGGGGGCGATCCTTGTAAGGAAGCGGGTGGTGACCAGGGAAGACGGGCAGGTAGTCACAGCAGGTGACCAGGACAGTCTCTGGGTAAACGGGCAGGAGGTCACGGCAAGTGACCGGGACAGTCTCTGGGTAAACGGGCAGGAGGTCACAGCAAGTGACCGGGGCAGTCTCTGGGAGAACGGGCAGGGGGTCACAGCAAGTGACCGGGACAGTCTCTGGGTATAGGGTTGGTACGACCTGTGACGGCTGAGCCTCCAGGTAGGCTAGCAGGCAGATGGCAGGTGTGTGCTCCCAGGTGAGCAGGCGAGAGTCTCTGGATAAGCAGGTGGTCACAGCATGTGACGGCGGAGCCTCCAGGTAGGCTAACAGGCGGATGCAGATGAGTACTCCCAGGTGAGCAGGCGAGAGTCTCTGGATAAGCAGGTGGTCACAGCTTGTGACGGCGGAGCCTCCAGGTAGGCTAACTGGCAGGTAGCAGATGAGCGCTCCCAGGTGAGCAGGCAAGAGTCTCTGGACTGGCAGATGGTCACAGCACGTGACGGCGGAGCCTCCAGGTAGGCTAACAGACAGGTAGCAGGTGAGCGCTCCCAGGTGAGCGGGCAAGCTGGTCCATAGGCAGACTGACAGGTGTCGGAAGGTAGACCGTCGGACCTCAGGCTAACAAGCAGGAAAGCGGATGACAGGCAGGAATCAGGCAGCAAACTGGCAGGAAACTGGCAGGCAACTGGCAGGTAGCTGTCAGGTAACAGGCAACGGGACCTGAGGGCTGAAGCAGAGTAGTGAACAGTGCAACAACATTGCTCGGGCACCTCCATTTTGGAGGAGGTGCCTTATATATGGTGAAGTCCTCCGGCCATTGGCCGGGGACTCCTTAGGACGGCACGCGCGGCCCCTTTAAGAGGGAGGGAGCGCGCGCGCCCTAAGCACCGTGGCCGGGAAGGAGCGCGCGCTGCCAGCAGAGCGGGAGGAGGACGCCGGGCTCGGAGCGGAGGGGTGAGGGGAACAGCGTCCCTGCCTAGCAGGAGGCAGGGACGCCGACGCTACATAGGGGTCTTTTTCCCACTGGTCAAGTTTGTGGTTGCGTCTTTTCCCTTTCAGTACTGTTTCACCTGCTATGAAAGGTTCTGCGGGTGAGTTTTTGTTGTATTGTGCTTCTTGCTTTTCTCTCACCCGAGTAAGACTGTCCTTGACTCAAGCTTGTACTCTTCTGTACTGCTCTTGTCTGGTCTTGTCCAAGTCCTCAGTGGTCATATCAGCTTCAGGTTCAACAACACCAAGCTCCAGATCCATGGGCAGCTTTCCTGGCCTCGCCCGCATGAGATATGCTGGAGTGCAGTTGGTGGAACTTACTGGTATATGATTATACAGATCCACTAGGTCAGGTAGTAGGTCTGGCCACTGGTTTCTCTCCTCAAGTGGTATGGTCTTTAGCAGGACGATGATGATGTTGTTCATCTTTTCGCAGAGACCGTTGGTTTGTGGGTGGTACGGTGTAGTTCTTATCTTCTTACAACCGTAGAGATGGCAGAACTCCTTGAACAACTCCGCCTCAAAGGCCGGGCCTTGGTCCGTCAGCACCTGCTCAGGGTAGCCATGGGGTCTGCAGAAATACTCTTGGAACGTCTTTGCTGCTGTCTCTGCCGTCAGATCTTTGATGGGGGCGACCACCAGGAAACGTGAGTAGTGATCCACCATGGTCAGAGCATAGGAGTACCCTGACCTACTGGGGGACAGCTTGACATGGTCCAGGGCCACAATCTTCAGGGGCCGAGTCATCTTGATGGGTTTTAGGGGTGCCTTCTGGCTGCTGAAGTCTTTTCTTCTTAGGCCACAGGGTCCACAGTCTCGGCACCACCTCTCAATGGAGCTGCGCATTCCTACCCAGTAGAATCGAGACTTCAGCAGGGTCTCTAGCTTTTTCCAGCCAAAGTGCCCCGCCTCATCGTGGTAAGCCTCTAATACCATCTGGATGTCTGTCTTCGGGACCAATATCTGCCATACCATCTCATGAGTTTTTGGATTGACGTACCTCCGGCACAGCTTCTCACGGTAGATAAACAGCCGGCTTCTCTCGTTCCACAGCTGCTTTGCTTGGAGAGACGCATCCTTCTCCAGGGAAGCACCTTCTTGGGTTATCAGCTGTTTGATGCGGCTGACAACAGAGTCACTTTCCTGGGTCTCTTTCCAGCTGTGGTGAGGAAGGGGGTTTAACGTCTTTCCACGCTGCTTCCTGGAGGCCCGTTGCTCATGGATCATCCCACTCCGATGAAAGGCAGATAGCTCTATCTCTTCCAGGTCATCCACTTCTTCTTCCGTGTCTGACAGGTGAGGCATCCTAGACAGGGCATCGGCGTTGGCGTTCTTGCGGCCTGCGCGATATTGAATTGTAAATTGGTAGTTTGACAGCCGAGCCATCCATCGTTGTTCCAGTGCCCCCAACTTAGCTGTTTCAAGATGGGTCAAGGGGTTGTTATCAGTAAAGGCAGTGAACTTACTGGAGGCCAGATAGTGCTTGAATCTTTCAGTGGTGGCCCAGACCAAGGTCAGGAACTCCAACTTGAAGCTGCTATAGCTGCGATCACTTTCTCTTGGCCATTCTGCTTCTGACTCAAGACAGCTCCCAGGCCTTCGTTGCTGGCATCTGTATACAGCAGGAACGGTTGGCTGTAGTCAGGGTAGGCTAGGATCTCATCGCCTGTCAGGATCTCCTTCATCTCCTGAAACGACTCGGCTTGCTCCTTACCCAGTGGAATGGGGGGCTTTTGCCTTTGGGGGACTGCCCTACCAGGAGGTCTTGCAGAGGAGCTGCTTTCTTAGTAAAGTCCTTTACGAACCTCCGGTAGTACCCTACTAGTCCCAAGAACTGATGCACCTCCTTGAGGTTCTTCGGCTCCGTCCACTTCTGGATGGCTGTGACCTTCTCCGGGTCTGGTGCTACCCCTTCCGGACTGACAATCTGCCCCAGGTACTGTACCTTTCTCTTGAGCAGGTGGCACTTTGAGGGCTTCAACTTCATCCCGTACCGGGACAGTGACTCAAATACCTCTGCCAAGTGTTTCAAGTGGTCCTCGTACGTTCTGGAGTACACTATTACATCATCCAGGTAAAGTAACACAGTCTCGAAGTTGCGATGTCCCAGGCAGCACTCCATCAATCTCTGGAACGTTTCAAGGGCATTACAGAGTCCAAACGGCATACTGTTGAACTCGCAGAGTCCCATCGGGGTGGTGAAGGCCGTCTTCTCTCGATCCTCCTCAGCCACAGCTACTTGCCAGTACCCACTAGTGAGGTCAAGGGTGGAAAAGTAATTTGCAGACTTTAAGGCAGCTAGGGACTCCTCTATGCATGTTAAAGGGTATGCATCCTTATGTGTAATGCGATTTACTTGACGGTAATCTACACACTTTCTCATGCTCCCGTACTTTTTCCTAACCAGCACTAGGGGAGCTGCCCAGGGACTACAACTATCCCTTATCACTCCCGGCTTCCTCATGTCATGCAGCATTTCTTTTGCCTTCTGGTAGTGAGCAGGGGGTATAGGCCTATAACGTTCTTTGATTGGGGAATGATTGCCTGTGGGGATATGATGTTGAACCCCCTTAACCCTCCCGAAGTCAAGTGGATGTTTACTGAACACCTGCGAGTATTCTTGAACCACCCGGTGTACACCCTGTTTTTCATGGGCAGGAGTGGTGTCTGTCCCAACATGGAGCGGTTGACACCAATCCTCCACCTGGGTTGCAGGGTCATTATCCTCTACTTCATCTGGTGAGGTTAAGGACTCCGCCTCATGGATGCAGTTGTTATTGACAGCATGTAATTTGGCAACAGTGGCATAACGTGGCAATCTGACCTCATCTTCCCCTAAGTTGAGAAGATGGATGGGCACCCTCCCATTACGTACATCTACCACTCCCCTGGCAGTTAAGAGCGTGGGTCTATGCTCGGCGCAAAGGGGTTCTACTACCGCCTGGTAGCTCTGTCCTCTAAGACCTATAGCAGCTCTACACCAGATGAGCATTTCACTCATTGGGGGGATGACAATGGGTATGGGGTCCGTCACCTGCACATTACCAATTTCGCTGTCTGTTAACCTCACTTCCTGTTGATACATCAGGACTAGAGATGAGCGTTGTTCTACTCGAACTGTTCGCCAATCTCAAATTCGAGCTGTTTTGGGCGGTGTTCGAGCCGTTCGGCGAACACGAACAATTTGAGAAAAATTCGGCTGTTCGAGGTTATGTTCGATAACTGTTCGTGCACCAAAATCATAACTGGATTTTTTCTCAGTAATGATGAAAATTAATGTTAATACGCAGTTTGAGTGTACAGCGGGGTGGGGGGAGGGGCAGGGGATGGATCTCTGCAGGAACAATGAAGATCTCCATTTTTTTTTCTCTTTCCCGCATTTACAGTGGGGAGGTGCAATCTGTCAGCCTATCAGCAGCGCACACACGGAGCGAAGTGCTTTTTTTCACACAAGCAAGGGCATGTGTCATTGGCAGTGTATGTCACATGTCCTTGCCCTATAAGACCAAGCCATTTTCCCCGTCGCCACCATTTTCTCACTGCTGCAGCTGCGTGTTA
The DNA here is from genome assembly GCF_046119375.1 of Phyllobates terribilis. Classification (NCBI taxonomy): domain Eukaryota; kingdom Metazoa; phylum Chordata; class Amphibia; order Anura; family Dendrobatidae; genus Phyllobates; species Phyllobates terribilis. Next base: position 746,462,137 of record NW_027362764.1, on the reverse strand, counting down.
GACGGCATACACAGATAGCTTGGGAGTAGGGAATAGTTGTGATTGCAGTCCTTTTAAGGACTAGGTTACAGCATTTCCTACGACTTTTATCAGGGAGGTCTGTGCTCTTAAATAGATAGGTTGTGGGAGTAAAGACTAATTGTAATTGGAGTCCTTTTCAGGACTAGGTTACATCAGTTCCTATCAGTTTTTGCCAGGCAGGTCTGTGCCAGTGCTGTGCAAGTTTTTTTCACAGCATTTGGCTGAATCTAGCAAAGCTAATCCTTTTTGGCCTATTGCAGAGTGTGTTAGTCAGTGGAGTAGCCTATCTGTGTTGCAAGATATACCACCTGTGTATAGAATACCAATTTTTTTACTGCACCTAGTGAAGTAAAATCTTTTGGGCATAGCATCATTCTATTAGTCCATCTATACTGACTGACCTCCATCAGGTTGCAAATTAAAACTAATTTTTATCTGCATCTACAGTACCTCTGAAAAAATATTTGGGCTTCTAGCAGTGTGTGGGACTTGTTCTATTAGTCCATCTATACTGACCTCCATCAGGTTGCAAACTGAATATATTTTTTTCTGCATCTACCTCTGAAAAAATATTGGGCTTCTAGCTGTGTGTGGGTCTTGTTCTATTAATCCATCTATACTGACCTCCATCAGGTTGCAAACTGAATATATTTTTTTCTGCATCTACCTCTGAAAAAATATTTGGCCTTCTAGTAGTGTGTCGGACTTTCTCTATTAGTCCATCTATACTGACCTCCATCAGGTTGCAAATTAAAACTAATTTTTATCTGCATCTACAGTACCTCTGAAAAAATATTTGGGCTTCTAGCAGTGTGTGGGACTTGTTCTATTAGTCCATCTATACTGACCTCCATCAGGTTGCAAACTGAATATAGTTTTTTCTGCATCTACCTCTGAAAAAATATTGGGCTTCTAGCTGTGTGTGGGACTTTCTCTATTAGTCCATCTATACTGACCTCCATCAGGTTGCAAACTGAATATATTTTTTTCTGCATCTACCTCTGAAAAAATATTGGGCTTCTAGCTGTGTGTGGGTCTTGTTCTATTAATCCATCTATACTGACCTCCATCAGGTTGCAAACTGAATATATTTTTTTCTGCATCTACCTCTGAAAAAATATTTGGCCTTCTAGTAGTGTGTCGGACTTTCTCTATTAGTCCATCTATACTGACCTCCATCAGGTTGCAAATTAAAACTAATTTTTATCTGCATCTACAGTACCTCTGAAAAAATATTTGGGCTTCTAGCAGTGTGTGGGACTTGTTCTATTAGTCCATCTATACTGACCTCCATCAGGTTGCAAACTGAATATAGTTTTTTCTGCATCTACCTCTGAAAAAATATTGGGCTTCTAGCTGTGTGTGGGTCTTGTTCTATTAATCCATCTATACTGACCTCCATCAGGTTGCAAACTGAATATATTTTTTTCTGCATCTACCTCTGAAAAAATATTTGGCCTTCTAGTAGTGTGTCGGACTTTCTCTATTAGTCCATCTATACTGACCTCCATCAGGTTGCAAATTAAAACTAATTTTTATCTGCATCTACAGTACCTCTGAAAAAATATTTGGGCTTCTAGCAGTGTGTGGGACTTGTTCTATTAGTCCATCTATACTGACCTCCATCAGGTTGCAAACTGAATATATTTTTTTCTGCATCTACCTCTGAAAAAATATTTGGCCTTCTAGTAGTGTGTCGGACTTTCTCTATTAGTCCAGCTATACTGACCTCCATCAGGTTGCAAATTAAAACTAATTTTTATCTGCATCTACAGTACCTCTGAAAAAATATTTGGGCTTCTAGCAGTGTGTGGGACTTGTTCTATTAGTCCATCTATACTGACCTCCATCAGGTTGCAAACTGAATATATTTTTTTCTGCATCTACCTCTGAAAAAATATTGGGCTTCTAGCTGTGTGTGGGTCTTGTTCTATTAATTCATCTATACTGACCTCCATCAGGTTGCAAACTGAATATATTTTTTTCTGCATCTACCTCTGAAAAAATATTTGGCCTTCTAGTAGTGTGTCGGACTTTCTCTATTAGTCCATCTATACTGACCTCCATCAGGTTGCAAATTAAAACTAATTTTTATCTGCATCTACAGTACCTCTGAAAAAATATTTGGGCTTCTAGCAGTGTGTGGGACTTGTTCTATTAGTCCATCTATACTGACCTCCATCAGGTTGCAAACTGAATATATTTTTTTCTGCATCTACCTCTGAAAAAATATTGGCTTCAAGCTGTGTGTGGGTCTTGTTCTATTAATCCATCTATACTGACCTCCATCAGGTTGCAAACTGAATATAATTTTTTTCTGCATCTAGCTCTGAAAAAATATTTGGCCTTCTAGTAGTGTGTCGGACTTTCTCTATTAGTCCATCTATACTGACCTCCATCAGGTTGCAAATTAAAACTAATTTTTATCTGCATCTACAGTACCTCTGAAAAAATATTTGGGCTTCTAGCTGTGTGTGGGACTTGTTGTATTAGTCCATCTATACTGACCTCCATCAGGTTGCAAACTGAATATATTTTTTTCTGCATCTACCTCTGAAAAAATATTTGGCCTTCTAGTAGTGTGTCGGACTTTCTCTATTAGTCCATCTATACTGACCTCCATCAGGTTGCAAATTAAAAATAATTTTTATCTGCATCTACAGTACCTCTGAAAAAATATTTGGGCTTCTAGCTGTGTGCGGGACTTGTTGTATTAGTCCATCTATACTGACCTCCATCAGGTTGCAAACTGAATATATTTTTTTCTGCATCTACCTCTGAAAAAATATTTGGCCTTCTAGTAGTGTGTCGGACTTTCTCTATTAGTCCATCTATACTGACCTCCATCAGGTTGCAAATTAAAACTAATTTTTATCTGCATCTACAGTACCTCTGAAAAAATATTTGGGCTTCTAGCAGTGTGTGGGACTTGTTCTATTAGTCCATCTATACTGACCTCCATCAGGTTGCAAACTGAAGATATTTTTTTCTGCATCTACCTCTGAAAAAATATTTGGCCTTCTAGTAGTGTGTCGGACTTTCTCTATTAGACCATCTATACTGACCTCCATCAGGTTGCAAATTAAAACTAATTTATATCTGCATCTACAGTACCTCTGAAAAAATATTTGGGCTTCTAGCAGTGTGTGGGACTTGTTCTATTAGTCCATCTATACTGACCTCCATCAGGTTGCAAACTGAATATATTTTTTTCTGCATCTACCTCTGAAAAAATATTGGGCTTCTAGCTGTGTGTGGGTCTTGTTCTATTAATCCATCTATACTGACCTCCATCAGGTTGCAAACTGAATATATTTTTTTCTGCATCTACCTCTGAAAAAATATTTGGCCTTCTAGTAGTGTGTCGGACTTTCTCTATTAGTCCATCTATACTGACCTCCATCAGGATGCAAATTAAAACTAATTTTTATCTGCATCTACAGTACCTCTGAAAAAATATTTGGGCTTCTAGCAGTGTGTGGGACTTGTTCTATTAGTCCATCTATACTGACCTCCATCAGGTTGCAAACTGAATATAGTTTTTTCTGCATCTACCTCTGAAAAAACATTGGGCTTCTAGCTGTGTGTGGGACTTTCTCTATTAGTCCATCTATACTGACCTCCATCAGGTTGCAAACTGAATATATTTTTTTCTGCATCTACCTCTGAAAAAATATTGGGCTTCTAGCTGTGTGTGGGTCTTGTTCTATTAATCCATCTATACTGACCTCCATCAGGTTGCAAACTGAATATATTTTTTTCTGCATCTACCTCTGAAAAAATATTTGGCCTTCTAGTAGTGTGTCGGACTTTCTCTATTAGTCCATCTATACTGACCTCCATCAGGTTGCAAATTAAAACTAATTTTTATCTGCATCTACAGTACCTCTGAAAAAATATTTGGGCTTCTAGCAGTGTGTGGGACTTGTTCTATTAGTCCATCTATACTGACCTCCATCAGGTTGCAAACTGAATATAGTTTTTTCTGCATCTACCTCTGAAAAAATATTGGGCTTCTAGCTGTGTGTGGGTCTTGTTCTATTAATCCATCTATACTGACCTCCATCAGGTTGCAAACTGAATATATTTTTTTCTGCATCTACCTCTGAAAAAATATTTGGCCTTCTAGTAGTGTGTCGGACTTTCTCTATTAGTCCAGCTATACTGACCTCCATCAGGTTGCAAATTAAAACTAATTTTTATCTGCATCTACAGTACCTCTGAAAAAATATTTGGGCTTCTAGCAGTGTGTGGGACTTGTTCTATTAGTCCATCTATACTGACCTCCATCAGGTTGCAAACTGAATATATTTTTTTCTGCATCTACCTCTGAAAAAATATTGGGCTTCTAGCTGTGTGTGGGTCTTGTTCTATTAATCCATCTATACTGACCTCCATCAGGTTGCAAACTGAATATATTTTTTTCTGCATCTACCTCTGAAAAAATATTTGGCCTTCTAGTAGTGTGTCGGACTTTCTCTATTAGTCCATCTATACTGACCTCCATCAGGTTGCAAATTAAAACTAATTTTTATCTGCATCTACAGTACCTCTGAAAAAATATTTGGGCTTCTAGCAGTGTGTGGGACTTGTTCTATTAGTCCATCTATACTGACCTCCATCAGGTTGCAAACTGAATATATTTTTTTCTGCATCTACCTCTGAAAAAATATTGGGCTTCAAGCTGTGTGTGGGTCTTGTTCTATTAATCCATCTATACTGACCTCCATCAGGTTGCAAACTGAATATAATTTTTTTCTGCATCTAGCTCTGAAAAAATATTTGGCCTTCTAGTAGTGTGTCGGACTTTCTCTATTAGTCCATCTATACTGACCTCCATCAGGTTGCAAATTAAAACTAATTTTTATCTGCATCTACAGTACCTCTGAAAAAATATTTGGGCTTCTAGCTGTGTGTGGGACTTGTTGTATTAGTCCATCTATACTGACCTCCATCAGGTTGCAAACTGAATATATTTTTTTCTGCATCTACCTCTGAAAAAATATTTGGCCTTCTAGTAGTGTGTCGGACTTTCTCTATTAGTCCATCTATACTGACCTCCATCAGGTTGCAAATTAAAACTAATTTTTATCTGCATCTACAGTACCTCTGAAAAAATATTTGGGCTTCTAGCTGTGTGTGGGACTTGTTGTATTAGTCCATCTATACTGACCTCCATCAGGTTGCAAACTGAATATATTTTTTTCTGCATCTACCTCTGAAAAAATATTTGGCCTTCTAGTAGTGTGTCGGACTTTCTCTATTAGTCCATCTATACTGACCTCCATCAGGTTGCAAATTAAAAATAATTTTTATCTGCATCTACAGTACCTCTGAAAAAATATTTGGGCTTCTAGCTGTGTGCGGGACTTGTTGTATTAGTCCATCTATACTGACCTCCATCAGGTTGCAAACTGAATATATTTTTTTCTGCATCTACCTCTGAAAAAATATTTGGCCTTCTAGTAGTGTGTCGGACTTTCTCTATTAGTCCATCTATACTGACCTCCATCAGGTTGCAAATTCAAAATAATTTTTTTCTGCATCTAACCCAGCCAATAGTTTTGGCCTAATACCACAGTTTGGCCACTCAGCTCTGCTCGGTTACCATCCATTGTTTTTTTATGCAAACAACTCCAGAGTTGTGAATTAGTTAACCACCAAAATGAGTGGAAAAAGGCCTGCTGCTGGTGGAAAGGGGAATAGGCGTGTTGGGAAGGGGAAAAAAGGTTGTGTCCGTGGGGTAGGTGTTAAAGCAACAGTAACATCTGCAGAAGAAAGACTGACGCACCCCCTGGGCCATATTCTTTAGGGGAATACCCGGAGCCGGATCAGATGGGGGTTGTAGTCTCCGAGTGGCTGTGACCCGGTCCGTGCCCAGGGTGTCAAGCTCAGAGTATGTGGCAGTCCTACAGATGTTATAAAGTTCTTTATGTCGACTACGCCACCCGTTGTATTGCGGTCACTACGGCCGCCGCTGCAGCAGGGTCCGCTGAGGCTGATGGTGTTGGTGCAGCTTTTGATAGTATAACCCCCAACGGGTGGGGTATAGCCTCAGGGGGCCAGGTGCAGAGGATGGGGGTTGTGGTGGTGCAGCATAGATGGTAATTAAAGACAGAGTCGGGTTGTGCAGTTTAGGGTATTTACTTACTGCTGATGTTCCGGTCACTCCAGCTTCAAGTGACCACCCGAGCCGTGCTGCGTCCACCAGGTCCTGGATTCAACCAACCCCCAAGCAAGTCCGGAGCGTGACCCTGAGCCCTCCTTCCTGTCCTGTCTTCTGGCCGTCCCCACCAGGGATCCACCTAGGTCCAGCTCCCTCGGGCCTTCTGTTGGGAGACCCTTGGCCTTGGGTTCCCTGACCCTACACGTGGTTTGCCTTCAGGGTGGATGTGGTGGGTGGCCGTGGCAGATCCTGCCCACGGCCTCCGGTCTCTGGCTGAGGTGTGCTTTAGCCCCCACCAGTTTGGGATCCGGTACCCTTTTGCCAACTCTTCACCCGATGATGGACTTTGGGTTCTCAGAGTCCTTTTCTTTCACCCCCTCTGGGTCTTTCTTCCTTTCTCGCTCTCTGGGGCTGCTCTGCTCCTCTTCCTCTACTCTGCTCTGACAAAAGGCTGACAGACTGACCCTGATCTTAGATGGTGCCCACCTTATATACTCCCTCTATGTGTGAGCTCAGGTGACCAGCACCCAATGAGCTCCTATCTTTACCCAGGCTGCTCCCCCTATCTGCCCCTACACTACTGGGATGTACCACCCCCCTCCCACTCCAGCCAGGAACAGACTCGGTCGTACCTGCACATTTCTAAGTGGGAGTACCGTTGGTCTGTTCCTCGGAAATGGGATGTGTGTAGTGCATGCAGCTCTCTGGGCTCAGTTCCACACTCCATCCTTACCCGGGAGTGGAATACCACACCTCTGGGTTGAGGTGCAATACCCCTGTAGCAGCCGAATCCTCAGGGTGCTACAAGACCATCTTCCAGCCAAACTAAAATGTCTACTTCTTTTAGCGGACAATGTGATAAGATCCCTTTCTTACGGCCACGCCAATCGCTACAAATTCCAGATGAGGCACAAAAACAGCAGGTGCTTCAACGGATATCAAGTGCTCCTTTAAGTGGGCTCTCCTCCACATCAACTTCAACATCACAAATACTCCAGTCCTCAAAGGTGTCACCCAAATCGCACTTGCTTCCTCACAGCTCCCAAATCTCCAGCTGCCCGTCTGAGTATGAGGTAGAACAGATGGTTGAGTCTGCAGAGCTGTTTACTCACACTGTAGCCTGGGAATCAGAGGTCGACTCCAGCGCTTCTGTGAATCCAGACGAGGAAATGATCTGCACTGATGCCCAGAATCTTTATGAGTCGGATCCAGGACCAGACGCAGAAGGTTCTGACCATAATGTAGACCCTCATTCCCAAACTAACTCCTGTTGGTGGAGACAATGAGGAAGACGATGATAAGACTCAAATACCTGATTGGAGCGACAACTTTAGTTTTTTGTCAGGGCAGGAACAGGTTGGCTCTGAGGACGACGGGTGTGATAACGCACAGGGTGATGATGATGAGGTCGGAGATCCCACTTACTGTCAACCCACAGTCAGCCAAGAGATGAGGTCAGCAGAGGAGGTGGAGGAAGATGCTAGTGACGACGAGGTCAGGTTGCGCCTTCCTGGACAGAGACGTAGTACTGGAAGCACGTCAACAACTGCATCCTCAAACACAACTCTGCCTCTCACCACAAGTCGTGGTGGCTCTTCAGGTCGCATGGGTGCTAAGCCTTGCATAGCCTGGGCATTTTTTCAGATCGATAAAGATGACCCAACTCGTGTTATCTGTAACATTTGTCAGCAAAAGCTAAGTAGAGGCCAAAAAATACATAGTTTGAGTACTTCATGCATGAACCGGCACATGGACATGAAGCATAAGTTGCAGTGGGAAGCTCAGTGTGCTACAATGCGGCCTAGCCGGCCGGGCCAACCACCGTCTGCCATATCTTGTGCATCCGTGGCCTCTTCATCCTCTGTGACTGGGGGGACAGCAGTCACACCTGTTTTGGGGCGCAGACCTGCCACCTCTTTACCCGCAACAGCCAGCGTGATTGGCAGGTCATCATTTTCTTTGGAGGTGGTAACACCAGCTGGTGTTGAGCGCTGTCCGACATCGATAGCACCACCTTTGGATGAAGGCAACCTAACATGTCCGCCTGCATCTTCCTCACAGACCGGCAGTTTGCCGGGGACACCCTTATCAACCCCGTCTAAGCACAATAGCCAGCCCTCGGTCCCTCAGATGTGGACAAGTAAAAGACCATTTCCTCCTAGCCATGAGAAAGCTAAGAGGTTGAATTTCACCATCTGCAAGCTCTTGGCTACAGAAATGCTGCCTTTCCGCCTGGTGGACACAGAGGATTTTCGAGACCTTATGTCCGTCGCAGTGCCCCAGTACCAGATGCCCAGTCGGCACTACTTCTCAAAGAAAGGTGTGCCTGCGCTCCACCAGCATGTCGCACACAACATCACCGCTTCTTTGAGAAACTCTGTGTGTGACAGGGTGCATTTCACCACAGACACTTGGACGAGTAGGCATGGACAGGGGCGTTACATGTCGCTGACTGGGCACTGGGTAACTATGGTGACAGCAGGACAAGGGGCTGCTGTCCAAGTCTTGCCGTCCCCACGAGTTGTGCGTCAATCCTCTTTATGTCAAAGTTCCTCCACTGCTTCTGCCTCCTCAACCTCCTCTCGGTCTTCCACCTGCACCCAAAGCCTGTCTGGTCATGCCACAAGCTTTCTAACTGCGCAGAAGGGATCCTGCACACCTCCTTACTATGCTGGCAGTAGGGCTCAACGTCATCAGGCGGTTTTTACATTGAAATGTCTGGGAAATGTGAGTCACACAGCTGAGGAGTTGTGGTCAGCTCTGGAGAACCAATTTCATGAATGGTTGTCTCCACTGGACCTGAAACCAGGGAAGGCCGTGTGCGACAATGCTGCAAACCTGGGTGCGGCCCTTCGCCGGGGCAATGTCACACACGTGCCTTGTATGGCTCACGTGTTGAACCTGGTTGTCCAGCAATTTTTAGCCCACTATCCCAGACTAGATGGCCTTCTGCAGAGGGCACGGTCGCTGTGTGCTCACTTCCGCCGTTCGCATCCCGCAGCTCAGCGACTTACATCTCTACAGAAGTCGTTGGGCCTGCCACTTCACCGGCTAAAATGCGATGTGCCTACCCGGTGGAATTCAACTCTGCACATGTTGCAGCGACTGTGGCAGCACCGACAAGCCCTGGTGCAATACGTTCTGACGTATAGCCTGGGCCAACGAGATTCAGAGGTGGGGCAAATCACGCTGGAGGAGTGGTCTCAGATCAGGGACCTATGCACCCTTCTGCACAGTTTTGAAATGGCGACGAAGATGTTTAGTGCTGACGATGCCATTATCAGCATGACTATTCCGGTGATTTACATGCTGGAGCACATGTTAAACAGAATTCGGAGTCAGGTGGTGGCACAAGAGGAGGTGGAGGAAGTAGAGGAGGAGGAGTTGTATGCGGAAGGGCTAACATCTGCAAGGTCCAGAAGGTCGGCAGCACCAAGGCGGCAGGCATGTGAGGGTGGGGGAGATGGTTTTACCAGGGCGCATGGTAGCAGCCAAACTAGTGAGGAAGGTGCAGGAGCCCAGGAAGAAGTGGAGGACGAACTGATGGAAGACTCATCAGATGAGGGAGACCTTGATCACATTTCTGTTGTGCGAGGTTGGGGGGAGAGGACAGAGGAAGGAAGCATGATTGTTACCTCGCCACCAACACAACAGGGACTTGGTGCTCCTGGATGCGCAACACACATGAGTGCCTTCTTGCTGCACTACCTGCAACATGACCCTCGAATTGTGAGAATTAGAAATAATCCTGACTACTGGGTTGCCACACTGTTAGATCACCGGTACAAAAGTAAATTTGCAGAAATTATTCCTGCCATAGAAAGGGATGCACGCATGCAGGAGTATCAGCAGAGACTGTTGCAGAATCTTACATGTGCTTTTCCACAAAATACCAGTGGTGCACGTAGTGAATCTCACAGTTCCAACTTGCCAACCGTGGGACCGTCAAGTGTTCAGCACTCAAACCGTAACAGAACCACAGTATCTGCTGGTAACATCAATTTTGCGGAATCATTTCACCACTTTTTTAGCCCATCCTTTGCAAGGCCACAGGAGACAAGAAGTCTGACACATAGTCAACGCCTAGAGACGATGGTACAGGAGTATCTCCAAGTAAACATTGAAGCCACGACTGTGTCACTGGACCCTTGCTCTTTTTGGGCTTCCAATCTGGATAAATGGCCGGAGCTAGCCACTTACGCCTTGGAGATCTTGTCATGCCCCGCAGCCAGCGTTCTGTCTGAACGTGTGTTCAGCGCTGCTGGTGGTGTGCTGACAGATAAGCGCACGCGGCTCTCCACTGATAATGTAGACAGACTCACGTTCATAAAGATGAACAAATCATGGATCCGAAACGACTTTTCTACCCCTGTGTCATCCTGGGGAGAGTAAAAGCTTGATGATTGGTTAAAATCACCCTACCAAACGTTTTAAGCTTTCAAATTACTAATCATGTTTATCTGTATCTTGACTGGAAAATAATTTGGGCTTTGTAGCAGTGTGCAGCACTGATCCTATTAGGCCATCTATAATAAGCTCCACCAGATTTAAAATTAAAAATAATTTTTAGCTGCATCTAGCCCGGAAAATAATTTTGGGGCTCCGAGATGCGCAAGACACATAAGTGCCTTCTTGCTGCACTACCTGCAGCATGACCCTCATATTGTCAGAATTCGAAGTAATCATGACTACTGGGTTGCCACACTCTTAGATCCCCCAAACTTTTCGATCAACCTTTTCATTTTAATAAAGACCAAAAAAATGGTCATTTTTGAAATTATAAGCATTAGCAGGTTGTTAGAAACTGAAATCAAACAGTTTTCAACTCAAAACTTTATTCTAGGTGATGTTACATTTTCACATAGGACCCCTAGTTCGAAAGGAGCTTCTGAACTCTCTCGTCCATTGAATTTGTCAGGTTTTGGATGGTTTCTGCTTCAATTGTTTTGCATGAGGACAGAATACCCTCCCAGAGCTGTTGCTTAGATGTGAACTGCCTCCCGCCATCATAGACACTCCTTTTAATGATGCTCCAAAGGTTCTGAATGGGGTAGAGGTCAGGGGAGCATGGGGGTCACACCATAAGTTTGTCCCCTTTTATGCCCATATCAGCCAGAGATGCAGATGTTTTATGTGCAGCATGAGATGGTGCATTATCATGCAGAAAAATGATCTTGCTGTGAAATACACGGTTCTTCTTCTTGAACCATGGCAGGAAGTGCTGTTTGAGAAAATCCACATACATTATGGAGTTCATCTTTAGCGCCTTCAGGGATCCTAAAGGGGCCGACAATCTCTCTCCCCATGATTCCAGACCAAAACATTACTCCACCTCCTCCTTGTTGGCGCTGTAGCCGTGTTTGCGTGGGGTGTCCATCAACCAGCCATCCTCCACTCCATCCATCTGGACCATCGAGCGCTGCACGGCACTCATCCGTGAACAAAACAGTTTTGAAATCAGTCTTCATGTAATGTTTGGCCCACTGGAGCCGTTTCTGCTTGTGTGAAGTGGATAGAGGAGGTCGACAGGATGGCGTATGTACAGCTGCAAACCTCTGAAGGACCCCGCATCTTGTTGTTCGGGGGACGTTGGAGGCACCAGCAGCTTCAAAAACTTGTCTGCTGCTATGACAAGGCTTTTTTGCCGCTGCTCTTTCAACCTGACGTAATTGCCTGTAGGAAAGAGTCCTCAATTTGCCCTTATCAGCACGCACACGTGTGTACTGTGAATCAGCTACATACTTCTTGATTGCCAAGACACTTCATCCTGATCATCGCACAATGTTGATTGTAGTCATGCCTTGACCTAAACACTCCACAATTTGTTGCTTCTCAGCAGCCGACACATCCTTTTTCTTTCCCATTTTGGCAGAAAATGTAGGCTGCTTAATAATGTGAGAGAGCCTTCTTAAGTAGTCTTGCCTTTCATTGGACACACCTGCCAAACTAATTAGCACAGGTGTCTGCAATTGCTTACAGTGATATAAAGAGCCCTGACACACATCACCATCAATGAGTTTAACTGACAAACAAACAAATTCTTCCCTTATCACTCCTAAACACTTTTTGCATAATAATTTGGAACGCGGTGTACATGTGCTTTTCCACAAAACACCAGCGGTTCACGTAGTGAATCTTACAGTTCTAACTTGCCAACCGTGGTCTGTATGGAATTGTTCAATAAAGGGCCCAAAATTAAGATAACATAGATGGGAGAGGTCTCTATGAATAGGAATTCCTAAGTATTTGATACCCTGTGAGGGCCAGGCAAAGGGAAAGTTGGACTGGATGGAATCCTATATGGATTTGGGGAGGGAGACATCGAGGGCCTGAGACTTCGCTGCATTGATTTTAAAATTTTACCATGTAACAAAGTGATCTATTTCAGCCATAACAGCATGGATGGATATATGTGATTGAGTGATATATACAAGGACATCATCAGCAAATAGAGAGCACTTGTACTCGGTGCCTCCCACCTCAATCCACCTAATATTGGGGTTATGGCGAATTGATGAGAGCAGGTGCTCCGTCACTAGGATGTATAAGAGAGGGGACAGAGGACATCCCTGCCTTGTCCCATTGGTGATTGTGAAAGGTGATGAAAATGTTCTGACGCACCCGCTGGGCCTTGGGACACCCGGAGCCGGACCCTTTTTGGTGGATGCTGGTGGTTGTAGTCTTCGTGGCGGCGACCCGGTTCCGTGGCTCAGGGCGGTCAAACCAGTGGCGGAACTATTTATGTGGTTTTGATGTTTAAATGTCCGACTACGCCACCCGTGGATTGCGGTCAGAGTGAACCGCCGTTACAGGGCAGACCGCTGAGGCTGGTGTTGTGGGTGCAGCAGAGCGTAGCATAACTCCCCACGGGAGGAGTATAGCCTCAGGGCAGTGTATGCGGAGGATGGGGGTGATGGTGCAGGGCAGCAGCAGTAACGACACTGAGTCAGTGATGCCGTCCAGGGCCTTTACTCACAGTTCTTATTATCCAGACCACGTCTGCAGGTAACGGCTGCCCACGTCGTACTGTGCTCACCAGGTGAGGGGCTCAGACAACTCCCAGATAACTTTGGAGCACTTCACAGGACCCCCTTTGTGTGTCCTTTGTCTGGCCTTTCTTAACAACACTTCTGTCCGGCTGCCTCGGGCCTCCTCTTGGTAAACTTGGCGCCAGTTTCCCTGACCCTATGTGGTGCCTTCCTAGCGGGTGTAGCGAGGGGCTGCGCCACATAAAATGTCAGAGCCTCCGGTTTCTAGCTGAGGGTCGTTTCCTGCCTCCACTAGTTCGGGGACCGGTCTCCCCCTTTGGCCTGACCCCTCCACGCAGGTGGATTCGGGCGTGTGGTGGCAACTCGCCCGTCCGCACCCCTAGGATCCCTTCATTCCTCGTTCCTGGAGCCTTCTCCGCTCCTCTTCCTTCCTTCTCCCTCTTCCAGGCCTGGGCCTCTGTTACTAGGCCCGCCTCCGGAGCAGAGCTCATGCAGAGCCCCTGCTCCCTGCCACTTCTGCTCAGACTTCTCTGCACTGAACTAAGATGGTGCCCACCTTTTATACTCCCTTCTCAATGCACTTAGGAACTGCTTCCTCCCTGCTCCTGCACTACAGGGTTCCCCTTCCTCAGTGTTCCCTCCCCCCACTCCAGCCAGGGACAGGGACTGTCGTGCCCATCTCAGGGGCATATTGGTCGCCCTGCCCCACGGCAATGTGGTGTAATGCATGCAGGTGTCGGGTCCTGATCCACACTCCATCCTTACCTGAGAGTGAGATATCACACCTCTGGGTGAGGTGCAATACATCTGTAGCAACCGAGCCCTCAGGGTGCTACAGTTCCATTTATCTTCAGCCTAGGTGACGTATTGCGATACAGGGCCGTGATTTTGGTTATAAAAGGGTCCCCTAGACCCCTACCCCAAGCTTTTTAAGAGAATCATATATGGCGTGCCAGGAGACTCTATGGAATGCTTTCTCAGCATCCAACGAGAGTATCTAATTACAAATTTTTAACTGCATCTAGCCCAGGAAATACTTTGTGCCTAGTAGCAGTGTCTGCTAGTCAGCGGATTATCCCGGCTGTTAAGCAAGCTACACCACCTGTAGTTTAGACACTTAATTTTTTCAAAGGAAATGCTTCGGGACCATGGGATACTCAGTGAAGAGCATCAGGAGGCACCCCAAGGCATAGGGGCTGGGACTGGCAGTAGGATGCCTTGCGGTGGACAGCCGAGCTCGATCCTTATAAAAGCTTTTTAACTGCAGCAGCTTTAGTGGACGCTACTGGAGCTGGAATTACGCGGCTGCTGGCATGAGACTTGCCCTCCAATAGATCCTTGTAAATGGATTTAAAGTGTATTCATTCAAATTAGAGAGACAATTTAAATTAAAAAGCTTAGAGCTGCCTCCACCACAGGGGGGCTCGCTCGACCCACCAGCGGACAGGCACCAGTATTGGGAGAGGGGGGCTGGCCATCAGGGTTCACCGCGGCTCTGGCACAAACCCGGCGACACGGAGGTGGCACGGGCAGGAGCGGACTGGCCGTGTCGGCTTCTCACTTTTTGGATTTTAGAAGGGCATGACATGCCTATATCTGTGTCTCCCCCTCCTTATACTCCTCCACCTCTTTTATTTTCGCATGACTATATGTACTTGTCACTTTTCCATGTGTTAGTTGTGTCTTCTGAGCAGTTTGTCAGCTTTTGGACACCTTTGAAGGTGTTTTCTATGTGTTTCTATGTGTTTTTGTTTGCCTGCCATTGGTTTTAACGGTGTTCGAAGGTGTTCGACGAACAGTTCGACGAACAGTTCGGCGAACACACGGGTGTTCGACGAACCGAACCGAACTCGAACACTACGGGGGTGGCTCAACACTAATCAGGACTCGGATTTCCTTCTGCAGCGCCCTCCTCTGTCCTGGTTTGGCAGTGTCGGCGATCTGTTGGAGCAAGAACACAACCTCTCCCAAACAGTTACCAACAATGTTAGTGCCTAGTACCATATACGGATTGGTGTCATCAGGATTAGTCTCTACTACAATTAGTCCCTGGTCCTTCAGCTCCACTCTCCCCACCTTTACAGTCACATTCTTAACCCCGAGTAGGTTAAGGGGGAGTCCATTTGAAGCATATACAGTCAAATTTGGAGCTGGCGGACGTAGGTCGTCCATGGACCAGAACCTCTTGTAGAGGACGTCAGGCATGATGGTTACCTGAGATCCTGTGTCCAGCAGGGCATGCGGCGGGATCCCATCCAGTACAATGGACAGGAAAGGTCTCCCTCCCACGAACCTGTTGTACCAGTCTGATGGGCCTGGGGAGTTTACTCCTGGGTGTTGGCCCTCGGACCCAGGGTTTTCTCGTTTAAAGGACAATTCTGGGCGATGTGTCCGGTCTTGCGGCAGCGGTAGCAGGTTGGGTCCCACGGTGGACGGCGCTGGTCACTGGTCCTCGAAGAGGGTGGTGTTGGCCTCCTCCTCCTGCGCATCCAGGGGACATCCTCAGGGCTATCGGCTAGCAGGATCTTCCCTCCTTCCTCGGGCTCCGTCCGCAGCTGCAGAGCACTCAGCACAGTGGTCAGAGTTTTGCTCAACTGACGCACCTCAGAGCGCAGACTGTCCAGTTCTTTAGGGGACGTTGCTGGGACTTTGGCTTCAGCAGCCACTGAGGAGAAGGTGGGTGTTGCAGGCTCTGGGGTAGCCCCTCCCTGGTAACGTTGGATGGCATTTGTTTCCAGGGGCTGCAGTCCTTTTATAATCATGTCTTTGAGATTGTCAAAGGTGGCATCTGGATGATCCAGGGACCACCAACGCACTGTCCTGCTGTCCTCTGGAGACCTCAGTCCCCGGACAAACTGTTCCTTCAGCATTTTGTTCTCATTCTCAACGCTGGTTGGACTAACCTGGTTCAGATCCCGCAGGGCCCCCTGCAGACGCCAGGCGTAGTCCCGAACATTGTCCTCCGGCTGTTGGGAACAGCTGTAGAACCTCATCCGGAGGTCCGCCTCAGTAAGGTCCTCAAAGACAGTCTGTAGTTTTTGAAATATTGCGGACACTGACTCCTGGTCTGCGGCCGACCATGTTTCCACTTCCCGTTCCGCAGCACCGGTCAGTTGTCCTAATACAACAGCGGTTCTTTGTTTGCCGGTCATAGAGTACATGTCCAAGATACCACATATCTTCCGTTTGAATCCAGACAGGGTATCTGGTTTGCCGTTGTACTGGGGGAGCCACTTTGCTCCAGGAATGTACGGTAAAGTCATAGGAATTACAGGTGTTACAGGCGCTGCTGGTGGAGCGGCTGCTTCGGCCTGCTCATCATCGGGCGCGGGCTGAACTTCAGGGACGTTGACCGGCATGTCGGCGTTCTGCTGTTCGTCGGACATCTTGGCGCCCCCCTAGTTAACCGTGGCCTACCTTCTGGTTTTCCTTCCGGTAGGCCGCAACTCCGCAGGTGACGGATGTCTACAGGACCTTGCGTCGCTTGCGTTCTACGTCAGCGCGTTCAGCGACGCTCCTTACAGGACCTGGCGCTTGTTGGTTTGATGTTGAGACGTGGGGGTTGTCCGGGGCTTCGCGCTCTTTTGCAGGTACGCCCCTAATTTTCCCGCGGTTACGCCCTTCTTCTCGCTCGGCGGCCCAACAGTGGCGGCAATCTTCACCACAACTTTACGTACACAGTTCAGAATAAAGGCGCACAGTACCCGGTGGCAATGGGCACAACACTTCGTCGTTGCAGCGGGCACGCAATCCTGTTTGTGACGCCAGTTGGAGATGACTCGCCCAGGGGAATGGGGATGACTCGGTACCCGGGCCTTTAGCCTTTAGGGATGTCGCGGTGGTCGGCTCCCGGGCCCGTACCCTGGGGTCTCTCCTTTAAAAGGGTGAATATTTGTTCATTTTAAGAAAGAGTTCGTGACGCCACCTGTGGCTTCTGGTGAGGATCACCAGCGCTGCGCAGTCCACTGAGGCCGATGATAAGGCAGCTTGATGGTATAGCTCCCCACAGGTGGAGCTAGGCCTCAGGGCAGTGTATGGAGGGGGATGCAGGACAGTCAAGACTCAGCCGGATCAGAGCAAGAACAGGGACAGACACGATAGTCACTTCAGTACCTTTTACTGATGGAAATTCATGCACGTCCCGGAGCACTGTAGGGTGAAGGGTGCATGTCAGGATCCTCCCCAATGAGCGGGTTTTGGGCCTCCTGTTTCTTGCTTCTGCGTAGTAAGTTCCTGACCTGCCTGGAGCTAGGCCTAACTTTGTCTCTGTCCTGCGCTGGCTGACCTTGTGGTAGGGCCTTTTCTTGGAGTACACGCACCTCAGCTTGCGGGGCCTATGTGTCTCCTGGCTCTGTTACGTATCAGCAGTTTAGCGATTCTGGGACTTATAGTTCTCCAGGGATTCCGGTTGTATCTTACTGGGTCATAGAGATCCCGGTAAACTTCGTACCCGGTGTCCGGTAACTTCTTCGGGGTGAGCCAGTTAAGCTCCACTGCCCCCTATGTGCTAACTCTCCACTCGCCTTCGGCCTACTCGGGCCCTCACTAGGCTACTCACACTAACGGCAGCTTGCCGCGCTTCACCGATCTTATGGCGCCGGCACACCTAAAGCTCACCTCTCTGAGCTACACGGAGTCTTGATCTGGATAAGCTCCACTGCAGGATAGTAATTGCAGGAGCTGGAACAGACTTTTGTCCTCTGAGGTAACTCTTCTCAGACTGTACTGGACTCACTGCTAAACCAGAATAGACTAACTGCTGCCTGGCTCCACCTTCCCTATTTATCTATCCCTAACAGGCTCCCTCTGGTGGTCTGAGGTGGAAGGTGAAGATGTGTGAATGGTTATGGGGGCCTCTTGTGGAGGAATCCATCAATACACCCTTCTAGGATCTGTGATACCAAGCGCAGCTGGGCGTCACATTACACACATGTTTTCCCGGCAAATTGAAACTTTGCAGTAATTGCGATTCACAGCGAATTGATTTTCTGTAAATCAAATTTTGGGGAAAAATTCGACAAAGCTTTCAAAAGATTCGCTCATCTCTAAATTTAACCAAACATAAGGTGCGGCTACCGAATAAGAAAACCAAATCTAGGGATTAACTATACAGACTTTAACTCATATTATACTTTTATACTTCGCAAATTGCAGCGACCCCAAATTACCCAGTGATATTGTGGTCAAAGGTTACTCTAACGCAGGCTCCCAGGTGTCACATTGAAGCAGTGGGGAAATTACCCATAAGTGGAGAGTTTTCATAATTGTCCACTTTGCCATAAAACAGCGCAGAGCAATCTGCAGAACAAAGTGAAGATCAAAGGATCCCACAGGCTTTGTTCCTGGACACTGAACATGGTAAACCGCATGTCATTTATCAGAGTGTCTGAGAGCTTCCAAAATCAAGGATACTGTTTAGGACTAGTGGTCCAAATCTTTATTTCTAAAGCTAAAATTAAAAAATTAAAAAATAAGCAATTTTGTGAATATTCTGAACTAAAAGGCTCTAATTGTTTAGTGTATGCAGCTCTCATGCAGATTTTGCATATCTCTGTCAGATGATCCTGACATACGCCTTCACTTTAGGTCTGAAGATGGATATTTACTGTATAAAATATAAATTTGATCATTCTGAGAATTCCCTTGTATAGGAAAAATAGGAAATTGAGTGATAAATATTTAATTTTACCCGACAATAATTTTATCATTAGCCGCTGATCCTTTTACATATCTAGATAGATCCAAAAATACTTATTTATATTAAGCAGAAGCATGTCAGAACTTTTACCACCTGGATGAGTAACTAGGACGGACATGAGGGAGCCCAAAACTGCCACAGCAGACAGCAGTATAGATCCTATACAATTTGGAGCCATTTATATCCGGGCTAGTGCTCAGCATAGACTCCAGATACCATTTATAAGGGTCGTACTGTGTTCATTAATGGACAAAATTGCAACTTGCTTGTAAAAACAACCATCTTTGCAATTTACTTCTTATTAAAAATCCTCTCCGTTTTTAAAAAATGGAAGGTTTTTTAATTCCACAGTTTACTGTTCGCTGCCTATATTAGTGGTTTCCAAGGCAAGTAGCACGCACTTGCAAGCTGTTTTTTTATTCAGCTTGTAAGTGTGGCGCCCCTGAGGGTTCAGTTGCCACAGAGGTACTGCACCTCACTTAGAGGTGTGGCATCTCCTTCTTTCAGGTAAGGAGGGAGTACTGCCCGGGACCCCAACACCCGCATTCAACACTACACTATTCCAGGCCGGCTGGAAGGGCAAGATGCGCTGTGTACTGCTGAGCCCTGTCCCTGGCTGGAGTGGGGGGAACCAAAGAGAGGGGGAACCAGTAGTGGGTGTGGGGAGGACGCAGAACAGGGGTGCACTTTTATAGGAGGTATATAAAAAGGGAAGCCATCTTAGGGTGGCAGTGCAGTGCTGTGCAGTGAAGTGAGCAGTAAGGAGAGTAGGGGAGCTGAGTCTCTTCAGGAGCTCTGCTCCAGGAAGGGGCTTAGTAAGATGGAGGCCCAGGAGTGCGAGGGGAGTCAGGGAGGAAGGCTCCGGTAACAGAAGGGATTCCAAGGGGTACCGTGAGTGCAGGACGGCACCCGTACACCCAAATCTGCCAGGCGTCAGAGGGATCGAGCCGCAGGAAGGAAAACGGTCCCTGGACCAGCCGTGTTATTCCAGGTCTCGGCTGGAAAAAGTGGAGGCTTCTGCACTTCCATGGTGCAGTTGCCACAGCCTCACCCTAGTCGCCGTGAAGGGCATCAAGTAGGTCCGGGAACTCCAGGTTACCCAGAGGGACTTCAGAGTACCCGATCGGGACTGTGTGTGGGGAGCGCAGGGCAGGAGGGAGAAGACCCAGCGCGGGAAGTCGGCCGAGGAAGGAACATAAAGACAGGGGGTCCCGTAAAGTGCTTCTGATACACCCGAAGGAGTGCTGAACCCCCTACCTGGCAAACGCAGTGCAACGTGGGAGTCTGACACCTGGACAGTGTACCCGAGGAACCTGAAAAGAACTGTGAGTAAACTCGGATGACTGCACTCCACTGTCTCTGTCAGTTATTTCCATCACCCCACCACGCTTGCACTACAACGCCCAGCATCACCATCTGCACCTACACTGCCCCGGGGGCCCACTCCACCTGTGGGGAGCAGAAACATCCCAGCTGCCATCCCATCACCATCACCCCCGGAGGTCTGCAGCAGCGCCGGTAACCATTACCGGAAACCACAGGTGGCGTCACGAGACAAACTAAAAACACAAAAACCCCTCCCTTTTATCGAGTGACCCAGAGGACGGGCCCGGGAGCCGACTGCCATGACATCCCAAGGAGGTAAAGGCCTGGGTACCGAGTCCCCCATATGCCCCTGGGCGAGACACCACTCTTTCCAGGTGTCACGAACAGGATTCCGTGCCCGTTATCACCGGGTACTGTGTGCCTTATTTGAACTGTGTTTCTTCACTGAATGTGGCGCCCGCCTCAGAAGAACGGGAGCCATTATGTGCGCACTCAAAGACAACAAGGAATCACCTCCCATCGTGGGCCGGGTTCCAGAATGGCGCCAAAAGGGAGGCCCGCCCCAAGCAACAGTGACCATGTATGTAGATGTGTCTGTCAAAGTGGGGAGGCCGCTCCTAGGAGTGACCGACAACAGGCTGCCATGGAACCGCCCCCGAAAGGGGAGAGGAGGAGGGGAGAAGCAGTGGAGACAGGGTGTGGTCGCAACCAATCTAGACAGACCGCACCCGGCAGGCAACATGGAGGAGAGTCCGGAGCAAGCTCCCGTCCATGGCCTTCAGCGGCCAGAAGTGCCTCTCACCCTGGAGGGGGTGCTAGCAAAGTTATCCCTGGAGGATGCGGAGTTCCTCCACGCCAAGATACAAGAACTAGGTCGGTGGATAGAAGTGGCCCTGCAAGCTGCGATCGCTGCCTGGAAAGCGGAGCTGGTGGAGAAGTTGGCGACCCGGCAGCGGTTGGCACTGCCAGTGATCGGCGGCATCCAAGCCCCAGCGGAGCTGTTCATAGATCGGGAGGTGATAGGCCGAGCTGAAGCAGTCGCAGGAGCAGGTAGGAGTGACGTCCCTGTCCCGGACGATGCTGGCGCTGCACCGTCCCTGGTCCCCCTGCCGGGACCGCTTATCCCGGGCGTTCACAACTCAGACCTGTACCCTGGTGATCACGTCATCTACACCAGGCACCGAAGTGAGAGGAGCTGGTATGCCCTGAATGTCCACAGGGTGGTGGAGGAGAGTGAACTCTCGCCATCGAGAGCTGATGACCCGGCTGGGCCAGCCAATTGTGGACAGGTGCTTCCCCGGAGGGAGCACCATTATTGAACTGCTGAAAAGTACTGTAGATAGTTATCCGTAAGGGTATTACAAAAAGTTATATTTGTGTGAGAACTGAAAAAGTAAAATTGTGTGCCTTTAGTTACCCGTGAGGGTATAAAGACTTGTAGGCTGAGGACTGTGAGCAGCCAAAAACTTTCCGTTGTACATAGTTGCACTTATTAAAGTGCCCTCTATTGGTTTAATAGTAAAAGACCACTGAACAAAAACCCGTTTGGCGTGGCCGAAGACGTGGTCCAACACCTGGATCACTTATGCCCTGTAGCCACGCCCAGGGCCTACATTGAGGGCTTTCAGACGGGTCCCTCATGCTGCTCAAATTGCGCCTTTACCATTGAGATGGACACCTGGTATTGGGACTCACCGTAACTTTAAGAAAATGTTTTATAAGTGTCAAGGAAAATGTTAGGGAGGGAAGGGAGGAGAGCCAGGCGGAGGTGACCGAGCGGACCGGGAGGACCAGTAGGAGGCGACCGGAGGGACGAGCGCAAGAGAGCGCTGTGGCAGCGTGCAGTGCCGGCCAGCGGAGGGTGCCAGGTGGTGGTTACCAGGAGGTGATCAGGAGGACCGGTAAGAGGCGACCGGAGGGACAAGCGCGCTGTGATAGCGTGCAGCGTCCCTAGAGGAGGTGAGTGAGGGGCAGGAGGCCGCGATAAGCGGCCCTACTGAACCCAAGTGTGTACTGTACTGTATTGTATTTGTATCTGTATTGTAATTGTATTGTATTCCCTAGTCCATATTTAATTGATTACCCCCCCGTCCATATTTAAATTGATTCCCCTGAACACCCCCGTCCATATTTAACTGATCCCTCTGACCACATTAAATTGACCCCCCCGTCCTCATTTAATTGATCCCCGACCACCCCCCGTCCATATTAAAGTGATCCCCCTGACCACATTTAAATGATTGACCCCCCCAGCCCATAATTGATTGATCCCCCTTGTCCTATTTAATAGATTCCCCTTGTCCACTTTTACTCATCCCCAGTCCCTATCTATTTGCCTTATCCCCCCAACATATTTAATTAACCCCTGTCCATAATTAATTGATTGATTCCCCAGACCACAATTAATTATTTCCCCAGTCCAAATTTATTGATATTATTGATACTTATTGATCCCCAGTCCATAGTTAATTGACCCACCGTCCATACCTATTTTTTTGCTTTACCCCCCATCCTATTTAATTAAACCCCCTGTCCATAATTAATTGATTGAATCCCTAGTCCACAATTAATTATTTCCCCAGTCCATACTTATTGATCCCAGTCCATAGTTAATTGACACACCGTCCACACTTAATTAATCCACCTGACCCACTCAGCTGATCCCCCGTCCATACTTAATTGATACTTAATTGATCCCCCGTCCATACTTAACTGATCCCGCGCCGATATCTAATCGATACACTTGCACATCCCTAATTGATCCCCGTCCATACACCTATATATAAATAATTGTGTTTTGTACTTGTACATATATACTGACTGTATCCCCATATTTAGAATGACGTCCATGTTGGCCGGAGCCGTGCAGTGTACATCTTGCGCAATGTATGCATTCCCTGAGCTACCGCCCAGGGATCCATACTGCTGCGAGAGATGTGAGTATATCGTGCACTTGGAAGCCCAAATCCTGAATCTAAGTGCTCAGATAGCGGTACTGAGGAGCATCGACAACATGGAACGGAGTTTGCTGCTCACCGAGCAGACACTCAATGGGTCAACACTGGGGGTGGAGCTTAGTGGGGAAGCGCAGGCTGAACAGGCAGGGAGCTGGGTAACGGTTAGAAGGGATAGAGGGAAGAAGTATAGGAAGGCTGGTTCAGAACCGGCATTATTGGAGCACGACAGATCCTCTGACCGCCGGGGGAGTGTATGCTCCAGTAATGAGGGGGAGGGGGGAAGTGTAGGGCAGGCTAGACAGGTCCTGGTAGTGGGTGACTCTATTATTAGGGGGACAGACAGGGCAATCTGTCACAAAGACCGGGATCGCCGAACGGTGTGCTGCCTCCCTGGCGCTCGAGTCCGGCACATCGCGGATCGGGTTGACAGGTTACTGGGTGGGGCTGGCGAAGACCCAGCGGTCATGGTCCACATTGGCACCAATGACAAAGTGAGTGGTAGATGGAGGGTCCTTAAAAATGATTTCAGGGATCTAGGTAGGAAGCTTAGGGCAAGGACCTCCAAGGTAGTTTTCTCAGAAATACTACCAATCCCGCGAGCCACACAGGAGCGCCAACGGGAGGTTAGGGAGGTGAATAAGTGGCTAAAGAGTTGGTGCAAGGCAGAAGGGTTTGGGTTCATGGAGAACTGGGCCGACTTCGCTGTCGGCTACAGGCTCTACCGTAGGGACGGGCTGCACCTCAATGGGGAGGGTGCAGCGGTGCTGGGGAAGAAGATGGCTAATAGGTTGGAGGAGTTTTTAAACTAGAGACGGGGGGGGAAACCAAGGAAATAGGTGGGATATGAGGCAAGCAAGGGAGAAGGGGAGAAGTGAATATAATGAGGGTGGAGAGGGGGGTGGGGATAGTACAGTTAG
Source organism: Phyllobates terribilis (assembly GCF_046119375.1). Classification (NCBI taxonomy): domain Eukaryota; kingdom Metazoa; phylum Chordata; class Amphibia; order Anura; family Dendrobatidae; genus Phyllobates; species Phyllobates terribilis. Next base: position 746,438,063 of record NW_027362764.1, on the reverse strand, counting down.
ATCGTTAGAGAAGAATAGGATGCTAAATAACCCCAAAGTTTTATCTTGCATGCTGACCAACGCAAGAAGCCTGACCAATAAGGCGGATGAGCTGCGGGTGCTTATATCGGAGGAGAGGTATGACATCGTAGGTATAACAGAGACTTGGCTAGACGATAGCTACGACTGGGCGGTAAATTTAACAGATTATAGTTTATTTAGAAGGGACCGGAAACAGGGGAAGGGCGGAGGAGTCTGCTTATATGTAAAGTCACGTCTAAAGCCCAGACTAAGGGAAGATATAGGAGAGGGAGAAGAGGGGGTCGAGTCCATGTGGGTAGAGATAGAGGGGGCAAAAAATAATAATAAAATATTACTGGGGGTCTGCTATAAGCCACCCAATATAACAGAGGAGAATGAGAAACTGCTATTAGGACAAATAGACAAAGTAGCAAAACATAATGAGGTGATTGTAATGGGGGACTTCAACTACCCGGATATTGACTGGGAAACAGAAACCTGTAGATCGCAGAAAGGAAAAAGGTTCTTGACAAATATCAAGGATAATTATCTCTCCCAACTAGTGCAGGAACCAACGAAAGGGAAGGCAGTGTTGGACTTAATATTGACTAATAGGCCTGATAGAATAACTGAGGTACAGATAGGGGGGCACCTAGGTAATAGCGATCATAATATTATCAATTTCAAAATGCCCTTCAGTAGGGTTATCAATAAGGGAACAACAAAAACATTAAACTTTAGGAGGGCGAAGTTTGATCAGCTGAAAGAAAACCTTCAACTTATAGACTGGGACAAAGTTCTTAATCAAGGAAATACGAATAGTAAATGGGAAACCTTCAAAAGAATTCTGAATACTCAGTGCGAGAGGTATATACCGTATGGGAATAAAAGGGCCAGAAATAAGAGGAAACCAATATGGTTGAATAAGAACGTAAAAGGGGCGTTAAATAGCAAAAAAGAGGCATTCAAGAGATTAAAACAGGAAAACAGCAAGGAGGCACTAATGTGTTACAAGGAAAAAACGAGAACCTGCAAAAAACAAATAAAAATAGCAAAGGAGGAAACAGAGAGACGTATTGCTAGGGAAAGTAGATCAAATCCCAAACTGTTCTTTACGTATATAAATAGTAAAAGGATTAAATCAAATAATATTGGACCGATAAAAAGTGATGAAGGCAAAATCATAGAGAAAGATGAGGATAAAGCTAATCTATTAAATAAATTTTTTTCGTCAACTTTCACAAAGGAAAAAGAACTAACAGGCGAAATGAGAAGTGACAAGCTTAATCCTCCACTAAGTATGACAAATCTAACCCAAGCTGGGGTACAGAAACGCCTCAGTAACATTAAAATAAACAAATCACCAGGACCTGATGGCATACACCCACGGGTACTAAGGGAACTAAGTAATGTGATAGACAGACCGTTATATCTTATATTTAAGGACTCTGTTGAGACTGGGTCTGTACCACTTGATTGGCGACAGGCGAATGTAGTGCCAATATTCAAAAAGGGAGCGAAAAGTGACGCCGGAAACTATCGGCCGGTGAGTCTGACGTCCGTTGTGGGCAAAATTTTTGAAGGCTTTATTAATGAGGCAATCATGGAGCATCTTGACGCTAATAATCTATTAACCCCGAACCAACATGGATTCATGAGGAATCGCTCCTGCCAAACAAACCTGATTGACTTCTACGAGGAGGTTAGCTCTCGAGTAGATCAGGGGGAACCAGTGGATGTCGTGTATCTCGACTTCTCAAAAGCGTTCGATAGCGTGCCACATAATAGGTTGGTATACAAAATGAGAATGATGGGGCTGGGGGAAAATGTCTGCAAGTGGGTAGCTAACTGGCTAAAGGATAGAAGGCAGAGGGTGGTTATAAATGGAATATACTCAGATTGGGTAAGCGTCACTAGTGGGGTACCACAGGGGTCTGTACTAGGCCCAATGTTATTTAATATCTTTATTAACGACATAGTCAACGGGATAAATAGTAAAATATCAATATTTGCAGATGACACAAAGTTATGTAAAACAATTAATACAAAAGAGGATAGTGAAGACCTTCAGAGGGATTTGGATAAGCTGGGTAGGTGGAGCATTAAATGGCAAATGAGGTTTAACGAGGAGAAATGTAAGGTCATACATATGGGAAGGAAAAATGGAAGTCACCAGTACTCACTGAATGGGAAATCATTGGGGAATTCAGAGATGGAGAAGGACTTGGGCATCTTGATTGATAGCAAACTAAATTGGAGTGCCCAAAGTCAGGCCGCTGCTGTAAGGGCAAACAGGGTAATGGGATGTATCAGAAGAGGTATAGCTGCAAAGGATGAGAACATTGTTCTTCCACTGTACAAAGCACTGGTCAGACCACACTTGGAATACTGTGCTCAGTTATGGGCCCCAATATATAGAAAGGATATAAATGAGCTTGAAAAGGTACAAAGGAGGGCAACAAAATTAATAAAGGGAATGGAGGGACTGCAATACCCAGAGAGGTTGGCAAAACTAGGACTATTCAGCCTGGAAAAGAGAAGGTTGAGGGGGGACATAATAAATGTGTACAAATATGTTAGGGGACAGTATAGAGACCTTGCCCGGGATTTGTTCAAAAGGAGGGATATTACGGTAACAAGAGGGCACTCACTAAGACTGGAAGAGAAAAGGTTTCAGCACCAGCATAGGAAGGGGTTCTTTACGGTAAGAGCAGTGAGAATATGGAATTCACTGAGTGAGGAGACGGTAATGTCGGATTCACTACACCAGTTCAAGCGGGGACTGGATGCTTTTCTAGATACCAGGCAGATTTCTGCATATACTTAAAAATAGAATAAAATAGTAGGTTGATACAGGGATTTATTCTGACTGCTGGTTTCAGAGTCGGGAGGGAATTTTTCCTCAGGTGAAGATTGGCTAAATCATTTGGGGTTTTTGCCCTCCTCTGGATCAACTTTAGCAACTACAGACCTTACAGGTCGAACTTGATGGACGCAAGTCTTTATTCGGCTTTACAAACTATGTACTATGTACTATGTACTATGTATGTTATTTAAAAAGTTTTAAAATGCTTCTGAAAAATATACCCAGTAACGTTGAAGAAAAAGTGCCTCCCATAAAGGGAAATATTATCTTATATGCGAATGCATTCTAAAATTTTGCATGTCTTTAATATACCGTGTTTTACTCTGTTCCAGCCCGCGGACGTGCTGTGTTTTGCCAGGGGGGAATGTGGTGCCCCTGAGGGTTCAGTCGCCACAGAGGTACTGCACCTCACTTAGAGGTGTGGCATCTCCTTCTTTCAGGTAAGGAGGGAGTACTGCCTGGGACCCCAACACCCGCATTCAACACTATACTACTCTAGGCCAGCTGGAAGGGCAAGATGCGCTGTGTACTGCTGAGCCCTGTCCCTGGCTGGAGTGGGGGGAACCAAAGAGAGGGGGAACCAGTAGTGGGTGTGGGTGGAGGACGCAGAACAGGGGAGCACTTTTATAGGAGGTATATAAAAAGGGAAGCCATCTAAGGGTGGCAGTGCAGTGCTGTGCAGTGAAGTGAGCAGTAAGGAGAGTAGGGGAGCTGAGTCTCTTCAGGAGCTCTGCTCCAGGAAGGGGCCTAGTAAGATGGAGGCCCAGGAGTGCAAGGGGAGTCAGGGAGGAAGACTCAGGTAACAGAAGGCATCCCAGGGGGTACGGTGAGTGCAGGACGGCACCCGTACTCCCGAATCTGCCAGGCGTCAGAGGGATCAGGCTGCAGGAAGGGAACCGGTCCCTGGACCAGCCGTGTTACTCCAGGTCTCGGCTGGAAAAAGCGGAGGCTTCTGCACTTTCATGGTGCAGTTGCCACAGCCTCACCTTAGTCGCCATGAAGGGCATCAAGTAGGTCCGGGAACTCCAGGTTACCCAGAGGGATTTCAGAGTACCCGATCGGGACTGTGTGTGGGGAGTGCAGGGCAGGAGGGAGAAGACCCAGCGCGGGAAGTCAGCCAAGGAAGGAACATAAAGACAGGGGGTTCCGTAAAGTGCTTCTGATACACCTGAAGGAGTGCTGAACCCCCTACCTGGCAAATGCAGCGCAACGTGGGAGTCTGACACCTGGACAGTGTACCCGAGGAACCTGAAAAGAACTGTGAGTAAACTCGGATGACTGCACTCCACTGTCTCTGTCGGTTATTTCCATCACCCAACCGCGCCTGCACTACAACACCCAGCATCACCATCTGCACCTACACTGCCCCGGGGGCCCGCTCCGCCTGTGGGGAGCAGAAACATCCCAGCTGCCATCCCATCACCCCCGGAGGTCTGCAGCAGCGCCGGTAACCATTACCGGAAACCACAGGTGGCGTCACGAAACAAACTAAAAACACTAAATTGCTTATATTTTATATTCATTACTTGTAGGTAAACCATATTAACATGTACAGGATCCTGGTATTAATGGTGCTCTAAATGTATTATTATTAGTAATAATAATAATAATAACTTTATTAAACTCTACAGCACTAGTGGTAACAGTCAACAACTCCCATTGGTTAGACCCCTAGCAATCTAGCATTTATCACCTATCTAGTAGAATTTCCGCTTCTATATTTCATGGTAAAAATATAAGAAAATTAATACAAATGCCTATAAGAGGAAATAAAATTAATTTAGCATAGCTGTTTTATGATTATATATATTATCAGCACTTTTTTGTTCATATGTTTTTTATTCATCTTAGTTACTTTGTTTTTATTTTCTCCCTAATAAAAATGAATTAAGCAAATTCTATTATGTGCCTTTATTTAGTTTTTTTTTTTTTTTTTTACCAAAGAGGGATATTGAGCAAATTCTCACCAACACATTTAGAACATTAAATATTTAATTATTTATTCATTTATATTTTTAAACACAGGTAGAACTCCACTGTTATTTATTTTATCATTTATTATATTCTTTTTTTTCATTACCTTTTTATGACACACACAGTTTACTATTTAAGTGTTACGGAAGGATTTTGCCTGTTTTATAAAGTGGTGACGCTACCGAAATTTTTACCGAATGAAGCATTGCATCCAGAAACGCTACTGTAAAATTAATGTTTTTTAAAAGGTAATGTAGTGCTGAACTAGCAAACTACCCCTACTTTCTTAGGATATGTAGGAATCTGACTGTTTATGCTTCCACTGATGAGTAAGTGATGGTTTATCTTTGTGGCGTACTATAACAATGAAATAGCACATACTCTTAAATATTTGTTTATTTTTTTATATTTTTTTTATCTTTTATGATTTTTTTTTAATCAAAAGATAAAATTCCCATAAGTGATACATGATAAATTATGGTTTTTTTTTTTTATGAACTTTTTGTGTAATTGATCTACTATTACAGTCAAAAAAATAGAACATTTGATGTATTCAAGGAAGGTTTTTTGGAGCTTATGTATTAAGTAAACATCATAGTTTCATGGGGGTCTTCATTAACTTGTACAATATTGAAAGAAAGAATTCTCACGTTCACCATGCACAATGACCTCCCACCTAGAGAAAATACGTATTCCATTCCTGCTTCAGAGCTCCTGGGATCTCCATTCCTTGTAATATATTCTGAGACACAGTGCAGACTTCTTCTCCTTTGTGAACCAACATCAAATCCCCTGTGGAGATGTAAAAAAGGGCAATTTCCCAGACTCTGGTCTTTACCTGGTCAGTGGAGAATCAGCTGGCAAAGAAAGGAAAGGCAATTTTACTTTTAGAAATAATTATTATTATTTTTTTTAATGTATTATTTTATTTAGGATTATTTATCTACTTTTTAAACAACTTTAAAGGTAATCTGTCATCTTGGAAAACACTATTTACCTGAAGATATGGGGTTAATCGTGTTACAATACTGTCCGTCTGTCTTACTGACAGTGCATCTACTGGGAGAAAATGAACTTGATTCCTCCCAGGAGCTGCCGGCTTTCAGTGATGGGGGCGTGCACAGTCACTGCTGTACAGAATAGCTGTCAATCAAAGGCCTGGGGTGTGCTTACAGCTGATGAAGTATAGTATAGTAAGCAGTGATGTGAGAGGTGACTGAAGCCATTCTATGCATGCCCCCTTCACTGAAAGCCGGCAGCTCGCAAGAAGAAATAAGTTCATTTTCCGGTGACTACCTCTTGAAGCTTATCAAGAGAATGCCAAGAGTGTGCAAAGCAGTCATCAAAGCAAAAGGTGGCTACTTTGAAGAACCTAGAATATAAGACATATTTTCAGTTGTTTCACACTTTTTTGTTAAGTATATAATTCCACATGTGTTAATTCATTGTTTTGATGCCTTCAGTGTGAATGTACAATTTTCGTAGTCATGAAAATACAGAAAAATCTTTAAATGAGAAGGTGTGTCCAAACTTTTGGTCTGTACTGTACATCAGCCAAACCATAGACACCCACACAGATCAGTGTCTCTGGTTTTTCCGATACGAGAAGATAAAATTTCGGTATATATCTGAGCACAACATACACTATATTGTTTACCAGGCACATTTAAAGAGGGGCAACCAGGAGATTAGGGCAGCAACTCGCCTCTTCTTTGAGAAATCCTGCACGGACTCCGCTCCCGACTTGAGCTTAACAACAGATTTCAAACATATCCCAATAAAGGAATTTACAGTCCAGCATAAGGATATAAAACGTTCTCTCTTTATTTCCAATTTAGTATTTAAACTCCATCATGCAGAGCATCCAAGTGTAAGTGAGAAGTGCAAGTAGCTTACATGTTTCTAGTGCTGTTTTTTTTTTCTTTTAATCCACCATATGGTTCCAGAGATTTTCTATTTAGTTCAAATTTTTATGGTCTTTACCAAGGAGGCGTGACTCACAGGATCCTCTGGGGCGTGTCATTAGGCTGCTCCGCATAATTATCTTGTGAGCCACGCCCCCTTAGATGAATAAAAATTAGCACTAGATAAAAAAGGCCAATACTCTGGATCCGTATGGTGGATTTAAAAAAGAAAAAAAATGTAACAGTCTGGGGAGCAGCGGGAATAAAATATGAGCAAAAACTGGACAGTTTTTTTCTTCTACTGGCTGATCTTAATATTTCAGCCCATTTAATTGAATGGGACTAAGATACAGAAAGCTGCAGTACCAGATACATCCACTACAACATATATGGAGCTGGGAAATAATGGAGCCGATGCAATGCTCATTGTGGTTCCTTCAATCAGCTGATCACGACTATGGCAAGAACCGAATCCCCACTAATCTAATGTTAACAGCTTATCTGAATGATAGACTATCTACTTATAAAATTACTGGAAAGCCTATTTAGGATAATAAAAGGTAGTTAGATAGGAGGGCGCCTGACGCCAAAATCCCGTCCATTATACTGTTACTAGGCATACAGTGTACACCACACTACTGTGGGTCACGTCAAAGGGAGCTAAGCTGCAGTACCAAGCACAGCCACTACACAGTGTAATGAGCTGAAGTTATCTGGCCCCGGACAATGTGTAACAGTCGATCACAGAGTTGCTGGCTGTTGGACCATCACCATTCAGATATTGATAACCTATATTAAGGCCGTCTCTTTCTAGGTCCTGGACACACTGTTACCTGTTAAACGTCCATATTATGGCCACAATAACCTTTCACAGTCCTACTGGACTGGACTTAAACCAAGATGCTCAGACTCATATACTTTGTAATATAATGTCAGGGGGTAGTGGGGGTCTCATGTATCCAGCACTTACTGATCCGTGTTTTATAGTCTTGCAGTTTATATTACAATCCTTTCTAGACATCTGTGCTGGAATTGCTTTCTTTAATTTCCTTTTTGCCCTTTTCAGCTTATCTTCGTCAATATTAGATGTGATACATTATAGCGAGAATTCGCTTTCTTCTACAGGTCTTAGTGTCATTCAGGATTAGCACCATATACGTTACCTTTGCAGTAATGGGTTTTGCCTTAGTCGGATTGCATTTAGGTATTTTCTAGGCCATTAGCCCGATTCGGCCTTATCTCTATATTTTATTTGCTTTACGGCAATAAAATGTTTTATATAATTTGAGAAGAGGGAGAGAAAATGTGTCGGATTGGAACATTTTATATCAGGTCTCTATTAGATTATTCCCCCTCCTCCCATTTACTATTAGCCATAAATGGCTGAAATCAAAGAAGACTTGTTTAACCCCTGTGATGCTACAATCAATAATGACTGCAGCAATATGAGGGGTGGCGAATATAGTTGAGTGTGGGCTTGTATACAAATGTGTCCAAATTTCCTTCATTATTTTTCTTGTTGGCTTGACATATCCTGAGTTAATTGGTACAAGACAACTAGCTTAAAAAAAAAACTCCTCTCCTCTTAATGTGGCACCCCAGGAGTCCGGTTGCCATTGTGGCATTGCCTCCCTCACAAGGGGTGATGCCATGCCTGGAGCAAGCAGGGGTCCCCTAGTCAGGTTTTACTAGCATGCAACACTTTCCTGGCTCCAGACCAGCAAGGGGAGCTCCTCCCTTTAGCAACTGGGATCTGGAGGCGGGGTTAGTTAGAGTTAGTGAGAGGAGTTGAATACAGGACAGCGACGAGGAAAGACCTGGGGAGTGGAGCTGCATGGCAGCTCACCCCAGAGGGAAGCGCAGAAGAACCGGACACCGGAGTCCGAGGTTGTGGGGCACTGAAGGCCCAGCAGCAAATACCGGAGGGCAGGAGAATGCAGGTCTCCTGGCCCCATCAGATGCCGGGAGGCTCAGCAGCACATAGGGCCCAGCACAGAGGATGGCGCAGTTAATAATCAGTCTACAACCTAATGGCGGTTTCCTCTTATCTTTTCTTGCGGTGGATAGGTAGACTGGGGCACGGGTACTAGCTGGTAGTAGAGGTCCGGGCGGCCTGGAAGCAAGTTGGGGGATCCACCTAGCCAGGTGGAGTTGTAGGCCTTCCCTTTGCGCTACCTCTTTGGCCCTGCTGAGTATAGCTATGCTGCGGCCCTCGTCCCTGAGTAAAACGTCTTTGTGCTCACCCGTATGGCAGGCAGATCGGGCCTTCCTGGAGTGTCGCTCCCACGTAGCGCTGCTGGGCCCTATCGTGCTGCTGAGCCTCCGGGCGTCTGATGGGGCCAGGAGACCTGCAGTTTCCTGCCCTCCGGTTTCTTCTGCTGGGCTTTCGGTGCCCCACAACCTCGAACTCCGGTGTCCGGTTCTTCTGCACTGTCCTTTGGGTTGAACTGCCGTGCAGCTCCACTCCCTAAGTCTTTCCTCGTCGGCGTCCTGACTTCAACTCCTCTCTGCTCTCCTCACACTAACTAACCCCGCCTCCAGATCCCAGTTGCTAAGGGGAGTAGCTCCCCTTGCTGGTCTGGAGCCAGGAAAGTGTTGCATGCTAGCAAATCCTGATTAGGGGACCCCTCCTTGCTTCCAGGCATGGCATCACCCCCTTGTGAGGGAGGCAATGCCACTGTGGCAACCGGACTCCTGGGGTGCCACAGCAACATCTATAACATCAGCATTTCCTGCCCTGGAGCTAAGCTCTGCCTGTGGAGAGCTGTCCCAACTCTGCTGCATCACCATCAGCTCCAGAGGACCTGCACCGCAGCGGCAGCTCCATATAGCCACATACCACAGGTGGCGTCACGAACATTAAACTATAAAAACTATAATCCCCTTTTACTGACCTCCCTAGGTCACGGACCGGGTCACTGCCACTGTGACATCACCTGCACCAACCTGCCTGGCACCGAGAACCCCACGGCCCAGGGGGCGCGTCATTAACCCTTAGATGCTGCTGTCAATAGTTACCACAGCATGTAAACAGTTGCATAGAGGGAGAAGACCCCCTCTGTCACTCCATTGGCATCCCTATAAAGCAATGTTGACCCATAGGTCTAAGATATTGATGACCAATCCTTCCTTAGCATAGGTCAACAATATTAGATTGGAGGGTGTCTGACACCGGACACCCCCACTGTTCTACGGTGGTATAACATGAAGCTCATGGGCTCCAATGCAAATACTCCAATGGGCCCCCAATTATTGCAAGTCTTTAATACTACTTGTCATTTCATATAGGCCAAAGGGACTTTTTGGGCTCCCCTAGGATCCAGGGTCCGGGTGTGATTGCAACCGCTGCACCTATTATAGTTATACCCAAGTGCGTAACGACTGGAGAGGTCGCAACCACGACTAGGCCGGTGCAGGTGAGCGGCCTGCTGACACCAGCACAAGCTTCAACTGGATGTGCGTCCTCGGATGCACATTCAGCTGAACTCTATTGTGGCTCAGGGGACGCGGCAATACATGCTGCTGGCCAATCACATACAGCAGCTGATGTTGGCGTGCATGTGACTGGGGGTGAATGGCAGTGACGTCATGCCCTACTGTCTCTTGTACGCTGAAGTCTGCTGCCGGCTTCAGAAGAGGATGGCGCACGGCGGGGAAGCGGAGGAAAGGTGAGTAGAATTATTATTTTTTCTATGCATTAAAGAACAGCAGCAGAATGAGGGACATATATACCAGGATGGAGCCCAGGATAAGGGACAGATACCAGGAAGGGGTCCAGGATAAGGGACATATACAGTGGGGAAAAAAGTATTTAGTCAGCCACCAATTGTGCAAGTTCTCCCACTTAAAAAGATGAGAGAGGCCATTAATTGACATCATAGGTCGACCTCAACTATGAGAGACAAAATGAGAAAACAAATCCTGAAAATCACATTGTCTGATATGGAAAGAAATTTTTTTTCACACTTTGGTGGAAAATAAGTATTTGGTCACCTACAAACAAGCAAGATTTCTGGCTCTCACAGACCTGTAACTTCTTCTTTACGAGGCTCCTCTTTCCTCCACTCATTACCTGTAGTACTGGCAGCTGTTAGAACTTGTTATCAGTATAAAAGACACCTGTCCGCAACCTCAAAAAGTCACACTCCAAACTCCACTATGGTGAAGATGGGGAACATATATACCAGGATGGGCCCAGGATGAGGAACATATATACCAGGATGGAGGGCATATACATATATACCATGATGGGGCCAGAATGAGAGACATTAATACCAGTATGAGGGACATAAATATTAGGATGGGTGAAATATATACCAGGAAGGCGTCCAGGATGGAGGACATTACTACATAATAGAGGGTGGGGACTCGTATGTCCTTATAGGATTTAGAACACTACAAGGTCCCATACATCTGACCAACATGCCGGGTCAGATGGGGTGTGGGTGTGTGTGTGTGGGGGGGGGGCCAGGTCCAAACTTTGCACTGGGGCCCATCAGACTTCAGACTCCAGTTACGACACTGGTTGCTCCCCTGATCTTCAGCATTTACCAGCTTCTGCAGCTATAAAGATATAAAACAACACACATCAGTAAACTGTGTTGTGGGTTCTTGGGTACTGCGTAGGATCAGCGAAAACTTTTTTAACCTCTGTTATGCTACGATCAAAATCAATTGCTGCTATAATGGAGGTGGTTAATATTATTGAGCTTATTTAGATGGGTCCTTCCTTTCCTTTTGGCTCGGCATATCCAGACATGAGTGACACAAGATGACAAGATTAAAAAAAAACTGATCTAAGTCTCTTAGCTCTTATATGCTGCAGTCAATTATGACCACAGCATCTAAGCAGTTAGACAGCGGGAAGACACTGTTTTTCCATGGCCTTTAGGTATGAAGCAGGCATTATTATACTGCAAATCACAAGTGTTTCAGGTTACTATTAGATTGGTCAAATGATTACATGGTTAAAAAAGGTAAAACAATATAAAAAAGTGCTCAGAAAACTCACAACATTACAACAAAAATTAAATTTTTAAACATTTAAATGGGGTTATGGAGGTCCCATTTCTGTGGCTAAAAACGCTTTCTATGGGACAACCTTTTTAAGGAGTTAATTCGATAGGAAATGTCATGGTTAAAGAGTAAATAAATTTATATTAAAAAAAAAAAATGTCCAACATGTACAGTTAAAAAACTTTGTAAATCACTTTATTAGGTGATTTTTCTTAATTCATGTAAAAATGCTTTAATTTAAGTGGTTTCCAAACCCTGGCTTTTCCCCAGCCTATTATCTGCCTTTAGCTGCATTGATATCAGAACGTAGTCATTTGGAGTACAGATGATGGCAGTGATGGGTCAGCCCTTGTGTCTCACTAACTTTGCAAATAAGCTGCTGCAGGAGATTGTTATGATATGCAGAAGACTTAGAGGAGGAGACAGAGGCTGACCCATCACTGCCATCATCTGTACTCCACATGAGTACGTTGTGATATCAATGCAGCTAAAGGCAGCAAATAGACCGGGAGAAACCGGGGTTTGGAAGCCACTTATACTGTATACATTTTTTTAAATAAATGAAGGTAAATCCCCTAATAAAGTGATTTGCAAAGTTTTATAACTTTTCTATGTTGGACAAAGTTATTAAAAAAATGAAAGTTTTGAAAAATATAAAAAGAAGTTTTAAAAAATGTTTAAAGATAATAAAAAGACAGAGCAAAATTGCCATAAAAATTACATTTTTCACCTCATCCAGGGTACTTTGTGACCCCATTCCTGGGGACAAATGATAAATGAGGTTTATGGGACAACCACTTTGATTGCAAAGCAAGTTATCAATTAAAGAAGAATGCAGCATCAAGTATTTACTCTAGCGCCACCACATGTAAAATGAGGTATTGCACAGTTCCCTTTAAGTTGCCAAAAGACAGGACTTCTGGAGTGAAACTTATCTCCATTCTGGCCAAAAAATTAGGATCTGTGAACAGGGGTCCAACTTTATTAACTCAATATTTACTTGTAAGGCATAATAAAAGTTATTTTTTTATAAACCAAGGTAACCCCCTTATACCAGCAAAACGTATAACTTCATCCAGATGCAGGGAATAAATCTATAAATCTAGCAGGTTTACTCCGCCACATGGTAACCATGGAAGTCGTCCACCTCTTGTTAAACCCACACCGTGACGCTTATCAATAATGTTTATATTACTCGGTTATCAATGAATCTATTCACTCCAGGTGGTCTTCATTTACTTCTCATTACAATAAATAAACCAAGCCAAGAGGCATCTGTGAGAGCGGGGTCACTTCCTTAATAAATTAGTCACTGTACAAGCAAGTTCAGCTTTAATTAGATCAATAATCCCGGTCTCCTGTGTACCGTATATGGCTGTGAGCGTGTAAATACATGGAAATAGTGGACCATGGTGGCCCCTAACAGCTACATAGGGGATATATTCAATCTCCATCTTCTTTGTGCTACATGAGCTTTTATAGCTGCAGTGACCCCAAACCGGCCCCGAGCTTGTGTAGATCTGCACCTTCAGCATAGCCGCTATTACGTCAGCAATGTGGGCACCAGATCAATATCAGGAAATGTAATGAAATAGCGTTATCTATTGCCAAAAAATACTATAGGCAAAAGTAACGAAAAAAAAATAATTAATTAAAAAATTTTAATTAAATTTGCCCAATACCGGATAGAGATTTTAAAAAATCGTACCTTTTTTCATAATTTAAGATTTTTGTATTTTAAATGGACTCCCCTATTATTAAAATCAAACACCTTTAATTATAATTGGTCAAAAGGTTGAACTGACCCCAGCAGCAAATCAGAGGATTCTCCAGACGCTCATGTTCTGACACAATAATATTGTCCAGAGGGCCAGAAGAAGATTTGAAGATGACTTTTGTAGTCAATTACTCCCCACTGAAGTCCTTTTTTCTTATGGAATAATTCATAAATAACCTAATAGATCTCACTGAGGATATGTCCTGTTAGCACAAGGATAATTACAAAGGGTACATTGTCAATAAGGTTGGATGCATTCATGTTCTATATCAGGGGTTGGAATCTTTTTTCAGCCAAAGGCCATTTGGATATTTATATCATCTTTTGGGGTCCATACAAACTGAGCCATAACTCCGTCCACAAAATATGTCCTGATGCTGGCCCTGGTATCAGGACTAGTGATGAGCGAGCATGCTCGTTACTCAAGATTTACGAGCATGCTCGGGTGTTTTCCGAGTATCTTCAGCGTGCTCGGGTGTTATGTTTGAGTCACTCAGTGCGCATGATTTGCGACTGTTTGACAGCTTTAATACATGTGAGGAATGATTGTTTCTTAGGCATTCCTCACATGTATTAGAGCTGTCAAACAGTCGCAAATCATGAGCACGGAGTGACTAAAACATAGCACCCGAGCACGCCAAAGATACTCGGCGAGCACCCGAGCATGCTCACCGAAAGGGTTAACAGAACATACTCGCTCATCACTAGTCAGGATGTATTTTTTCATTGCATGCGCCTCTTCGTTTAGTAGTGAACACTGCGTGCATGTGCTCACAGAGCAAGAAGAAATTAATGGGCTATCGGCAGTCAAAATATCGCTGCTAGCCCAAGCACTGTCGTCCCTGGGAATCTGCCCAGGAGCTGGATAAAAGGTCTTCGAGGGCGGACCTGAGGTTGCCCACCCCTGCTCTATATGGATGGAGGCAGATCTACAATCATTTCTTTTCTTTCTTTCTCTTATTTCTTTTTCCTTTGTTTCTCACTCTTTTTTCCATGTCAATTGCTATATCTTTTATTTCTCTTCATCTTGTATCTTGCTCTGTCTTTATTACTTATCTACCCTTCATTCTTTTAATTATCAATCTATCAGGAAAAAGAAAAAAAGATGCAGCACTAGCAGGCAATTCAAAGTCAATACGGGTGCAAAATCTTTCAGGCAATTACCAAACTTTTAGCTAAAAAAAATGAAAGCAGCACTCCATCAAGAATTTAAGAAATAACTGTGATTTAATAGCCCATTGGGACTCAGAAAGGTTCTCAATAGAACTGAAAAGTTGCTTAACCCCAATTGGCTATTAAATCGCAGTTTTTTCCTAAATTTTTATGGAGCGCTGCTTTCATTTTTTTATCTGTTTATCTATCTATCTATCTATCTATCTATCTATCTATCTATCTATCCATCTATATCTTATCTTTCTTTGTATCCAGCTCCATTCTCTCTCTCATTGTCTTAACTTTTTTCTCTTTTAAACACTCACTGTTGGACATGTTGGTATAGATGAAGGATGGCCATTAAAATCGTTTCCTCTGTCTGTGTCTTTTTTATCTCTCTCCCTCCCTTTCAATTTCCCTCTTGTATCTCTCTCTCAAATTCAAAGACAACATATCTGGCTAGGGAAAAACAGATGGTTCCCAGTGGTAACTAACAACATAATGCAGACCAGACCTTTTAGGCTTCTTACATTGGAAAAACAGTTCAAAAATTGTTCCTTTCGAAGAGCAGATGCTTACCATGTTGGTGTTTTTATGCAAACGGAAGAAGTCTTCTAAAAAATCATCCCTGTTGGGGAGCATCAAGAGCTTTTTTCTTTGATTAAAGCGTTAACTTTTCGATGTCAAAAATTATCCTTTTATTTAGGGAGCAAAAATAGGTGTGCTGATTATAAAGTGAAAAAAAGTAATAGCTCCTCAACTAGCAGTGAAAAAATGACCCCTTTTTTGTGATCCGCAACAGGTTTACTATTCTCTAAATGATTAAGCATTTACAAAGGATATTTCCCAAACCATCCAAAAATGATCCCTTTTTAGGACGAAGGAACAGATTAGCTGTGTTCAAAGTGAAGAAGCAATAGCTTCTCAAAAAAGCTTTCAAAAAATTAGCCCTATTTAGGGAGTTGTTTCATTTTTTTGTAGTCTCAATTAGTGTTGAGCGAATTTGATCGGCATTTTTTGGCACGAACAAGTCGGAAGCCCACACACGATCACAAATTTGAAATGCCGAACAAATTCGCTCAACACTACTCTCAATCACAGTGGGCAGCCAGGAGATGTCTGGCTTGTGTGGTTCTGTGTAGCAATTAGGAGAGGGCAGGCAAGAAGATGTCTGGCAGTGAAAGGCCAGCAGTAGTAGTACTATAAAACACAGTGGGCAGGCAGCCAGGAGATGTGTGGCTGGCATAGCTGTGCAGTGGCAGTGGCAAAAGATGCCTGGTAAAAAAATAGAATGGGACCGGCTAGGAAATGTCTGGAAGTGCAGGGTCAACAAAAGCAGTTCTGCAGCATACTACAACATAGATAGCATGATAGACAGAGAGTAGATGCCCGGCTGAGCATGTGTGAAATGGCATTGGGCATTTTTTTTGCCGATCCTCTGGAATCGAATCTCGGGATTTTCAGGAAAATTTGAATTTCAGGAAATTTGACTCAAAAGTCGATCGTCCGTGAATCGATCTGCTCATCTATAATGAGTAGGTACTGTGGGAATGAGATACAAGGGCACATCCAGAGAGGTGGCTAAAGAAGTCCATGGCATATTATGTTCCCTGCGGTCTATGGCATGCACTCACATATTGAGTTGCTATGTTCACTGTGCTCTCATCTTACTCCAGCCGTATGTAAGGTTTCTCCTCCTCTATGGAGTTAAAGTCCGGGAAAAGATCAAAGAGTCTCCTGGAGCGAGTGTTCATCACTGCTGACTATTTGGAACAATATAGTAGGAAGTAGGTCTCATCTTCCAAGGCCTCCAGGTCACAGTGTGGGCACACTCAGTCCTCCCTGAGCTTATAGGTCTGTCTGTGCTAGACTGTGGGCATTGAGTTTGTACCGGCTCAGGATCTGGCGATCACTAGGGCTTGGGAGTTTCTCTAGATATGTGGCCTGTTTCTTGTCTCTCTGTAGACCTTCATATAAGGTCAGTTTCTGTGATGTGGTTATATTGTTCCACCATCACTGATATACCTCTCTTGGCCCCCGTCTATCATCTTCCTGATTCTGGCTCTTGTCAGGTTGCTGTACTTCATTTTTCAGTCAGGTTGGATTTGAGAGATCCAGGGAGCCTGGTTTTGGCAAGCTATTTTCGGGATCTTGGTTTGGGGGAGCTGTTCCGGAGGGCTTGGTTTGGGTGAGCTGTTTAAGGGTGTCTGGTTTGGGCGAGCAGTTCCAGGGGGCCTGGTTTGGATGAGCTGTTCCTGGTGTCCTGGTTCATTTGGACCGCCTATATGTATTAGGGCTTTATGGTGATAAGCACTCGTACTGCTACTAAGTAGGTGGGTCCAGAATGACAGCACTCGCTTCTGGATTAATTTTTGATTGATCTTCCCATCACAGAAAACCAGGCACTGGTGGAGGTGCACTAATGGACATAGAGAAATTGCTCTCAGAATTTCAGGTAGAATATTTCTGTTGGGCTGGAATCCCACTTTGACCAGTCTGAATATGTGTGAGGGAGGCAATGATGCAGTCGAAAATTTTTAGCTAGACCCTGAATGGCGCTTTCAGATAGTAGAGTTTCCTTCGGATGGAGTGGAAGGTTCTGCAGGCCTTGTCCTTCAGGATATTTAAGGCTTGTTTCGTGCTTCCTAACTGGAGGATTTCCAGGCCCAGGTAGGTGTGTCTGTCCATTACTTGAGAAAAAGGAAGATTTCCAGCTTCTTAAATAGTCCAAAATCCTTTTATTATAGAAAAAACGTTATAAAATCAGATTGCATAGTCATGTTATGTAGCCAGGGCAATGTGTTTCGAATACAAGGCTTGCGTTCTTTGTCAAGACTGGCTTGCAAATGGCATACAAATAGTATATATACAATTGTTCACCAATCAGCATACAGAGTGAAAGTCACATGATACATGGATCCTCATATAAATGTTAAAATAGATTTACAAAGTATGCACACAAATTTACATAAAAAAAGAAAAAAATCATATGACAAAGAAGATCACGCATGTACAAATAATTTACTCGCTATAATGGAACAATAATTCTCTCCGCAAATTCAAGCCATTTGGATGGCAAGTGTTCAGGTGATACATCCAAAATGCTTCTCGATCAAGTAAACGTCTCCTGTTGTCTCCACCCCGAGTGCATCGGGGAGGAGTTTCTTATAGTGCATCCGACATACAACAAATTACAAGTAGTGCATTTTATTATATACACTACATAACTGCTCTTACAGTTTAAATAACTCCTTATATTGTGTGTTTCATTTTGATTGGTGTTTGTAAAAATTTTGGTAATTTTGGTATAATGACAAATACCGCATCTATTGAAACCGCATCTATAGAGCCCTTTACAATTAAGCCATATATGGCGCTTTTGCATGTTATTAGAATAACTAGATGATAATAATCCTCCTAACGTTTGTGCTTTTTTTGCAACCACCAAAACTCCAGGATCAAGAATTTTTGATAGTATAACATCCTCATACAGAATAGGAAGATGTTTTAATATTATATTTTTAATTTGATGAAATTGTGCACTATATTTTAAAGAGATTACTGTCCGTTTTTTTTTTTATTTGCATCTGACAAGTTGTCATTTTTGTCGGTTTCGATATTTGGCATATTAATTAAATCCAATCTGTCTTTTTTTTTTTGTACTATTTTTTCTGCTCTTTTTAAAGACCAATCTGGATAACCCCTAGATTTTAATTTATTTTTACACCTGGTAAATTCTTCATCCAATTTGTCTCTATTACTGCAATTACGTTTAATTCTTGTTAATTCACCTACAGGTATTGATTTTATAGTATGTTGTGGGTAGGCAAGCTATTTTCGGGATCTTGGTTTGGGGGAGCTTTTCCGGAGGGCTTGGTTTGGGTGAGCTGTTCAAGGGTGTCTGGTTTGGATGAGCTGTTCCTGGTGTCCTGGTTCACTTGGACCGCCTATATGTATTAGGGCTTTATGGTGATAAGCACTCGGACTGCTACTAAGTAGGTGGGTCCAGAATGACAGCACTCGCTTCTGGATTAAGTGTAGAAGGATCTTCCCATCACAGAAAACCAGGCACTGGTGGTGGTGCACTAATGGACATAGAGAAATTGCTCTCAGAATTTCAGGTAGAATATTTCTGTTGGGCTGGAATCCCACCTTGACCAGTCTGAATATGTGTGAGGGAGGCAACGATGCAGTCGAAAATTTTTAGCTAGACCCTGAATGGCGCTTTCAGATAGTAGAGTTCCCTTCGGATGGCATAGAAGGTTCTGCAGGCCTTGTCCTTCAGGATATCTAAGGCTTGTTTGATGCTCCCTGACTGGAGGATTTCCAGGCCCAGGTAGGTGCGTCTGTCCGTTCCTGTAAATGGGCAATTGTTTAACACAAATGAAGGGTGCCGAGCAGATCTTGCATCCCTCATCTCCTCGCTTGCTTTGTCTCTTATATCTCTATCTTTTATTTCTCTTTCTATCGAATTTTTTCTTCTATCACTCGAATATCTCTTTTTTCTATTGCTCTATTTACCTGTTTATCTCTTACTAAAAGGGATTTAAAAAAAACGAAATAAATTGATGACGTTTCCTTATGATAGACCATCAACATCAGGCGGGTGATGGAGAGACTTTTAGCACCCCTGCCAATTAACTGATTGAAGGGGGCCACCGTGAATGTGTATGGAATACAGCTCACTTAAAGAGGATCTGTCACCAGGTCAAAAGTGGACAAGTTTTTTTTTCTTATTGTAACACCTGCACATGGAACTGTCAGAGCAGCTACTGGTATACTGGGACTTACAGACATTAAGAAGAGCTTTGCAGCTGCTGTTAAACTGGGACCTACAGACATTAATCGTTCTTTCCCTGAGCTGCAGTGGACTACAATTCCCATGGACCCTTGTTTCAGTCAGATGACACAGCCTGGAAAGATAGGAGGGAGGAGGGACTTGGGGGAGGGAGCTGGAGAGAAAGTGAAAGTAAAACTAGAGAGGAAAGGAAGTGTGGCAGCTTGTTGTTGTGAAAGACGGAGCGCTGTGGACTTGTATCCCGCTACGCTGTGGAGCGTTACCGTCCCCTCTGATATACCCGCGCATCTGGAGAGAGCGCGGCCCTGTCACCCGGTGAAGCAAGTGACATCAAGGACTCGGAGAGTTCTGCCGGCACTCCCACCGTATAAAGGCCTGAATCCTGCCGCCCCCAGCTGGTGTCCAAGGAAACCTACAACCGGTTGAGACGCACCGTGAGTGCCCTTTTGAGACTTGTGGTTCTACCAGCGCCAGTTACAGTGAGTACCCTACGCCCCAGACTTTTTACGTTAATGTTCATCTAAGTGCACCAACGGTTATAAATTTGCGCGCCAACATCCGCGGCAACTGGGCCCCAACGTTTGGACTGAGTTAATACAAGAAAAGGGGGAACCCTGCTACGTTATATTTGCAGGGGCGAGGAAGAATTAGGTTGTGATGTGTATATGATTTTTATAGAGCACCGTTACCTGTATTGTATGTTGTTTCTTTAAATCCACCTCATTTCTGCTGCATAGCAATAAACCTGTTAACTGTTTTACTCCTGTTCCGGGTGAGTATGTGCTGAGCTAAAGGCAGGGGCTTCCCGAATCAGTCCCTGGCAGAAGATAACAGTCCTTCTGCAGTCCTAGAGAGAGAGCTCCAATCAAGATTCGGGTGGAGGCACTGCGCCCTAGAGAGGTGAGACCCCCCATAAGACCCAGCGTACCGTGGTAGCCCTGAATGTGTGTTACAGTGGAGGCACTGCTGAGATCCAGAACTAAAACAGGAGTATTTACTATGGGGACTTTAACAGAGCAAGAAGTGTATTTGTGGTGTGAAGAGATGGATGTTACAGCAAAACAAAGCTTTGCAGTGAGTGGTGAGCTCTGTGATGCGTCTGATGAAGAGATACTGAAAATAGTTAACCGACTCACTGAACTTGCCCACCCTAAAGTGGTCGACCGCAGGAAGGAAAAGGGGGGACAGTTACCCACAGCCCTGATCTCAACCGGGCAGACATTGAGGAAAGAATACTTCCCATCCATGATAGCTGTGTCCCCAGAGTATGGTCGACAATGGAAGATCACTTGGCCTACTGAGTCCGAAGTTGAGACCCGGCAACAGGAATCAACCACTCAGCCTAGAAAGACTAGTATATGTCCGCACTCTACTCCACTTAGAGCCAGTCCTGAAGAGACAGAGGTCCCTTCTGATGTGCTTATGTAGCACCCTGAGGATTCGGCTGCTACAGGGGTATTGCACCTCAACCCAGAGGTGTGATATTCCACTCCCGAGTAAGGAAGGAGTGTGGAACTGAGCTCGGTAGGCTGCATGCACTACATACATCCCATTTCCGAGGAACAGGCCGACGGTACTCCCACTTACAAATGTGCAGGTACGACCGAGTCTGTTCCTGGCTGGAGTGGGAGGGGGGTGGTACATCCCAAGTAGTGTAGGGGCAGATAGGGGGAGCAGCCTGGGTAAAGATAGGAGCTCATTGGGTGCTGGTCACCTGAGCTCACACATAGAGGGTGTATATAAGGTGGGCACCAACTAAGAACAGAGTCAGTTGCAGAGAGGAAGTCAGCGAGCAGAGGAGAAGAAAGACCCAGAGTGAGAGAGGAGAAGAGAGAGAGACCCAGAGGGGGAAACAGCAGAAAAGGACTCCAAGAACCCAACTTAAATCCCCGGGTGAAGAGTCGGCACAGGGTACCGGAACCCAAGCTGGTGGGGGCAAAAACACACCCCAGCCAGAGACCGGAGACCGTGGGCAGCGTTTGTCACGGTCACCCACCACATCCACCACGAAGGCATACCACGTGAAGGGTCAGGGAACCCGAGGCCAAGGGTCTCCCAACGGAAGGCCCGAGGGAGCTGGACCTGGGTGGATCAATAGTGGGGACGGCCAGAGAACGGACAGAAGGAGAGCTCAGGGTCACGCTCCGGACTTATTTGGGGGTTGGCTGGATCCAGAACCTGGTGGACGCAGCACGGCTCGGGAGGTCACTCGAAGCTGGAGTGACCAGAACATCAGCAGTGAGTAAACATCCTAAACTGCATAACCCGACTCTGTCTCTGATTGCCGTCTACACTGCATCACCACAACCCCCATCCTCTGCACCTGATCCCCCTGAGGCTACACCCCACCCGTTGGGGGTTATATCATCAAAGCTGCACCTACACCATCAGCCTCAGCGGACCCTGCTGCAGCGGCGGCCACAGTGACCGCAACACAACGGGTGGCGTAGTCGACATTAAGAACTTTAGTAACATCAGTAAGGACTGCCACACACTGAGCTTGACACCCTGGGCACGGACCGGGTCACAGCCACTCGGAGACTACAACCCCCATCTGATCCGGCTCCGGGTATTCCCCTAAAGAATATGGCCCAGGGGGCGCGTCAACTTTGGCGTAGTCGGCAGGATTACGTGCCCGCAACACCCGGGTACTGCGTGCCTCAAGAAAAGAACAAGTTTACCTCAAAAAGAAGTCTCCTGCCGGTTCCGGAGGGTCCCCGCCATCGGACTCCATCACAGGTCGATTCCCGCCGGTTGTCCGCCATTAACAACTCTTTCCCGCCATCTGCAGAGTTTCCCGCCACTGGGAGACGATTCCCGCCATTTCCAAAGGTTTCCCGCCTTGTCAGAGCGGACGCCATTATGGGCGTGCCAGAGGGTGGCGAGAGGCCACCTCCCATCGTGGGCCAGGACCGAAAATGGCGCCAAAAGTGGAAACCGCCCCCACCAACAGAGACTGTGATGCTTGAGGTGTCTGTCAGCGTGAAAGAACCGCCCCTGGAGCTGACAGTCACCCAGTGGCCCCGGGACCGCCCTCGAAGTGGGAGGAGACGAAAGAAAAGAACGAAGATGGGTGCCGCCTGGAGCAGTCTGGAGCGAGCGCACCCGGAGGCAGGAAGCCTGGAAAGGAGTAGCAGAGAAGCTCACCCGGAGATGGCGAGAGAGCAGAGCAGCACCGGCCCGCTGGCCAGGAGCCTGCTGGAAGAAGAGCAGAGCAGCACCGACCCGTTGGTCAGGAGCCTGCTAGAAACCACGACCCCACTAGGCCTAGTGGAGGTCCTTGCACAGCTCCCCCAAGACCGGGAGTGTGCACAGACTGCCCTGGAGGGCCTCGCACGGAGGATGGCCCGGGTACAGCGAGAGACATTGGCGGAGTGGAGCCGAGAGATGGCCCAGCAAACCAAGACCCGGAGCACGCCAGCCAAGATGAGGAGACAGACCGCCTCTGAGGACGGCGCGGGAGGACCTAAGGCCGGAGACGGCGCCGAGAAGGGAGCCGAACGCATGGAGGCAGGTAAAGGGGACGTCTATACCCCAAATCAGGACACCGCTTGCCTGCCCCAGCTCCCCGTCGCAGAGCCCGAAAGTCCCCCTGCTGTGCCCGAAAACGGCATGTCACCGACGCAGACTAGGCCCCAACCGGAAGCCGCCGCCGCGACCCCTGTGACGTCATGCGCACCGACCCCGAGCGTGGCAAAACAGGAAGTAACACCAGCCTGGTCGCAGGGCCTAGAATTCCCGGGCGTCGCATCACCAACAGCGCCCCCTACCTCCGCGGAGCCTCCGGCCTGGCCGCAAGGCCAGGTAGCCCAGGCCGCCGCCGTCCTAACGGTGCCCTTCACCTTCCAGGTGCCCCAGGCCTGGCCGCAAGGCCTGGGCAACCCGGGCGCCACCACCACCGCGCCCGCACCCGTAAAACCAAGGGTGCCGCGTCTGGGAGAGGACTTGTTTGCCCAGCACACGTGGCCGGACGGGCAGCCTTTCATCTGGCCCCAGAGGTATTATGAACTGGAGCACCAGAGGAGAGTTGGGGCCATGTGTGCACCCCTGATTCCGGCTCCGAAGCCCGTGATAAGGATCTCGCCCCCGCTTGAAGAGGCCCAATTTGAGTGGGACCCCACCGGAGAAGACCTAATGGGGTTCACTCAGGAAACCAGTGCAGCTGCAGCGGAGCGTGCTGAGTGTTGCCGACAGCAGCTCGAGGAGTTTGCGAGGGAGCGGAGAGAGAGGCGGGTCCGGGAACAACAGGCCCAAATAAGGAGCGCCGAGCAGAAGAGCCGAACCAGGAGGGACCCCCGTGCAGCGCACAGTCCCCGTACCACCGGGACTGTAATAAAGTTTAACCTGCAGCATGGGTGGGGCTTCATCAGAGACAACAACACCCCCGGCGACGTCTTTGTCACGCGCAGAGACGTGGAGTCCCATCTGCCGGAGGGGCACAGAGGTCGTGACCTTTACATCGGGGACGAGGTCACCTTTACCCGGCACAAGTGTGCCAAAGGACCTTACGCCCTCCATGTGCATCGCCTGACAGAGGAGGAGCTGCGATGTGAGGAGGAAGAGCAAGAGGATCCGGACGGGTCTGAAGCTGAGATCCCCAAAGAAGGAGCAGGAGGAAGACGTTGTTGGGTGCTGTAAATAGTTACCCGATCGGGGTATAAAGAAACTGTTACTGCAAATATAGTCCCCGTTGGGACCAGCTGAGTGAACTGTTTACCCGTTTACCCTTAATTCCACAGGCTGAGGACTGTGAGCAGCCATTCCCTTTCCCTCCTTAACTGGCCGAGGACTGAGAGCGGCCATACCCTTGTACATAGTTGCGCTTCCTAAAGCGCCCCCTACCGGTTTTATAGGAAAACCATGTTTTCTAGAAAGACTGTCGCACTGTACCCGGTCACACGTTGCACAGTGACCGGAGGAGGAGCCAGAGGCGACGAGAAAGTTTATATATATAATGTTTTATATATTTTATATGTTTATGAAAAATTTTGTATGTTTTTGGTGTTATGTCTTACAGCCCGAGGACGTGCTGTGATTTACCAGGGGGGAATGTAGCACCCTGAGGATTCGGCTGCTACAGGGGTATTGCACCTCAACCCAGAGGTGTGATATTCCACTCCCGAGTAAGGAAGGAGTGTGGAACTGAGCTCGGTAGGCTGCATGCACTACATACATCCCATTTCCGAGGAACAGGCCGACGGTACTCCCACTTAGAAATGTGCAGGTACGACCGAGTCTGTTCCTGGCTGGAGTGGGAGGGGGGTGGTACATCCCAAGTAGTGTAGGGGCAGATAGGGGGAGCAGCCTGGGTAAAGATAGGAGCTCATTGGGTGCTGGTCACCTGAGCTCACACATAGAGGGTGTATATAAGGTGGGCACCAACTAAGAACAGAGTCAGTTGCAGAGAGGAAGTCAGCGAGCAGAGGAGAAGAAAGACCCAGAGTGAGAGAGGAGAAGAGAGAGAGACCCAGAGGGGGAAACAGCAGAAAAGGACTCCAAGAACCCAACTTAAATCCCCGGGTGAAGAGTCGGCACAGGGTACCGGAACCCAAGCTGGTGGGGGCAAAAACACACCCCAGCCAGAGACCGGAGACCGTGGGCAGCGTTTGTCACGGTCACCCACCACATCCACCACGAAGGCATACCACGTGAAGGGTCAGGGAACCCGAGGCCAAGGGTCTCCCAACGGAAGGCCCGAGGGAGCTGGACCTGGGTGGATCAATAGTGGGGACGGCCAGAGAACGGACAGAAGGAGAGCTCAGGGTCACGCTCCGGACTTATTTGGGGGTTGGCTGGATCCAGAACCTGGTGGACGCAGCACGGCTCGGGAGGTCACTCGAAGCTGGAGTGACCAGAACATCAGCAGTGAGTAAACATCCTAAACTGCATAACCCGACTCTGTCTCTGATTGCCGTCTACACTGCATCACCACAACCCCCATCCTCTGCACCTGATCCCCCTGAGGCTACACCCCACCCGTTGGGGGTTATATCATCAAAGCTGCACCTACACCATCAGCCTCAGCGGACCCTGCTGCAGCGGCGGCCACAGTGACCGCAACACAACGGGTGGCGTAGTCGACATTAAGAACTTTAGTAACATCAGTAAGGACTGCCACACACTGAGCTTGACACCCTGGGCACGGACCGGGTCACAGCCACTCGGAGACTACAACCCCCATCTGATCCGGCTCCGGGTATTCCCCTAAAGAATATGGCCCAGGGGGCGCGTCACTTATGACAGCTATGGAAAAGTTAGTCAGTCAGTTTGCAAAGATGCAGCCAGAAGGGAACTACCGTCGTCTAAGAACTTTCTAGGGTGCCCTCCCCACCCCTGCTGGAGAAGAAGGATATGATACTTGGCGGGATTTCACTTTACTGTGCTTAGAAGAGTGGCAGTGCACTGATGCCGTAAAGAAGCAGAGAATAGTAGAAAGTTTGAAGGGTACTGCTATGGAAGTGGTGCAGGCGGCTTGGCGGAGCAAGCCACTAGCAACTTATCAAGATTATATGAGTGCTTTAGAAAATGCTTTCGGGTCCCCAGAAGATGCTACTGATCTACTCTATAAACTCCGTACCACCTACCAACTGCCAGATGAGAAGATGTCCGACTATCTATACCGACTAGATAAGCTGGTTCATAGAATAGTATCTAAAGGTGGAGTCAGCCCTAAAGAAGTTGATCAGTGTCGTCTGGAACAAGTGCTCAGAGGAGCTCTCACGCATGATCCAATTGCCCAGCGAATGAGGTCTTGTGATAAAGAGAAGATTCCCAGTTCTTTTCATGAGTTGCTTAAGGAAGTTCGCAAGGAGGAGGTTATTTTGGCCGCAAGAGAGAAGACATCCCCTCGGGTGACTACTGTTGCCCTGAAGCCAGCAGCCGACTGCCGAGAGATGGAACTGTTGAAAGTCATTGAGAAACAGGGGGAGCAGATTACACAATTGTTAAGTGCTCAGGCCAAGACAATACAGCGGCTACAAAGTGCTGCAGAGGTAGCCGAGAAGCAAACCCTGGTTTCAGGAAGAGAGAATGATGACCTGTGTAGAGTGGAGAGTAGGAAACCAGAAGGGTGCTTTGTCTGTGGGAGTCCAGGCCATATAGCTCGTCAGTGTCCAAAGAGGTGGAGCTCACAGAACTCTTCACATCTTCCCCATCACTCTCAGAGGCAGTCGGGAAACGGGAAAGGGGGCCAGTAGAACCCCATACTGAGCCCCCATCAGCCCCCATCAGCAACTAAGACCTACTCTACCTCCCCCTCCAACAGTGCCTCATCGAAAACACTGCCTGAAGGGTTAGTGGGACCAGCCCCACATGTCCCCGCATATATCAATGGTCAACCTTGTTCAGTATTGCTGGATAGCGGATCTCAAGTGTCCATCATCTTCGAAGGATGGTATAAGAGATATTTATCCAATGTGCCTCTGAAACCGCTGTCTGGACTCGTGGTGTGGGGACTGAGTGAGCACAGCTATCCCTACCGAGGATATGTATCCGTGACACTACAATTCCCAGAGACTGTTGTTGGAGTGGATAAAGAGATACCCATCATAGCGCTAATCTGCCCGGAGGCAGAGGCAGATGAGAGACCAACACCTGTCATAGTGGGAACAAATACCAACATCTTCCGTACGTTAGCTCAGTGGTGTCGTGAAGTTGGGGGAGAAAATTACTCGCAGACCCTATCCATCCACCCAGTCTGTCTGGAAGCCTATGTGAGGATGGAGGAGGAGAAGAGGGAACTGCAGCCTGAAAGCTTTGACCCTTGTTTTGAAGGAAGTGAGCTGAAAGGAGAAGAGAGGAGGCTAGTCATCGACGGCATGATGATGCGGGGGGCGGCTTTCTCTTTAGGCGAATGGGACATGGGCCTTGCCCAAGGAGTAGAGCATCGCATTCGGTTGAAAGATCAAAAACCTTTCCGAGAAAGATCCCGAAGATTGGCCTCGGTGGATATCGAAGATGTTAGGCAGCATCTACGTGGTATGTTAGACTCAGGAGTCATCATAGAGTCTAGTAGCCCCTATGCTTCCCCCATCGTGATAGCTCGGAAGAAAAATGGAGCTATTCGGATGTGTGTGGATTATCGTACCTTGAACAAACGTACGGTTCCTGACCAGTACACTGTGCCCCGAATCGATGAAGCTCTAGATTGCCTGCAAGGGAGCCAATGGTTTTCTGTGTTAGATCTCCGGAGTGGCTACTATCAGATACCCATGTCAAAGGAAGATCAAGAGAAGACCGCTTTTATCTGCCACATTGGGTTCTTCGAGTTTCAGAGACTGCCTCAAGGACTGACAGGTGCTCCGGCCACTTTTCAGAGATGTATGGACAAAGTAGTGGGGGACATGCATTTACGTGAGGTCTTGGTTTATCTAGACGATCTTATTGTTTTTGGGAAGACTCTGGAAGAACACAACCAGCGGTTGTTCAAGGTGCTGGATCGGTTGAAGGAGGCTGGGTTGAAGTTGTCCCTTGATAAGTGCCGGATTTGCCAGACGACTGTGAAATATGTGGGGCGCGTAGTCAGCAGAGAAGGAATTTCCACCGACCCCGCCAAAGTGGAGGCTGTGGTAAACTGGCCTAAGCCCACCAAGCTGAGGGAGCTTAGGTCCTTTTTAGGATTTTGTGGATACTATCGAAGATTTGTACCCCAGTACTCTCGGATTGCGAAGCCGTTAACTGCCCTTACCCAGGGGTATCCCCCTTCCGGCGGGACAGCCCACCCCTCAAGGTCAGGAAAGAGAGACTACTTCCGAGTTAATGAACTTTTTGGGAATAGATGGACACCCTTAGGCGACGAGGCATTCGAGAAACTGAAGTCATGCTTGACCCATACTCCAGTGTTGGCCTATGCAGACCCCAGTAAACCGTATGTGTTACATATAGATGCTTCTCTCGACGGACTAGGAGGGATTCTCTATCAGGACCATGATGGCTGTCTACGTCCCGTTTACTACTTTAGTCGAGGATTGACTCCCAGTGAACGCAACTACCCAGCTCACAAACTGGAGTTTCTGGCTCTGAAATGGGCTGTAGTGGACACGCTGCATGACTACCTCTATGGGGTACACTTCATGGTTCATACCAACAACAATCCATTAACCTACGTGAGAACCACAGCAAAACTGGATGCCACGGGGTACCGGTGGCTTGCCGCACTCTCTCTGTATGATTTCAGCTTAAAATATCGACCAGGGATCAGTAACATTGATGCAGATACACTCTCTCGCCTGCCTAGTGAACCCTTAAATGAGGAAGAAGAAGGAGGATGGATAGAGGTCCCTGCCCCTGAGGTGAAGACTCTGTGCCATAGACATCAGACTGATGCCCTCCCTATGCAGTGCTGTGCTAAATTCTTAGGAGCATCTAGTGAAGCGCTCCCGTTGTCGTACTGCCGAGTGACAAATGTAACCCCAGACTCTCTCCCTCAACTGACTCGTAATCAAGTCAGAACGGCGCAGCAGGAGGATCAGGCAGTGGGGGTAGTTCGATGGTGGGTGAAGAGGGGCTGGAGGCCCGAAAAGAATGCATTAAGAACAGAGGAGTCTGTCCTGCTGACTCGGCAGCTAGAGTCGCTAGTAGTAAGAAATGGACTACTATACCGGGAGGCAAAGGGCCAGAAGGGAGGAGTCCGCAGACAGCTGGTGTTACCCACCCGATTTCGGAAGATGGTCATGAAGTCCCTGCATGATGACCATGGACATCTTGGCATCGAAAAGACCACGAGTCTTGTGGCCAACCGATTTTACTGGCCTCGCATGGAAGCGGATATTGAAGAATACTGCAAATCATGCTCCCGGTGTGTGTTGAGAAAAACCTTGCCTTTGAGAACAGCCCCACTTGTGAACATTACCAGTGATGGCCCACTTGAACTAGTGTGCATTGATTTCTTCTCCATCGAGCCTGATGAAAGCAATGTCAGTAATGTGTTAGTGGTCACTGACCATTTCACCCGATATGCCCAGGCCTACCCCACTAAAGATCAAAGGGCAATTACTGTGGCAAAAACATTATGGGAGAAGTTCTTCGTACATTACGGGCTGCCTGCCCGCATCCATACCGATCAAGGAAGAGATTTTGAAAGTAGACTAATCCAGGAGCTATGCGCTCTCTGTGGGATCAAGAAATCCAGAACCACACCATATCACCCCCAAGGGGATCCTCAACCTGAGAGATTCAATCGTACCCTTCTGAACATGTTAGGCACTTTGGATCCCAGGAAGAAGAGACAATGGAGCAGGCATGTGAGCCAGTTGGTTCATGCCTACAATTGCACCACAAATGAGTCAACTGGATACTCTCCTTATTTCCTCATGTTTGGAAGAAAAGCCCGACTACCAGTGGATATTAGTTTTGGGACATCCATTGACCGTTCTAATGGGAAGACCTACTTAAAATATGTGTCCCAGTTGAAAGAAGATTTGACAAAAGCTTACAGATTGGCAGAGCAGGCCTCTGGTCGGTCAGGGAAGCGTAAAAAGACTCGCTACGACTGTAGGGTTCGAGAACAAGTTTTACTGCCTGGAGATAGAATCCTTATCCAACTTCTGGGCCTTCCTGGGAAGCACAAGCTTGCTGATCGGTGGTGTCCCGACCCTTACGTGGTGATGGAGAAGTTGCCCGGAGTCCCGGCCTACAGAGTGAAGCCTGAGAAAGGGGGCGGAGCTGTTAAAACCTATCATCGACACCATCTGTTGCCTGTGGGAAAAAACATCCCTTTACCCCCATTGCCAACTCAAGGAGGTCATACAACTCTTCCGTGCAATAGGAGAAGTCGAAGGTGTAAAAAACCACCCCAGACTGGAGTTGCCTCAAGAGGAAGTGACAGCGAGTCTGAGGATGAATGGGGACCTGACAGTCAATGGAGCTACAGGTGGACTGAGGACCCATGCCCCATGGGCGTAGACCCTGAAAACCAGACTCCTGAAGTAGAAACAAAGAAAAGGGACATTTGTCAGGAGGCGATTGCACCCTGCCCACAATTGGGGGAAAATTCAGAAGAGGGACATTTATTGAATGAAGAGATCCATCTGGAGGAGCCCGTTCTTGAGAGACAAGAGTCGGGGGCTGAGGAGGGGGGCCCCTCAGTACACACTCGTCCCAAGCGGGACACTAGACCACCCATGATGTTGACCTATGATAGAATGGGACATACCACTGAGGTCCCCAGGTTGATACACCCTAATTCAAATTCTGTTTGGCCTTATTTCCCGGTATCTTCCATGTGTCCAGGAGGTGGTTTGTATGCATGTAAATTTGGTGTTAGTCAGGATGTCTTAACCCCCATTCATGTTTCAGGTGGTGAGTCCTCATGTCGTGATGGGACACTTTCGATGACCCACCAGGGGGAGAATGTAACACCTGCACATGGAACTGTCAGAGCAGCTACTGGTATACTGGGACTTACAGACACTAAGAAGAGCTTTGCAGCTGCTGTTAAACAGGGACCTACAGACATTAATCGTTCTTTCCCTGAGCTGCAGTGGACTACAATTCCCATGGACCCTTGTTTCAGTCAGATGACACAGCCTGGAAAGATAGGAGGGAGGAGGGACTTGGGGGAGGGAGCTGGAGAGAAAGTGAAAGTAAAACTAGAGAGGAAAGGAAGTGTGGCAGCTTGTTGTTGTGAAAGACGGAGCGCTGTGGACTTGTATCCCGCTACGCTGCGGAGCGTTACCGTCCCCTCTGATATACCCGCGCATCTGGAGAGAGCGCGGCCCTGTCACCCGGTGAAGCAAGTGACATCAAGGACTCGGAGAGTTCTGCCGGCACTCCCACCGTATAAAGGCCTGAATCCTGCCGCCCCCAGCTGGTGTCCAAGGAAACCTACAACCGGTTGAGACGCACCGTGAGTGCCCTTTTGAGACTTGTGGTTCTACCAGCGCCAGTTACAGTGAGAACCCTACGCCCCAGACTTTTTACGTTAATGTTCATCTAATTGCACCAACGGTTATAAATTTGCGCGCCAACATCCGCGGCAACTGGGCCCCAACGTTTGGACTGAGTTAATACAAGAAAAGGGGGAACCCTGCTACGTTATATTTGCAGGGGCAAGGAAGAATTAGGTTGTGATGTGTATATGATTTTTATAGAGCACCGTTACCTGTATTGTATGTTGTTTCTTCAAATCCACCTCATTTCTGCTGCATAGCAATAAACCTGTTAACTGTTTTACTCCTGTTCCGGGTGAGTGTGTACTGAGCTAAAGGCAGGGGCTTCCCGAATCAGTCCCTGGCAGAAGATAACAGTCCTTCTGCAGTCCTAGAGAGAGCTCCAATCAAGATTCAGGTGGAGGCACTGCGCCCTAGAGAGGTGAGACCCCCCATAACACCCAGCGTACCGTGGTAGCCCTGAAGGGGTGTTACATTATTTTTATTCCCGCTATTCCATTTTTTTGTTTTATATAAATCTGCCATACCTTTCCAGAGATTTGGTCCTTTTTATTCAGGTTTGATTTTTATGGTCTTTACCAAAAGGCCATAGCTCACAACATTCTCGGGGGCATGTCTTTAGGCTGCTTTGTAATCACCGCCTCTTTGATAAATGACATGAAAATAGCACTAAATATACCAGGCACTGCCTTTATCAAATGTACTAAGCTGTGAATAAGGAAGGAGATGCAGGAGATGTCAGCTAATAGCTAGGCGTCTTCAAACGAGCTGCAGTGCCGTGAGTTAGACCTCTACTAATTTGGTATTAATGGCCGATCCTAAGGTTTGTCCATCAATTTTACAGTCTTGTAATGGATCTGTAAGCAACAAAATGAAATGTAAATGTAAACCCGCACTGTGCACCATAAAATATATGTATTCCTATACTCACATGGCGATCCGCAGACTCTTTTACAGCATATTCCCAATTTGGGACGACTATTCCTCATTCCCGATATGTGATGACAACACCAACTGAGACTTGATAGATGGGTCTGCTCTCGAAGCTTTGAAAAAATATCAACTCAAATTATGGATCTTGCTAAATAAGCATATAAAATATGACTTTGGCTAGAAAGTTATGTGGCTGCTAACAGAAGTAGTGTACAAACCCCCCCACCCCTACCCCCCGAAAACCTGCTGTAACACAACACAATGTGTTCCCCTTAATGAGATGATTATGGTGTATTGAAAATCTCCAATTGAAGACAGTAATCACTTCCATGTGTTAGTAATGGATAAACATAGGATAGATCTTAAATAAACAGCCCCCACAAATCATCAAGGGGGCCTACAGCTCTACTGTAATTTGTTATAGTGGTTTAGGAATCATTTGTAAAGTAAGACTGTTTACACTTTTTATGTGATTATATTGCAGTTTTCAGATTGGCCACTAGAGCACACACCATAGGCTGACACTTCTAGCTTTGCTGTATAGACTGGGGCAAGGTCAGCAGAGGCAATTATTTAAAGGGGCATTCTCAAGTTGTTTATTGACCAGCTCACAACTCTGCAATATCCTTAATTTCTGGTTGCTTGAGGGGGTGGATGCTCTTCCTTGAGTGACATGTATGGTTAGGAGCTTCACCCTGCTACAAAACATTAACAGGCAGTCAGTGTTTGTTCTGAGTCTACACTGTTAGCATTATATTTGCCTACAGAGATAACAGTGCATTTAAACAAGTACACAGCTCAAGAAAGTGAGAGTTGTGATTTGAACTGCTCTGGAACCTACCATGATGATTATTATGTAGAATAATTCCACAAAGAGTCTTGTCAGGAGATGAGAGTGATGGAGAGGGAGACGAGCAGCTAACTACTGTATAGAAATAAATGGACCGGAGAGAGGTGACTAGGATCTTCAGTGTTATCTGCCTTCCTGGACTGTAAAAACTTCACATACTCGGCCACTTGGAAAACAGCTGTACACTATGTAAGATAAAAGCTCTCATAGCAGGAGAATGAAAGCAGATAGAAAAAGCAAGTCAATTGCAAACTTGCTTATTTTTATGTAGTCTAAAGCAATTTAATAACATTAGAACACCCCTTAAATGACAGCTCTTTTGTATTAGAGTCAGGAAAGTAACAGTATACACACATATAGGGGTCTGTATGCACTTTTTTTTCAAACCCTAGTCTCTGTATGGCCTTTTTTTTCCTGCCACAGCCTATTTTTGCTTTTTTTGTGCTTTTGTTTTTAAATCCCCATTTTGCAAGTGCCATATCTTTTTCAGTTGACATAGCCGTATGGGAGCTTGATTTTTACAGAACGAATTTTTGTTTGGAATGAGATCATTCACTGTGCCATATAATGTGTTGAAAAATGGGGCAAAATTTCCAAATGAGGTGAAATGATGAAAAAAAAAAAAGTAATTCCACTATTCGGTTCTGTATTTCGGGCATTTAGTGTGCATTAAAAATGACCTGGCAATATGATTCTTCAGTTCAGTATGTTTATGGTGATACCAAACTTATATAGTTTTTTTTTAGATGCTAATGGTTAATAAAAATCAGAACTTTGTAAAAAAAAATTTTGTAAAAGAAAAAACAAATTTGGAAAAAAAATTGTTTTCTGAGACCTATTACGTTTTTATTTTTTCATCGATGGAGGTGTGTGTTGTTTTTTGTGTGGTTAGCTGTATTTTTTGCTGGTACCATTTTGGGTCACATACAACATGGGTTAATTCAGTATATACTTTCATAGATCAGTCTTTTACCGACGTAATAATACTAAATGTGTTTTTTTCCCTTTACTTTTGTCTTCTGATCAGGATCTTGATTCAAATTTTTATGTTTTTTTAATTTTGTTAATATTTGTAAAACTTCTCTGTATTACTTTTTTCTCTTTTTGTTAGAACTTTATACTAAGTCTTAAATAAAGTGGAAAACTCCTTTAGCATAATAAAATGGCGAGTCCTAATAGATCTCAATAACTGTAAAAAGAGTCATAAGTAGAGATGAGCGTTGTTCTACTCGAACTGTTCGCCAATCTCAAATTCGAGCTGTTTTGGGCGGTGTTCGAGCCGTTCGGCGAACACGAACGATTTGAGAAAAATTTGGCTGTTCGAGGTTATGTTCGATAACTGTTCGTGCACCAAAATCATAACTGGATTTTTTCTCAGTAATGATGAAAATTAATGTTAATACGCAGTTTGAGTGTACAGCGGGGCGGGGGGAGGGGCAGGGGATGGATCTCTGCAGGAATAATGAAGATCTCCATTTTTTTTTCTCTTTCCCGCATTTGCAGTGAGGAGGTGCAGTCTGTCAGCCTATCAGCAGCGCACACACGGAGCGAAGTGCTGTTTTTCACACAAGCAAGGGCATGTGTCATTGGCAGTGTATGTCACATGTCCTTGCCCTATAAGACCAAGCCATTTTCCCCGTCGCCACCATTTTCTCACTGCTGCAGTTGCGTGTTAGACGGCACCGCTGTTGCTGTGTGCACTATACCTTGTTAATTTCAAGCCAATTTTCGCACAAATCTACAGATAGCTTGGGAGTAGGGAATAGTTGTGATTGCAGTCCTTTTAAGGACTAGGTTACAGCATTTCCTACGACTTTTATCAGGCAGGTCTGTGCTCTTAAATAGATAGATTGTGGGAGTAAAGACTAATTGTAATTGCAGTCCTTTTCAGGACTAGGTTACATCAGTTCCTATCAGTTTTTGCCAGGCAGGTCTGTGCCAGTGCTGTGCAAGTTTTTTACACAGCATTTGGCTGAATCTAGCAAAGCTAATCCTTTTTGGCCTATTGCAGAGTGTGTTAGTCAGTGGAGTAGCCTATCTGTGTTGCAAGATATACCACCTGTGTATAGAATACCAATTTTTTTACTGCACCTAGTGAAGTAAAATCTTTTGGGCATAGCATCATTCTATTAGTCCATCTATACTGACCTCCATCAGGTTGCAAACTGAATATAATTTTTTTCTGCATCTAGCTCTGAAAAAATATTTGGCCTTCTAGCAGTGTGTGGGACTTTCTCTATTAGTCCATCTATACTGACCTCCATCAGGTTGCAAATTAAAAATAATTTTTATCTGCCTCTAGATCTGAAAAAATATTTGGCCTTCTAGCAGTGTGTGGGACTTTCTCTATTAGTCCATCTATACTGACCTCCATCAGGTTGCAAACTGAATATAATTTTTTTCTGCATCTAGCTCTGAAAAAATATTTGGCCTTCTAGCAGTGTGTGGGACTTTATCTATTAGTCCATCTATACTGACCTCCATCAGGTTGCAAATTAAAAATAATTTTTATCTGCATCTAGATCTGAAAAAATATTTGGCCTTCTAGCAGTGTGTGGGCTTTCTCTATTAGTCCATCTATACTGACCTCCATCAGGTTGCAAATTAAAAATAATTTTTATCTGCATCTACCTCTGAAAAAATATTTGGGCTTCTAGCTGTGTGTGGGACTTGTTCTATTAGTCCATCTATACTGACCTCCATCAGGTTGCAAACTGAATATAATTTTTTTCTGCATCTAGCTCTGAAAAAATATTTGGCCTTCTAGCAGTGTGTGGGACTTTCTCTATTAGTCCATCTATACTGACCTCCATCAGGTTGCAAACTGAATATATTTTTTTTCTGCATCTACCTCTGAAAAAATATTGGGCTTCTAGCTGTGTGTGGGACTTGTTCTATTAATCCATCTATACAGACCTCCATCAGGTTGCAAACTGAATATAATTTTTTTCTGCATCTAGCTCTGAAAAAATATTTGGCCTTCTAGCAGTGTGTGGGACTTTCTCTATTAGTCCATCTATACTGACCTCCATCAGGTTTCAAATTAAAAATAATTTTTTTTCTGCATCTACCTCTGAAAAAATATTGGGCTTCTAGCTGTGTGTGGGACTTGTTCTATTAATCCATCTATACAGACCTCCATCAGGTTGCAAACTGAATATAATTTTTTTCTGCATCTACCTCTGAAAAAATATTTGGGCTTCTAGCTTTGTGTGGGACTTGTTCTATTAGTCCATCTATACTGACCTCCATCAGGTTGCAAACTGAATATAATTTTATTCTGCATCTAGCTCTGAAAAAATATTTGGCCTTCTAGCAGTGTGTGGGACTTGTTCTATTAGTCCACCTATACTGACCTCCATCAGGTTGCAAATTCAAAATAATTTTTTGTCTGCATCTAGCTCTGAAAAAATATTTGGCCTTCTAGCAGTGTGTGGGACTTTCTCTATTAGTCCATCTATACTGACCTCCATCAGGTTGCAAACTGAATATATTTTTTTTCTGCATCTACCTCTGAAAAAATATTTCGGCTTCTAGCTGTGTGTGGGACTTGTTCTATTAGTCCATCTATACTGACCTCCATCAGGTTGCAAATCGAATATAATTTTTTTCTCCATCTAACCCAGCCAATAGTTTTGGCCTAATACCACAGTTTGGCCACTCAGCTCTGCTCGGTTCCCATCCATTGTTTTTTTGTGCAAACAACTCCAGAGTTGTGAATTAGTTAACCACCAAAATGAGTGGAAAAAGGCCTGCTGCTGGTGGAAAGGGGAATAGGCGTGTTGGGAAGGGGAAAAAAGGTTGTGTCCGTGGGGTAGGTGTTAAAGCAACAGTAACATCTGCAGAAGAAAGACCATCTTCCAGCCAAACTAAAATGTCTACTTCTTTTAGCGGACAATGTGATAAGATCCCTTTCTTACGGCCACGCCAATCGCTACAAATTCCAGATGAGGCACAAAAACAGCAGGTGTTTCAACGGATATCAAGTGCTCCTTTAAGTGGGCTCTCCTCCACATCAACTTCAACATCACAAATACTCCAGTCCTCAAAGGTGTCACCCCAATCGCACTTGCTTCCTCACAGCTCCCAAATCTCCAGCTGCCCGTCTGAGTATGAGGTAGAACAGATGGTTGAGTCTGCAGAGCTGTTTACTCATACTATAGCCTGGGAATCAGAGGTCGACTCCAGCGCTTCTGTGAATCCAGATGAGGAAATGATCTGCACTGATGCCCAGAATCTTTATGAGTCGGATCCAGGACCAGACGCAGAAGGTTCTGACCATAATGTAGACCCTCATTCCCAAACTGTAACTCCTGTTGGTGGAGACAATGAGGAAGACGATGATGAAACTCAAATACCTGATTGGAGCGACAACTTTAGTTTTTTGTCAGGGCAGGAACAGGTTGGCTCTGAGGACGACGGGTGTGATAACGCACAGGGTGATAATGATGAGGTTGGAGATCCCACTTACTGTCAACCCACAGTCAGCCAAGAGATGAGGTCAGCAGAGGAGGTGGAGAAAGATGCTAGTGACGACGAGGTCAGGTTGCGCCTTCCTGGACAGAGACGTAGTACTGGAAGCACGTCAACAACTGCATCCTCAAACACAACTCTGCCTCTCACCACAAGTCGTGGTGGCTCTTCAGGTCGCATGGGTGCTAAGCCTTGCATAGCCTGGGCATTTTTTCAGATCGATAAAGATGACCCAACTCGTGTTATCTGTAACATTTGTCAGCAAAAGCTAAGTAGAGGCCAAAAAATACATAGTTTGAGTACTTCATGCATGAACCGGCACATGGACATGAAGCATAAGTTGCAGTGGGAAGCTCAGTGTGCTACAATGCGGCCTAGCCGGCCGGGCCAACCACCGTCTGCCATATCTTGTGCATCCGCGGCCTCTTCATCCTCTGTGACTGGGGGGACAGCAGTCACACCTGTTTTGGGGCGCAGACCTGCCACCTCTTTACCCGCAACAGCCAGCATGATTGGCAGGTCATCATTTTCTTTGGAGGTGGTAAGACCAGCTGGTGTTGAGCGCTGTCCGACATCGATAGCACCACCTTTGGATCAAGGCAACCTAACATGTCCGCCTGCATCTTCCTCACAGACCGGCAGTTTGCCGGGGACACCCTTATCAACCCCGTCTAAGCACAATAGCCAGCCCTCGGTCCCTCAGATGTGGACAAGTAAAAGACCATTTCCTCCTAGCCATGAGAAAGCTAAGAGGTTGAATTTCACCATCTGCAAGCTCTTGGCTACAGAAATGCTGCCTTTCCGCCTGGTGGACACAGAGGATTTTCGAGACCTTATGTCCGTCGCAGTGCCCCAGTACCAGATGCCCAGTCGGCACTACTTCTCAAAGAAAGGTGTGCCTGCGCTCCAACAGCATGTCGCACACAACATCACCGCTTCTTTGAGAAACTCTGTGTGTGACAGGGTGCATTTCACCACAGACACTTGGACGAGTAGGCATGGACAGGGGCGTTACATGTCGCTGACTGGGCACTGGGTAACTATGGTGACAGCAGGACAAGGGGCTGCTGTCCAAGTCTTGCCGTCCCCACGAGTTGTGCGTCAATCCTCTTTATGTCAAAGTTCCTCCACTGCTTCTGCCTCCTCAACCTCCTCTCAGTCTTCCACCTGCACCCAAAGCCTGTCTGGTCATGCCACAAGCTTTCTAACTGCGCAGAAGGGATCCTGCACACCTCCTTACTATACTGGCAGTAGGGCTCAACATCATCAGGCAGTTTTTACTTTGAAATGTCTGGGAAATGTGAGTCACACAGCTGAGGAGTTGTGGTCAGCTCTGGAGAACCAATTTCATGAATGGTTGTCTCCACTGGACCTGAAACCAGGGAAGGCCGTGTGCGACAATGCTGCAAACCTGGGTGCGGCCCTTCGCCGGGGCAATGTCACACACATGCCTTGTCTGGCTCACGTGTTGAACCTGGTTGTCCAGCAATTT
This sequence comes from Phyllobates terribilis, assembly GCF_046119375.1. NCBI lineage: Eukaryota > Metazoa > Chordata > Amphibia > Anura > Dendrobatidae > Phyllobates > Phyllobates terribilis. The sequence goes on along the minus strand of NW_027362764.1, from coordinate 746,398,940 downwards.
TTAGCCCACTATCCCAGACTAGATGGCCTTCTGCAGAGGGTACGGTCACTGTGTGCTCACTTCCGCCGTTCGCATCCCGCAGCTCAGCGACTTACATCTCTACAGAAGTCGTTGGGCCTGCCACTTCACCGGCTAAAATGCGATGTGCCTACCCGGTGGAATTCAACTCTGCACATGTTGCAGCGACTGTGGCAGCACCGACAAGCCCTGGTGCAATACTTTCTGACGTATAGCCTGGGCCAACGAGATCCAGAGGTGGGGCAAATCACGCTGGAGGAGTGGTCTCAGATCAGGGACCTATGCACCCTTCTGCACAGTTTTGAAATGGCGACGAAGATGTTTAGTGCTGACGATGCCATTATCAGCATGACTATTCCGGTGATTTACATGCTGGAGCACATGTTAAACAGAATTCGGAGTCAGGTGGTGGCACAAGAGGAGGTGGAGGAAGTAGAGGAGGAGGAGTTGTATGCGGAAGGGCTAACATCTGCAAGGTCCAGACGGTCGGCAGCACCAAGGCGGCAGGCATGTGAGGGTGGGGGAGATGGTTTTACCAGGGCGCATGGTAGCAGCCAAACTAGTGAGGAAGGTGCAGGAGCCCAGGAAGAAGTGGAGGACGAACTGATGGAAGACTCATCAGATGAGGGAGACCTTGATCACATTTCTGTTGTGCGAGGTTGGGGGGAGAGGACAGAGGAAGGAAGCATGATTGTTACCTCGCCACCAACACAACAGGGACTTGGTGCTCCTGGATGTGCAACACACATGAGTGCCTTCTTGCTGCACTACCTGCAACATGACCCTCGAATTGTGAGAATTAGAAATAATCCTGACTACTGGGTTGCCACACTGTTAGATCCCCGGTACAAAAGTAAATTTGCCGAAATTATTCCTGCCATAGAAAGGGATGCACGCATGCAGGAGTATCAGCAGAGACTGTTGCAGAATCTTACATCTGCTTTTCCACAAAACACCAGTGGTGCACGTAGTGAATCTCACAGTTCCAACTTGCCAACCGTGGGACCGTCAAGTGTTCAGCACTCAAACCGTAACAGAACCACAGTATCTGCTGGTAACATCAATTTTGCGGAATCATTTCACCACTTTTTTAGCCCATCCTTTGCAAGGCCACAGGAGACAAGAAGTCTGACACATAGTCAACGCCTAGAGACGATGGTACAGGAGTATCTCCAAGTAAACATTGAAGCCATGACTGTGTCACTGGACCCTTGCTCTTTTTGGGCTTCCAATCTGGATAAATGGCCGGAGCTAGCCACTTACGCCTTGGAGATCTTGTCATGCCCCGCAGCCAGCGTTCTGTCTGAACGTGTGTTCAGCGCTGCTGGTGGTGTGCTGACAGATAAGCGCACGCGGCTCTCCACTGATAATGTAGACAGACTCACGTTCATAAAGATGAACAAATCATGGATCCGAAACGACTTTTCTACCCCTGTGTCATCCTGGGGAGAGTAAAAGCTTGATGATTGGTTAAAATCACCCTACCAACCGATTTAAGCTTTCAAATTACTAATCATGTTCATCTGTATCTTGGCTGGAAAATAATTTGGGCTTTGTAGCAGTGTGCAGCACTGATTCTATTAGGCCATCTATAATAAGCTCCACCAGATTTAAAATTACTAATCATGTTTATCTGTATCTTGGCTGGAAAATAATTTGGGCTTTGTAGCAGTGTGCAGCACTGATCCTATTAGGCCATCTATACTAAGCTCCACCAGATTTAAAATTAATAATAATTTTTAGCTGCATCTAGCCCGGAAAATAATTTTGGGGCTTCGAGATGCGCAAGACACATAAGTGCCTTCTTGCTGCACTACCTGCAACATGACCCTCATATTGTCAGAATTCGAAGTAATCATGACTACTGGGTTGCCACACTCTTAGATCCCCCAAACTTTTCGATCAACCTTTTCATTTTAATAAAGACCAAAAAAATGGTCATTTTTGAAATTATAAGCATTAGCAGGTTATTAGAAACTGAAATCAAACAGTTTTCAACTCAAAACTTTATTCTAGGTGATGTTACATTTTCACATAGGACCCCTTGTTCGAAAGGAGCTTCTGAACTCTCTCGTCCATTGAATTTGTCAGGTTTTGGATGGTTTCTGCTTCAATTGTTTTGCATGAGGACAGAATACCCTCCCAGAGGTGTTGCTTAGATGTGAACTGCCTCCCGCCATCATAGACACTCCTTTTGATGATGCTCCAGAGGTTCTGAATGGGGTAGAGGTCAGGGGAGCATGGGGGTCACACCATAAGTTTGTCCCCTTTTATGCCCATATCAGCCAGAGATGCAGATGTTTTATGTGCAGCATGAGATGGTGCATTATCATGCAAAAAAATGATCTTGCTGTGAAATACACGGTTCTTCTTCTTGAACCATGGCAGGAAGTGCTGTTTGAGAAAATCCACATACATTATGGAGTTCATCTTTAGCGCCTTCAGGGATCCTAAAGGGGCCGACAATCTCTCTCCCCATGATTCCAGCCCAAAACATTACTCCACCTCCTCCTTGTTGGCGCTGTAGCCGTGTTTGCGTGGGGTGTCCATCAACCAGCCATCCTCCACTCCATCCATCTGGACCATCGAGCGCTGCACGGCACTCATCCGTGAACAAAACAGTTTTGAAATCAGTCTTCATGTAATGTTTAGCCCACTGGAGCCGTTTCTGCTTGTGTGAAGTGGATAGAGGAGGTCGACAGGATGGCGTATGCACAGCTGCAAACCTCTGAAGGACCCTGCATCTTGTTGTTCGGGGGACGTTGGAGGCACCAGCAGCTTCAAAAACTTGTCTGCTGCTATGACAAGGCTTTTTTGCCGCTGCTCTTTTAACCTGACGTAATTGCCTGTAGGAAAGAGTCCTCAATTTGCCCTTATCAGCACGCACACGTGTGTACTGTGAATCAGCTACATACTTCTTGATTGCCAAGACACTTCATCCTGATCATCGCACAATGTTGATTGTAGTCATGCCTTGACCTAAACACTCCACAATTTGTTGCTTCTCAGCAGCCGACACATCCTTTTTCTTTCCCATTTTGGCAGAAAATGTAGGCTGCTTAATAATGTGAGACAGCCTTCTTAAGTAGTCTTGCCTTTCATTGGACACACCTGCCAAACTAATTAGCACAGGTGTCTGCAATTGCTTACAGTGATATAAAGAGCCCTGACACACATCACCATCAATGAGTTTAACTGACAAACAAACAAATTCTTCCCTTATCACTCCTAAACACTTTTTGCATAATAATTTGGAACGCAGTGTACATGTGCTTTTCCACTAAACACCAGTGGTTCACGTAGTGAATCTTACAGTTCTAACTTGCCAACCGTGGTCTGTATGGAGTTGTTCAATAAAGGGCCCAAAATAAAGATAACATAGATGGGAGAGGTCTCTATGAATAGGAATTCCTAAGTATTTGATACCCTGTGAGGGCCAGGCAAAGGGAAAGTTGGACTGGATGGAATCCTATATGGATTTGGGGAGGGAGACATCGAGGGCCTCAGACTTCGCTGCATTGATTTTAAAATTTGACCATGTAACAAAGTGATCTATTTCAGCCATAACAGCATGGATGGATATATGTGATTGAGTGATATATACTAGGACATCATCAGCAAATAGAGAGCACTTGTACTCGGTGCCTCCCACCTCAATCCACCTAATATTGGGGTTATGGCGAATTGATGAGAGCAGGTGCTCCATCACTAGGATGTATAAGAGAGGGGACAGAGGACATCCCTGCCTTGTCCCATTGGTGATTGTGAAAGGTGATGAAAATGTTCTGATGCACCCCCTGGGCCTTGGGACACCCGGAGCCGGACCCGTTTTGGTGGATGCTGGTGGTTGTAGTCTTCGTGGCGGCGACCCGGTTCCGTGGCTCAGGGTGGTCAAACCAGTGGCGGAACTATTTATGTGGTTTTGATGTTTAAATGTCCGACTACGCCACCCGTGGATTGCGGTCAGAGTTAACCGCCGCTGCAGGGCAGACCGCTGAGGCTGGTGTTGTGGGTGCAGCAGAGCGTAGCATAACTCCCCACGGGAGGAGTATAGCCTCAGGGCAGTGTATGCGGAGGATGGGGGTGATGGTGCAGGGCAGCAGCAGTAACGACACGGAGTCAGTGATGCAGTCCAGGGCCTTTAATCACAGTTCTTATTATCCAGACCACCTCTGCAGGTAACGGCTGCCCACGTCGTACTGTGCTCACCAGGTGAGGGGCTCAGACAACTCCCAGATAACTTTGGAGCGCTTCACAGGACCCCCTTTGTGTGTCCTTTGTCTGGCCTTTCTTACCAACCCTTCTGTCCGACTGCCTCGGGCCTCCTCTTGGTAAACTTGGCGCCAGTTTCCCTGACCCTATGTGGTGCCTTCCTAGCGGGTGTAGCGAGGGGCTGCGCCACATAAAATGTCACAGCCTCCGGTTTCTAGCTGAGGGTCGTTTCCTGCCTCCACTAGTTTCGGGGACCGGTCTCCCCCTTTGCTCTGACCCCTCCACGCAGGTAGATTCGGGCATGCGGTGGCGACTCGCCCGTCCGCACCCCTGGGATCCCTTCATTCCTCGTTCCTGGAGCCTTCTCCGCTCCTCTTCCTTCCTTCTCCCTCTTCCAGGCCTGGGCCTCTGTTACTAGGCCCGCCTCCGGAGCAGAGCTCATGCAGAGCCCCTGCTCCCTGCCACTTCTGCTCAGACTTCTCTGCACTGAACTAAGATGGTGCCCACCTTTTATACTCCCTTCTCAATGCACCCAGGAACTGCTTCCTCCCTGCTCCTGCACTACAGGGTTCCCCTTCCTCAGTGTTCCCTCCCCCCACTCCAGCCAGGGACAGGGACTGTCGTGCCCATCTCAGAGGCATATTGGTCGCCCTGCCCCACGGCAATGTGGTGTAATGCATGCAGATGTCGGGTCCTGATCCACACTCCATCCTTACCTGAGAGTGAGATATCACACCTCTGGGTGAGGTGCAATACCTCTGTAGCAACCAAGCCCTCAGGGTGCTACAGTTCCATTTATCTTCAGCCTAGATGACGTATTGTGATACAGGGCCGTGATTTTGGATATAAAAGGGTCCCCTAGACCCCTACCCCAAGCTTTTTAAGAGAATCATATATGGCGTGCCAGGAGACTCTATGGAATGCTTTCTCAGCATCCAACGAGAGTATCTAATTACAAATTTTTAACTGCATCTAGCCCAGGAAATACTTTGTGCCTAGTAGCAGTGTCTGCTAGTCAGCGGATTATCCCGGCTGTTAAGCAAGCTACACCACCTGTAGTTTGGACACTTAATTTTTTCAAAGGAAATGCTTCGGGACCACGGGATACTCAGTGAAGAGCATCAGGAGGCACCCCAAGGCATAGGGGCTGGGACTGGCAGTAGGATGCCTTGCGGTGGACAGCCGAGCTCGATCCTTATAAAAGCTTTTTAACTGCAGCAGCTTTAGTGGACGCTACTGGAGCTGGAATTACGCGGCTGCTGGCATGAGACTTGCCCTCCAATAGATCCTTGTAAATGGATTTAAAGTGTATTCATTCAAATTAGAGAGACAATTTAAATGAAAAAGCTTAGAGCTGCCTCCACCACAGGGGGGCTCGCTCGACCCACCAGCGGACAGGCACCAGTATTGGGAGAGGGGGCTGGCCGTCAGGGTCCACCGCGGCTCTGGCACAAACCCGGCGACACGGAGGTGGCACGGGCAGGAGCGGACTGAACGTGTCGGCTTCTCACTTTTTGGATTTTAGAAGGGCATGACATGCCTATATCTGTGTCTCCCCCTCCTTTTACTCCTCCACCTCTTTTCTTTTTGCATGACTATATGTACTTGTCACTTTTCCATGTGTTAGTTGTGTCTTCTGAGCAGTTTGTCAGCTTTTGGACACCTTTGAAGGTGTTTTCTATGTGTTTCTATGTGTTTTTGTTTGCCTGCCATTGGTTTTAACGGTGTTCGAAGGTGTTCGACGAACAGTTCGACGAACACACGGGTGTTCGACGAACCGAACCGAACTCGAACACTACGGGGGTGGCTCAACACTAGTCATAAGACAAAAAATTAAAAAATATTAGAAAACATATGCTGAGTCCGAAAATATGGGGGGAGCTCCTCTGATATGGAAACTGTAATTGCAGACAACTTGGTTTTCTCTCCTGTAAAATGGCCAAATCTGAATGGAGTGCTGATCGTCAGACGGGGGTGATGTGGTAGGCATTGGAATAATGGAAATATGATTTTGGTTAAAGGTTAATTAAGCTCTTACTTAAAGGGATTGTCTGGGAAAACTTATATACAATGATTGCTCTGTTAGGAAGTTCTGAGTTAATAGAGAGGCGGTTCCAGGGGTGGATTAAGAGTAGCAAGGGCCCCGGGCAGTTTAGAAGGCGTGGGCCCCCCCCCGCACACCTGATTTATCACGTGACATGTCACATGATCCCCTGTGATAGATCATGTGATAGTTCACGGGAAATTAATTTGGCACAATATTAATTGTGCTGCCTCATCTGAGAGCAGCACAATATTGGGGCAGATACCCTGATTCCAGTGATGTGTCACTTTTTCAGCTGCTTGTTGTCATTTTGAGAAAATCACCGTTTCATCTGCTGCAGATCTAGCAGCTCTCTGAATGCTGCGCTCTGTATAGCCCCACCCACACCACTGATTGGCAGCTTTCTGCCCATGCTCAGTGTACACAGAAATCTACTGATCAGTGATGGGGGTGGGGTCCTACTGAACTTACTAGTCATCTAGTGATAATTACCTTCTGACAAATCAATGATTTTATCAAAACAACACTAAGCAGCCCAGTAAGTGACACATTACTGGAATCAGTGCCTCTAACCCTACATTATGCTGCTCTCAGATTAGGTGGCAAAAACCTTGTGATGAAAGCCGGCCGGTGGGTGCAGCTCTCTGGCGCCCCCTTACCTCTCAGGTCAGTCAAGGTACTGCACCTAGAGAAAGTAGTGCCAGGTAGCTGCAACCAGCGCAGGGAACACGGTAGTGTGTTATCCCTTCAACGTCACTAAACCGTAACGTCACTACACAGCACAACTCGCTAGCGCCCTCTTAGCCTCAGGTCAGTCAAGGAACTGCACCTAGGATAAGCGGTCGCCAGGGAGACTGTCCTGTAACCTACTGGGTATCGGGGCCCTCTGTAGTGAGGGCGGTATATATATCTTCCTTGGCCGCGCCAGGAATATATATATCTGAACCTCCGACCGTCACTACCAGCCTTCCCCAATCCCCAGTTGGTATGCTGCCACCAGTCCCTATTTTAGATATACGCCCAGTCCGTGAATGGGCCTATATCGGGTCAGGAACCAACCCTGGGTAGCGTTTTTGGCTTGAGCCGAGCTCACACGGACGTGCGTTCGTTATGCAGAATAAAAGGCAGGCCCACAATTACTTGAGGTAATTGATTATAATAATACACTAGATACACGATATACAACTAAATATACACAGGTATAAGGTCAGGCTAAACTATACAACAATGGAATACAACACACAGAATCACCACAGCATATCAGTTACCGGTTTCTTGATTTTCTTGTGACGCAGGGAGAGGATTCTGCGGTCGCAGGCACGGTTCTTTGTTACAGGCTGAGGCTTACCACCGCATGGTCAAACTGCTCCTCCCCTTGGTGGCCTCAGCTGGTGCTCAGATGTTCAGCACACCACTCTTGGGTCAAAAACTGACTTGTCTCTTGTCTGTCCTGCTATCTTACCTGCCCCGTCCCGCCCACTGCTGGTGAGGTCAGCTGGCTCAGTCTCCACCCTCAGGTCTAACTTCGATCAGAAGCCCAAATTCTATGGAACCCAATAACTTCTTCTGGGATGGTCTCATGATACCCCCAGGGGTTCCCATGGATTCGGGCCGCCGTAACCGACCTTTTGATATCAATTATGATACCATACGGTCCTCAGGAATGGCTCCGCGCTATATCTTGGCTTCCAGAGCACGTACAAACGTCTACCGCGGAGGCTTGTGTGCGCAATGGCTCCGGGACGCCGTGATATTTTTTTATTGGCCCATCCCACGCAACATGCGTGTACTATTCATGTTTCTATATCTTATGCCTCCATGCTTGTGACAGACAAAGAAACTAGTCCTATGGGACAAATGGTCAGGTACAGATAGACGAAGCACCCCCCCCTGCTGGCTGTGTTTCCTCTCGAAGTCTTTGAAGCTCCTAGCATTCAAGTGTTAAGTAGGCTTCTTATCTTACAGGAGCCTGGATGGGGGGAAACTATCTAGTTGACGTTTTAACAGAAGGTCCCAAGGGTGGGGGCTGCTGAAGTGTGGCCATCCCTGGATATGATTTATCATTACCAAGATGGCGGCTACAGGTTCATCACACCTCCCCCTATACGAGGGTGCGAGGGGGTAGCACATTCCTGTGTTCCCCCGTGCGTCCTTCTGCACCCTCCCCTTGCCGGGATAACCCGTCAGCGTTACCGTGGTCACGGCCTCTTCTGTGGCGAATGGAGAAGTGGTACTGCTGGAGAGCGAGGCTCCAGCGTAGCAACCTGCCATTCGACCCAGAGACCGTGTGTAACCAGCTGAGGGGGTTGTGGTCCGTCTCCACGGTGAAATGGCTCCCGTACAAGTAGGGCTGCAGACGCTGCAGGGCCCATACAATTGCCAGGCATTCTTTTTCCACCGTGGAGTAAGCCACCTCCCGGGGCAGTAGCTTCCTGCTCAGGTACAAGACAGGATGTTCCTGGCCTGTCGTGTTGACCTGACTTAGCACAGCACCGAGGCCAAAGTCACTGGCGTCGGTCTGTACCACAAACGGCCGGTCGAAGTCGGCAGCTTGCAGTACAGGGGAGCTACTTAGGGCGGCCTTGAGTGCCCCGAAAGCTGTCTCGCAGGCGACTGTCCAGTCGACTGCGACGGGCAGCTTCTTCTTGGTGAGGTCCGTCAGGGGCTTGGCCAGGGTGCTATAGTGTGGGACGAACCTCCTATAGTACCCGGCGGTCCCCAAGAAGGACATCACCTGCTTTTTGGTCCTAGGAGTGGGCCAGGATGCGATGGCATCCACTTTCCCCGGTTCTGGCTTCAGAACCCCCCCGCCTACCCGGTGACCCAGGTAGAGGACCTCACTCATGCCCAGCTGGCACTTTTCCGGCTTGATGGTCAAGCCTGCCCGGTGGATCCGACCGAGCACCTGCCGCAGGTGCTCTAGGTGATCCTCCCAAGTGGGACTGAAGACTGCAATATCGTCCAAGTACGCAGCCGCGTACCCTTCAAGTCCCTCAAGCAGCGTATTGACCATCCGCTGAAAAGTGGCAGGGGCATTCTTCATGCCGAATGGCATCACTGTGGACTCGTACAGTCCAAAAGGGGTGATAAAGGCAGAGCGTTCCCTTGCCGCGGGGGTCAGAGGAATCTGCCAGTACCCCCGGCTCAGATCCATGATGGTCAGGTACTTAGCCCCGGCCATCCGATCGAGCAGGTCATCGATGCGTGGTATGGGGAACGCATCGGTGGCCGTTACAGCGTTGAGCCCCCGGTAGTCCACGCAGAACCGTGTAGTTCGGTCCTTCTTTGGTACGAGGACTACAGGCGAGGCCCACGCGCTGCTGGATGCCTGGATCACCCCCAGCTTCAGCATCTCGTCTATCTCTTGGCGCATGTTTCCCTGCACCTCGAAAGAGACCCGATATGCTGAACGCCGGATCGGCGGGTGATCGCCAGTGTCCACGTCGTGGACAGCCATCTCAGTCCTTCCGGGCAGGCTGCTGAACAGCCCCCGGAAGGGGTGCAGGGTGGTCCCCAGCTGGGACCGTTGGTCCTCCGTGAGCTGGTGGCCAACCCCCACATCCTCGATGGACCCACCCGCCTTGGCTTGGGTGAGCAGATCCAGGAGGGTTTCTACCTCTCCTTCCTCGGGAAGGTTGCACACTGGGTGGGCAGTCGCTTCCCGCTCATGATGAGCCTTCATCATGTTCACGTGGAAGGCCTTCCTCCTTCCACGGGCGTGATCCAGGGTGACCAGATAGGTGACGGCATTGAGTTTCTGGTGCACGAAGTAGGGACCTTCCCAGGCTGCCTGAAGCTTGTTCTGTGGTACGGGGACCAGTACCCACACCTTTTGACCCACCTGGTAGGTCCTCTCACAAGCATTCTGGTCGTACCACCGCTTCTGGTCGGCCTGGGCCTGGGCCATATTGTCCTGCACCAGCTTTGCCAAGGCCATCATCCTGTCCCGGTGGCGCACGACATACTCGATGACCGACACCTCGGGGGTGGCCAAATCCCCTTCCCATGCTTCCTTCACCAGAGCCAGGGGGCCCCGTACCCGTCGCCCGTACAGGAGCTCAAAGGGGGAGAACCCCGTTGAGGCCTGCGGAACCTCCCGGTAAGCAAATAGGAGGTGTGGGAGGTAACGCTCCCAGTCTCTCCCGTGGGAGTCGACCAACATCTTAAGCATCTGCTTTAAGGTGCCATTGAACCACTCACACAGGCCATTAGTCTGTGGGTGATACGGGCTGGCCACCAGATGTTGCACCTGCATTTGCTTACAGAGGGACTCCATCAGCCGCGACATGAACTGGGTCCCTCGGTCGGTGAGCATTTCTTGGGGGAAACCCACTCTGGAGAAGATCTCCAGTAAGGCGGTAGCCACCTTGTCGGCCCGAATGGACGACAAAGCTACCGCTTCCGGGTACCGGGTGGCATAGTCCACTACCGTGAGTATGAAGCATTTCCCGGAGTGGCTGGGAGTGGACAGAGGTCCAATAAGATCCACAGCAACCCTCGAGAAAGGCTCTTCGATGATTGGCAGAGTTACCAGTGGGGCTTTGGGGCGCGGCCCCGCCTTCCCCACCCTCTGACAGGTGTCACACGAACGGCAGTAGGCACCCACCGCGGCTCCCATCCCAGGCCAGTAGAAATGCTGAGCTATCCTGGCCTTGGTTTTAGCGATCCCTAGGTGTCCGGCCATCGGAATCTCGTGTGCGATCCGCAACAATTCCGCCCTGAACGGATAGGGTACCACTAACTGTCGGTCCCTGGGCCACGCCTCCGGTGAACCCTGCTGGACCGTTACCCGGTACAGCCGTCCCTGGTCCCAGACCACACGCTCGCAGTCTGACTCCATGGGAGGCTGTGCCGCCTGTTCCTTGAGAGCTTTCAGGCTGTCGTCTGCTTCCAACGCAGCCTGAAATTCCTGACTTGATGTGGCCAGAATCGACGAAACTGCCACATCCTCCGTCAGCCCCTCCGGGCATGTCACCTGGCCGCTGTCTGACCCGGCAGACACTTGGTCAGAAGTGGGGAAGCCGTCGGACCTCTGCAAGGCTCCTTGGGCTCCGGCGCTCCCACTCCTGGTGACAGCGGCTATGACCGCTGTGACCGTGGGTAGTGCCTGCTTCCCCTCTGTTTCTGACCAAGCCGCCCGATCAGGCAGGCTTCCTAGGCCTTTGGACATCTCGGATGTGGGGAACTCCTGCCCTGGGGTCTTACCTGGCGGCTCCTCTCTTGGGACACCCCCACCTCCCATGGCCTGTTCCTCCCCCTGCAGTGGGCCTATACTCAGCAGCCTGGATACCCCTGGGAGCCCTACACTGCCGGTAGCTGCCCCCCTCTCCATCCCTGAGCTTCCCTCTACAGAATCCTGCCCGCCCCCTCCCTCACCGGAGGACAAGAGGTCACGGCACGCCGGCTGAGCACCTCTGCGGGCATCCCCACACTCCCCACCTGCTTTCACTAACCCTGTTTGTGTTGTGTCTGTGCAGGTGTTACCCTCAGGTTTCACTCCCTCCTCCTCAGCAGGACACACACTACATACAACATGGTTGGCATTAGCAGCAGACAAATCAATACACTCTTGGGGGGCCGAACTTGGGGGTTCAGAGGGTACATACTGCGATACTAGACGCCCCAAGTCGGTCCCTAATAAAACATTTGCGGGAATATTTGGCGTTACTCCCACCTCCCGCATCCCCCTTCCGGCACCCCAGTCCAAATACACCATGGCAACGGGAAGTGCCGGCTCCACGCCTCCAACCCCGGAGACGGAAAGAGTCTTTCCTGGTACCAAGTCCTGGGGGGACACCACCTCAGGCCGTACCAGTGTTCGTTCAGCGCCCGTGTCCCGCAGTCCCATGACCGCAGAACGGCCTATGGTGACGGGTTGGATGTTGTCCAGGGACCTACCACCACCCCCTCCCACACACAAAACATTGGGCGCTCTCTGGGACTGGGATGGGGTCTTTTGGCGCTGGGGACACTCAGCCCTAAAGTGTCCTGGTTTGTTGCATAGATGACAACGTCTTACGTCTGGTCCTTGCCTGGAGAGGGCAACAGGGGGATACACCCCTTGTGTTCTAGGGGCCGGGGAAACAGGGGCATGACTGGGCTTACCCCCTCTCCAGGTGCTGCTGGCAGACTTCTTCAGCTCAGGCGCCCTGTTATTGGCATACTCGTCTGCCAGGGCGGCTGTAGCAGAAGCCCCTGTTGGTTTTCGGTCACGGAGGAACTGTCGGAGGTCCTCTGGGCAGTTCCACAAGAACTGCTCCGTGACGAACAGTTCCTGGACCTCCTGGCGGGTAGTAAGCGCTAGACCCGAGGTCCAGTGCTCTGCGGCTCTCAACAGCGCCCGCATATGATCGGTCCAGGTGTCCTTGGGGCCACGCAGCAGGCTCCGGAACTTCTGGCGGTACGACTCGGGAGTGAGGTTGTACTGCCGGATCAGGGCCCGCTTGATGCAGTCGTAGTTCTGTACCTCCCCGGCAGGTAAGTCCCCCAAGGCATCCAGGGACTTACCCCTCAAACGGGGGGTCAGGTATCTGGCCCACTGATCCCGGGCCAGATGGTGCTGAAGACAGGTCCGTTCAAATGCCACCAGAAAGGAGTCCAGGTCCCCATCCTTCTCCAGTAGAGGGAAGTCCTCAGCTCGGACTTTGGACGACTTGGTCTCCTGATGGGTTGGTTGCTCTAGCGGAAGCCCCCGCTGGGCCAGGTCCAGTTGGTGCTGGCGCTCCGCAGCTCGCTCTGCACGCTCCGCAGCCTCCCGGCGCTCTGCAGCCCGCTCTGCACGCTCCGCAGCCTCCCGGCGCTCCGCAGCTTCGCGCTCCTCCTCCGCTGCCTTCTCTGATGCTGCCAGGAGGGTTTTGTAGACGGCATCGCCATGAGACTGGAGACTTGCCATAGCCGCTTGTAAAAGGGCTTGTGATCTGGACAGGCTGGGCTGGGTAGGTGGTGGGCAGCCCACTGCGGGACCGTATACTGGGGACTGGCTCCCTGAGGTGCCCGGGCTGGACTCCTCCTCGCCATGAGTAACAATGTCCTCCCCTCCTGCCACACGGACCGTAGCATTAGCCTCCTGCAGGGTCTTGCTCCTGGTGCCGTCTGCCATCTTGGTAACCGACACCGCTGCAACCCTGAGTTTGCACACACCTTGTTATACTTTTAGCCTGACCGTCTAACGTTGGGCTGACCTTAAGACTCCAGCAGTGGAAGTTACCACTGGCAGTCTTTAGTGCCTGGGAGTAGGGGTCCCACAACACTATTATTCTGCAATCCCACCGCTCTGCCACCAATGTGATGAAAGCCGGCCGGTGGGTGCAGCTCTCTGGCGCCCCCTTACCTCTCAGGTCAGTCAAGGTACTGCACCTAGAGAAAGTAGTGCCAGGTAGCTGCAACCAGCGCAGGGAACACGGTAGTGTGTTATCCCTTCAACGTCACTAAACCGTAACGTCACTACACAGCACAACTCGCTAGCGCCCTCTTAGCCTCAGGTCAGTCAAGGAACTGCACCTAGGATAAGCGGTCGCCAGGGAGACTGTCCTGTAACCTACTGGGTATCGGGGCCCTCTGTAGTGAGGGCGGTATATATATCTTCCTTGGCCGCGCCAGGAATATATATATCTGAACCTCCGACCGTCACTACCAGCCTTCCCCAATCCCCAGTTGGTATGCTGCCACCAGTCCCTATTTTAGATATACGCCCAGTCCGTGAATGGGCCTATATCGGGTCAGGAACCAACCCTGGGTAGCGTTTTTGGCTTGAGCCGAGCTCACACGGACGTGCGTTCGTTATGCAGAATAAAAGGCAGGCCCACAATTACTTGAGGTAATTGATTATAATAATACACTAGATACACGATATACAACTAAATATACACAGGTATAAGGTCAGGCTAAACTATACAACAATGGAATACAACACACAGAATCACCACAGCATATCAGTTACCGGTTTCTTGATTTTCTTGTGACGCAGGGAGAGGATTCTGCGGTCGCAGGCACGGTTCTTTGTTACAGGCTGAGGCCTACCACCGCATGGTCAAACTGCTCCTCCCCTTGGTGGCCTCAGCTGGTGCTCAGATGTTCAGCACACCACTCTTGGGTCAAAAACTGACTTGTCTCTTGTCTGTCCTGCTATCTTACCTGCCCCGTCCCGCCCACTGCTGGTGAGGTCAGCTGGCTCAGTCTCCACCCTCAGGTCTAACTTCGATCAGAAGCCCAAATTCTATGGAACCCAATAACTTCTTCTGGGATGGTCTCATGATACCCCCAGGGGTTCCCATGGATTCGGGCCGCCGTAACCGACCTTTTGATATCAATTATGATACCATACGGTCCTCAGGAATGGCTCCGCGCTATATCTTGGCTTCCAGAGCACGTACAAACGTCTACCGCGGAGGCTTGTGTGCGCAATGGCTCCGGGACGCCGTGATATTTTTTTATTGGCCCATCCCACGCAACATGCGTGTACTATTCATGTTTCTATATCTTATGCCTCCATGCTTGTGACAGACAAAGAAACTAGTCCTATGGGACAAATGGTCAGGTACAGATAGACGAAGCACCCCCCCCTGCTGGCTGTGTTTCCTCTCGAAGTCTTTGAAGCTCCTAGCATTCAAGTGTTAAGTAGGCTTCTTATCTTACAGGAGCCTGGATGGGGGGAAACTATCTAGTTGACGTTTTAACAGAAGGTCCCAAGGGTGGGGGCTGCTGAAGTGTGGCCATCCCTGGATATGATTTATCATTACCAAGATGGCGGCTACAGGTTCATCACAAACCTGATGACAGATTCCCTTTAAAGGAGCTGTAAAGACAAAAAAGTTTGTATTAAAAAAAATACAAGCCATTTGTGAAATTAACTTTTTTTCATTGTTAATTCACATTAGACTGTATCTTCAACACTTTTGTCAGCAGGTCTTATTACAGACTCTGAATAGGGCAGCTCTCTCCCTCTCCCTCAGCAGAAAGTCACAGCATGGTTAAAAAATGGGATCTTTTATGATTTTCTCATAATAAATAAAAAAGGACATGCAAGTCCTCCAAACTATTTTCCGTTTCTCTATAGGGGAGGTCCTAAATCTTTCTTGTTCTTTAGTTGATCACATGTCAAAAAGGCAAAGCATTTACTATTAACTCGCCTAAAAAAATATACACTTGGAGAGTAATATCATCATCTGCATGTAAATATTCCTTGACTCTAAGGGCTCGCTCACACTGTCGTATAACACGGCCGAATGCTATGTGATGTTTTATTGGATAGGACTCGGCTCTATGTTATACTATGGGACAGTGCGATTATTGGCATGAGAAAATAATCTCATTCGATATTCGGACCATGTGCACCCATACAAGTCTATGGGTGCACGTAAAACATTGGACTGCACTCGGATGTCATCCAAGTGCAGTCCGATGAACACTCACAGAGACTATGGAGAAGATGCAGAAATTAAGTTCTCCATCTTCTCCATATCTGTGCTGCGAGAGAATCGGATCGCACTCAGTTGAAGCTCTGACAGAGTTTGAGCCGAGTGTCATTAGCATAATTGGCCCTATTCTCTTGCATGAGAGAATATATGGCTTAGTGAGTGGACCCTAAAACTGAATAGTAGTGACGGACAGGCACCTCACAAGCGGGATCCATGTAGCTCTCAGATGTCATGTAGGTAGGGCTTCATTCCATGGGGTAGGGCTTAATTTCAAGGTATATAAAAAAAATGGACTTCAAATAAAAATTAAATGAACACAAAAAGCACTAATTGAATTATTTTTTTCGTATTTATGTTTGCAGCCCCTTTAAAAACCCTTTGAGGACCAAGGCACATATATGTCCCATAGTTTTAAACTGGAAAAAAATTTGATTGAATAAAATTTAAGGTCCTCGAAGGTTTAAGTAGGTCATAAATTCATATGAATACTTGCTCATACAATTGCACATGCCAAAAGATGAAGAAGAACAGAATCAAAAATATGACATTAAGTGGAGCACTTACAGGTATTCAAGGTGAAAGAGACCAGCAAAGGCATCGTCTCGAATGACAGTAAATGAGTTAGAATTCAGCAAGCTGAAAATGAAGACAGCAGGTTAGAAGCGAACCAGACTTTATGGTGCTCAGAATTAGTAAATACAAGCAGGTGTAGTGCTATAGAAACTTAAAACTTAACGTTTATTACCATTAAATAAAATATGTGCAAAATGCAAGGACCTAAAAACACACAGTTTGACTGTCTGTGATATAGAATAGCCAAAAGAACTTCCATATATTGTTGCTTCCAGAAATATAAATATATGTCATATAAGCATATTGTATCTCTAACACAAACCACGGAAAAAATGGCAAATAAGAAATAGTGGAGCCCGCGGTACACTATATCAACTTATTGTACCCCCAAAAAAAAGAGAACATGAAAACACTCGCCCTGAGATATGGGAACATGAAAACACTCGCCCCACCAGTGGTGACCATTTAACTTTGTTATGTATAGAAATGGAACATCCTCACCAATCTTGATATCTGTTCCTGCTCTCAGACTTCAGAGGGGGCTCCATGTGATGGAGGTGAACCGAAACTCATGAGGTCACCAACCAAATACCGCTCCCCAGATGCCGCTCCCGACGCGTTTCTTAGCCTTAGCTATTCATCAGGGGAAAAGGGAAGAGGACATGCGGTATGCACGCTGCCCAAAATCGCGCAGCTCATTCACCAGACAGCGCTACTTAACGTTCTAATATATCCTGTTTTAAATCCTAGTCGCGCTCTGTTCATAATCGTGTCACTTCCGGTTCCGGTCACCTGACATCCGGTATGTGGAACGCAGATGCCGGCCATGACACGCAAGCGTCACTTCCGGTGTGCGCGTCATAGACATAATGAAATCGCACACAATGGAGCGACGGCCAGGGGGCACGCAGGATCGCCAATTGACATCCTACATTGGATGGCACCATAGAAAACTCCCATCCATAAGTACCCCAGACCGGGGCAAGTGTCCAGAGCATATAGTAGCCGACACTCATCCAGGCACATACCATATGTACCGCGGTATATATAACCGCGTCCATTCTGCCCCAGTGGTAAAAAGGCTGAAAATACTTCATAGGTCCAGAACCGCACAGTGAAGCTATGGCCCGGCCCCTAGAGCGCACTTGAGACCCAAATAAAAAATATATGATGAAAAAAATGTAAAGATAAAAATGAAAATATGGATATGTGACAAAAACAAAAATATGAAAGGAAGGGGGGTACTGCGATGGGGAGCCCTGTTGCCCCATCGTATGCCAATTTGTACCTGGGTTGGTGGGAGGAAACCGTGGTGTTTGGAGACATCCCCATTGTAGGTGGTGAAAATATTTTGTTATGGGTTCGATATATCGACGACGTCCTAGTTCTGTGGAAAGGGGATAAAACATCCTTTGGAAACCTCGTGGAGAGGCTTAATCATAATGACCTTAACCTGCATTTCACTTTTGAGTTTGACCCCCACGAGTTGCCCTTCCTGGACATTTTGATACGGATAGGGAAGGATGGAGAGATAGAGACCAGTACATATAGGAAAACAACCGCCTCGAACTCTCTCCTCAGGTGGGAAAGCAACCATCCAGTCCCGCTTAAGAGGGGCATACCGAAGGGGCAATTCATGAGGGTCCGGAGGAACTGCTCGGACGATGCCAGTTTTAGAGCCCAGGCCACCGATCTTTGTCAAAGATTCTATGAGAGGGGTTATCCAAAGAAGGTGATAGCTGAGGCCTATGGGGGAACTCTGGTTAGGGACCGCTCCTCCTTGTTACACCCATCCCCAAATGTGGATAAGGACAACACTTTCTGCAGACTCATCACTACTTTCACCAATCAGTCATATACAGTCCGTAGGATACTACAAAAACATTGGCCGATTTTACTAATGGACGAGGATATTGGTGACGTGGTCGATTCAAGACCTATGATTACCTATAAAAAGGGTAGATCCCTTAGGGACAGATTGGTCCACAGTCACTATATGGGCCATATGGGGAACAAAAGGTTGAAAAGTCCCATAATCGGCTGTTTTAGATGCAGTGGATGCGTATCATGTAAAGTTATCACGCAAGGGAAAGACTTCATAAGTAATGTCACTGGAAAAACATTTGTTGTCAAACATTTCATTAATTGTAGATCCAAAGGAATTATCTATATGGCTAAATGTGTCTGCGGAATGGAATATGTGGGGAAAACAAAGAGGGAATTGAGAAGAAGAGTAGGGGAGCACCAAAGGGATATTGTCCTGAAAAGAGATACCCCCCTGGCGAAACATGTGAACAACATACACCCGAACAGTAGGGATATAATACGTTTCATGGGAATTGACAAAGTTACGGCCCCACCAAGAGTGGGCGACTGGGACAAACTGATCCTGCAAAGAGAGACGAAGTGGACCTTTAGACTGCGGACAGTGGCTCCCTACGGCCTTAATGAGCAGCTGTCATACAGGCCATTCCTATAATGTAGGGTGAATTAGGGAGAGGAGTGTAGGGACAGCCGTCGAGGAGTGGGGGCGCCATTTGCGCAGGTTTATAGGGTGCCAACCTCCACTGTTAGGTAGGGATATTACTCTAGCTGCTTAATAGGGCTTTCATAGGTCCCTTTGCCCCCCACATGAATCTCTCTAGCTCTTCATTTTTGTGAGGCGCGGTCCCTCCCCATTTACCCTTCATGCTCCCTCGTATCTCTTTATACCCCCCTTCCTTTCATATTTTTGTTTTTGTCACATATCCATATTTTCATTTTTATCTTTACATTTTTTTCATCATATATTTTTTATTTGGGTCTCAAGTGCGCTCTAGGGGCCGGGCCATAGCTTCACTGTGCGGTTCTGGACCTATGAAGTATTTTCAGCCTTTTTACCACTGGGGCAGAATGGACGCGGTTATATATACCGCGGTACATATGGTATGTGCCTGGATGAGTGTCGGCTACTATATGCTCTGGACACTTGCCCCGGTCTGGGGTACTTATGGATGGGAGTTTTCTATGGTGCCATCCAATGTAGGATGTCAATTGGCGATCCTGCGTGCCCCCTGGCCGTCGCTCCGTTGTGTGCGATTTCATTATGTCTATGACGCGCACACCGGAAGTGACGCTTGCGTGTCACGGCCGGCATCTGCGTTCCACATACCGGATGTCAGGTGACCGGAACCGGAAGTGACACGATTATGAACAGAGCGCGACTAGGATTTAAAACAGGATATATTAGAACGTTAAGTAGCGCTGTCTGGTGAATGAGCTGCGCGATTTTGGGCAGCGTGCATACCGCATGTCCTCTTCCCTTTTCCCCTGATGAATAGCTAAGGCTAAGAAACGCGTCGGGAGCGGCATCTGGGGAGCGGTATTTGGTTGGTGACCTCATGAGTTTCGGTTCACCTCCATCACATGGAGCCCCCTCTGAAGTCTGAGAGCAGGAACAGATATCAAGATTGGTGAGGATGTTCCATTTCTATACATAACAAAGTTAAATGGTCACCACTGGTGGGGCGAGTGTTTTCATGTTCCCATATCTCAGGGCGAGTGTTTTCATGTTCTCTTTTTTTTTGGGGTACAATAAGTTGATATAGTGTACCGCGGGCTCCACTATTTCTTATTTGCCATTTTTTCCGTGGTTTCTGTTAGAGATACAATATGCTTATATGACATATATTTATATCTCTGGAAGTAACAATATATGGAAGTTCTTTTGGCTAATCTATATCACATACAGTCAAACTGTGTGTTTTTAGGTCCTTGCATTTTGCACATATTTTATTTAATGGTAATAAACGTTAAGTTTTAAGTTTCTATAGCACTACACCTGCTTGTATTTATATTTACTTTTGTGTAGTTATTTCTACAATCCCCATTGCTGTATATTGCTCAGAATTAGTCAAGCAGAATTTATTGACTGCTCTTGCAAAGCACTGAGACTCCCGCTGTGTATAGATGGCGCCGTATAGATGGCTACGTGCGGCCTCCTGCTGAGTATACGTGTATAGATCGCTACGTGCAGCCTCCTGCTGAGTATAGATGCCGCACAGCGCCCCCCCCAGAGACAGCAGGAGGCCGCACAGCGCCATCTATACTCAGCGGGAGACCGCACGTAGCCATCTATACACAGCAGGAGGCCGCACGGCGACATCTATACTCAGCGGGGGGCCGCACGTAGCCATCTATACACAGCGGGGGCGCACGTAGCCATCTATACACAGCGGGGGGCCGCACGGCGGCCTATTCACACTGAATTTTGCAATGCATTCATCTCCTCTTTCCAGGCTTCTATCTAAATCCCTGAAAAATGGCATTCAGATGGGCCTTGACATAGCCATTGATTTGAACAAAGGCAAACCGAGGCTAAAGTCTGAATCTTTAGGCTCCATTTGCTCTGCTTTCAGATGTCTCATTTCAGACAGCACAATCCTGAATTTCAGGGATTCAGTTGTAAGCCTTGTGTAAAGACCTGAATGCAGCGCTGAATGTAGTGTGAATAGGTCCTTACATCCTACACCACCTCAGGGGATTGTTGTTATGGAGTATTGCCCCTGGGTGGCCGCAGTTATGACCACCACCAGGGCTCGCGGTCACCCACCCTAGCTTTGGTATTCTGGGGAGCTGGTATAATGAATATCTGAGAAGAGCCCTAGAGAAGCAAGAACATTGGACAACCAAGAGGTGGTGGCCTCAAGTCAGGTGTAGTGTTCAACAGGGCAAGACTTTCTAACCTGCCCACACACACACACACACACACACCTGCCCAGACAGACACACACACACCTGCCCACACAGACACACACACACACACCTGCCCACACAGACACACACACACACACCTGCCCACACAGACACACACACACACCTGCCCACACAGACACACACACACCTGCCCACAAACACACACACACCTGCCCACACAGACACACACACCTGCCCACACAAACACACACACACACCTGCCCACACAGACAAACACACACACACCAGCCCACACAGACACACACACACACCTGCCCACACAGACACACACACACACCTGCCCACACACACACCTGCCCACACACACACCTGCCCACACACACACCCGCCCACACACACACACCCGCCCACACACACACCCGCCCACACACACACACATACACACCTGCCCACACACACACACCTGCCCACACACACACACCTGCCCACACACACACCTACACACACACCTACACACACACACACACACACCTGCCCACACAGACACCTGCCCACAAACACACACACATATACACACACACACACACCTGCCCCCCCCCCCACACACACACACACACATATACACACACACACCTGCCCACACACACACACCTGCCCACACACACACCTGTCCACACACACACACCTGCCCACACACACACACCTGCCCACACACCTGCCCACACACACACCTGCCCACACACACACACACACACCTGCCCACACACACACACCTGCCCACACACACACACCTGCCCACACACACACACACCTGCCCACACACCTGCCCACACACACACACCTGCCCACACACACACACACCTGCCCACACACACACACACACCTGCCCACACACACACCTACCCACACACACACATATACACACCTGCCCACACACACACACCTGCCCACACACACACACACCTGCCCACACACACACACATATACACACACACACCTGCCCACACAGACACCTGCCCACAAACACACACACACACCTGCCCACAAACACACACCTGCCCACACACACACCTGCCCACAAACACACACCTGCCCACACACACACCTGCCCACAAACACACACCTGCCCACACACACACCTGCCCACACACACACACCCGCCCACACACACACACACACACACACACGCCCACACACACACCTGCCCACACACACACACATACACACCTGCCCACACACACACACCTGCCCACACACACACACATACACACCTGCCCACACACACACACGCCCACAAACACATATACACACACACACCTGCCCACACACACACACATATCTGCCCACACACACACCTGCCCACACACACACACACACCTGCCCACACACACACCTGCCCACACACACACACACCTGCCCACACACACACCTGCCCCCACACACACACACCTGCCCACACACACACACACCTGCCCACACACACACACCTGCCCACACACACACATACACACACACACCTGCCCACACACACACACCTGCCCACAAACACACATATACACACACACACCTGCCCACACAAACACCTGCCCACAAACACACACCTGCCCACAAACACACACCTGCCAACAAACACACACACATCTGCCCACACACACACACATGCATACACATACACCCACACACACACTCACCATCCCCCGGCTCCATTCCTCCTGCCTGCTCTCTCTCTCTTTTCCGGTGCAGCACTGCAGGCCGGGGCGCACTGCGTGACGTCACAGCTAGGAGACACAGCCGCGCACAGGGCCGTTTCTCCTAGCAGTGACGCGGCGGTCCAGCACAGGGAAGTTAACTGCTGCAGTGCTGGCCCGGCCGATGAAGAAGTAGCGGCGGCCGCTGCTGGGGGAGCGGTCCGGGCCCCCCCCTCCCGCCACTGCTACCGCTATGTGCCGCGGCGGCCCGCACATATAATGAGGGCAATCCGGCATTAGACACCCCGCCTGGAGCCGCGGGCCCCCTGCAGGCTCGGGGCCCCGGGCGGTCGCCCGGATTGCCCTCATTATAATCCGCCTATGGGCGGTTCTTGGTTCTGGTCCGTTATCTGGTAATTATAGCAGATAGTCACTGCAAGGTTCATCTCTCACTATGGAGGACCATAAATATTTATGTATTACATGAACAGCCCATTGATTTCAATACAAGTTGTGTAATGCCTTATTTCTCCTGTGGTGGTGCTGCAGGGAAATTAAATACTTTCTGTTGGTTCCAATTAGTGTTGAGCCACCCCCGTAGTGTTCGGGTTCGGTTCGGTTCGTCGAACACCGGGATGTTCGAGGAACTGTTCGTCGAACTGTTCGTCGAACACCTTAGAACACCGTCGAACACCGTTAAAACCAATGGCAGGCAAACAAAAACACATAGGAACACATAGAAAACACCTTCAAAGGTGTCCAAAAGCTGACAAACTGCTCAGAAGACGCTTTCTTTAAAAAAGCCGGCCGGCAATTCAGCAGCGGCATACACCGGTACCCGACAATTTAGACATGAAGGAATAGAGCATCACACATAGATTAGATAGATAGAAACATGTCAGTCACATATATATGAAGTACAGTGACAGTGTTGCTTACTGTACTTGTCATTTAGTGTAAAGGATTTATTAAAAAATATAATAGTGTTTTCGTGCACCGTCTCTTTAAAAAAGCCGGCCGGCAATTCAGCATCTGTACCCGACAATTTATAACAGACAGAATAGAGCTTCACACATAGATTAGATAGATAGAAACATGTCAGTCACATATATATGAAGTACAGTGACAGTGTTGCTTACTGTACTTGTCATTTAGTGTAAAGGATTTATTAAAAAATATAATAGTGTTTTCGTGCACCGTCTCTTTAAAAAAGCCGGCCGGCAATTCAGCAGCGGTACCCGACAATTTATAACAGACAGAATAGAGCTTCACACATAGATTAGATAGATAGAAACATGTCAGTCACATATATATGAAGTACTGTGACAGTGTTGCTTACTGTACTTGTCATTTACTGCAAAGAATTTATTTAAAAAAATAATAGTGTTTTCATGCACCGTCTCTTTAAAAAAGCCGGCTGGCAATTCAGCATCTGTACCCGACAATTTAGAATAGAAGGAATAGAGAATCACACATAGATTAGATAGATAGAAACATGTCAGCCACATATATACGAAGTACAGTGACAGTGTTGCTTACTGTACTTGTCATTTAATGTAAAGGATTTATTAAAAAATATAATAGTGTTTTCGTGCACCGTCTCTTTAAAAAAGCCGGCCGGCAATTCAGCAGCGGTACCCGACAATTTATAACAGACAGAATAGAGCTTCACACATAGATTAGATAGATAGAAATATGTCAGTCACATATATATGAAGTACAGTGACAGTGTTGCTTACTGTACTTGTCATTTACTGCAAAGGATTTATTAAAAAAAATAATAGTGTTTTCATGCACCGTCTCTTTAAAAAAGCCGGCCGGCAATTCAGCATCTGTACCCGACAATTTATAACAGACAGAATAGAGCTTCACACATAGATTAGATAGATAGAAACATGTCAGTCACATATATAATAAGTACAGTGACAGTGTTGGTTACTGTACTTGTCATTTAGTATTAAAATAAAGGATTTATTATTAAAAAAAATTGGCGTGGGGTTCCCCGTAATTTTAGTCTCTAGCGGAGGTTAAGCAGACAGCTGGGGCAGATGTTTGAAGCCTGGGAAGGGGGTAATACCCACGGAGCTTCCCAGGCTACTAATATCAGCCCCCAGCTGAATACCTAGCCTTTACTAGCTATTAAAATGGAGGACCCCCCCAAAAAAATGACGTGGGGTCCCCCCTAATTTAATAGCTAGCAAAGGCTAGGCAGACAGCTGGGGGCTGATATTAATAGCCCAGGAAGGGAGCCATGAATATTGGCCCCCTCCCAGGCTAGAAACACCAGCCCTCAGCCGCCCCAGAAATGGCGCATCCATAGGATGCGCCAATTCTGGCACTTAGCCTCGCTCTTCCACACTGCCCTGGTGCGGTGGCAGGGGGTAATAGGGTTGGGGTTGATGTCAGCTTATAATGCCAGCTGACATCAAGCCCAGGTTAGTAATGGAGAGGCGTCTATAAGATATAAGACACCCCCATTACTAACCCCATAGTCAAAGTTAAAAAAAAAACACAAACACCCAGAATAAAGTCCTTTAATTGAAATAAAGACACAATTCTTTATTGTTCTAAATTAAACCATACTTACCATCACGCCCATTCCAGCTGAAGCCAACGATCTCCTGCAATAAAAGAAAAATAATAAAGCAACCTCATCCTTACCTTTCCATGGTTCCCAGGACAGCTTCAGCTCTGCTACATCGAGATGACAGGCTGGACCGCAGCAGAACGCTGCCATCCAGCTTGCCATGCCGCACACACTGAGAAGCGCAGGCATGCTTGCGCTCCTCAGTGTCTGACTGTGACGGCATCCAGATGAGCCGACAATGAACTCGGCTCACCTCATGTACGTCGCTGACAGCGTGGGAAAATTCTCCTGCACTCAGCGCTTCAGCGTGAGAATTTTCCCACGCTGTCAGTGACGTGCATGAGGTGAGCCGAGTTCATTGGACATGACCTCGGCTCATCTGGATGCCGTCACAGCCAGACACTGAGTAGCGCAAGCATGCCTGCGCTTCTCAGTGTCTGCGGGATGACAGGCTGGATGGCAGCGTTCTGCTGCGGTCCAGCCTGTCATCTCGATGTAGCAGAGCTGAAGCTGTCGTGGGAGCCATGGAAAGGTAAGGATGATGTTGCTTTATTATTTTTCTTTTATTGCAGGAGATCATTGGCTTCAGCTGGAATGGGCGTGGCGGTAAGTATGGTTTAATTTAGAACAATAAAGAATTGTGTGTTTATTTCAATTAAAGGACTTTTTTCTGGGTGTTTGTGTTTTTTTTAAATACTTTACTAGAAATTCATGGTGGTCATGTCTAATATTGGCGTGACCCCATGAATTTCGGGCTTAGGGCCAGCTGATAATGCCAAGCTGGCCTTAACCTTTTTATTACCCAGTGAGCCACCGCACCAGGGCCCTGGATGAGTTGGGTACAGCGCCAGAAGATGGCGCTTCTATGAACGCGCCATTTTCCGGGGCGGCTGCGGACTGCAATTTGCAGCGGGTGGGGCCCAGAAAGCTTGGGCCTCCCTGCGCTGCAGATTCCAGCCCCCAGCTGCCTAGTTGTACCTGGCTGGACACAAAAATAGGGCGAAGCTCCACGTATTTTTTTTTTTAAATTCATGAAATTCATGGAATAATTAAGAAAAAAAGGGCTTTCCTATATTGTTGTGTCCGGCTAGGTACAAATAGGCAGCTGGTGGTTGGGGGCAGCCCGTTCCTGCCTGCTGTACCTGGCTGGACACAAATATAGGGCGAAGCCCCACGTCAATTTTTTTTTCATTATTTCATGAATTTCCTGAAATAATTTAAAAAAAATTGACGTGGGGCTTCACCCTATATTTGTGTCCAGTCAGGTACAGCAGGCAGGAACGGGCTGCCCCCAACCACCAGCTGCCTATTTGTACCTGGCCAGACACAACAATATAGGGAAGCCCTTTTTTAAAAAAATTATTTCATGAAATAATTAAAAAAAAATTGACGTGGGGCTTCGCACTATATTTGTGTCCAGCCAGGTACAGCAGGCAGGGACGGGCTGCCCCCAACCACCAGCTGCCTATTTGTACCTGGTTGGACACAACAATATAGGGAAGCCCTTTTTTTCTTAATTATTCCATGAATTTCATGAAATAATTTAAAAAAAAAATGCGTGGGGCTTCGCCCTATTTTTGTGCTCAGCCAGGTACAACTAGGCAGTTGGGGGCTGGAATCTGCAGCGCAGGGAGGCCCAAGCTTTCTGGACCCCACCCGCTGCATATTGCAGTCCGCAGCCGCCCCGGAAAATGGCGCATTCATAGAAGCGCCATCTTCTGGCGCTGTACCCAACTCATCCAGGGCCCTGGTGCGGTGGCTCACTGGGTAATAAAGGGGTTAAGGCCAGCTTGGCATTATCAGCTGGCCCTAAGCCCGAAATTCATGGGGTCACGCCAATATTAGACATGACCACCATGAATTTCTAGTAAAGTATTTAAAAAAACACAACACCCAGAATAAAGTCCTTTAATTGAAATAAACACACAATTCTTTATTGTTCTAAATTAAACCATACTTACCGTCACGCCCATTCCAGCTGAAGCCAATGTCTTCTGCAATAAAAGTAAAATAATAAAGCAACCTCATCCTTACCTTTCCATGGTTCCCACGACAGCTTCAGCTCTGCTACATCGAGATGACAGGCTGGACCGCAGCAGAACGCTGCCATCCAGCCTGTCATCCCGTGGACACTCAGAAGCGCAGGCATGCTTGCGCTCCTCAGTGTCTCGCTGTGACGGCATAAAGATGAGCAGAGGTCATGTCCAATGATCTCAGCTCACCTCATGCACGTCACTGACAGCGTGGGAAAATTCTCCTGCACTCAGCGCTACAGCGTGAGAATTCTCCCACGCTGTCAGTGACGTGCATGAGGTGAGCTCATTCATGTCCAATGAACTCAGCTGACCTCATGCACGTCACTGACAGCGTGGGAGAATTCTCACGCTGAAGTGCTGAGTGCAGGAGAATTCTCCCACGCTGTCAGTGACGTGCATGAGGTGCGCCGAGTTCATTGGACATGAACTCGTCTCATCTTTATGCCGTCACAGCCAGACACTGCAGAGCGCAAGCATGCCTGCGCTTCTCAGTGTCTGCGGGATGAGAGGCTGGATGGCAGCGTTCTGCTGCGGTCCAGCCTGTTATCTCGATGTAGCAGAGCTGAAGCTGTCGTGGGAACCATGGAAAGGTAAGGATGAGGTTGGTTTATTATTTTTCTTTTATTGCAGTAGATCGTTGGCTTCAGCTGGAATGGGCGTGATGGTAAGTATGGTTTAATTTAGAACAATAAAGGAATGTGTCTTTATTTCAATTAAAGGACTTTATTCTGGGTGTTTGTGTTTTCTTTTAACTTTGACTATGGGGTTAGTAATGGGGGTGTCTTATAGACGCCTCTCCATTACTAACCTGGGCTTGATGTCAGCTGGCATTATAAGCTGACATCAACCCCAACCCTATTACCCCCTGCCACCGCACCAGGGCAGCGTGGAAGAGCGAGGCTAAGTGCCAGAATTGGCGCATCCTATGGATGCGCCATTTCGGGGGCGGCTGACGGCTGGTGTTTCTAGCCTGGGAGGGGGCCAATATTCATGGTTCCCTTCCTGGGCTATTAATATCAGCCCCCAGCTGTCTGCCTAGCCTTTGCTAGCTATTAAATTAGGGGGGACCCCACGTCATTTTTTTGGGGGGTCCCCCATTTTAATAGCTAGTAAAGGCTAGGTATTCAGCTGGGGGCTGATATTAGTAGTCTGGGAAGCTCCGTGGGTATTACCCCCTTCCCAGGCTTCAAACATCTGCCCCAGCTGTCTGCTTAACCTCCGCTAGAGACTAAAATTACGGGGAACCCCACGCCAATTTTTTTTAATAATAAATCCTTTATTTTAATACTAAATGACAAGTACAGTAACCAACACTGTCACTGTACTTATTATATATGTGACTGACATGTTTCTATCTATCTAATCTATGTGTGAAGCTCTATTCTGTCTGTTATAAATTGTCGGGTACAGATGCTGAATTGCCGGCCGGCTTTTTTAAAGAGACGGTGCATGAAAACACTATTTTTTTTTAATAAATCCTTTGCAGTAAATGACAAGTACAGTAAGCAACACTGTCACAGTACTTCATATATATGTGACTGACATGTTTCTATCTATCTAATCTATGTGTGAAGCTCTATTCTGTCTGTTATAAATTGTCGGGTACCGCTGCTGAATTGCCGGCCGGCTTTTTTAAAGAGACGGTGCACGAAAACACTATTATATTTTTTAATAAATCCTTTACACTAAATGACAAGTACAGTAAGCAACAGTGTCACTGTACTTCGTATATATGTGGCTGACATGTTTCTATCTATCTAATCTATGTGTGATTCTCTATTCCTTCTATTCTAAATTGTCGGGTACAGATGCTGAATTGCCGGCCGGCTTTTTTAAAGAGACGGTGCATGAAAACACTATTATTTTTTTTGATAAATCCTTTACACTAAATGACAAGTACAGTAAGCAACACTGTCACTGTGCTTCTTATATGTGTGACTGACATGTTTCTATCTATCTAATCTATGTGTGATTCTCTATTCTTTCTGTTCTAAATTGTCGGGTACCGGTGTATGCCGCTGCTGAATTGCCGGCTTTTCATGTTTCACTGTGAGCACTGTTCCCATCGATTTGGGCAATCACTGTAATGCCACAACCACCATGGCTGTGGCATTACAGTGAGTGGCAGACAATCCCTGCATGATTGGTGCTCTAAATAGCGCCAGACATGCAGGACACGCTTTTGGTGCACGAACAGTTATCGAACATAACCTCGAACAGCCGAATTTTTTGCAAATCGTTCGGGTTCGTCGAACAACTCGAACACCGCCCAAAACAGCTCGAATTTGAGATTGGCGAACAGTTCTAGTCGAACACCGCTCATCTCTAGTTCCAATCCGATCTCAGTTGATCATGGGGTCTTAGCATTGGGAAATCTTTTTATTACCTTAGTGGGTTAGCACTCTGTAATGTGGTGCACAGGGTGACAAATGAGACAAAAAAAAAACGCAGGAGCACCCTGCAGAACACCAATGTGTATGGGGAAGTTGGTATGGATAGCCGTGGGCTGAAAAACAGCCGTCTAATGTGAATGGTCGTACCTGTCTTGTTTTGTACAGATCCAGTAGACAGAATTCTCCTAGCGACATCACTAGAGCTTGTGGCTCAGCAGCGTAAGTGTCTGCTTCAATAATGTCTTGTTTTTAACAATCTTTTAAGCTGATTTAAGACAGAATCAAGGTTCAATTTGCGACTCATTATAAATTGGCTTACAAGATGGTTCAGAAGAAGGGAGATAAAGATTACAGACCCTGCCATCTGAATTTGCTCACTGACGGATTCACTGTTAAAAGGAATCTGTCGGATGATTTTTGTGTAGTATACTAATAGTATCGTGAAATAGGGTTTGGGCAGCCCTTTCAGGATATATAATGGTTATCACTGTACCTTGCCCCGTTTTCTTGCTGTAAGCTCCGGACAATTCACAATCGCACACTGGCTAGTCAAGCATATGTAAATCCAAAGTGAATATTCACCCCTACCCCAGCCCCTTCTACAGCCTGCTGTGTACAGGCAATGTAATAATAACGCTATGTAATTTTTTCCAAAAATTTGATTTGTTGTAAATTTCAAGTATTTCCATCGTCACGCCCAAAGGTGGCGCACGTGGTTCGTGAACCCATTGTGGCATGGGGGCCGGGCTTACCTAGAAGGGTCATAGCTAAGCGGCTGCCTGGTGTTCACTGGAGCTCCTGATGGAGAAGGCAGATTGCCGCCAGGTACCACTTCTAGGCAGTCCCCGATACTGCAGTGCTCACGTGAGCTGACACAGATTCAGGCTCCGTTCAGAGCAATATGTTGGAATGGTTACTGGCATGGAGAATCAGACGGTTAATTCAGAGATTGGTTGTAGCAGTCTGGATACACTGGATACTCGGATTAATACACATTCAGACTCACAGGTATTGTATACTGATTCTGGGGATGGACGCACATGGACCAGGGAACAACCTTCACGCACTGGCCACACTTGGACCAGGGACTTTGGATTCAGTACTGGCTACACCGTGACCATTCAGGCTATGTGCCCACGTTGCGGACCTGAAGCATATTTTTTACCCTTCTCCCTGGCGGGAAAATCGCATGCGGATATTACATGCGGTTTTCCCGCCAGGTAGAAGCGTTTGTGAGGCGTCTTTGCATGCATTTCCGCATGCGGGTTATCAAGCACTTCTCCAAGCATCACTTGGAAAAGTGCTTGACAACTTGTTCAGAATGGTAAAAAATAAAAGAATAAACTTTATACTCACCTTCTGATGCATTCTCTGCCCCGTCCGGAGGCTTGAGCGGCTCACGCTGTTGTGTGCAGGACCTGCGGTGACGTCATTGAGTCATGTGGTGGGTCACATGACTCAATGACGTGGCAGGTCCTTCAGACAACAGCGCGACGGAGGGAAAACATCAGAAGATAAGTATAAACTTTATTTTTTCTTTTTTTTACAGGTTCTTTGGTACCCAGGTCTGGATGAGAGTCTCCTCTCATCCAGACTTGGGTACCATCCGCACATTGATTCCGCTGCGCTTCCGCAAAATTAATGAACATGCTGCGGATTTTTGACCGCAGCATATACGCTGCGGAAAAATCTGCAGCATGGGCATTGACATTGCGGAATGCCATTGGGGACCATGGGGTGCGGATATACATGCGTTTTTCAAGCGTTTACGCTGCGGAAATTCCGCAGCATATACGCTTGAAAAACGCTACGTGGGCACACAGCCTAAGGCATTGGCCACACCAGGACCAGGGATTCGGGTTCAGGACACTGGCTGCACCAGAACCAAGTGACCTCGCAACTCACTAGAAAGAGAAACTAGACACTAAAGAATGCTGTTACTTTGCCAACTCCCAAAGGGGGAGGGAGTCTTTTATACAGGATGACACCTAGCTATTGGCTGGCTGAGGGCATTTCACTATATGCGCACTGCCCCTTTAAGAGAAGGGGAGCGAGCACACGCGCACTAGGCGTGCCACCGGGAGCTGCGGCATGCACATACAGACCAAGCAGAGGACACGCTGTGAACCATGTCACTGGGCCGGAGCGATGAGTCTGCTGGCGTCCCTGCATGGTGGGGGAAGGGTGAGCCATGCGGGGATGGCGTCAGAAGTGTTACATCAATTATCCTGAGTAGATGTGTGGCCTCCTAGGACTTTATCCTACCCCTTTCAAGCTATTTAACAAAAACACAACCTTAGTAATGTCAAAGTGATCTTAACATATATGGCTTTGGGTATATACAGTTGAAACCAGAAGTTTACATACACTATATAAAAAGACACGTATGCATGTTATTCTTAATATCTGACATGGCCATCACAAAGCCGTGATCTCAATTCTATTGAAAATTTATGAGCAAAGCTGAAAAGGCAGGTGCGAGCAAGGCGACCTACAAACCTGGATCAGTTACACCAGTTTTGTTAGGAGGAATGGGCCCAAATTCCGACCAGCTATTGTGAGAAGCTTGTGGAAGGATAGCCCAAACGTTTGACCCAAGTATTTCAGTTTAAGGGCAATGGTACCAAATACTAATGAAATGTATGTAAACTTTTAACTTTGCAGTAAGTAATAAAAATGCCTTAAAACATTCTCTCTCTCATTATTCTGACATTTGGCAAATATTAAAAATTATGGTAATCCTAATTGACCTAAAACGGGAAAGGTTTATTCTGATTTTATGTCAGATATTGAGAAAAACATGCATATGTGTCTTTTTATATAGTGTATGTAAACTTCTGGTTTCAACTGTAGATGGAAACCATTTTTCACTACAGTACTGCCACACACTATATGTAATGTTTATTTAGTATTTTATTGTTTTTTCTCCCTATCTCTATAATTAAAGGGAATCTGTCACCCCCTGGGACGTGTATAACATATTAATAGGGGCATACAGGTGATAGAAATGTTAAACTAGTCCTACCTGTATGCCTCATATTAATGGTCTTGTTGGTCTTGTTGTGAAATCGTATTTTATATCTTTATGCTAATGATTTCTTCCAGGCCCCAGGACACAGGGGGCCTGGAAGAAATCCCCGACTCCTCTCTTCATTATAATGCCACCCCTCTCCCCTGCACGTCACAATGCCTTGTGACATGCAGTTGTGGAGCTGGAATCCTGCACCAGCGCTTTGCACTCCCTCCACGATCCTCCCTTCTATGGGAGGAAGTCGCAGTGACTCGCCTGCGCAGAGGATCACGGAATACAATATCCTTTCATTGTCCAGATTCACCATGAAATGGCTACTGCATTCTCTGTCTTTGCTTTTATACTGGCTATAATAATCCCTCCTGATAGGCTGTGTGTAGCATCTCTGACGGCGTGCTGGCATGGCTGGCATTACCTATCAGTCCAGGCTGCACACTTTGCTCCATTACTTGCTGTGTGCATGTCTCTTGTCTGATTGCTTAGGGCAGCGGCCCTGTTACTTCCTGATTCTTCAAGTTACAGTGTGCACTGTCCTAATGCGTCCCCAGCCTATTGCTGTGAGTCACTGGATACTTAAACCCCCTCCACCCAGTAGGAGGTGCCTGAGCAACGCTTTCTTTCAGTGTGTTCTGTGCAACTGAGTTGACAGTTCCTGTTCTGTATCTAGTCTGTTTCTGCCACCCTTGGGGGCTGAGTACCCAGGCCCATTACCTGTCTCTTTGACTTCTAGTCTGTTTCCGCCACCCTGGGGGCTGAGTACCCAGGCTCGTTCCTGTAGCTTGTTCCAAGCTCAGTTCCTGTCTGAACTGTGTCCTTGCCCATTACCTATTTGTCTCTATGTGCGATTCTTCCCTTTTCCTGCAGTGTCTGAACCTGCACCTAACTCCAACTCGTTGTCTCTGTACTTCTGTTTGTGAGTTTTGTGTCCACTTGCTACTTCATGTGTGTATCTGGTTCTGCTTGTCCCGTTTCCCTGCCTCCATATCTACCTCCTGTGTTCTAGCTATCTTCCTGTGTTTTCCAGTCTGTTCCATGTGAACAGAGCCCTGTCCTGTCTGCCTGCACCTGCGGCTCTGCTCCTCTTGCCCTCTGCACCTGCAGCTTAACTCTGCTCCGCTCCGCTTGTCCTCCGCGCCTGCGGTTCTGCTCTGCTCTGCTTGTCCTCCGCGCCTGCGGTTCTGCTCTGCTTCGCTTGTCCTCCACATCTGCAGTTCTGCTCTGCTCCGCTTGTTCTCCGTGTCTGCGGTTCTGCTCTGCTCTGCTTGTCCTCTGCTTCTGCCATTCTGCTCTGCTCTGCTCCGCTTGTCCTCTGCATCTGTGGTTCTGCTCTGCTCCGCTTGTCCTCCGCTTCTGTGATTCTGCTCTGCTTGTCCTCCGCACCTGCGGTTCCGCTCTGCTTGTCCTCCACGCCTGCGGCTCTGCTCTGCTTGTCCACCGCACCTGCGGCTCTGTTCCTGTATCCCAGTCTGTACTGGTCCCTATCCAGCCTGTTCTGTTACCTGTCAGTGTCGTCCTGTCTGCATACCAGCCGTGCCTGCCGGTACCCACCTGCCTGCATACCAGCAGTGCCTGCCG
Organism: Phyllobates terribilis; assembly: GCF_046119375.1. Taxonomy (NCBI): domain Eukaryota; kingdom Metazoa; phylum Chordata; class Amphibia; order Anura; family Dendrobatidae; genus Phyllobates; species Phyllobates terribilis. The sequence goes on along the minus strand of NW_027362764.1, from coordinate 746,364,672 downwards.
GTACCCACCTGCCTGCATACCAGCCAAACCTGCTCGTTCCTGCATTTCCCAGTGTGGGTCAACAGCTGTGACCGGGGTCTGACCTGGAGTAGCACCTGGGCCACCTCCCATGTCCCTACTCAGACCACGGAGTCGATTAAGCCGCCGTGTGTTCGTGGTCGGATCTGGCGAGGCCCCTAGTCACGCCCCTCCAGGCACTCCTTGGTTCGTGGCCCAGTGGGACCACTAACCACGCTTACGCCAGTCAGTCCGGGCGTGAGCGTAACACTGTGCTATATCATGTGCTGTATCATAATGCTACAAGGCATGGGGGAATCAAAGGTCACATGAACCCTCTGCAGCCAATCTTTGTGAATTGAGTTGGAGTTCACTGAATTCCTAAAAATTTTACACAAATTTGATTTGCATCGATTCACTAATTTCTAACAGTGATAGAAGACATAGAAACTAAACGGTCAAATATTTTTAATGCAACCTGAATACAAAAATAATGTGCATTTCAGTAAAAAAAATGGCCCAAATGTGTCCATATCCTTTAACACTGGTTTTGAAAAGTAAAATTCTAGGGCTTTGTCTAATGGGAATTGCTGTTTATCAATCAAATATCCAAATACATTTTCGCGTGATTTACAGAATTATACAAAGGGCTATTTTAACATGTGAATTCCCTAGCTACATTTTTCTGGGATGACAGCCGCTGAAAGTATTAAGGTAGGTTACAGTTGTATAAAAGTACAACTAACGAAAAAAAAATTACATTTCATCTTGAAAATCTGAAAGTATGCAAGAAATGCGGAGAGAGGGTTCCTCATAGTATTGAAGAATTTGCAGCAAGTCACCAGAGAAAAAGAATTATGTTACTAGTATGGAATAAAAGACTTTAATAGTGAGGAGAGTAATCCTTGAATTAGTTTTTATTTCATAAATCAATGTTACACATGAAAATAAGCGACTTTGTAATATATGTCATCAGAGAAATCTGCTTCTTTCTCCTCCTGTATTGATTCTCTCTCCATTTATGGGTTAAATCTGTGTTCAGTGAAAACAGATTTCCCCATTACTGAAATGGGAGATGATAGTTGGTGCTTCTAAAATTTTATGGAGAGCAGGGAGGAGCCAGAGGCAGATACAGACATTACTGTTCTCCATAGAACTTTATAAGCACCAACTGTCATCTCCTATCTCAGAAATGGAAAAATCTGTATTCATATTTTACCTGTAAATTAAGAATTTTGAGAATGTATGTTCAGTTCAGGAGGAGAAAAAAGCAGATTTCTCTGATAAGATATATTACAAAGTTTCTTATTTTCACATGTACAATTCATTTACGCAGTAATTTTTTTTAATGATGGCTCCTCTCTAAAGAGATGCTTTATCAGGCACATTAAACCTTTTCCAACATCTCCTAAACTTTAAGAGTTCTTCTATTTCCCCACATGCCACCTGTAACTTGCTGTATAGAAATAATCTACTTTCCGTTTGCCATCTTGGTTGAAATCACTTTCTATGGACAGTTTCTCTGTTAAGTCCATTACCCAGGCATCACATAGGGATTGGTGGTACACCTCCTAAAAGTCTTGGATCTAGTGGGACATTCCCAGATTTGGGAAGCTGTCCTGCTGCCCCGGGACATCGGGTACGTCCCAATTTCAACTATACCTGCATCCCAAAACACTCTAAAGAATTGTCCCTATTCATTTCTATGTTTACAAAAATTCAGAGAAAGACTTTGTGCATACGATGGTTTTTAGACATTGGGGCAGTCGCCAAGTTTTCTCAGGCAAATCCATTTCAGGAAAACACCCGTGGTCATGTTCCTGAGGCGGCTTTGCTGGCGGGTTCACTGTGGTTGTTGCGGGGGCTTCACCAATGGCGTCTTTCTCGCTACTAAGAAGTATAGAGAGCGGGCAGCTTCTCAATGGAAGAATGATTGCATTACTTCAAGGTTTACGACCCCAAAGCGGTGTAAAGTGACATAGGATGGAACATGTGCCCAGCGAGGTCGCTTTGACACTGCTCTGCATTATGTCCAATATATGGGGCACTTTTGCAGGCAAATTCTGGTTAGAAGTGCACATACCCAAAAGGAGAAGCATCTTCTACTTCTTGAAAAATGGTTGATTTTAACCGCCAGGAAAAATGCAATGGGAACATACCCTTGGAGGTGTTCAAAATACATGAGTGGAAACAGATTCAGGAAACTGGGGAGTTTGTGGAGGAGTTTTTCTTTTCCTGAAGCTGTTTCCAAGAGTTTTGGAAGAATTGTTTTACCTGAAGTGCTCTGTGCAGCCTTTTGATTGGACAGTGTGTAGGTTGGAGAAGTTTATAATAATAATCTTTTTTTTTTAATTTATATAGCGCAAACATATTCCACAGTGCTTTACATACATTATGGGTACTGTTCCCATTGGGGCTCACAATCTAAATTCTCTACCAGTATGTCTTTGGAGTGTGGGAAGAAACCGGAAAACCTGGAGAAAACCCATGCAAACACAGGAAACACTCCTTGCAGATGTTGTCCTTGGTAGGATTTGAACCCAGGACCCCAGCGCTGCAAGGCTACAGTGCTAACCACTGAACCACCATGCTGCCCATAGGGAAAATCAGCAAGTGGGAAGGTACACTTTAATGTTTGGCCACGTCAATGTTTGAACAATCTTTCTGTGCTGACAGACTCTGTCAGCATAGAATAACTGCTCAAACTAAGTACAGTCATTGCGTGCATTAGGCGTGGCCAAACTGTTGGGGGTTATGAGGGTTGTGACGCGCCCCCTGGGCCGTGGGAGTACTCGGCAGCCGGGCCTCTGCGTATGCCGGTGGGGTATATCACAGTGGCTGGCCCGGGCCGTGACCCAGGGCGGTCAGTAAAAAGGGGAATTTATAGGGGATTTGGAAAGTTCGTGACTAGTGTTGAGCGATACCTTCCGATATCAGGAAATATCGTATCGGATTGGATCGGGCCGATAGCCAAAAAGTATCGGATATCGCCGATTCCGATACCGGAAACCAATGCAAGTCAATGGGACACAAATATCGGAATGAAAATAAACCCTTTCTTTCCTTGTAGGTTAATTCTACATGAAGTAAAACAACTAAGAATAATGTAGAATGACATGAAAAGCCGGCAATTCATCAGCGGCATACACCGGTACCCGACAATTTACAACAGAAAGAATAGAGCTTCACACATAGATTAGATAGATAGAAACATGTCAGTCACATATATATAAAGTACAGTGACAGTGTTGCTTACTGTACTTGTCATTTAGTGTAAAGGATTTATTAAAAAAAATATTAGTGTTTTCGTGCACCGTCTCTTTAAAAAAGCCGGCCGGCAATTCAGCAGCGGTACCCGACAATTTATAACAGAAAGAATAGAGCTTCACACATAGATTAGATAGATACAAACATGTCAGTCACATATATATGAAGTACAGTGACAGTGTTGCTTACTATACTTGTCATTTAGTGTAAAGGATTTATTTAAAAAAATAATAGTGTTTTCATGCACCGTCTCTTTAAGAAAGCCGGCCGGCAATTCAGCATCTGTACCCGACAATTTAGAACAGAAAGAATAGAGAATCACACATAGATTAGATAGATAGAAACATGTCAGTCACATATATATGAAGTACAGTGACAGTGTTGATTACTGTACTTGTCATTTAGTGTTAAAATAAAGGATTTATTTAAAAAAAAATTGGTGTGGGGTTCCCCTTAATTTTAGGCTCTAGCGGAGGTTAAGCAGACAGCTGGGGCAAATGTTTGAAGCCTGGGAAGGGGGTAATACCCACGGAGCTTCCCAGGCTACTAATATCAGCCACCAGCTGAATACCTAGCCTTTACTAGCTATTAAAATGGGGGAACCCCCCCAAAAAAATAACGTGGGGTCCCCCCTAATTTAATAGCTAGCACAGGCTAGGCAGACAGCTGGGGGCTGATATTAATAGCCCAGGAAGGGTGCCATGAATATTGGCCCCCTCCCAGGCTAGAAACACCAGCCGTCAGCCGCCCCAGAAATGGCGCATCCATAGGATGCGCCAATTCTGGCACTTAGCCTCGCTCTTCCACGCTGCCCTGGTGCGGTGGCAGGGGGTAATAGGGTTGGGGTTGATGTCAGCTTATAATGCCAGCTGACATCAAGCCCAGGTTAGTAATGGAGAGGCGTCTATAAGACACCCCCATTACTAACCCCATAGTCAAAGTTAAAAGAAAACACAAACACCCAGAGTAAAGTCCTTTAATTGAAATAAAGACACAATTCTTTATTGTTCTAAATTAAACCATACTTACCATCACGCCCATTCCAGCTGAAGCCAACGATCTCCTGCAATAAAAGAAAAATAATAAAGCAACCTCATCCTTACCTTTCGATGGTTCCCAGGACAGCTCCAGCTCTGCTACATCGAGATGACAGGCTGGACCGCAGCAGAAAGCTGCCATCCAGCCTGTCATCCCGCAGACACTGAGAAGCGCAGGCATGCTTGCGCTCCTCAGTGTCTCTCTGTGACGTCATCCAGATGAGCCGAGTTCATGTCCAATGAACTCAGCTCACCTCATGCACGTCACTGACAGCGTGGGAAAGTTCTCCTGCACTCAGCGCTTCAGCGTGAGAATTCTCCCACGCTGTCAGTGACATACATGAGGTGAGGTCATGTCCAATGAACTCAGCTCACCTCATGCACGTCACTGACAGTGTGGGAAAATTCTCACGCTGAAGTGCTGAGTGCAGGAGAATTTTCCCACGCTGTCAGTGACGTACATGAGGTGAGCTGAGTTCATTGGACATGACCTCGGCTCATCTGGATGCCGTCACAGTCAGACACTGAGGAGTGGAAGTATGCCTGCGCTTCTCAGTGTCTGCGGGATGACAGGATGGATGGCAGCGTTCTGCTGCGGTCCAGCCTGTCATCTCGATGTAGCAGAGCTGAAGCTGTCGTGGGAACCATGGAAAGGTAAGGATGATGTTGCTTTATTATTTTTCTTTTATTTCAGGAGATCGTTGGCTTCAGCTGGAATGGGCGTGATGGTAAGTATGGTTTAATTTAGAACAATAAAGAATTGTGTGTTTATTTCAATTAAAGGACTTTTTTCTGGGTGTTGTGTTTTTTAAATACTTTACTAGAAATTCATGGTGATCATGTCTAATATTGGCGTGACCCCATGAATTTTGGGCTTAGGGCCAGCTGATAATGCCAAGCTGGCCTTAACCCCTTTATTACCCAGTGAGCCACCGCACCAGGGCCCTGGATGAGTTGGGTACAGCGCCAGAAGATGGCGCTTCAATGAACGCGCCATTTTCTGGGGCGGCTGCGGACTGCAATTTGCAGCGGGGGTGGCCCAGAAAGCTTGGGTCTCCCTGCGCTGCGGATTCCAGCCCCCAGCTGCCTAGTTGTATCTGGCTGGGCACAAAAATAGGGCGAAGCCCCACGCATTTTTTTTTTTAATTATTTCATGAAATTCATGGAATAATTAAGAAAAAAAGGGCTTCCCTATATTGTTGTGTCCGGCCAGGTACAAATAGGCAGCTGGTGGTTGGGGGCAGCCTGTTCCTGCCTGCTGTACCTGGCTGGACACAAATATAGGGCGAAGCCCCACATCAATTTTTTTTAAAATAAATCCTTTATTTTAACACTAAATGACATTTGAGGAGTTAATAAAGATGCAGTCCCTAAATTATTATTTATTTTTTAATAAATTTTTCCCAAAACTTTTGACGTGGGCTTCGCCATATTTTTGTATGCCAGCCAGGTACAGCATCCAGCTTCTATGAACGCGCCATTTTCCGGGGCGGCTGCGGACTGCAATTTTCAGCGGGGGGGGGGGGGGCAGAAAGCTTGGGCCTCCCTGCGCTGCAGATTCCATCCCCCAGCTGCCTAGTTGTACCTGGCTGGACACAAAAATAGTGCAAAGCCCCACGTCAATTTTTTTTTAATTATTTCAGGAAATTCATGAAATAATTAAAAAAAATTGATGTGGGGCTTCGCCCTACATTTGTGTCCAGCCAGGTACAGCAGGCAGGAACGGGCTGCCCCCAACCACCAGCTGCCTATTTGTACCTAGCCGGACACAACAATATAGGGAAGCCCTTTTTTTCTTAATTATTCCATGAATTTCATGAATTTAAAAAAAAAAAACGTGGAGCTTCGCCCTATTTTTGTGTCCAGCCAGGTACAACTAGGCAGCTGGGGGCTGGAATCTGCAGCGCAGGGAGGCCCAAGCTTTCTGGGCCCCACCCGCTGCAAATTGCAGTCCGCAGCCGCCCCGGAAAATGGCGCGTTCATAGAAGCGCCATCTTCTGGCGCTGTACCCAACTCATCCAGGGCCCTGGTGCGGTGGCTCACTGGGTAATAAAGGGGTTAAGGCCAGCTTGGCATTATCAGCTGGCCCTAAGCCCGAAATTCATGGGGTCACGCCAATATTAGACATGACCACCATGAATTTCTAGTAAAGTATTTAAAAAAAACACAAACACCCAGAAAAAAGTCCTTTAATTGAAATAAACACACAATTCTTTATTGTTCTAAATTAAACCATACTTACCATCACGCCCATTCCAGCTGAAGCCAACGATCTCCTGCAATAAAAGTAAAATAATAAAGCAAAATAAAGGATTTATTTAAAAAAAAAATGGCGTGGGATCCCCCATAATTTTAGTCTCTAGCGGAGGTTAAGCAGACGGCTGGGGCAGATGTTTGAAGCCTGGGAAGGGGGTAAAACCCACGGAGCTTCCCAGGCTACTAATATCAGCCCCCAGCTGAATACCTAGCCTTTACTAGCTATTAAAATGGGGGACCCCCCCCAAAAAAATGACGTGGGGTCCCCCCTATTTTAATAGCTAGCAAAGGCTAGGCAGACAGCTGGGGGCTGATATTAATAGCTCAGAAAGGGTGCCATGAATATTGGCCCCCTCCCAGGCTAGAAACACCAGTCGTCAGCCGCCCCAGAAATGGCGCATCCATAGGATGCGCCAACTCTGGCACTTAGCCTCGCTCTTCCATGCTGCCCTGGTGCGGTGGCAGGGGGTAATAGTGGTGGGGTTCATGTCAGCGCCAGCTGCCATGAAGCCCAGGTTAGTAATGATGGGCGTCTATAAGACACCCCCATTACTAACCTACAAAGTGTTAAAAAGAAAAAACACACTACACCCAGAAAAAAATAATTTATTTGAAATAAAACACACAATTTTATTTAATTCTTAGTTTACTAAAAATAATAGTTACCTGTCCACGTTCCTGCGCTGATCTCCCATGCACAGCTGTCACATCTGGAGATGGTGACAGCTGTGCATGGCTGCTGTAAGCTCACGCTGCCGGGAACACGTCCGCTCCCGGCAGCGGGAGCCACTGACTGAGGTTACCGGAGTGCATTCAGGCAGCGCAGCTCCGGAGACCTCCTTTACGGCAGTGCTGTACCGTGGGAATTTCTCACGATACAGCAGTGCCGTAAAGCAGCTAACCGGAGCAGCGCTGCCTTAACTCTGGTGAACCCTTACGGCCCCGTCATTCTAGCGGCGGCAGCGGTTCAGAGCGGTCACATTCTATGTGGCTGCTCTGAACTGGAGATCTTCGTGGGACACTCGTGGACTGCTACGGAGGGGTAAGGATAAGGTTGTGGTTTATTATTTTATATTTTATTACAGGAGATCGATGGCTTCGGGGAATTAGGTGTCTAGGTGAGTATAGGTGTAGTTTTTTATTTTTTACTTTATTTTAGGTGGCGATCGGCGGGGACAGGTAATGTATAAACTAATTTCTTTTAGGTAACCACTGGCCACCAATGACATGTATCTAACATTTATTGGGGACACAGTAGGGCAATTTATATAGCAGGATCAGGCTGATGGGAACTACTGCTCCCATCGAGCTGATCCTGCTGGCACGAGTGGACGGGGGACAGACATAGGCCGATGGGAGTAGTAGTGTCACATCGGCCTATGTCTGCCTGCACGCACAGACACCCCGCACACACACCCCGCACACACACACACCCCGCACACACACACACCCCGCACACACACACACCCCGCACACACACACACCCCGCACACACCCCGCACACACACCGCGCACACACTAATCATGACGGGTCTGGGAGGAGTGGCTGACCTGTGCGGCCGTGGGAAAGTTCATGTGAGTTCATGCAATGCAGTCAAGCATGAACTCACATGAACCCTCTGAGGGCACCGCGGCTACTTCAAATGAACAGCTGATCGGCATCACCTGATACCTCAGCTGTTCATTTGAAATAACCGGCGGGAAAGCGCAGCACAGAACGGGAAAGCCGGCGGTGAAGTCTTTTCACTGCCGGCTTCCCCGCCCGGGTCCTTCGCTCCTTGGTGCTGCGCTCCCCGCCCGGTCCTAATTTACGATTGGGATTGGAGGTGGCGAGGGGAGCGGAGGATCGGGGTGGGAGGCTGCGGGGAAGCAGTATGGGGCTGTGTGATTGTTTAAAAGCCGGCGGCTTTTTACCGCCCGCCGGCTTTTAAACAATCAGGAGAATTCTCCCACGCTGGGATGGCATTCTGATGACAAGCTGGATCGCAGCTGAGCGCTGCCATCCAGCTTGTCATCCTTCACAGACACTGCAGAGCGCAGGCATTATGGGAACTTCCGATTCCGGTATTCGATATTATAAAAGTATCGGAATTAAGTATCGGAATTCCGATACAGTGAATATCGGCCGATACCCGATATTTCAGTATCGGAATGCTCAACACTATTCGTGACGCCACCTGTGGAATGCGGCAAAAGGGGTGCCGCCGATGCGGAGCAGTCCTCTGGAGCGGGTGTTACGGCAGCAGGGATGGTGTGGCTCTCCACAGGTAGAGCTAGCTCCAGGGCAGCGTGGGGTGTAATGGAGGATGCTGGGGAGAGACGGCAGGACGGTCCCGGAGGAAAGACGGACACTCACACGGGGGTAAGCTTCAGTACCTTTACTGGTGATGGTGCAAGCACGTTCCAGGGTACTCTGGGCGAAGGGTGAACTTTTGGACTCTCCCCAGTGAGCGGGTATAGGGTCTCCTGATCCGTGGCTTTTCTCGCTAAGCTTCTGGACTAGCCTGGAACTAGGACTAGCTTGGTTACTGTCTCTCCCTTGCGCCTGCTGACCTGGTGGTAGGGCCTTCTCTTTGGAGATCACTCTCCCTGGACGCTGGGGCCTCCATGACTCCTAGTCCTGGTACTGTAGTCAGCGTTTGGCAAACCTGGGACCTGTAGTCCTCCAGGAGTTCCGGTAGTCCTTACTGGGTGTAAAGAGTACCTGTAGGCAGGGACCCGGTGTCCGGTATATATCTCGGGGTGAGCCTGGTATGCTCCTCTGCCCCCCTTGCTACTTCTTTCTTCTCCTCTCGCCTTCGGCCCACTCAAGGCCCTCACTAGGCCTTCACACGTGCTGTAGGCCTTGGCTCGCCTAAGCACAGCAGCCAGTGTGCTGCCTCTTCGCTGCTCTCTGAGCGTCAGCACGCTCTCAGCTCACTCTGAGCTCTGTCCCTCTCTGTGTCTGAGCAGGAACTGAACTGCCTAACTCCACCCTCCCTATATATATCCCTAAAAGGGCTCCCTCTGCTGGTCTGAGGTGGTAGGGTGGAGGTGTGTGAATGTGTGAGGGCCTCTTGTGGAGAAGTCCATCCATGCACCCTTCTGGGTTCTGTGGCACTAATGCGCAGCAGGGCGCCACATTCCCCTCTAGTAAAACTCAGTACTCCTGGACTGAAGCATTTATCAAAACAGGGTAACAATAACATTTCTTCCCTTTATGGGAGGCACTTTGCTTGAATGTTACAGGTAACAAAACGTAATAAATAATAAATATATGTACAAAGGTTAGAGTATTTGAGCAATTGTCAGTGTGTCCCCTAACAGGGTGTCCATTTCACTGCAAAGTACATGGTAGCTTGAGGGACCTGTCCGTAAACCCTCCACGTAGGCCCTGGGCGTGGCTGCAGAGCATAGGTGATCCGGAGTTGGACCACGTCTTCCGCCACGCCAAACAGGTTTTTGTTCAGTGGTTACCTAAAAGGGGCACTCCAGGGAGTGCAATATGTACAAGTAAACAGTTTTTGGGCTGCTCACAGTCCTCAGCCACAGAGTCTTTTATATATACCCTTACTAGTAACTATATGCGTATATAAATTGTCCATTGTGAGGCAAAAATAAGTCAATAAATATATACATGAAAATTACACAAGAATAACATACCCGAAGGGGCAACTATTTATACTGTCAGAGTTTCTCTTTCTACTCTCTGTATCTGATAGGGGTCTGACCTTGCGTGCTACGTGTTGACCTACGTAGTACTGGGATGCGTGTGGTACTGGTGTTTGTACTTCCTCCCATTCTGTCAGTTCTAGGTGTGGAGGGACTGCAAGACTGCCTTAACCTCTCTACGGGACTGGCAAGTGTACCATTGGCTGGGCCTTCTTGCTCTGCTCCAACCGGGGATCCTTCTTCCGGGGATTATTTCTGAGCAGGCTCTTCTGGGGCACCTACAGGTTCAACTTGCTGTGGAGGGTCTTCTGGTTGTTGGAAAAGTGGATCACAGGTATTATCACTGCTCCTCCTAGTTGGGGCCAATCTGCCGGAAATCTCCTAATTCAGTATGTATTACTGTTTCTTTAGGCTCCTCCGGTAGGATGAGAGGCACTTCTTTCTGGGGCTTTAGCAGACCTGGACACAACTTCAGATGGTCTCTAGATACCGTTGCAGTCGTTCTTCCTCCGTCCTTGGTAATTAAACAGGTCTTCCTGTTATCAAATCTTGAATTTAACACAGTGTAGGGTTCCCTCTCCCACTGGTCATTAAGTTTGTGGTTTCTTCTTTTTCTCTTTAGCACAACTTCTCCAGGTGTAAAGGGTTCTGCTGGTGCACACTTGTTGTACTGTGCTTCCTGTTTGTCTCTTACCCTACTTAGACTGTCTTCGACACAGGCCTGTACTCTCTTGTACTGCTCCTGTCGAATCGTATCCCAGTCCTCAGTGAACATATCTGCTTCTGGCTCTTCCACTCCAAGCTCCAGGTCTATGGGCAACTTTTCCGAGTCTTGCTGGAGTCCAATCGGTGGAACTCACAGGTATGTGGTTGTACCGATCTACCAGGTCAGGTAGCTTGTCTGGCCACTGGTTTCTTCCTTCTAGCGGTAAGGTCTTCAACAGGTCGATGACGATGTTATTCATATTTTCATAACCCATTGGTTTGGCGGTGGTACGGTGTAGTCCGGATCTTCTTACACCCGTACAGATGGCAGAACTCCTTGAACAATTCGGCTTCGAAGGCAGGGCCTTGATCTGTCAGCACCTGCTCCGGGTATCCATGGGGCCTGCAGAAGTACGCCTGAAACGTCCTCGCCGCTGTTTCTGCCTACAGATCCTTGACAGGGGCGACCACCAGGAACCGGGAGTAGTGATCCACCATGGTCAGGGCATAGGAATATCCTGACCTGCTGGGTGACAGCTTGACATGATCTAGGGCCACGATCTCCAAGGGTCGAGTTGTCTTGATGGGTTGCAGGGGTGCCTTCTGGCTGCTGTAGTCTTTTCTTCTGAGGCTACAGGGTCCACAATCTCGGCACCATCTCTCTATGGAACTGCGCATTCCAACCCAATAAAAACGACCTTTCAGCAGGGTTTCTAGCTTCTTCCAGCCAAAGTGCCCCGCTTGATCGTGGTAGGCCTCCAACACCATCTGGATTTCTGTCCTAGGCACTACGATCTGCCATACCATCTCATGGGTCCTCGGGTTGACGTACCTTCGGCACAGCTTCTCCCTATAGATGAACAGCCGGCTTCTCTCATTCCACAGTTGCTTGGCTTGTGGAGACGTGTCCTTCTCCAGGGACGAACCTTCCTGGGTTATCATTTCTTTGATACGGCTGACAACCGGGTCGCTGTCCTAGGTCTCCTTCCAGCTGTGGTGAGGCAAAGGGTTTAACGTCTTACCGCGATGCCTCCTGGAGGCTCGTTGCTCGTGGACCATTCCATTACGGTGGAAGGCAGGTAGCTCAATCTCCTCCAGCTCATCCACTTCTTCTTCAGTGTCCGACTGGTGAGGCATCCTGGACAGGGCATCGGCGTTGGCATTCTTGCGGCCTGCCCGGTACTTAATGGTGAACTGGTAGTTTGACAGCCGAGCCATCCATCGTTGTTCCATGGATCATAACTTGGCTGTTTCCAGATGAGTCAAGGGGTTATTATCAGTGTAGGCAGTGAACTTACTGGAGGCTAGGTAGTGCTTGAACCGCTCGGTGATGGCCCAGACGAGGGCCAGGATCTCCAACTTGAAGCTGCTATAGTTCTCTGGGTTCCTCTCGGTCGGGCGGAGCTTCCTGCTTGCATAGGCGATCACGTTCTATCGGCCATTCTGCTTCTGACTTAACACAGCTCCTAATCCCTCGTTGCTGGCATCAGTGTACAGCAGGAACGGTTGGCTGTAGTCAGGGTAGGCTAGGATCTCTTCGCCGGTCAGGATCTCCTTCATCACTTCAAAGGATTCAGCTTGCTCCTTACCTCACTGGAACGTGGGGTTTCTGCCTCTCCCGGACTGTCCTACCAGGAGATCTTGCAAAGGCGCCGCTTTCTTGGTGTAGTCCTTCACAAACCTCGGGTAATACCCGACTAGTCCCAGGAACTGACGTACCTCCTTGAGACTCTTCAGCTCCGGCCATTTCTGGATGGCAGTGACCTTCTCTGGGTCTGGTGCTACTCCTTCTGGACTGACGATGTGCCCCAGGTACTGTACCTTTCGCTTGAGCAGGTGGCACTTGGAGGGCTTCAGCTTCATCCCATACCGGGACAGCGACTCAAATACCTCTGCTAGGTGCTTCAAATGGTCCTCGTACGTTTTGGAGTACACTATCACGTCATCCAGGTATAGCAGTACAGTCTCGAAGTTGCGGTGTCCCAGGCAGCACTCCATCAATCTCTGGAACGTTCCAGGGGTGTTGCAGAGTCCGAACGGCATGCTGTTGAACTCGCAGAATCCCATCGGGGTAGTAAAGGCCATCTCTTCAGCAACAGCTACTTGCCAGTACCCACTAGTGAGGTCAAGGGTGGAGAAGTAATTTGCAGACTTTAATGCAGCCAGGCATTCCTCTATATGGGGCAAAGGGTATGCATCTTTGTGTGTTATGCGATTTACCTGTCTGTAATCTACACACATTCTCTTGCTTCCATCCTTCTTCCTGACTAGGACCAGGGGAGCTGCCCAGGGACTACATCTATCCCTTACTACCCCTGCCTTCTTCATGTCGTGCAACATCTCCGTCGCCTTCTGGTAGTGTGCTGGTGGTGTGGGCCTGTAACGTTCTTTGATGGGTGGATGGTCACCTGTGGGTATATGGTGTTGTACCCCTTTAATCCTCCCAAAGTCAAGTGGGTGTTTACTGAATACCTGCTCGTATTCCTGAACCACCCGGTGTACACCCTGTTTCTGATGGGCAGGAGTGGTGTCTGTCCCAACATGGAGCTGTTGACACTAATCCTCCACCTGGGTTCCCGAGTCATTATCCTCCACTTCGTCTGGTGAGGTTAAGGACTCCACCGTGTGTATGGAGTTGTTATCTACTGTGTACAGTTTGGCAACAGTGGCGTAGCGTGGTAATCTAACCTCGTCCTCCCCATAGTTTAGGAGGCATATGGGCACCCTCCCATTGCGTACATCCACTACCCCTCTGGCAGTCAAGAGTGTAGGTCTATACTCCGAGCTAAGGTGCTCTACTACCGCCTGGTAGCTCTGTCCTTTGAGACCTATTGCTGCTCTACAGCAAATCAGCATCTCACTCATCGGGGGGATCACAATGGGTATCGGGTCTGTCACCAGTACATTACCAATTTCACCACCTGTTAGCTTTACCTGTTGCTGGTACATAAGGGCTCGGATCTCTTTCTGGAGCACCCTCCTCTGCCCTAGTTTGGAGGTGTCAGCCATCTGTTGGAGAAAGAACAACACTTCTCCCAAACAGTTACCAACAATATTTGTGCCAAGTACCATATACAAGTCTGTATCATCAGGATTAGTCTCTACTACAATTAGTCCCTGGTCCTTCAGTTTCACTCTTCCCACCTTTACTGCCACATCCTTAACCCCGACTAGGTTAAGGGGAAGGCCATTGGAGGCATACACGGAAAGATTTGGAGCTGCAGGTGAAGTTCGTCTATGGACCAGAACCTTTTGTAGAGGACATCAGGCATGATGGTTACCTGAGATCCTGTGTCCAGCGGGGCAGGTGTCGCGATGCCGTCCAGCACAATGGACAGGAAAGGTCTTCCTTCCACGAACCGGCGGTACCAGTTTGATGGGCCTGGGGGGTCTACTCCTGGGTGTCGGCCCTTGGCCCCAGGGATTGCTCGTTTAACCCCTTAAGCCCCGAGGGTGGTTTGCACGTTAATGACCAGGCCAATTTTTACAATTCTGACCACTGTCATTTTATGAGGTAATTACTCTGGAACGCTTCAATGGATCCCCCTGATTCTGAGATTGTTTTTTCGTGACATATTGTACTTCATGATTGTGGTAAAATTTCTTTGATATCACTTGCGTTTATTTGTGAAAAAAACAGAAATTTGGCGAAAATTTTGCAATTTTCAAAATTTGAATTTTTATGCCCTTAAATTAGAGAGATATGTCACACAAAAGAGTTAATAAATAACATTTCCCACATGTCTACTTTACATCAGCACAATTTTGGAACCAAAATTTTTTTTTGTTAGGGAGCTATAAGGGTTAAAATTTGACCAGTGATTTCTCATTTTTCCAACAAAATTTACAAAACCATTTTTTTAGGGACCACATCACATTTGAAGTCACTTTTAGAGGTTTTTATGACAGAAAATACCCAAAAGTGACACCATTCTAAAAACTGCACCCCTCAAGGTGCTCAAAACCACATTCAAGAACTTTATTTACCCTTCAGGTGCTTCACAGGAATTTTTTGAATGTGGAAGAAAAAAATAAACATTTAACTTTTTTCACAAAAATGTTACTTTAGACCCAATTTTTTTTATTTTCACAGGGGTAACAAGAAAAAATAGACCCCAAAATTTGTTGTGCAATTTCCCCTGGGCACGCAGATACCCAATATGTGGGGAAAAACACTGTTTGGGCGCACGGCAGGGCTCGGAAGGGAAGGAGCGCCATTTGACTTTTTGATTGTAAAATTTGCTTGAATAATTAGCGGACACCATGTTGCGTTTGGAGAGCCCCTGTGTGCCCAAAAATTGGAGCTCCCCCACAAGTGACCCCATTTTGGAAACTAGACCCCCAAAGGCACCTATCTAGATGCATAGTGAGCACTTGGAACCCCCAGGTGCTTCACAAATTGATTCGTAAAAATGAAAAAGTGTTTTTTTTTTCACTTTTTCATTTTTACGAATCAATTTGTGAAGCACCTAGGGGTTCCAAGTGCTCACTATGCATCTAGATAGGTGCCT
This sequence comes from Phyllobates terribilis, assembly GCF_046119375.1. Lineage (NCBI taxonomy): Eukaryota > Metazoa > Chordata > Amphibia > Anura > Dendrobatidae > Phyllobates > Phyllobates terribilis. The sequence goes on along the minus strand of NW_027362764.1, from coordinate 746,349,248 downwards.
TGGGGGGTCTAGTTTCCAAAATGGGGTCACTTGTGGGGGAGCTTCAATGTTTGGGCACACAGAGACTCTCCAAATGCAACATGGCGTCCGCTAACAATTTGAGCCGATTTTCCATGCAATTTGTTAGCGGACACCATGTCGCGTTTGGAGAGCCCGTGATGTGCCTAAACAGTGGAGCTCCCCCACAAGTGACTCCATTTTGGAAACTATACCCCTCAAGGATTTTATTAAGGTGTATAGTGAACATTTTGAACCCAGAGGTACGACACAGAATTTGTTTACATTAGGTCATCATATTTAATAAGTTGTCATTAGTCTTGAGCGCAAGTGCTCGCTACTTGAGTTTGCATCGGGTACTCAGGTATGCACCATGCACAGCGTGTGCTCGAGTGACATGCTCGAGTCCCTGCTCCGCATGTTTCACGGTTATTAGACACCCAAAAAAAAACATGCGGGGATCGCTTGTGCATGGCAGGCAATCCCTGTAAAGTTTTTTTGGCCGCGAAGCCTATGGGGCAGAGACTCGAGCATGTCACTCAAATACCCACGATACTCAATGCATACCAGAGCACCCGATGCAAACTCAAGTAGCGAGCACTTGCGCTCAACACTAGTCGCCATATCGTCATCTTTCTTTCTTACTTTTGAAAAAAATCCCAACCCCATCACAACCCTAACCCCAACCCTAACCCCAACCCCAGCCCTAATCCTAGCACAACCCTAACCCTAGCACAACCCTAACCCTAGCACAACCCTAACCCTAGCGCAACCCTAATCCTAGCACAACCCTAACCCCAAACCCAGCCCTAACCCTAGCCCAATCCTAACCCAAGAGTTTATTTTTGACGCCGTTCCTCGTGCGTATAAGTGATTAGACGACTTTATTCTTCGGGTCGGTGTGATTACAGTAATACCAGAATCATATGGGGTTTTTATGACTGACAGCTGTCACACACTAAAAGACGCATTTTTTGTAAAATCTAGTTTTTGCATCGCCATATTTTGAGAGCTATAATTTTTCCAGATTTTGTCAGATAGTCATGTGACGGCTCGTTTTTTGCGGGATGAGTTGACGTTGTTATTGGTGCCATTTTCAGGCACGTGACATTTTTTGATCGCTTTCTATTCCGATTTTTGGGAGGCAGGAATTGTTTTTTTTTTTTTTTTTTTATTCTGTTCCGCGTGTGGTAAAATTGATAAGGTAGCTTTATTCTTCGGGTCAGTACGTTTACAGCGGTACCACATTTATATAGTTTTTCTATGTTTTGCACTTTTACATAATGGCGGGAAATCTCGGGAATGGCGGGAAACCTTCACCACAGTGAGTATTACAGTCTTTTTAAGGCGCACAGTACCCGGTGGCAGCGGACACGCAATCCTGTTTGTGACGCCAAAACATGACGCGCCCCCTGGGCCGTCGGAGTACTTGGCAGCTGGGCCTCTGCGTATGCCGGTGGGGGATATCACGGTGGCTGGCCCGGTCCGTGACCCAGGGAGGTCAGTAAAAAGGGGAATTTATAGGGGATTTGGAAAGTTCGTGACGCCACCTGTGGAATGCGGCAAAAGGGGTGCCGCCGATGCGGAACAGTACTCTGAAGCGGGTGTTACGGCAGCAGGGATGGTGTGGCTCTCCACAGGTAGAGCTAGCTCCAGGGCAGCGTGGGGTGTAATGGAGGATGCTGGGGAGAGACGGCAGGATGGTCCCGGAGGAAAGACGGACACTCACACGGGGTAAGCTTCAGTACCTTTACTGGTGATGGTGCAGGCACATTCCAGGGTACTCCAGGCGAAGGGTTCACTTTTGGACTCTCCCCAGTGAGCGGGTATAGGGCCTCCTGATCCGTGGCTTTTCTCGCTAAGCTTCTGGCCTGTCTGGAACTAGGCCTAGCTTGGTTACTGTCTCTCTCTCCCTTGCGCTTGCTGACCTGGTGGTAGGGCCTTCTCTTTGGAGATCACTCTCCCTGGACGCTGAGGCCTCCGTGACTCCTAGCCCAGGTACTGTAGTCAGCATTTGGCAAACCTGGGACCTGTAGTCCTCCAAGGGTTCCGGTAGTCCCTACTGGGTGTAAAGGGTCCCTGTAGGCGCGGACCCGGTGTCCGGTATATATCTCGGGGTGAGCCTGGTATGCTCCTCTGCCCCCCTTGCTACTTCTTTCTTCTCCTCTCGCCTTCGGCCCACTCAAGGCCCTCACTAGGCCTTCACACGTGCTGTAGGCCTTGGCTCGCCTAAGCACAGCAGCCAGCGTGCTGCCTCTTCGCTGCTCTCTGAGCATCAGCACGCTCTCAGCTCACTCTGAGCTCTGTCCCTATCTGTGTCTGAGCAGAAACAGAACTGCCTAACTCCACCCTCCCTATATATATCCCTATCAGGGCTCCCTCTGCTGGTCTGAGGTGGTAGGGTGGAGGTGTGTGAATGTGTGAGGGCCTCTTGTGGAGAAGTCCATCCATGCACCCTTCTGGGTTCTGTGGCACCAATGCACAGCAGGGCGCGACAGTTGGAGTTTGGGAAACACTTATCTATCTCCTCCTTCTATGGCTATGAAGCAGAGCTGTCAATCAAAGAGGAGGGGGTGGAGATAAAGGGACAAGAAGCAAGTTGGAAGGTGAATTTAAATGACTGGCTCTGCCATGAAGCACCGAGCAGCACTTGAACAGTCATTTTGTACTGACATAGTCCCTTTGATAGCTGCTCATCGCATTATGAATTCAGTGCATGTTCTCAGTGGCGTGCACCTCACACGAAATATTACTACAATTTCTGGTGTAAGAAATGGAAAAATATTTGCTATATTAAATTTTCGGGCGTGGCCAGGCCCCGTCCTAGATCCTCCCCAGCTCCACCTATTTTGGCAGAGCTGCTTCAAACAGGCATGTAAACGACAAAAGTCGCCACATTTTTGCTTAATATCAGTTTTCTGATGTAAAGGCTTTGATGATTCGGCCCCTAAGTGTTTAAGGAGTTTTGAGTTTTTGAGGAGGATTGGAAATGTTACTCACATTTTCTGCTCCAAAAACTCCTAAAAAAACTCAGTGCGCACGTAGCCTGATTATTTACATTCGTTAAACATAACAGATTACATCCTATAAAGGCATCTTCACATGTTTCTTTAAGGCTGATTTGGAGCAGATCTACTCCGAAAGCCACCTGAAAAAAAGCCCAGTAAATGTTCCAAGGAATGAACCTATGCATTTCTATCTAAAAACTATATGTTCATAGATGCATAGTTATATAAGTTGAAAGAAGACTCAGGTCCAGTTCACCCTTTCTCCCTCAGTTACACATTCTCTATCGCTAGATTATAACCCACAATGACATTTTTGTAGTAATAAAAGCGTCCAACCCTTTTATAAACATTGTTATAGTGTTGGCCATTACTACCTCTTGTGGTCGGAATTCCACAGTCTGACTGCTCTAACTGTAAAGAATCCTTTCCTGTTTAGGTGCCGGAATCACCTTTCTTCCACCTGTAATGAGTGCCCCCTGGTCCTTAGTATGGTCTTTGGAAGGAATAAGTCATGTGCCAGTCCTTTGTATTGACCACACATGTATTTATACATATAATTTTTTTCTAAGCTAAACAAGTTCAACTTTTCATATGCTCAGTCTTTTGAGCATCTTTTAACCACTTCAGGTTTCCAAAAGTATCAAGCGTTTTAAAAAAAAAAAAAATGAGCTGGCCATTCTTCAGTCGTTTTCCGCTTGGAAGCCTATCCCTGCTTTACAATAGAAGTCAATGGTAAGGCAAAAAAAAAAAAACCTTAGAAAACGCCAATGCAAAACCTTTACAAACCACTTCAGGAAATGTTAGAAAAAATCGTGCATGAAGACACTTCAGGGAAAAAAAAAACACAGCAAAAGCGCCATCATTTCCTGAAAACCTTGTCTGGAAAAAAGGTACAGTGCACATGAACATTTCTAACAAATGTGTAACACTTCGGTCTTTAGCGTTCACAATGTCTTGGGGTTAAATGGGGAAAGTTGGAGGGAGAGGAATCAGCTCGTCCTGAGAGCTGGGATCAGGAGTTCACACAGGAGAAGGAGTCGACTCGTTTTATGGCATTTTAATTTTTCACACTGGTCTAATCCAATAGAAATATCTGGCATTGTTACAATGACATGCTCCGTGGGACAGTTTGGGAAAGAAAAATGCACATAAGCTTGGCACTGGTGTGTCCACTTCTGCTGGATGTAGGAACAGAACATTGCAGGGAAAACTTTGTATCCATGTAATTCCATTGTATCCCATTATTCACCTATTTTAGGATCTCTTCTTGCTTGAATGAAAATATTATTTATCACTCCGAGTCAGAAAACACTTCGGCTCGAAATGAACATTGTCTTGGAGATTTATTTGCACCTTTGTCATCTCCACAAGTACCAATTTCCATTCACTGACAGCAATCAAAGATTTGGGGAAACTTAACTTTAAATTCTTAAAGTTTTTCCAGGACTTTGGCAGAGAGTAGAGATTATTATAAAATAAAGAGATAAACATTAATCACCATTTGAAAACCTGGATGTGTCAGCACTGGTTGTGTCCTCTGGGACAGAAAGTGATGGCATCCTGTTCATCAGTCATCTGACCATTGACTAATGAAAAACTTGTGCTGCCACCAAAGGATGAAGTAACCACAAACCACCAAGAAACAATTAAAGATAAAAATAACAAGTTTATTAGAAAAATTGTTTTTAAAAGATACATATATATACACTGCTCAAAAAAATAAAGGGAACACTTAAACAACAAAATATAACGCCAAGTAAATGAAACTTCTGTGAGATCAAACTGTCCACTTAGGAAGCAACACTGATTGACAATCAATTTCACATGCTGTTGGGCAAATGGAATAGACAATAGATGGAAATTGTTGTCAATTATCAAGATACCCTCAATAAAGGAGTGGTTCTGCAGGTGGGGACCACAGACCACATCTCAGTACCAATGCTTTCTGGCTGATGTTTTGGTCACTTTTGAATGTTGGTTTTGCTTTCTCACTCGTGGTAGCATAAGACGGACTCTACAACCCACAGAAGTTGCTCAGGTAGTGCAGCTCATCCAGGATGGCACATCAATGTGAGCTGTGGCAAGAAGGTTTGCTGTGTCTGTCAGCATAGTGTCCAGAGGCTGGAGGCACTACCAGGAGACAGGCCAGTACACCAGGAGACATAGGAGGGCAGCAAACCAGCAGCAGGACCGCTACTTCCGTCTTTGTGCAAGGTGGAAGAGGAGGAGCACTGCCAGAGCCCTGCAAAATGACCTCCAGCAGGCCACAAATGTGCATGTGTCTGCACAAGCGGTTAGAAACCGACTCCATGAGGGTGGTATGAGGGCCCGACGTCCACAGATGGGGGTTGTGCTCACAGCCCAACACCATGCAGGACGCTTTGCATTTGCCACAGAACACCAGGATTAGCAAAGTCGCCACTGGTGCCCTGTGCTCTTCACAGATGAAAGCAGGTTCACACTGAGCACATGTGACAGACGTGCCAGAGTCTGGAGACGCTGTGGAGAACGATCTGCTGCCTGCAACATCCTTCAGCATGACCGGTTTGGCAGTGGGTCAGTAATGGTGTGGGGTGGTATTTCTTTGGAGGGCCGCACAACCCTCCATGTGCTCGCCAGAGGTAGCCTGACTGCCATTAGGTACCGAGATGAGATCCTCAGACCCCTTGTGAGACCATATGCTGGTGCGGTTGGCCCTGGATTCCTCCTAATGCAGGACAATGCCAGACCTCATGTGTCTGGAGTGTGTCAGCAGTTCCTGCAAGATGAAGGCATTGAAGCTATGGACTGGCCCGCCTGTTCCCCAGACCTGAATCCGATTGAGCACATCTGGGATATCATGTCTCGCTCCATCCACCAGCGTCACGTTGAACCACAGACTGTCCAGGAGTTGGCGGATGCTTTAGTCCAGGTCTGGGAGGAGATCCCACAGGAGACCATCCGCAACCTCATCAGGAGCATGCCCAGGCGTTGTAGGGAGGTCATACAGGCACGTGGAGGCCACACACAATACTGAGACTCATTTTGACTTGTTTTAAGGACATTACATCAAAGTTGGATCAGCCTGTAGTGTGTTTTTCCACTTTAATTTTATGGATGACTCCAAATCCAGGCCTCCATTGGTTAATAAATTTGATTTCCATTGATGATTTATGTGTGATTTTGTACAGAACAAAGTATTCAATGAGAATATTTCATTCATTCAGATCTAGGATGTGTTGAGTGTTCCCTTTATTTTTTTGAGCAGTGTATACAAACCATGTGTAATGGCAAGGTCTAATAAGGAGGAAACATGAAAAACATGAAAGATAGGTAAGGTCTAGTTTGGGGTTTGAGAGCAACAAATGGGAGCCAAAAAATATAAGCCAAGATTAACAGCAGTACATATTAACATTACAGAATGATCAATATGTTGGTAGGGACCCCCCAACATCCAAATACATAGAAAATAGTATGTCTAATGTTCAAAATAGAAATGGATGGTGCTTACCCATAATGAAAGACCAAAAGCGCCGACCTTGCTACCCCGACGCACGTTTCACATGAATGCTTTTTCAAGGGAATGTCATTCCTATTTTGAACATTAGACACAGGAGAACTCCACCGCTCTATCTTTTTTCCATTAAATAGAGGGAGAACACTGTAGAATATTGTGGATATGTTCTCAATCTGGATGCATGATGTTATTTAAGTCAAGTTTTGTGAAAAAGCTTCCATCACTTTTCATGTGACTTGTTGTACCATCCAGGTAATGACTGAATTATTTGATACTTTAAAGGAGCCACATGGATTACAGATTCTGGAACTTGTTTCTGTTACTCTGGTTTCCATATTTTTCAGTCTTTTTTATATGTCTGTGTTTGTGCCATCTGAAGCAACTGGCTCTGCACTGATGCAGTGCATCGCATGTAGTCAGTCAAAGTGCCAGTGCGTGCTCACAGTGCTGGTATTGGTGTCTGTAGCTGTTTTCCCGGGTGCTGCACTTTTAGTAAGACGGCTGGACAGCTTTTGTAAGGGGTGCAGGGTGGTAGTAGTGTCGAGGAATTGCTGTGGTATTATATTCTCACCCTGACCGCCCACAAATACAAGATAATGTCCGTGTTGTATTGTGCTTTGCATGTTGTGTAAAACACTTACAGTTTTCGGTTGCTCCTCCATCTTCTTTAGGAATCCAGCCGTTGGAGGCAAGCAATCATTGTCACACACAGTCTCTCTTTTATCACATAACTTTACTAAACTCCTTTTGCTGCTCAATTCTGGTCACAGATACCGTTCCTTTGCACATCACAATTACATCTGTCATCCTCTCTTCTGTACCTTTTGGTCCTATCTTCAGGGTTAGTTTCTCCGGTACCGCAGCTTTCCAGAGCACTGTCCTACTCTCCTCAGGTATGTCTCTGTCCGCTCTCCCCTCTTTGGGAGTTGTGAAGACTGGCTCCATCAGTCCTTCTACAGGCCTTGGACTTTTAGGGAATTTTCCTCAGAGTTAACCGCTTCAACATTCCCCAAGCTGCCTAACTCTTTCTATCATGGACCGTCGGTATCCTTATTGACTTTCAGCCCCAAGGGCCCTGAGCTTCTCCTCAGTCTTCCTCCAGCACATACCCTAACATTACCAACAGCAACAACAGCTCTGACTGAACTGATTCCTGACAGGAATAACCGTTGCTCTCCTCTGGCCCAAACTCCTCCCCCTTTTTCAACAGGACCAATCATCAGCTGTCTCCGTTGGTTGCTGGGCAAACTATTCCGTTATTACTACCCCGGCTCCTTCTACACTGGAGCTATTACTAAATATATTAACTATTTCTATCCTAAACTATTGTGCCCACCACTGCACTGTACCCAATTCCTAATCTAATATACCATCCACTCCTAACATATACTGTCACTGTAACTAACATTAGACAATAGACATTTACATATTCATATATAAACACAGAGTAGAACAATACATTCACAAAAGGGAAAGAGGCACATGACCGTCCAGGTCACCCTCTTACATTCCTCCCTTCTAAAATATGGTCGTCCTCGACCATATGGTATGCTCATTAGCATATAATACTACATTTAAAGTATTTATTAAATATTCTCACACATATAATTATAACACTCTTTCTTACAGTCCTTCTCCTCTTCAACCTGGCACGCACAACAGGTTGTCAATTTTTCACATGGGTCCACATGACCCCAGTCCCACAGCTCCAGGGACCCCGCAACAGAGTGTCTAAGTTCCTTTTTAAACATGGGTCTGACTGACCCTGGCCCCCTTGCTCCTGGGACCCATAATAACATCCATAACAGGCCTGTTGGCCAACACATCTTGTTCCAAGTTCGCCGAACACAGGAAGTCTTTCCATGAACACAATGGCCCACTGGCCAGCTTGCATCAGCTCCGACAGTCCTGGAGCAGTGACTTGGCATGATCCTCAGGCCATCCTGACAGTTTCCCCCTGACGGTCCAGGTCACCCTCTTACACAGCATTGTAACGCTATTAAACTGCAGAATGACCCCATATCTGCAGACTTATATTGATATTGACCCTTTCAGCTCAGAACTGCTCAATTCCAATTTTGCTGCTCTCTTTTAGGCTTGGGTCACACCAGCATTTTTTCTCTCATCTGGGAGAATTGGGCCGATTATGCTAATAACGTTCTGATCAAAGTTTGATCCGATTGTTTCAGATGAGGAGCAAATGTGGAAAAAACTTTTCTCTATCTTCTCCATTCTGTCAGTCCCTGAAAATCAGACTGCACTCAGATATCATCTGAGTGCAGCTCAATTTTTTTTAAACTGACTCATTGCTTTGCATGGCTGAGTGCGATCCGAATATAGGATCCAAATCAGGCATACTGCGATTTTTTTTCTTCAGATTGTCTCGGTCTGAGAAGAAAGTCGGCCATGTGCGTGGTCCCATAGAATAACATTGGTCCAACTGCAATCTGATGTTTTGTCGGATCACACTTGTTTAGAAAATATGGTCTTCTGCGTGAGCTCTTATATGTATATACTGAGCTTCATACTCTTTAAGATGCATTGTATCTGTCTGTGCACCACGCTTTATTGAGCTCTTTCTCTGTGTCTGGGGCCATAACCTGCTGCAGATTTCAGCAGACTCGTTAGCTCTGAGGCATTATGTGAGAACAAATTGTTTTTCTTGGGACACATAGCAACCATTATCTGTATCATTACAACATGGAGGATTACAGGAGACACTCACATACATAACAGAGAGGTCATACAATACAATCTATAGGAACTGCACACATTAAACAGGACCTGTCGACAGGTCAAAAATGTCCTGTTTTTGCTCTTATTTTATTTCCACTGTCAACCTGAGTATCACATTTTTTTGCTTTTTTAAATCCATTGCACAGTTCCATAGATATGAGGCTTTTTATTTGGTGGCAATTTTTATAGTTCTCTATGAGGGGGCATGGTCAGGGATCCTCTGGGGCGTGTCTTTAGACTACTCTGTGAGCACCATCCCCTGGATAAAGACCATAAAAATTAGCACTAAATAAAAAGACCTCATATCTATGGAATTGTATGGAGGATTCATAAAAAGCAAAAACTGGAATACTGAGGGGAACAACGAGTAGCTGTTGCTATTAGTCCAACTCTACAGAGCGGGCTCTGCTCCTGAATCTGCTCCATCCACGCACATTGACATGAGACATACAGTACATGTGACGCGCCCCCTGGGCCATATTCTTTAGGGGGAATATCCGGAGCCGGATCAGATGGGGGTTGTAGTCTTCCGAGTGGCTGTGACCCGGTCCGTGCCCAGGGTGTCAAACTCAGTTGTATGTGGCAGTCCTACAGATGTTATCAAGTTCTTAATGTCGACTACGCCACCCGTTGTGTTGCGGTCACTGTGGCCGCCGCTGCAGCAGGGTCCGCTGAGGCTGGTGGTGTTGGTGCAGCTTGATAGGATAACCCCCAACGGGAGGGGTATAGCCTCAGGGGGATCAGGTGCAGAGGATGGGAGTTGTGGTGATGCAGTGTAGACGGCAATCAGAGACAGAGTCGGGTTATGCAGTTTAGGATGTTTACTCACTGCTGATGTTCTGGTCACTCCAGCTTCGAGTGACCTCCCGAGCCGTGCAGCGTCCACCAGGTTCTGGATCCAGCCAACCCCCAAATAAGTCCGGAGCGTGACCCTGAGCTCTCCTTCTGTCCTTTCTCTGGCCGTCCCCACTATTGATCCACCCAGGTCCAGCTCCCTCGGGCCTTCTGTTGGGAGACCCTTGGCCTCGGGTTCCCTGACCCTCCACGTGGTATGCCTTCGTGGTGGATGTGGTGGGTGACCGTGGCAAACGCTGCCCACGGTCTCCGGTCTCTGGCTGGGGTGTGTTTTTGCCCCCACCAGCTTGGGTTCCGGTACCCTGTGCCGACTCTTCACCCGGGGATTTAATTTGGGGTCTTAGAGTCCTTTCTTCTGTTTCCCCCTCTGGGTCTCTCTTTCTCCTCTCTCACTCTGGGTCTCTCTTCTCCTCCGCTCGCTGACTTTCTCTCTGCAACTGACCCTGTTCTTAGTTGGTGCCCACCTTATATACACCCTCTATGTGTGAGCTCAGGTGACCAGCACCCAATGAGCTCCTATCTTTACCCAGGCTGCTCCCCCTATCTGCCCCTACACTACTTGGGATGTACCACCCCCCTCCCACTCCAGCCAGGAACAGACTCGGTCGTACCTGCACATTTCTAAGTGGGAGTACCGTCGGTCTGCTCCTCGGAAATGGGATGTGTGTAGTGCATGCAGCCTACCGAGCTCAGTTCCACACTCCTTCCTTACCCGGGAGTGGAATATCACACCTCTGGGTTGAGGTGCAATACCCCTGTAGCAGCCGAATCCTCAGGGTGCTACACATGTACATCACATACTGGGAAAGGTTTAAAAAGCAGCCAATTACTAGCCATAATTGTGACAATATTCTGTGTCAATTATTCCTTTATAAACAGCAAATTGAATACTTGTTAACTCTTCATAAGTTTTCACCAAAGGATAAAAGTTTGAGCCCCATCCATGTAACTTTGTGCCACCTTATTCTGTCACTGAATGCTGTCACTGCATGCTGGGGATCAGTAGATTTCATAATGCAAACTGCATACATTAATAAATAGATCTCTTAGACCTGATGTGGCTGGTATACTTACTTTGAAAACCACATCAAAATAGGTGTGTAATCCTGATATTTATATGAGTATTTTATGAGATCAGGTATAGAATGATAGCGCTCATGAATCTAAGTGTATTCTGTCCCTTCCTACTCAGCCTGACTGACAGTTGCATCTTGTGCTAATTTATCTCAGCAGCAGAGGAGGGACACTGAGGAGCTGTCAACTACTTAAGGTGGGTGGAGATTCAGCAGCAGAGAGGAGGGACACTGAGGAGCTGTCAACTACTTTAGGTGGGTGGAGATTCAGCAGCAGGGAGGAGGGACACTGAGGAGCTGTCAACTACTTTAGGTGGGTGGAGATTCAGCAGCAGGGAGGAGGGACACTGAGGAGCTGTCAACTACTTTAGGTGGGTGGAGATTCAGCAGCATGGAGGAGGGACACTGAGGAGCTGTCAATTACTTTAGGTGGGTGGAGATTCAGCAGCAGAGAGGAGGGACACTGAGGAGTTGTCAACTACTTTAGGTGGGTGTAGATTCAGCAGCAGGGAGGAGGGACATTGAGGAGTTGTCAATTACTTTAGGTGGGTGGAGATTCAGCAGCAGGGAGGAGGGACTCTGAGGAGCTGTCAGCTACTTTAGGTGTTTGGAGATTCAGCAGCAGGGGGGAGGGACTCTGAGGAGCTGTCAGCTACTTTAGGTGGTTGGAGATTCAGCAGCATGAAGGAGGGACACTGAGGAGCTGTCAACTACTTTAGTTGGGTGGATATTCAGGAACAGCATGGAGAAGGGACACCGAGGAGCTGTCAATCATTTTAAATGGGTGAAGATTTGGCTGCAGGTAGGACATTGAAAAACTGTCAGGCTAGATGGGGGGAGATTGAGCTGAAATTTTTATAAAGGATGATACAGCCATTCTGACATGGATTTGCAAAATAATTAGGTCTACTAGATCTATATAATAATATATGGGGTTTTTAATGTGAAAGATCTGCATGAACACATCCCCAGTCCATATTTTCTGCCAGTGCCACAAAGCAGAGGTCACTGCTGACAGTATACGGCATATACTGTATGTCCTAGACAACATGGAAGCAAAATAAATTCCTATATGATCCCCTTAACGGAGGGTGTTGAAAGTGAGGGAGTTTTCTGCTACTGTGGCAGACTACAGGACAATCAGAGGGAATTAGGGTGAATGCACAATTCCTGCAGCATTGTCATTGACTTTCCAGCAGAAAATCCGCAATGTGATACAGTAACAGCATTGGACGAATCTCACATAGAAGTTGCGGATATTTTCCACATTTGCATCAAAATTTTCAGCACTGCAACAAACCAATTATTTTTTTTGCAAAATTAATTGCGGACGTCCCCCTTGTAATGCTCCGGGTGAGGTCTGTGGCACTTCCGCTACAAATCCTGCATGTTACATTTGTGTCAATTTTGCAGTGAAATTCTTGATGATTTTGCAGGGACCTTGAGCAGAAGAGGAACCTTTATTCCTTCCTGAAAACTGATACATGTGTTATGTGACACATAGAATTGTTATGGCATTTGCTGCACTCGGCCCAATAGTTGTCATTTAATAACGTGGAGATTATGTGAGTCATGAGACAAGAGGCTTTCAGCCTGTGCAGTAGCAGATTGCCTTTCATCTTTATACTGTGGGGCTGTGTATTAGCCGCAGCAGATCTTCCACCAGTGCTGGAGATTGGGATTATGTCATCCAGGCTCCTCCGGGCTCTCCCACTTTCATTTACAGCTGCAGATTAGTCTCACATTCCTGCGCAATGCTATGCATGGGAACGTATGCGGAGAGCAGCGGCGCTGTGTGCATGAGAAGCAACCGTCCAGTGCCAGCGGGTGGTGATATTGGATTCGATTGTGGGACATGATGGTATGATGTTGGAAGAATCATTACTTTCTTGTTCTGCTGAAAAAAAAAAATATATATTTTATAATTATTGATCTCAGCGCCAGGGGTGGATTAAGAGTAGCAAGGGCCCCGGGCAGTTTAGAAGGCGCGGGCCCCCCCCCCAACCTGATTTATCACGTGACATGTCACATGATCCCCTGTGATAGATCATATGATAGTTCACAGGAAATTAATTTGGCACAATATTAATTGTGCTGCCTGATCTGAGAGCAGCACAATATTGGGGCAGATACCCTGATTCCAGCGATGTGTCACTTTTTCAGCTGCTTGTTGTCATTTTGAGAAAATCACCGTTTCATCTGCTGCAGATCTAGCAGCTCTCTGAATGCTGCGCTCTGTATAGCCCCACCCACACCACTGATTGGCAGCTTTCCGCCCATGCTCAGTGTACACAGAAATATACTGATCAGTGATGGGGGTGGGGTCCTACAGAACTTACTAGTCATCTAGTGATAATTACCTTCTGACAAATCAATGATTTTATCAAAACAACACTAAGCAGCCCAGTAAGTGACACATTACTGGAATCAGTGCCTCTAACCCTACATTATGCTGCTCTCAGATTAGGTGGCAAAAACCTGATGACAGATTCCCTTTAAAGGAGCTGTAAACACAAAAAAGTTTGTATAAAAAAAAATACAAGCCATTTGTGAAATTAACTTTTTTTCATTGTTAATTCACATTAGACTGTATCTTCAACACTTTTGTCAGCAGGTCTTATTACAGACTCTGAATAGGGCAGCTCTCTCCCTCTCCCTCAGCAGAAAGTCACAGCATGGTTAAAAAACGGGATCTTTTATGATTTTCTCATAATAAATAAAAAAGGACATGCAAGTCCTCCAAACTATTTTCCGTTTCTCTATAGGGGAGGTCCTATAAGGGTTCTTTAGTTGATCATATGTCAAAAAGTCAAAGCATTTACTATGAACTCGCCTAAAAAAATATACACTTGGAGAGTAATATCATCATCTGCATGTAAATATTCCTTGACTCTAAGGGCTCGCTCACACTGTCGTATAACAAGGCCGAATGCTATGTGATGTTTTATCGGAAAGGACTCGGCCCTATGTTATACTATGGGACAGTGCAGATCTGCGATTATCGGCATGAGAAAATAATCTCATTCGATATTCGGACCATGTGCACCCATACAAGTCTATGGGTGCACGTAAAACATTAGACTGCACTCAGATGTCATCCAAGTGCAGTCCGATGAACACTCACAGAGACTATGGAGAAGATGGAGAAAGTAAGTTCTCCATCTTCTCCATATCTGTGCTGCGAGAGAATCGGATCACACTCAGGTGAAGCTCTGACAGAGTTTGAGCCGAGTGTCATTAGCATAATTGGCCCTATTCTCTTGCATGAGAGAATATATGGCTTAGTGAGTGGACCCTAAAACTGAATAGTAGTGACGGACAGGCACCTCACAAGCGGGATCCATGTAGCTCTCAGATGTCATGTAGGTAGGGCTTCATTCCATGGGGTAGAGCTTAATTTCAAGGTATATAAAAAAATGGACTTCAAATAAAAATTAAATGAACACAAAAAGCACTAATTGAATTATTTTTTTCGTATTTATGTTTGCAGCCCCTTTAAAAACCCTTTGAGGACCAAGGCACATATATGTCCCATAGTTTTAAACTGGAAAAAAATTTGGTTGAATAAAATTTAAGGTCCTCGAAGGTTTAAGTAGGTCATAAATTCATATGAATACTTGCTCATACAATTGCACATGCCAAAAGATGAAGAAGAACAGAATCAAAAATATGACATTAAGTGGAGCACTTACAGGTATTCAAGGTGAAAGAGACCAGCAAAGGCATCGTCTCGAATGACAGTAAATGAGTTAGAATTCAGCAAGCTGAAAATGAAGACAGCAGGTTAGAAGCGAACCAGACTTTATGGCGCTCAGAATTAGTCAAGCAGAATTTATTGACTGCTCTTGCAAAGCACTGAGACTCCCGCTGTGTATAGATGGCACCGTGCGGCCTCCCGCTGTGTATAGATGGCGCCGTGCGGCCTCCCGCTGTGTATAGATGGCGCCGTGCGGCCTCCCGCTGTGTATAGATGGCGCCGCGCGGCCTCCCGCTGTGTATAGATGGCATCGTGCGGCCTCCCGCTGTGTATAGATGGCGCCGTGCGGCCTCCCGCTGTGTAAAGATGGCGCCGCGCGGCCTCCCGCTGTGTATAGATGGCGCCGTGCGGCCTCCCACTGTGTATAGATGGCGCCGTGTGGCCTCCCGCTGTGTATAGATGGCGCCGTGCGGCCTCCCGCTGTGTATAGATGGCTACGTGCGGCCTCCCGCTGTGTATAGATGGCTACGTGCAGCCTCCCGCTGTGTATAGATGGCACCGTATAGATGGCTACGTGCGGCCTCCTGCTGAGTATACGTGTATAGATGGCTACGTTCGGCCTTCTGCTGAGTATAGATGCCGCACAGCGCCCCCCCCAGAGACAGCAGGAGGCCGCACAGCGCCATCTATACTCAGCGGGAGGCCGCACGTAGCCATCTATACACAGCGGGAGACCGCACGGCGCCCCCCCAGAGACAGCAGGAGGCCGCACAGCACCATCTATACTCAGCGGGAGGCTGCACGTAGCCATCTATACACAGCGGGGAGCCGCACGGCACCATCTCTACACAGCAGGGGGCCGCACGGCGCCATCAATACAATGCGGGGGGCCGCACGGCGCCATCTATACACAGAGGGGGGCCGCACGTAGCCATCTATACACAGCGGGGGGCCGCAAGTAGCCATCTATTCAGCAAGGAGCCAAGATACAGCAGGAGGCTGCACGGCGCCAACTATACTCAGCAGGTGGCCGCACGCAGTCACGCACACACACAAACATATACAGACATATACATACACGCATAAACACATTTGAAACACAAAAATACATATAAACAGACATCACACAATCATATCTGCCCACACACACACAAACAGACATCACACAATGACATCTGCCCACACACACACAAACAGACATCACACAATGACATCTGCCCACACACACACAAACAGACATCACACAATGACATCTGCCTACACACACACACACAAACAGACATCACACAATGACATCTGCCCACACACACACACGCAGACATCACACAATGACATCTGCCTACACACACACACAAACAGACATCACACAATGACATCTGCCTACACACACACACACAAACAGACATCACACAATGACATCTGCCTACACACACACACACAAACAGACATCACACAATGACATCTGCCTACACACACACACAAACAGACATCACACAATGACATCTGCCTACACACACACACACAAACAGACATCACACAATGACATCTGCCCACACACACACACACGCAGACATCGCACAATGACATCTGCCCACACACACAAACACACACACACAAACAGAAATCACACAATGACATCTGCCCACACACACACACACACAGACATACAAACAGACATCACACAATGACATCTGCCCACACACACACACACAAACAGACATCACACAATGACATCTGCCCCCCCCACACACACACATACAGACATCACACAATGACATCTGCCCACACACACATACAAACAGACATCACACAATGACATCTGCCCACACACACACACAGACATCACGCAATGACATCTGCCCACACACACACACACACAAACAGACATCACACAATGACATCTGCCCACACACACATACAAACACACACACACACAAACAGACATCACACAATGACATCTACCCACACACACACACAAACAGACATCACACAATGACATCTGCCCACACACACAGACATCACACAGTGACATCTGCCCACACACATACACACACACACACATACACACACAGACATCACACAATGACATCTGCCCACACACACACACAAACAGACATCACACAATGACATCTGCCTACACACACACACACACACACACACATGCAAACATCACACAATGACATCTGCCCACACACACACACACACACACACAAACAGACATCACATAATGACATCTGCCCCCCACCACACACACACACACAAACAGACATCACACAATGACATCTGCCCACACACACACACATACAAACAGACATCACACAATGACATCTGCCCACACACACACACACACACACACACACAAACAGACATCACACAATGACATCTGCCCACACACGCACACAGACATCACACAATGACATCTGCCCCCCCACACACACATACAAACAGACATCACACAATGACATCTGCCCACACACACACACAGACATCACACAATGACATCTGCCCACACACACACACACACATACACACACACACACAATGACATCTGCCCACACACACACACAGACATACACACACAAACAGACATCACACAATGACATCTGCCCACATACACACACAAACGGACAGACATACACACACACACACATACACACACACATACACACACACACATACACATCACACAATGACATCTGCCCACACACACACACAGACATACACACACAAACAGACATCACACAATGACATCTGCCCACACACACATACACACACACATACATACACACACACACATACACACACACACACATACACACACACACACATACACACACACACATACATACACACACACACATACATACACACACACATACTTACACATACACATACATACACACAGACACACACACACACACAGACACACACACCTACATACATACATACATACATACATACACACACACACACACACACACACTCACCATCCCCCGGCTCGGCTCCAGTCCTCAGGCTCTTCGGTGCAGCACTGCAGGCCGGGTGCGCACCTCGTGACGTCACAGCTAGGAGACACGGCCGTGCACAGGGCCGTGTCTCCTAGCAGTGACGCGGCCGGGCCAGCACAGGGAAGTTAACTGCTGCAGTGCTGGCCCGGCGGATGAAGAAGTAGCGGCGGCCGCTGCTGGGGGAGCGGTCCGGCGCCCCCCCTCCCGCCACTGCTACCGGTATGTGCCGCGGCGGCCCGCACATATAATGAGGGCAATCCGGCATTAGACACCCCGCCCGGAGCCGCGGGCCCTCTGGAGGCTCGGGGCCCCGGGCGGTCGCCCGGATTGCCCTCATTATAATCCGCCTATGCTCAGCGCGCACCTTGTGTAAAGATCTTACCAGGAGTCATGGGTAATTCGTCATTTGACATTCATTGTTTTTGTCTTGTAGTTTTCCGCTGACCGTTTTTGCATCAAAATTCTTCAAAATGGTCAAAAAATGTTCTTTACTTCTGTCTTTAAAGGAGGTCTCCACTACTTTTTCATTGATGTCCTATCCATAGGATAGGGCATCAATGTATGATCGGTTGGGGTCCCGCACCCGCCACCCCCGCAGATCAGCTGTTATCGGTGCCGTTGGCGGCCAGCCGGAGGTCTTTACCTGCAGTGCTTGGCCGTCCATCTGTAGTGGCCACTGCGGAGTACTGCACATCCGCCTCCCATTGAATTGAATAGGAGGCGGATGTGCAGTAACAAGCACTGGCCACTACGCCGCAGGTAAGGACTTCCGGCCTGCAGCCACCAGGCACCGATAACAGCTGATCAGTGTGGGTGCCAGGTGCGGGACCACGGCCGATCATACATTAATGCCCCATCCTGTGTTTGTTTTGTGACTTTTTAGCACCAATAGTAGAAAACACTTTAAAATCATGTTTGTCTAAAAATGTGCCAAAGGCTATGTTCACACGTTGCATTTTTGCTACGTTTTTTTTTTGTTTTTTTTTCAGGCAAAACCTGCTCTCTTGACAGTAAAGAAGCTGCCTTCAAAAATAGGTTTTGCTGCGTTTTTTGTTTTTTTGCTGCGTATTTGCTGCATTTTTGCTGTGTTTTTTTGCTGCTTTTTTCAGGTACATTTGTCTCTTATGCATGCTAATAAAGTTTAGTGTCCACCTAAAAACATGATGCAACTTCCTGAGTTTTCTGAGTTTTTTGCTGTGTTTTTTGCTGCATTTTTGCACTTATTGCTTTCTGTGAGTGAAAAAACACTGCAAAAAATGCTGAGGGAATTGACACACCGCAGTTTTCCAAATCATTAAGGAAAAAAAACTATGTCTGTGCAGGAGATTTCTGAAATCTCATAGCTTTTGCTGGTACTGTAAAACGCAGCTTTAAATTTGCATAAAAAAGCAGCAAAAACGCAACGCCAGTCATCTGCAGTTAGATGAGCCAAAAAAATGTGACATTTGGTAAAAATTACATTTCATGAATCTTTCAAAAACATCTGGATAAGCAAAGGAGTTGAGGAAAAGTAAAAAAAAAAGTACAAGGCACAGAATTCACTTTATGAATTAGGAGGATCTTCTGAATGGCGCCTCCGTGTACCACACCAGAAATGCTACTCCAGTCAGGGACTGGAGCAGCATTTCTGCCATATGAAACGCCTACACTTTTGACATATTGGACCAGCGAGCTTTGCCATACCTTGTCCCAACTTTGCTCCTCCCCAGTTCCCGCCATTTTTGAGGAGTTGATTCAAACTGGCGTGAAAAGTCAAAAGTCTCAAAAATTTTGCGACTTTTCTGGCATAAAAGCTTTGAAGAAACGGCCCTTTTAGTTTCTATTCCTCCTTGTTTGGTACTCAGCTCTCACTGAAAAAGAGATATGTCGATCAAAAAGGAGCATGTCGTGAGTTTTGTCACAAAAAAACTGGTGTTATGTTTCCTTTAACTTAAAGGGGTTGTCCACTCATAGGACAACCCTTTCTTGAACTAAATGTTTGGCCTCGATAAAATAAAAAAACCTACACTCACCTCCCGTCCTGGCGCCGTTCCAGCACTGTCTGCACTCTCGGTTCCGGTGCTCTCTTGCGGTTATTGTGACATGTGGTGCCCAGCACCCAATCAGTGGTGGCATCACTGTCCCCGCCTTTGTACAGACTGAATGGGCAGCCAGGGCTGCGGCTGCTCTCTGACTTCCTCCTCATGTTCAATTCGACAGGAGGTGGGGACAGTGACGCCACCGCTGATTGGACGCCGGGCACCAAGTGTCATTCCATCACACCAGAGCCCCGAGACTGTAAGTTCTGACACCACTGGAATTGCGCCAGCACGAGAGGTGAGTAATATAGGTTTTTTATTTTATTGGGGCCAAATATTTAGTTCAAGAAGGGGTTGTCCTAGTAGTGGACAACCCCTTTAAAATGTGTTGCTTAGATCCTTGGTTGGCACCATTGACACTATATGGCTGTATTATACAGGCACACTACAGCATTACTATATGGGCAATGCCGTGGTAATTTGTGGGAGATTTATAACAGCATTTCTTCACAGACAGTTTATAGCACTATTACTTGGGCACGGTATGGCAGCATTATTTTTCTTTTATGGCCACTTTTATTTGAGTAATGGTGGAAGAAAGCCAGCTGCTTTCCCTACTTACTACAATCAAAGACAATTCAGCTTTGGGTTTTACAACCAGATTGTGAGACAGATTGGTTTCTATAGATACATTGACGTGAAAGATATGGAAAATTATCAAATCGGTGTCTGCACGGTTTAGCACAGTACCTAGAAGGCGCCACACTATTTTATGCTTCATAAATTACTCCATCTCATTGCAGTTTTTGTTTCGAAGAATCTTTGCAGTGAATTTTCATGGAGAACACTGTGTGTGGCTATAAATCTTTTTTACTTTCACTCCTGCGGTCTCTGGCTGAGTTAGAAAATGTGATCTGGAGAGAGATATTTCCATCTTAAGTGGTGGATTAGGACACTGCTGTGAGATTCTGCTCAGCTGTTCTGGATGTTGGGCATTGCTGGCGTAGGAGACCACAGATAGACTCTTTACAGTGACTCATGCCGTTGGGACCACCAACCGTACCCTGTAGAATACACAAAACTGATACTATAATAAACTTTCCCCTTTTAAAAATTGTTGTGTCTGTTAACTTAAAATTTGGTTTACACTTTCAAAATAAATCTGGCAGCAGGATTTCACTCCCCAAACTATTTATATGCTCATGTAGCTCTTTGAAAGACTAGTCCGTCAATACCTTTACATGACCAGTTGGTTTCTCTGTTACTGAGAAATCAGTATTTTAATTGATATGTAAATGAGTCAGAAGTTCTATGGTAGATCTGAAGCCTCTGTCACTCCAGCTCTATAACCCGCCCAGCGCCGCCTCCTCCTGCTTGACTGACAACCTCTTTGCTATGTGACTTCAGGCAAAGGATTCATCAGTCAAGCAGGAGGCGCGCTGGGCAGGGAATAGAGTTGGAGATTTGGAGGCTTCAGATCTACAGGATAATTTGCATATCAATTAAATACTGATTTCTTAGTAAGGGAGGAACAGTCAGGCCATGTAAAGGTATTGCTGGACTTGTCTTTGAAAGAGCTACATGTGCATATAAATAGTTTGGGGTGTGAAATCCTCCTGACAGATTCCTTTTAAAGTGTATGTATATATGTCAATAAAATAAGACCAATTTTTCAGGAACTAAATTATTTGCTTTGTTGTACAGACTGGGACAGATGAGTAGAGTCATCTCATGATTACAATGTGGATTGTAATTTAGTGTATATCCATTTAAAAATCATGAAATACTCCTGTTTTCACACTATTTACAAGAACAGAGACACAATAGACTGACAGTTCTTTTTTTTCTGCAGCTCACTCGTCATCAGCTTTGCTCTATGTACTGGCACAGGTTTAGCAGAGCCATCTCATGATTAGAAAGTTGGCAAGCTAATGAGAACTCTAAGGTACTAT
The DNA here is from genome assembly GCF_046119375.1 of Phyllobates terribilis. Lineage (NCBI taxonomy): Eukaryota > Metazoa > Chordata > Amphibia > Anura > Dendrobatidae > Phyllobates > Phyllobates terribilis. Next base: position 746,327,408 of record NW_027362764.1, on the reverse strand, counting down.
GTCACGTTTAGAAAAAGTAAAATATCAACACTATAGAGTAGTGTTCAAAATAATAACAGTGTGTTCAAAAACATGAGTTAAGCACAAAATCTTTATACTAGTTTTTATTTCCATGCATTGGGAACATTGCACATTGTTTTCTAATTCAAAACATGAAGAGAAATGCATATAATTTTCAACTTTACTTTACAGAAAATAACAGAAAATGAACAGTGGGCTGTTCTAAAACATAGCAGTGTCTGCATTTGTCTTTACAGACTCACAATATGTACTCTTCTTATTGAGGATTTAGCATTCCTGTGAATCACTAACCTAATATTTAGTTGTATACACACAGTTTTTTAGAACTGCTTCACATCTATGTTGCATAGAGTCAACCAACTTCTGGCACCTGTCAATTGTTATTCCAGCCCAGGATGCTTTGACTACATCCCACAATTTTTTGGCATTTGTTGGTTTTGCCTCAGAAATGGCATTTTTGATGTCACCCCACAAATGTTCTAGCAGATTAAGGTCCGGGGATTGGGCTGGCCACCTATAACCTCAATTCTGTTGGAGTTGAACATAGATTTTGCTCGTTTACTGGTGTGCTTAGGGTCGTTATCTTTTTGAAACACCCATTTCAAGGGCATATCCTCTTCAGCGTAAGTCAACATGATCTCCTCAAGCATTTTAATATATGCAAACTTGTCCATGAAACCTGGTATGCGGTAAATAGGTCCGACACCATAAAAAGAGAAACATGCCCATATCATGATGCTTGCACCACCATGCTTCTCTGTCTTCAGAGTGTACTGTGGCTTGAATGCAGAGTTTGGGGGTCATCTGACTTTTTGACCCTTGGACCTGTTGAGGGAAGGCAATAACCCTTCACGGTTGACCAAGTGAGTGTCAAATTATTATGTTGATTGCGCAATCCAACAGGGAACCAGAAGGAGACAGTGTGCTCTGTATGGCAGGATTCAGAGAATCTCTGATCCCGTTTATTTTGCTTAGCATTTTATATTGTTTTGAGTTTATTAATGTCCAATCATCTACTGCCGTACTACAGTACTACAGGCTTGAGCCAATGTTAGTGCAGTTATTACGGAAACACATATATGGTCATATTATCGTTAGTTCGAAGCACGCTGGAAATTTACAAGGTCAATCCTGGCCTAGACTAGTTAGATAACAGAAGCAGGTTGTCTGACAGAATGTTCTTGTGAGAAAAGGTTAGTGTGATAAAGTTCCATGGGAAGAGAAAGAAAGAAGTATGTTATGCAAGGAGTGATAATAACATGATTTTAAAGCAAGCAGACAAAATGGAGTTGCTCTAGCATGAGTATCAATATGTCCTTTACACTTGGATAGCATGAATATTAATATGTCCTTTACAGACCCAAAAATAACAGTTTTACTTCAATCAGTCCACAAAATGTTTCTCCATTTCTCTTTAGACCAGTTGATGTGTTCTTTGGCAAATTGTATCCTCTTCAGTACATTATCTTTTTTAACAGTGGGACATAGAGGGGACTTCTTGCTAAGAGATTAGCTTCACACAGGCGTCTTCTAACTGTCACAGTACTTACTCACATGTAACTTGAGACTGTCTTTGATCATCCTGGAGCTGATCATTGGCTGAGCCTTTGCCATTCTGGCTATTCTTTGATCCATTTGAATGGTAGTCTTCCGTTTTCTTCAACGTCTCTCTGGTTTTGCTTTCCATTTTGAAGCATTGGAGATCATTTTAGCTGAACAGCTTATCTGCACTTCTTTATAAGTTATACCTTCTCCAATCAACTTTTTAATCAAAGTACGCTGTTCTTCTGAACAATGTCACGAATGAACCATATTTCTCAGGCTTTCAAGGAGAAATGCATTTACAACATGTGCTGGCTTCACCCTTACATAAGGGCCACCTGATTCATACCTGTTTCTTCACAGAATGATTGACCTCACTAATTGAACTCCACACTGCTATTATTTTGAACACAGCCCCGTACAATTAATTATTCAAATACACAGACTCAAAAACCTGCAGATCATAAATGCGAAGTCAGTTGGTTTTCTTAGAATCTACGGCACCAACTGGTAAATTGTTTGACATGTGGTAATATAATTTATACCAAAAACAGTGATTAATCTGGTTAGTCATATTGGACTGCTATTATTTTGAACACTAGTGTACATTGAAGTGCAGCTCTATATGCTGCTACCCTATAAATCCCTATACTTTGAAGGATGGCAATGTAGCAGGGTTTCCAACTGCCAATAAATTCCAGGGCAGTTCTTAAAAATTGGGCATTTTATTCCAGTGTCTGTGAAATACTGTAAATTATTTTTTTTTTTTTTCGAGGTCCATTTGATAGTAATTATCATTTCACAAGTCATATTAAATGCTAGTAATAAGTTCATATTGAGCAATAGCCATGTAATACTTCAGTTTGACAACCATGAGCCTTTCTCCATCACCTTTGAGTGGCTGCAAAACCTTTCCTTTTCCTCTTCTAAGTTTATATTGCTTAAGCATTTTACTGCCAAGAGGATACATAATTTAGGTTTATGGTCAGTGCCTGGAATATGGATACAGTTGGGGAATATTCACTCATTTATTTTTTGCACGTAAATAAACTTTTATAATTTACTTCCACTAATCAAGGCTAACCTTGGGAAGGTCGGGATAATCTCTATATATTTCTTTGCAGAGACATCTTATCCTTTATTTTGAGGATGTGGCCTGAATTTGCAATAAACCAGAAGATGTTAAGTTTTTTGGATGAGGAAGTCTCGTTAAGTAATTATTCACAAGCTGCTCCACATTGTGAGTTTCTTGCCTGACCATATTCTTTGATGGTGAATATCATTGCAGTTACAGTAAGTGTTTGGGGGATCTGAGGATAATTACAGTAATGTCTCTTTTGTTGTGGTCGGTGCAACGTTTGCAAATGTCCTGGAGGATTGTTTAAATGTAATACAATATCCAGTTGACTTCTTTTCTTACTTGGTTTCTTTTTATGGGGACATTTTCAATACATTTCTTTGAAATTTTGATGTACAGCATAACATTTCCTTAATACAACTTTATTTGTGGCCAAATTAATAGCTACTTTACAAGAATATAACTATATTAAAATATGCCTAAATACACATATTTTATTACAACCCCTGTGTACAAAAATGTAACTACTATAATACTGCTCCTATGTACAAGAATATAACTACTATAATACTGTCCCCTATATACAAGAATATAACTACTATAATATTGACCCCTATGTACAAGAATATAACTACTATAATACTGCTCCCTATGTACAAGAATATAACTACTATAATACTGCCTCCTATGTACAAGAATATAACTACTATAATGCTGCTCCTATGTACAAGAATATAACTACTATAATACTGCCTCCTATGTACAAGAATATAACTACTATAATACTGCTCCCTATGTACAAGAATATAACTACTATAATACTGCCTCCTATGTACAAGAATATAACTACTATAATACTGCTCCTATGTACAAGAATATAACTACTATAATACTGCCACTATGTACAAGAATATAACTACTATAATACTGCTCCCTATGTACAAGAATATAACTACTATAATACTGCCTCCTATGTACAAGAATATAACTACTATAATACTGCTCCTATGTACAAGAATATAACTACTATAATACTGCCTCCTATGTACAAGAATATAACTACTATAATACTGCTCCTATGTACAAGAATATAACTACAATAATACTGCTCCTATGTACAAGAATATAACTACTATAATACTGCTCCTATGTACAAGAATATAACTACTACAATACTGCTCCTATGTACAATAATATAACTACTATAATACTGCCCCCCTATGTACAATAATATAACTACTATAATACTGCTCCCTATGTACAAGAATATAACTACTATAATACTGCCCTCTATGTACAAGAATATAACTACTATAATACTGCCCCCTATGTACAAGAATATAACTACTATAATACTGCTGCTATGTACAAGAATATAACTACTATAATACTGCCACTACAGTTATATGAAAAAGTTTGGGCACCCGTATTAATCTTAAGCTTAATGTTTTATAAAAATTGGTGTTTTTGCAACAGCTATTTCAGTTTGATATATGTAATAACTGTTGGACACAGTAATGTTTTGCCTTGAAATGAGGTTTATTGTACTAACAGAAAATGTGCAATCTGCATTCAAACAAAATTTGACAGGTGCATAAGTATGGGCACCCTTATCATTTTCTTGTTTTAAATACTCCTACCTACTTTTTGCTGACTTACTAAAGCACTTTTTTTGGTTTTGTAGCCTCATTGAGCTTTGAACTTCATAGCCAAGTGTATGCAATCATGAGAAAAGCTACTTAAAGTGGCCACTTGCAAGTTGTTCTCCTGTTTGAATCTCCTCTGAAGAGTGGCATCATGGGCTCCTCAAAACAACTGTCAAATGATCTGAAAACAAAGATTATTCAACATAGTTGTTCAGGGGAAGGATACAAAAAGCTGTCTCAGCGATTTAACCTGTCAGTTTCCACTGTGAGGAACATAGTAAGGAAATGGAAGAACACAGGGACAGTTCTTGTTAAGGCCAGAAGTGGCAGGCCAAGAAAAACATCAGAAAGGCAGAGAAGAAGAATGGTGAGATCAGTCAAGGACAATCCTCAGACCACCTCCAGAGAGCTGCAGCATCAGCTTGCTGCAGATGGTGTCACTGTGCATTGGTCAACTATACAACGCACTTTGCACAAGGAGAAGCTGTATGGAAGAGTGATGCAAAAGAAGCCGTTTCGGAAAGCACGCCACAAACAGAGTCGGCTGAGGTATGCAAAAGCACATTAGGAGAAACCAATTTCTTTTTGGAAGAAGGTCCTGTGGACTGATGAAACCAAGATTGAGTTGTTTGGTCATACAAAAAGGCGTTATGCATGGCGGCAAAAAAACACAGCATTCCAAGAAAAACACTTGCTACCACAGTAAAATTTGGTGGAGGTTCCATCATGCTTTGGGGCTGTGTGGCCAATGCCGGCACCGGGAATCTTGTTAAAGTTGAGAGACGCATGGATTCCACTCAGTATCAGCAGATTCTTGACAATAATGTTCAAGAATCAGTGACAAAGTTGAAGTTACGCAGGGGATGGATCTTTCAGCAAGACAATGATCCAAAACACCGCTCCAAATCTACTCAGGCATTCACGCAGATGAACAATTACAATGTTCTGGAATGGCCATCCCAGTCCCCAGACCTGAATATCATTGAACATCTGTGGGATCATTTGAAGAGGGCTGTCCATGCTCGGCGACCATCAAACTTTACTGAACTGGAATTGTTTTGTGAAGAGGAATGGTCAAAAATACCTTCATCCAGGATCCAGGAACTCATTAAAAGCTACAGGAAGCGACTAGAGGCTGTTATTTTTGCAAAAGGAGGATCTACTAAATATTAATGTCACTTTTCTGGTGAGGTGCCCATACTTATGCACCTGTCAAATTTTGTTTCAATGCAGATTGCACATTTTCTGTTAGTACAATAAACCTCATTTCAAGGCAGAAACATTACTGTGTCCAACAGTTATTACATATATCAAACTGAAATAGCTGTTGCAAAAACACCAATTTTTATAAAACATTAAACTTAAGATTAATAGGGGTGCCCAAACTTTTTCATATAACTGTATGTACAAGAATATAACTACTATAATACTACTCCTATGTACAAGAATATAACTACTATAATACTGCCCCTATGTACAAGAATATAACTACTATAATACTGCCACTATGTACAAGAATATAACTACTATAATACTGCTCCTATGTACAAGAATATAACTACAATAATACTGCTCCTATGTACAAGAATATAACTACTATAATACTGCCCTCTATGTACAAGAATATAACTACTATAATACTGCCCCCCATGTACAAGAATATAACTACTATAATACTGCTCCTGTGTATAAGAATATAACTACTATAATACTGCCCTCTATGTACAAGAATATAACTACTATAATACTGCCCCCTATGTACAAGAATATAACTACCATAATACTGCTCCTATGTACAAGAATATAACTACTATAATACTGCTCCCTATGTACCAGAATATAACTACTATAATACTGCCCCTATGTACAAGAATATAACTACTATAATACTGCCTCCTATGTACAAGAATATAACTACTATAATACTGCTCCCTATATACAAGAATATAACTACTATAATACTGCCCCTATGTACAAGAATATAACTACTATAATACTGCCCCTTATGTACAAGAATATAGCTACTATAATACTGCCCCTATGTACAAGAATATAACTACTATAATGCTGCTCCTATGTACAAGAATATAACTACTATAATACTGCCACTATGTACAAGAATATAACTACTATAATGCTGCTCCTATGTACAAGAATATAACTACTATAATGCTGCTCCTATGTACAAGAATAAAACTACTATAATACTCCCCCCTATGTACAAGAATATAGCTACTATAATACTGCCCCTATGTACAAGAATATAATTACTATAATACTGCTCCCTATGTACAAGAATATAACTACTACAATAATTAGTGATGAGCGAGCATGCTCGCTACTGCTCGGTGCTCGCCCGAGCATTTCCGGGTTGCTCGAGCGGGAACTTGTGTCCCCTCCCTGCATGTTTGGCGCTCTTTAGAGAGCCAATGAACATGCAGGGATTGCCTGCCATGCACTGTAATGCCGTAGCCATGTTGGTTGTGGGCATTACAGTGATTGGCTGGCCGCACAGCGTCATCAGGTCTATTTCAGACCTGGCGCCGCCATGCTCGTCACAGGCACTCCGGATCAGTGTAGGGAGAGCTGCTGCTGCGTTAGGGAGAGATTTGATAGTGTATTAGGTAGTGTAGTGAGAAAAACCGTACATTACACATATTCATCTTAACAAACAGTCCTTCTGAGGACTAATCCATCTGCAGGGATATCAGGAAGGCAGGGTATATAGGCAGGCAGTGTATATAGGCAGGCAGTGTATATAGCAGACTGCAGGGCAAATATCACAAGAGGCTCCATTCCAGTTCTGCATTCTGCTGCTGTTAGATATTTCTATAAAAAGGCCCAGGTCTCAGGGGCCAGGAATACTTTTCTTTGGATCTTAATCCTCATTATTTGCTTCAAAAGCAATCCAGAGAACACAGTTTTTCTGCGCCATTTGCTTGTGTAGGGAGAGATGCTGCTGCGTCAGGGACAGATTTGCTTGTGTATTAGGTGTTAAGTTCTGCTACCAAAGCTAAGGAAAGAGAGGAGATCTGTCCCTACTATAGGACTCAGCTGAATCCCTACGATGTAACAGGGAACCTGATCCTGCGATCAGACCTGCTAAAGTCCTAATCTAGTCTGTACGGAGACCTATAGATGTGGGGAGGGAATCCCTACAAGTACTAAGGACTGGGAGGAATATGGGACACCTCCTAACAGAAATAGTAGCAGACAGACGAACAAACAAAATAGATAGAACATAGAGGTCCGTAGACCAAGCAAACTAACAGAGTTAGATACAGAGCACAGGCTAGCTAGAAAGTAGATATACAATGAAGTCCAGCAAAGCCAGAAGGGCGGAGCAGGACTAAATAGGCCAACAAGGTCATGTGACCAGCAAAGGAAAAAAAAACTAACAGCAAGGTTCTAACAGTACCCCCCCTTCTAAGAGGATCCTCCGGATCCCCTAGGACCAGGCTTATCAGGAAATCTCCTGTGAAACGCTCTGATAAGTCTGGACGCGGAAACATCATCTGACCTCACCCAAGAGTTATCCTCGGGTCCGAAACCTTTCCAGGCCACAAGATACTGCAAACTACCTCTATACCGTCTAGAGTCAAGGATGCGAGAAATTTCATATTCCCCGTCCTCCACCACCGGAGGAACAGAGGCAGAGGCGTCACCATCCGACACAACAGCTTTTTTTAACAGAGAGACATGAAAGACCGGATTAATTCTCCAGGAGGTAGGAACCTCCAACCTAACAGCAGATTGGTTGACAACCTGAAGCACCTTAAAGGGCCCTACAAACTTGGGACCCAATTTCTTAGAAGGAATCCTCAACCGCAGATTCCTAGAGGACAACCAAACCATGTCACCAACAGCGAACAAAACCTCCTGTCGTTTCCTATCAAAGTAGTCTTTAGATTTTCTGTTGGCCTCCTGAAGATTACCACGCACATCCGTCCAAACTCTTTCCAAATCACCGGAAAAATTCTCCTCCTCAGGCACGGCAGATCCCAACTTGGAGAACGACCCAAACGACGGATGTCTCCCAGAACAACAAAAAAAAGGCGAACAACCAGCAGAAGAAGATGTATGATTGTTCAGAGCAAATTCGGCAAGTGGCAGAAACTCAGACCACCCCTCTTGATTGTCTGCCACAAAACAATGCAAGAACTGCTCAACATCCTGGTTTTTCCTTTCTGTCTGGCCATTAGATTCAGGATGATATCCGGACGAAAACGACAAATGAATTCCCAACCTGTCACAAAAGGCACGCCAAAAACGAGCCACGAACTGAGGACCCCTATCAGAAACAATGTCAGTAGGAACGCCATGAAGTCTGACAATTTCCTTGACAAAGGCCTTAGCGAGAGTTTTAGCGCAGGGCAGTTTGACGAAGGGAACCAAGTGACACATCTTGCTAAAACGGTCCACGACCACCCAGATGACAGTAAAACCCTCAGAGGGGGGAAGGTCAGTTATAAAGTCCATAGCCAAATGTGTCCAAGGAGCACTGGGGACCTCCAAAGGACAAAGCAACCCCGCAGCAGGAGTATGTGAGGACTTAGATCTAGCACATATAGTACATTGGCGCACCCACTTAATGACTTCCTTCTGCCATCCAGGCCACCAAAAACTGCGACCCACCAGTCTCTTGGTCTCAGAGATTCCGGGATGACCTGCCAACCGAGATTCGTGACACTCAACAAACAAATCTCTCCTAAAGGTCCCAGGCACAAACAACCTCCCATGAGGAGTGTTAGATGGGGCATTCTCCTGAGCTTTAAGAATCTCATCTTCCAAAACGGAGTCTAAAGCAGCTATCACAACACCTTCTTGTAAAATGTTTTCCTCTTTCTCAGCACCGACTATGGGAGAAAAACTGCGAGACAAGGCATCCGCCTTAACATTCTTAGTACCAGGGATGTAAGTAACGGAGAAATTAAACCGCGAGAAAAACAGTGCCCACCTAGCCTGACGGGCATTCAGGCGCTTGGCAGCATCAAGATATATCAGATTTTTATGATCCGTAAGAACCTGAACGGGAAATTCCGCACCTTCCAAGAAGTGGCTCCAGTGTTCAAATGCGAGTTTAATAGCCAATAATTCCCGATTACCAATATCGTAATTCAATTCAGTCTCCGAAAATTTTTTTGAAAAAAAGGCACAGGGATGTAATCCATCCCCGTTATCCTGAGACAATACTGCGCCAACCCCCACAGAGGAAGCATCAACCTCAACCAAAAACGGCCTAGTAACATCAGGCTGCATAAGGATGGGAGCAGAGGTGAACCTCTCCTTGAGATACACAAAAGCTTCAATGGCCTCGGAAGACCACTGAACCGCATCAGCACCTTTCCTGGTGAGATCAGTCAGAGGTTTGACAATACTAGAAAAATTTTTTATGAACTTTCTATAGTAATTGGCGAAACCCAAAAACCTCTGTATCGATTTCAAACCAATAGGCCTAGGCCATTCCTGCACAGCCTGAACCTTAACCGGATCCATCTCAAAACCTTTGCTGGAGATAATGTAGCCCAAAAAACTAATTCTCTGTACAGCGAACTCACATTTCTCCAGCTTAGCAAAAAGCGAATTGTCCATTAATAACTGTAATACCTCACGCACGCTCCGCCAATGAGACTCCAGATCTGGCGAATAAATCAAAATGTCATCCAAATACACAACCACATTTTTACCGATCAAAGGTCTAAGGATGTCATTAATCAGATTCTGAAAAAATGCAGGAGCATTAGTAAGACCAAAAGGCATAACCAGATTCTCAAAATGACCCACAGGAGTGTTAAAAGCAGTCTTCCATTCATCACCCTCCTTCATGCGCAACAGATTGTATGCCCCCTTAAGGTCAATTTTAGAGAACCACTTGGCCCCCAATAACTGGTTAAACAGATCAGGAATCAATGGCAGTGGGTAAGGATTGCGTACCGTAATTTTGTTAATCTCACGAAAATCCAGACAAGGACGTAAACCGCCGTCCTTTTTTTTTGCAAAAAAAAATCCAACCGCCACAGGAGACTTAGAGGGCCTAATGTGACCGGCGGCCAAGCTTGTCTGTATGTATTCCTCCAAAGCCTTCCTCTCAGGAATAGTAAGGTTAAATAAACGACTCTTAGGAAGAGTCGCTCCAGGGACAAATTCAATAGAACAATCATAGTCTCTATGGGGAGGCAAAACCTGCGATTCTTTCTCAGAAAAAACTCTCCAAAAATCCTGAATAGGAACAGGCAATTCTCCCCTATCCAAAGCTGCAATACGCCCGTTACAACACTTGTCATAACATTTATGGCTCCAGGATTTAATTTCACTGGTAGACCAATCCAGTACAGGATTGTGAAATTTTAACCAGGGCAAACCCAATATTACTGGAGAAGGCAAGTTATTCAACACTACCAAATCCAATTTCTCATGGTGAACACCATTAATAGTGAGAGGAAATTCACTGACCTTGAGAGTAATATTCTTCAAAGGGGAGCCATCCACAGAAACCACAGCAATGGGGGATGATAAAGGTTCAGGTTTTAAATTGAGTTTTTCCACGAATCCCCCATCAATTACATTCAGTGTAGACCCGCAATCAACAAACACCCGAAATTCCATCAATTTTTTCTGAGCAATCGTGGAAGCAGCTAAAAATACACCCTTGGAATTTAAACAGGCAATACGGGCGTGACTGACCATTTTTTTTTCTTTCTTCATACGAAGCTCACAGCCTTTATTCAAATGACCAGATTTTCCGCAATAGAAACACAAGCCTTCCGAAAAACGACGGTCTTTTTCTTGAGAGCGAGGTGCCACCGATCCAATCTCCATCGGTTCACCACTGTTAATACACACATTATCATAACCAGAAACTGACATAGCAGAGGATTTGCTCTCATTAACCCTAGCACGCAGTCTTCTATCCACCCGTATAGCTAATTGCATAGCCTGTTGCAAATCCTCAGGTGTAGGATAAGCAATTAGCAGGTCTTTAACCCTTTCACTGAGCCCAGCAAGAAATAGACTTTTCAGAGCAGAATCGTTCCACCCTGTTTGAGTGGACCAACGACGAAAATGTGTACAATATTTTTCCACATTACCCGATCCTTGTTTTAAACGTCTCAACTCAGTCTCAGCTGATGCGACACGGTCAGGATCATCATATAATAGTCCCAAAGCAGAAAAAAAACTATCCACTGATCTGAAGCATGAATCACTAGGTTGCAAAGAAAAGGCCCACTCCTGAGGCTCTTTGCGCAAAAGTGACATTATGAACCCTACGCGCTGGGATTCATCCCCAGAGGACTTAGGTCTCAAACGAAAATACAATAAGCAAGCATTTTTAAATGAAAAAAATTCTCGGTGTTCACCAAAAAATAAATCCGGCAAACATACCTTAGGCTCCAAGAAATGTGCTCCAGGACAGTTACTCACGTGCTGACGGAGCTCGGCCACCTCCAGAGAGAGTCCCTGCAGGCGATGAGCCAAATCCTGAACCGACACCATGATGGAACAGAAAAATCTTTCCTTAGAGAATTTGCTGGCTGGACTTACTGTTAAGTTCTGCTACCAAAGCTAAGGAAAGAGAGGAGATCTGTCCCTACTATAGGACTCAGCTGAATCCCTACGATGTAACAGGGAACCTGATCCTGCGATCAGACCTGCTAAAGTCCTAATCTAGTCTGTACGGAGACCTATAGATGTGGGGAGGGAATCCCTACAAGTACTAAGGACTGGGAGGAATATGGGACACCTCCTAACAGAAATAGTAGCAGACAGACGAACAAACAAAATAGATAGAACATAGAGGTCCGTAGACCAAGCAAACTAACAGAGTTAGATACAGAGCACAGGCTAGCTAGAAAGTAGATATACAATGAAGTCCAGCAAAGCCAGAAGGGCGGAGCAGGACTAAATAGGCCAACAAGGTCATGTGACCAGCAAAGGAAAAAAAACCTAACAGCAAGGTTCTAACATTAGGTAGTGTAAGGAGAAAAATCGTACATTACACATCCATCTTAACAAACAGTCCTTCTGAGGACTAATCCATCTGCAGAGATATCAGGCAGGCAGGGTGTATAGGCAGGCAGTATATATAGCAGACTGCTGAGCATATAGCACGAGAGGCTTCATTCCAGTTCTGCCTTCTGCTGCCAGGTCTCAGGGGCCAGGAATACTTTTCTTTGGATCTTAATCCTCATTATTTGCTTAAAAAGCAATCCAGAGAACTACATTTTTTCTGCGTCATTTGCTTGTTGGCACTGCAGAATACAGCCAGGTCCTTTCCATATTAGAGCGCTAGAAATCCAGCTATTTAAAACTCTGTTTTCTCCGTCAAAAGGATCACATATACGTTGTCAGAAAATACCGCCATTTCTGGCCTCCATTAAAAATTTCTTTCAGTGTGTTATTGAAGCAATTCACCGCAGTTTGCTGTTCAAACTAATTACCTACAGGCCAGGTATTTAAAATCTGTTTTCTCCATCACACAGATCACATATAGGTTCGCTCCAAACTCAGTCATTTGTAGTGAGCATGGAAGATACTGTCCTCCATTTAAAATGGGCAAGGCACATGGCAAGGGACGGGGAACTGGACGTGATGGTAATGGTGCATGCAGAGGCCTAGGACAAGGTCGTGGGCAAGCCGAAATTGTGCACAACAAACACCCACATCTTCTCGCCTGACCTTCCTGTCCCAATTTCTAGGGGACCGCAGAACACCACTATTGAACCCAGAGCAGTGTCAAAAGGTTGTTGGTTGGATAGCGGATAATGCTTCCAGTCACTTAGCCACCACCACCACCCTGTCTTCCACACGGTCAAGTCTCAGTAGCTGTGAGTCTGGACCGCATATTCCTCACCTTGATCCTCCTTCCTCCCACCATGCCGAGTACCCAGAGACAACTGATCCCACACTTGGACACTCTGAAGAGCTGTTCACTTTTCCATTTATAGATTCGGGCCTCTCGACTGGTCTACTTGAAGCGGGGCAAGAGGAGATCGCGTGTAGCGATGCCCAAATATTTGAGCAGCCACGGTCACACGAAGGCGATGGTGGGAAAGTGTCACAAGAGGTGGACGATGATGAGACACAATTGCCAGAAAGTCAGGAAGAGGACCAGGGTGCGGAAGTGGAAGACGAGGTGGTGGATGATATAGTAACTGACCCAACCTGGCAGGAGGACATGAAGAGCGAGGACTGCAGCACACAAGGAGAGGGAGGCAGAGCACCCCAACAGGCAAGAAGAAGCAGTGTGGTGGCCGCAGACAGAAGGCAGGCAACCGTTCCCCGTAACACCAACACGAAGGAAGTTGCCAGTACAACTGTTAGGTCTTCCGAGTCTGGTTGTTTTTTAAAGACTCTGCCGATAACCCCAAAAAGGCCATTTGCACCACCTGCCAGGCCAGCATCAGCAGGGGTGGCAAAACGACCAGCCTGACCACCACCAGCATGATCAGGCACATGGCAGCAAAGCAGCAGACTTTGTGGGCCAAACCCCAGGGTCCAGATACAGTGTCTGCGGGTGGCACCATTGCTTCTTCCGCTGTTGTGCATGCAAGCCAATCCCCTGTCCATGGTGCATGCGAAGACGCCTCCTGCCCTGCACCTGTCGTTGCACACTCTCAAGTAGCAGCATCAGGAAGCACATCCATATCCTTGTCCCAGCGCAGCGTTCAGTTGTCCATACCCCAGTCCTTGGAAGGCAAACGCAAATATGCAGCCAACGCCCCACAGGCCACACTACTAAATTCTCACATTTCACGACTGCTTGCCCTCGAAATGTTGCCTTTTAGGCTCAATGAGATGGAAGCATTCCACAACCTGATGGTGGCGGCCGTCCCTCGGTACTCGGTCCCCAGCCGCCACTATTTCTCCCGTTGTGCCGTCCCCGCATTACACAAGCACGTGTCCCAAAACATTAGCCATGCTCTCAACAATGCAGTTACCGGTAAAGTCCACCTAACCACGGACACGTGGACAAGTGCTTGTGGGCAGAGACGGTACATCTCGCTAATGGCACACTTGGTTAACATAGTGGAAGCCGGGACCCAGTCGGACTTTGAGACGGAACACATCCTCTCGACGCCAAGGATTGCAGGCCCTAGGTCAATCAGAGTTGCCCCCACGGTCTTCAGCTCCTGCACCTCATCCTCCTCCGCCTCCTCCTCCTCTTCAGCCTCCATCTCCGAAATAACCACATCAGTCACAACCTGGAAGCACTGCAGCACTGCCTCGGCCAAGCGGCAACAGGCTGTACTGAAGCTAATATGCTTAGGTGAAAAAACGCACAATGCTGAAGAGTTGTGGAAAGCTCTGAAAGAGCAGGCAGATCTGTGGCTCACACCGCTGAACCTGCAGCCAGGTATTGTCGTGTGTGACAAGGGCCGGAACCTGGTTGCGGCTCTGAGGCAAGGCGAGCTCACACACGTACCATGCCTGGCCCATGTGCTTAACCTTGTGATTCAGCGGTTTCTCAAATCCTACCCGCAGCTGCTGGATCTGCTTGTTAAAGTACGCCGCCTGTGTGCCCATTTTAGAAAGTCAGCTACAGCTTCCGCCGCCCTTGCAGTGTTTCAGCAGCATTTGCAGCTTCCGGCTCACAGACTAGTGTGTGATGTCCCCACACGTTGGAACTCTACACTGCAGATGTTGGGAAGGATTTGTGAGCAGAAGAGGGCAGTTGTTGAGTACCAGCATCAACAAGGCCGTTGGTATTCAGTTCAGACTTCACAGATAAGACCTCAGAAGTGGACATGGATGTCAGACATATGTACCATCCTCCAAAACTTTGAGGACTCCACCAAGATGGTGAGCGGCGATGACACCATAATTAGCGTCACCATCCCGCTTCTCTGTCTTCTGAAATGCTCTCTGCTCACAATCAAAGAGGATGCATTGCAGGCGGAGCATGATGAGATGGAGCAAGAAACCATACAGGGTGATTACACACAGCCAAGCCTCATATCATCCCAACGTGGATTGGGTGACAATGAGGAAGAGGAGGAGGAGGAGGAAGGGCAGGAGCTAGTTTCATGCACTATAGACGGTACTACCTGCACAGCTGTCATACCGTCTGTTCAGCATGGATGGCCAGAGAACAGAGAGGAGGAGGAGGAGAGCATGGTCAGTCATCCTCTTGGTGAGGAGACGGAAGTCTTGCCTGTTAGTAGTCTGGAACGCATGGCTGAGTTTATGTTACGCTGCCTTTCCCATGACCCTCACATTCTCAAGATTTTGGGTGGAGGTCATTACTGGTTGGTGACACTTCTAGACCCATGCTACAAGGAGAACTTTATATCTCTTATTCCTGAGGCGGACAGGTCTACAAAAATGGGGCAGTACCAGAAGGCCCTTGTTGCGGAAAAATTAAAAAAATTCCCATCTGAAAACGCTGGCGGCAGAGGGCACACTTCGTTGGACAACCAAGGAGTACAGGTGAGAGAGACACAACTTCAATCCAGCAGAGGCAGGGGAACACTGTCAAAGTTCTGGGAGAGTTTTCTCAGACCCTCCCATCGCACAGGCCCTGAGGCGCGGGATACTCTCACAAGGAGTGCAAAGTTTTGGAAGATGCTGAGGGAGTACCTTGCCGACCGTACCAACATCCTCCGTGATTCCTCTATGCCTTATAATTATTGGGTATCCAAGCAGCATACGTGAGATGAACTGGCTCTCTATGCCTTGGAGGTCCTGGCCTGCCCTGCCGCCAGCGTTTTATCAGAGCGGGTTTTTAGTGCCGCTGGTGGCTGACTCTTATAAAAATTAACAAGGGCTGGATTGGGCCAGACTTCTCAACACTACCGAATGATAGCAGCGTAACATAAACTCAAATCCAGTGTCTTTTCTTGGGAGGTGTATTCCCATGCACCTTTTCACACTCACACATGGGTATACGCTTCCTGATATTGTCTATTTGCTCTTGTCCTCCTCCTTCTCCTCATCCTTCACCACCATATCACTAGGGTGACCATGGTCCGTGATGCAACACCCACCTAATTTTTTTAAAGGGTGTTTATGATGCCCGTGAAATTTTTTTTTGATACAGTATGTTCATGTATACCCTCCAGGGGTAAATGTTTGTCAGCCCATACACTTAGTGCATGGGCATTACAAGTATAGGAGGCCTGCTCCTTTCTAATGGGAACATTTTTTTATGAGGCCCTCCTCTACGTCTCTTCCAAGGGGCATTGAAGTGCCTCCAAATTTTTGGCAGCCCTTGCATTCACTGCATAGGCCAACACTTTGGGAGACTCTCTCCTTTCTAATGGGAATTTGTTGTTACTGTGGCCTTGCTCTGTGTGTCTTTAAATTCTTAGTGGGTTTTTCCTAAAATTGGTCAGCCGTTGGACTCACTGCAAAGCCTATGATTGTATAGCAGACCCTCTCCTTTCTAATGGGAACATGTCGTACTTGTTACTGTGGCCCTGCTCTGTGTGTCTTTAAACTCTTAGTAGGGTTTTTCCTAAAATTGGTCAGCCGTTGGACTCACTGCATACCCTATCACTGTATAGCAGATCCTCTCCTTTATAATGGGAACATGTCGTACCTTGTTACTGTGGCCCTTCTCCGTGTGTCTTTATATTCTTAGTGGGGTTTTTCCTAAATTTGGTCAGCAGTTGGACTCACTGCATACCCTATAAATGTGTATCAGACTCTCTCCTTTCTAATGGGAACATGTCGTACCTGTCACGGGTGTGTCGCCACGAAGATCGTCACGATTACACAGCCTGACTTCTCGCAGCTGAGTTTTTGGTGCTTTGTGTTTTTCGGCAGTGAGGGAGTTAACTCTCTCTCTCTCTGTGCTAGACGAGGTCCAGCCTCGCCCAGCTGCAATCAATGCTGCTGTAGTGGGACTCCTTCAAATGCCTGCCGGTCTGTTAGGGAAGTGTCGGTGAAAGCATTTCATGCAGACTAACAGAGCGGATCGTGGTATTTGGAGTTTCAGAGCTAAGTGTATTTGGAGTGTTTTTTCCCTTCCTCGCTTTATCATTTATCTCCTTTCCCGTTGGTGTTCCCTCTGTTGTAGTTGTGTAGTTTTTGTATGCAAGGTGGTTTTGGTTTCACCCTTGTACTGTCTTGTTCGTCTAAGTACTGAGTGTGGGCATATTATTACCTGTCCCCTTTTGTTGTGATCAGGGGTCCTTCTCAGGACTAGATTACTTAGGTGCAGGGATCCTCAGGAGGTAGGGGTTACGCTGGCGGCCTGGACCTCTGTACCTTTAACAGTACCTCCAGGTAGAGGGATTAGTCAGGGCCCCAGCTTAGGGTCAGCTTAGGCCCCCTACCTCCAGTACACAGAGACAGCGTGACATTTTCACCGACCACTTAGATTTTCTCCAGCTACCATGGATCCAGTAGCCGGTCTAGCTCGGCAGTTGCAGAGTTTGTCCATGGAGCTGGCGGACGTTAGGTCCAAGGTTTTGTATCCTCAGGAGCAAGCCGGACCAGAACCTAAAGTAGCTCTCCCTGACAGGTTCACTGGGGGGCGGGACAAGTTTTTTGTTTTCCGGGAGGCATGCAAGTTGTACTTTCGGCTGCGGCCTCGGTCATCGGGGAGTGAAGAACAAAGGGTGGGAATTGTCATCTCGCTCCTACAAGGGGACCCACAATCTTGGGCGTTCTCTCTTCCCCCGGGCTCCCCGGCTCTCCAGTCAGTGGATAGGTTTTTTGCTGCTCTGGGTCTTGTATATGATGACCCGGATCGGATCTCCCTTGCTGAATCTAAGTTACGTAGGATCCAGCAGGGAGATCGTCCGGCGGAGGAATTCTGTTCGGAGTTCCGTAGGTGGGCCACTGACACCCAGTGGAATGACCCGGCTCTTAGGAGCCAGTTTTGTCAAGGTTTATCCGACAAATTACAGGATGTGTTGGCACAGTATGACTCTCCCGCGTCACTGGAAGCCGCTATGGCCCTTGCTATTCGCATTGACAGACGGCTTCGGGAGAGGTGCGGGATAACTCCACCCCCTGTGATGACTCCACCTCCTACAAGGTCCCCTCATATGGTGGTTCCCCTGGTCAGTCCAGAGGAGCCTATGCAATTAGGAGGGACATCATTTCGGGGGAGGGGACAGGTGGTGCGCCATAAGACAGGAAGGTGTTTCTTCTGTGGGAGAAAGGGACATTTTATTGGGGGGTGTCCATCCCGTCCCTTGCAGAGTGAAGAGTCGTCGGAAAACTGTTGATCCCAGGTTGTATGGTGGACGGCAATCTGGGAGTAGGTATTTCGTCCCTAGGTTTGTCTCAGTTTCTCGTACCGGCGGAGGTGGTGGTGGGTACGAGAACTGAGAGGATATCTGTTCTTCTGGATAGTGGGGCCGGGGCTAATCTGGCGGACGCTCGGTTTGCCCGGGTTCAAGGTATGCGATTGATTGAGTTGGCTAAACCCATCCCCATATTCTCGATCGATGCCAGGCCTCTCGGTCAGGGAAGTTTTTTGCAAGCTGTGCATAACGTAAAACTTCAAGTAGGGGCGATACATAAAGAACTGTTGTCTTGCTACGTGTTGGAGGGTCTTCCCACTCCTATAGTGTTGGGCCTTCCTTGGTTAACTAAGCATAACCCGGTTATTAATTGGCAATCCAGAGAGATAAGCCAATGGAGTAAATTCTGTAATAAAAACTGCATGAATACGGTCATCGGTGCGGTTACTCCTAGGGTCTTACCTCCATTTCTGGCGGACTTTGAGGATGTATTCTCGGAGAAAGGGTGTCAGGAACTACCTCCTCATCACGAGTATGACTGTTCTGTAAAACTGCTCCCTGAGGCCAAGTTGCCTAAAGCTAGGTTGTATAACCTTTCTGGTCCTGAGAGGCAGGCCATGAAGGATTATATTTCAGAAAGTCTGGCTAAGGGGCATATTAGACCTTCATCTTCACTGGTGGCCGCGGGGTTCTTCTTTGTTAAGAAGAAAGATGGAGGCCTACGCCCTTGCCTGGATTTCCGTGAACTTAATCGGATTACGGTCCGAGATCCGTATCCGCTCCCACTTATTCCCGATCTCTTTAATCAGATCGTGGGCGCCAAATGGTTCTCTAAGTTGGATCTCAGGGGGGCGTACAATCTGATTAGGATGAAGGAGGGGGATGAGTGGAAGACGGCGTTTAACACTCCGGAGGGGCATTATGAGAACCTTGTCATGCCATTCGGTCTGACTAATGCCCCGGCGGTGTTCCAACACTTTGTTAATGACATTTTTCGCCGCCTGGTGGGACAGTTTGTTGTCATATATCTGGATGATATCTTAATTTACTCGCCGGATCTGGTGTTTCATCAGGAGCACGTTAGGCAGGTGTTACAGATCTTGCGGGATAATAAACTGTATGCCAAATGGGAAAAGTGTGTGTTCGCCGTACAGGAACTCCAGTTTTTAGGCTTCCTGGTTTCAGCGTCCGGTTTTCGTATGGACCCTGGGAAAGTGCGGGCAGTTCTTGAGTGGGATCGGCCAGAGAATCTTAAGGCACTACAACGTTTCCTGGGGTTTGCTAATTTGTACCGGAAGTTCATTCGTAATTTCTCGTCCATGGTTAAGCCTCTCACAGACATGACTAAAAAGGGGACGGATTTTTCTAGGTGGTCTGACAAGGCTTGTCAAGCATTCTCCTCCTTGAAAAAATGTTTTGCCTCGGCACCCATACTCATTCAACCTGATGCGTCACAGCCATTCATTGTAGAGGTAGACGCTTCCGAGGTAGGGGTGGGAGCAGTATTGTCACAAGGTTCGTTCCCTGGTAAGTGGCATCCGTGCGCCTTTTTCTCTAAAAAATTGTCGTCCGCTGAGAGGAATTACGATGTCGGCAATAGGGAACTCTTGGCCATTAAGTTAGCTTTTGAGGAGTAGCGCCATTTTTTAGAGGGGGCAGTCCATCCGGTCACCGTCATCACCGATCACAAGAACCTGCTATATCTGGAGTCCGCGAAACGTCTGAATCCCAGACAAGCTAGGTGGTCATTGTTTTTTACCAGGTTTAATTTTGTCGTTACATATCGTCCTGGGTCAAAAAATGTAAAGGCGGATGCCTTATCTCGTAGTTTCCCTGGGGCCGGGAATACGGACGACCCGATTCCTATCCTTCAGGAGGGGGTGGTGGTTTCGGCAGTATGCTCTGAGCTGGAGGAGGAGGTATTGGAAGCTCAGGGGGACGCCCCTGTTGGACCTCCGGGGAGACTGTTTGTTCCAGATCAGTTGCGACAAAAGGTGATCGAGGCACACCATAACTCAGTTTTTGCAGGACACCCAGGGAGTAAAGCAACTGTGGATCTCCTCTCGCGTCGGTTTTGGTGGCCTAACTTACATAAGGAGGTGGTAACTTTTGTCGCGTCCTGTGGGGTTTGTGCGCGCTCTAAGACCTCACATACCCGTCCGTCTGGGGCCCTCTTACCTTTGAAGATCCCGGAGCGTCCTTGGACTCATCTGTCTATGGACTATATTACGGACCTCCCTCCGTCTTCGGGTAAAACGGTCATACTCGTTGTAGTGGACAGGTTCAGCAAGATGGCACATTTTATCACTCTTCCTGCTCTTCCTAATGCTAAAACTCTTGCACAGGTGTTCATTGGGGAGATTGTGAGGCTTCACGGGGTACCCTCCGAGGTGGTGTCAGATCGGGGGTCTCAGTTTGTGTCCAAATTCTGGAAGGCGTTTTGTACACGGCGGGGGATGCATTTATCGTTCTCATCGGCTTTTCATCCTCAGACCAATGGTCAGACGGAACGTATGAACCAGAGCTTGGAGACATATCTCCGGTGTTTTGTGTCAGAGAACCAGGAGGACTGGGCTTCTTTCTTACCTCTGGCAGAGTTTGCTCTTAATAATAGGCGGAGTCCACTGGTAAGTCCCCGTTTTTTGGGGCATATGGTTTTCACCCCCAGTTTTGTACTTTCAGTAGGGGGGCTCTTCTGGGGTTCCTGAGGAGGAACGATTTTCCTCATCACTCGCTTCAGTATGGAGAGGGGTGCTGAAGAATCTGAATACTATGGGGAACCGATACAAACGTATGGCTGATAGGAGGAGAGTGTCTGGTCCGGACCTAAGTGTGAACGATCGGGTATGGTTGTCTACCAGGAATATAAAACTTAAGGTTCCCTCCTGGAAACTGGGTCCCAGGTTCATCGGGCCGTACAGGATCAGTTCTATAATTAATCCGGTGGCATTCCGTCTTGACCTCCCCCCTACGTTTAAAATTCACAACGTGTTCCACAGATCGTTGCTTAAGAGGTATGTGGCGCCGGTGGTACCGTCATCTTTACCTCCCCCTCCAGTGGTGGTCAATGGTAACTTGGAGTTCCAGGTATCGAGGGTCATCGATTCACGCTTTAATCGCCGGTCCCTTCAGTACCTGGTTCATTGGAAGGAGTATGGTCCTGAGGAGAGGATGTGGGTTCCTGCGTCGGATATTAACGCAGACCGATTAGTTCGGGCCTTCCACACGACTCACCCGGATAAACCTGGCCCTGAGGGTCCGGAGGCCCCTCGTAGAAGGGGGGGTACTGTCACGGGTGTGTCGCCACGAAGATCGTCACGATTACACAGCCTGACTTCTCGCAGCTGAGTTTTTGGTGCTTTGTGTTTTTCGGCAGTGAGGGAGTTAACTCTCTCTCTCTCTGTGCTAGACGAGGTCCAGCCTCGCCCAGCTGCAATCAATGCTGCTGTAGTGGGACTCCTTCAAATGCCTGCCGGTCTGTTAGGGAAGTGTCGGTGAAAGCATTTCATGCAGACTAACAGAGCGGATCGTGGTGTTTGGAGTTTCAGAGCTAAGTGTATTTGGAGTGTTTTTTCCCTTCCTCGCTTTATCATTTATCTCCTTTCCCGTTGGTGTTCCCTCTGTTGTAGTTGTGTAGTTTTTGTATGCAAGGTGGTTTTGGTTTTACCCTTGTACTGTCTCGTTCGTCTAAGTACTGAGTGTGGGCATATTATTACCTGTCCCCTTTTGTTGTGATCAGGGGTCCTTCTCAGGACTAGATTACTTAGGTGCAGGGATCCTCAGGAGGTAGGGGTTACGCTGGCGGCCTGGACCTCTGTACCTTTAACAGTACCTCCAGGTAAAGGGATTAGTCAGGGCCCCAGCTTAGGGTCAGCTTAGGCCCCCTACCTCCAGTACACAGAGACAGCGTGACAGTACCTTGTTACTGTGGCCCTGATCTATGTGTCTTTAAATTCTTAGTGGGGTTTTTCCCAAATTTTTGCAGCCCTTGCAGTCACAGCATGGACATTACCACTATAGGAGACCCGCTCCTTTATAATGGGAACATTTTTTTTACTGAGACCCTCCTCTATGTCTCTTCAAAGGGGAATTGGGTTGCGTCCAAATTTTTGGCAGCCCTTGCAGTCATTGGATACGCAATAACAGTATAGGAGACCCACTTGTTAATAATGGGGACAACAAAGCACAGCCGGTTGATGGCTCTCTAATAATAGCTACGGCCGACTGCTGGCCTTTTAAGAATAGTAAGGGCCGTCTGATGTCCCTGTAAAAATAGGCTTTATGACTTTTAGAGTCCCTCCATCATAAATAAAAAAGGATGTGTCTGATTATGTGCCACACACCACATTGCCAGATAAGGTTGTAAAATGTTAAAATGACATTTCCCGGTGAATGCATTTGTTTTAAAAAATAACGTTAAAAAAACCCAATAGGATCTTTCTTTAGTATAAAAAACAGCGTCACCAATTTAACCTTAATGTAATCACATAGTTCAGCTCATGCACCTTCTCCTCCATCTCCAAAATGATCACATCAGTCACAAGCTGACAGCACTGCAGCACTGCCTTGGCAAAGCGGCAACAGACTGTGCTGAAGAGTTGTTGAAAGCTGTAACACAGCAGCCTGATCTGTGGCTCTCACCGCTGAACATACAGCCAGGCATGGTCTTGTGTGACAATGGGCGGAATCCGGTGACTGAGAAATGACAGCCGGGGTAGATACGGTTTCCCTGTATGCCAGCCCTTTCACCGAGCTAAAGAATATGGCTGTGGTGAAATACAACTCCCACTGAGAAGCTGTTTCAGATTGAAAAACATTGTGCCCACCAGAGGATTTGATTCTGAGGGCTAACCTTTCTCACCCACTCAAAAGCCCCATAGCAGCTGCAAAGTTAACGCTATCATGAATTTTCCTGAGGTAGAAGCCAAGGCACACCAGAGGATTCTCTGGTGGGACCGTCCAATCCTGCTGAGAAGCAGTCCTGGCTAAGAAAAGTGTGTGGGAAGGTTCCCGGACACTCTATGGCTGCTTTTTCACTGAGGAGGAAACACACGCAAACAGGGGGAGAACATACAAAGTCCTTGCAGATGTTGTCCTTGCTGGGATTTGAACCCAGGATCCCAGTGCTGCAAGGATTCAGTGCTAACCACTGATCCAATGTGCTGCCGTTCACCCTCTAATATCTAACAGGCTGGAGAAACTTGCACCTACTGCCACTCTATCTTCAGCTCCTTTGTGAGAAAATGTATTTGGGCAGCCACTCAGTCTACCAAATAAAATTCCTGAGAAGGAAATTGGGGATGACTTCGCTACTGGTACTGGGGGCAGTGCTAATACCATGGCGTCGTACCATAGTTTGCTGGAAATATTCCAGGCTGGTAGGAGGCAAGCAAATTCCCACAGAAAAGTACCAGCAGTAATGTTCAGGCCACATTTCAAGTGCAAGCAGCTTTAGAGGACTTCCTGGGAGAAATGACACGCAGGATAGATACGGTTTCCCTCTATTCCAGTCCTTTCACCGAGCTAAATACAACTCTCAGCCAAAAAATTGTGGACTTACTTCTTACCGTCCCTGGCCACATTCACCTGTCCACGTGTTTGTGGTTAGGCGGTCCTTCCCAGTAAGTGCACTGGGAAGGGCACGGGTAATGTTGTGGGGTCCGTGCTTGTGGATGGCGGAGGCGATACCGGGAAATATAGTGGCGGCTGGGGACCGAGTATGGACACTCAGCCGCCGCCGGCATGAGGTTGTGAAAAGCTTCTGCCTTCACGAGCTTAAAAGGCCATATTTCAAGTGCAAAGAGCTGCCCAGAAATCTGGCAGTTTAGTGTTGCGGCCGGTGGGTGGGGGTTTGGCTGACTGCATACTTGCACTTGCATTCCAAGAAAAAGAAAAATAAGCAGATGGTGGCCTCTATCATCATCATGGCCTCACCTCGGCACTATGAACTCTCCTGAAGGAGAAGCCAGGGCCCGCTGGAGGAGTCTTCGGTTCTCTGGTGAGCCCGTCCAACCCAGCCGGAAAGCAGCCCTGGCTAAGAAAAGTGTGGGGGAAGGTTCCCGGACACTATATGGCTGCTTTTTTAATGTGGATCGGCCATGCTTATGCATGTTACTTCTCAAAACGCATTACAGATCAGGCCATTGTCCAACTCTGTATTCAAAAAATTAAATGCGCAAAGAAAGATGTGTGTGTGTGTCAAAGCACCACCGACAAGTGCGAGTTGATGTTGGACGGGCTGCCATTGCTTCTGCAACAAGCTCAATTACAGGACTTCCTGGGAGAAATGACACACAGGGTAGATACAGTTTCCCTCTATGCCAGTCCTTTCACCGAGCTAAATACAACTCTCATCAAAAAAAGTTGTGGACTGGCTTCGTACTGTCCCTGGCCACTTTCACCTGTCCACGTGTTTGTGGTTAGGCCGTCCTTCCTAGTAAGTGCACTGGGGCGGGCACGGGTAGTGTTGTGAGACCCGTGCTTATGGAAGGCGGAGGCGATACCGGGAAATATAGCTGGGGACCGAGTATGGACACCCGGCCGCCGCCGGCATGAGGTTGTGAAAAGCTTCCGCCTTCACGAGCTTAAAAGGCCATATTTCAAGTGCAAAGAGCGGCCCAGAAATCTGGCAGTTTAGTGGTGTGGCCTGTGGGTGGGTGGGTGGGTGGCTAGCTGCATACTTGCACTTGCATTCCAAGGAAAGAGGTAGGGACAACTGAACGCTGCAGTGGGACAAGGACGTGGACGGTGATTGTTGCAAGTCTGCAATGACAGGTGCATTGCGGGAAGCATCTTCGCATGCACCAAGGATCACTTATGATGGCCACACTTTTAGGCAGTGACCTGGGAGTCAGAGATGCTTCCAGAGGTCTTCCCTATGCTGTTCCCATGTATTTTCAGCACTGTATGCATGTGTTTGATGATGTGTCACACACCACATGGCCAGATAAGGTTGTAAAATGTTAAAATTACATTTTCTGGTGAATGCATTTGTCTTGGTTGAAAGCAATTCAAAAGTGCAAAAACGTATCAAAAACGCTACGTGTGAACATAGCCCAAGGTGTGGAGGAGTATTTTTGTTTTTGGTTATTTATTTTGCCTTATATGCAAGTCATTACCCTGGAAAGGATGTTACTTAACATATTTCCCAGGAAAATCCATTTTGGTTTCGTTTTTGTATGTTTTATTATGAGTCTGTAAAAGTGGTGTAATACTCTGACCACATTGCTGACATCAGTGATCTGGGGAACACAGATGCTTCCAGGGGTCTTCCCCATGTTGTTCCCATATCATTTGAGCACTGTTCCCATCGATTTGGGAAATTTATAGGCCCTCTGCAGACCGCCGGGGGGAGCCGCCTGAAAAATGCTCGAGTTTCCAATTTGCTCGACCCGAGCAATGAGTACCCGAGCATTTTAGTGCTCGCTCATCACTAATAATAATGCCTCCTATATGCAAGAATATAACTACTATAATTCTGCCCCTATATACAAGAATATAACTACTATAATACTGCTCCTATGTATAAGAATATAACTACTACAATACTGCCCCTATGTACAAGAATGTAACTACTATTATAATGCTGTTCATCATGTTTATATTGTGGTAGATTGAATCACTTGGTTGCACATAGAGGTACACAGGAACACTGTCTCTGCTGAGTTTATTAGATGCACTCCATAAACTACAGTAATGTTAGCAAAAACAAACATGGCCTTCCCGGCCTAACAGGAAAAACAAAACTTAACCATATTGTATGGCGCAGTCCTTGTTGCTACGCGTAAGTGCCCATCTCAGTAACAAACAATTCGAGGTTTGTCTTTCCTTCATATGACCAAAACAGATCAGAGCTTTCACCTCCATGCCCACCCCACACCAAATGCTCTGAAAGGCTGTGATTTTATCCTCTGAGTTCCTCCCTTTCTACAGGTATTTAATCATCCTAGCATTAAGATGGCTGATTAACCCACTCTTGTGCTGGAACCTTTTTCCTATGCATAATTACTGTAGCTATTAATCTCAGTGCTACATATCTCCCCTCCAGTACTTTGCCAGTGACTTTGTCACCTATTCCCCCCTCTCTGCCCAAAGCCTTTGGTTTTGGCACCTTCAGTCTTCAAACAGGGGAGTCTAAACTGGCATCTGCATTACCATGCAGTTTCTCAGGCCTGTGTTCACATGAAAGATGAAGTCCTGTAGCCCTGAGTTTCAACTCTTGGAACACCCTTTCTGCTTCAAGAGACCATTTGGCCATTGACATCTTTGTGTGCTTAATAAGGTTGGTCAGGGATGCGGCTATCATGGCGAAATTCTGGATACACTGCTGAAAGTATCACACCATTCCCAGAAATGCCTGAAGCTGTTCCTTGGATTTCGGTTTCTGCCAACTTTGGACTGCCTCTACCTTATTCACTTGCGGCTTTACGTTGCTTCTTCCAATGATGTAACCCAGGTATTTTCCCTTCTTTTTCTCGATGGCACACTTCTTTGGGTTTATGGTAAACCCCACTTTCCTCAGCACATCCAACACGGCCTGGACTTTCTACAGATGACTTCCCCAAGCCAGGCAGAATATCACAATATCATCAAAGTAAGCTGCGGCATACTTTTTGTGAGGGGCTAAGGTACAGTCTATGGCCCTCCACAATGTAGCTGGGGCTCCTCTCAGCCCAAAATGAATTCTGGCATACTGGAACCAACCGTCAGGTGTAGAAGAGGCCGTCTTCTCCTTTGTACTTTGAGCGAGAAGGATTTGGGAGTAACCTTTCGTTAGGTCTAGGGTGGTGATGTTTCTGGCCAACCTTAACTTCTCTACGAGATCATCAATGCAGGGCATTGGATACGCATCACAGTTCGACATCACATTTAGTTTCCTGTGGTTGTTGGAGAAACGTGACTCTCCCTTAGGCATCAGCACATGTATTTCCGTCAGGATTTCATGTTCAACCACCCGCATATGTGGCGCTCCTGAGGGTTCAGTCGCCACAGAGGTACTGCACCTCACCCAGAGGTGTGGTGTCTCCTTCTCCCAGGTAAGGAGGGAGTGCTGCCCGGAACCCCAACACCCTCATCCAACACTACACTGCTCCAGGCTGGCTGGAAGGGCAAGATGCATGTGCACAGTGCTGAGCCCTGTCCCTGGTTGTAGTGGGGGGAACCCAAAGGTAGGGGGAACCAGTAGTGGGTGTGGGTGGAGGAAGCAGTTTAGGGGAGCGCCATAGTAGTAGGTATATAAAGGGAAGCCATCTTAGGGTGGCAGTTTAGATAAGTGAGAGGAGTGAGAGAGGACAGTCAGTCAGGGAGCAGAGTCTCTTTAGGATCTCTGCTCTACTAGTAGGGCCCAGTCCTAGAGGCCCAGGAGGGAAGCAGAGGAGTAGGCTCCGTTCTAGTAAAGGGATCCCAGGGGGAACGGTGAGTGCAGGACGGCACCCGTACGCCCCGAATCTGTCAGAAGACAGAGGGATCGTAGGCCGCAAGAAGGGGACCGGCCCCTGGACCAGCCGTGTTACTCCAGGTCTCGGCTGGAAAAACCGGAGGCTTCTGGCTTAAATAGTCCTGTTGCCATAGCCTCATTCTAATCTCCGTGAGGGTCAAGCAGGTCTGGGAGCTCCAGTTAGACAGGAGGGACTTCAGAGCACCCGAGCGGGACTGAGAGTGGGGAAGCGCAGGGCAGGAGGGAGAAGACCCAGCGTGAAGACGGTCTAGAGAGGAACATAAGGAAAGCGGGATTCCGTTGGGTGCTCCTAACCTACCTGAGGAAGAGCTGAACCACCGGTCTGGTGAACGCAGCGCGACGTGGGAGGCTGGCACCCGCGCAGTGTATCAGTGGAACGTACATGAGAACTGTGAGTAAAGACTCGGATGACTGCACCGCACTGCCTCCGTCCATTATTTCAGCTGCGCCATCTTTCCCCCTGCACTACAACGCCCAGCGCAACCAACAATATCTACACTGCCCTGGAGCTAGCTCTTCTTGTGGAGAGCTACACCATCCCTGCTGCAGTAACATCAGCTTCAGAGGACTGCTCCGCAGCGACGGCTCCCTTTAGCCGCATTCCACAGGTGGCGTCACGAACTTTACAAATCCCCAATAAATAGATCCCCCTTTTTATTGACCGCCCTGGGCCACGGATCGGGCCAGCCACCGTGATATCCCCCGCCAGCATCCATAGAGGCCCGGCTGCCGAGTACCCCACGACCCAGGGGGCACGTCACATACGTCCTGGCAACTCAGAGAACAGGTCCTGGTTCCGCTGAAGTACTTCTCGGCACTGTTGTTTCTGGGCCGGTGACAGTGTCTTTGCCACTGTGACATCCTCAATGCCTCCTTCTGGCTTATCCAGACCACATGGAGGTTCAATGGGATCCCTCTGTTGCCTTGCCTTGATGGATATCAACATAAGAGGATTAATGTGACTCAATACCTCGGGCCGGCTCAATGACCACTCTGGCCACTGGATAGTTTTTAGTATCCCCATGAATGCAGTGGACGCCCACCTTCTTCCCAGGGATCAATTGGAGAGGGAGCGTGTCACTCATGAGGGTCACCAAACTCCCTGAGTCTAATAGTCCAATCATTTGCAGGTCATTCACTTTGACAGGACAGGTTTGGGGCCCCTTGCCGAGTGGACAGTCCACACTGCAAACTGGATATGCATAGAACGAACACCGGCGTCCCATGCTACAGTCTATTTGCTCGGTGGTCAGGGGACAATGAACAGCTATATGACCTGGACAATGACATCTCCAGCAAATTACATCCCCTGATGGCCTTGGCATGACCTCTTCCGCCCCCTTGGACTTTGGACACCCCACCCCCTTTTTAACCTCCGGCCCCCAATATGGAATGGGTTGCCTCCCCACGGACCCGTCGACCACCTGATACATTTTCGACCAGTCCGACCAAGTCATTGGCATTTTGGGGATCTCCCTTTGGCAAACCAAGTCTTCATCATGCTTGGAAGGGAAAGCACAAACTGGTCCATTACAACTCACTCCACCATCTGCGCTGGTGTAGAGGACTCTGGCTGTAACCACTTTTCGACGAGGTGCAGCAGATTAAACATTTAGGAGCGAGGGGGTTTGTCACAGTGATATGCCCAGTGGTGGACCCGTTGTTCCCTGACAGACATTGTCACCCCCAAGCGCACCAAAATTTCTGTTTTCAATTTTTCATATTCTTTGGCAGCCTGTAAAGCCAAATAATAGTAGGCCTTTTGTGGCTCCCCCGTAAAGTATGGCTCCAGTACTTACGCTCACTGCTCTGGCGGGAGTTTCTCTCTATCGGCGACCCTTTCTAAAATGGTTAAAAAGGCCTCTATATCATTGTGGCGCCCAGCTGCGCTTGGTACCACAGATCCTAGAGGGGTGCATTACTGAATTTCTCCACAAGAGGCTCCCACAGCATACACACACCTCCACCTTCCACCTCAGACCACCAGAGGGAGCCCGATAGGGATATAAATAGGGAAGGTGGAGCTAGGAAGCTCAGTGATTCAGCAGTTCCTGCTCAGACACAGAAGGAGTCAATGCAGTCGAGCCAGAGCCTAGCAGTTCCTGCAGAAAGAGTTCAGTATAGTTTGTAGAGTGAGTCCAGACTAGAACTCACAGAGCTCAGGATAGAGAGCTAGGAGTGTGCCGACACTCTGAGAGCGGCGAAGAAGAGCAGCGTCCCAGCTACAGTGTGTGTAGCCTAGTGAGGGCCCGAGCGGGGCCGAAGGCGAGTGAAAAGTGAGTAACATAGGGGGCAGAGGAGTTTAACCAGCTCACCCCGAAACATATACCGGGTCCGAGAGTCTACGTGGATCTTCATGACCAGTAGAAAACAACCGGAACCCCTGGCGAACTACATGTCCCAGGATCACCAAAAGCTGATACGTACCAGGGTCAGGAATCACGGAGACCCCAAAGAATAGGGAGAGTGATCTCCAACAGAAGGCCCTATCACCAAGTCAGCAGGTGCAGGACAGAAACCAAGTTAGGCCTAGCTCCAGGCAGGTCAGAAACTTACTACAGAGAGGTAAGAGACAGGAGGCCCTACACCCGCTCATTGGGGAGGATCCTGATATGCACCCTTCACCCTAAAGTGCTTCAGGATGTGCCTGAATTTCCATCAGTAAAAGGTACTGAGGTGACTACCGTGTCCGTCCCCGTTCTTGCTCTGACCCGGCTGGGTCTCGCCTGTCCTGCATCCCCCTCTCCGTACGCTGCCCTGAGGCCTAGTTCCACCTGTGGGGAGCTATACCACCAAGCTGCCGTATCACCGGCCTCAGTGGACTCCGCAGCGCTAGTGATTCTCACCAGAAACAACAGGTGGCGTCCCGAACTTTCATAAAATTAACAAACAATCCCCTTTTAAAAGCTGACCCCAGGGTACGGGCCCGGGGGCTGACCGCCGTGACATCCCCAAAGGCCAGGCAAAGGCCCGGGTACCGAGTCATCCCCATCCCCTGGGCTAGTCATCATCACCCAGGGTCATTTTCTGTAAGACTTTCCTCACCGCCTTCCGGATAGATAAATCATCAGCTGACATTGGAGTCGGAGCCGCTGCTGTGCCACGAAGTGCCTCTGTGAGTAAATCAATCTGCTGCTGCTGTTGTCAACTCTGTTGCTGGCACTGGTGGAGCTGCTGCCGGTGCTGTTGCTGCTGCAGCTGTTGCATGAACAGCTATCTTGTCTCATGTTGTGTCAGCTGTTGCTGCTGCAGCTGCTCCTGATGCTTCCGCAGTTGATGCTGTTGGAGCTGCTGTTGCTCCCAATGCAGTTGCTGCTGCTGTAGCTGCTGTTACTCCCGTTACTGCTGGAATTGCTTATGTTGCTCCTGTTGCTGCTAGAGCTGCTGGAGCTGCTGCTCTCGGTGCTGCTGCAGGTGCTGCTTGTGTTGGCTTTGGACCAGGTGCTTAATCAACTCCTCCATTTTGACTGACCGCTGTTCCATGCTCACCACCGCCTTCACCCAGGATATGCAGGCTGTCCACAGCCATCATACTTGCTTCCTGGGGATCTTGCCCTAATTCTCCACCAACTGTAGTAGATTGACTTGGTTGCACATAGAGGTACAGAGGAACACTGTCTCTTTAAATGATCTGCTGAGTTTATTAAGAGCAGTGCATAAAGTACAGCAATGTTAGCAAAAACAAACAAGGCCTTACTGGCCTAACAGGAAAAACAAAACTTAACCATAACGTATGGCACAGTCCTTGTTGCTATGGGAAATCGCCTGCTTCAGGAACAAACAATCCCAGGTTTAGCTTTCCTTCATATGACCAAAAACAGCTCAGAGCTTCCACCTCCATGCCCACCCCCACCAAATACTCTGAAAGTCTGTGATTTTATCCTCTGAGTTCCTCCCTTTCTACAGGTGTTTAGAGAATGCCAAGAGTGTGCAAAGCAGTCATCAAAGCAAAAGGTGGCTACTTTGAAGAACCTAGAATATAAGACATATTTTCAGTTGTTTCACACTTTTTTGTTAAGTATATAATTCCACATGTGTTAATTCATAGTTTTGATGCCTTCAGTGTGAATGTACAATTTTCATAGTCATGAAAATACAGAAAAATCTTTAAATGAGAAGGTGTGTCCAAACTTTTGGTCTGTACTGTACATATATATATATATATATATATATATATATATATATATATATATATATAGTACATCTTTAAGATTTTTAGTAAATACCAATGTGTAAACTACCGTTATATAAATCCGGATGAGATTGTTTTGTTTTGATCAAGGAAGCGGTAAATATTGAGAAACATTTATGAAGTTTTTAGAACTTGTCGCTGCTGCTAGAGATGTAGATTGTTTTTTAAAAGCTTCTGCCTAGCAACATATTTAGTCTTATTTTTCTCCCCCAATATTTCAGAAATAAGTCCTCGGGGAGAATGTGTTTATGTTAGATGAAGCCGCCCTGCTCAGCTTACCAGATGTGTCCACCTTTCATTTTGCCTTGGTGTAAAAACAAAATATTTCTTTCTAACAATTCTAAATGCTCAAATCTCTGAGACTGCTTTCATTTTCTAATTAATTGTTTACCTATTTATAAAATAAATTCTGCTGCTATGAAAAATTCTTCATTGAAAGTATCCCCAGTAAGCCATGACAGTTTCATTAGGAGTAATTGTTGTTGTATCAGTAGTAGTAAAATTATACATGTTTAATACTTTGCGTACTGTTATAATATTTTGAATATGAATATCATCATAATTATTAGCAGCAAAAATACTTTGTTCCCACACCCTGCTTTGCGCTACAGCTCTGATCATACAGATTCATTTCTGCGTATCAAGACAAGCTCATCTGGAAGTGAGAGCAGTGATAGAATAATTACAAACTGCAATTGAGCAAACAGAATCATTAGGAATGGTACCCAGGCCAGCTGGGGAAGACTACTTCTCCCATCATCTGACCGCCGCTCCCGCTGATAACAGCGAGAGCAGCACAGCTGAGGGGAGAAGTAGTCTCCTCAGCCGAGCCGGCATCTGTGCTCTGCGTGGTGAGTGTAGAAAAAGTAAAAAATCTCTATTAAAATAAAAAAATACCTATTCTCACCTGTCTGGCATCCCCTGGTGTCCTCCCGATGTCCCCTTGTATCCTGATCACCCGGCGACCAGCGGTACACTGATGGGAGCGCGTTCTCTCCCGGCAGTGTACATCTCTGCTGCCGGGACTGAATTCACCTGAGGTAAAATCAGTTGATAACCTCCGGGACCTCACTTTACGGCACCGGTGCTGCATGGGAATATTCTTACGAATGTTCCCACTTACCACTGATGCAGTATGAGGTCATCAGGGCTGATCAACTGCTCTTCAGCTGCTGACTTCACGTGACCACAGCCTGCAGCAAAGCAATGTCCACTGCCGGGAGTGATTACACCCCTGTCAGTGTACAATGCTGTCTTCTACAGCAGTCACATCAGTGATTGAAGTGACCAGGTTCGCCGCGGGACAATATGTAGTACGTCATTACGACGGACAGGTGAGGGTTGTTTTTTATTTTTTACAGAAGATCGAGGGCTTTGGGGATTGGCTGAATAATAAAAAAAAATATTAAAACCGTGTGTCATTTTATTTCAATAAATATATAGACGCCTCTCCATTACTAACCTGGGCTTCATGTCAGCTGCCAATACAAGGCTGACATGAACCCCAACCCCATTACCCCACTCACCACTGCTACATGGCAGTAAGAAGAGTGGAGGCTAAGAACCAGATTTAGCGCATCTTGTGGATGTGCCATTTCTGGGACTGTTGAGGGGTGATATTATTAGCCACGGAGGTGGCTAGTATTCATGGCTCCTTCCCTGGCTATTAATATCCAGCAGCTGCCTGTTTAGCCTTTTCTGGTTAGATTTTATAGGGGGACCCTGCGTAAAAAAATTTCTGGGTCCCCCTGTAATCTAGCCAGTAAAGGTTAAGCAAACAGCTGTGGAATGTTATTAATAGTCAGGTAACTTTTTTGGCTAATGGCCCCTTCCCCGGCTACTAATATCAGCTCCCAGCAGTTGGCTTTCCCTCTGCTGGTTATGAAAATGACGCGGGAGCCCACACCATTTTTTTTTTATTTTAGGCTATTTGCCCACAATCTGGACGTAGCAGGCCTTTGGACGCAGCATATTTTTGCTGCATCAAAAACACTGTGCACTATTGTTCACTGAACCATGCGGATTTACTGCATTAAGTACATTCTAGTGGTCAAATTTCTGTAACGGAGACTAGCGACTCAGCAAGAGAATTTGACATGTTGCGGTCCTGAAAGACACGCCCAATGTCCGTGTCCGTGGGAGATCCGCAGCCTGAGATGCACACATAGTTGACATGGGATTTCTAGAAATCCCATCCATTATGCTGTAACATCTAGATGCTGCGTGTTTGACGCTGCATAAACATGCAGCTTCAAACCCGTAGCAGCTCCTGATCGTGGCCATGTACCCAAACTCACCCGCAGCATGTCAATTTCTGTAGTGGAGACGCCAGTCTCTGCTTCAGATTTTGACCAATTAAAGTGTCATTATATGCGGTGGATTTGCGTGTATTTACATCAAAAGTGCAGCATTACAACACAGCGTTTTGGACCCAGCAAAAATACGCTGTGTCCAAAGCGCTGCTGGGTGCTGATCGGGGCAACGTAGCGGCTAACGAAATAGCTGTGATCTATTGTTAATAGCCAGGGAACATGTTTGCCTAATGGCACTTCCTAGGCTAAAAATAGCAGCTCTCAGCTGCCCCAGAAATTACATGAATGGGAATGCTAATGAGATTGGGTATATGGGATTAACAGACACCTAGCCCTTTTGTGTTGTGCTGAAAAGGTGTCAATCAGACCCTTTCATTACCAAACCTACTTAAACTAAAGTACAGAGTTAAATAAACAGACACAGAGTAAAACACTTTATTTGAAATACAACAGACACATTCTTTAATCATTTAAATTAACCAATATACTCACCCCAGGTCTGACGTTAGTCCAAGGGTTAAAGCAATGTTCCACATTTCTTTTTTCAAATAACTTTATTTAGCTCCAAAAAGTATTCATTGATGTACAAAAGCGCATTAAAAATGCATTAAAAAACGCATCAAAAACACGTCAAAATCACGGCAACATGCACGTTTTTTCTGCAGCGTTTTTCCTGCTAAGAGATGCAGAAATGCTGCAGAAATTTCTGCAATCAAATCCCGAACGTGCGCACATAGCATAATACTGCTCCCTAAGTACAATAATATAACTACTATAATACTGCTCCTATGTACAAGAACATAACTACTATAATACTTCCCCTATGTACAAGAATATAACTACTATAATACTGCTCCTATGTACAAGAACATAACTACTATAATACTGCCCCCTGTGTACAAGAATAAAACTACTATAATACTCCATTTCATTTTTTATGTATAGTACATTTTTAAAACTTTTAGTAAAAATCAGTACAGTTGAGAAAACGGATTCCTGAAGTTCTCACATACAGATGACACTTTGTAAGTAAGGAGGATTCAGAATTTTTTGCTGACTTTATCAGGGTGGAAAACTTGGCAATTGTCTGTTCACTACTATATTTAATTAAATATATTGCACCCCATGTAAATGCATGACGCCAAGTAAATGTCAGTGCTGTAAAAAAGAAAGCGGCTGGAAGGGGAAAAAGGCTGTTGAGCAGTTGATGAGAGTTACGGCCGATGGTGGGACTGGTATGAAAAAGGCCGATGCAAAGTGATTATTTCTTTTAAGATTTGCACTTTATTTATTCAATGTGAATTGAATCTCTCCCCTTTGAATTGAACTGATCTGCTTAAAACTAATTTTGTGCATGCCCCAGAAATAGTAAAAATTTACCGTTGTTGCACTTCACCGTCTTCAAATCCCCATGAAATTCACATTTAACCCATTTTACTATCCTAGAGAACCAAAGTTTTTGAAATTATGACCAAAAATCTTGAATCAGGGCCTTGTTTTTCTTGTTGCCCATGGCCTGATTTCCAATAAAACTTCTCCCAAGCTTCTATAAGTCAGATTATAACACTTTAATGATTTTTTCTCATAGATTTGTTTTCCAGAACGTAATAATTTGGGGAAACTTTTGTACAAGCCTCCAAATTGTTGTGCGGCGCCCCTGAGGGTTCAGTCGCCACAGAGGTACTGCACCTCACCCAGAGGTGTGGTATCTCCTTCTCCCAGGTAAGGGGGAGTGCTGCCCTTAACCTCAACACCTGCATCCAACACTACACTGCTCCAGGTCGGCTGGAAGGGCAACATGCAATGTGTTTTCCTACTGAGCCCTGTCCCTGGCTGGAGTGGGAGGAACCCAAAGGTAGTGGGGAACCAGTAGTGGGTGTGGGTGGAGGAAGCAGTTTATGGGAGCTGTGTAGAGTGAGATATAAAAATGGGAGCCATCTTAGGGTGGCAGAAGAGTCAGTAAGAGGAGTGAGAGAAGACAGTCTGGGAGCAGAGTCTCTTTAGGAGCTCTGCTCCACAAGTAGGGCCCAGTCCTAGAGGCCCAGGAGGGGAGCAGAGGAGTAGGCTCCGATCTAAAGAAGGGATCCCAGGGGGTATGGCGAGTGCGGGACGGCACCCATACACCCTGAATCTGTCAGAAGACAGAGGGATCGTAGGCCGCAAGAAGGGGACCGGCCCCTGGTCCAGCCGTGTTACTCTAAGTCTCGGCTGGGAAAACCGGAGGCTTCTGGCTTTTATAGTCAGTTGCTGAAGCCTCATTCTAATCCCCGTGAGGGTCAAGCAGGTCCGGGAACTCCAACATGACAGGAGGGACTTCAGAGCACCCGAGCGGGATTGAGAGTGGGGAAGCGCAGGGCAGGAGGGAGAAAGACCCAGCGTGAAGACGGTCTAGCTAGGAACACAAGAAAGTGGGGTTCCGTCAGGTGCTCCTAATCTGCCTGAGGAAGTACTGAACCCCTGCCTGGTGAACGCAGCGTGACGTGGGAGGCTGACACCCGTACAGTGCACCAGCGGAACTGTCATAAGAACTGTGAGTAAAGACTCGGATGACTGCACCACACTGCCTCTGTCCATTCTTTTATCTGCGTCATCTTTCCCTCCCGGCACTACAATGCCCAGCGCAACTTACACTACCTACACTGCCCTGGAGCTAGCTCTACCTGTGGGGAACCACACCATCCCTGCTGCCGCAACACCAGCTCCAGAGGACTGCTCGCAGCGGCGGCTCCCTTTGGCCGCATTCCACAGGTGGCGTCACAAACACTTTACAATCCCCTATAAATAATAATCCCCCCCTTTTTATTGACTGCCCCGGGTCATGGACCGGGCCAGCCACCGTGACATCCCCCACCGGCATCCATAGAGTCCCGGCTGCCGAGTACCCCACGGCCCTGGGGACGCATCAGTTGGGACTGCTGTCAGCTCTCGGCAAGTGAGCCAACATATTTGGGATGCTCCTGCTGACATCTCCAGAGCTCGCTGTCACTAGATATGCATGTCCTGCTTGAGCAGAATGTCGTGTCTTGTCGTTGTAGGACCAACGGAAGGGCCATCAACAATCGATGTCTTAAATCTGTTCTGTTTGGAGTAGAATCTGGAAACAAAAAAAAAAAGATACACATAGTAAAGTCTTGTTCAGACTGTGTACATACAATGCATTTCTGTCTGGTTTCATGAATGGTTGTCATGGTTTTCTAAAAGCTTTGGTTGCTTACGCCACCCAGTATCCAGATGGTCCCATCTTTCTGCTATTAATGGTTCTTCTGTTGATTTAGCTTAGAAACAAGAAGCAAACAGCAACCAGTGTCTGACTTCTGTGAATGAACAGGAGCTGCTGGGGTTAAGCTACATCTCAGCAATTACAGTCAGGGGGCGGTCATCACCCACAGATCCCGTCTCATCGTAAATAGTTGGCTAATGATTATTCATATTATTCATAGAATTAAGACTTTTTTTTTTACATTTTAGCAATATTTTACCACGTTGTGTAATGTTCTACTGTTCCGGTTCTCAGTGATGTTGGCACACTCCGAACATACCAGCGGCATCATGATACTGGCAGAGGAGAAGGATGGAGAGATAGAGATGCAATTGAATGTGTTGATTGCTGGCACCAATACACCAGGGGCACTTGGCAATTGATTCATGATATATGTCCTTGGTACCTATTCCACTAATGGCTCAAAAAAATCTTTTGACCTGGAAGCCACAAAAAACGCTGTCCTCACCATGTTCTTAAGATGAATTAGTAGAGACCCAGTTTTAGGGTCACACGACCGTTTTTCTCTCATTCGGGAAAATCGGTTCAGTCATGCTAGGGTAATCCGATTTTCTCAGAGGTGGAGAAATGTTTTTTTTTCTAACTTCTCAATTAAGTCTGTATGTGAAAATTGGACCAGATGTCATTCTAGTGCCGTTCGATGTGTTACACGGACCCATAGACTTGTATGGCCAAGTGCAATCCGATTATCGAAGGCAAATCATACATGCTGCGAATTTTTCCCTCGGACCGCTCAAGTGGTCTAAGGAAAAAATTGGACATGTGCGCGGCCTCACTGAATAGCATAGTGATGAGTGTGTGATGCCTCATTCTCGAAAGATCCCTTTTAATTTTTTGAGTTTACCCTGGGTGATGGGGGACTCGTGTCAGGTCCTGTGACAAAGAGATGGGATGTAGCCGTGGCCCGGACCCGACCCGTGCTCAGGGCCGTCACATGAAAAAGGAAGACGTTGTGGGCTCGTCCGGGTTGAGTGGCTTAATTAACGACTACGCCACCTGTGGTGTCTGGTGAAGGGTCACCAGCGCCGCTAGCAGTCCGCTGAGGCCCGATGTCATGGCGGCCAAAGTTATTACTGCTCCCCACAGGCGGAGCAAGGCCTCAGGGCAGGCAAACAGGACGAAGGGGGGTAGCAGTAGTGCGGGGAGTACGGGCACCGCATCGCATGGTGTGGCGCATAATGAACAGTCCGGAGGCCATAGGGGTGAACTTCCAAGGCTTTACTCACTCAGAGATGTTAGCGGGAAGGCGACTCCCTGTTCCTCGCGGAGTCCTGCGGCCACCAGGGACGGGGGTCCGACTACTTCCGAGGAAGTCCAGTGTTCGGTAGCGACCCTACACCAGAGTGTTCCTGCACTACCGACTTCACCCATTCCCGTCTGTGCGTGTGTGGATAGGCCGGGTCTCCCTCTGAGCTCCTCTCAGGTGTAGGGCTCGGGTGGCAATTCCTCTCCATCCAACGCCCGGTGGGATCCTCAGGGCCTAACCGGGCTTTCCCGTCCTGGACGTGGAGTACAAGGTCGGGTGTCGGGGGCCAGTACCCCTCTTGCAGCCGGAATCCCTCTGAATAGATCAGGTAGGCGAGGACAGGTGGCGTACCCCGCTCCGTCTGCATCCTCCCCGGGACCCATTTGCTAGGGAGCCACACTCTAAAGCTCCCAGGCCTTCTTGATCCTGGTCCTTGGCCGGGCTGAGACATTCCTTGTCTGCAACCTACCTGTCGTCCCAAGGCCGGGGTACGAGGGCTGTGTCCCTTGCCGGTGCAGGCCCACACAGGATCTGCGCTCCTGGAGGGAAGTCACATTACACACAGTATTTTGACAGCACAGTGACAGCCGACAGACTAGCAAAGGCTAGACCAAAGGACCAGCGAAGAACCGACTAACAAGGACCAAAAGACAGGACAGAACCAAGATCAAAGATGTCATTCTATTAAATATGAAATTTGAAGTGTCACTAACTAGTTGTTCCTCCACCCACACCCACTAACTGGTTCCTACCACTTTGTGTTTCCCAGTCTCCCTGTAACCATGGGAGCAGCACCTAGTGCATACTAGCTCCCTCTGGTGGAAATGTGGTGTTGGATGCAAAAGGTTAGGTCACAACCATCACACTGTTCTTACCTCAGAGGAGGAACACCACACTCCATTGAAGAAGTGCAACATTCCTGTGGCGGTCGAACCCTCAGGGGCGCCACAAGTGCTATCCATCAAAATGTCAGTGCTCATTGGAGTTATACAGTCGTCTGCATGAACCCTTTTTCTTCGTGCACAGGTTGAGTATTTGCAGCTAAACGTTCACCAAAAAAACAGTATTGGCAAGAAAAACACTGCGTACAATAATTATGCATTTGACGTGTTTTATTTGTGCATTTTTGCTGCTTTTCATTTGCATGGGTAAAACAAACGCTGCAAAAATGCTGAAAGAATTGGCATGCCGCAGATTTGAAAAAGCACATTGATGATTAATATCCACAAGGAAAAAATGCATCCTAAAGAAATTGATTTAGCTACAAATATATCTATAATATAACCGGGGATGCGTACCTCTGTCTGAAGCCTCGATAGACTGCGCATGCGTGACGTGCAGTCTGGCTCCAGACAGAAGCAGGCATCCAGCCTTTACAGGTAAGAGGAGTATATGGCGCCGGAGATCACGCGGTATGTGTAGACACTGAACGCATACCGCGATATCCGGCGCCATACTTAGATACTTACCTGACCGGGAGGAGCGTTGCCGCAGCGCCTCTCTTCGCTGGAGACCGGGGGCGGAGTGAAGGCGTTGGATCGGCGCGTTCGGATTGCGCTATCCGGCGCCATTTTACTGAAGACACATTTACAGTGTGTCTTCAGCAAAATGGCGCTGGACAGTGCTGTGCTCCAGCGCCGCACTCCTCCCCCGGACTCCGGCAGAAGAGGACGCAGCAGCGCTGGAGTACAGAGAAGAAAGGTGAGTATAACTGTTTATTTTTTTGTATGTGTGTACAGTGTGAAAGGGATGAGGGGGCCACACATAACAGGATTGCGGGGTGAGGGGACCATGCATATATCAGGATTGGGGGATGAGGGGTACAACACATACCAGGATTGGGGGGTGAGGGGTACCACACATACCAGGATTGGGCGGTGAGGGGTGCCACACATATCAGGATTGGGGGTGAGGGGTGCCACACATACCAGGATTGGGGGGTGAGGAGTACCACGCATACCAGGATTGGGGGGTGAGGGGTGCCACACATACCAGGATTGGGGGGTGAGGGGTACCACGCATACCAGGATTGCGGGGTGAGGGGTGCCACACATACCAGGATTGGGGGGTGAGGGGTACCACGCATACCAGGATTGGGGGGTGAGGGGTACCACGCATGCCAGGATTGGGGGGTGAGGGGACCATGCATACCAGGATTGAGGGTGAGGGGTGCCACGCATACCGGGATTGGGGATGAGGGGTGCCACACATACTGGGATTGGAGATGAGGGGTGCCACGCATACCGGGATTGGGGATGAGGGGT
Source organism: Phyllobates terribilis (assembly GCF_046119375.1). Taxonomy (NCBI): domain Eukaryota; kingdom Metazoa; phylum Chordata; class Amphibia; order Anura; family Dendrobatidae; genus Phyllobates; species Phyllobates terribilis. The sequence continues at coordinate 746,286,175 of NW_027362764.1, read as the reverse complement.
GCCACGCATACCGGGATTGGGGATGAGGGGTGCCACACATACAAGGATTGGGGATGAGGGGAGCCACGCATACCGGTATTGGGGATGAGGGGTGCCACACATACAAGGATTGGGGATGAGGGGAGCCACGCATACCGGGATTGGGGATGAGGGGTGTCACACATACAAGGATTGGGGATGAGGGGTGCCACACATACCGGGATTGGGGATGAGGGGTGCCACGCATACAAGGATGGGGGGTGAGGGGTGCCACACATACCAGGATTGGGGGGTGAGGGGCACCACGCGTACCAGGATTGGGGGGTGAGGGGACCATGCATACCAGGATTGAGGGTGAGGGGTGCCACGCATACCGGGATTGGGGATGAGGGGTGCCACACATACCGGGATTGGGTAAGAGGGGTGCCATGCAAACCGGGATTGGGGATGAGGGGTGCCACGCATACCGGGATTGGGGATGAGGGGTGCCACACATACAAGGATTGGGGATGAGGGATGCCACGCATACCGGGATTGGGGATGAGGGGTGCCACGCATACCGGGATTGGGGGTGAGGAGTGCCACGCATACTGGGATTGGGGGTGAGGGATGCCACGCATACCGGGATTGGGGATGAGGGGTGCCACACATACCAGGATTGGGGATGAGGGGTGCCACGCATACCGGTATTGGGGGGTGAGGGGTACCACGCATACCAGGATTTTGGGGTGAGGGGACCATGCATACCAGGATTGAGGGTGAGGGGTGCCACACATACTGGGATTGGAGATGAGGGGTGCCACGCATACCGGGATTGGGGATGAGGGGTGCCACGCATACCGGGATTGGGGGTGAGGAGTGCCACGCATACTGGGATTGGGGGTGAGGGATGCCACGCATACCGGGATTGGGGATGAGGGGTGCCACACATACCAGGATTGGGGATGAGGGGTGCCACGCATACCGGTATTGGGGGGTGAGGGGTACCACGCATACCAGGATTTTGGGGTGAGGGGACCATGCATACCAGGATTGAGGGTGAGGGGTGCCACACATACTGGGATTGGAGATGAGGGGTGCCACGCATACCGGGATTGGGGATGAGGGGTGCCACGCATACCAGAATTGGGGATAAGGGCTGCCACACATACAAGGATTGGGGATGAGGGGTGCCACGCATACCGGGATTGGGGATGAGGGGTGCCACACATACAAGGATTGGGGATGAGGGGTGCCACACATACCGGGATTGGGGATGAGGGGTGCCATGCATACAAGGATGGGGGGTGAGGGGTGCCACACATACCAGGATTGGGGGGTGAGGGGTACCACGCGTACCAGGATTGGGGGGTGAGGGGTGCCACACATACCAGGATTGGGGGGTGAGGGGACCATGCATACCAGGATTGAGGGTGAGGGGTGCCACGCATACCGGGATTGGGGATGAGGGGTGCCACACATACCGGGATTGGGCATGAGGGGTGCCATGCAAACCGGGATTAGGGATGAGGGGTGCCACGCATACCGGGATTGGGGATGAGGGGTGCCACACATACAAGGATTGGGGATCAGGGATGCCACGCATACCGGGATTGGGGATGAGGGGTGCCACGCATACCGGGATTGGAGGTGAGGAGTGCCACGCATACTGGAATTGGGGGTGAGGGATGCCACGCATACCAGGATTGGGGATGAGGGGTGCCACACATACCAGGATTGGGGATGAGGGGTGCCACGCATACCGGGATTGGGGATGAGGGGTGCCACGCATACCGGGATTGGAGGTGAGGAGTGCCACGCATACTGGGATTGGGGGTGAGGGATGCCACGCATACCGGGATTGGGGATGAGGGGTGCCACCCATACCGGGATTGGGGATGAGGGGTGCCACACATACAGTGATTGGGGATGAGGGGTGCCACGCATACCGGGATTGGGGATGAGGGGTGCCACGCATACCAGAATTGGGGATAAGGGCTGCCACACATACAAGGATTGGGGATGAGGGGTGCCACGCATACCGGGTTTGGGGATGAGGGGTGCCACACATACAAGGATTGGGGATGAGGGGTGCGACGCATACCAGGATTGGGGATGAGGGGTGCCACACATACAAGGATTGGGGGTGAGGGATGGAGTGCCATGCATACCGGGATGAGGGATGGGGTACCATGCATACCAGGATGAGGGATACCATACACACCAGGATAGTGATGAGGGGTGCCACGCATACCAGGATAGGTATGAGGGGTGCCACGCATACTGGGATATTGATTAGGGGTGCCACACATACCGGGATTGGGGGTGAGGGGTGCCAAGCATAACGGGATTGGGGGTGAGGGGTGCCATGCATACTGGGATTGGGGGTGAGGAGTGCCACGCATACTGGGATTGGGGGTGAGGGGTGCCACGCATATCGGGATTGGGGGGTGAGGGGTGCCACGCATACCGGGATTGGGGGTGAGGGGTACCACGCATACCGGGATGAGGGGTGCCACGCATACCGGGATTGGGGGTGAGGTGCCTTGCATACCGGGATTGGGGGTGAGCGGTGCCACGCATACCGGGATTGGGAGTGAGGGATAGGGTGCCATGCATACCAGGATGAGGGATACCATACACACCAGGATAGGGATGAGGGGTGCCACGTATACCAGGATTGGGGGTGAGGGGTGCCACGCATACCTGGAATGGGGGTGAGGGGTGCCACGCATACCAGGATTGGGGGTGAGGGGTGCCACGCATACCAGGATTGGGGGTGAGGTGTGCCACGCATACCAGGATTGGATGGTGGGGACAGGATCGGGGCAGCACAAATACAAGGAGGGGGGCAGCACATACCAGCATGGGAGACCATATACCAATAAAAATGCTCGCCACCCGGGCGTAGAACGGGTTCAATAGCTAGTATATATATATCCATAAATGACAACTCACTTGTGGGCCCATAGATGACAGGTGTTTTATGATGAGGTTCTCTGATCTGAGCTCTGGTGGGCCAGCACAGCCTCCTTATATGCAAGGCTTTAGTCTATTATCAAAATGATTACTGATGAATCCATAATCACTGGCAGGAAATAAACACTCCCATTGCCCACTCATTTCCTTACCCAGTGAATAATGGGTATGGTAGTGGAGAGAAGCTGTGATAATCGCACAGTGTAGAGCTTTGTGCATCACCCCACAAGAATGAGAACACGCCATCAGTGATTGATCTTCTCAATGTTGAGTCTGACATCTGAGCATCTTAAAGTGACCACAATGAAAACATATTGGAGTCGAAATGTTTGTACTTGTGATGGGAGTGCATTAAACAAACCATAATTACTTCTGGCTGGAATTAAGAAAAGGAAGCTCTGCCTATATATTCACGCAAGCCTCACAGGATCTAGGAACCTGAATAGACATCTGGAGCGCTTTAGAGGCTGGAAGCTTTAAAGTCAGATGGTAACTCTATGTGTCATCACAAGGAAACATCCATTGGCTCAGTGGCATGTACACAAAATATGGGGAACCATAGCAAAGATAAAAATGAAGCTCCTTTCAGCAGCTGCTTGACACTAGTACACTCATACCTCACTACAACAAGAGGTTCTAATATCTCCAAATAGAGATGAGCATATCGATCCGTAAAGAAATTGGTTATGAATTTATGTCCAATTTGAAATTTTCAGGACTCTATTTGCACAGATGAAGGGTTAAAAATAATAAAACCCATTATACTCACCTCTCTTGACTCCTTACACTACCTCATCGGCAGCTCCCTGGTACTCTGCTCCCGTCTTTGGTTTTACCGACGTGTGAGCCCAATAATTGGCCTCAATCGATCATGAAGGGAGTGACGCGCATCATTGAAGTCAATCACGTGCATCACCCCCACGTGACGATGTGAGGTCAATTATTGGCTTCAGCACTGGAAGAATCAAAGATGGGAGCGGAGGGAGACGGAGCGGAGGTGCAAGGAAACAGGTGAGAGCCTTGGAAAAGTTAGTATAACAAGTTTAATTATTTTGTTAACTCTTCCCTCCACTTCATTTATTATTCTTTGGGGTTTGGAGAGTTCGCTGAACATACAATAATAAAGGGCAATATGGACACTTTTGATTAGGACTGAACTTTATTATCGAATCTGCTGGCCCATTCTAGTGAATCTAACCAAAACTAACTATTGGAAATTCTTTAATCTCTATCTCATACCCATTTTCATGACTCAAAACCACATCACTTGGTTTTTGCCATACCCTCCAAAAAGAGGATATGCTCAAACTTAAAAGGGTCCCATTGGTATCTATAAAGGATGCCCTAGGACATTGTTCCCCAACTCCAATCCTCAAGAGTCACCAACAAATCATGTTTTTAGGATTTTCTTAGTATTGTCCAGGTGATAATTGCATCTGCTGGACAAGCAAGTATTCCATCACCTGGGCAATACTAAGGAAATCCTGAAAACATGAACTGTTGGTGGCTCTTGAGGACCGGAGATGGGGAACACTGCCCTAGGACATACTATATAACATTGGCTATGCTGTAGGATGTTTGCCAAGTGGATGAAATCTAACTTCATTGGCACAAATGATTCATACTGTCGTAGGATAGATCCATTTATAAGTGTTATAGGCTTTCTTAACAATAATGGCTTATTCTTGCAAAGGCACATTGTTAAACAGTCTTCCTCAGTAGCACAGTACAGCACAGGTCAAGTCTCTTTAGCAGCACACTTCTATGCTCCCAACAGCAGTCCCCAGTCCACAGTGTCATAGGTTTTACCTTGGAATGCAGTGATGTACAAGGGGGGGGTTTGAATGGAAGGATGAGTCCAGACATCAGACGTGGTGTTCAATCCTTGTTTCTGCTAAACAACAGTTAACTCCTTGCTCCATTACTTTCTCCGGTGGATACCACTAGCAACCAAATGGCAATTGTAGTGAGAGAGTCCCAGAACCCTCATCAGCCTGGTGAAGAGGTCTTCTGCATCCTTTAAGCTCGCTCCCCAACTCAGAACTAACACTACCCAGTCTCTCTGAGGCAGGCTTGGCCACTCCCCACTAGCTGCACCCTGTTAACTGCTCTAGTTGCTGGATGCTTAACAACACCATGTGTGGTATCTACCCGTCACACTCTTCCCTCCTTTTTGAATGTCGTCCTCGACATTTACCTTCTACCTGGTTACTTTAACCAGCCCGTTGGTTCAACCCTAACTATCCTTGGATAGTGGTCCCCCAATACTGCCCCTTTAAATAAAGGTGAGGTGGTGGTTGGACACTGTGGACACCCTTTTAGCACTTTACAAAAACAACACATTTACCCTATCTAACTCTCTTGTTGGTCGTCCTCCTGCAAGGAAAAAGCATTTCTAACCAACAGTCGCTTCTTCAGCCGGAGCTTTTCACAAGTCTTCAACCGGCTCTCTCTAACTACCACTAAACATTTCTTTTATCAAACTCAGTGCATACATATTTAAATACTGCAACAGTCTTTGGTAAAATACTTTGCATGAAATAGAACACATCTATTCAACACAGTCCATTTTCCTGAGAGTGTGTGCCACTTTAAGAACATAGTCCTTCGTTTCTTCCGGCACAGGGTCCTTGGTCCTTCTAGGTAAAGACTCTGGAACAGGCAAAGGGGACAGTCCTTTAAAAAAGGGGCAGAAACAATGTCCGTTTCTTGTAAACTATTAAGGCACAGTCCATAAAGTGCACATTCAAGTAACAGGGTATGGCACAGTCCATAAGTTGAGAGTGAGGACTCCCCAACTCGATTGAGGTGCCTGCATATCCAGCAGAAAAGGGCATAACAGGTGCAAATAAAAAACTAAGGCAAACAAAAATAAATTGTAGCTTGTCCAGCTATTTAAATAGTACTATTCACACAAGGGCCTTTCCAGCCCAACAGGGAAACACACAGAAACGACAGTCTCTTGGTGTATCTTACACCATGGCTATCCAGCCTTGCTCAATAGTGAGATATGGGCCTGGGACCTGACCACTCTTTGGGACGGGGAACTATCCCAGGAACATTACATGCAATCAGCACAACTTTTAATGGTTCACAGGTGAGGTCCCACAGTCTCAGTCCGTTTTCTCCTTTTTTTTCTGGGGTTGGCACCACCCAACAATAAATGGACACTGGGCTGCAGGTGACATGGATAGTGGGGAGCTGCACTGAAGCTGAAGGAGATTTCTCTTTTACTGCCCCGGCAAAAGCAGCAGCCCCCTGAGATTTTGCCTGTGAGACCGACTCACTCTCCCGGGTAGACCTGGTCCCGAACCAGGGGCCCAGTAGGGGTGGGGAATAGCCCCTTTAACTGGCCCATGGCTCTAGCTGTGGCCCCTGCTCGCTCCCTGGCCGGGCAGTAGTGGTGGTCGGGTTTATAGGCGCCATTACTGGTGACTTCTGTTCCCGGCTGGGCGCCACCATCTTGGCCCCACGGAGCTCGCTGGTCGTGGCCAGAAGCCACGCCCCTTTTGCGATAGTGGAGGCCGGGACGGACATTGCCGACGCGATGAAGACTTCCGGGCCTGGGCAGGCTCCTACCTCAGTGCATGGTCCCTGTGGGCCCTGGCAGGGCGATACGGTGGGCGGTACTACGTTCCTGGTACCCGTGGACACCAGCAGCTTCTCTGGTGAGTCCAACGATGGGTACAGGGTCAGGTACCATACCTGAGGGTCCCGCCTTCGGCACTGGGGATAACGCTGGATCCCGGTGAGCCTGGCTGGCCGCACCAGGGCCCGGCTGGGAGGTTCCCGGTCTGTCACCACTGTGGGGGAGAGGACGCAAACTTGCATCCTCCGCTGTTTCTTCTCCTGCTGAGGGTCCATGGGGTGCTGTAAACGTTGTGTACTCCATCATGTTGAGCAACAGTAGGGAGCATGATCCTCTTCCCTTGCTGCTACTCGCCACAATGGCGTTCTTTCCACACAGATACTTCAGGTTCCTCTTTACTCCTCCCCCTCTGGGACAGTACCTCACTGGCCATTGGTCCTGCACTTGGGTGTGTGGGGTTACTTTCCCTAGAGGACAGCCTTGTCCAGACTGCTCCTCTGCAGGGGGTTTGGCTCTGTTTGACGCGCTTTTATCATACACTCCTACAAGATGAGATGTCCTTTTTCTTCCCCACTGTGCTGTCGGGCGCCCTTTTAACAAATACCATCACCATTTTATCTTTCCAACATGTGCCAAGTCTTGCATCTTGCAGGTGTCTGGTTCTCTGTACTTGACTTCATCTGCCCTTTTCACTGGTGTAGCAGAGTTGAATGAGGTGCTGTGCTTCTGTATTTTCCAGACACTTTGCTTCTTCTCCCTCTACACACTAATTCCCATAGAGACACAAAAAACTGCCACAAAATTAGTGCAGCTTCAGCAGGAAAGCATAAAACTCATGACTTAAAAGTATAATTTTATTTTAGATGTACACATAAAAGGACTAACAAAAATAAAAATACTAAAAAAGCAGGAACCCTTGAGTTCCCTACAAAATAGCTCAATCAACCATGCAATAATAACATTAAATCCAATGTTTGGGTAAGAATATATCCCCTTACAAGTAATGATCATAAACAATGAAGGTACATGTACTAAAATATAACACTAGTAAGAGATCATTAGTTATGTAAGGTGCTAGTGCATATAGAGGATACTCGTACCTAAATATAAACACATGAACAGTAGGTAAGGTAAGCAAGTAATAGGATAGGCATAGACAAAGTAGTAAGTCTTAATGCTTCCAAGGAAAAAGTAGTGGTGTATATAAAAATACAAGTGTATATAAAGTGTATATGGAGATACACGGATTAGGGTATAGTACTTGCCAAAGGAGAGAGCTTGTAGGGAACCAACCCCGACGACGCCGTTTCGCGAGTGCTTCTTTATATACACCACTACTTTTTCCTTGGAAGCATTAAGACTTACTACTTTGTCTATGCCTATCCTATTACTTGCTTACCTTACCTACTGTTCATGTGTTTATATTTAGGTACGAGTATCCTCTATATGCACTAGCACCTTACATAACTAATGATCTCTTACTAGTGTTATTTTTTAGTACATGTACCTTCATTGTTTATGATCATTACTTGTAAGGGGATATATTCTTACCCAAACATTGGATTTAATGTTATTATTGCATGGTTGAGTGAGCTATTTTGTAGGGAACTCAAGGGTTCCTGCTTTTTTAGTATTTTTATTTTTGTTAGTCCTTTTATGTGTACATCTAAAATAAAATTATACTTTTAAGTCATGAGTTTTATGCTTTCCTGCTGAAGCTGCACTAATTTTGTGGCAGTTTTTTGTGTCTCTAGCGTATTATTAGGAAATTATACTTGGACCGTTGTGGTTTACACTAATTCCCATGCAGAATTCCCCGTATGGGCCACCAATTTTATGTGCACGCCGCCTAAGTTTAGATAGGGGCGAGACAGGTTTTATGAATTCTTTGGAATCCTGGGGGAACCCTTACTCAGGGCGACCATAGGCTGCAGCTCTGTCAGTCATACAGGGGCACAGACACATAGATGGATTCACTTTCTGACTAGACATACTTGACAAGAATCTTCATGAACAGTTTAACAAGATTTTAATGAAACAGCACGTCCAGTACCAAACAGTAGTCTCTTAAAGCAACAGGCTTCCTTAACAGTAATGGCTTTTCCTTGCAAAGGCACATTGTTAAACAGTCTTCCTCAGTAGCACAGTACAGCACAGATCAAGTCTCTTTAGCAGCACACTTCTATGCTCCCACAACAGCAATGCTCCCACCAGCAGTCCCCGGTCCACAGTGTCACAGGTTTTACCTCGGAATGCAGTGAGGTACGAGGTGGGGTTAGAACACAAGGATGAGTCCAGTCCTCAGACGTGTTCAATACTTGCTTCTGCTAAACAACAGTTAACTTCTTTCTCCACTACTTTCTCCTGTAGATACCACTAGCAACCAGACTGCAGTTGCAGTGAGAGAGTCCCCGAACCGTCATCAGCCTGGTGAAGAGGTCTGCATCCTTTAAGCTCGCTCCCCAGCTCAGAACTGACACTACCCAGTCTCTCTAAGGCAGGCCTGGCCACTCCCCCCTAGCTGCACCCTGTTATCCCCTCTAGTTGCTGGATGCTTAACAATACCATTTGTGGTATCTACCAGTCACATAAGGCATGAACATTGAACCAAATTTGGTGCAAATTAGTAGTTATATTACAAGCTGTTAGTTTTTTATGCCAACTCATCCAGGCTATATATCCATGTCAGTCTACTGCACCAAAAGATAGTGTACGTCTTTGATAAATGGGAGGCATTTTATCACCAATCTTAGCCAAACCCTTTTTTGGTTTAGTAGGTACAAACGTACCAGACACATAATAAATATGGCACATGCGGTGCACTTCATTATTGATATTCAATTCAATTTGTTTCTTGCTTTTGCAAGATTAGGGAGGTCTCCACCCCTCCCTTGTGGGCCATGCACATAAAATGCCGTCCTCTGCAGCGTGTCCACATGGACTTTACCTGTCAGATCTGCCCATATAGGTATTATACACATGATCAGTTTTTAAATATATCAGATAGGCACTGCTCTGATCTGGGTTACCTTGACGTTGGTAGAGCGGCTTAGTATATATTTTTTGCAAAAAACGTGTCAACTAAATACCCTGTTTTTTACTACTTTTTTACTAGCACTTGCTGTTTACTGTTACTTTTTTTTACAACGTTTTACATTTTTATACGTTTGTTTTACTGTGTCCTTGTTTGTTTAATTATTGATGAGTTTACAACAAATTCCTGGCTCGATATGTAAGGGTATCTCATGCGCACTATTTTTTCGCCATGTTTCTTTCATTTTTTGGGGAGGATTCTCTGATATCCCTTCAAAAATTCTATGGTCTAGTGTGGTGCAATGGTAGCAGTTGCACCCAGTTGCCTTGGTGTCTGAGAGATCCCAAACACTCTTCTGGTACATGAGTAAGCAGTAACCTTGTTAACAACAAGTTTATACACTTTCTATCACCATAGTAGAGGGGGTCATGCACATTACAGACAAGCCAACTATCCTATGTGTGGAGATTTTGTTATTTTTCCCCTATAGATGACGTCAAGAGAAAGAAGAATAATGCATGTTGAATTTTCGCCCTCTAATCCTCTTTAGGCTGCGTGCCCACGTTGCGTATTACAAGCGTATATGCTGCGGAATTTCCGCAGCGTAAACGCTTGTAAAACGCATGTATATCCGCACCCCATGGTCCCCAATGGCATTCCGCAATGTCAATGCCCATGCTGCAGATTTTTCCGCAGCGTATATGCTGCGGTCAAAAATCCGCAGCATGTTCATTAATTTTGCGTTTCCCAAGTCTGGAGGAGAGGAGACTCTCATCCAGACCTGGGTACCAAAGAACCTGTAAAAAAAAAGAATAAAATAAAGTTTATACTTATCTTCTGATGTCTTCCCGGTGTTTTCCCGCCGTCGCGAGGTGTGTGAAGGACCTGCCACGTCATTGAGTCATGTGACCCATCACATGACTCAATGACGTCACCGAAGGTCCTGAACACAACAGCGTGAGCCGCTCAAGACTCCGGACGGGGCACAGAATGCATCGGTAGGTGAGTATAAACTTTGTTTTTTTATTTTTTACCATTCTGATTCTTTTTTTTTAACTATTACTTGGTCACACTATATAAATCCATGCCGGTTGCATGGATTTATATAGTGTGAACAAGTTGTCAAGCACTTTTCCAAGTGATGCTTGAATCACTTGGAGAAGTGCTTGATAACCCACATGCGGAAATGCATGCAAAGACGCTGCAAAGACGCCTCACATACGCTTCTACCTGGCGGGAAAACCGCATGTAAAATCCGCATGCGATTTTCCCGCCAGGGAGAAGCGTAAAAAATATGCTTCATTTCCGCAACGTGGGCACATATCCTTAAGAAAGATTGGGCCTCGTGGAGTCATGATTCTCAAGGTTAGTATGAGCACACCAAGGATTAAGGATAAAATACAATTAAGAAAAGTAAAAACACACATATATATATACTGTACATATACATACATATATATAGTGGTTTGTCATATTTAATAATCCTGTTAGCATATACATAAAAGTAAAAAACAAGGGACAAATTGAACACACCAAAATCAGGACCAGGTGAAATAGGGATTGTTAGAAAGGCTCTCGGTTGTGACACAGCACCCTCATATCCCTTTGCCAATTATCATTGCGGAAAAATACGCAGCATGCCCATTAATTTTGCAGACACGCAGCGTAATTGCCGCCATTGACTTGCATTGAATCGCTTAATATCCGCATCATGTGCACATGCGGATATTAAGCGATTCAATGTGCGGATGGTACCCGGGTCTGGAGAAGAGGAAACTCTCCTTCAGACCCGGGTACCATGGTACCTGTTAAAAAAAGAATTTAAAATAAAAAATAAACATTATACTTACCTTCCGATGTCCCCCGGTCTCCTGTATGATGCGTCCCGGCTCCCCGGCGGCTCGCAATGGGTAAAAGGACCTTCCATGACGTCTTTTAGTCATGTGACAGGTCACGTGACAGCTGACGTCGGTGGTCACGTGACCTGTCACATGACTAAATGACGTCATGAAAGGTCCTTTCACACCACCGCGAGTCATACAAGAGAACGGACGCAGCGGAGAAAAGACCGGGGGCCATCAGAAGGTGAATATAATGTTTTGTTTGTTTTTTTACCATTTTTTTTCTTTTTTTTAACTATTAACTTGGTCACACTATATAAATGACGAGCCCAGTTAAATACACAGTTTTTGATTAAAGGCGCACAGTACCCGGTGGCAACGGGCACAACACTCCGTCGTTGCAGCGGGCACAGAATCCTGTTCGTGACGCCAGGAAAGAGATGACGAGCCCAGGGGATGGGGATGACTCGGCGCCCGGGCCTTGTTGCCTGGTCTTGGGGATGTCGCGGTAGTTGGCTCCCGGGCCCGTACCCTGGGCCTCTCTTTAAAAGGGTGGACAATTTTGTGAAAGTTCGTGACGCCACCTGTGGTGTCTGGTGAGGTCCACCAGCGCTGCGGCAGCCCACCAAGGCCGGTGTTAAGGCAGCTTGGGTGGTATAGCTCCCCACATGTGGAGCTAGGCCTCAGGGCAGCGTGGATGTAGGGATGCAGGACAGGGGTAACCCAGCCGGGTCTGAAGAAGGATAGGCAAACACACAGTTCTCTTCAGTACCTTTTACTGATGGAAGTTCAGGCACATTCCGGAGTACTGTAAGGTGAAGGGTACATATCAGGATTCTCCTCAGTGAGCGGGTATAGGGCCTCCTGTTTCTTGCCTTTGTGTAGTAAGTTTCTGACCTGCCTGGAGCTAGGCCTAATTTTGCCTCTGTCCTGCACCGGCTGACTTTGTGGTAGGGCCTTCTCTTGGAGTACACGCTCCCAGCTTGCGGGGCCTCCGTGACTCCTGGTACGTATCAGCTCTTGGGTGATCCTGGGACCTGAAGTCTTCCAGGGATCTCCGGTTGTCTCTACAGGGGGGTATACGGCCCTGTAGACGCAGACCTGGTGTCCGGTATATGTTTTCTAGGGTGAGCTGGTACAGCTCCTCTGCCCCCAATGCTACTCACTCCTCTAGCCTTCGGCCGTGCTCGAGGCCCTCACTAGGCTATACACACTAGCGGCAGCTTGCCGCACTTCACCGCTCTTATTGCGTCGGCACGCCTTGGGCTCTAACTGAGCTCCTTGAGTCTAGCTTTCAGGAGCCTCGTGCTCCACTGATGAACTATTAGCTGTGTTTACTAGACTGAGCTCCACTGCAGGACTCTCTCACAGACTAGACTAGACTACCTAGCTCCACCTTCCCTTTATATATCCCTATCCGGGCTCCCTCTGGTGGTCTGAGGTGGAAGGTGGAGGTGTGTGTATGCTATGAGGGCCTCTTGTGGAGGAATCCATCCATGCACCCCTCTATGATCTGTGGCACCAATGTGCAGCAGGGGCGCCACATTCCCCCCTAGCAAAGCTCAGTACTCCCGGACTGAAGTACATTTTGAAACAACAATATAACATGAACAATAACAATCTTCCCTTTATGGGAGGCACATTCTTAAACGTTGCACATAACATTAATAAGTAATAAATAGATATATGTATTGGAATAAGCAACCTAGAAGTCCAAGTCTCTTCCGGAGAGGTTGCTCAAAGGGGCACTCCAGGGAGTGCAAATATTTACAAAGAAAAGTCTTTGGGCCACACATAGTCCTCAGCCAAAGAGTTCTTAAGTACCCATACGGGTAATGGGAAGTAAATTGGTAAAGTGTCCATATCACTTAAATTGTCCATTACTGAAGGCAAAAATATAAGTTAAATGCATATAAAAGGCAATGAATACATGGCAATATACAAGATAATACAGTAATATACAATACAATGCTATATAATACCCTAGGGGTAACTATTCACACTTGTCAGAAGTTTAACTATTTTACTCAGTGTATCTGACAGGGGGTTGACCTAGTGTACTACGTGTAGACCTACGTGGTACTGGGATAAGTGAGGCACTAGTATTTGCACTACCTCCCATTCTGTCTGTTCTAAGTGTTGGGGAACTGCAGGGCTGCCTTAACCTCTCTACATCACTGGCAAGTATAACATTGGCTGGGCTCTCTTGCTCTGCTCCAACCGGGGATCCTTCTTGAGCAGGCTCTTCTGAAGCACTTACAGGTTCTACTTGCTGTGGAGGGTCTTCTGGCTGTTGAAAGAAGTGGATCACAGGTATTATTACTGCTCCTCCTAGTTGAGGCCAATCTGCCGGGAAGTCTCTTAAGTCAGTATGGATTACTGCTTCTTTAGGTTCCTCCGGGATAATGAGAGGCACTTCTTCTTGGGGCTTTAGCAAGTCTGGACACAACTTCAGGTGGTCTCTAGATACCATTGCAGTCATTATTCCTCCATCCTTAGTAATTAGACAGGTTTTCTTATTATCAAATCTTGAATTCAACACAGTGTAGGGTTCTGTCTCCCACTGGTCATCAAGTTTGTGGTTTCTTCTCTTCCTTTTTAACACTACTGCACCAGGTGTGAAGGGTTCTACTGGGGCACCTCTGTTGTATTGAGCTTCCTGCTTGTCCCTCACCCGAGTGAGGCTGTCTTCGACACAGGCTTGTACTCTTCTGTACTGCTCCTGTCTGGTCGTGTCCCAGTCCTCGGTGGTCACATCTGCTTCTGGTTCTACTACACCAAGCTCCAGGTCCATGGGCAACTTTCCTGGTCTTGCTCGCATGAGATATGCTGGAGTGCAATTGGTGGAACTCACAGGTATGTGATTGTACAGATTTACCAGGTCAGGTAGTAGGTCTGGCCACTGGTTTCTCTCCTCAAGTGGTAAGGTCTTCAGCAGCTCGATGATGATGTTGTTCATCTTTTCACAGAGACCATTGGTTTGTGGGTGGTACGGTGTAGTTCTTATCTTCTTACACCCATAAAGATGGCAGAACTCTTTGAACAACTCAGCCTCAAAGGCCGGGCCTTGGTCCGTCAGCACCTGCTCAGGGTATCCATGGGGTCTGCCGAAACACGCCTGGAACGTTTTTGCTGCTGTCTCTACCATCAGGTCTTTGACGGGGGTGACCACCAGGAACCTGGAGTAGCGATCCACCATGGTCAGGGCAAAGGAGTACCCTGACCTGCTGGGTGACAGCTTGACATGGTCCAGGGTCACGATCTCCAGGGGTCGAGTCGTCTTGATGGGTTGCAGGGGTGCCTTCTGGCTGCTGTAGTCTTTTCTTTGGAGGCTACAGGGTCCACAGTTTCGGCACCACCGCTCAATGGGGCTGCACATTCCTACCCCGTAGAATCGACACTTCAGTAGGGTCTCTAGCTTCTTCCAGCCAAAGTGCCCCGCCTGATCGTGGTAGGCCTCCAGCACCATTTGGATGTCTGTCTTGGGGACCACTATCTACCATACCATCTCTTGGGTCTTGGGATTGACATACCTCCGGCACAGCTTCTCTCAATAGATAAACAGCGGGCTTCTCTCATTCCACAGCTGCTTGGCTTGTAGAGACACTTCCTTCTCCAGGGAGGAACCTTCCTGGGTTATCAGCTCTTTGATACGGCTGACAACCGGGTCGCTGTCCTGGGTCTCCTTCCAGCTGTGGTGAGGCAGGGGGTTTAACGTTTTACCGTGAGGCCTCCTGGAGGCTCGTTGCTCGTGGACCATCCCATTCCGATGAAAGGCAGGTAGTTCAATCTCCTCCAAGTCATCCACTTCATCTTCAGTGTCCGACTGGTGAGGCATCCTGGACAGGGCATTGGCGTTGGCGTTCTTGCGGCCCGCCCAGTATTTAATTGTGAATTGGTAGTTTGACAGCCAAGCCATCCATCGCTCCTCCATGGCTCCTAGCTTAGCTGTTTCAAGATGGGTCAAGGTGTTATTGTCAGTGTAGGCAGTGAACTTGCTGGAGGTTAGGTAGTGCTTGAACCTTTCAGTGATGGCCCAGACCAAGGCCAGGAACTCTAACTTAAAGCTGCTATAGTTCTCTTGGTTCCTCTCAATCGGGCGGAGCTTCCTGCTTGCGTATGCGATCACTTTCTCTTGGCCATTCTGCTTCTGACTTAGGACAGCTCCCAGTCCTTCGTTGCTGGCATCAGTATACAGCAGGAACGGTTGGCTGTAGTCAGGGTAGGCTAGGATCTCGTTGCCTGACAGGATCTCCTTCATCTCGCGAAATGACTCGGCTTGCTCCTTACCCCAGTGGAATGGGGGATTTCTGCCTTTCAGGGACTGTCCTACCAGGAGGTCTTGCAGAGGCACCACTTTCTTAGTATAGTCCTTCACAAACCTCCGGTAGTATCCTACTAGTCCCAGGAACTGACGCATCTCCTTGAGGTTCTTCGGCTCCGGCCACTTCTGGATGGCAGTGACCTTCTCCGGGTCTGGTGCTACTCCCTCTGGACTAACGATGTGCCCCAGGTACTGTACCTTTCGCTTGAGCAGGTGGCACTTTGAGGGCTTCAGCTTCATCCCATACCAGGACAGCGACTCAAATACCTCTGCCAGGTGCTTCAAGTGGTCCTCATACATTTTGGAGTACACTATCACGTCGTCCAGGTATAGTAGTACAGTTTCGAAGTTGCGGTGTCCCAGGCAGCACTCCATCAATCTCTGGAACATTCCAGGGGCGTTGCAGAGTCCAAACGGCATACTATTGAACCCGCAGAGTCCCATCGGGGTGGTGAAGGCCGTCTTCTCTCGATCCTCCTCAGCCACAGCTACTTGCCAGTACCCACTAGTGAGGTCAAGGGTGGAAAAGTAATTTGCAGACTTTAAGGCAGCCAGGGATTCTTCAATACGTGGTAAAGGGTATGCATCTTTATGTGTAATGCGATTTACTTGTCTGTAACCTACACACATTCTCATGCTTCCGTCCTTTTTCCTGACTAGAACTAGGGGAGCTGCCCAGGGACTACAACTATCCCTTACTACCCCTGCCTTCTTCATGTCGTGCAACATTTCCTTAGCTTTCTGGTAGTGTGCTGGTGGTATAGGCCTGTAACGTTCTTTGATGGGTGGATGATCACCTGTGGGGATGTGATGTTGTACCCCCTTAATCCTCCCAAAGTCAAGTAGGTGCTTGCTGAATACCTGCTCGTATTCCTGAACCACCCAGTGTACACCCTGCTTCTGATGGGCAGGAGTGGTGTCTGTCCCAACATGGAGCTGTTGACACCAATCCTCCACCTGGGTTGCCGGGTCATTATCCTCCACTTCGTCCGGTGAGGTTAAGGACTCCGCCGTGTGTATGGAGTTGTTATTTACAGCGTGTAACTTGGAAACAGTGGCATAGCATTGAGAAGTCGGACGGGCACCCTCTCATTGCGTACATCTACTACCCCTCTGGCGGTTAAGAGTGTAGGTCTGTGCTCAGAGCTAAGGGGTTCTACTACCGCCTGGTAGCTCTGTCCTTTAAGACCTATTGCTGCTCTACACCAGATAAGCATTTCACTCATTGGGGGGATCACAATGGGTATGGGGTCCGTTACCCGCACGTTACCAATCTCACCACCGGATAGCTTCACTTGCTGCTGGTACATCAGGGCTCGGATCTCCTTCTGGATCGCTCTTCTCTGCCCTGGTCTGGTGGCGTTAGCGAGCTGTTGGAGCTAAAACACCACTTCCTCCAAACAGTTACCAACAATGTTGATGCCTAGTACCATATTCAGTCCTGAGTCATCAGAGACAGTCTCTACTACATTGAGTCCCTGGTCCTTCAGCTCCATTCTCCCCACCTTTACCGTCACATTCTTAACCCCGACTAGGTTAAGAGGGAGGCCGTTAGAGGCATATACTGAAAAATCTGGGTTCGGGGGTTGGAGACTGTCCATGGACCAGTATCTCTTGTAAAGGACATCAGGCATAATTGTTACCTGAGATCCAGTGTCCAGCAGGGAGGGTATCGCAATGCCGTCCAGATTTATGGACAGGAAAGGTCTTCCTCCCACTTACCTACTGTGCCAGTCTGAGGGGCCTGCCGAGTCTATTCCTGGGTGTTGGCCCTCGGACCCAGGGTCTGCTCGTTTAAAGGGCAATCGCGCACTGTGTGGCCTGCCTTCTGGCAGCGGTGGAGGACAAACTCTCGCCGAGGGTGGCGCTGGTTGTTGGTCCTTCCACGGGGTGGCGTAGTCTTCCTCCTCCTTCTCATCCAGGGGACATCCTCAGGGCTGTCGGCTAGCAGGATCCTTCCTTCTGCCTCGGGCTCCGTCCGCAGCTGCAGGGCACTAAGTACAGTGGTCAGGGTTTTGCTCAACTGACGCACTTCAGAGCGCAGGCTGTCCAGCTCACTAGGGGACGTTGCTTGCACCTTGGCTTCAGCAGCCACTGGGGAAAAGGTGGACGCTGAAGGCACTGGGGTGGCCCCACCCTGGTAACATTGGATAGCAGTTGTTTCCAGGGGCTGCAGTCCTTTTATAGCCATGTCCTTAAATGTGTCAAAGGTGGCATCTGGATGATCCAGGGACCACCAACGCACAGTCCTGCTCTCCTCTTGGGACCTCAGTCCCCGGATAAACTGTTCTTTCAGCATTTTATTTTCATCATTGATGCTGGTTGGACCAACCTGTTTCAGAGCCCGCAGGGCCCCTTGTAAACGCCAGGCATAGTCCCGAACACTGTCCCCCGGTTGCTGAGAGCAGTTGTAGAACCTCATCCAGAGGTCTGTCTCAGTACGATTCTCAAAGACAGTCTGTAACTTTTTAAAGATTGCGGACACTGACTCCTGATCTGCGGCCGACCAGGTTTCTACTTCTCGCTCCGCAGCACCAGTCAATTGTCCCAATACAACAGCGGCTCTTTGCTTGCCTGTCATAGAGTACATGTCCAGTATACCACATATTTTCCTTTTGAATCCAGACAGGGTATCTGGTTTGCCGCTGTACAGGGGGAGCCACTTCGCTCCAGGGATGTACGGTAGGGCCATGGGTATGACAGGGGTTACAGGCCCTGCTGGTGGAGCGGCTGCTTCGGCCTGCTCGGCGCCGAGCTCGGATTGAACATCAGGGCGGTTAACCGGTATTCCGGCGTTGTGCTGTTCCTCGGACATTCTGGCGCCCCCTTAGCGAACCGTAGCCTACCTTCCTTTCTTCCGGTAGGCCACAGCTCCGCAGGTGACGGTCTTCTTCAGGACCTTGCGTCGCTTGCGTCCTATGTCAGAGCGTTCAGCGACGCTCCTTCCAGGACCTTGCGCTTCCTGGTTTCACATCGAGGCGTGGGGCGTGTCAGGGGCTTCGCACGCTTTAGCAGGTACGCCTCTCAGTTTCCCGCGGTTACGCCATTCTCCCCGCTCGGCGGCCCAACAATGGCGGCAATCTTCACCACAGTTAAATACACAGTTTTTGATTAAAGGCGCACAGTACCCGGTGGCAACGGGCACAACACTCCGTCGTTGCAGCGGGCACAGAATCCTGTTCGTAACGCCAGGAAAGCGATGACGAGCCCAGGGGATGGGGATGACTCGGCGCCCGGGCCTTGTTGCCTGGTCTTGGGGATGTCGCGGTAGTCGGCTCCCGGGCCCGTACCCTGGGCCTTTCTTTAAAAGGGTGAACAATTATGTGAAAGCTTGTGACGCCACCTGTGGTGTCTGGTGAGGTCCACCAGTGCTGCGACAGCCCACCGAGGCCGGTGTTAAGGCAGCTTGGGTGGTATAGCTCCCAACAGTTGGAGCTAGGCCTCAGGGCAGCGTGAATGTGGGGATGCAGGACAGGGGGAACCCAGCCGGGTCTGAAGAAGGATAGGCAAACACACAGTTCTCTTCAGTACCTTTTACTGACGGAAGTTCAGACACATTCCGGAGCACTGTAGGGTGAAGGGTACATATCAGGATTCTCCCCAGTGAGCGGGTATAGAGCCTCCTGTTTCTTGCCTTTGTGTAGTAAGTTTCTGACCTGCCTGGAGCTAGGCCTAATTTTGTCTCTGTCCTGCACCGGCTGACTTTGTGGTAGGGCCTTCTCTTGGAGTACACGCTCCCAGCTTGCGGGGCCTCCGTGACTCCTGGCTCTTGTACGAATCAGCTCTTGGGTGATCCTGGGACCTGAAGTCTTCCAGGGGTCTCCGGTTGTCTCTACAGGGGGATATACGCCCCTGTCGACACGGACCCGGTGTCCGGTATATGTTTTCTGGGGTGAGCTGGTACAGCTCCTCTGCCCCCAATGCTACTCACTCCTCTAGCCTTCGGCTGCGCTCGAGGCCCTCACTAGGCTATACACACTAGCGGCAGCTTGCCGCGCTTCACCGCTCTTATGGCGTCGGCACCCCTTGGGCTCTAACTGAGCTCCCTGAGTCTAGCTTGCAGGAGCCTCGTGCTCCACTGCTGGACTATTAGTTGTGTTCTCTAGACTGAGCTCCACTGCAGGACTCTCTCACAGACTAGACTAGACAACCTAGCTCCACCTTCCCTTTTTATATCCCTATCCGGGCTCCCTCTGGTGGTCTGAGGTGGAAGGTGGAGGTGTGTGTATGCTATGAGGGCCTCTTGTGGAGGAATCAATCCATGCACCCCTCTAGGATCTGTGGCACCAATGCGCAGCAGGGGCGCCACATAAATCCATGCCGGTTGCATGGATTTATATAGTGTGACCAAGTTGTCCAGCACTTTCCAAGTGATGCTAAAATCGCTTGGAAACACTTCTACCTGGCGGAAAAGCGCATGTAAAATCCGCATACGTTTTTCCTGCCAGGGAGATGCGGAAAAAATTCTGTATCGTTGGCACATAGCCTTAGAGAACTTCTGTGGACAACCCTGTTTTGAGAAGCTATCCTGGAAGGCCAGGGGTATGTCCTGACTTCAACTATATCTGTATCTATCAAACGCAAAAAAACTGTCTAAAGGAGTTGTCCAAGCTTGGGGCTCAAGTCTGCAGTCAATCTATGCAACTGCAGATTTATGAATCCTCATAGCGCGCAGAGTGCATGCTGTCAGGATTCTCCAGTGCCGGGAGCAGTCCGGCGTGTGACCGCAAGTATGCAATTTGCATGCATGCAATCTCATGCCGATTAGATGTGCATGGCCTCGTTCAATACAAATGTATTAAGCAAGGCCGGACAAGTCTCGTTGAAATGTGTCCGGAAGCGTGCAAGTCTCATACTTGCAGTCACACGACCGCCCTTTTGCGGCACTGGAGAATCCTGACAGCTGTAGTTTTTAATTGTACCATTTTGGTGTACATGTGATGCTTTGAGAGCTTTTTATTGCATTTTTTTGCAGAGCTGCTTCTACCGAAAAACAATAATTCTGATGTTTCAATTTCTTTCTTTGCAACATTTTCCGTACAAAGTAAATTATGTTCGATTTCCAGTTTTTCTAGGTTCAGAGATGCAATACTGAATATGGTTCCTTTTTATTTTTTATTTCTTTATTTTTAACTGGGGAAAAAGTGTGTGAATCAAATTTTTATGTTTTATTTTTTTTTCTAAAAACTTTATTTTCACTTTACATTGTATTGTTGCATTTTTTAGTCTTTACAGTGGACTTGAACCTGTGTTTGTTTGCTTGCTTGTGACGCGCCCCTGGGCCTGTGTCGCGCTGCGATGCGCACGCGGGAGCTTACCCGAAGCCGGATCTCTTGAGGGTTGTAGTCTCGTGGCGGCGACCCGGTCCGTGCCCAGGGAGTCAAACTGAGCGGCGATGTACTAGCAGTAGATGGTTGGTGACTACGCCACCCGTTGAATGCAGCTATGGAGCTGCCGCTGCAGGGCAGACCGCTGAGGCCGGTGGAAGGATGGTGCAGCGTGGATGGTATAACCCCCAACGGGAGGGGTATGGCCTCAGGGCAGCCGACGTGGATGATGGGGGTAGCAGGAACCACTCAGAGACGCTGCGGTGTAGTTCAGGGTCTTTACTGGTGACAAAGAAAGACCCTCCCGGAGTACTTGCTAGTGATAGGGGCCTGGTCAGTCCTTGAGCAGATGGGATTTCCCCTGGCCAGGCGGAGTTGTCGGCCTTCCCAACTAACTGTACTCTTCTGGCTACCTTGCTAGAGGCGGGAATAAGTAGCCCACGTCCCTGAGTGTACCGTGTGGTGCTCACCCGTATGGCCGGTGACTCGGGGCCTTCTAATGGCTTCCGCTCCACGATGGCGGTGCTGGTCCCACGCGTGTGACCGTGCCTTCGGGCTTCTGGGCCAGAGGACCTGAAATCCTCTGCCGGACGGTTTCTGCTGCTGGGTAGGAGTTAGTCCCCACAGCCTCGGACTCCGGGTCCGGTTAGAAATCTTCTCAGTCAGGGCGAGCTCTGCAGCTGCCAGCCCCTGACTCGTTGTAACACTGCTCCCCACAGAGCTCCTGATGTTTCTTGCTATGCTGCTTCTCTTCTCTACTCTTGTTCTGTCTTCTTTCTCCCTAACCCTGCCTCAGCCCCGGGTTTATATAGGGGAAGTCCTTCCCCTCCCAAGACTGGGCAGGAGGCGTGGCATGCACAGGATCCCTGACCAAAGGACCTCCCACCTGCTCTCAGACGTAATATCTCTATCACTGTGGCAACCAGACCCCCGGGGTGTCACATTCCCCCCTAGTGAAATTTAGTACTCCGGGACTAAACATATATATATTTTTTTTTTTTTAGAAAAACATAACAAGGTATAACAATAACAATACAATAAGAAAAACACATAAGATGGTTACGGCGTGTCCGCAACCGGGTGCAGTTTTGAAAAGCAAGGTGTCCATTTCACCAAAACAGGGAGACGTAACCAGGTAGGGGCCTGTTCTGCCCCGAGTCCTTAACAGTCTTTAGTCCATCCTGGGTTACGCTCCAACTATGTACAAGGATTCCCGGTAAATCCACCAAGGACTCCTAAAAAGAACTAGAAACACAAAATTATACACAAGCAACTATAAACAAGTAAACATTATAAGATAGCTTAAACATTTAGATCCTCCAACGTGCGGGTAGCTGGCCTCTAGTGGCCCTAGTGGACCTACGGAGCTGACTGTCTGGCCCTGAACTACAGGGTGTAGGAGCTGTCAAGGGTAAACTGGGCAGCTGTCTATGGGCCCTCTGGCTCACTAGGGGTATGGCAGGCTCACTATAAGCAGAGGGTTGATTTTCCGGGTCTGCTTGTGTAGAGTCTTCTGCCTCCTGGACTGGCTGTTCTTCCAGCTCTACCGGTTGCTCCGTAGGTTCTTGGGATGATGGTTGGAGGAAGGTGAGTACGGGTACCACAACTGCACCATTGACTTGAGTCCAAGACCGAGGGAAGTCCCCGAGCACGGTACTAACCATATCTTCCCTTTCCTCTACGGGTCGATGGTCTTCTTGTTCCTCTTCAGGGTTCCTCAGTTGTTCGGGACACTTCTTCAGGTGGTCCCGGGATACAATGGCTGTGGTTTCCCCTCCGTCTTTACTGATGGTACAGACCTTCGGGTTTTCGTGGCTTGAGGGCAGTACGGTGTACGGGTCCTTCTCCCACTGGTCGTCCAACTTGTGGAGCCGTCTCTTCCTCTTCAAGACCTGCTCTCCGGGTACCAGGGGAACAGCGGGAGCATACTGGTTGTAAGTTTTCTCTTGTCTTTCCCTAGCCTGACAGAGACTTCGCTCCACGCTCTCCTGTACTCTCCGGTACTGCTGCTGCCTCTCTGTGTCCCAGTCTGTTTCTGGTGAAGTGTCCTCGGGTGTCAGGACTCCCATTTCCAGGTCAACAGGTAACTTACCAGGTCTTGCCCTCATTAGGTAAGCCGGGGTACAGTTGGTGGAACCTACCGGGATGTGGTTGTATAGGTCCACCAGATCGGGCAACTTTTCAGGCCACAGACTGCGTTCTTCCAGGGGCAACGTTTTTAGAAGATCCATCACCACCTGGTTCATTTTTTCACAAAGTCCATTAGTCTGCGGATGGTAGGGTGTCGTCCTTATCTTCCGGCAGCCATACAGATTGCAGAATTCCTGGAAGACCTCCGCTTCAAAGGCAGGTCCCTGGTCCGTCAGCACTTGGTCCGGGTACCCGTGTGGACGGCAAAAGTGCTGCTGGAAGGCTCTAGCTGCTGTTTGAGCCGTTAAGTCCTTGACGGGGACGACAACCAGAAACCGGGAGTAATGATCCACGATGGTTAACGCGTAGACGTAGCCACTTCTGCTTGGGGTCAGTTTTACATGATCCAAGGCTACCAGTTCCAACGGTTGCCGGGTGACGATGGACTGCAGGGGAGTCTTCTGGCTGGCGCGGTCCTTCCTTCTCAGGTTGCACGGGCCACAGTCTCTGCACCACTTCTCAATGGTTCCCCTCATGCCTACCCAGTGGAATCGCTCGCGCAGCAGGAACTCCAGCTTCCTCCACCCGAAGTGTCCAGCTCCGTCGTGGTATGCCTCCATCACCATGGCTGCGTCTCTTCGTGGCACCACTACTTGCCAGAGTAATTCATGCGTCCGGGAGTTAACCATTCTGCGGCACAACTTCCCTTTGTAAAGGAACAGTCGACTCTTCTCTGCCCATAGTTGTTTGGCTTCCTCCGGAGCGTCTGGTTCAAGGCGAGCCTCCGGCCGAGTCAGCATCTCCTTCACCAGTCGGACGGCAGGGTCGCTGTCTTGCGTTTCCGCCCAGTTGTAGTGAGGTAAGGGGTTCAACGTAGCAGCCTGCTTACTCCTTACCCGGTGGGAATACTGGATAGTCCCATGACGGTGGAACGCAGGGAGTTCAATTTCCTCCAGTCCCTCCGGATCTTCTCCTTCGTCCGGCAGGTTGGGCATCCTGGACAGGGCGTCCGCGTTAGTATTGGAGCGCCCTGCCCGGTATTTGATTATGAACTCGTAGTTGGACAGACGGGCCATCCACCTCTGCTCCAGGGCACCGAGTCTTGCCGTGTCCAGGTGTGTCAACGGGTTGTTATCCGTGTACACGGTGAACCGGGAAGAAGCAAGGTAATGCTTAAAGCGCTCAGTGACTGCCCATACCACGGCCAGGAACTCTAGCTTAAATGAGCTATAATTCTCGGGGTTCCTTTCGGTGGGTCGCAGTTTTCGGCTGGCGTAGGCGATTACTCGTTCTTTCCCCTGCTGGATCTGGGACAGTACGGCTCCTAGCCCGATGTTACTGGCGTCGGTGTAGAGGATGAAGGGCTGGCTATAATCCGGGTACGCCAAGATTTCATCCCCCGTGAGGGCCATCTTCAGCTGGCGGAAGGACTCTTCTTCTAGCTCTTCCCATTTGAAGGGCGGCTTCTGGTTCTTGGCCTTCCGGGACTGGCCTATCAGGAGGTCCTGCATAGGCGCTGCCTTTTTGGTGAAACCGGGAATAAACCTTCGGTAGTAGCCTACCAACCCGAGGAACTGCCGCACTTCTTTTACGCTGGAGGGGCTTGGCCATCCCTTAATTGCGGTGATCTTATCGGGGTCGGGAGCCACTCCATCAGCGCTCACCACGTGTCCCAGGTACTGCACCTTTGGTTTCAGGAGGTGACACTTGGAGGGTTTCACCTTTAGGCCGTAACTCGCCAGAGCTTCGAACACCTCCGCCAGGTGTTTCAGGTGGTCCTCATAAGTTTTGGAGTATACGATGACATCGTCCAGGTACAACAGGACCGTCTCGAAGTTTCTGTGGCCCAGACAGCACTCCATTAATCGTTGGAAGGTTCCTGGGGCGTTGCAGAGTCCGAACGGCATGCAGGTGAACTCGCTAAGTCCCATCGGGGTGGTGAATGCGGTCTTCTCCCGGTCCGCCTCTGCTACAGGAACCTGCCAGTACCCGCTAGTGAGATCCAAGGTAGAGAAGAAGTTAGCAGACCTTAAAGCAGCCAATGACTCCTCTATCCTTGGTAAGGGGTACGCATCCTTGTGTGTGATACGGTTGATTTTCCGGTAATCTACACACATCCTCATGGTGTTGTCTTTCTTTTTGACTAAAACTAGCGGGGCTGCCCAGGGGCTACAGCTATCCCGGATTACCCCAGCCTCCTTCATGTCTCTAAGCATCCCCTTGGCGTGTTGGTAATGTGCAGGGGGTACGGGTCGATACCTCTCTTTTATGGGAGGATGATCTCCCGTGGGGATGCGGTGTTCTACCCCCTTGACTCGCCCGAAGTCTAACGGGTGTTTACTAAACACTCTCTCATACTCTTGAACCACCCGGTAGACTCCCTGTTTCTGGTGGGAGGGAGTGGAGTCAGTTCCCAAGTGTAGTTGCTGACACCAATCCTCCATTACTTTCTTAGAGCCGTTACCTTCCTCCGGGTGAGATGGAGGCAAGGGTTCCACAGACTGTATAGAGTTTTGGTTGATGGTATATAATTTTGCTAGCGTGGCATACCGGGGCAGGTACACTTCCCTCTCCCCGATATTGATTATGCGAACGGGCACCCTCCCATGGCGTACATTGACCACCCCCCGTGCTGTCAAAATGGTGGGCCTACTGTCTGAGTAAACTGGTTCTACCATTGCCTGGTAATCTCTACCTCTCAGACCAATAGCTGCCCGGCACCAAATCATCATTTCACTTTTTGGGGGCATGGCAATAGGGAAAGGGTCACACATTCTTACGCTACCAATCTCACCGCCGGAGAGTTCCACCTGTTGCCGTCGCATCAGTGCCCGGATCTCTTTCTGGAGCACTCGCTGCTCGCCGGAGCTGGCGTTCTTGGCAACCTGCTGTAGAAGGAAAATCACCTCTGCAAGACAATTTTCAATTACATTAGTTCCTAGAGTTATTTTTGGGTGGCTCTCATGTTTGTCAATGTCTACAATGATCAGTCCCTGTGCTGCCAGTTCGACTCTACCGATTTTGATGGTCACCTCTTTAAATCCGATCTGTGGCACGGGCTGGCCATTGCTGGCGATGATACTCAAGTCATCGTCAGGGTAGCGGGTAATATCCGAGTCATTCCAGTACTGCTTAAAGAGCACGTACGGGATGGTGGTGACCTGTGACCCGGTGTCCAGTAGGGCACTCATGGGAATGCCATCCAGTACCACAGGCAAGACTGGACGTCCTCCCACATATCTGTCGCGCCAGTTCGATGGGCCTGGTGATCTTTTTCCTGGGGGTTGGCCCTCTACCCCAGGTTGTGCCCGTTTAAAGAACAGTACCTTTCCATATGTCCGGGTTGATTGCAGCGGCGGCAGATGGGTCGTCCGTCCTCGCTGTATCGGTCACTGGGTCTTCCTCTGGCCGGTGGGGTCCTCCTTGGTCGACGCCACGGGATGTCCTCCGGTCCGGATGCCAGCTGGATCTTCCCTGGGGTGGAAACCTGTAAAGACTGCACAGTTCGGGTTAGCGCAGCAACGCTCTTAGCTAGCTCTTGGACCTGATGGCATAGGTCTGGAGCCGGGTCATTGTCCAAAGCCTGCGCATCAGCTCCCACAGGCCCTGCCGACAAGGGCGCCGCCTCCTGGTGGTAAGTGATAGCTGGGCGCCTGTGGGTCACAACGCCACCCGGTGCCGGTTCTCGGAGCACCCGGATGGCTCTGTCCTTGAACTGTGCAAAGTCTAGATGGGGATCCTGTAAGGCCATTGCCCGCAACTGGGTTCGGTGGGCATTGCAATATAAACCCTCTATAAATTGTTCAGTCAACAGCCTGTCCTCGTTTCCCACCCCATCAGGGTCGGTCTGCTTTATGGCCCTCAGGGCCTCTTGTAGGTTTAGTGCATAGTCCCTTATACTCTCATGCGCTCGCTGCTTGCACCCGTAGAATCTAAGCTTAATCTCGGCTGAGGTGCGGGTATCAAAGGTGTCCTTCAGCCGGGTTAGTATCCCTGCGACAGTCTTCCTCCCAGGTGGCCAGGATTTTACTTCCCTTTTGGCTGCCCCAGTTAGTTGGGCCACCAGGATGCTCACCTTTTGCTCTTCTGTGAGGGGGTACACCTGGAAGAGGCTATCCAGCTTTTCTCTAAAGTCATGCAGGGTATGTGACTCCCCTGAGTACTGGGGTAGCCAAGCTGCTCCCGGGATATAGGGCATGGTGAAGGGCATAACTGCAGCAGCGGTGGCGCTGGCGGGGGTTGAGGCAGTGAAGCTCTCCTCCGTATCCGACATCTTCCTCCCCCCTAGTGGACCGTGGCCTACCTTGCGATGATCCTGTTCCGTAGGCCGCGGCTCCGCAGTGGATCGTCAGGGTTGAGGACCTTCCGTCGCGCTCCGGTGACGTCGGCGTCTGCTGGGCTCCTTCCAGGACCTTACGCAACGTCCGGACGTGAGGCGGGGCTTCAGTTCTCGCGCGCTTTCGGAGTCCACGCCCCTCTTCTTCCCGCGCGGCGTCCTCAAGATGGCGTCCAATGGCGGGAAAACTCCACGGATGGCGGGAAGAAGGTCGAAGATGGCGCCGGATGGCGGGAAAACTTCGCGGATGGCGGGAAGAAGGTAGAAGATGGCGCCGGATGGCGGGAAACCTCCACGGATAGCGGGAATCTTCACCACTGGTAAGTTTGAACAGTCTTTGCTTTTCAGGCACGCAGTACCCGGTGGTTGCGGGCACGAGATCCTGCCGACTACGCCAAAGTTGACGCGCCCCTGGGCCTGTGTCGCGCTGCGATGCGCACGCGGGAGCTTACCCGAAGCCGGATCTCTTGAGGGTTGTAGTCTCGTGGCGGCGACCCGGTCCGTGCCCAGGGAGTCAAACTGAGCGGCGATGTACTAGCAGTAGATGGTTGGTGACTACGCCACCCGTTGAATGCAGCTATGGAGCTGCCGCTGCAGGGCAGACCGCTGAGGCCGGTGGAAGGATGGTGCAGCGTGGATGGTATAACCCCCAACGGGAGGGGTATGGCCTCAGGGCAGCCGACGTGGATGATGGGGGTAGCAGGAACCACTCAGAGACGGTGCGGTGTAGTTCAGGGTCTTTACTGGTGACAAAGAAAGACCCTCCCGGAGTACTTGCTAGTGATAGGGGCCTGGTCAGTCCTTGAGCAGATGGGATTTCCCCTGGCCAGGCGGAGTTGTCGGCCTTCCCAACTAACTGTACTCTTCTGGCTACCTTGCTAGAGGCGGGAATAAGTAGCCCACGTCCCTGAGTGTACCGTGTGGTGCTCACCCGTATGGCCGGTGACTCGGGGCCTTCTAATGGCTTCTGCTCCACGATGGCGGTGCTGGTCCCACGCGTGTGACCGTGCCTTCGGGCTTCTGGGCCAGAGGACCTGAAATCCTCTGCCGGACGGTTTCTGCTGCTGGGTAGGAGTTAGTCCCCACAGCCTCGGACTCCGGGTCCGGTTAGAAATCTTCTCAGTCAGGGCGAGCTCTGCAGCTGCCAGCCCCTGACTCGTTGTAACACTGCTCCCCACAGAGCTCCTGATGTTTCTTGCTATGCTGCTTCTCTTCTCTACTCTTGTTCTGTCTTCTTTCTCCCTAACCCTGCCTCAGCCCCGGGTTTATATAGGGGAAGTCCTTCCCCTCCCAAGACTGGGCAGGAGGCGTGGCATGCACAGGATCCCTGACCAAAGGACCTCCCACCTGCTCTCAGACGTAATATCTCTATCACTGTGGCAACCAGACCCCCGGGGTGTCACACTTGTACTATATACTGCAATTTAGTATGGCAAGTATCTCGTGAAAATCACAGTTTTCCTTGAAGTCCAGCATTGGCTAGGCTTCACAGGCATACCAAGATGGTGAAGACACAGACTTTCAGCAGGCCCACGGCTCCCATGGCTACCCATCAGCATCCCACAATCGCACCACAAAAGTGCTGATGGGATTGTGTGACTTAAATGGCGCCATTAAAGATTAACAAAGTAAATGGTAGCAATTGGAGGTAAATTTAGACACTGCTTTTAGAATTTGGTGCTGGCTGAATAACACAGCTGACACATGGCCTGTCATCTAGGTCCATTCCATATAACCACATATTCTTCATGGCATAATATTATGTTATGGAGCTGGAATGAGAAAAAGAAGACATATTGAAGATGCATGGGAGCTTCTTTACTGAACAGCAGGGTTGGGTCAGCTCAAAATATGTGACGACAAGCCCTCCCTGAGCTTTGGGGTTACTCGGAGCCGGGTCGGTGTAGGTGTTACGGGGGATGCAGTCGTGGCCTGGACCCATTCCGTGCCCAGTGCTGCCACATTAAAAATAATGGACTTCTTTTAGAATGAGTGGTATTTTGACCACGCCACCTGCGGTTTCCGGTGATGGACACCTGCGCTGCTTCAGTCCACTGAGGCTGGTGTTACGGGCAGCTAAGATGGGGCGGCTCCCCGCAGGCGGAGCAGACCTCAGGGCAGTGTGAGAAGGAATGGTGGGTGCAGTGCCGGGCAGGAAATAACAGGCTGAGGCGGTGTGTGAAGTCATCCGGGTCTTTACTCACTTTCAGATGAACTTTCAGCCGCAAAGCTTCTCTCTGCTACACACAGCGTTCTGCGGCCACCGGGAAGGGGGTTCAGCACTTCCCAGGTAGATCAGGAGCACCCGTCAAGACCCCTCTGGTGTGTGTTCCTCTCCTTGGCAAGTTCTCCCTCTAAGTCTTCTCCTGACTGCGTGATACGAACGAGGTGTAAGGCCGGGTCCCACTGGATAAACGCAGTGTAAGAGATACAGGTGGCGACTCCGCTCCGTCCGTATCTCCCTGGGATCCACTAGGCCTCCGGGATTTTCTGACTGAGACGTGATGTAACAAAGTCAGATGTCGGGGGCCGGTCACCCCTTTTGCAGCAGGAATCCCTCTGGCAAGGCCAGAATTAGGAATACAGGTGGCGACTCCGCTCCGTCCGTATCCCCCTGAGATCCTTTTGCCTGTGGAGCCTATCTCCTCTGCTCCCCTCCCAGGCCTTCTTAGGACAGGACCTTGACCGGGTAGAAACAGTGGTTAACTCTGACCCGCTCCTCGTCTTAAGGCCAGAGTACGAGGACCGTGTATATTCAGTCAGCTGCAGACTTTTGCTGGACCCTGGCAGAAGACCACAATCAAAGACCTTGAACTTAAGATGCCCGTAGATTAAATATGAATCAATAAGTGTTTCCTAAAAGTGTGCCCTCCACCCTCACCCACTACATGGTTCCCCTTATCTTTGGTTCCCCCTATCTCGTCTATCCCGGGCCGGGGCAGCACTCTGGTGCATTTAGGCCCCCTTCAGGATAGGAGTGGTGTAGTGTTGAATGGTGAAGTGGGGTCCTGAGAGATGCTCCATCCTTACCTGAAAGAGGAGATACCACACCTCAATCTGAGGTGCAGTACCCCTGTGGCGACTGAACCCTCAGGGGCGCCACATTCCCCCCCTGTGAAACACAGCACGTCCGCGGGCTGCAATAGAGTAAAGAGTTGGTACAGACATTCAAATTTTAAAAGTTTTTGTAAACATGAAACAATCTTCCCTTTATGGGAGGTTAGGACACTTTTTAACGTTGCATGATATATAATATAAATATAGAAAAACATCAAAGAAACATCATGCATGTATGGAAAACATCAAAGAGACATTATGCATGTAGACAGTTCTGTAGAAAATACGGTAGAAAGTGTCAGCTCAGCAGCATGAGGGACCTGTCCCAAACCCCCAACGTAGGCCCTGGGGTGGCTGCAGGGCATGGAGATCCCGAGTTGGACCTCCATTAGAGCCACTCCAGACAGGTTTTGCTTCTGAGGTCTGAGGTAGAAGTGGTTCTGTATAAAACCAATAGGGAGCACCTTAATAAGTACAAACTATTTACAAAGTTAGTCTGTCTACTGCTTAGCGTCCGCAGGGACAAATGTCTCTATGAACTGAATCCGGGTGAAAAACTTGAAAAAAAACAAATAACTGTTCACGCAAAGGGGAGACGCCTCTCCCGGGGCTGCTTAGAAGTGGTATCCCCACCAGGGAAATGGCTCATCTTTCCCGATGGAACCTGACCGGTCCTCTGTGGGTAGGTGAGTGGGGGTATCCTCCTTAATTACCCTGTGGACATCCAGGGCATACCACTCACGCTCCCCGTGGTGGCAGGTGTAGGACACCAAATCGCCCGGGTAGAGGTTCCGGCCAGGGTGGCCCTGCTCCAGCCGCGGCTCGACGTCCCGCCGATTGACGAACACGTCCCGGTTGAACTGTGGGCTGCGGATGAAGCCCCATCCTGCCACCTAGTGGAAGCGCACGATAACGCCTTCTTCCCGGGGGCTTGGACGGGTGGCCTCCGCCTGACGGGCCTGTGACTTAGCAGCCTTGGCGCGCACCTCTAGACGCTCACAGCGGACCCGCTTCTCCCGTCGCTCTTTCTCAAACTGGAGGAGTTCTTTGCGACAGGTCTCCTCCCGCCTCCGCGCTTCGGTCTTGGTTTCCCAGGGGAAGCCCATCAGGTCGCCCCCCCCGGTTATCCCAGGCAAACTTTTCTGCCGCCGGGCAAGCGACCGGTGGCGCGGGCAGCGGCTGTAATGGGGTTTGCTGCGGGCTCTCTATCGGTGCGGCCCAGTCCGGGTTGGGCAGGTGTTCACCCAAGTAAGCGCAGGGTCATCTAGACCAGGAGTCGGGAGGCATAGCAGGTCTCCGGCAGTGGCGGTGGCTTGGACCTCGGCCTCTGGAGCCAGAAGCTGCTCCCATACGATGGCGCCCGGGGATAAGGGTGCCGGCAGGATACTTAGGAGGGCTTCGGTGCATCCCGCGCCCGGGATAGGGGTTTTAGCCTTACCCGCACTTGGGCTGCACGGGGCCTCCTGGGCTTCCTCCGCCTGGGCTGGAGCCTCACTTGTCAGGCGCAACGAGCTCTGGCGGCAGTCCTTGATCCTCTGCAACACTTCCTCTCTCCACTCTGCGGCGGCCAGTCGTTGGGCCTCTGCGACCCTCCGGGTCAGGTCCTGCGATTCACCACAGAGGAACTCGGCTTCCTCCGCGGTCAGGTGGATTCCCTCCATACCGAGGGAGGTAGCAGCAGGTGGGCCAGCGACGGAGGACATCTCCTTTGCTGCTTCCATCTTTGCTGCTGGGTGCAGTCTGTTTCTCCTCTTTCTTTTGGGGCGGCTCCAAGGCGCTGGCAGACGGGCATTCCTTGGGACGTCCCATCCGTCTTGACGGACACTACTATGCGGACTGTCTCTGATGGAGGGGGCGGTCTGCACTTTTGGTGCCACTGGGGAGCCAGGCCCACGATGGGAGGACTTTGGTTGCTGTTGTTTTTGCACATAATGGCGTCCGTTCTTCCTGGGCAGGCACCACATTGAGTGTGAAATGACAGTCTTTTTGTGAAAAGACGCACAGTACTCGTCGGCAATGAGGATTATCTTTTTCCGTTGCTGCGGGCACGCAATCCTGCCGACTACGCCAAGTTGTGATGACCAGCCCTCCCTGAGCTTTGGGGTTACTCGGAGCCGGGTCGGTGTAGGTGCTCCTCTATCCCGGGCCGGGGCAGCACTCTCGTGCATTTAGGCCCCCTTCAGGATAGGAATGGTGTAGTGTTGAATGGTGAAGTAGGGTCCTGAGAGATGCTCTATCCTTACCTGAAAGAGGAGATACCACACCTCAATCTGAGGTGCAGTACCCCTGTGGCGACTGAACCCTCAGGGGCGCCACAAATACATTAGGCCTCATTAATCAAAACTAAGAGTAGGATTTGTCTTTGTTTCCCATAGCAACCAATCAGAGCTCAGCTTTCATTTTTGAAACAGTTCTCAAACAATGAAAGCTACGCCATGATTGGTTGCTAGGAGAAATAGTACTGCTTTTGATAAAGTAGGCCTGTTTTTCTGTGCAGCATTATGGAATATGTTGAGACTTACATTTACCATATTCTTTTTGCTTTTTTATATATGACGCGCCCCCTGGGCCTGTGCTGTGCAGGGGGATACCCGGAGCCGGGCCTTCTGTAAGATGCTGGGGGTTGTAGTCTCCGTGTGGCGGCGACCCGGTCCGTGCCCAGGGTGGTCAAACCAGTGGCAGTCTATTGGTATTGTAATTGTCCGACTACGCCACCCGTGGATTGCGGTCAGTGGGGGACCGCCGCTGCGCTGCAGACCGCTGTGGCTGATGTTGTATGCGCAGCCAAGAATGGGATGACTCCCCACGGGAGAAGTATTGCCTCAGGGCAGCTAGAGTGAATGATGGCAGTGATGGTGTGAGCGTCCCAGTCCTAATGGTGCTGGTGGGGCGATGAAACACAGAGACTTGTGGTGCAGTTCAGGGTCTTTACTGATGGTATAAAGCAGACCCTCCCGGGAGTACTGGTTAGCAGTAGGGGCCTGGTCAGTCTGTGAGCAAGCAGGATCTCCCCTGGCCAGGTGGAGTTGTAGGCCTCCCCGACTATCTGCACTCTTTCCTGGCTACCTTGCTCTATGCGGGTAGAAGTAGCCCACGTCCCTGAGTGTACTGTGTGGTGCTCACCCGTATGGCCGGTGACTTGGGGCCTTCCGTTAGCCTCCGCTTCACGATGGCGGTGCTAGTCCCTTGCTTGTGACCGTGCCTTCGGGTTTCTAAGGCCAGAGGACATGGAATCGGGTTTCTAAGGCCAGAGGACATGGATTCTGCTGCTGGTCCTGGATGTCCCCACAGCCTCGGACTCCGTGTCCGGGTTTAGTGTCTTCAGCCAAGGCGAGCTATCTAGCTTCCAGCCTCTGGCACTCGCTCCTGCTCCTACAGAGCTCCTGTTGTCACTTTCCCTGTGTCTGCTGTCCTCCAGACCTGACTGTGTCTCTGTCTGGGACTTCACTCCCTAATCCCGCCCCAGACCCAGTTTATAAGGGCAGATTCCTCCCCTCCCAGGTCTGGGTGGGCCGTGTTGCATGCTTAGGGCTCCTGACCAGAGAAACCTCCCACTTGCTCTCAGACATAATATTTCTATTACTGGGGCAACCAGACCCCTGGGGTGCCACATTCCCCCCTAGTAAATTTTAGTACTCCGGGACTAAACACATTTTTTTTTAAAGAAACATACATGCAGGGTGTAAACAATAACACAATAACATATTTACAAGAAACTTTAGTTCTTTAAAGGTAACGGCGTTTCCGTAACCGGGTGTCCATATCACCCAAGGTGAAGTTTTAAGCGAAGTAGGGGACCTGTCCAAAGCAAACCCCTTGCGTTGGCCTTGGGCCAGACAGGTTTTCTCTTCCGCGGCCGTCTTCGCAAGAGGCACCAAGGTACAACTATCTACAAAATTGTTCCGGTTATCCAGTGTCCATAACCTGTTAGTCCAAAGAAATCTGCAGGGTAACTGAGAAACACAATTAATAACATGCAACAAACATAAACCATAAACAGTTAAACAGGTAAATTCACAGTGCATTAGTTTATATTTTCCAGCGAGCGGGCATCTGACCTCTAGTGACTCTAGTGGATCTACGGAGCTCACTAACTGGTCCTGCACTACAGGGTGTAGGAGGTTTTATGGGCAAGCTGGGCAGCTGTCTGCGCACTCTTTGGCTCACTAGGGGCACGGCAGGCTCACTACTAACAGAGGGTTGATTCTCCTGTGCTGCTGGTGTGGATTCTTCTGCCTCCTGGGCCGGCTGCTCTTCCAGCTCTACCTGGTCTTCTGTAGGCACTTGAGGGGCTGGCTGGAGAAAGGTGAGGACGGGCACCACGATAGCGTTGTTTACTTGTGTGCAGGACCGGGGAAAGTCTCCGAGTACGGTGCTGATCATTTCCTCCTTTTCCTCTATGGGTTGAGGGTTTTCCTGATCTTCGTCCGTGCTTTGCAACTTCTCGGGGCACTTTTTCAGGTGGTCTCTGGAGACAGTGGCTGTGGTCTTTCCTCCATCCTTGCTGATGAAGTACACCTTTGGATTATTGTGGCTTGAGGGCAGTACGGTGTACGGGTCCTTTTCCCACTGGTCGTCCAACTTATGGAGCCACCTTTTCCTTTTCAAGACCTGCTCTCCAGGTACCAGGGGAACAGCGGGAGCATGTTGGTTATAAGTCCTCTCCTGCCTTTCTCTTGATTGACAGAGACTTCGCTCGACGCTCTCCTGTACTTTCCGGTACTGCTGCTGCCGTTCTGTATCCCAGTCTTCTTCTGGCGAGGTGTCCTCAGGTGTCAGGACTCCCATATCTAGGTCAACAGGAAGCTTACCAGGTCTTGCTCGCATTAGGTAAGCCGGGGTACAGTTGGTGGAACCTACCGGGATGTGGTTATACAGGTCCACCAGATCGGGCAGTTTCTCAGGCCACAGACTGCGTTCTTCCAGGGGCAATGTTTTTAGAAGATCTATCACCACCTGGTTCATCTTCTCGCAGAGTCCATTGGTTTGGGGGTTATAGGGCGTTGTTCTTATCTTCTTGCAGCCATACAGGTTGCATAACTCCTGGAAGACCTCTGCTTCGAAGGCTGGTCCCTGGTCCGTCAGCACTTTGTCCGGGTGCCCGTGTGGGCGGCAGAAGTGCAGCTGGAAGGCTCTGGCTGCTGTCTGAGCCGTCAGGTCTTTGACAGGGACCACCACCAGGAACCGGGAGTAGTGATCCACGATGGTTAGGGCGTAGACATACCCGCTTCTGCTTGGAGCCAGTTTAACATGGTCCAGAGCGACCAGTTCCAGCGGCTGCCTGGTGATGATGGGCTGCAGGGGAGTCCTCTGGCTGGCACGGTCCCTTCTTCTTAGATTGCACAGGCCACAGTCTCTACACCACCTCTCAATGGCTCCTCTCATGCCTATCCAGTAGAACCGTTCATGCAGCAGGAACTCCAGCTTCTTCCATCCGAAGTGCCCTGCCCCATTGTGGTAGGCCTCCAGCACCACAGCTGCGTCCCGTCTCGGTACCACCACCTGCCAGATCAGTTCATGTGTCCGGGAATTGACCATTCTGCGGCACAACTTCTCCTTGTAGAGAAACAGTCTGCTCTTTTCCGTCCACAGTTGCTTGGTCTCTTCCGGAGCGTCTGGGTCCAGGCGGGCGTCAGCCTGGGTCAGCATCTCCTTCACCAGACGGACTGCGGGGTCACTGTCTTGCGTCTCCGCCCAGTTGTAGTGGGGTAAGGGGTTGAACATAGCGGATCGCTGGCCCCTCACACGGTGGGAATACTGGGTAATCCCATGACGGTGAAACGCAGGGAGTTCGATCTCTTACAATTCTTCTGGATCCTCCCCTTCGTCCGGTAGGTTTGGCATCCTGGACAGGGCGTCCGCGTTGGTATTGGAGCATCCTGCCCGGTATTTGATCGTGAACTCAAAATTGGACAGGCGGGCCATCCATCTCTGCTCCAGGGCACCCAGTCTTGCAGTGTCCAGGTGTGTCAACGGGTTGTTGTCCGTGTACACGGTGAACCTGGAAGAGGCAAGGTAATGCTTAAAACGTTCGGTTACTGCCCACACCACTGCCAGGAACTCTAGCTTGAACGAGCTGTAATTCTCAGGGTTTCTTTCCGTGGGTCGCAGTTTTCGGCTGGCGAAAGCAATTACCCGTTCTCTCCCCTGCTGGATCTGGGACAGTACGGCTCCTAGCCCGATGTTGCTTGCGTCCGTGTAGAGGATAAAGGGCTGGCTGTAATCAGGGTACGCCAGGATTTCATCCCCCGTGAGACCCATCTTCAGCTGGCGGAAGGACTCCTCTTCCAGCTTTTCCCATTTGAAGGGTGGCTTCTGGTTTTTGGCCTTCCTGGACTGGCCTATCAGAAGGTCCTGCATAGGAGCTGCCTTCTTGGTAAAACCGGGAATGAATCTTCGATAGTAGCCTACCAACCCGAGGAACTGCCGCACTTCCTTTATGCTGAATGGTCTTGGCCAGTCCTTAATCACGGTGATCTTGTCAGGGTCGGGGGCTACTCCGTCAGCACTCACCACGTGTCCCAGGTACTGTACCTTTGGCTTCAGTAGATGACACTTCGAGGGTTTTACCTTTAGGCCATAGTTTGCCAGGGCTTCAAACACTTCTGCCAGGTGTTCCAGATGGTCCTCATAGGTCTTGGAATAGACGATGACGTCGTCCAGGTATAATAGGACCGTCTCGAAGTTCCGGTGTCCCAGACAGCATTCCATCAACCGTTGGAAGGTTCCTGGTGCGTTGCAGAGCCCGAACGGCATACAGTTAAATTCGCTGAGTCCCATCGGGGTGGTGAATGCGGTCTTCTCCCGGTCCGCCTCTGCTACAGGAACCTGCCAGTACCCGCTAGTGAGATCCAAAGTAGAGAAGAAGTTAGCAGATTTTAATGCAGCTAAGGACTCTTCTATCCTTGGTAACGGGTACGCATCTTTGTGTGTGATACGGTTGACCTTCCTGTAGTCTACACACATTCTCATGGTGTTGTCTTTCTTTTTCACTAAGACTAGTGGAGCTGCCCAGGGGCTACAGCTGTCCCTAATTACCCCAGCCTCCTTCATGTCTTTTAGCATCCCCTTGGCGTGTTGATAGTGTGCAGGGGGTACGGGTCGGTATCTCTCCTTTATGGGAGGATGGTCTCCCGTGGGGATGTCATGTTCTACCCCCTTTACTCGCCCGAAGTCCAGCGGGTGTTTACTAAACACTCTCTCGTACTCTTGAACCACCCGATAGACTCCCTGTTTTTGGTGTGAGGGAGTGGAGTCAGTACCCAAATGCAGTTGCTGACACCAGTCCTCTATTGGTTTCTTAGAGCCGTTACCTTCCTCTGGTTGAGATGGAGGCAAGGGTTCCATGGCCTGTACAGAGTTCTGGTTGATGGTGAACAATTTGGCTAGCGTGGCATACCGGGGCAGGTATACTTCTCTCTCCCCGATATTGATGATGCGGACGGGCACCCTCCCATGGCGTACATCGACCACCCCCCGTGCTGTCAAAATGGTGGGCCTACTGTCTGAGTAGACGGGTTCCACCATTGCTTGGTAGTCTCTACCTCTCAGACCAATAGCTGCCCGGCACCAAATCATCATCTCACTTTTTGAGGGCATGGCAATAGGGAAGGG
This sequence comes from Phyllobates terribilis, assembly GCF_046119375.1. Classification (NCBI taxonomy): domain Eukaryota; kingdom Metazoa; phylum Chordata; class Amphibia; order Anura; family Dendrobatidae; genus Phyllobates; species Phyllobates terribilis. The sequence continues at coordinate 746,247,986 of NW_027362764.1, read as the reverse complement.
TCGCACATTCTCACGCTACCTATCTCACCACCAGAGAGTTCCACTTGTTGCCGTTTCATCAGTGCCCGGATCTCTTTTTGGAGGACACGCTGCTGGCTGGAACTGGCGTTCTTGTCAACCTGTTGCAAAATAAGAATCACCTCTGCAAGACAGTTTTCGATTACATTAGTACCTAGAGTTATTTTTGGGTGACTCTCGCAACGGTCAATGTCCACAATGATAAGTCCTTGTGCCGGCAGTTCAACTTTACCGACCTTGATGGTCACCTATCTGTGGCACGGGCTGACCATTGCTGGCGATGATACTCAAGTCATCGTCAGGGTAGCGGGTAATATCCGAGTCATTCCAGTACCGCTTGAAGAGCACGTACGGGATGGTGGTGACCTGTGACCCGGTGTCTAGTAGGGCACTCATAGGAATGCCATCAAGTACCACAGGCAAGACCGGACGTCCCCCTACGTATTTGTCGCGCCAGTTTGATGGGCCTGATGATCTGAAGCCTGGGGGTTGGCCCTCTACCCCAGGTTGTGCCCGTTTAAATGACAGTACCTTGCCATATGTCCGGGTTGATTGCAGCGGCTGCAGATGGGTCGCCCGTCCTCGTTGTATCTGTCGCTGGGTCTTCCTCTGGCCGGTGGGGTCCTCCTCAGTTGGCGCCACAGGACGTCCTCCGGTCCGGATGCCAGCTGGATCTTTCCTGGAGAAGAGACCTGTAAAGACTGCACAGTTCTGGTTAGCGCGGCAACGCTCTTAGTCAGCTCTTGGACCTGATGGTGCAGGTCTGTTGCCGGGTCATTGTTCAAAGCCTGCGCATCAGCTCCCACAGGCCCTGCAGACAAGGGCGCCGCGTCCTGGTGATAAGTGATAGCAGGGCGCCTGTGGGTCACAGCGCCACCTGGTGCCGGTTCTCGGAGCACCCAGATGGCTCTGTCCTTGAACTGTGCAAAGTCCAGGTCAGGGTCCTGTAAGGCCATTGCCCGCAACTGGGTTCGGTGGGCATTGCACAGTAGACCCTCAATAAATTGTTCGGTCAACAGCTTGTCTTCATTTCCCACGCTGTCAGGGTCTGCCTGTTTAATGGCTCTCAGGGCCTCTTGTAGGTTTAGAGCATAGTCTCTTATACTTTCATGTGCCCGTTGTTTGTACCCGTAAAATCTGAGCTTTATTTCGGCTGAGGTTCGGGTATCAAATGTGTCTTTCAGCCGGGCTAGTATCTCTCTGACAGTCCTCTTCTTCCCAGGTGACCAGGACTTTACCTCCCTTTGGGCTGCCCCGATTAACTGGGCCACCAGGATGGTCACTTTTTGCTCTTCTGTGAGGGGGTATACCTGGAAGAGGCTATCAAGTCTTTCCCTAAAGTCACTCAGGGTATGTGACTCCCCTGAGTACTGGAGTAGCCAGGTTGCCCCCGGGATATAGGGCATGGTGAAGGGCATGACCGCTGCAGCGGTTCCGCTGGCGGCTGGTGTGGCGGTGGAGCTCCCCTCGGTGTTCGACATCCTCCTTCCCCCCTAGTGGACCGTGGCCTACCTTGCGATGCTCTTCTTCCGTAGGCCGCGGCTCCGCAGTCGATCGTTGGGGTTGAGGACCTGGCGTCGCGCTCCGATGACGTCAGCGTCGCTCTTCCTTCCTTCCAGGACCTTACGCAACGTCGGAGCGTGGGGCGGAGCTTCGGATCTCACGCGCTTTCGGCGTCCACGCCTCTCTTCTTCCCGCGCGGCATCCTGAAGATGGCGTCCGATGGCGGGAAGCAGCTGCGGATGGCGGGAAGATGGCAGAAGACGGCGGGAAAAGGTCCAAGATGGCGTCCGATGGCGGAAACGACTCCGGACGGCGGGAAACTTCACCACAGGTAAGTATAAAAGTCTTTTTCAGGCACGCAGTACCCGGTGGTTGCGGGCACGAAATTCTGCCGACTACGCCAAAGTTGACGCGCCCCCTGGGCCTGTGCTGTGCAGGGGGATACCCGGAGCCGGGCCTTCTGTAAGATGCTGGGGGTTGTAGTCTCCGTGTGGCGGCGACCCGGTCCGTGCCCAGGGTGGTCAAACCAGTGGCAGTCTATTGGTATTGTAATTGTCCGACTACGCCACCCGTGGATTGCGGTCAGTGGGGGACCGCCGCTGCGCTGCAGACCGCTGAGGCTGATGTTGTATGCGCAGCCAAGAATGGGATGACTCCCCACGGGAGAAGTATTGCCTCAGGGCAGCTAGAGTGAATGATGGTAGTGATGGTGTGAGCGTCCCAGTCCTAATGGTGCTGGTGCGGCGATGAAACACAGAGACTTGTGGTGCAGTTCAGGGTCTTTACTGATGGTATAAAGCAGACCCTCCCGGGAGTACTGGTTAGCAGTAGGGGCCTGGTCAGTCTGTGAGCAAGCAGGATCTCCCCTGGCCAGGTGGAGTTGTAGGCCTCCCCGACTATCTGCACTCTTTCCTGGCTACCTTGCTCTATGCGGGTAGAAGTAGCCCACGTCCATGAGTGTACCGTGTGGTGCTCACCCGTATGGCCGGTGACTTGGGGCCTTCCGTTAGCCTCCGCTTCACGATGGCGGTGCTGGTCCCTTGCTTGTGACCATACCTTCGGGTTTCTAAGGCCAGAGGACATGGAATCCCCTGCCGGTTGGATTCTGCTGCTGGACCTGGATGTCCCCACAGCCTCGGACTCCGTGTCCGGGTTTAGTGTCTTCAGCCAAGGCGAGCTATCTAGCTTCCAGCCTCTGGCACTCGCTCCTGCTCCTACAGAGCTCCTGTTGTCACTTTCCCTGTGTCTGCTGTCCTCCAGACCTGACTGTGTCTCTGTCTGGGACTTCACTCCCTAATCCCACCCCAGACCCAGTTTATAAGGGCAGATTCCTCCCCTCCCAGGTCTGGGTGGGCTGTGTTGCATGCTTAGGGCTCCTGACCAGAGAAACCTCCCACTTGCTCTCAGACATAATATTTCTATTACTGGGGCAACCAGACCCCTGGGGTGCCACATTTACACTGCTCAAAAAAATAAAGGGAACACTTAAACAACAGAATATAACTTCAAGTGAATCAAACTAATGTGAAATCAAACTGTCCACTTAGGAAGCAACACTGATTGACAATCAATTTCACATGCTGTTGGGCAAATGGAATAGACAATAGATGGAAATTATTAGCAATTATCAAGACACCCTCAATAAAGGAGTGGTTCTGCAGGTGGGGACCACAGACCACATCTCAGTACCAATGCCTTCTGGCTGATGTTTTGGTCACTTTTGAATGTTGGTTGTGCTTTCACACTCGTGGTAGCATGAGACGGACTCTACAACCCACAGAAGTTGCTCAGGTAGTGCCGCTCATCCAGGATGGCACATCAATGCGAGCTGTGGCAAGAAGGTTTGCTGTGTCTGTCAGCGTAGTGTCCAGAGGCTGGAGGCGCTACCAGGAGACAGGCCAGTACGCAAGAAGACGTGGAGGGGGCCGTAGGAGGGCAACAACCCAGCAGCAGGACCACTACCTTCGCCTTTGTGCAAGGAGGAACAGGAGGAGCACTGCCAGAGCCCTGCAAAATTACCTCCAGCAGGCCACAAATGTGCATGTGTCTGCACAAACGGTTTGAAACCGACTCCATGAGGGTGGTATGAGGGCCCGACGTCCACAGATGGGGGTTGTGCTCACAGCCCAACATCGTGCAGAACGCTTGGCATTTGCCACAGAACACCTGGATTGGCAAAGTCGTCACTGTGCTCTTCACAGATGAAAGCAGGTTCACACTGAGCCCATGTGACAGATGTGACAGAGTCTGGAGACGCCGTGGAGAGTGATCTGCTGCCTGCAACATCCTTCAGCATGACCGGTTTGGCAGTGGGTCAGTAATGGTGTGGGGTGGCATTTCTTTGGAGGGCCGCACAGCCCTCCATGTGCTCGCCAGAGGTAGCCTGACTGCCATTAGGTACCGAGATGAGATCCTCAGACCCCTTGTGAGACCCTATGCTGGTGCGGTTGGCCCTGGGTTCCTCCTAATGCAGGACAATGCCAGACCTCACGTGGCTGGAGTGTGTCAGCAGTTCCTGCAAGATGAAGGCATTGAAGCTATGGACTGGCCACCCGTTCCCCAGACCTGAATCCGATTGAGCACATCTGGGATGTCATGTCTCGCTCCATCCACCAACGTCACGTTGCACCACAGACTGTCCAGGAGTTGGCGGATGCTTTAGTCCAGGTCTGGGAGGAGATCCCACAGGAGACCATCCGCAACCCAGTAGGTTACAGGACAGTCTCCCTGGCGACCGCTTATCCTAGGTGCAGTTCCTTGACTGACCTGAGGCTAAGAGGGCGCTAGCGAGTTGTGCTGTGTAGTGACGTTACGGTTTAGTGACGTTGAAGGGATAACACACTACCGTGTTCCCTGCGCTGGTTGCAGCTTCCTGGCACTACTTTCTCTAGGTGCAGTACCTTGACTGACCTGAGAGGTAAGGGGGCGCCAGAGAGCTGCACCCACCGGCCGGCTTTCATCACTGTGAGCCCTCGCGGGTTCCCTGCGCTGGTTGCAGCTTCCTGGCACTACTTTCTCTAGGTGCAGTACCTTGACTGACCTGAGAGGTAAGGGGGCGCCAGAGAGCTGCACCCACCGGCCGGCTTTCATCACTGTGAGCCCTCGCGGGCAGGGTCCTCGCTCCTCCTGTACCAGTCGCTGACTCGTTTTGTTAAGATTATGTAAATGCTTTTGTTATGTATATCCCTATCACATGTAAAGCGCCATGGAATAAATGGCGCTATAATAATAAATAATAATAATAATAATAATAACCTCATCAGGAGCATGCCCAGGCGTTGTAGGGAGGTCATACAGGCACGTGGAGGCCACACACAATACTGAGCCTCATTCTGACTTGTTTTAAGGACATTACATCAAAGTTGGATCAGCCTGTAGTGTGTTTTTCCACTTTAATTTTGGGGGTGACTACAAATCCAGGCCTCCATTGCTTAATAAATTTGATTTCCATTGATGATTTTTGTGTGATTTTGTTGTCAGCACATTCAACTTTGTACAGTATTCAATGAGAATATTTCATTCATTCAGATCTAGGATGTGTTATTTGAGTGTTCCCTTTATTTTTTTGAGCAGTGTATTTCATTAAAATATAGTATTGGTTTTCATTGTAGCACTGGCAATTTATACAAATCCAGGAAATTTAGGATTAACGGTAAAATTCTCAACAGTAAAAAATGCGGCATCCGTGTCTGCAGTGTATGGGACATCATAGGATAGCTCTTTATATATTACATGTTTTATTGTACTTCTTTTTTTTTCATGATGTGCTTTCTCGTAAACCCGGATTTAAAACCGCAAACATTATTGGTACTTTGGTTAATTTGTGAATATGTTTGACTTGAAGCTACGGCAGCTTAATGACTCTAAACGACATAGGAAGTGGAGTCCATTTAGCTCCAGCAACAAACGACTTTCTCTGAGGGTCTATTGTGAAGGGAAACAGGCGTTCGTGAAGTTGATTCTCTAACAAAATGTCTTTTTGAGGGCTGATATTCATTTTGGATTAGTGGAAGCAGTTACTGGAATCTAAATTAAAAAAAAGTTTACAGTATAGGATTTAGCGCACAATCTCCAAATCTTCTAGTACAGGAAAGAAAAATGAAGATTGAGCCAACGGCTACATGTGGCCTTCAGTCACAGTGTTATATTTATACAAAAAAATAATACACAGTAGAGTTATAAAATGTACTGGTAGGTAGTGGGCCCCATTGTGAAATGGTCCCACAAATATATTGTATTATTTTTTAAGAACATTATGTGAGGAAGACGGCCATTTTGAACCTCCTCAGGCATCTAGGCCCAGGTATGACTAGTTCTAAGGTTATACCTATAGATTGTGCAATGATAGTAGTTGCTCCTGTGCCTGGTACCAGAATGTTACATGGAAGGTAAAGAGGGGGTTTGTCACCGATTTTGCATTGGGTACAAAGGGCTTCAAGTTAAGGCCCCCAGGCACATTAGACTAAAGTCGGCCAAACTTACTGATCTCGGGGAATTGGCCAGCTGTCTAATGTTTATGGGGGATTCCTAAACATCCACTGACAGGTATACACCTTTATATCAAGGAGTCTGTATAGTTAGCTGTGGACCAAATGATCGTTCGGTTGACAGCTACAGAATCTAATGGCTCCTTAATGCCTCTGGCACCCCCTGAACCCCATGTAGATATATAGATGTGCACTGCTTATGACAACAAATGTATTTATATAGTCCTCATTTAATCTGTATAGATGTAAAAAAATCTATATTATTTGAGAACCAACAAAATATGCTCAACATAGCCTCAATCAGGGGAACTGACATCAAATTGGGCTTTCCTTAGGTCCACCAGAGTCCACTCTGAGAGTCATCCTCCATCTATACAAAACATGTTTGCATTCACTTAATTACATGATAATCTTTCCTGTTTCTATTATACACATATATAGTAAAACCTAATATGTGATTTGTGAATTATTCTATAAAAATATAGGTAGAAATGGCAAATGATTCATCCAAAGTCTCCTTTCAAAATGGAGTTGTCTTCTGCTGGCCCTTAGGAGTTACAATTATTTAAGACACACTGGAGGATACTCTGGTATATGCAGTAGGTGGACCAGTCCAAAAATTCCATACTCACCCAAAATGTCCTAACAAGGGGACATTCAGGTTGTAACGTTTCTAAAAGGTTTTTAAAAGGTAAAAGGTGGTTTATTACTTGAGTAATCCTAATAAATATATAAGAACATCAAAACATTTGGTCAACTCCTAAGTTGAGTGTCCAGTGTTATGAATTTGGAATATGGACTCTCATGATGAAATTGTCACAATCTAGACTGAAGTGGAGTCTAAGAAGTCCTTGGTGTTCATCTCTACTCTTCAAGGTGGGTAAGACTTTGCTTCACATGGTTTCTGTTTCTGGTGTAGTCTGTAATTACTGGTGGCAGCCATAACCTGGTATCAGTAACATTAAAGAATAATGCTAAAGTTCAACTAGGAACAATAGAGAAGGTGTATGGAATGGCAGTCCATTGCGGTTTAAAGCCTCAATTTTAACCAGATAGTGAATCAGTGAGATTACAGATGACAAAAAATATATATACGATTAAAGCAAGAATAATGAAGACCTGAATGCAGAGCCCTCCAAGATGGCATATATTATTGTCCTCAGCTTAGGAGAAAGGAGATACAAGGAACATCCAAGGTGAATCCAGTAGAACTACTTTTCACTAGCAGTTGTAGGCGTTGCCTGCTTCGGAAAATCCTTGATTATGGGCTAACCCATTCATTTTGCCATCATTGCAGCGAACTCTGCAGTTGCCTACCCTGGTATTAACAGCTGTTCACCAGTGGTCCTATAATATTTTGACCACAAACTTGCTTTAGTTGAGGTTATCTCCTTACCTTTCAACATGGGTCATGGGTAGAGATGAGTGAAAAAGTTCAAGGCAAATTGAATTTTACAAAAAAATTGGATTATCCCGAATAAAAACTTTTTGCAACTTGCTTTATGTGAATTTGTAAAGAGCCAGGAAAAAACATCCTGCCGTAGAAGCCCCTCATCTGGTTCTCAATGCAGGTACCTCCACCCTCTTCTTTACATTTCTACTACACACTACACATAACGTCTAGTGATGAGAGAGCACTAAAATACTTGGGTGCTCGATGTTCGGGTTGAGCACATTGGAATACATGGGTGCTCGACTCGAGCAACGAGCACAATGTAAGTCTATGGGAAGCTCGAGCATTTTTCCAGCGCCCCCCCACCCCCCCGGTGGTCTGCAGAGGGCCTAAAAATTGCCCAAATCGTTGGGAACAGTGCTCAAATGTAATGGCAACAGCATGGGGAAGACCCCTGGAAGCATTTCTGACTCCCAGGTCACTTCTGTCAACAATGTTGTCAGAGGTATTACGCCACTTTTATAGACTCACAATAAAGCGAAACCAAAATGGATTTTCCTGGGAAATATGTTAAGGAACATCCTTTCCAGGGTAATGACTTGTATATAAAGCAAAATAAATAAGCAAAAACAAAAATGCTCCTCCACACCTTGGGTTATGTTCACACCTAGCATTTTTGATGCGTGTTTTCACTGTTGCATTGCTTTCAACCGTGCAAATGCATTCACCAGGAAATGTCATTTTAACATTTTACAACTTTATCTGGCCATGTGGTGTGGGAGATATCATCAGACACATAGTGTTTTATTTATGAAGGAGGGACTCTGAAAGTCACAAAGCCTATTTTTATAGGGCCATCAGATGGCCTTTACTATTCTTAAAGGATCAGCAGTTGGCCCTCACTATTCTTAGAGAGCCATCAGCCGGCTTTGTGTTATTGTTCCCATTATTAAAGAGTGGGTCTCTTATACTGTTATTGCGTATGCAGTGAGTGCCAAGGCTGCCCAAAATTTGGACGCACCCCAATACCACTTTGAAAATTTGGATGCACCTCAATACCCCTTTGAAGAGACTTAGAGGAGGGCCTCCTGAAAACAATGTTCCCATTATTAGGAAGTAGGTCTCCCATTGTGTTTGCCTATGCAGTGAATTACAATGGTTGCCAAAAATTTGAAGGCACTTCAATGCCCCTTGGAAAAGACATGGAGGTCAGAGGGCCTCCTGAAAACAATGTTCCCATTATTAGGAAGTGGGTCTCCCATAGTGCTGGCCTATGCAGTGAATGCAAGGGTTGCTAAAAATTTGGAGGCACTTCAATGCCCCTTGGAAGAGACATGGACGTCAGAGGGCCTCCTGAAAACAATGTTCCCATTATTAGGAAGTGGGTCTCCCATAGTGCTGGCCTATGCAGTGAATGCAAGGGTTGCCAAAAATTTGGAGGCACTCCAATGCCCCTTGGAAGAGATATGGAGGAGGGCCTCATAAAAAAATGTTCCCATTAGAAAGGAGTGGGCCTCCTATACTTGTAATGCCCATACACTAAGTGTATGGGCTGACAAACATTTACCCCTGGGGGGTATACATGAGCTGTAGACCATGGGGGCAACCCTGATTGACCTAGGGCCCGCAATCCTTGGCGTCGGGAGGATGTGTTCCGTCCCAAGGTCCGACTGGGTCCCGGCTTCCACTATGTTAACCCAGTGTGCCGTCAGTGAGAAGTACCATCCCTGCCCACAAGCACTTGTCCATGTGTCCGTAGTTAGGTGGACTTTCCCGGTAACTGCGTTGTTGAGGGCACGGCTAATGTTTTGGGACACGTGCTTGTGTAATGCGGGGACAGCACACCGGGAGAAATAGTGGCGGCTGGGGACCGAGTACCGAGGGACGGCCGCCGCCATGAAGTTGCGGAATGCTTCCGTCTCCACGAACCTAAAAGGCAACAAGCAGTCGTGAAATGTGAGAATTTAGTAGTGTGACCTGTGGGGCGTTGGCTGCATATTTGCGCTTGCGTTCCAAGGACTGGGGTATGGACAACTGAACGCTGCGCTGGGACAAGGACATGGATGTGCTTCCTGATGCTGCTACTTGAGAATGTGCAACGATTGGCGTGCATGCACAACAGCGAAAGAAGCAATGGTGCCACCTGCAGACACTGTTCCTGGACCCTGAGGTTTGGCCCACAAAGTCGGCTGCTTTGCTGCCATGTGCTGATCATGCTGGTGGTGGTCAGGCTGGTCGTTTTGCCACCCCTGCTGTTGCTGGCCTGGCAGGTGGTGCAAATGGTCTTTTTGGAGTTATCGGCAGAGTCTTTGAAAAACAACCAAACTCGGGAAGACCTAACAGTTGTACTGGCAACTTCCTTCGTGTTGGTGTTACGGGGAACGGTTGCCTGCCTTCTGTCTGCGGCCACCACACTGCTTCTTCCTGGTTATTGGGGTGCTCTGCCTCCCTCCCCCTGTGTGCTGCTGTCCTCGCTCTGCATGTCCTCCTGCCAAGTTGGGTCAGTTACTATATCATCCACCACCTCATCTTTCACTTCCGCACCCCGGTCCTCCTCCTGACTTTCTGGCAATTGTGTCTCATCATCGTCCACCGCTTGTAAAACTTTCCCACCGTCACCTTCGTGTGACCATGGCTGCTCAAATATTTGGGCATCGCTATGCGATGCTTCAAGTGGACCGGGCGAGAGGCCCGAATCTATAAATGTAAAAGTGAACAACTCTTCAGAGTGTCCAAGTGTGGGATCAGTTGTCTCCGGGCACTCAGCATGGTGGGAGGAAGGAGGATCAGGGTGATCACGGCTACTGAGACTTGACCGTGTGGAAGACAGGATGGTGGTGGTGGTGGTGGCTAAGTGACTGGAAGCATTATCCGCTATCCAACCTTTTGACACTGCTCTGGGTTCAATAGTGGTGTGCTGCGGTCCCCTAGGAATTGGGACAGGAAGGTTGGGCGAGAAGATGTGGGTGTTTGTTGTGGCACAATTTCAGCTTGCCCACGGCCTTGTCCTCGGCCTCTGCATGCACCATCACCATCACGTCCAGTTCCTTGTCCTTTGCTACGTGCCTTGCCCATTTTAAATGGAGGACAGTATCTTCTACGCTCACTACAAATGACTGAGTTTGGAGCGAACTTATATGTGATCCATGTGACAGAGAAAACAGAGTTTTAAATACCTGGCCTGTAGGTAAGTAGTTTGAACAGCAAACTGGTGGGAATTGCTTCACTGACACACTTAAAGAAATTTTTAATTGAGGCCAGAAATGGCAGTATTTTCTGACAACGTATATGTGATCCGTGTGACGGAAAAAACAGAGCTTTAACTACCTGGCCTGTAGGTACCTAGTTTGAACAGCAAACCGGTGTCAAAAACTTTGCTGAAACAGTGAAAAAAAAATTGGAATGGAGGCCAAAATTGTGACAACGTATATGTGTGACGCCCAGCTGTGCTTGGTATCACAAATCCTAGAAGGGTGTATTGAAGGATTCCTCCACAAGAGGCCCCCATAACCATTCACACATCTCCACCTTCCACCTCAGACCACCAGAGGGAGCCCGTTAGGGATAGATAAATAGGGAAGGTGGAGCCAGGCTGTTCAGTTCGTCTGGAGAGTTCAGCAAGTACAAACCTGAATGCAGAGTCGAGCTCAGTTAGTCTAGACTGGAGTTGACAGAAAGTAAACCTGTTGAGAGAGATCCTGCAGTGCAAAAGCCTGAGAGAGGTCAGTCTGCAGTGGAGCGCGTTCTAGACCCAGTTGTAGCTCAGAGTAGTGAGCTTTAGGTGTGCTGGCGCCATAAGATCGGTGAAGCGCGGCAAGCTGCCGTTAGTGTGAGTAGCCCAGTGAGGGCCCGAGTAGGCCGAAGGCGAGTAGAGAGTTAGTACATAGGGGGCAGAGGAGCTTAATTAGCTCACCCCGAAGAAGCATTTACCGGACACCGGGTCCGAAGCTTACCGGGATCTCCAGACCCAGTAAGATAAACCGGAATCCCTGGAGAACTACAAGTCCCAGGATCGCTAAAGTGCTGATATGTATCAGAGCCAGGAGACACATAGGCCGCAGCTAAGGTGCGTGTACTCCAAGAGAAGGCCCTACCACAAGGTCAGCCAGCGCAGGACAGAGAAAAAGTTAGGCCTAGCTCCAGGCAGGTCAGAAACCCGCTCATTGGGGAGGATCCAGACATACACCCTTCACCCTACAGAGCTCCGGGGAGTGCCTGAATTTCCATCAGTAAAAGGTACTGAAGTGACTATCGTGTCTGTCCCTGTTCTTGCTCTGACCCGACTGGGTCTCGCCTGTCCTGCATCCCTCTTCATATACTGCCCTGAGACCTAGCTCCACCTGTGGGGAGCTATACCATCGAGCTGCCTTATCATCGGCTTCAGTGGACTGCGCAGCACTGGTGATCATCACCTGAAGCCACACGTGGCGTCACGAACTCTTTCTTAAAATTAACAAATATCAACCCCTTTTTAAAGGAGTGACCCCAGGGTACGGGCCCAGGAGCCGACCACCGCGACATCCCTTAAAGGCCAGGCTAAAGGCCCGGGTACCGAGTCATCCCCATTCCCCTGGGCGAGTCATATATGATCCGTGTGACAGAGAAAACACAGTTTTAAATAGATGGATTTTTAGCGCTGTAATATGGAAAGGACCTGGCTGTATTCTGCAGTGCCAACAAGCAAATGGCGCAGAAAAACCGTGTTCTCTGGATTGCTTTTTAAGCAAATAATGAGGATTAAGATCCAAAAAAAAGCATTACTGGCCCCTGAGACCTGGGCCTTTGTATAGAAATATCTAACAGCAGCAGAAGGCAGAATTGGAATGGGGCCTCTTGTGCTATATGCACTGCAGTCTGCTATATACACTGCCTGCCTGCATATATACACTGCCTGCCTGATATCTCTGCAAATGGATTAGTTAGTCCTCAGAAGGACTGTTTGTTAAGATGGATATGTGTAATGTACGTTTTTTTTCCATACACTACCTAATACACAAGCGAATCTCTCCCTAGCTCAGCAGCACCTCTAGCTACTCTGCCTGATTCTGGAGTGACTGTGACGAGCATGGCGGCACCAAGTCTGATATAGACCCGATGACTAGTGTTGAGCCACCCCCGTAGTGTTCGAGTTCGGTTCGGTTCGTCGAACACCCGTGTGTTCGCCGAACTGTTCGTCGAACTGTTCGTCGAACACCTTCGAACACCGTTAAAACCAATGGCAGGCAAACAAAAACACATAGAAACACATAGAAAACACGTTCAAAGGTGTCCAAAAGCTGACAAACTGCTCAGCAACTAACACATGGAAAAGTGACAAGTACATATAGTCATGCGAAAATAAAAGAGGTGGAGGAGTAAAAGGAGGGGGAGACACAGATATAGGCATGTCATGCCCTTCTAAAATCCAAAAAGTGAGAAGCCGACACGGCCAGTCCGCTCCTGCCCGTGCCACCTCCGTGTCGCCGGGTTTGTGCCAGAGCCGCGGTGAACCCTGATGGCCAGCCCCCCTCTCCCAATACTGGTGCCTGTCCGCTGGTGGGTCGAGCGAGCCCCCCTGTGGTGGAGGCAGCTCTAAGCTTTTTAATTTAAATTGTCTCTCTAATTTGAATGAATACACTTTAAATCCATTTACAAGGATCTATTGGAGGGCAAGTCTCATGCCAGCAGCCGCGTAATTCCAGCTCCAGTAGCGTCCACTAAAGCTGCTGCAGTTAAAAAGCTTTTATAAGGATCGAGCTCGGCTGTCCACCGCAAGGCATCCTACTGCCAGTCCCAGCCCCTATGCCTTGGGGTGCCTCCTGATGCTCTTCACTGAGTATCCCATGGTCCCGAAGCATTTCCTTTGAAAAAATTAAGTGTCTAAACTACAGGTGGTGTAGCTTGCTTAACAGCCGGGATAATCCGCTGACTAGCAGACACTGCTACTAGGCACAAAGTATTTCCTGGGCTAGATGCAGTTAAAAATTTGTAAGTAGATACTCTCGTTGGATGCTGAGAAAGCATTCCATAGAGTCTCCTGGCACGCCATATATAATTCTCTTAAAAAGCTTGGGGTAGGGGTCTAGGGGACCCTTTTATAGCCAAAATCACGACCCTGAATCGCAATACGTCACCTAGGCTGAAGATAAATGGAACTGTAGCACCCTGAGGGCTCGGTTGCTACAGACGTATTGCACCTCACCCAGAGGTGTGATATCTCACTCTCAGGTAAGGATGGAGTGTGGATCAGGACCCGACACCTGCATGCATTACACCACATTGCCGTGGGGCAGGGCGACCAATATGCCCCTGAGATGGGCACGACAGTCCCTGTCCCTGGCTGGAGTGGGGGGAGGGAACACTGAGGAAGGGGAACCCTGTAGTGCAGGAGCAGGGAGGAAGCAGTTCCTGGGTGCATTGAGAAGGGAGTATAAAAGGTGGGCACCATCTTAGTACAGTGCAGAGAAGTCTGAGCAGAAGTGGCAGGGAGCAGGGGCTCTGCATGAGCTCTGCTCCGGAGGCGGGCCTAGTAACAGAGGCCCAGGCCTGGAAGAGGGAGAAGGAAGGAAGAGGAGCGGAGAAGGCTCCATGAACGAGGAATGAAGGGATCCCAGGGGTGCGGACGGGCGAGTCGCCACCGCACGCCCGAATCCACCTGCGTGGAGGGGTCAGGCCAAAGGGGGAGACCGGTCCCGGAACTAGTGGAGGCAGGAAACGACCCTCAGCTAGAAACCGGAGGCTCTGACATTTTATGTGGCGCAGCCCCTCGCTACACCCGCTAGGAAGGCACCACATAGGGTCAGGGAAACTGGCGCCAAGTTTACCAAGAGGAGGCCCGAGGCAGCCGGACAGAAGTGTTGGTAAGAAAGGCCAGACAAAGGACACACAAAGGGGGTCCTGTGAAGTGCTCCAAAGTTATCTGGGAGTTGTCTGAGCCCCTCACCTGGTGAGCACAGTACGACGTGGGCAGCCGTTACCTGCAGACGTGGTCTGGATAATAAGAACTGTGAGTAAAGGCCCTGGACTGCATCACTGACTCCGTGTCGTTACTGCTGCTGCCCTGCACCATCACCCCCATCCTCCGCATACACTGCCCTGAGGCTATACTCCTCCCGTGGGGAGTTATGCTACGCTCTGCTGCACCCACAGCACCAGCCTCAGCGGTCTGCCCTGGAGCGGCGGTTCACTCTGACCGCAATCCACGGGTGGCGTAGTCGGACATTTAAACATCAAAACCACATAAATAGTTCCGCCACTGGTTTGACCGCCCTGAGCCACGGAACCGGGTCGCCGCCACGAAGACTACAACCACCAGTATCCACCAAAAAGGGTCCGGCTCCGGGTGTCCCAAGGCCCAGGGGGTGCGTCAGAACATTTTCATCACCTTTCACAATCACCAATGGGACAAGGCAGGGATGTCCTCTGTCCCCTCTCTTATACATCCTAGTGACGGAGCACCTGCTCTCATCAATTCGCCATAACCCCAATATTAGGTGGATTGAGGTGGGAGGCACCGAGTACAAGTGCTCTCTATTTGCTGATGATGTCCTAGTATATATCACTCAATCACATATATCCATCCATGCTGTTATGGCTGAAATAGATCACTTTGTTACATGGTAAAATTTTAAAATCAATGCAGCGAAGTCTGAGGCCCTCGATGTCTCCCTCCCCAAATCCATATAGGATTCCATCCAGTCCAACTTTCCCTTTGCCTGGCCCTCACAGGGTATCAAATACTTAGGAATTCCTATTCATAGAGACCTCTCCCATCTATGTTATCTTAATTTTGGGCCCTTTATTGAACAATTCCATACAGACCACGGTTGGCAAGTTAGAACTGTAAGATTCACTACGTGAACCGCTGGTGTTTTGTGGAAAAGCACATGTACACCGCGTTCCAAATTATTATGCAAAAAGTGTTTAGGAGTGATAAGGGAAGAATTTGTTTGTTTGTCAGTTAAACTCATTGATGGTGATGTGTGTCAGGGCTCTTTATATCACTGTAAGCAATTGCAGACACCTGTGCTAATTAGTTTGGCAGGTGTGTCCAATGAAAGGCAAGACTACTTAAGAAGGCTCTCTCACATTATTAAGCAGCCTACATTTTCTGCCAAAATGGGAAAGAAAAAGGATGTGTCGGCTGCTGAGAAGCAACAAATTGTGGAGTGTTTAGGTCAAGGCATGACTACAATCAACATTGTGCAATGATCAGGATGAAGTGTCTTGGCAATCAAGAAGTATGTAGCTGATTCACAGTACACACGTGTGCGTGCTGATAAGGGCAAATTGAGGACTCTTTCCTACAGGCAATTACGTCAGGTTGAAAGAGCAGCGGCATAAAAGCCTTGTCATAGCAGCAGACAAGTTTTTGAAGCTGCTTGTGCCTCCAACGTCCCCCGAACAACAAGATGCAGGGTCCTTCAGAGGTTTGCAGCTGTGCATACGCCATCCTGTCGACCTCCTCTATCCACTTCACACAAGCAGAAACGGCTCCAGTGGGCCAAACATTACATGAAGACTGATTTCAAAACTGTTTTGTTCACGGATGAGTGCCGTGCAGCGCTCGATGGTCCAGATGGATGGAGTGGAGGATGGCTGGTTGATGGACACCCCACGCAAACACGGCTACAGCGCCAACAAGGAGGAGGTGGAGTAATGTTTTGGGCTGGAATCATAGGGAGAGAGATTGTCGGCCCCTTTAGGATCCCTGAAGGCGCTAAAGATGAACTCCATAATGTATGTGGATTTTCTCAAACAGCACTTCCTGCCATGGTTCAAGAAGAAGAACCGTGTATTTCACAGCAAGATCATTTTTCTGCATGATAATGCACCATCTCATGCTGCACATAAAACATCTGCATCTCTGGCTGATATCGGCATAAAAGGGGACAAACTTATGGTGTGACCCCCATGCTCCCCTGACCTCTACCCCATTCAGAACCTTTGGAGCATCATTAAAAGGAGTGTCTATGATGGCGGGAGGCAGTTCACATCTAAGCAACAGCTCTGGGAGGGTATTCTGTCCTCATGCAAAACAATTGAAGCAGAAACCATCCAAAACCTGACAAATTCAATGGACGAGAGAGTTCAGAAGCTCCTTTCGAACAAGGGGTCCTATGTGAAAATGTAACATCACCTAGAATAAAGTTTTGAGTTGAAAACTGTTTGATTTCAGTTTCTAACAACCTGCTAATGCTTATAATTTCAAAAATGACCATTTTTTTGGTCTTTATTAAAATGAAAAGGTTGATCGAAAAGTTTGGGGGATCTAAGAGTGTGGCAACCCAGTAGTCATGATTACTTCGAATTCTGACAATATGAGGGTCATGCTGCAGGTAGTGCAGCAAGAAGGCACTTATGTGTCTTGCGCATCTCGGAGCCCCAAAATTATTTTCCGGGCTAGATGCAGCTAAAAATTATTTTTAATTTTAAATCTGGTGGAGCTTATTATAGATGGCCTAATAGGATCAGTGCTGCACACTGCTACAAAGCCCAAATTATTTTCCAGTCAAGATACAGATAAACATGATTAGTAATTTGAAAGCTTAAAACGTTTGGTAGGGTGATTTTAACCAATCATCAAGCTTTTACTCTCCCCAGGATGACACAGGGGTAGAAAAGTCGTTTCGGATCCATGATTTGTTCATCGTTATGAACGTGAGTCTGTCTACATTATCAGTGGAGAGCCGCGTGCGCTTATCTGTCAGCACACCACCAGCAGCGCTGAACACACGTTCAGACAGAACGCTGGCTGCGGGGCATGACAAGATCTCCAAGGCGTAAGTGGCTAGCTCCGGTCATTTATCCAGATTGGAAGCCCAAAAAGAGCAAGGGTCCAGTGACACAGTCGTGGCTTCAATGTTTACTAGGAGATACTCCTGTACCATCGTCTCTAGGCGTTGACTATGTGTCAGACTTCTTGTCTCCTGTGGCCTTGCAAAGGATGGGCTAAAAAAGTGGTGAAATGATTCCGCAAAATTGATGTTACCAGCAGATACTGTGGTTCTGTTACGGTTTGAGTGCTGAACACTTGACGGTCCCACGGTTGGCAAGTTGGAACTGTGAGATTCACTACGTGCACCACTGGTATTTTGTGGAAAAGCACATGTAAGATTCTGCAACAGTCTCTGCTGATACTCCTGCATGCGTGCATCCCTTTCTATGGCAGGAATAATTTCTGCAAATTTACTTTTGTACCGGGGATCTAACAGTGTGGCAACCCAGTAGTCAGGATTATTTCTAATTCTCACAATTCGAGGGTCATGTTGCAGGTAGTGCAGCAAGAAGGCACTCATGTGTGTTGCGCATCCAGGAGCACCAAGTCCCTGTTGTGTTGGTGGCGAGGTAACAATCATGCTTCCTTCCTCTGTCCTCTCCCCCCAACCTCGCACAACAGAAATGTGATCAAGGTCTCCCTCATCTGATGAGTCTTCCATCAGTTCGTCCTCCACTTCTTCCTGGGCTCCTGCACCTTCCTCACTAGTTTGGCTGCTACCATGCGCCCTGGTAAAACCATCTCCCCCACCCTCACATGCCTGCCGCCTTGGTGCTGCCGACCTTCTGGACCTTGCAGATGTTAGCCCTTCCGCATACAACTCCTCCTCCTCTACTTCCTCACCTCCTCTTGTGCCACCACCTGACTCCGAATTCTGTTTAACATGTGCTCCAGCATGTAAATCACCGGAATAGTCATGCTGATAATGGCATCGTCAGCACTAAACATCTTCGTCGCCATTTCAAAACTGTGCAGAAGGGTGCATAGGTCCCTGATCTGAGACCACTCCTCCAGCGTGAATTGCCCCACCTCTGAATCTCGTTGGCCCAGGCTATACGTCAGAACGTATTGCACCAGGGCTTGTCGGTGCTGCCACAGTCGCTGCAACATGTGCAGAGTTGAATTCCACCGGGTAGGCACATCGCATTTTAGCCGGTGAAGTGGCAGGCCCAACGACTTCTGTAGAGATGTAAGTCGCTGAGCTGCGGGATGCGAACGGCGGAAGTGAGCACACAGCGACCGTGCCCTCTGCAGAAGGCCATCTAGTCTGGGATAGTGGGCTAAAAATTGCTGGACAACCAGGTTCAACACGTGAGCCATACAAGGCACGTGTGTGACATTGCCCCGGCGAAGGGCCGCACACAGGTTTGCAGCATTGTCGCACACGGCCTTCCCTGGTTTCAGGTCCAGTGGAGACAACCATTCATGAAATTGGTTCTCCAGAGCTGACCACAACTCCTCAGCTGTGTGACTCACATTTCCCAGACATTTCAATGTAAAAACCGCCTGATGACGTTGAGCCCTACTGCCAGCATAGTAAGGAGGTGTGCAGGATCCCTTCTGCGCAGTTAGAAAGCTTGTGGCATGACCAGACAGGCTTTGGGTGCAGGTGGAAGACCGAGAGGAGGTTGAGGAGGCAGAAGCAGTGGAGGAACTTTGACATAAAGAGGATTGACGCACAACTCGTGGGGACCGCAAGACTTGGACAGCAGCCCCTTGTCCTGCTGTCACCATAGTTACCCAGTGCCCAGTCAGCGACATGTAACGCCCCTGTCCATGCCTACTCGTCCAAGTGTCTGTGGTGAAATGCACCCTGTCACACACAGAGTTTCTCAAAGAAGCGGTGATGTTGTGTGCGACATACTGGTGGAGCGCAGGCACACCTTTCTTTGAGAAGTAGTGCCGACTGGGCATCTGGTACTGGGGCACTGCGACGGACATAAGGTCTAAAAAATCCTCTGTGTCCACCAGGCGGAAAGGCAGCATTTCTGTAGCCAAGAGCTTGCAGATGGTGAAATTCAACCTCTTAGCTTTCTCATGACTAGGAGGAAATGGTCTTTTACTTGTCCACATCTGAGGGACCGAGGGCTGGCTATTGTGCTTAGACGGGGTTGATAAGGGTGTCCCCGGCAAACTGCCGGTCTGTGAGGAAGATGCAGGCGGACATGTTAGGTTGCCTTCATCCAAAGGTGGTGCTATCGATGTCGGACAGCGCTCAACACCAGCTGGTGTTACCACCTCCAAAGAAAATGATGACCTGCCAATCACGCTGGCTGTTGCGGGTAAAGAGGTGGCAGGTCTGCGCCCCAAAACAGGTGTGACTGCTGTCCCCCCAGTCACAGAGGATGAAGAGGCCGCGGATGCACAAGATATGGCAGACGGTGGTTGGCCCGGCCGGCTAGGCCGCATTGTAGCACACTGAGCTTCCCACTGCAACTTATGCTTCATGTCCATGTGCCGGTTCATGCATGAAGTACTCAAACTATGTATTTTTTGGCCTCTACTTAGCTTTTGCTGACAAATGTTACAGATAACACGAGTTGGGTCATCTTTATCGATCTGAAAAAATGCCCAGGCTATGCAAGGCTTAGCACCCATGCGACCTGAAGAGCCACCACGACTTGTGGTGAGAGGCAGAGTTGTGTTTGAGGATGCAGTTGTTGACGTGCTTCCAGTACTACGTCTCTGTCCAAGAAGGCGCAACCTGACCTCGTCGTCACTAGCATCTTCCTCCACCTCCTCTGCTGACCTCATCTCTTGGCTGACTGTGGGTTGACAGTAAGTGGGATCTCCGACCTCATCATCATCACCCTGTGCGTTATCACACCCGTCGTCCTCAGAGCCAACCTGTTCCTGCCCTGACAAAAAACTAAAGTTGTCGCTCCAATCAGGTATTTGAGTCTTATCATCGTCTTCCTCATTGTCTCCACCAACAGGAGTTACAGTTTGGGAATGAGGGTCTACATTATGGTCAGAACCTTCTGCGTCTGGTCCTGGATCCGACTCATAAAGATTCTGGGCATCAGTGCAGATCATTTCCTCGTCTGGATTCACAGAAGCGCTGGAGTCGACCTCTGATTCCCAGGCTATAGTATGAGTAAACAGCTCTGCAGACTCAACCATCTGTTCTACCTCATACTCAGACGGGCAGCTGGAGATTTGGGAGCTGTGAGGAAGCAAGTGCGATTTGGGTGACACCTTTGAGGACTGGAGTATTTGTGATGTTGAAGTTGATGTGGAGGAGAGCCCACTTAAAGGAGCACTTGATATCCGTTGAAGCACCTGCTGTTTTTGTGCCTCATCTGGAATTTGTAGCGATTGGCGTGGCCGTAAGAAAGGGATCTTATCACATTGTCCGCTAAAAGAAGTAGACATTTTAGTTTGGCTGGAAGATGGTCTTTCTTCTGCAGATGTTACTGTTGCTTTAACACCTACCCCACGGACACAACCTTTTTTCCCCTTCCCAACACGCCTATTCCCCTTTCCACCAGCAGCAGGCCTTTTTCCACTCATTTTGGTGGTTAACTAATTCACAACTCTGGAGTTGTTTGCACAAAAAAACAATGGATGGTAACTGAGCAGAGCTGAGTGGCCAAACTGTGGTATTAGGCCAAAACTATTGGCTGGGTTAGATGCAGAAAAAAAATATTTTGAATTTGCAACCTGATGGAGGTCAGTATAGATGGACTAATAGAGAAAGTCCGACACACTACTAGAAGGCCAAATATTTTTTCAGAGGTAGATGCAGAAAAAAATATATTCAGTTTGCAACCTGATGGAGGTCAGTATAGATGGATTAATAGAACAAGACCCACACACAGCTAGAAGCCCAATATTTTTTCAGAGGTAGATGCAGAAAAAAATATATTCAGTTTGCAACCTGATGGAGGTCAGTATAGATGGACTAATAGAACAAGTCCCACACACTGCTAGAAGCCCAAATATTTTTTCAGAGGTACTGTAGATGCAGATAAAAATTAGTTTTAATTTGCAACCTGATGGAGGTCAGTATAGATGGACTAATAGAGAAAGTCCGACACACTACTAGAAGCCCAAATATTTTTTCAGAGCTAGATGCAGAAAAAAATTATATTCAGTTTGCAACCTGATGGAGGTCAGTATAGATGGACTAATAGAGAAAGTCCGACACACTACTAGAAGGCCAAATATTTTTTCAGAGGTAGATGCAGAAAAAAATATATTCAGTTTGCAACCTGATGGAGGTCAGTATAGATGGATTAATAGAACAAGACCCACACACAGCTAGAAGCCCAATATTTTTTCAGAGGTAGATGCAGAAAAAACTATATTCAGTTTGCAACCTGATGGAGGTCAGTATAGATGGACTAATAGAACAAGTCCCACACACTGCTAGAAGCCCAAATATTTTTTCAGAGGTACTGTAGATGCAGATAAAAATTAGTTTTAATTTGCAACCTGATGGAGGTCAGTATAGATGGACTAATAGAGAAAGTCCGACACACTACTAGAAGGCCAAATATTTTTTCAGAGGTAGATGCAGAAAAAAATATATTCAGTTTGCAACCTGATGGAGGTCAGTATAGATGGATTAATAGAACAAGACCCACACACAGCTAGAAGCCCAATATTTTTTCAGAGGTAGATGCAGAAAAAAATATATTCAGTTTGCAACCTGATGGAGGTCAGTATAGATGGACTAATAGAACAAGTCCCACACACTGCTAGAAGCCCAAATATTTTTTCAGAGGTACTGTAGATGCAGATAAAAATTAGTTTTAATTTGCAACCTGATGGAGGTCAGTATAGATGGACTAATAGAATGATGCTATGCCCAAAAGATTTTACTTCACTAGGTGCAGTAAAAAAATTGGTATTCTATACACAGGTGGTATATCTTGCAGCACAGATAGGCTACTCCACTGACTAACACACTCTGCAATAGGCCAAAAAGGATTAGCTTTGCTAGATTCAGCCAAATGCTGTGAAAAAAACTTGCACAGCACTGGCACAGACCTGCCTGGCAAAAACTGATAGGAACTCATGTAACCTAGTCCTGAAAAGGACTGCAATTACAATTAGTCTTTACTCCCACAACCGATCTATTTAAGAGCACAGACCTCCCTGATAAAAGTCGTAGGAAATGCTGTAACCTAGTCCTTAAAAGGACTGCAATCACAACTATTCCCTACTCCCAAGCTATCTGTATATTTGTGCGAAAATTGGCTTGAAATTAACAAGGTATAGCGCACACAGCAACAGCGGTGCCGTCTAACACGCAGCTGCAGCAGTGAGAAAATGGTGGCGACGGGGAAAATGGCTTGGTCTTATAGGGCAAGTACATGTGACATACACTGCCAATGACACATGCCCTTGCTTGTGTGAAAAAAAGCACTTCGCTCCGTGTGTGCGCTGCTGATAGGCTGACAGATTGCACCTCCCCACTGTAAATGCGGGAAAGAGAAAAAAAAATGGAGATCTTCATTGTTCCTGCAGAGATCCATCCCCTGCCCCTCCCCCCACCCCGCTGTACACTCAAACTGCGTATTAACATTAATTTTCATCATTACTGAGAAAAAATCCAGTTATGATTTTGGTGCACGAACAGTTATCGAACATAACCTCGAACAGCTGAATTTTTCTCAAATTGTTCGTGTTCGCCGAACGGCTCGAACACCGCCCAAAACAGCTCGAATTTGAGATTGGCGAACAGTTTGAGTAGAACAACGCTCATCTCTACCGATGACGCTGTGCAGCCAGCCATTCACTGTAATGCCACAACCACCATGGCTGCGGCATTACAATGAGTGGCAGGCAATCCCTGCATGTTGATTGGCTCTCTAAAGAGCACCAAACATGCAGGGCGGGGACCCGAGCATCCGCCCGAGCATCTAGCAAGTACTCGGAGTGCTCCGAGCATCTCGAGTACTGAGATGCTCGGGCAAGCACCGAGTACTTGCGAGTATGCTCGCTCATCACTAATAACGTCCTCTTCCTCCATCTTGACTCTGTGTGAAGCACTAAGTAGGCTTCTAACGTCACAAGTGCATTACTTGAGGCTTAGTTGACATCTGTTGTGATGTCAGAGGTTTACTCAGCACCCGAAGTCTAGGCACTGAATCAAGATGGCGGAAGAGAACATCATGTGTGGAGGATCAGTGAAGGACATGTGGCACCCCAGGTCTGGTCGCCACAGTGGCAGCAATGTCATGTCTGAGAGCAGGTGGGAGGTTCCCTGGTTGGGGACAATTAGCATGCAGCACCTCCTGCCTCAGTCCAGGGAGGGGAGAATTCTGCCCTTTATAAACTGGATCTGGGGCGGGGTTAGAGAGACAGAAACCAGATAGAGTCAGGTTCCAGACCAGTGAGAGACAAGTTGCAAATAGGGACAGGTCAGCAGCAGGCTGAGGAGTCCCTGTAGGCAGAGGAGGAACACAAGGCCAGGAGGGGAGCCAGCAAAGCTCGCTCTGGCTAGAGACTTACAAAGCCGGACACTGGAGTCCGAGGCTGTGAGGGTTATAAGCCCAGCATTAGAAAACCACCATGCAGTGGACTTCAAGTCCTCTGGCCCAAGGAAGCCCGGAGGCTCAGCCACACGAGAGGGACCATTACTACCTCGGAGGGGTGAGAGGTACGGAAGGCCCGAGTCGCCAGTCATACGGGTGAGGACAACACAGTACACTCAGAGACGTGGGCTACCACTACACTACAGCGGGATAGCCAAGAAAGAGTGAAATCAGCAAGGTAGGCCTACAAACTCCCCCTGACCAGCGGGATTTCCCAGTTGCTCTCAGACTGACCAGGCCTCCATTGTTAACCTGTATTCCGGACGGGTCCCTTAATACCACCAATAGTAAAGACCCTGAATTGCATGACAGACTCCGTGTGGTTACTGCTGCTCCCGCGCACCATCACCACCAACATCCCTACTTGCTGCCCTGAGGCTATACTCCTCCCATGGGGAGTTATACTATCCTCTGCTGCACCCACAACACCAGCCTCAGTGGTCTGCCCTGTAGCGGCAGTTCACTCTGACCGCAATCCACGGGTGGCGTAGTCAGACATTTAGCATATAGACTGCCATTTGGGTTGACCACCCTGAGCCACGGGACCGGGTCCCTGCCACGCAAGAACTACAATCCCCAGCATCCACAAAAGGTCCGGTTCCGGGTATCCCCACACACGCAAGGCCAAGGGGGCACGTCAGACATGCCTGAGAAAGCTGAGCGGAGGACCAAATAGAGGTGTTGCACAGCAGAACAGGCAAGCATTTTTTAAAACTACTTTACTATGTTCTGGTGTCTGGAGAGAGTGCAGAGCATAATAAGGCACATTCAATTTGCAGCAAATAAATTTTTCAATTTCCCGGCCAAATTCAAGTAAACCTCCAGTTTTGAATTTCAGCAGATTTGATCATCACTAGTGTTGAGCGAGCACTAAAATGCTCGGGTGCTCAAAGCTCGGGCCGAGCTCGTCGTGATACTCGGGTGCTCGACCCGAGCAACGAGCCCAATGTTAGTCTATGGGAGACCCGAGCATTTTTGTGGCGGCACCCCCGGCAGTCTTTTAAAAGCCTAACAAGTGCCCAAAACGATAGTAACAGTGCTCAAATGACATGGGGACAGCATGGGGATCGCCCCAGGAAGCATTTCTGACCCCCAGGTCACTGCTGTCAACAGCGTGGTCAGAGGTATTAAGCCACTTTTAAGGGCTCACAATAAAACGTTCAAAAACAAAACTGAAACTACTTTCCTGTGAAATATGTTAAGGAAGTTCCTTTCCAGGGTAAAGACTTGTGTATAAGGTAAAATAAATAACCAGAAAAAAATACTCCTCCACACCTTGGGCTATGTTCACAAGTAGCATTTTTCATGCGTTTTTCCTCTTTTGTATTGCTTTCAACCGTGACAAATGCATTCACCGGGAAATGTCATTTTAACATTTTACAACCTTATCTTGCCATGTGTTGTGTAACACATGCATACAGTGCTGAAAAGACATGGGAACAGCATGGGGAAGACCCCTAGAAGCATCTTTGACACCCAGGTCACTGCCTAAAAGTGTGCCCATCAGAAGTCATCCTTGCCGCATCAGAAGATGCAGACTTGCAACTATCCCCATGCAAGTCCTTGTCCCAGGGCAGTGTTCAATTGTATCTCCCACATTCCTTGCAATGCAAGCGCAAATATGAAGCCAACCAACCACCCACCCACCCCCAGGCTGCAATACCATACTGCTTGCTTGCACTTGAAATTGGGCCTTTTAGGCATGTGGAGGCGGAATCTGGCCACCACGTCATGGCTGCGTTGGCTGCCTGGAATCCATACTCAGTCCCCAACCGCCCGGCGGCCGGGTGTCCACACTCGGTCCCCAGCCGCCAGGGGGCGGCCTGGTGTCCATACTCGGTCCCCAGCCGCCCCGCGGCCGGGTGTCCACACACGGTCCCCAGCCGCCTGGGGGCAGCCAGGTGTCCATAAACGGTCCCCAGCCGCTTCCTATTTCTCCTTGGAACATTCACCCACACACTTTTATTAGCCTGGCCTGCTTTAGGGCAGCATTGGAAGAGCCCACCAAAGAACCAAACTCCTCCGGTGGGCCCTGGCTTCTCCATCAGGGGAGTTGAGAGTGCCAAGGTGAGGACCATGATGATGATGATAGTAGTTAGCATCTGCTTTGTTTTCTTGGAATGCAAGCGTAAGTGTGCAGCCTGCCACCCACCCACCTCCAGGCTGCAATACCATACTGCTTGCTTGCACTTGAAATTGGGCCTTTTTGGCATGTGGAGGTGGAATCTGGCCACCACGTCATGGCTGCGTTGGTGGCCTGGTATCCATACACAGTCCCCAGCCGCCGGGCGGCCGGGTGTCCACACTCGGTCCCCAGCCACCAGGGGGCGGCCGGGTGTCCATACTCGGTCCCCAGCCGCCCCGCGGCCGGGTGTCCACACACGGTCCCCAGCCGCCTGGGGGCAGCCAGGTGTCCATAAATGGTCCCCAGCCACCCCTATTTCTCCCTGGAACATCCCCCCACACACTTTTCTTAGCCCGGCCTGCTTTAAGGCAGCATTGGACGAGCCCTCCAGAGAACCAGACTCCTCCGGTGGGCCCTGGCTTCTCCATCAGGGGAGTTGAAAGTGCCAAGGTGAGGACCATGATGATGATGATAGAAGTTAGCATCTGCTTTGTTTTCTTGGAATGCAAGAGTAAGTGTGCAGCCTGCCACCCACCCACCCCGAGGCTGCAATGCCATACTGCTAGCTTGCACTTGAAATGGGGCCTTTTAGTTTGGAGGAGGCCGAAGCTGGCCACTACCTCATGGCTGCTTCGGCAGCGAGGTATCCATACTCAGTCCCCAGCCGCCCCTATTTGTCCCGGTGTGCCTTATACGTAAGATTAAGCGCGCATACCAAAACATTACCTGTGCCCTCCCCAGTGCATTTAGTGGGAAGGAGAGCCTATTCTGCTGTAGTGTGTGCATGCCAAACCCCTGTTCATGGTACATGCGAAGATGCCTCCCTCCCTGCACCTGTCGTTGCAGACTTGCAACTATCCCCGTTCAAGTTCTTGTCCCAGGGCAGAGTTCAGTTGTACCTCCCCCATTCCTTGCAATACAAGCGCAAATATGCAGCCAACCACCCACCCACCCCCAGGCTGCAATACCATACTGCTTGCTTGCACTTGAAATTGGGCCTTTTAGGCATGTGGAGGCAGAATCTGGCCACCACGTCATGGCTGCGTTGGCGGCCTGGAATCTATACTCAGTCCCCAGCCGCCCGGCGGCCGGGTGTCCATACTCGGTCCCGAGCCGCCCCGCGGCCGGGTGTCCACACACGGTCCCCAGCCGCCTGGGGGCAGCCGGGTGTCCATAAACGGTCCCCAGCCACCCCTATTTCTCCTTGGACATCCCCCCACACACTTTTCTTAGCCCGGCCTGCTTTAGGGCAGCATTGGACGAGCCCACCAGAGAACCAGACTCCTCCGGTGGGCCCTGGCTTCTCCATCAGGGGAGTTGAGAGTGCCAAGGTGAGGACCATGATGATGATTATAGAAGTTAGCATCTGCTTTGTTTTCTTGGAATGCAAGAGTAAGTGTGCAGCCTGCCACCCACCCACCCCGAGGCTGCAATGCCATACTGCTAGCTTGCACTTGAAATGGGGCCTTTTAGTTTGGAGGAGGCCGAAGCTGGCCACTACCTCATGGCTGCTTCGGCAGCGAGGTATCCATACTCAGTCCCCAGCCGCCCCTATTTGTCCCGGTGTGCCTTATGCGTAAGATTAAGCGCGCATACCAAAACATTACCTGTGCCCTCCCCAGTGCATTTAGTGGGAAGGAGAGCCTATTCTGCTGTAGTGTGTGCATGCCAAACCCCTGTTCATGGTACATGCGAAGATGCCTCCCTCCCTGCACCTGTCGTTGCAGACTTGCAACTATCCCCGTTCAAGTTCTTGTCCCAGGGCAGAGTTCAGTTGTACCTCCCCCATTCCTTGCAATACAAGCGCAAATATGCAGCCAACCACCCACCCACCCCCAGGCTGCAATACCATACTGCTTGCTTGCACTTGAAATTGGGCCTTTTAGGCATGTGGAGGCAGAATCTGGCCACCACGTCATGGCTGCGTTGGCGGCCTGGAATCTATACTCAGTCCCCAGCCGCCCGGCGGCCGGGTGTCCATACTCGGTCCCGAGCCGCCCCGCGGCCGGGTGTCCACACACGGTCCCCAGCCGCCTGGGGGCAGCCGGGTGTCCATAAACGGTCCCCAGCCACCCCTATTTCTCCTTGGACATCCCCCCACACACTTTTCTTAGCCCGGCCTGCTTTAGGGCAGCATTGGACGAGCCCACCAGAGAACCAGACTCCTCCGGTGGGCCCTGGCTTCTCCATCAGGGGAGTTGAGAGTGCCAAGGTGAGGACCATGATGATGATGATAGAAGTTAGCATCTGCTTTGTTTTCTTGGATTGCAAGCGCATGTATGTAGTAACGGCTAGGCCTGAGGTGGTCAGTGTTTTGGCACATATCCTACCTCCTCGGAGGATTGCTGGATGTTTTCCTGCTACTATCCCAGTTCTATGACTAACGTTAAAACAAAGCTTCAGGTGATAAATGATGGATAAGGTAGTGGCAAAGGAGAAAGAGCAGGAGGAACAGGGACCATTCACATCAATATCAGGCCAGTAAACCACATATGTCTTGTAGGATATGTTTCTGTAACAAAATGAGCGATTCGGCTACACAGTTATAGGGCACACAGTGAGTGCAATGCCTACCAAAAATTTTGAGGCACTCCAATGCCCCTTGGAAATGACATGCAGGTCAGAGGGCCTTAACTAAACCTGTTAGAACCCTCCTGTTTGTTTTTGTTTCTATCTTGTGTTTTGCGGTCACGTGACCATCTGCCTATATATTCCAGCTCCGCCCTTCTGGCTTTGCTGGACTTCAGTGTTGTTTTGACTGTCTCTCTAGCCAGGTGCTTTTGTGCCTATCTCTCTCTAGTTCGCTTGGTCCTCTGGGACCTCTAGTACTTTTTTTCAGTTTAACATTTGCTCTGCAACAACTTCTGTTAGGAGGTGTCCCATTTTTGTCCCAGTCTTAAGTTCCTTTAGGGACCCCTCACTTTCTCTATAGGTCTCCGTTCAGACTAGCCGAGGACGATGGCGGGTCTGTTCACAAGGAACAGGTAGCCCACTACAACGTAGGGGCTCAGCTTAGTCTTACTGTAGGGACAGCTCTCCCCTTCTTTCCTTAGTTTATGTTGCAGATCATAACAAAACTGTTTTTTCCATTTATAGCAACTGGGTCTCCAGTACACTGTTGGCATAAGCAGTGAATGGAAGGCTTTCCAAAAATTATGAGGAACTGCAATGCCCCTTGAAACAGACGTGGATTACAGCGTACTAAAAACCTTCTACCCATTATTGGGGAGTGGGTCTCCCTTAGTTTTCGACTTTTCATTGAAAAGCAAAAGCTGACTAAAATTAGGAGGAAATGCAATGCCCGTTGGAAGAGTCGTGGAGGTTAGAGGTAATAAAAAACAATATTTCAATGCCCCTTGGAAGAGCTGTGGAGTTCAGAGTGGCGTAAGAAGATGCGTTTAATGCCCCTTTGAAGAGACGTGGAGGTCACAGTAGCTTAACAAGACGGTTTTAATGCCCCTCGGAAAAGACGTGGAGGTCCCAGTAGCTTAACAAGACGGTTTGAATGCCCCTTGGAAGAGACGTGGAGGTCACAGTAGCTTAACAAGACGGTTTTAATGCCCCTCGGAAAAGTGGTGGAGGTCGCAGTAGCTTAACAAGACGCTTTTAATGCCCCTTCCAAGAGCCATACAGTACAGCATATTACAAACATTATTCCCATTATTGGGGAGTGTGTCTCCCATAGTCTTTGCTTATGCCTTCCAAGCAAAAGCTGCCAAAAATTAGGACGGAGGAACTTGCAATGCCCCTTCCAAGAGCCATGCAGTACAGCATATTACAAACATTATTCCAATTATTGGGGAGTGGGTCTCCCATAGTATTTGGTTATGCCTTCCAAGCAAAAGCTGCCAAAAATTAGGACGGAGGAACTTGCAATGCCCCTTACAAGAGCCATGCAGTACAGCATATTACAAACATTATTCCCATTATTGGGGAGTGGGTCTCCTATAGTCTTTGCTTATGCCTTCCAAGCAAAAGCTGCCAAAAATTAGGACGGAGGAACTTGCAATGCCTCTTCCAAGAGCCATACAGTACAGCATCTTAAAAATATTATTCCCATTATTGGGGAGTGGGTCTCCCACAGTCTTTGCTTATGCCTTCCAAGCAAAAGCTGACAAAAATAAGGACGGAGGAACTTTCAATAATGGCAACACGGACCACGGTCACCCTGGTGGCAAAGTGGTGGTGGAGGCTGAGGATAAGGAGAAGAACATAAAACAGCCGAAATGAGGAAGCGTATACCCATGTGTGGGTGTGAAGCGGTGCATGTGAATACACCTCCCGAAATAACACAGTGGATTTGACTTTATGTTACTCTGCTGTCATTTGATGGTGATGAGAAGTCTGGCCCAATCCAGCCCTTGTTCATTTTGATAAGGGTCAGCTTGTCAGCATTGTCAGTTGACAGGCGAGTGCGCTTATCAGTTATAATTCCCCCAGCGGCACTAAAAAAAATGTTCCGATACCATGCTAGCGGCAGGGCAGGCCAGGACCTCCATGGCGTACAGAGAGAGTTCATTCCAAGTGTCCAGCTTGGATACCCAATAATTAAAAGGCACAGAGGAATCACGGAGGACGCTGGTACGGTCAGCAAGGTACTCCCTCACCATCTTTTGAAACTTTCCACTCCTTGTGAGAGTACCCCACGCCTCAGGGCCTGTAAGCTGGCCGGGTCTCAGAAAACTGTCCCAGAACATTGACAGTGTTCCCCTGCCTCTGCTGGATTGGAGTTGCCTCTCTCTCGCTTGTACGCCTTGGTTGGTCAACGAACTGTGACCTCTGCCGCTAGCGTGTTCAGATGGGAATTTTTTTAACAGTTCTGCAGCAAGGGCCTTCTGGTACTGCCCCATTTTTGTAGACCTCTCCACCTGAGGAATAAGAGAGTGAAAGTTATCCTTGTAGCGGGTGTCTAAAAGTGTCACCAACCAGTAATGACTGTGACCCAACATTTTGACAATGCGAGGGTCATGGTTAAGGCAGCGTAACATAAAGTCAGCCATGCGTGCCAGACTGGTAACGGGCAAGACTTCTGTGTCCTCACCAAGATGACGACTGACCATGCTCTCCTCCTCCTCCCCCCTGTCCTCAGGCCACCCACGCTGAACTGACGGTATGACAGTTGTACAGGTACTACCATCTACAGCGCATGAATCAAGCTTCTGTTCTTCCTCCTCCTCCTCCTCCTCTCCCTCATTGTCCCCCAATGCACGTTGGGATGAGATGAGGCTGGGCTGTGTGTAATGGACTGCTACGGCTTCTTCATCCATCTCATCATACTCTGGCTGCAATGCCTCCTCTTTAATTCTCTGCAGAGAGCATTGCAAAAGACAGACAAGTGGAATGCTGACGCTAATGATGGCGTCATCGCCACTCACCATCTTGGTGGACTCCTCAAAGTTTGTCAAGATGGTACATATGTCAGACATCTAGGTCCACTCCTGAGGTCTTATGTGTGGAGTCTGACCTGAATATCGACGGCCTTGTTGCAGCTGGTACTCCACAACTGCTCTCTTCTGCTCACAAATCCTTTGCAACATGTGGAGGGTAGAGTTCCAATGTGTGGGGACATCACACACCAGTCAGTGTGACGGAAGCTGCAAACGCTGCTGCAACACAGCAAGGGCGGCGGAAGCTGTAGCTGACTTGCGAAAATGAGCTGACAGGCGGCGTACTTTGACGAGCAGAACTGGCAACTTGGGGTACGATTAAAGAAACCGCTGAACCACGAGGTTAAGCACATGAGCCAGGCATGGTACGTGTGTGATATCTCCTCGCCTCAGAGCCACCACCAGGTTACGGCCATTGTCACACACGACCATGCCTGGATGTAGGTTCAGGGCTCTCAGCCACAGATCTGCCTGCTCTTTCACAGCTGTCCACAACTCACAAGCAGTGTGAGGTTTCTCACCTAAGCTTATGAGTTTCAGCACAGCCTGTTGCCGCTTGGCCGAGGCAGTACTGCAGTTCTTCCAACTTGTAACTGATGTGGTGATATCTGAGATGGAGGCTGAACATGAGGAGGAGGATGATTCGCAGGAGCTGTACACTGTGGGGGCAACTCTGACTGACATAGGGCCCGCAATCCTCGGTGTGGGGAGGATGTGTTCCGTCCCAAGGTCCGACTGGGTCCCGGCTTCCACTATGTTTACCCAGTGGGCCGTCAGGGAGATGTACCGTCCCTGGCCACAAGCACTTGTCCACGTGTCCGTTGTCAAGTGGACTCTCCCAGTAACTGCGTTGTTGAGGGCACAGCAGATGTTTTGGGACACTTGCTTGTGTACTGTGGGGATGGCACACCGGGCAAAATAGTGTCGGCTGGGGACCGAGTACCGAGTGACGGCCACCGCCATAAGGTTGCGGAAGGATTCCGTCTCCACCAGCCTAAAAGGCAGCATTTCCAATGCAAGCAGTCGTGAAATGTGCGAATTTAGGACTGTGGCCTGTGGGGCGTTGGCTGCGAATTTCCACTTTCGTTCAAAGGTCTGGAATATGGACAATTGAACGCTGCGGTGGGACGTGGACGTGGACGTTGATGCTGTTTCTTGAGAAACTGCCTTAACAAGTGAAGACTGAGAGGAGGGGGCATCTTTGCATGCAGTATGGACAGGGGATTGCCTTGCACACACAACAGGGGGTTCTATTGCACGCACAACAGCGGAAGAAGCAGTGGTGACACCCGCTGACACTGGTCGTGGACCCTGGGGTTCACCCCACAAAGTCGGGTGCTTTGCTGCCATGTACCTGATCATGCTGGTCGTGGTCAGGCTGGTAGTTTTGTCACCCTTGCTGATGCTGGCATGGCAGGTGGTACAAATGGCCTTTTTGGGGTTATTAGCAGAGTCTTTAAAAATATTCCAGACTCTGGAAGACCTACAGGTTGTACTGGCAATGTCCCTCGTGTTGGTGTTACGGGGAACTTTTGCCCGCCTTCTGTGTGCGGCCACCACACTGCTTCTTCCTGCCTGTTGTGGTACTCTGCCTCCCTCACCCTGTGTGCTGCTGGCCTCGCTCTGCATGTCCTCCTGCCACGTTGGGTCAGTTAATAGATCATCCACCACCTCCTCCTCTTCCACTTGCGCACCACGATCCTCCTCCTCACTTCTTGGCAATTGTGTCTCGTCATCGTCCACCTCTTATGACAAATTGCCAGCGTCGACTTCCTGTGGCTGTGGCTGTTCAAATATTTGGGCATCGCAACATGGGATCTCCTCTTCCACCACTTCAAGCGGAGCAGGCGAGGGGCACAAATCTGAAAATGGACCAGTGAACAGCTCTTCAGAGTGTCCAAGTGTGGGATCAGTTGCTGTCTGACGACACTTGGCATGATGGGAGGAAGGAGCATCAGGGTGAAGAGGAGTATGCGGTCGAGACTCACGGCTACTAAGAGTTGACCGTGTGGAAGACAGACTGGAGGTGGTGTTGCCCAGGTAACTGGAAGTATTATCTGCTATCCAATTAATAACCTGTTCACACTGATCAGTTCGCAATACTGGTGTTGTTCTGTGCTTCCCTAGTAATTCGGTCAAGAAGTGGGAGCGAGAAGATGTGGCTGTTGGTTGTGGCACATTTTTTTCCTTGGCCACGGCCCCGTCCTCTGCACGCACCATCACCAGAACGTCCAGTTCCACGTCCCTTGCCACGCGCCTTGCCCATTGTAAAGGAAGTAAAATAGCTTACACTCGCACTATCAATGGAAAAAGGGTAATAAAAAGTAGATTAGAACCATGGAAGAGGAAAACCACAGTTCTATTTCTCTGGCCTACACCCGACTCTTTTAAACAATCTGAACAATCAGGGAGAAACTATTACTGTTTTTCTTTACGGAAAAAATACCAAAAGCTGAATAATAGAGATTTTTTACCGTGGAATGGCAAAACCACAGTTATTGTTTACTGGGGTATACTAGAAAATAGATATATTTGCAGCTGAACAGTGAGCGACACACGCAAACGTTTTTTTGGGGGGTAAAAATGGCCCAAAAGTGGATAATACAGAGATTTGACCCGTGGAACTGCAAAACCACACTTGTATTTCTCGGGCCTACACCAGACTATTTTCAACAGATATATTTGTGTCTGAACAATCAGGAGACACTATTATTTTTTTTTACGGTAAAAAATGCCAAAAGCAGGATAATAGAGATTTTTTACCGTGAACAGCAAAACCACAGTTATAATTTACTGGTGTATACCAGACTATTTTCAACAGATATATTTGTTTCTGAACAATCAGGAGACACTACTGTTTTTCTTTACGGCAAAAAATGCAAAAAAGCAGGATAATACAGAGATTTGACCCGTGGAACTGCAAAACCACACTTGTATTTCTCGGGCCTACACCAGACTATGTTCAACCGATATATTTGTGTCTGAACAATCAGGAGACACTACTGTTTTTCCTTTACAGCAAAAAATGCAAAAAAGCAGGATAATACAGAGATTTGACCCGTGGAACTGCAAAACCACACTTGTATTTCTCGGGCCTACACCAGACTATTTTCAACAGATATATTTGTGTCTGAACAATCAGGATACACTACTGTTTTTTCTTTACAGCAAAAAATGCAAAAAAGCAGGATAATACAGAGATTTGACCCGTGGAACTGCAAAACCAGACTTGTATTACTCGGGCCTACACCAGACTATTTTCAACAGATATACACTACCGTTCAAAAGTTTGGGGTCACCCAGACAATTTTGTGTTTTCCATGAAAACTCATACTTTTATTTATCAAATGAGTTGCAAAATGAATAGAAAATATAGTCCAGACATTGACAAGGTTAGAAATAATGATTTTTATTTGAAAGAATAATTTTCTTCTTCGAACTTTGCTTTTGTCAAAGAATGCTCCCTTTGCAGCAATTCCAGCATTGCAGACCTTTGGCATTCTAGCTGTTAATTTGCTGAGGTAATCTTGAGAAATTTCACCCCATGCTTCTTGAAGCCCCTCCCACAAGTTGGATTGGCTTGATGGGCACTTTTTGCGTACCATACGGTCAAGCTGCTCCCACAACAGCTCAATGGGGTTGAGATCTGGTGACTACGCTGGCCACTCCATTACAGATAGAATACCAGCTGCCTGCTTCTTCCCTAAATAGTTCATGCATAATTTGGAGGTGTGCTTTGGGTCATTGTCCTGTTGTAGGATGAAATTGGCTCCAATCAAGCACTGTTCACAGGGTATGGCATGGCGTTGCAAAATGGAGTGATAGCCTTCCTTATTCAAAATCCCATGTACCTTGTACAAATCTCTCACTTTACCAGCACCAAAGCAACCCCAGGCCATCACATTACCTCCACCATGCTTGACAGATGGCGTCAGGCACTCTTCCAGTATCTTTTCAGTTGTTCTGTGTCTCACAAATGTTTTTCTGTGTGATCCAAACACCTCAAACTTTGATTCATCTGTCCACAAAACTTTTTTCTGATCTTCCTCTGTCCAATGTCTGTGTTCTTTTGCCCATATTAATCTTTTCCTTTTATTAGCCAGTCTCAGATATGGCTTTTTCTTTGCCACTTAGCCCTGAAGGCCAGCATCCCGGAGTCGCCTCTTCACTGTAGACGTTGACACTGGCATTTTGCCTGTACTATTTAATGAAGCTGCCAGCTGTGAGGCATCGATTTCTCAAACTAGAGACTCTAATGTACTTGTCTTGTTGCTCAGTTGTGCAGCGGGGCCTCCCACTTCTCTTTCTACTCTGGTTAGAGCCTGTTTGTGCTCTCCTCTGAAGGGAGTAGTACACACCGTTGTAGGAAATCTTCAGTTTCTTGACAATGTCTCGCATGGAATAGCCTTCATTTCTAAGAGCATGAATAGACTGTCGACTTTAACATTAAAGTTCTCTTTTTCTGGCCATTTTGAGAGTTTCATACAACAAACAAATGTAATGCTCCAGATTCTCAACTAGCTCAAAGGAAGGTCAATTTTATAGCTTCTCAAATCAGCCAAACCGTCTTCAGCTGGGCTAACATACTTGTGCAAGGGTTTTCTAAACATCTATTAGCCTTCTTACATAGTTAGCAAACACAATGTACCATTAAAACACTGGAGTGGTGGTTGTTGGAAATGGGCCGCTATACAACTATGTAGATATTGCAATAAAAACAAGACGTTTGCAGCTAGAATACTTATTTACCACATTAACAATGTATAGAGTGTATTTCTGATTCATTTAATGTTAGCTTCATTGAAAAAAAATGTGCTTTTCTTTAAAAAATAATGAAATTTCTAAATGATCCCAAACTTTTGAACGGTAGTGTATTTGTGTCTGAAAAATCAGGAGACACTACTGTTTTTTCTTTACAACAAAAAATGCAAAAAAGCAGGATAATACAGAGATTTGACCCGTGGAACTGCAAAACCACACTTGTATTTCTCGGGCCTACACCAGACTATTTTCAACAGATATATTTGTTTCTGAACAATCAGGAGACACTATTATTTTTTTTTATGGCAAAAAATGCCAAAAGCAGGATAATAGAGATTTTTTACCGTGGAACAGCAAAACCACAGTTATAATTTACTGGTGTATACCAGACTATTTTCAACAGATATATTTGTGTCTGAACAATCAGGAGACACTTCTACTGTTTTCCTTTACGGCAAAAAATGCCAAAAGCAGGATAATAGAGATTTTGTACCGTGGAACAGTAAAACCACAGTTATAATTTACTGGTGTATACCAGACTATTTTCAACAGATATATTTGTGTCTGAACAATCAGGAGACACTTCTACTGTTTTTCTTTACAGCAAAAAATGCCAAAAGCAGGATAATAGAGATTTTTTACCGTGGAAGCAAAACCACAGTTATAATTTACTGGTGTATACCAGACTATTTTCAACAGATATATTTGTGTCTGAACAATCAGAGACACACTTTTTTTGGGGGGGAGGGGGGGCACCAAAAGGTTAATAAGACGGGTATTTGTACAGTGTGAAGATTTAGATGAAAAAAAAAGGATTTTTCCAGGCCCCCGAGACCTGGAGCTAAGTCCAGCAATTTCAGCAACAGGAGCACACAAGACTGTAATGCAGCATTTGCTGGTATAACCTCTGCGTCTCCTATACAGCCTGCCTGCCTGCCTGCCTGATATCTGGGATGGATATTAGTCCTGAGAAGGACTGTTTGTTTGATCTGGCAGCCTTTACAGACCCTACACTAACTATTTTGCAGGATATATCTCTCCCTAAATCAGCAGCGCTGTCCCTACACTGTCTGATCCGGAGCGACTGTGTCCAAGATGGAGGCGCCCGGTTTTAAATACTTGAGGTGACGCTGTGCGGCCAGCCAATCACTGTAATGCCCACAAACAACATGGCTGCGGCATTACAGTGACTGGCTGGCAATCCCTGCATGTTCATTGGCTCTGTAAAGAGCGCCAAACATGCAGGGCGGAGACCCGAGCTCCCGCCCGAGTAACCCGGAAATGCTTGGTGCTCGCCGAACATCCCGAGTAGCGTGATGCTCGGGCGAGTACCGAGCAGTGTCGAGCATGCTCGCTCAACACTAATAATCACTAGCCATGAGCATGGTCTTTATTGGTCCATGGTTGTTTTTCGACCAAAAGCAATTATGTGGCAATATTGTATTATGCCTTCTCATACTCTTTAACCTACAACCCTTTCTCATCCAATATCGGTGTATGAGAATAAAATACAAATACAACAGGTTTAATTTATAGAGTTTTTTTTCTCTTCTCAATAACTTCTAAAACCATGGTACAATAATGAAATAAACAGAACATTAAAGGAGTTACAAAAATGAAGATATATGAAGATATATTGTCACTAATAGCAGAATATGATGTCATGGCCTACTTTTCCTGTAAAAACAACTCATGTTGCCGAGCTTTGCTTGCTGAAGCACTGGTGGTGAAGTATTTTTTCCAGTTCTTTGTGCCAATCAGTTCTCTTTATCGCCAGCTGGGCCCAAAAAGTCATAAAATTCCAATACAAAAACAACTTTATTAAAGACATTACAGACTCTTCCTCCAGAAAAAAGCACGATTTAAATTAATAAACACTTGATATGTTTTGTGCAGAGGAAATAAAACGAGATACAACTTTGATAAGAATAATAGCATGTGATGGAGTCCCTGACATTTCCTGTAGCTCATTTGTCAGCTTTACTGTGTAGATTGGGAAGCATTCAGCAGAGGAAAGAGGATTTATATGATGTATTATACTTCTAAAGATCTAAGTACTTTTTTACACACAGTTAAAGGGAATTAATCACCAGGTTTTTGCTACCCCATGTCTACCCAAAGCAGCATGCTGCAGGGACAGAAACCTTGATTCCAGCAATGTGTCACTTACTGGGTTGCTTGCTTCAGTTTTGATAAAATGACTTTTTTCTGCTGCAGATCTAGCAGTTCTCTGAATGCTGAGCTCTTTATAACCCCCCCACACCACTAATTGGAAGCTTTCTGTGTGTACTGTGCATAGACTGTCAGAAAGCTACCAATCAGTGGTTGGGGTGGGGTTATACAGAGCTTATGAATATGAAGGACTACATGGCAGTGGGTTTTCTAGCCCAACAGTGCAAGGATCATATTCCTCGCCAACCGCTACACCGATGCCTCTTCCCTGTGCCAGTCATTGCATTGGTTACCCATCCAATATAGAGTTCAATTTAAACTTATCACGCTTACCCACAAAGCGCTCCATGCTTCTGTACCCCCCTACATCTCCTCCCAGTCTCAGTCTACCACCCTACACGTGCCCTCCGTTCTGCCAATGACTTAAAACTAAAATCCTCCATAATCCGAACTTCCCACTCCCGTCTCCAAGATTTCTTGAGTGCTGCTCTAATTCTTTGGAATGCACTACCCAGGACAGTTAGATTAATTCCCAATACCCACAGTTTCAAGCGGACCCTAAAAACCCATTTCTTTAGACTGGCGTATCGCCTAAACACACTCTGTCCGTCCCAGTTTTCCCCCATATTAAAATCTTCTTCAGTTTCATACCATCCATGCACTTAATAGCCTCTGTCAGGACTGCACACATACTGGCAGGCGACCAGTCCATGTATTATTTATCCTATTTAGTATAACAAGGCTGCATTATACAATATGTGTGCACTTTACCTTTTGTGTCTCCCCCATTTCCTCATAGACGGTAAGCTTGCGAGCAGGGCCCTCACTCCTTTCGATATGAGTTATGCTTACTCTATATTGTTTGTATAACTCCCCCCTAAAATTTTAAAGTGCTGCGGAATATGTTGGCGCTATAAAAATAAAAATTATTATTATTATTAACAGTGAAAATCTTCTGCTGATATGGCAATTATATAGTAATTTCTACAGCAAGCAGCCCAGTAAGCCATACATCGCTAGAACCAATGATGTTTATCATCTGTTATGGTACAAGTTTTCTTTTTTACTTCAGTTTTTACATAAACCATCATTTTTAGTGGCAAAATATTTTTATTTTGAATTTTTTTTAATTTATAAGAAATTTGTTACTTTTTAATTGTCCCCCAAACGGCCTCATACAGTAATATTGTTTAACAATTAGCCCCACATTGCAATTCTGGCCCCAATCCTATAGTAATGTCCCCATCCTACTCCCCTTCATGTAATTATATCTAGAGATGAGCGTTGTTCTACTCGAACTGTTCGCCAATCTCAAATTCGAGCTGTTTTGGGCGGTGTTCGAGCCGTTCGGCGAACACGAACAATTTGAGAAAAATTCGGCTGTTCGACGTTATGTTCGATAACTGTTCGTGCACCAAAATCATAACTGGATTTTTTCTCAGTAATGATGAAAATTAATGTTAATACGCAGTTTGAGTGTACAGCGGGGCGGGGGGAGGGGCAGGGGATGGATCTCTGCAGGAACAATGAAGATCTCCATTTTTTTTTCTCTTTCCCGCATTTACAGTGGGGAGGTGCAATCTGTCAGCCTATCAGCAGCGCACACACGGAGCGAAGTGCTTTTTTTCACACAAGCAAGGGCATGTGTCATTGGCAGTGTATGTCACATGTCCTTGCCCTATAAGACCAAGCCATTTTCCCCGTCGCCACCATTTTCTCACTGCTGCAGCTGCGTGTTAGACGGCACCGCTGTTGCTGTGTGCGCTATACCTTGTTAATTTCAAGCCAATTTTCGCACAAATCTACAGATAGCTTGGGAGTAGGGAATAGTTGTGATTGCAGTCCTTTTAAGGACTAGGTTACAGCATTTCCTACGACTTTTATCAGGCAGGTCTGTGCTCTTAAATAGATAGATTGTGGGAGTAAAGACTAATTGTAATTGGAGTCCTTTTCAGGACTAGGTTACATCAGTTCCTATCAGTTTTTGCCAGGCAGGTCTGTGGCAGTGCTGTGCAAGTTTTTTTCACAGCATTTGGCTGAATCTAGCAAAGCTAATCTTTTTTGGCCTATTGCAGAGTGTGTTAGTCAGTGGAGTAGCCTATCTGTGTTGCAAGCTATACCACCTGTGTATAGAATACCAATTTTTTTACTGCACCTAGTGAAGTAAAATCTTTTGGGCATAGCATCATTCTATTAGTCCATCTATACTGACCTCCATCAGGTTGCAAACTGAATATATTTTTTTCTGCATCTACCTCTGAAAAAAATATTGGGCTTCTAGCTGTGTGTGGGACTTGTTCTATTAATCCATCTATACAGACCTCCATCAGGTTGCAAACTGAATATATTTTTTTCTGCATCTACCTCTGAAAAAATATTGGGCTTCTAGCTGTGTGTGGGACTTGATGTATTAGTCCATCTATACAGACCTCCATCAGGTTGCAAACTGAATATATTTTTTTCTGCATCTACCTCTGAAAAAATATTGGGCTTCTAGCTGTGTGTGGGACTTGTTGTATTAGTCCATCTATACTGACCTCCATCAGGTTGCAAACTGAATATATTTTTTTCTGCATCTACCTCTGAAAAAATATTGGGCTTCTAGCTGTGTGTGGGACTTGTTCTATTAATCCATCTATACAGACCTCCATCAGGTTGCAAACTGGATATATTTTTTTATGCATCTACCTCTGAAAAAATATGTGGC
Organism: Phyllobates terribilis; assembly: GCF_046119375.1. Classification (NCBI taxonomy): domain Eukaryota; kingdom Metazoa; phylum Chordata; class Amphibia; order Anura; family Dendrobatidae; genus Phyllobates; species Phyllobates terribilis. The sequence continues at coordinate 746,207,131 of NW_027362764.1, read as the reverse complement.
CTTCTAGCAGTGTGTGGGACTTTCTCTATTAGTCCATCTATACTGACCTCCATCAGGTTGCAAATTAAAAATAATTTTTATCTGCATCTACAGTACCTCTGAAAAAATATTTGGGCTTCTAGCTGTGTGTGGGACTTGTTCTATTAGTCCATCTATACTGACCTCCATCAGGTTGCAAATTGAATATAATTTTTATCTGCATCTAGCTCTGAAAAAATATTTGGCCTTCTAGCAGTGTGTGGGACTTTCTCTATTAGTCCATCTATACTGACCTCCATCAGGTTGCAAATTAAAAATAATTTTTATCTGCATCTACCTCTGAAAAAATATTTGGGCTTCTAGCTGTGTGTGGGACTTGTTCTATTAATCCATCTATAAAGACCTCCATCAGGTTGCAAACTGAATATAATTTTTTTCTGCATCTAGCTCTGAAAAAATATTTGGCCTTCTAGCAGTGTGTGGGACTTGTTCTATTAGTCCACCTATACTGACCTCCATCAGGTTGCAAATTCAAAATAATTTTTTGTCTGCATCTAGCTCTGAAAAAATATTTGGGCTTCTAGCAGTGTGTGGGACTTGTTCTATTAGTCCATCTATACTGACCTCCATCAGGTTGCAAACTGAATATATTTTTTTTCTGCATCTACCTCTGAAAAAATATTGGGCTTGTAGCTGTGTGTGGGACTTGTTCTATTAATCCATCTATACAGACCTCCATCAGGTTGCAAACTGAATAAAAATTTTTTCTGCATCTACCTCTGAAAAAATATTTGGGCTTCTAGCTGTGTGTGGGACTTGTTCTATTAGTCCATCTATACTGACCTCCATCAGGTTGCAAATTGAATATAATTTTTTTCTGCATCTAACCCAGCCAATAGTTTTGGCCTAATACCACAGTTTGGCCACTCAGCTCTGCTCGGTTCCCATCCATTGTTTTTTTGTGCAAACAACTCCAGAGTTGTGAATTAGTTAACCACCAAAATGAGTGGAAAAAGGCCTGCTGCTGGTGGAAAGGGGAATAGGTGTGTTGGGAAGGGGAAAAAAGGTTGTGTCCGTGGGGTAGGTGTTAAAGCAACAGTAACATCTGCAGAAGAAAGACCATCTTCCAGCCAAACTAAAATGTCTACTTCTTTTAGCGGACAATGTGATAAGATCCCTTTCTTACGGCCACGCCAATCGCTACAAATTCCAGATAAGGCACAAAAACAGCAGGTGCTTCAACGGATATCAAGTGCTCCTTTAAGTGGGCTCTCCTCCACATCAACTTCAACATCACAAATACTCCAGTCCTCAAAGGTGTCACCCCAATCGCACTTGTTCCTCACAGCTCCCAAATCTCCAGCTGCCCGTCTGAGTATGAGGTAGAACAGATGGTTGAGTCTGCAGAGCTGTTTACTCATACTATAGCCTGGGAATCAGAGGTCGACTCCAGCGCTTCTGTGAATCCAGACGAGGAAATGATCTGCACTGATGCCCAGAATCTTTATGAGTCGGATCCAGGACCAGACGCAGAAGGTTCTGACCATAATGTAGACCCTCATTCCCAAACTGTAACTCCTGTTGGTGGAGACAATGAGGAAGACGATGATAAGACTCAAATACCTGATTGGAGCGACAACTTTAGTTTTTTGTCAGGGCAGGAACAGGTTGGCTCTGAGGACGACGGGTGTGATAACGCACAGGGTGATGATGATGAGGTCGGAGATCCCACTTACTGTCAACCCACAGTCAGCCAAGAGATGAGGTCAGCAGAGGAGGTGGAGGAAGATGCTAGTGACGACGAGGTCAGGTTGCGCCTTCCTGGACAGAGACGTAGTACTGGAAGCACGTCAACAACTGCATCCTCAAACACAACTCTGCCTCTCACCACATGTCGTGGTGGCTCTTCAGGTCGCATGGGTGCTAAGCCTTGCATAGCCTGGGCATTTTTTCAGATCGATAAAGATGACCCAACTCGTGTTATCTGTAACATTTGTCAGCAAAAGCTAAGTAGAGGCCAAAAAATACATAGTTTGAGTACTTCATGCATGAACCGGCACATGGACATGAAGCATAAGTTGCAGTGGGAAGCTCAGTGTGCTACAATGCGGCCTAGCCGGCCGGGCCAACCACCGTCTGCCATATCTTGTGCATCCGCGGCCGCTTCATCCTCTGTGACTGGGGGGACAGCAGTCACACCTGTTTTGGGGCGTAGACCAGCCACCTCTTTACCCGCAACAGCCAGCGTGATTGGCAGGTCATCATTTTCTTTGGAGGTGGTAACACCAGCTGGTGTTGAGCGCTGTCCGACATCGATAGCACCACCTTTGGATCAAGGCAACCTAACATGTCCGCCTGCATCTTCCTCACAGACCGGCAGTTTGCCGGGGACACCCTTATCAACCCCGTCTAAGCACAATAGCCAGCCCTCGGTCCCTCAGATGTGGACAAGTAAAAGACCATTTCCTCCTAGCCATGAGAAAGCTAAGAGGTTGAATTTCACCATCTGCAAGCTCTTGGCTACAGAAATGCTGCCTTTCCGCCTGGTGGACACAGAGGATTTTCGAGACCTTATGTCCGTCGCAGTGCCCCAGTACCAGATGCCCAGTCGGCACTACTTCTCAAAGAAAGGTGTGCCTGCGCTCCACCAGCATGTCGCACACAACATCACCGCTTCTTTGTGAAACTCTGTGTGTGACAGGGTGCATTTCACCACAGACACTTGGACGAGTAGGCATGGACAGGGGCGTTACATGTCGCTGACTGGGCACTGGGTAACTATGGTGACAGCAGGACAAGGGGCTGCTGTCCAAGTCTTGCCGTCCCCACGAGTTGTGCGTCAATCCTCTTTATGTCAAAGTTCCTCCACTGCTTCTGCCTCCTCAACCTCCTCTCGGTCTTCTGTAGCACCCCGAGGGCTCGGCTGCTACAGGGTTATTGCACCTCGAACCAGAGGTGTGGTATTCCACTCCCGGGTAAGGATGGAGTGTGGACTAGAACTCAGTTAGCTGCATGCACCACATACATCCCATTTCCGGGGGACAGATCAACGGTACTCCCACCAGATAGATGTGCAGGTACGACAGCGTCTGTCCCTGGCTGGAGTGGGAGGGGGGGAGGAATATCCCAGTGGTGCAGGAGCAGAGAGGGGAGGGACTCTGGGCATAGGAAGGAGCCCATTGGTGGCTAGTCACCTGGGCTCGGGTGTCAGAGGGAGTATAAAAAGGTGGGCACCATCTTAGGAGTTCAGTTCAGTCAGACAGAAAAAGAGGAGAAGAGTAGTGACAGGGAGCAGCAGCCCTGTCTGGGTGCTGCTCCTGAAGGGAGCAAGAGAGAGAAAGACAAGAGGAAAGGAACAAGGAACAAGGAAGGAATGGAACCTGGAGAAAGGCCCAGAGACATGAAGGAAGAGGGAACCCGAACACGCTAGGAGTCAGCGGGTGAAGGGTTGGCAGATCAGGGTACCGGATCCCGAACTGGTGGAGGCCACTTATCCTCAGCCAGGAACCGGAGGTCGTGGCCACGTCTTGGCGCGACCACTCACTACACTCACCACGAAGACACGCCACATAGGGTCAGGGAAACCGGAGATAGGTTTCGCCACCAGAAGGCCCGAGGAAGCTGGACATGGGTGGGTCCCTAGTGGGGACGGCCAGAGAAAGGAACGGAGAAAGGAGTTCAAGGTCACACTCTGGAACTGCCTGGGGGTTGGTCGAGCCCCGTACCTGGTGGACGCAGCACGGCTCGGGTCGTCATCACCTGCAGGACTGACACTGATAACATCTGTGAGTAAAGCATTGAAAACTGCAATCAGTCTCTGTGTTCCATCGCACTACCAGCACTAAAGGTACCGGGACGCCCTTTCTATCACTCCCTTCACCCGTACCAGCTGCCCTGATGCCATACCTCTCCCGTTGGGGGTTATACCACCATTGCTGCACACATACCACCGGCCTCAGCGGACTGTTCTGCAGCGGCGGCCTTGCGACCGCAAATCAACGGGTGGCGTAGTCGACACTTAAACAACATTTACAAAGACTGCCACACACTTAGTTTGACCACCCTGGGCACGGACCGGGTCCCCGCCATTCGGAGACTACTACCCCCATCGGATCCGGCTCCGGGTATTCCCCCGCGCACATGTGCGCCGCACTACAGCACTGGCCCAGGGGGCGCGTCAACTTTGGCGTAGTCGGCAGGATCTCGTGCCCGTAACCACCGGGTACTGCGTGCCTGAAAAAGAGACTTTTTACTTACCTGTGGTGAAGTTTCCCGCCGTCCGGAGTCGTTTCCCGCCATCCGGAGCCGATTCCCGCCATCCGACGCCATCTTCTGCCTTCTTCCCGCCATCCGTGGAGTTTTCCCGCCATTGGGCGCCATCTTGAGGACGCCGCGCGAGAAGAAGAGGGGTGTGGACTCCGAAAGCCCGCGAGAACTGAAGCCCCGCCTCACGTCCGGACGTTGCGTAAGGTCCTGGAAGGAGCCCAGTGACGCCGACGTCACAGGAGCGCGACTGAAGGTCCTCAACCTTGACGATCCACTGCGGAGCCGCGGCCTACGGAAGAGGATCATCGCAAGATTGCAGAGCTGCTAGCGGTGCTCCAGAAGGAAGAACCGGAGTACGCGCAGGCCGCGCTGGAAGAGCTGAACAGGAGGATGATCTGGGCGCAACGAGACGTGCTCGCCGGGTGGAAGGAGGAGTTGACCCGGCGCACGCTGACCTGCCAACCGGAGGTGCAGCCACCATCCAGCACCGCGTCGATCCCGAGAGGCAGCAGAAGCGGACCGGAGGCCGGGGACGACGCCGCGGGGGAGGCCCCAACGACAAGTAAGGGGAACACCGTTACTCCGGGCCCTGAGGCCGCGGACCTGCCCCTACCTCCCGCCACGGAACCCGAAGCTCTGGGTGCCGCACCGCCCGCAGTGCCTCCATCACCAGCAGTTAGCCCTCCAGCAGCAAGCTCTGCAGCGGAGCCTCGCCCAGGACCGTGCTCCCCAACATCGGGCACGATCAGAAAGTCACCGACCTGGTTAAAAGGCCGAGTGCCCGCGGGCGCTGCACCCCAGCCAGGGCCCCCAGTCGTGCCATCATTGGGGAAAGACCTATATGAGCAGCACACCTACCCGGATGGGACACCATTCGTCTGGCCGCCTGTGTACACCAACCCCCGCTCCAGGAAGAGTCATCCCGTAGGAGCAAGGGCCCCAGATGAACCGCTAATCCCAGCTCCGGAGCCCGTGGACCTCTCTTCACCCCCGCTGGAAGACGCTCAATTCGAGGGGGACCCCACTGGAGAAGACCTGATGGGGTTCACTCAGGAGACCCGGGCGGGCGCCGCCCGGCGCTATGAGACCTGCCGCCAACAACTGGCAACGTTTGAGCGGGAGCGGAGAGAGAGGAAAGTGAAGGAGGAGTGGCTCCACATTAAAAACGTGGAGCAGAAGACAAGGGCCCGCCAGGACCCCCCGTACAGCTCACGGTCCCCGAGTCACCGGGACTGTTGTTAAGTTTCACATGGCATGTGGCTGGGGCATCATCTAAGACCCGAAGACCATGAGCCAGGTGTTTGTAAACAGGAGCGACGTAGAGTCCCACCTACCGGAGGGGCACAGTGGACGGGACCTGGTGCCTGGAGATACCGTCACCTATACCAGGCAAAAGGGAGTGAAGGGGTGGTACGCCCTTCATGTCCACCAGGTCAAGGAGGAGGAGGAGTTATCGTACCAGGAGGAGAAGAAAGGGGGCCCGGACGGGTCTGAACCTGAGGAAGAGAAAGGAGCGTGTGGAGCACACCGTTAATCGTAAACGGTAAGAGAGGAGATGTAAATAGTTACCCGACCGGGTATAAGGACTGTTGTGGGACTGTTTCCACTAAGAGTGTGGTCCCCGTTGGGACAGAAAGAGAACTGTTGCCTATTTTTGCCCTAATCCCTAACCTGACCGAGGACTGAGAGCGGTCATCCCTTCCCTCTACCTGGCCGAAGGCTGAGAGCGGCCAGATCCCAAGATCCCAAGAACCCGAGAATTCAAGAATGTTTTATTTGAGAATGCCTTAATGTGAAATTTGATATGATGCCAAAGTTTTACATAGTGTTTTTGTAAAAGAGTTCCGGTGGCATTAGCCAGCTGTTGAGAAAACCTCCCATAAAGGGATGGATGAAAGTTGATGTGTTTTATGTGTACGTACACTTTAAAAATTGTTTTTACTCTATTTCAGCCCGAGGACGTGCTGTGGTTTACCATGGGGAAATGTAGCACCCCGAGGGCTCGGCTGCTACAGGGTTATTGCACCTCGAACCAGAGGTGTGGTATTCCACTCCCGGGTAAGGATGGAGTGTGGACTAGAACTCAGTTAGCTGCATGCACCACATACATCCCATTTCCGGGGGACAGATCAACGGTACTCCCACCAGATAGATGTGCAGGTACGACAGCGTCTGTCCCTGGCTGGAGTGGGAGGGGGGGAGGAATATCCCAGTGGTGCAGGAGCAGAGAGGGGAGGGACTCTGGGCATAGGAAGGAGCCCATTGGTGGCTAGTCACCTGGGCTCGGGTGTCAGAGGGAGTATAAAAAGGTGGGCACCATCTTAGGAGTTCAGTTCAGTCAGACAGAAAAAGAGGAGAAGAGTAGTGACAGGGAGCAGCAGCCCTGTCTGGGTGCTGCTCCTGAAGGGAGCAAGAGAGAGAAAGACAAGAGGAAAGGAACAAGGAACAAGGAAGGAATGGAACCTGGAGAAAGGCCCAGAGACATGAAGGAAGAGGGAACCCGAACACGCTAGGAGTCAGCGGGTGAAGGGTTGGCAGGTCAGGGTACCGGATCCCGAACTGGTGGAGGCCACTTATCCTCAGCCAGGAACCGGAGGTCGTGGCCACGTCTTGGCGCGACCACTCACTACACTCACCACGAAGACACGCCACATAGGGTCAGGGAAACCGGAGATAGGTTTCGCCACCAGAAGGCCCGAGGAAGCTGGACATGGGTGGGTCCCTAGTGGGGACGGCCAGAGAAAGGAACGGAGAAAGGAGTTCAAGGTCACACTCTGGAACTGCCTGGGGGTTGGTCGAGCCCCGTACCTGGTGGACGCAGCACGGCTCGGGTCGTCATCACCTGCAGGACTGACACTGATAACATCTGTGAGTAAAGCATTGAAAACTGCAATCAGTCTCTGTGTTCCATCGCACTACCAGCACTAAAGGTACCGGGACGCCCTTTCTATCACTCCCTTCACCCGCACCAGCTGCCCTGAGGCCATACCTCTCCCGTTGGGGGTTATACCACCATTGCTGCACACATACCACCGGCCTCAGCGGACTGTTCTGCAGCGGCGGCCTTGCGACCGCAAATCAACGGGTGGCGTAGTCGACACTTAAACAACATTTACAAAGACTGCCACACACTTAGTTTGACCACCCTGGGCACGGACCGGGTCCCCGCCACTCGGAGACTACTACCCCCATCGGATCCGGCTCCGGGTATTCCCCCGCGCACACCTGCGCCGCACTACAGCACTGGCCCAGGGGGCGCGTCACTTCCACCTGCACCCAAAGCCTGTCTGGTCATGCCACAAGCTTTCTAACTGCGCAGAAGGGATCCTGCACACCTCCTTACTATGCTGGCAGTAGGGCTCAACGTCATCAGGCGGTTTTTACATTGAAATGTCTGGGAAATGTGAGTCACACAGCTGAGGAGTTGTGGTCAGCTCTGGAGAACCAATTTCATGAATGGTTGTCTCCACTGGACCAGGAAAGGCCGTGTGCGACAATGCTGCAAACCTGGGTGCGGCCCTTCGCCGGGGCAATGTCACACACGTGCCTTGTATGGCTCACGTGTTGAACCTGGTTGTCCAGCAATTTTTAGCCCACTATCCCAGACTAGATGGCCTTCTGCAGAGGGCACGGTCGCTGTGTGCTCACTTCCGCCGTTCGCATCCCGCAGCTCAGCGACTTACATCTCTACAGAAGTCGTTGGGCCTGCCACTTCACCGGCTAAAATGCGATGTGCCTACCCGGTGGAATTCAACTCTGCACATGTTGCAGCGACTGTGGCAGCACCGACAAGCCCTGGTGCAATACGTTCTGACGTATAGCCTGGGCCAACGAGATCCAGAGGTGGGGCAAATCACGCTGGAGGAGTGGTCTCAGATCAGGGACCTATGCACCCTTCTGCACAGTTTTGAAATGGCGACAAAGATGTTTAGTGCTGACGATGCCATTATCAGCATGACTATTCCGGTGATTTACATGCTGGAGCACATGTTAAACAGAATTCGGAGTCAGGTGGTGGCACAAGAGGAGGTGGAGGAAGTAGAGGAGGAGGAGTTGTATGCGGAGGGGCTAACATCTGCAAGGTCCAGACGGTCGGCAGCTCCAAGGCGGCAGGCATGTGAGGGTGGGGGAGATGGTTTTACCAGGGCGCATGGTAGCAGCCAAACTAGTGAGAAAGGTGCAGGAGCCCAGGAAGAAGTGGAGGACGAACGGATGGAAGACTCATCAGATGAGGGAGACCTTGATCACATTTCTGTTGTGCGAGGTTGGGGGGAGAGGACAGAGGAAGGAAGCATGATTGTTACCTCGCCACCAACACAACAGGGACTTGGTGCTCCTGGATGTGCAACACACATGAGTGCCTTCTTGCTGCACTACCTGCAACATGACCCTCGAATTGTGAGAATTAGAAATAATCCTGACTACTGGGTTGCCACACTGTTAGATCCCCGGTACAAAAGTAAATTTGCAGAAATTATTCCTGCCATAAAAGGGATGCACGCATGCAGGAGTATCAGCAGAGACTGTTGCAGAATCTTATATGTGCTTTTCCACAAAATACCAGTGGTGCACGTAGTGAATCTCACAGTTCCAACTTGCCAACCGTGGGACCGTCAAGTGTTCAGCACTCAAACCATAACAGAACCACAGTATCTGCTGGTAACATCAATTTTGCGGAATCATTTCACCACTTTTTTAGCCCATCCTTTGCAAGGCCACAGGAGACAAGAAGTCTGACACATAGTCAACGCCTAGAGACGATGGTACAGGAGTATCTCCAAGTAAACATTGAAGCCATGACTGTGTCACTGGACCCTTGCTCTTTTTGGGCTTCCAATCTGGATAAATGGCCGGAGCTAGCCACTTACGCCTTGGAGATCTTGTCATGCCCCGCAGCCAACGTTCTGTCTGAACGTGTGTTCAGCGCTGCTGGTGGTGTGCTGACAGATAAGCGCACGCGGCTCTCCACTGATAATGTAGACAGACTCACGTTCATAAAGATGAACAAATCATGGATCCGAAACGACTTTTCTACCCCTGTGTCATCCTGGGGAGAGTAAAAGCTTGATGATTGGTTAAAATCACCCTACCAACCGTTTTAAGCTTTCAAATTACTAATCATGTTTATCTGTATCCTGGCTGGAAAATAATTTGGGCTTTGTAGCAGTGTGCAGCACTGATTCTATTAGGCCATCTATAATAAGCTCCACCAGATTTAAAATTACTAATCATGTTTATCTGTATCTTGACTGGAAAATAATTTTGGCTTTGTAGCAGTGTGCAGCACTGATCCTATTAGGCCATCTATACTAAAGCTTCACCAGATTTAAAATTAATAATAATTTTTAGCTGCATCTAGCCCGGAAAATAATTTTGGGGCTCCGAGATGCGCAAGACACATAAGTGCCTTCTTGCTGCACTACCTGCAGCATGACCCTCATATTGTCAGAATTCGAAGTAATCATGACTACTGGGTTGCCACACTCTTAGATCCCCCAAACTTTTCGATCAACCTTTTCATTTTAATAAAGACCAAAAAAATGGTCATTTTTGAAATTATAAGCATTAGCAGGTTGTTAGAAACTGAAATCAAACAGTTTTCAACTCAAAACTTTATTCTAGGTGATGTTACATTTTCACATAGGACCCCTTGTTCGAAAGGAGCTTCTGAACTCTCTCGTCCATTGAATTTGTCAGGTTTTGGATGGTTTCTGCTTCAATTGTTTTGCATGAGGACAGAATACCCTCCCAGAGCTGTTGCTTAGATGTGAACTGCCTCCCGCCATCATAGAAACTCCTTTTAATGATGCTCCAAAGGTTCTGAATGGGGTAGAGGTCAGGGGAGCATGGGGGTCACACCATAAGTTTGTCCCCTTTTATGCCCATATCAGCCAGAGATGCAGATGTTTTATGTGCAGCATGAGATGGTGCATTATCATGCAAAAAAATGATCTTGCTGTGAAATACACGGTTCTTCTTCTTGAACCATGGCAGGAAGTGCTGTTTGAGAAAATCCACATACATTATGGAGTTCATCTTTAGCGCCTTCAGGGATCCCCATGATTCCAGCCCAAAACATCACTCCACCTCCTCCTTGTTGGCGCTGTAGCTGTGCTTGTGTGGGGTGTCCATCAACCAGCCATCCTCCACTCCATCCATCTGGACCATCGAGCGCTGCACGGCACTCATCCGTGAACAAAACAGTTTTGAAATCAGTCTTCATGTAATGTTTGGCCCACTGGAGCCGTTTCTGCTTGTGTGAAGTGGATAGAGGAGGTCGACAGGATGGCGTATGCACAGCTGCAAACCTCTGAAGGACCCTGCATCTTGTTGTTCGGGGGACGTTGGAGGCACCAGCAGCTTCAAAAACTTGTCTGCTGCTATGACAAGGCTTTTTTGCCGCTGCTCTTTCAACCTGACGTAATTGCCTGTAGGAAAGAGTCCTCAATTTGCCCTTATCAGCACGCACACGTGTGTACTGTGAATCAGCTACATACTTCTTGATTGCCAAGACACTTCATCCTGATCATCGCACAATGTTGATTGTAGTCATGCCTTGACCTAAACACTCCACAATTTGTTGCTTCTCAGCAGCCGACACATCCTTTTTCTTTCCCATTTTGGCAGAAAATGTAGGCTGCTTAATAATGTGAGACAGCCTTCTTAAGTAGTCTTGCCTTTCATTGGACACACCTGCCAAACTAATTAGCACAGGTGTCTGCAATTGCTTACAGTGATATAAAGAGCCCTGACACACATCACCATCAATGAGTTTAACTGACAAACAAACAAATTCTTCCCTTATCACTCCTAAACACTTTTTGCATAATAATTTGGAACACAGTGTACATGTGCTTTTCCACAAAACACCAGTGGTTCACGTAGTGAATCTTACAGCTCTAACTTGCCAACCGTGGTCTGTATGGAGTTGTTCAATAAAGGGCCCAAAATTAAGATAACATAGATGGGAGAGGTCTCTATGAATAGGAATTCCTAAGTATTTGATACCCTGTGAGGGCCAGGCAAAGGGAAAGTTGGACTGGATGGAATCCTATATGGATTTGGGGAGGGAGACATCGAGGGCCTCAGACTTCGCTGCATTGATTTTAAAATTTGACCATGTAACAAAGTGATCTATTTCAGCCATAACAGCATGAATGGATATATGTGATTGAGTGATATATACTAGGACATCATCAGCAAATAGAGAGCACTTGTACTCGGTGCCTCCCACCTCAATCCACCTAATATTGGGGTTATGGCGAATTGATGAGAGCAGGTGCTCCGTCACTAGGATGTATAAGAGAGGGGACAGAGAACATCCCTGCTTTGTCCCATTGGTGATTGTGAAAGGTGATGAAAATGTTCTGACGCGCCCCCTGGGCCTTGGGACACCCGGAGCCGGACCCTTTTTGGTGGATGCTGGTGGTTGTAGTCTCCGTGGCGGCGACCCGGTTCCGTGGCTCAGGGCGGTCAAACCAGTGGTGGAACTATTTATGTGGTTTTGATGTTTAAATGTCCGACTACGCCACCCGTGGATTGCGGTCAGAGTGAACCGCCGCTCCAGGGCAGACCGCTGAGGCTGGTGTTGTGGGTGCAGCAGAGCGTAGCATAACTCCCCACGGGAGGAGTATAGCCTCAGGGCAGTGTATGCGGAGGATGGGGGTGATGGTGCAGGGCAGCAGCAGTAACGACACGGAGTCAGTGATGCAGTCCATGGCCTTTACTCACAGTTCTTATTATCCAGACCACATCTGCAGGTAACGGCTGCCCACGTCGTACTGTGCTCACCAGGTGAGGGGCTCAGACAACTCCCAGATAACTTTGGAGCGCTTCACAGGACCCCCTTTGTGTCCTTTGTCTGGCCTTTCTTACCAACCCTTCTGTCCGGCTGCCTCGGGCCTCCTCTTGGTAAACTTGGCGCCAGTTTCCCTGACCCTATGTGGTGCCTTCCTAGCGGGTGTAGCGAGGGGCTGCGCCACATAAAGTGTCACAGCCTCCTGTTTCTAGCTGAGGGTCGTTTCCTGCCTCCACTAGTTTCGGGGACCGGTCTCCCCCTTTGGCCTGACCCCTCCACGCAGGTGGATTCGGGCGTGCGGTGGCGACTCGCCCGTCCGCACCCCTGGGATCCCTTCGTTCCTCGTTCCTGGAGCCTTCTCCGCTCCTCTTCCTTCCTTCTCCCTCTTCCAGGCCTGGGCCTCTGTTACTAGGCCCGCCTCCGGAGCAGAGCTCATGCAGAGCCCCTGCTCCCTGCCACTTCTGCTCAGACTTCTCTGCACTGAACTAAGATGGTGCCCACCTTTTATACTCCCTTCTCAATGCACCCAGGAACTGCTTCCTCCCTGCTCCTGCACTACAGGCTTCCCCTTCCTCAGTGTTCCCTCCCCCCTACTCCATCCAGAGACAGGGACTGTCGTGCCCATCTCAGGGGCATATTGGTCGCCCTGCCCCACGGCAATGTGGTGTATTGCATGCAGGTGTCGGGTCCTGATCCACACTACATCCTTACCTGAGAGTGAGATATCACACCTTTGGGTGAGGTGCAATACCTCTGTAGCAACCGAGCCCTCAGGGTGCTACAGTTCCATTTATCTTCAGCCTAGGTGACGTATTGCGATACAGGGCCGTGATTTTAGCTATAAAAGGGTCCCCTAGACCCCTACCCCAAGCTTTTTAAGAGAATCATATATAGCGTGCCAGGAGACTCTATGGAATGCTTTCTCAGCATCCAACGAGAGTATCTAATTACAAATTTTTAACTGCATCTAGCCCAGGAAATACTTTGTGCCTAGTAGCAGTGTCTGCTAGTCAGCGGATTATCCCGGCTGTTAAGCAAGCTACACCACCTGTAGTTTGGACACTTAATTTTTTCAAAGGAGATGCTTCGGGACCACGGGATACTCAGTGAAGAGCATCAGGAGGCACCCCAAGGCATAGGGGCTGGGACTGGCAGTAGGATGCCTTGCGGTGGACAGCCGAGCTCGATCCTTATAAAAGCTTTTTAACTGCAGCAGCTTTAGTGGACGCTACTGGAGCTGGAATTACGCGGCTGCTGGCATGAGACTTGCCCTCCAATAGATCCTTGTAAATGGATTTAAAGTGTATTCATTCAAATTAGAGAGACAATTTAAATTAAAAAGCTTAGAGCTGCCTCCACCACAGGGGGGCTCGCTCGACCCACCAGCGGACAGGCACCAGTATTGGGAGAGGGGGCTGGCCGTCAGGGTTCACCGCGGCTCTGGCACAAACCCGGCGACGCGGAGGTGGCACGGGCAGGAGCGGACTGAATGTGTCGGCTTCTCACTTTTTGGATTTTAGAAGGGCATGACATGCCTATATCTGTGTCTCCCCCTCCTTTTACTCCTCCACCTCTTTTCTTTTCGCATGACTATATGTACTTGTCACTTTTCCATGTGTTAGTTGTGTCTTCTGAGTAGTTTGTCAGCTTTTGGACATCTTTGAAGGTGTTTTCTATGTGTTTCTATGTGTTTTTGTTTGCCTGCCATTGGTTTTAACGGTGTTCGAAGGTGTTCGACGAACAGTTCGGCGAACACACGGGTGTTCGACGAACCGAACCGAACTCGAACACTACGGGGGTGGCTCAACACTAATTATATCCCCATCCTTTTCCCATTTTGCAGCAATGTCCCATCCTGGTCCTATCTTGTAGTAATGACCCCCATACTAGTCCCCATTTTGTAATAATTTCCCCATCCTCGCCCATTTTGTAGTAATTTCCCCCATCCTAGTCCCATCTTCTAGTCATGTCCCCATCCTGGTCCTCATCTTGTAGTAATATTTTCCAATATGCTGTTTTTCACATACACATTAAAAAAAATCTTCTCACCTGACCTTGCACCCTTGGCAAATATTGTCCTCTTCCTCCTCCCCAGCTGAGTTGGCGCATTGGAAATGACGTCATGCGTTGCCGTGATGGGCACAATGACGTCAGCAGACGGCCTATGATTGGCCGGTGACTGATATACACACGTGGTCAAAATTGTTGGTACCCCTCGTTTAATGAAAGAAAAACCCACAATGGTCACAACCTTTACCTTTAACATGCTTGCATATAATTTTCTTTCTAATCTCCTGAGTCAACTCTTTCCTTTGCTTCCTCTGGTCCATGTTGAGTGAGGTACACACAATGTCACCAAACAGCACAGTGAGTATCTGTAGCCCTATATACAGGCCACTGACTGATAACAGGATTGTAGACACCTGTGATGCTAATTAGTGGATGCAACTTGATTAAACATGTCCCTTTTGTCACATTATTTTCAGGGATACCATCATTTCTGTCCAGGCCCATGTCATGAGTTTAATTTTTTTTTTAATTCTGTGGAAGCAGAAAAGCAATGTCTGACTTTCATTTGTTCATTTTCATAGATTTTTAATTTATTATTAATTAACTATTGTCAGATTCAAGTTATTTCTGTGACCATTGTGGGTTTTTCTTTCATTAAACGAGGGGTACCAACAATTTTGACCACGTGTGTAAGTATTGCGTTAGCATTGCTGATTCCCTGACTCCCTGGATGCGGTCATCTCGGGAGCACAGGGGCACAGGGGACACACAATGGAGCCTCGGGGGACCACATGATCTATAGACTTTAACTACATTTTCTTTGCTCCCATTTATTATATGTGTCATGTAGCACACACACCCTGCTGCACTGTCTATACGGACAAGACAAAAAAAGTGTGCACCTCCAAAATGCCCACTGCAGAAAAGTAAAAAAATCTATGTAAATAAATAGGGAAAACTTTTTAAAAAAGAACAAGCACAATATATTTTTGTACATATTAAAGAGGACCTTTCACCAAATGCTTCATGTTGAACTGGACACATAATGTAGTAGTGGCTGCAGAGTGGAATAAAATTGTTTTTTTTATGTCTCTTTGTTTTTTATTATATTAAAATAAAAGCAATAAAAGTATTTGACATCTAATGAGTTAACTTTTTTTTTAAGTAAGTGGGAGTTATAAAATAGTTTTTACTGGGGACATATGTTTCTTCCTCCTGTATGGTGCTGACAAATCATAAGCAAGCAGCAACACAGTAGAAAAAGAACACGCCTCAAAATAGCTCACAGCAGGTTTCTCAGTGTGTGAGATATAATGATACAGCCCTGATCTCCTGGTCTAACTTCCTGAGTCAGTCAGTTTAGTGGCTGAGGCAGTACAGCTGAGTTTAGCTGTGTCGCGTTACAAACCCTTTTATCGTCTCTACTAGCACAGTGACTTTTACTGTACTTCCCCTCCACCCACATTGTCTGATCAGAGATGTGTCAGTAAATACACTTATGTCTGCTATGCTCACTCTAATCTCTTAGCAGTTAGATCAGGGTGATTTCACTGCAGAACGAGTACAAATTGCCTCAGCACAGCTGACATACTGTAAGTGTGATCAGTACATCTCACACACTCAGAAGCCTGCTCTAAGCTATTGTGGGACGTTTTCTTACTACCTTTGGATGTTGCTGACTGCTTATGATTGGTCAGCATCATACAGGGGGAAGAAATACACACCCCCAGTGAAAACCATCTGGTAACACCCACTTTGACATAAATAAAAGTTAACTCATTAGCTGTCAAATCTTTGATTGCTAATATCTCCACATCGGTGACGCAAAATAAAAAAAAAAAAGAAGAAAACATTTTATTCTGCTCCGCAGTCACTGTTACATTCAGTGTCCAGTTCAATGTAAAAAACTTGGTGAAAAGTCTGCTATAATTAAACAAAATTCTAATTAATGGAACAAAAATTATTTGCATGAGTTCTCTTTTTTACATAAACCAATGGACTGACCTGCAGTTCTTTGTAACTCACCGTGATATTACCAAATAACAAACGCAGATCTTTTATACATGCGTATATATATATATATATATATATATATATATATATATGTCAAAAAAACTGACCAGCACATCCCAAATGTGACCAGGTGCAAGCTGCAGAAACTGCATAAGATATATAAAAAGAAAGCGCAGCAGCACTCCATTATGGCCAAGATACATAAAGACAATAAAACCATTTAATTTAAACTGTGTTATTACTCAATAAGCTTTACTTACAAAAAATGGAGGTTCTTAGCGCATAAATTGGCCAATTCATGTGTGCCCATCAACCGCTGCAAGGTGACCTCCCATCTGACCCTAACCCTACATGCCTCTCTTGGGCTACAAGCCTATAACTCTGGACAGAACATGTCACTTCTGGGCTAAAACACCTACAATTTAAATGGGCTGGTAGAATAGAATATACATCACCTGCTGGTTAAATGGGGGGAGTGCAAGGTCAAACAGGAGGCCTCCTGTTTGACCTTGCACTCCCCCCATTTAACCAGCAGGTGATGTATATTCTATGAATTGGCCCAAGAGAGGCATGTAGGCAGAGTAGTACCCATCAGATGGGAGGTCACCTTACAGCGGTTGATGGGCACACATGAATTGGCCAATTTATGCGCTAAGAACCTCCATTTTTTGTAAGTAAAGCTCATTGAGTAATAACACAGTTTAAATTAAATGGTTTTATTGTCTTTATGTATCTTGGCCATAATGGAGTGCTGCTGCGCTTTCTTTTTATATATATATATATATATATATATATATATATATATATACATATATATATATATATGTATATAAACATATACAGTACAGTGGATGTTGTATACCTTGACTTCTCCAAAGCGTTTGATACCGTGCCACACAAAAGGTTGGTATATAAAATGAGAATGCTTGGTCTGGGGGATAATGTGTGCAAGTGGGTAAATAGCTGGCTGAGTGATAGAAAGCAGAGGGTGGTTATCAATGGAGTAAGCTCAGGGGGTGTCAGGGTTACTAGCGGGGTGCCTCAAGGGTCTGTCTTGGGCCCTATATTATTTAATATATTTATTAATGATCTAGTGGAAGGGTTGCATAGTAAAATAGCAATATTTGCAGATGATACTAAACTTTGTAAAGTAGTTAATACAGATGAGGACAGGGCACAGCTACAGGAGGATTTAGATAAATTGGGGAGTTGGGCCAAAAAATGGCAAATGGGGTTCAATGCCGATAAATGTAAGGTCATGCACATGGGAAAGAAATACAGCAGTCACCCATACATATTAAATGGGAAACCGTTGGGGAAATCTGACATGGAGAAGGACCTGGGCGTCTTGGTTAACAGCAAATTAAATTGGAGTGCCCAGTGTCAGGCAGCAGCTGCGAAGGCAAATAGAGTCATGGCATGCATCAGAAGAGGAATAGGGGCATATGATGAGAACATTGTTCTTCCTCTGTATAAAGCGCTGGTAAGGCCGCACTTAGAATATTGTGCACAGTTCTGGGCTCCGGTGCTCAGGAACATAGGCGGATTATAATGAGGGCAATCCGGGCGACCGCCCGGGGCCCCGAGCATGCAGGGGGCCCGCGGCTCCGGGCGGGGTGTCTAATGCCGAATTGCCCTCATTATATGTGAGGGCCGCCGCGGCACATACCAGTAGCAGTGGTGGGAGGGGGGGGCCCCGGACCGCTCCCCCAGCAGCAGCCGCCGCTACTTCTTCATCGGCCGGGTCAGCACTGCAGCAGTTAACTTCCCTGTGCTGGCCCGGCCGCGTCACTGCTAGGAGACACGGCCCTGTGCATGGCCGTGTCTCCTAGCTGTGACATCACGCAGTGCGCGTCCGGCCTGTACTGCTACTTACCACCGGACAGGAGAGAGAGCAGGCAGGAGGAATGGAGCCGGGGGATGGTGAGTGTGTGTGTGTGTGTGGGCAGGTGTGTGTGTGTGTGGGCAGGTGTGTGTGTGTGTGGGCAGATGTGTGTGTGGGCAGATGTGTGTGTGGGCAGATGTGTGTGTGTGGGCAGATGTGTGTGTGGGCAGATGTGTGTGTGTGTGTCTGTGTGGGCAGATGTCTGTGTGGGCAGGCGTGTGTGTGGGCAGATGTGTGTGTGTGGGCAGGTGTGTGTGTGTGGGCAGGTGTGTGTGTGTGTGGGCAGGTGTGTGTGTGTGTGTGCGTGTGGGTAGGTGTGTGTGTGTGTGTGTGTGGGCAGGTGTGTGTGTGTGTCTGTGTGGGCAGGTGTGTGTGTGTGGGTGTGTGTGTGTGTGGGCAGGTGTGTGTGTGTGTGTGTGTGGGCAGGTGTGTGTGTGTGTGTGTGGGCAGGTGTGTGTGTGTGTGGGCAGGTGTGTGTGTGTGTGTGTGTGTGGGCAGATGTGTGTGTGTGTGTAGGCAGATGTGTGTGTGTGGGCAGGTGTGTGTGTGTGTGGGCAGATGTGTGTGTGTATGGGCAAGTGTGTGGGCAGATGTGTGTGTGTGTGGGCAGATGTGTGTGTGTGTGTGGGCAGATGTGTGTGTGTGTGGGCAGGTGTATGTGTGTGGGCAGGTGTGTGTGTGTGGGCAGGTGTGTGTGTGGGCAGGTGTGTGTGTGTGTGTGTGGGCAGGTGTGTGTGTCTGTGTGTGTCTGTGTTGGCAGGTGTGTGTCTGTGTGGGCAGGTATGTGTGTGTGTGTGTGTGGGCAGGTGTGTGTGTGTGTGGGCAGGTTAGAAAGTCTTGCCCTGTTGAACACTACACCTGACTTGAGGCCGCCACCTCTTGGTTGTCCAATGTTCTTGCTTCTCTAGGGCTCTTCTCAGATATTCATTATACCAGCTCCCCAGAATACCAAAGCTAGGGTGGGTGACCGCGAGCCCTGGTGGTGGTCATAACTGCGGCCACCCAGGGGCAATACTCCATAACAACAATACCCTGAGGTGGTGTAGGATGTAAGGACCTATTCAGGCTGCGTGCCCACGTAGCGTTTTTCAAGCGTTTATGCTGCGGAATTTCCGCAGCGTAATGGCTTGTTAAACGCTAGGTAATCCGCACCCCATGGTCCCCAAGGGGATTCCGCATGTTCTATGCACATGCTGCGGATTTTTCCGCAGCGTTTATGCTGCGTACAAAAATCCGCAGCATGTCATTTAATTTTGTGGAAGCGCAGCGGAACTCCCGCCATTGACTTGCATTGAAACGCATAGAAACCGCGACTGTACATTTGTACAAGCGGCTTCTATGCGTCTCTATGTGCGGATGGTACCCAGTTCTGGAGGAGAGGAGACTCTCATCCAGACCTGGGTACCATTGTACCTGTAAAAAAAGAATAAAATAACAAATAAAGTTTATATTCACCTTTCCGAAGGCTTCTCTCTGAATGCCGGCATCGCTTGAGGACCTGCGGTGACATCACAGTCATGTGACCGCAGGCCCTTCACCGCTCTGTCTCGCGATATGCCGGCAGCCGGGAACCAGCCAGGAAGCAGCGCTGCAGCCACGCCGGGCATCGGGGGTGAGTATAGCTTTATTTGTTTTAATTTTTACGGTTCACATTGTATAAATCCATGCCGTTTGCATGGATTTATATAGTGTGACCTAGTTGTCAAGCACTTTCCAAGTGATGCTATCGCCTGGAAAGCGCTTGTCAATCTGCATGCGTTTTTTCTGCCAGGGAGATGCAGAAATGCTGCAGAAATTTTCTGCTTCATTTCTGCATCGTGGGCACATAGCCTCACACTACATTCAGCGCTGCATTCAGGTCTTTACACAAGGCTTACAACTGAATTCCAGAAATTCAGGATTGTGCTGTCTGAAATGAGACATCTGAAAGCAGAGCAAATGGAGCCTAAAGATTCAGACTTTAGCCTCGGTTTGCCTTTGTTCAAATCAATGGCTATGTCAAGGCCCATCTGAATGCCATTTTTCAGGGATTTAGATAGAAGCCTGGAAAGAGGAGATGAATGCATTGCAAAATTCAGTGTGAATAGGCCCTTATATCTGGAGTCTTGATATTGATGCCACATGCATTTTACTTGTTTTTAACTTAAAAAAAAAATACACACACACAAATTATACACACACACAAATTATACACACACACACACACACACTATACATACACACACACACACTATACATACACACACACAGATGTGTGTGTGTGTGATGTCTGTCTGTGTATGTGTGTGTGTTTGTGTGTGTGTGTGGGCAGATGTCATTGTGTGATGTCTGTTTGTATGTATTTTTGTGTTTCAAATGTGTTTATGCGTGTCTGTATATGTTTGTGTGTGTGCATGACTGCATGCGGCCTCCTGCTGAGTACAGTTGGCGCCGTGCGGCCTCCTGATGTCTCTGGGGGGGTGCCGTGCGGCCCCCCACTGTGTATAGCTGGCTACGTGCGGCCCCCCGCTGTGTATAGATGGCTACGTGCGGCCCCCCGCTGTGTATAGACGGTGCTGTGCGGCCCCCCGCTGTGTATAGATGGCTACGTGCGCCCCCCGCTGTGTATAGATAGCTACGTGCGGCCCCCCGCTGAGTATAGATGTCGCCATGCGGCCTCCTGCTGTGTATAGATGGCTACGTGCGGCCTCCCGCTGAGTATAGATGGCGCTGTGCCATCTATACACGTATACTCAGCAGGAGGCCGCACATAGCCATCTATACGGTGCCATCTATACACAGCGGGAGGCCGCACGGCGCCATCTATACACAGCGGGAGGCCGCACGGCGCCATCTATACACAGCGGGAGTCTCAGTGCTTTGCAAGAGCAGTCAATAAATTCTGCTTGACTAATTCTGAGCGCCATAAAGTCTGGTTCGCTTCTAACCTGCTGTCTTCATTTTCAGCTTGCTGAATTCTAACTCATTTACTGTCATTCGAGACGATGTCTTTGCTGGTCTCCTTCACCTTGAATACCTGTAAGTGCTCCACTTAATGTCATATTTTTGATTCTGTTCTTCTTCATCTTTTGGCATGTGCAATTGTATGAGCAAGTATTCATATGAATTTATGACCTACTTAAACCTTCGAGGACCTTAAATTTTATTCAATCAAATTTTTTTCCAGTTTAAAACTATGGGACATATATGTGCCTTGGTCCTCAAAGGGTTTTTAAAGGGGCTGCAAACATAAATACGAAAAAAATAATTCAATTAGTGCTTTTTGTGTTCATTTAATTTTTATTTGAAGTCCATTTTTTTATATACCTTGAAATTAAGCCCTACCCCATGGAATGAAGCCCTACCTACATGACATCTGAGAGCTACATGGATCCCGCTTGTGAGGTGCCTGTCCGTCACTACTATTCAGTTTTAGGGTCCACTCACTAAGCCATATATTCTCTCATGCAAGAGAATAGGGCCAATTATGCTAATGACACTCGGCTCAAACTCTGTCAGAGCTTCAACTGAGTGTGATCCGATTCTCTCGCAGCACAGATATGGAGAAGATGGAGAACTTAATTTCTCCATCTTCTCCATAGTCTCTGTGAGTGTTCATCGGACTGCACTTGGATGACATCCGAGTGCAGTCTAATGTTTTACGTGCACCCATAGACTTGTATGGGTGCACATGGTCCGAATATCGAATGAGATTATTTTCTCATGCCAATAATCGCAGATCTGCACTGTCCCATAGTATAACATAGGGCCGAGTCCTATCCGATAAAACATCACATAGCATTCGGCCTTGTTATACGACAGTGTGAGCGAGCCCTTAGAGTCAAGGAATATTTACATGCAGATGATGATATTACTCTCCAAGTGTATATTTTTTTAGGCGAGTTCATAGTAAATGCTTTGACTTTTTGACATGTGATCAACTAAAGAACCCTTATAGGACCTCCCCTATAGAGAAACGGAAAATAGTTTGGAGGACTTGCATGTCCTTTTTTATTTATTATGAGAAAATCATAAAAGATCCCGTTTTTTAACCATGCTGTGACTTTCTGCTGAGGGAGAGGGAGAGAGCTGCCCTATTCAGAGTCTGTAATAAGACCTGCTGACAAAAGTGTTGAAGATACAGTCTAATGTGAATTAACAATGAAAAAAAGTTAATTTCACAAATGGCTTGTATTTTTTTAATACAAACTTTTTTTGTGTTTACAGCTCCTTTAAAGGGAATCTGTCATCAGGTTTTTGCCACCTAATCTGAGAGCAGCATAATGTAGGGTTAGAGGCACTGATTCCAGTAGTGTGTCACTTACTGGGCTGCTTAGTGTTGTTTTGATAAAATCATTGATTTGTCAGAAGGTAATTATCACTAGATGACTAGTAAGTTCTGCAGGACCCCACCCCCATCACTGATCAGTAGATTTCTGTGTACACTGAGCATGGGCAGAAAGCTGCCAATCAGTGGTGTGGGTGGGGCTATACAGAGCACAGCATTCAGAGAGCTGCTAGATCTGCAGCAGATAAAACGGTGATTTTCTCAAAATGACAACAAGCAGCAGAAAAAGTGACACATCGCTGGAATCAGGGTATCTGCCCCAATATTGTGCTGCTCTCAGATGAGGCAGCACAATTAATATTGTGCCAAATTAATTTCCTGTGAACTATCACCACATCACTCCACAGTCACCAGACCTGAACCCAATCGAGATGGTTTGGGGTGAGCTGGACCGCAGAGTGAAGGCAAAAGGGCCAACAAGTGCTAAGCATCTCTGGGAACTCCTTCAAGATTGTTGGAAGACCATTTCCGGTGACTACCTCTTGAAGCTCATCAAGAGAATGCCAAGAGTGTGCAAAGCAGTCATCAAAGCAAAAGGTGGCTACTTTGAAGAACCTAGAATATAAGACATATTTTCAGTTGTTTCACACTTTTTTGTTAAGTATATAATTCCACATGTGTTAATTCATAGTTTTGATGCCTTCAGTGTGAATGTACAATTTTCATAGTCAAGAAAATACAGAAAAATCTTTAAATGAGGTGTGTCCAAACTTTTGGTCTGTACTGTATATATTTATATACTCAATATATATGACATATTCACTTATGCTACATCAGAATACATAATACAACTCTAATCAAGAGACTAAAAAGTATGTACTGTAGATTATGGTGTTTTCATTTATATAGACTCGTCTAGACACTTTTTTCCCACGGTGATCTGTTTTGAGATAGACCACAATATTCATATATTAAGTCAATTGTTTTAAGTTGAGGTTTTAGGTTGGTTACACTGAGACACCACATTATGACAATACTAATGATTCACCAGTGTTTCAAATTGTAAGATGTAAAAACACATACAAATTCAGACAAGAGTCCAAAATAAATTTAAAATAAACATAAAAAAGCCCCAAAATCTGCTTTAGTGAAACACTGATACTTGGTAAAGTTGAAGCGTTGGAGAAGCAACGAGCAAATATGACCATATTACATTAAATTCTGTACAACCAAATACTTACATCACAGGACTTAGACCTCTTAGGGTATGTGCACACGATGCAGAAATGAAGCAGAACATTTCTGCATCATTTCTGCATCTCCCTGGCAGAAAAAACGCATGCAGATTGTGCATGCGTTTTTCCTGCGGAATACATGCGGATCCACATGCGGATTGACAATCGCTTTCCAGGCGATTTTAGCATCACCTGGAAAGTGCTTGACAACTAGGTCACACTATATAAATCCATGCAAACATCATGGATTATATAGTGTGACCCGAGAGAGTGTATATACTTACCTCCGATGGCCCGCGCTGTCCTGCTCAATCCGTTCTCCCGGCTGCCGGCAACTTTGAATTGAAAGACCTGCCGACGTCAGCGTCACGTGATGCGTCACATGACTCTGACGTCAGCGCAGGTCCTACAACTCACTGCAAAGTGCCGGGAACCAAGCAGGAGCGCTGCGCGGGCCGACAGAAGGTAAGTATACATTTATTTTTTATTTTATTCTTGTTTTACCGCTTTTTTAATGGTACCTGGGTGTGGATGAGACTCTCATCTTCTCCACACCCGGGTACCATCCGCACATTAGAATGCGCCAATAGCGCAAGTACAGATGCAGTCTTGCAGAATTGGCGCGTTCTAATGCAAGTCAATGGCGGCGAAAACGCGGCGTTTACGCAAAATTAATTGACATGCTGCGGATTTTTGAGCGCAGCGTTTACGCTGCGGAAAAATCCGCATCATGGGCACAGCACATGCGGATTTCAATTGGGGAACATTGCTGCCCTTCTACCATGCGTTTTTAATGCGTATCCGCGGCGTTTACGCAACTGCAAAAACCCCGCGGAAATGCATTAAATACGCATCGTGTGAACTCAGCCTTATACTCATGAGACAAGAAGCTACGGTGAGCGCCACAAAGACTAAAACCAGCCAAATATTACAATGTACTACAAGGTTGGAAGAAATTCTCATCTTGTAATCAGATTTTTGCAATATTAACTCTATACATTAATAAATAGATCTATTAGACCTGATGATGCCAGAGTACTGGTTTTGAAAATGCATAAAAGAATGGTTATAAAATCCTTTGTGAAATTTCCAATGCCTGATATTAATCTAATTCTAGCTCATTTTAATACCCGGATTATACAACTATTCTTACATGGATTTCTAAAGGACATACATTAGACTCCTCACTCAGGTCTAAGAGATCATTCAATAATGTACAGAGTTTGCATTGTAGAATCTGGTGACAGATACGCTTTTTTTATCATGTATTTTTTTACTCAATTTTCGATTGCCACGTAGCATGTGGGTGGCTCAATGGTCAGCACTGTATCCTTGAAGTCCTGGGGTCCTGGGTTCAAATCCCACCAAGGACAACATCTGCAAGGAGTGTGTATGTTCTCCCTGGGTTTGTGTGGGTTTCCTCTGGGTTCTCCAGTTTCCTCCCACATTCCAAACACATACTGATAGGCAATGTAGATTGTGAGCTCCAATGGGGACAGCGATAAAATGAGGATGTCTATAAAGTGTTGCAGAATATAATGATGCTAATAAAATAAAATATTAATGAATCAACCATCTTGCCTGGGCTGTGAACACCAGTGGGGATTTGCTTCGTATAGAGGTCATTGTGCAGGAAGGGAAAGGAGGGGGATGTCCATAGCAGGATTCATAAGAAATTAATTCCTGGGCAACAAGGAAAGTAAAGTCCCCTGCTCCCCCTACGATCTTGGACAGTGTTTATCATGAACTGAGTAGTGAGCATGGCTTTGTGCAGAAGAGAGAGAGGAGGACCTGAGCTGCCTATATCACTATGTTCAGATCTGGTTTTATAGAAAGCAAGGCTTTGGGTAGAAATACACAAATCTGCTGAAATTCAAATTCGGGTGGGAAATGTAAGTATTGGATGCAAATTGAACTTGCCTTATTATGCTCTGGAGGTCCTCCAGACACCGAATATAAAAAACATAATTTTCTTTTTAAATTATAGGGACAATATATATATTCTTGTACCGTGTTAGCCAGTAGATAGAAAAATTTTTAGATTTGAGAGTCCTCAGTGGTTGATACCTTTTAATGGCTAACTGAAAAGATGGTAACAAATTGCAAGCTTTCGAGACTACGCAGGTCTCTTCATCAGACTAGTAACTAGCCTGATGAAGAGACCAAGGTAGTCTTAAAAGCTTGCAATTTGTTACCCTCTTTTCAGTTAGCCATTATAAGGTATCAACCACTGAGGACTCTCAAATCTAAAAATTTTTCTTTTTAAATTATACTCACATCTCCTCAACCCTCACCTGTCTTTACGTGTAGCTCCCCGGGTGGTCCTCATTCTAGCAAGTAAGCCTCACACGATGTCATAACGTGCATTGTCCCATGATGTCTCGTATCCTAATCCGCGCCAGATGAGCCAAAGACAACTGTGAAAATAGATGAGGACTGGGGAGAAGACCAGATGGGGGGTAGCAAGGAGGAACAAGTGAGGAATGGGGAGAAGGGGCAAATAGAATTTTTGTTTTTTCAACCTCTTTGGAGTCCAGCAAAATGCTGAAACAAATCATAAAAAAAAATTGATTTAGGCGAATCAAATGTTTTTAAAAAATGTCAAGTGATTTTGATTTGCCTCAAGTTGACTCAGATGGGCCTCCTCCAGAAGCCCCACATGAACTTCCTTTTTATTTCTGGAAAGCATGTGTCTACTTTATGGTCCTAGTCTATAAATACATGGTGTTATCTACAAATTGTGCATTAATTAATTAGTATATAATTAATTGCATCATGAATTAAACATTGTATTTCTCTTATAGCTTAGACTTTATACATTGATATGTGTGATCTCATGCAGTGTGAACCAGAATAGTATTTTTTTTAAATACATTTACATATATTATACATTATGTGTGCATATAAATAAATATATATATATATATATATATATATATATATATATATATATATATTTATAACCCGAAGTTAAAGTATGTAGTATTGTAGGAATTCACTTTCTCTGGCAGGCATTAGGCTTTTGACCTTAGATAGCGTTCACACAGGCAATGCAGTTTTGGCCCAAACAGGTGCAGTTTATATTGCTTTCAACAGGTTGCACAGCACCAAAACAATCTCATAAACATAAATCCCTAGCCTTGTCCAGCCGCTAACTAAACAGAACAAACCCTGGTTACTCATACACGGCTGAGCTAGCCCCAACTCGGTCAAATGAAACTGCTATTGTCCATAGCAACCACTGATATTTGTGGTTCTCTGAACACGACCTGTGCAGATTCTTCTCAGAGAGAGGTTCTGATTTGTCTCTGTCTTCAGATCCAAAACACATCCAGTCTGGTCAGCTTCCCAAAGATGACTTCTTCACTATGACTAAGAAGAACAGTTAGCCTAGCTATATGCAGGGCTAGCCAGGTGTACTAATCAGAACCTGTAGAGTTAGGATTTAACCCTAGCATACCTGACTTTGTTACATACCCCCTCTCTCTGCCCAAAGCTGGTGGTTGTGCACCATCCTCCAACACACAGAGCCTACAGGGCTCCCCCTTAGTAACCACCAGACATCTTTTTACTGAACTACAATATAAGAGACTAGCATTCCCGATAGTTGACAATCCTGTAGCTGTCAACTGTACACTATAGCTGACAACTTGCTGCATTAGCCACGATCAGTGCTGGCTCCGACCATGGATGTTTAACCCCTTAAATTCTGCTGTCAGTTGTGACTACAAAGTCTAAATAGTTAAGATAGTGTGAGGACTCCCTCTGTAACCTCATCGGCACTTTGAGATCTTTATTATGTGGTCCTGATGTTTGCCATGGCAATTCATGCCCAAATAACGGCCTTAGAGTCTGCCGGCTATAGCGGCCTGTACAGAAGTTATCACAATTTAGGTGGTAAAAATAAACTCATTCTTATCATGCCACTTTCCATTACTTTCTGAAAAGAACCAGAAGGGTTAATGAAAGCAATTTTAAATACGTTGAGGGGTGCAGTTTTTAAAATGGTATCACTTTTGGATGGTTTCCAATATATAGGACCCAAAAGTTACTTCAAAACTGAACTGGTCCCTATAAAAATAAGTTTTGTATATCTCCTTAAAAAAATTAAAAATTACTGCTACATTTTTAAACCTTCAAAAATGCTAACAAAATAAAAGAACATTTTGCAAATGGTGCTGATGTAAAGCAGACAACAGGGAAATGTTATTTATTAATGTTTTTGTGTGGTATGACAATCAGGATTAAAGGGATAGTCATTCAAAGTTTGAAAATTTCAATTTTTAAAACATTTTTGTCAAATTTCTGATATTTTTATTAATAAACGCAAAACATATCAACCTAAATTTACCATTATTATAAAGTATAATATGTCACAAAAAAAGCAATCTCAAAATAAATGGGATATGTTAAAGCATTCCAGAGTTATTACTACATAAAGTGACACTGGTCAGATTTAAAAAAATTGGTCCAGTCACATTGACCTGAATGTGAAGCTCATACTGATGACACGAGGGTGACCTAGTAACTCCAAGAACCTGCCCCTATTTTTGGGTACCAATTTTCAGCCGTTCCAATTTTTGTAAGGCGGCCAAATTCCTGCCACTTTGACACTCGCAAAGTTGGCTTCTCACCAGGCCAACCAGCAAGGGGTTTTGAGCGGGTCCCTACCCTTCCAAGGTTTTAGTAGATTGCCATAATATATGGGAAAGGTCTTCCTTTTCCGTAGTTGGTGTACTTTATAGTTTGACTTCTCCCGCCAATTCCACCACCCTATAGGGCCCCTCCCACTGGGAAGGAACTTGCTCTCCCCTCTGGGCACTAACACAAGTATCCGATCCCCAAGCTTAAATTGTCTCACTCAAGCGGAATTATTATACCCCCTGGATTTTTCCTCTTGGGCCTTCAGGAGAAACTCTTTTACTTGTCCCTTCACTCTGTTCCCACAACAAAACAAATTATTATTGCTGGTCACTTGTGGAAACCGACTATCGTCTCCTGGGGAACCCCATTTATATTTACCAGTTATCGACAGGATCCCATTGGTTGGACTCTTAGTGGTCATACATTTAGCATCTATCCTGTGCATATGTGAAATTTGTTTTGCTTAAGTTGGTTGCCCAACAACAATACCACAATTTTTAAGTCATGTGTTTCTTATACTGGTAACTGGGTAATGCCATATCCAGTGAACAAGTATTAAGGGTGTTGTGTAGAATAAAAAAAAATGTCTAATTTCCTTGAAAATTAGCACCACACTTGTCCACAGGTTGTTTGTGGAATTGCGGCTCTGTCCTACTCTCTTGAATAGGGCTCATACTCATCTGTGTAAAAAACAGATGAATGCAATCCGATAAAAAATCAGATTGCACTCTGACTAATATAATTCACTGATTTCCTGCTCATCTGCGATTTTTTTTCTCAGCTCGGATCGGACTGGAAAAAAAATTTCAGCATGTTGCGAGTGGTTACATATATCGGACGACACTCACCAATGCAAGTCAATGGGTGCAAGAAAAAAAAATCGCACAGCACACGGACCATGCATATGCCATCAGTATTGCATCCATATAAAGTGCACATACAGTGGGTACGGAAAGTATTCTGACCCCTTTAAATTTTTCATTCTTTGTTTCATTGCAGCCATTTGGTAAATTCTAAAAAGTTCATTTTCTTCTCATTAAAGTACACTCTGCACCCCATCTTGACGGAAAAAAAACTGAAATGTAGAATTTTTTGCAAATTTATTAAAAAAGAAAAACTGAAATATCACATGGTCATAAGTATTCAGACCCTTGGCTCCTCCTTGAGATGGTTCTACTCCTTCATTGGAGTCCACCTGTGTTTAATTAAACTGATAGGACTTGATTTGGAAAGGCACACACCTGTCTATATAAGGCCTCACAGCTCACAGTGCATGTCAGACCAAATGAGAATCATGAGCTCAAAGGAACTGCCCAAGGAGCTCAGAGACAGAATTGTGGCAAGGCACAGATCTGGCCAAGGTTACAAAAGAATTTCTGCATTACTCAAAGTTCCTAAGAGCACAGTAGCCTCCAGGGGACTACAGGGCAAGCACAGGGCTATTAGACCAGTCTAGATGTGGACTGTCCTTGTTAGGGCAGGAGCAAAGGGGTACAGGGATAGCACAATCCATATAGGGTGTTAATAGGGGCACAAATATACGCCTCCCCTGGACCTTTGCCTGCTTACCTGCCTCCCCTTCAGGAAATATCTCCTCTTTTTATCCCACTGTGACGTGTATTACTCCACGTATCGGGTGAGGACGCTCCATTACTCTTATTCAATTTCTTAATGTTCTATATATATATATATATATATATATATATATATATGTATGTATGGATGATATATGTATTCTCTTGATGATGTCATTACCATAACTCTACCTCACCTATCTTGAATGTATATGAGAAACGCTTTATTTCAATCATCCTAAGACGTTTATCCTGTGTCAATGGAAGGATCATCATTTGACACTATTTGATTTCACTCGAGAAAAGTCTAATTTTGTCCACTCACTTTTTGGACGTTTCATAGAGACCCTGTGCCATTAAGGTTTATCTTGATCCTTTTTGACCAGGGTCCGATACACAATTTAGGTGACGTGTTCTGCTCTCTTATTATAGTTGTTACCACGACCTGGGGAGTATGTGTACTTTGTCTCCGTCATAATTGTCTTACACCAAATATTTTAAACTTATCTATTAAAAGTTATATTTTAGAGTCTGAAATGCCCTTGCTATATTCATACAGCATCCTTGACCTATATTATTTTATTATTCAAATATCTTCTACTTTTCTTTCCAGTGGGTTTATTGACCAGACGATGAAGGAGTTGACGGGACCAGTTCTGCCGTGAGAGGCAAAAGCAGAGCAAGAGCAGGGGTGTGGCCCTGAAAAAAAGGTCATAACTCTGTTATGACCACCTTGAATTGTTGGCCCAAGTGATAGATCTGCGACCGTAAGGGGCTACCTTTTTCATTTTTGTGTTTTTAATGTTTTTCTTATGATTTAGCTTTCCAAATATAATTTTTTCTTTCTCATGCCTCACATTACAGATCTGGCATGGGCAAAAAGCAAACTACCTCCAGTTCGGAGGTAGTGGAGGCCGGTAAGGAATCTGAAATGGAGGCTGAAGCTAGGGACATGAAGAAGATGAGCCAGAGGAGACTACCACCACAACCCAGACCATTGACACCTCTCACAGCCACTCATCATCCAGTGACGCTACCGGCGAAGGAGAGCCCCCCACACCATCAATGCCGGTCGAGACATAGAAGTTGCTGTGACTGAGGAAGGTGAGGAGGATTTCTGTCATAGACTAGCCCACTATTTTTGACATGTCCCCTTTGGTTTGAGGCTGAGGACCAGAGCAGTGATAAAAATCGTTTTGAATTTCGCCACACCACCCAATTATCCAATGGTGGTTTTCAAATTCCTGGAAAGGTGGCAGCTTTCTAAGGAAAACAAAACTAGCAATTGGACCACAAAGAAGGCCACTCAACCCAGCCACTTGCCCAACAGCCTCCACCACCAGTGCCAGCCTCTCATCGGCCAGCAACACCTCCTCCAGTGGCAGACAGCCGGAAGTCAACAGCACCTCATCAAGTGGCATTCAGCCTGAAGCTACCACCACCTCCTCAAGTGGCACCTTGCCTGAAGCCACCACCACCTCCTCCAGTGGCACTTAGCCTTAAGCTACCACCACCTCCTCCAGTGGCACCCAGTCAGAAGCCACCACCACCTCCTCTAGTAGCACCCAGCCTGAAGTCATCACCACCTCCTCAAGGCCAACAATCTTGGCACAAAACAACCCCCTCCCCATCAAGTATCCAGCTACTATCTCAAACCAAGAAGCAAAGGCCCGAAAGAACATCTTCAAATGAGGGATTCTGTTTGGAGATGACAGTACAGCCACATTATTCCCCAGAAACACATCATGAGGGTGATCTATTTGGTTCTGAAATCCGGGCCATGGAGTCTTCCCAACATTTAGTCCCCTTTCGTCACTTACCCCCTATGTGTCACCTCCAGTTGCTGCTCCACCACCTTTTTCTACATCAAGTCTTGGTTCTGATTTGATTTCCCCATCTTTTTATTATAATTTGCATATTTTTGTTTTTGTTTTTAGATTTTTGCTTAAAGTCTATTTTGTAAATATTACTTTTCTTTTGGAGTATGAAATTAATATGCCTTTTTATTTTATTTTTTTTAATTCTGTAATAAATGTTTTTTTGTTTTTTTTTTAAATGGTCTTGTTTCATTTCACACTTTTGTCAAACACATATTTGTGTTTATTTTTTACACCATATCTGTAGTTAAATAATACTTTTTTTAAAACATAATTTATGATCATACATATTCATAAAGTGGTACTTCCAAAACATAAGTAAGCCTATAGCAGGGATGAGTTTGGCGTAGATATAGGGACGTTATATTTTTTTGTCAAATGTACTTTACTGTCCAATTTGTTTATTTTTTTAAATGGTTACAACTGTTTTAAAAAAAAAAAAAAAAAACCCATAAGATCTCCCCACAACATTAATAACCAGCTGAGGGAAAGCAGGAGCTGATGTTTATCGCCTGAGAAGGTGGTAGTAAACATGGAGCTTCCCAGGCTATTAATATAAGCTCACAGCTGTATACTTAGCCTTTTCTGGTTATTAAAATGGGGGGACCCCCCCCACCCCCCAAAAAAATGATGTGTGGTCCCCCTTATAATTAATAATAGCAAAGGCTAGGTAGACAGAGGCGGGCTGATATTAATAGGCTAGGAAGGGGCCATGAATATTGGCCCCCTCCCTGACTAAGAACATCAGCTCTTAGCCAACTCAGAAATGGTGCATCCATAAGATGCACCATTTCTGGCGCTTATCTGTCACCCCAGGCCTGGATGCCACAAACTTGTAAGGCTGTGTCTGAGAGCAGGAGGGAGGTTCTCTGGTCATGGACCATTTGCATGCAGCACCTCCTGTCCCAGGCCAGTAGGGGGAGCAGGCTGCCCCTATAAAAACTGGTACTGAGGGCAGGGTTAGGGAGACCAGGACCCACTTCTGAAGCATCCAGAAGGGTCCCCAGAAGAGAGGGACAGGTCAGCCGCAGCTGAGGAGTCCAGGAGGCCCAAGTCGCAAGCCATACAGGAGTAGTACACGGCAAGCTCAGGGACGTGGGCTATCATACCACTAAAGGGGGAGATAGTCAGCAAGGGCAGAGAGAGAACGGTAGGCCTACCCACTCACCCTGACTAGCGGAGCTCGCCGAATACCCTCAGACACCCAGGTCCATTCCTACCCTGTACTCCTGGTGGGTCTGTGATAAGATCTGCAGTAAAAGACCCTGGACTGCATTATTGGACTCTGTGTGGTTACTGCTGCGCCTGCACCATCACCCCCAGCATCCTATTACACTGCCCTGAGGCAACACTCCTCCCATGGAGAGTTGTACTATTCCCTGCTGCATCCCCAACACCAGCCTTAGCGGTCTGCCTTGCAGCGGCGGTCCTCCCTGACCGCAATCCACGGGTGGCGTAGTCGGACATTACCTAAAACATATAAAAGGCTGCCACTGGTCTGACCACCCTGAGCCACGGGACCGGGTCGCCACTACTACTCCCAGCATTGCCCTGAAGCCTGGTCCCGAGTGCCCCATGGCCCAGGGGGCGAGTCACTTAGCCTCTGCTCTTCTCACTTGTTCTGGTGTGGTGGCAAGTGTGGCAATAGTATTGGGGTTAATGTCATATTATTATTGGCAGCTGACATCAACCCCAGGGGTTAGTAATGGAGAGGCATCTAAAGACGCCCCCCTTACTAACCCCATAGTCAAATTGTAAAAACAGACATAAAAAAGTCCTTTAAATGAAAGAAAGACACTGACACCTTTATTTGAAATAAACACCCCACCCACTTCTACCAATTTATTATTGAAAAAGAAAAAATAATAAACTACCATATTCCTCACCTGTCTGTCGAGAAAATAATCCATTTGCCCATTGACGAGCCCATCTCTGCTGCATCTAGATGCCTTGCTGAATGGTGGCATAATGCAACTGTTCAGCCTGGCATCCAGAAAAGACACTGAGCTGCACATGAAAGCCCAGCATCAGTGCCTCGCAGTGACATGAATAAGGTGAGCGGAGTTTATAGCCGATGAACTCGGTTCACCTCACTGACCTCAGTGCTAGGTGAAGAATATGGTGTTTTATTATTTTTTCTTTTTCAATAATAAATGGGTAAAAGAGGGGGTGTAGCGTTTATTTCAAATAAAGGTGTCAGTTTCTTTCAATTAAAGGACTTTATTTTGACTCTGTATTTTTGACAATTTGACTATGGGGTTAGTAATAGGGAGCACCTTGTAGACGCCTCTCCATTACTAACCCATGGGCTTTATGTCAGTTGCCAATACAAAGCTGACATCAACCCCAATACTATTACATAATTTGCCACAGCACCACAGCAAGAGGGAAGAGTGGAGGCTAAGCGTCAGAAATGAGCCATCCTATGGATGCGCCTATTCTGGGGCGGCTGAGGGCTGATGTTCTTAGTCAGGAAGGGGGCCAATATCTATGGTCCCTTCTTAGCCTATTAATATCAGCCCCCAGCTGTCCACCTTCCCTCAGCTGCTTAACAAAATTGTGGGGGATCCTACTCGCATGACACTTGCATGACACTCGTCCAACTTGTCATGAGCAACATTGGACCGATTTACTTAATGACGGTGGGTATGAGCCCTTAGAGCGGTGTTGCAAGGTCAGGCACAATCCATAGACAGTGATGGCCCAATCTTTAGAAGAAGGTAACCATGTTTATCTAGTCTTTGACAAAGTTTATTATTCAAGATGTGGAGAAATACTATGACCTCAAAATCGGATGATTTATGCAGAAATCATTTCCACAGACGTAGATATTCACTGTCATGCATCTGGTACTTCCCTTATATAATAATGTAGAAGGTCGCACCTTATTTTTAGCGTGATTATGTAAATTCTTACCAAGGCAAAACACAATATGTTGTTTTTTCTTTTGCCATGGAGAAATTTGCACATTTTCCATCTTGACCTTGAAGTGACTTGAGTCTGCCCTGGATCACAGTTACTACTATATTATTATTATTATTATTAAGTGATATTATATCTAGGGTGCTGAAAATGAAAGAACGTTTACCTCATTAGTTTCTTGAAAAAAAACTTTAATTATCACAAAAAAATAAATGAAGTGGTATTAAAGTCCACCGATCCTCCACTGCTACTATTGCGATGCTCCACTGCTCCTGTTGCGATGCTCCACTGGTCCTGTTGCAATGCTCCATCGCTCCTGTTGCGATCCTCCATTGCTCCGATTGCGATGCTCCACTGCTCCTGTTGCGAAGTTCCACCACTCCTGTTGCGATCCTCCATTGCTCCTGTTGCGATGCTCCACTGCTCCTGTTGCAATCCTCCATTGCTCCTGTTGCGATGCTCCACTGCTCCTGTTGCGATGCTCCACTTCTCCTGTTGCGATGCTCCACTGCTCCTGTTGCGAAGCTCCACTGCTCCTGTTGTGATGCTCCACTTCTCCTGTTACGATGCTCCACTGCTCCTGTTGCGATGCTCCACTTCTCCTGTTGCGATGCTCCACTGCTCCTGTTGCGATGCTCCACTTCTCCTGTTGCGATGCTCCATTGCTCCTGTTGCGATGCTCCACTTCTCCTGTTGCGATGCTCCACTGCTCCTGTTGCGATGCTCCACTTCTCCTGTTGTGATGCTCCACTGCTCCTGTTGCGATGCTCCACTGCTCCTGTTGCGATGCTCCACTGCTCCTGTTGCGATGCTCCACTGCTCCTGTTGCGATGCTCCACTTCTGTTGCGATGCTCCACTGCTCCTGTTGACGCTCCACTGCTCTTGTTGCGATGCTCCACTGCTGCTGTTGCAATGCTCCACTTCTGTTGCGATGCTCCACTGCTCCTGTTGACGCTCCACTGCTCCTGTTGCGATGCTCCACTTCTGTTGCGATGCTCCACTGCTCCTGTTGCGACGCTTCACTGCTCTCGGCTTGGTGGTCCTTCTTGTCGTGCAGTAAATGCCACTCTGCCAATCACTGGCTGAGACAGGTCACTTATTATTATTTTTATTATTACTATTTTAAGTTTTTTTTCGCATGATCACACTGTATAGTAGGATTTGTGCGCTGTATTGTAGTTTTTTGCTGTATAGTTCTGGTATCTTTTGTTCTCCCATGTGAGTAATATTGGGTAACATTACTAGGGGAATTTATATTATCATAACTTTGGCAGTGTAGGTTAGAATGACTTGAAAATTGTATGGCACTATTACTAGAGTACTAATAATGGAATACTGGCAGTATTTTTTAGGTAGATTTGTATTATTTAGACAATATAACTGTGTTGCCCTGACACTGGTGGTGGCATTATTATTAGGCTTATTATAACACTATTTTTTCAAAGCTTATAGTGATTGTAATAAAACATGCAAGTTATTTACCTTCAATACATTGGGAAAAGCTCAGTGACAGATACAGTATATAGACAAAAGTATTGGGACATCTGCATGTTACACCTATTGGAGCCTTATGACCTCCCATTCTTAATTTATCGACATTAATATGGAGATGGCGCCTTTGCAGCTGTAACAGCTTCTTCTCTTCTGGAAGCCTTTTTACATGATCAGACACTGATGCCGGGCTCACAATATCCGATCTAGTTCATCCCAAAGGTGTTGGATGGGACTGAGGTCCGGGCTCTGTACGGCCGGTCATGATCTTCCACCAAACTCTTCCTCCATGTCTGTATGGAGCTTGTGCACTGCGCACAATCATGGGGAACAGAAAAGGGTCTTCTCCAAACTGTTCCCACAAAGCTGGAAGCTACAATTCTCCACAATGTCTTGTGATGAAGCGTTAAGATTTCCCTTCACTAGAACTAAGGGGATGAGGCCGCCCCCGGATAACAGCCCATAGCATTATCCTCCTCCACAGCGGGTACAATGCAGTCGGGGGGTAACGTTCTCCTGGAATCACCAAACCCAGACTTTTCCATCAGATGCCATATAGAGAAGTGTGATCCATCACTGCACAGATCACGTTTCCGCCAGAGTCCAGTGGTGGCGGCTTTACACCACTCCATCCGACGCTCGGCATTGTGCTTGGTGATGTACGGCTGCATGCCGCTGGTCAGCCATGAAGCTCCCGGTGGGGCACAGTGTTTTTGCTGATGTTGATACCCGAGGAGGTCTGGACTCTGCAGTTATGGGGTCAACAGAGCGTTGGTGACTTTTCTGCCCTCAACACTCGGCCCCCCGCTCTGTAACATTATGGGGTCTCCACTTCATGGCTGAGCTGCTGCGGTTCCTTCCACTTCTCAATAATATCACTCACTGGTGATGGGGGAAGATTTAGGAGGAAGAAATGTCATGAACGGACTTGTCACCCCGGTGGCTCCTATTATGGGACTGGGCTGGCACCAGTGAGCTCTGCACCACCGGCCGATCTGTCACATGTTAGTAAAGGCAGACGGCATGGGGGGGGCCAAAGGTTATACACCTTGGCCAATGGGATTGAATGAAAAAAAAATGTAAAAAAATTAATTCAATGATTAAGACATGTGTCTCAATACTTTTGTTCATTTACTGTATTGTATTTCTGAGCTTGTACACTAAAGATCTCTGTGGTGCATGTGGGTAACGGTATATTACTCGCTGATATCCTGCAGCTTTATGTGAACAGTCTGCTGTGGATTCGCCTTCTGATTGACTCGGTAAATGAGGCCAGCTGCGTGTCAGGTCATCGTGGAGCGCTGGAGTAATACACGCACTACATGAGATCGGCTGATAGCACAAAAGATGCATTTGCTGTGAGCTACAGAAATCTTTGTGGGAACAAATAATGAACATGAAAGGTTGAAAGGCCGATGAAATTATATAAACAAGAGTTTATTGAGGCAACAATAAGGGAAATGAAACAATCTGCAACATAAAAGGCCATGGATTATCCAAAAGGTTCTGGGTCTGGGACAGATTTGAGCCAGAACCGTGGCTTAACTTTCTCCTTACATGCTTTGAATCATATTTATTATATGTTTTAGATCTGTTTTTTGACCCATTTGACATAGAGGTGTCCAGGATGAATGGAAATAGCTTAAATTACTGTACATACACTTGCGGCACAATTGCACCAAAATTTGCCATGAATATGGTGTAATCTTAGACAGTCTAAAAATTAGCCAATTTGATAAACTCGGGGTATTTTAAGACCGTTTAATCTAAGCATTGTCTAAAAGTTAGACAGCATTAGTAAATCAGCCCCAACATGCTACCTATAGACCAATGGAAAAACAAACCCATCCATTTTTTTTATCTTTTATTTAGCTTTTTTTAGGGAGTGTTAAAATTATTGCTTTACAAAACCAAACAGGAGCTGGTACATTTTTGAGCTTGTCACTCTATGTGATGTGGACATATTACATGAGCATTGCCCCTTTTTGTGATTAAGTTTGACCAACTCTACTGATTGCAATTTTTTTCACTTAAAGGAGTTGTACCAAGTGTGAAAGTTGTAACCTACCCATCAGTCGGAGTCTGACCCTCAGAGATCCATGACAACCCCAAGAAAATGACTCTGAAGAGTCCTACCTTTGTAAATCAGATTTTGAGCATGCATAGATTAACACAAGGATTAAGCTCTCCTCTAATATTAGTCACTTTATTATCTTTGGACCATTAAAGATCCAGTACTCTATCATGTAACCACAATGATAGAGATAGAGGTTTGTAGGATAGGACCATGCCAAAGATACTATACACTGATCAGCCATCATAATAAATACCATAATGGTGTAGGTAGTGTTCTCTATCCACTAAAACAGCTTTGACCCATCCAAGCAAGGTCATAATACCTCTGAAGGTGTCCTGAGTTATGTAATAGTAAGATATTAGTAGGAGATCCTTTGAAGTTGGGCTTTGAATCAAATTCACCTATATGAATCTTGGGCACCATGACCATATTGCTGGACCTGAATCACTCATTGGTAGGTACCAATACTGCATATGGAAAACAATCTAGAAGACCAGTCGCCTTGTTGTCACAATATGGACTTGGACTTTGAAAACTGAGATCCTCACTAGAGTGGAGCAGATCAATCTTCAGAGGTTCGACTGCAAGTCAAATTTCCTGAAATTCTCAAGTCCCAGTAAATTCGAACACTCTGTGATTTGACTCAAGAGGATCGGCCCCCATAAAATAATGTTGCTGGCTCTGCAATTCACGGTGGTAGTGGCACTGACAGTGGTAGTAGCACACTAAGCCAGGGCAAATCTGGTGAGAATCAGATGGCAGCGGGTGGGGGAGAGTGGGAGCAGCTCAGACAATTTACCACACAGAAGAAACTGTCAGCTGTATCAGGGAGAAAATGATGATGATGATTCTGCAGTGGATAGTACCTGAGACCCAGGTATGGGTGACGAGGAGTTGACATCATCAGTGGAGGAGGGTGCTGTCCTTGGCGATACATAGTGCTGTCGATGTGTGGCTAAATAATCCTCTGGGCAAAATTAGCTTTTTCCTCTCTCAGTTCTGGATCAGGTGATGCCACACGTGCTGGCGGAAGAGGTTCAACAGCATCTGGAAGGTCTGGTCATGGTGGTGGCAAGTCATATAAGTGGGCATCTCATGTGGGAATTCTTTTACACACTACAACCAGATGATTCTTTTGGAGTCTGCAGGCTCTGCAAGAGGAAAATAAGCCACTCATGTCCCAGTTCACACAGACTTAGAACTAAGGTTCTCCATCACCACATAATGGGTCATCACCTGCTTATTTGGCAAACTCCAGCTGGCCAGCAATAAGAGCGGGCCTGAAGTTGCTCAATTGCCTTTTCACCACGCTCATCCTCCAGTCACCCAGTCCGCACCCTCAAGTTGGACTTGGTCGGTGTCATCATCACCTCCATCATCATTATCATCCACCACCACTGCTTGTCATTTTCTAAGTATGCCTCCTTTTCCTCAGTCGCACCAGCAAATATCCATCCCTAATCATGTGTTGAGGAAACAAGCGTACGTTCTCAATCATCTAATGGTTTGCCAACTAAACTCTCACCTTATCAACTTGCTGGTGTTGCAGTCACTGCGGTACCACCTTATGGAGTTTGTTTTCTTCTGAGAAATGGTGGCATGCACTCAGCTTCACTGGACGATACCCAGCCACCATTATTTCTCACAGAAAATGGTGCCTGGTCTCTGTTCTCATGTGTTGGAAAATGTAAGTCGCTCTCTTGACTTGTCTTTGAGCTCCAACATGCATTGCACCATAGACACTTGGAGCAGCAACAATGGGCAGGGATAAGTCATGAGTTTCATGGCCCACTGGGTTATTGTTGGGTTAATGTGTGCACCACTACAACTGAGAGAGGTGGTGAAGCCTCTGTGACTGGGACCTACTTCTGTTTCCACCACCTGGTGGTGGTTATCTGTCACCCTCCTACACCTCCTCCAGATCCTACTATACTGACATAAACCCATCCCCAACAGGCACAGTGCATATCATTTATTCCACACACTGACATCATTATTTTCGCTCATGCAAGGCAAAGAACTGCCAAGCGTCTTTACAGCTTGAAAGCCTGGGGGAGAAAAAAAAAGATACGACAAGTTGCTGCTGTGTATCACCCACTTGGCTGGCTCCTTGTAAACCGCAACTTAGGATTGTCGTAAGTGACAATGTACGAAGCCTTCTGACTGACCTACAGTTGGGAAAATTAATTCACACTACATGCATGGCCCACGTCCTGAATTTAATTGTGTAACATTCCTTTCACAAATATATTTACTTGAGGAAGGTGGTGGCTATGGCCAGGAAGGTGTCAGCTCATTTCAAATTATCTTATTTGGTAAAGCACATCCTCCTGGCATTGCAAAAGCAAAACAATCTGCCATAGCACCATCTGGTGTCACGCACACATGGTTTGTGGACCCACTGTGCCACAGGGCCGGGCTTAGGAGGGGCATAGCTAAGCAGCTACCTGGTGTTCACTGAAACTCCTGATAGTGGAGTTAGGCTTGAGCTGCAGGTAGCCACCAGGTACCACTCCTCGGAAGTCCCCGGTACTGCAGCCGCTGACCCCAGTGATCAAGTACACAAACACAGACCGGACTCGGGCTCCATTCAGACTACTCCTCCGGCATGACATATACTGACATGGAGTCACAGACAGTACTGGATTCCGAGACTGGTTTTAGCAGTCCGGATATATGGAGTACACATTTAGCCCCTGCTCACACACGGACCAGAGAATGAGGTTCAGGCACTGGCCACACACGGACTGAGGTTGGGGTTTAGGACCTAGCCACACAAAGACCAAGGGTACGGGTTGAGGACCTAGTCACACAAGGATCAGGGGACCTAACAACTCACTAGTAGCACACTTCACTCACTAATGACTCAATGTTGCTTAGGCACCTCCCTATTGGGGTGGGTGCCTTTTCTACAAGATGACTTTCAGCTATTGGCTGGGGCGCACTGCCCCTTTAAGAACAGGGGAGCAAGCGCACACTATGCACACCGCAGGGCCACAGACACAAGAGCCAGGGAGCAGGCCGAGGAACACGCTGCATAGTCTGGTCGGTGAGTATGTCGGTGTCCCTGCATGGAGGAGGAAGGGGAACCATACAGGGGCACTGACATTAGTGTTACACTTGGTTTGCAATGTCACAAGCCTTTGGAATTCGACGTTGCATATGTCCAAGCAGTGTAAAATGGTAATGTACTATATCATGCACCAGGCCAACTGGAGTGTGGGTAACTTTGAGATCCGACATTAGCTACTGTTGAGGGACATGTGTTACCTACAGAAGCCCTTTGAAGAGGCGTTAAAATACACCAGTTCATCACAGACCTGTGTTCATAGTAGACCCTCTAGGTCCATGTTACATGCTGCAAAATACAGAAGAGGAGCAGCAGCAGGTTATTGTGAAGAGGGACATGGACTCATTAGCGC
This sequence comes from Phyllobates terribilis, assembly GCF_046119375.1. Taxonomy (NCBI): domain Eukaryota; kingdom Metazoa; phylum Chordata; class Amphibia; order Anura; family Dendrobatidae; genus Phyllobates; species Phyllobates terribilis. Next base: position 746,165,670 of record NW_027362764.1, on the reverse strand, counting down.
AAGTAGTGAACAGTCAGACTGAAAATGATGATGATGACGACACTGGACATGACAAACGACTGTCATAGAGGGTTTAGAAAATAAACCAACGAGGCCCTTGCTGGTTAGCATGGCAAGATACAAGAGCTTCTCACTTACTTAGAATATCATCAAAAAGTTAATCATCAACATTAACAGAAATAAACACTTGAAATAGATCACTCTGGTTGTAATGAGTCTATACAATATATGAGTTTCACTTTTTGTATTGAAGAACTGAAATAAATTAACTTTTTGATGATATTCTAATTTAGTGAGAAGCACCTGTATCTTGCCATGCTAACCAGCAAGGGCCCCATTGGTTTACTTTCTAAATCCCGCTACAACAGTCGTTTGTCATGTCCAGTGCTGTCATCATCATCATTTTCACTCTGTCAGCCTTGTTCGCTTCTTGCGCTAATGAGTCCATGTCCCTCTTCACAATAACCTTCTGCTGCTCCTGAACTGAAATAAATTAACTTTTTGACGATATTCTAATTTAGTGAGATGCACCTGTATGCTGGCTGCCCACTGTGTTTTATAGTGCTAAACTGTACTGCTGTTGCCAAGACTGTTGTTGCTGGCCCTACACTGCCACAACCTGCCCTGTCCTAATTCTCTACTTTGAGGCTTCTGCCACTGCACCGCTACACCAGTCACACATCTCCTGGCTGCGCACTGTGTTTCTTAATGCTAAAGTCAGTATTGATGCTGGAAAACTTACTCTCTTGAGTGTGTACAAATATCAAACAGTTCCCAAAATAGAGCTAATTTTTGTAGAGGCTTGATGACAAGCCATTCCTTCTTCACTTTGAAAACAGCTAGCCTGTTCCTGCTCCCTAAAAAAACAGAATTTTTTTTGGATGGTTTCATAAAAAGCCTTAGTAACTGCGTAATCATTTTCCAAACCTGTTGCAGATCCCAAAAAAGGGCTATTTTTTTCAATCCTGATTGAGAAGTCAATACTTCTTCATGTTCCAAACAATACACCTATGAGAAAAAGCTTTCATTTTGGGACAACTTGTGAAAAATCTTTAGCTTATTAGCTTCAGAGCGTTTCTGCATCTCCCTGGCAAAAAAACGTATGCGGATTTTACATGCGTTTTTTCAGCCAGGGACAAGCGTATGTCACGCGTTTTGCACATGAGATTTTGCATGCGGGTTGTCAAGTGCTTTCCAAGCTATTTTAGCATCACTTGGAAAAGTGCTTGACAACTTGTTCACACTATAAAAATCCATGCAACCGGCATGGATTTTATACAGTGTGAACAAGTTAGCTAAAAAAAAGAATAAAAATGGTAAAAAATAGAAAAAAAACATTATACTCACCTTCCGATGGCCCCCGGTCTCCTTTTCCGATGCGTCCGGTCTCTTGTACGGCTGTGAAAGGACCTTTTATGACGTCATTTAGTCATGTGACAGGTCACGCGACTGCCGATATCAGCGGTCGAGTGACCTGTCACATGACTGAATGATGTCATGCAAGGTCCTTTTACTCCATCGCGAGCCGCCGGGGAGCCAAGACGTACGGGATAGAAGACCGGGGGTCATCAGAAGGTAAGTATAATGTTTTTTTTAATTTAAATTCTTTTTTTATATACAGGTACTATGGTACCCGGGTCTGGAGGCAAGTCTCCTCTTCTCTAGACCCGGGTACCATCCGCACATTGAATCGCTTAATATCCGCATGTGCACATGTAGTGATGCGGATATTAAGCGATTCAATGCAAGTCAATGGCGGCAAAAATGCCGCGCTTACGCAAAATAATTGGTAGTGCTGCAGATTTTTCCGCAATGATAATTCGCAGCGGAAATTTCCGCAGCATGTGCACAGCACATGCGGATTATCATTGGGGAACATGGCAGACCTTCTACCAAGCGTTTTTTAAGCGTTTCTGCAGCGGAATTGCCTTAATTTAGCAAAGAACAAAGCTCGTGATACTCACCATACAGGGATAATTTTAGCACTTTCAGGGTGAAAAATCCACAGCTTCTACAGTTTGCTCTGCCTTGATATTTTTTCATAGTTTATCCTCAGCATCACCAAATATATTGAATTTTTTAGACTTTTTTCAATTCAAACTTTATTATCTTATGTGTTTTTTTAAATATTTAAAAAAAAATGCCAACTGTTCATTCTGAATATGTGATCATTTGATTACTGTTAAAATATATTGCAATACTTTTGTACTGCAGCATAATTTCAATTATTGTAGAAAGAGGACAGTTAGCCAGCCTCCTTCGCACATGGCTCCATATAAAAATTCATCAGTAGTGTATATTGCACATGGTAGATGGGGAGCCATGTCTCAGATTTTGCAATGGAACGTTTCAAGTTACGACTCTGGCTCATTCGTCCGCTTTCTTGTTGCTCAGCTATACCATTTCCTCTTTAGTTTACAACAGCTTGTTAGGCAACACATGACACATCATTTTGATTTACTTTTCAAGTTTCCTTTGGCATTAACCATTCCTTCTTTGAAACAAAGCCGGACTGTTCCTCAGACACAGTTCAACATTTCACTAATCCGCCGGGGATTTCACTTATCTCTGAAGGATGTATCACATCAACATATACCATAGTGTTTGTTTAATCAGGGTTTTCCAAGGATTTTAAGTTTGTCTTTGTTGTCTCAAATACTATATTGTTCTTGGGTCATGTACAGAAATGCTGGATTCGAAATGAAGACCATGTAGCTGCTCAATATAATTGTAGACCTCTCTCACCACCCACCAAACTGTGTATATGTAATAGAAGGAACAAGGTGAAGAGGAAGACCAGCAATCCGGTGGCTCGATACTATCAAGATAGTGGCGGAGAAGAACCCGGTGAACCTAACTAGACTTTGACAAGATCAATCTTCCTACAGGTTGTTCATCCATCAAGTCTCCATGGCTCAAGATCGAGCCGAAGGCAGTTAAATAATAATAATATGCACTAACAACTCAAATTATATACATGGATACAAATGTATAGTGACCTCAAGGTAAGCAATTGTCAGCCATAACATTTTAAGATTGGCCAAGACTAAAGGCCCCGTCACACTTAGCGACGCTGCAGCGATCCCGACAACGATACGACCTGTCAGGGATCGTTGCTGCGTCACTATGTGGTCGCTGGTGAGCTGTCAAACAGGCAGGCTCACCAGCGATCAGGGGAGCAGCGACATCGTGGAAAGAATCTTTCCACGATGTCCTGCTCCTGGTTACCAGCCTGCTGAAGCAGGAGCAGGCTGGTAACCATGATAAACAGCGGGTTACTAGAGGCACACGCGCACTTAGTAACCCGCTGTTTATCATGGTTACCACTCTGCTACGGTGAGCAGGAGGTTACCACTCACCGTAGCAGAGTGGTAACCATGATAAACAGCGGGTTACTAGGTGCGCGTGTGCCCCTAGTAACCCGCTGTTTATCATGGTTACCAGCCTGATCGCTGGTCCCGCTGGTCACAAACAGCGATGTGTGCTGACCAGCGGGAGGGCAAAGACCAAAAAATGGTCCAGGACATTTTGCAGCGATCAGCGACCTCACAGCAGGGGCCTGATCGCTGCAAAGTGTCACACATAGCGACATCGCTGGTGAGGTCGCTGTTGCGTCACCAAAACCGTGACTCAGCAGCAATCTCGCTAGCGATCTCGCTATGTGAGACGGGGGCTTTAGATATTGGTGACCTGTCAGAATCTTATTGGTGAGTCGACACCCCCCATCGACCAGCTCTTTGGAATCCTGTGGTGGTGGGATATATACAGTGTACAGATCCGGGATAACACAGCTCCACACACTGTGTTATGGTCATTCTCCGCTACTGCAGCTCATCTCCCCTTCACTTTAACCAGATCCTTACTTATCTGATACTAATGACCTTTTCTTAGCTTTTCTTAGGACAGGACAATTATATCTACGGTAAGTCCTGGACATCCAGTTTAAAATCACCAATCTAACTTTGAGCAGGTCTCCCTTATAAGTGCCACCAAAATAGTTATGATCTATAATAAAACTTGCAGTGAACACTAAATCCAGGTAATGCTGCTACGAAAAAAATTACAATGACGACCCCAAAAAATGCACCGAAAGATGGCAACCAAAAAAAACACAATGTAGAGCAATTCATATTTCCTGTTGACTTATAGCCACATCTTGTTGCCAAAGAACATCATAAACAGGGCCAAAAATGTAGTGTGAAAAACTTTTTGAGTGAACTTTTTAAGCCAGTTCCAATATCTTTCAAAATACACCACTTTTAAATATGGCTGGGGGGTGTGGCGGGGTTTCAAGCTTCTCTGCAGCACTAAAAAAAAAGCATGAAAAAAAGTAAAAAAAAACAACAATCTAAATTAAAAAATAAATAAGTTATATTAAAAAGGCTGTTTTAAAATTATTATAATTATTGTAAAAAAAAGTCATATTTTTTACAAACTAAAGAAGCTGCAAAACAACTCTATGGTTTATTGACAGCTAAATATCCCCTTTTTGTATTCAGAAATATACAGAAGAATGGTAGCGCAAAGGTAACCTCACGTTTGCTTTTCAAAAATAAATAATTTCCTCTGTCTTCCAATGTGTCAAGTTTGTCAGCTAAGCACTTTATGCTAAAGACAGAATGTTCACCTTTTCACTGCATGTAGATTTTGGGAAAAGATAAAGTCTTAGATTAATCGATACATACCCTTATCACACATACATTACTCCACTGAATGATCCGTAATGCCTACAGTCCCAGAAAGCTATTTTAGATACAATCTGCATTTCATTTGGATTAAGTTGTAAGATCAGGTCACAGTTCCTAGGTGAAAGGAATGGCGAGCAAACATTTGGTCTTGACTAAATTAAGTTACTTAATTTCAGATTATATACACATTTATTTGCATTATCCTGCCATGCATGCCCGGACTGCCAATCTGCCCTTCTGGGCATTTACCAGGTGGGCCGCAGTGTGGCACTGCTTGGAGAGGCCGACAGTTTGTTTTTCCGGGTATATAATTTACATCACAGTAAAATAATAAACAGATTACGACCCACATAATAAATCATGTGGGTAAGGGGTCTCCACAAAAGATTGGACCCCGTTACCACATAGCTTACTCAAAACAATACATAGAAATTGGGAGAACAGCTGAGTAGAATGGCATAGAAAAACTTTATTGTATAAATATTAAAAGACAGTACATCACTTTAGTAACAATGACATATAGATAGGTCAAGCGGACATATAATCCCTCATATTGCATATAAATAGGTCTAAATAGAAGGTTCACCCCGAGGGTCAGGACATGGTGCTAAAATTAAGACAGGGAGAGGGACATGTAGTTGAAATAATTAGGAATCACTCCCATGTGGGTTGTATACTCCCAAAAGTCCCAAAAATCATGTTGCACCAGACTCACCCGGATAGAGAGGGACCCCAGACCTGCAAAAGGTGGTGCAAGGATAGGACACAGGGTTAGAAAAAGCCTCAACTCGCGTTTTGCCGGTGTTAGGACCTGGCTTTCTCAAGAGGTATCCATTATAGTGCTTCCAGGACCTTTAAATACACCCCTTAGTGTGTCACATGACACATCATGTGACAATCCAATATGGCCGCCGAGTGATAGATGACGTGCGGCGCATGCGCAACAGAGTCACCCACATCGCGCACGCGCCCCATCCGTCATTACGTCGGCACGCGGCCGGAAAAACAAGTGAGCGCTATTCCCGGCAGCGCGCCGAAGGCATAGTGACAGCTGAGCGCGGCACGGGGCAGGGGAGACCGAGCGCATGCACTCTGCATCTATAAAGAGAATGGATCAAGAAACAGGTATGAATATAGTAGGGAAGGCTCCAACAAATGCGGGGAAAATGTTTTTTTTTTTTTTTCCTCTCTCCCCCCCCCCATACCAATCACACCCTAATACCCATGCAAATCAAACTGCATCATAGCAAAATTATTTGGTATAAAAAATCCAATATCACAAATGCCTTATAGGAAATAAATTATAATACTGGCCATGTGAATGAAGCCCAATATCCAGGTACAAGGGAAGGGGTGACACCTTGCATCAAAGTCTCTATGATGTTAGATCCATCAGAGTAGATCACAGCCTTCACACTTAAGAGTAATAAATAATACAAAAATATCTAAATATCATAACATATATCAGATCAATCTTAATTCCCAATATTGGGAGAAAATCCACAGGAGAGGAAAATATATATCACTCGGCGAGTGGTGTAAAATGGGGAAAACTGATGACATCATAGGTACAATAACAGCATATATATCAGGATCTTCATTGCTGTCAGAAGATCCTGACAGCAATGAAGAAATGTAAAATCCCCAATTACATTTCGTGCGGCACAACCCATGTGATATATTACGCCACGTGTGGCTGCCAACTAATTTATGTAGGACTCACCACAAGAGAGCTAAGGATCGTGCGGGACATTGGCGCGGCTCGGACCGTGGTCGACCCCAGGGAGCTCAAAACATTGCCGCGTCACTTCAAGGTAGTCCACAATTGTGATCCGCGGACACTGAGGTTCCGCGGCATTGATGTTTTACATCTGGGCTCCCGGGGTGGAAATGGCAAGCAACTTCTGGCCTAAAAAGAGGCCAGATGGATTGTAACCTTCAATAACGTTGCTCCGCGGGGCCTTAATGAGAATTTGGGGTTCTCGTACTTCCTTTGAGACATAGTATGATTTGGTCTGCTCTCCTGCAGACCATGCTTTGTCCATCATGGACTACGGGGTTATGTTTTTATTTTATCCTTCTAATATTTTTATTTTATTTTTTATTTTCTAGTACTCATCCTTTTCTTCATAGTGACTGTGCTCTGGGATCTGTATTTCTGATGAGCGTCTGCCATGGACGACTTCTACTTTGGATCTCTTCCACCTTCTGACAGCAATGAAGATCCTGATATATATGCTGTTATTGTACCTATGATGTCATCAGTTTTCCCCATTTTACACCACTCGCCGAGTGATATATATTTTCCTCTCCTGTGGATTTTCTCCCAATATTGGGAATTAAGATTGATCTGAAATATGTTATGATATTTATATATTTTTGTATTATTTATTACTCTTAAGTGTGAAGGCTGTGATCTACTCTGATGGATCTAACATCATAGAGACTTTGATGCAAGGTGTCACCCCTTCCTTTGTACCTGGATATTGGGCTTCATTCACATGGCCAGTATTATAATTTATTTCCTATAAGGCATTTGTGATATTGGATTTTTTATACCAAATAATTTTGCTATGATGCAGTTTGATTTGCATGGGTATTAGGATGTGATTGGTATGGGGGAGGAAGAGAGGAAAAAAAAAACAAAAAAACATTTTCCCCGCATTTGTTGGAGCCTTCCCTACTATATTCATACCTGTTTCTTGATCCATCCTCTTTATAGATGGAGAGTGCATGCGCTCGGTCTCCCCTGCCCCGTGCCGCGCTCAGCTGTCACTATGCCTTCGGCGTGCTGCCGGGAATAGCGCTCACGTGCTTTTTCGGCCGCGTGCCGACGTCATGACGGATGGGGTGCGTGCGCGGTGTGGGTGACGCTGTTGCGCATGCGCCGCACGTCATCTATCACTAGGTGTCCATATTGGATTGTCACATGATGTGTCATGTGACACACTGAGGGGTGTATTTAAAGGTCCTGGAAGCACTATAATGGATACCTCTTGAGAAAGCCAGGTCTTAACACCGGCAAAACGCGCGTTGAGGCTTTTTCTAACCCTGCGTCCTATCCCTGCACCACCTTTTGCAGGTCTGGGGTCCCTCTCTATCCGGGTGAGTCTGGTGCAACATGATTTTTGGGACTTTTGGGAGTATACAACCCACATGGGAGTGATTCCTAATTATTTCAACTACATGTCCCTCTCCCTGTCTTAATTTTAGCACCATGTCCTGACCCTCGGGGTGAACCTTCTATTTAGACCTATTTATATGCAATATGAGGGATTATATGTCCGCTTGATCTATCTATATGTCATTGTTACTAAAGTGATGTACTGTCTTTTAATATTTATACAATAAAGTTTTTCTATGCCATTCTACTCAGCTGTTCTCCCAATTTCTATCAATTTACATCACAGGTAGCATCCTCCTCTTCTCTCTGTGTGCAGAGCTGCCTCTACTGTCCGATCAGCCAGGAGGGGGAGGGGCATTGGAGTGCAGAGCTGACACAGCAGGGCAAGATGAGGGCTGTGATAACTGCCTTATGTGGTGCCCACTGCCCAGCACACTCCAGATGACCTCTGCAGCTGGTTATCAGCTGCACTGTTCGTCTCAGCTTTTGCTATGCTGAGATAAATTGAAGGGGGAGGGAGGAATTTGACAAATGACAGATTAAACATGGCAGGTTAGACCACATTCACACGTTCAGTATTTGGTCAGTATTTTACATCAGTATTTGTAAGCCAAAACCAGGAAAGGTTGAAAAATACAGAAGTGGTGACGTGTTTCTATTATACTTTTCCTCTGACTGTTCCATTCCTATTTTGACTTACAAATACTGAGATAAAATACTGACCAAATACTGAATGTGTGAATGTGGCCTTAGAGTGTGTATATTTTCCTATGTGAGTATGAGCACATATGTATTTTCCTGTGTGAACGAGCATGCGTGTATATTTTCCTATGTGTATGAACATGTGTCTCTGTCTATTTGCACGTATTTTATGTATGTGTGTCTTTTCCAATGTTTATGAGCATATGTGTGTATGTATGTGGTGCCCCTGCGGGTTCAGTCACCACAGAGGTACTGCATCTCACCCAGAGGTGTGGTATTTCACTCTCAGGTAAGGAGGGAGTGCTGCCCGGGACCCTAACACCTGCATCCAACACTACACTACTCCAGACCAGCTGGAGGGGCAAGATGTGTCGTGCTTCCTGCTGAGCCCTGACCCTGGTTGGAGTGGGGGGGAACCAAAGTAGGGGGAACCATGTAGTGGGTGTGGGTGAAGGACATAGATCAGGGGAGCACTTGTTAGAAGTGATATAAAAGAGGGAACCATCTTAGAAAGACAAGGCAGTCTGGGAGGAGAAGTAGAGGGAGCAGGAGCTCTGCAGGAGCTCTGCTCAGGAGGAGGGTCTAGAGAGAGGCCCAGGACAGACTGAGGAGGAGAGGAGCAGGAGAAAGGCTCCAGGAATGTGGAAGGGACCCCAGGGGTATGGGTAGTGCTGGAGGCCACCAGTACGCCCGGCGGTGGAGGGATCGAGCCGCAGAGGGGACCGGCCCCTAATCAGTGAAAATCACAAAGTTCAACTGGAAACCGGAGGCTTCTGTACTTTCAGGGTGCAGTTGCCACATCCGCACTCAAGTCGCCAAAAAGGTAACCACATAGGATCCAGGGACCTCAAGGTTGCCCAGAAAGATCCGAGGATACCGGCTTGGGACCTTGTTTGGCGAGGCGCAGGGCAAGAAGGGTGAGAGCCAGCGCAGGAAGATGGCTGAGAAGGGCATATAGAACGGGGTCCTGTCAGGCACTCTTGAAACACCTTGGAGTTTGCTGAACCCCTGCCTGGTGAACGCAGTGCGACGTGGGAGGTTGTAAGCTGGACAGTGCAACCTGAGGACTTAACAACTGTGAGTAAACTCTGAAGACTGAACCCCACTGTCTCTGTGAAGCTATTGCTGCACCATCACCCCCTGCACTACACCGCAACATCCATAACAACTCAGCACAGCCCTGGAGCTAAGCTCTACCTGTGGAGAGGTAAATCAACTCTGCTGCATTTACACCAGCACCAGAGAACCTGCCCCGCAGCGGCGGCTCCCTTTAGCCGCATACCACAGGTGGCGTCACAAACTGTATATAAAAACAATAAATCCCCTGTAAATATAACCCCTTTTGATTGACCGCCCTGGGTCACGGACCGGGTCACCGCCACTGTGACATCTCCCCTAGCTACGACCAGCCCGGCACCGAGTACCCCACGGCCCAGGGGGCGCATCATGTACACTGCTCAAAAAAATAAAGGGAACACTCAAATAACACATCCTAGATCTGAATGAATGAAATATTCTCATTGAATACTTTGTTCTGTACAAAGTTGAATGTGCTGACAACAAAATCACACAAAAATCATCAATGGAAATCAAATTTATTAACCAATGGAGGCCTGGATTTGGCGTCACCCCCAAAATTAAAGTGGAAAAACACACTACAGGCTGATCTCCAGAATGGCACATCAATGCGAGCTGTGGCAAGAGGGTTTGCTGTGTCTGTCAGCGTAGTGTCCAGAGGCTGGAGGCGCTACCAGGAGACAGGCCAGTACACCAGGAGACGTGGAGGGGGCCGTAGGAGGGCAACAACCCAGCAGCAGGACCGCTACCTCCGCCTTTGTGCAAGGAGGAACAGGAGGAGCACTGCCAGAGCCCTGCAAAATGACCTCCAGCAGGCCACAAATGTGCATGTGTCTGCACAAACGGTTAGAAACCAACTCCATGAGGGTCATATGAGGGCCCGACGTCCACAGATGGGGGTTGTGCTCACAGCCCAACACCGTGCAGGACGCTTGGTATTTGCCACAGAATACCAGGATTGGCAAAGTAGCCACTTGCGCCCTGTGCTCTGCACAGATGAAAGCAGGGTCACACTGAGCACATGTGACAGACGTGACAGAGTCTGGAGACGCCGTAGAGAGCGATCTGCTGCCGCAACATCCTTCAGCATGACCGGTTTGGCAGTGGGTCAGTAATGGTGTGGGGAGGCATTTCTTTGGAGGGCCGCACAGACCTCCATGTGCTCGCCAGAGGTAGCCTGACTGTCATTAGGTACCGAGGTGAGATCCTCAGACCCCTTGTGAGACCATATGCTGGTGCGGTTGGCCCTGGGTTCCTCCTAATGCAGGACAATGCCAGACCTCATGTGGCTGGAGAGTGTCAGCAGTTCCTGCAAGATGAAGTCATTGAAGCTATGGACTGGCCCGCCCGTTCCCCAGACCTGAATCCGATTGAGCACATCTGGGACATTATGTCTCGCTCCATTCACCACCGTCACGTTGCACCACAGACTGTCCAGGAGTTGGCGGATACTTTAGTCCAGGTCTGGGAGGAGATCCCACAGGAGACCATCCGCAACCTCATCAAATCCAGGCCTCCATTGGTTAATAAATTTGATTTCCATTGATGATTTTTGTGTGATTTTGTTGCGTGGTTAAAATGACCCAGCAACATAATTCTTCAGGTCAGTATGATTTCGGTCAGGGACATAATGTTTGTGGTCCGGGCCAGTGAAGAAGGGGGGCCTGCCGACACCATTCTCTTTTTCAGCTGAATGTGCTTCTGAAGACACACAGTCAGCTGAAATGTATTGCAGTGCAGAGATCCACCAACTCCCCAACACACACTTGTCACACACCTTTGGCATAGCCTGTGGATATATCATATCCTTTTAGGATAAAAATATCCCTTTAAAAGGAATATGTCAAAAGGTTTTTGCTATTTAATCTGAGAGTAGCATAATCTAGGCCCTAGGGGCATAGAGTCTGATTCGTGTGATGTGTCACTTGCTCAGCAGCTTATGAGGTTTCAATACAATCAGTGTTTTATCAGCAGGAGATTACTGTATCACTTCATGACTAGGTTACACGTGCCAGGCAGTCCAGCTACTCTGTGTAACTCTGCCCACACCTCTGATTGGCAGCTTGCTGACAGTCACACCAAAATAAGGCAAAAAAACAAACACATAGCCCAAATTAGAATTTGCTAAAACTTTAATAAAGTTTTAATAAATGCGAAACGCGCGTCGGGTGTGTGGTGGGTGCCTGGACCATTGACTTGTGCCCTTGGGTAATTATGGTTACTTTCTAAATACTATTAGGGGCTGTTTTTATTGCCACTGGTCATTTATGTATGCAGCTTTGTTTATATATATATAATTGGGTGGTGTTATTATATACCATATATATTTATGCACTTTATTTAGCTATACTTCACTTGCCATTTGTATATATTTATATATTTTGATAAATAACCATTTTGGTAATTTTTAGTCATCTTTTTATATTATACAATTTTTGCTGGTTTGTATTTAATGCCCTTAAAATTTATACTAGCTGTTACATATCTACCTGGGGGAACTACAAGTAGGATACATTACCTTACATATTATTGGGGTCCAGACTCTCCATCCCTTTCCTTCTGTGGTGTGTCTTTGATTTCATTATTGTGTGTATTTACCTCTATATGTCTTTATTAAAGTTTTGGCAAATTCTAATTTGGGCTATGTGTTTGTTTTTTTGCCTTATTTTGGTGTGACTTATTGTCTTTTTCTGGCCTAAATGATTTATCGGTATTTATAGCTTGCTGACAGTGTAAAATGGAATCTGCCAATCAGGGGTGTGGGTGGGGTAATACACAGCTCAGCATTCTGACCCCTGCTTCATCTACAGCGGAGAAAATAGGGGTTTTGTCAAAACTGCACCAAGTTTTACATCCAGTGATACATCAATGGAATCAGGGTCTCTGGCCCTATATCATACAGCTTTCAGATTCCATAGTAAAGACCTGCTGACAGATTCCCTTCAAGCATGATCACATTGTAATCTAGATGATTGAAATTGCTGAATATGTTTATAAAACACTCGCTCTAATGTTTAAAAAAAATTGCGAAAATTCTTGCACCGGGTGCACTTACATCTACTGAACCACACTTTTCTCCCATTACTTCTTTAATGATATGTGTCCCATACAGACCATTTCTACAAAATAATATTTGGAGAAAAACTAGGTCAAAATCAGCGCAGTAAGATAACATCATATTACACATCACATACGATCCGCCCAGGAGACTTACTTATTGTACGTGGTATAATTTAACAATTCGATAATGTTTTGGAGGATTATCCAATTATTATTAGTTGAGTCGACATTAGCCCTTCAGCTGGTGAGGCTCTCAGATTCCAAACGTAACGTTTCCAATATCGGAAACTTCATTATCGTATTCATTATGTATCACAAATTTGATTTCTATTAACTGTGGCAGCAAAAATAGAGTTTTCTATTGGGTTTCTTGATTAGTTTTGGGTGGGGGTGGGGATTTTATACCTAAAATCAATGCCAAAATGGTCAAATTTGCGTTTTTTTGCTGCAGGAGGTGGGACCTTTTGGCCTCAATTATATATTATTGCAGCATTCATGATATGGTTGTTGTATTCTGAAGAGAGGTCAAAATAGAAACAGACTTACAGAGAAGGATGAAATGTCATTTTAAGAGTTTTTATAATGGGGCAATTATTTATTTAGTGAGTCTGTCTGCCATTAAACAGGGAGTATATTATATATCTTTCAGAAACTTAGAATATCCCCCCTAGAATTGTTTCCCCCCAGGCAGAGGGAAAATAGTATCTTAAGCTCTGAATGTCCCAATAAATCCATGCATAATGTGGACATTCTATTTATTTCAATAGCAACTGTGCATTTCTTCATTTGCCCTGTGGGGGTGCTGCAGGGAAATTTCCTACTAAGTTTCTCAATAGATTAAAATTGATTATTGATGCTCTGTGATGGTTGGAACACAAGTGATGAGCAGATGTTTGGAAATTCAAATTCACCAGCTTTTCAAAAATTTCCCCCAAAACTTGATTCATGGTCAAATAAATTTTAGCAAATCTCAATACTGGGATGCTTAGAAAATATACATTGAAGAGAGGAGGGAGGGAGAAAGAGAGAGGACCCTGCTGATCATAAGAGCTTACACTCTACAGGAGAGAGAGAGAACTCCGCTGACCATAAGAGCTTACACTCTACAGGAGAGAGAGAGGACCCAACTGACCATAAAAGCCTACACTCTACAGGAGAGAGAGAGGACACAACTGACCATAAGAGCTTACACTCTACAGGAGAGAGAGAGAGGACCCCACTGACCATAAGAGCTTACACTCTACAGTAGAGAGAGAGAGGACCCCACTTACCATAAGAGCTTACACTCTACAGGAGGGAGACAACCTCGCTAACCATAAGAGCTTACACTCTACAGGAGGGAGAGGACCCTGCTGACCATAAGAGCTTACACTCTACAGGAGAGAGATAGAACGTCACTGACCATAAAAGCTTACACTCTACATGAGAGAAAGGACCCCGCTGACCATAAGAGATTACACTCTACAGGAGAGAGAGAGAACCCCACTTACCATAAGAGCCTATACTCTACAGGAAATAGAGAGGACCCAACTGACCATAAGAGCTTACACTCTACAGGAGAGAGAGAGAGAAAGGACCCTGCTGGCCATAAGAGCTTACACTCTACAGGAGAAAGAGGACCCCACTGATCATAAGAGCTTACACTCTACAGGAGAGAGAGAGAGGACCCCACTGACCATAAGAGCTTACACTCTACAGTAGAGAGAGAGAGGACCCCACTTACCATAAGAGCTTACACTCTACAGGAGGGAGACAACCTCGCTAACCATAAGAGCTTACACTCTACAGGAGGGAGAGGACCCTGCTGACCATAAGAGCTTACACTCTACAGGAGAGAGATAGAACGTCACTGACCATAAAAGCTTACACTCTACATGAGAGAAAGGACCCCGCTGACCATAAGAGATTACACTCTACAGGAGAGAGAGAGAACCCCACTTACCATAAGAGCCTATACTCTACAGGAAATAGAGAGGACCCAACTGACCATAAGAGCTTACACTCTACAGGAGAGAGAGAGAGAAAGGACCCTGCTGGCCATAAGAGCTTACACTCTACAGGAGAAAGAGGACCCCACTGATCATAAGAGCTTACACTCTACAGGAGAGAGAGAACCCCGCTGACCATAAGAGCTTACACTCTACAGGAGAGAGAGGACCCCACTGACCATAAGAGCTTACACTCTACAGGAGAAAGAGAGAGGACCCCGCTGACCATAAGAGCTTACACTCTACAGGAGAGAGAGAGAACCCCACTGACCATACGAGCTTACACTCTACAGGAGAAAGAGAGAGAACCCCACTGACCATAAGAGCTTACACTCTACAGGAGAGAGAGAGAACCCCACTGACCATAAGAGCTTACATTCTACAGGAGAGAGAGGACCCCGCTGACCATAAGAGCTTACACTCTACAGGAGAGAGAGAACCCCGCTGACCATAAGAGCTTACACTCTACAGGAGAGAGAGAGAGGACCCCGCTGACCATAAGAGCTTACACTCTACAGGAGAGAGAGAGAGGACCTCGCTGACCATAAGAGCTTACACTCTACAGGAGAGAGAGAGAGCCCCGCTGATAATAAGAGCTTACACTCTACAGGAGAGAGAGATGACCCCGCTGACCATAAGAGCTTACACTCTACAGGAGAAAGAGAACCCTGCTGACCATAAGAGCTTACACTCTACAGGAGAGAGAGGACCCCGCTGACCATAAGAGCTTACACTCTACAGGAGAGAGAAAGAACCCCACTGACCATATGAGCTTACACTCTACAGGAGAGAGAGAGGACCCTGCTGACCATAAGAGCTTACACTCTACAGGAGAGAGAGGGCCATACTGACCATAAGAGCTTACACTCTACAGGAGAGAGAGGACCCCACTGACCATAAGAGCTTACACTCTACAGGAGAGAGGACCCCACTGACCATAAGAGCTTACACTCTACAGGAGAGAGAGAGAGGACCCTGCTGACCATAAGAGCTTACACTCTACAGGAGAGAGAGGGCCCCACTGACCATAAGAGCTTACACTCTACAGGAGAGAGAGGCCCCCACTGACCATAAGAGCTTACACTCTACAGGAGAGCAGGAGAGAGAGAGAACCCTGTTGACCATAAAAGCTTACACTCTACAGGAGAGAGAAAGAACCCCACTGACCATAAGAGCTTTCACTCTACAGGAGAGAGAGGACACCACTGACCATAAGAGCTTACACTCTACAGGAGAGAGACATTTTTTTTGCAACGCGCAGATCAAATCTGAAAATATTTGAATTTGTGTAAAACCGTGAATTTCAAGAAATTGTACTTGAATTTAATCTTGCGTTCAATCCGCTCATCTCTATGGAAGACCAAATTAATGAGAAAGAATAACTCAAAGCAGACAACCCCTTTAAGAGTCCTATTTATTTGTGCCATATCTGTTTGATGGAGAGTAGCAGCTATTTTGACTAGGAAAGTTAGGGTTTCAAAGTTTAAATGGGAGGAAGGTTGCTTCAGTCCTGACAACCATGCTCCAAGCACCTCATTTGCATATGGACATAAAGAATGTTTTCTCTAAAGCTATTCAGTGGATTATCTCAATAACGGTGTGAGACGGCAAGGTATCCTACAGGGACCTGTGCTTATGTGGATGGCAAGTTTGCAGCTGACAGACTATCTTTAAAGGGAACCCGTCAGGCTCCCAGAACCACCAGCAGTTGTGCCTACCTGTCTAAATTCCCTGCTTAACAGTTCCTTTATTACATTGGATACAAACTGATCTTTAGAAAAAGTATTTCTGAAGTCTGTTCATGATATGTAAATGAGGGCTTTGACTAGTCGAGGGGGCGTTGCTTTCGACAGACTAGTTGGCCCATTTAGCATGTTATCACGTCTCTGTGGGCGCAAATGCGCAAATGCGCTTTGTGCATTAACATTGTTGGGCCTCTGAAGCTAGGTGTATGCGCACATACAGGGGCGTGATAACATGCGAAGTGGGCCGACAATTCTGGGGACAATAACGCCCCCTTGACTAGTGAAAGGCTTCATTTACATATCATAAACAGACTTTAAAAATACTTTTTCTAAAGATCTGTTTATGTATCCAATGTAATAAAGGGACTGTTATGCAAGGAATTTAGATATGTAGATGTGGCGCCCTGCTACGCACAGGTGCCACAGAACCCAGTAGGGTCCATGGATGGACTTCTCCACAAGAGGCCCTCACACATTCACATGTAGCACCCTGAGGACTCGGCTGCTACAGGGGTATTACACCTCAAGCCAGAGGTGTGGTATTCCACTCCCGGGTAAGGATGGAGTGTGGAACTGAGCTAGAAGGCTGCATGCACTACATACATCCCATTTCCGGGGGACAGAACGACGGTACTCCCACCAGTATATGTGCAGGTACGACAGCGTCTGTCCCTGGCTGGAGTGGGAGGGGGGGTGGAACATCCCAGTAGTGTAGGGGCAGATAGGGGGAGTAGTCTGGGTAAAGATAGGAGCTCATTGGGTGCTGGTCACCTGAGCTCACACATAGAGGGAGTATATAAGGTGGGCACCATCTTAGAACAGGGTTGTTGTAGAGTTCAGTCAGAGAGTTTAGCCTGAGGAGGAGAGCAGAGGAGCTCAGCCAGGAGGGCTGACAGGGAGCTGTGGCTCCGGTTGGGCCCAGCTCCAGAGCAAGGCCTGCTGAGAGAGAGAGAGAGGAGTCAGAAGGACCCAGAGAGGAAACAAGAAGGAACCCCAAGATCCCAGAATAAGGACAGAAGGGTGAAGGGTTGGCGCACAAGGGTACCGGAACCCAAGCTGGCAGAGGCCAAAACGAACCTTAACCAGGAACCGGAGGTTGTGGGCAGGATCTGCCACGACCCTCACCAAATCCACTAGAAAGGCACACCGAGCATAGGGTCAGGGAGCCCAGAGGAGGCTTGACCACCAAGAGACCCGAGGGAGCCGGCCAAAAGTGGATCCCTGGTGGGAACGGCCAGAGGAAGGGAGAGTCAGAAAGGAGCTCAGGACCACGCTCCAGAATTGCCTGGGGGTTGGCCGAGTCCAGGACCTGGTGGACGCAGCACGGCTCGGGTGGTCACTCAAGGCCGGAGTGACCAAAAGAACACCAGTAAGTAAAAGCCCTGAACTGCATCTCCTGACTCTGAGTCTTCCCTTCTGCATCTTCACAACCCCCATCATCTACACCTTCTGCCCTGAGGCCATACCCCTCCCGTTGGGGGTTATACCATCACTGCTGCACATATACCACCGGCCTCAGTGGACTGCTCTGCAGCAGCGGCTTCAAAGCCGCACTCAACGGGTGGCGTAGTCGACAATCAAGTTAACATCTGTTGCCATAGACTGCCACTTAGTTTGACACCCTGGGCACGGACCGGGTCACCGCCACAAGGACTACTACCCCCATCGAGATCCGGCTCTGGGTATCCCTTGCACATGGCCCAGGGGGTGCGTCACACACACCTCCACTCTACCACTTCAGACCACCAGAGGGAGCCCGTGAGGGATATATATATGGAGGGTGGAGCTAGGCAGTTCAGTCAGTCAGAGAATTAGTTGTGAGAAGTGAGTTAGAGAGCGTGCTGACGCTGAGAGCAGCGAAGACACAGCTCGTCTGCTGCTGCCGTAGTGAGGGCCCTGAGTGTGGCCGACGGCAAGGAGGAAAGGAGAGGGGAGTTGAGGGGGCAGAGGAGTGTACCAGGCTCACCCCGAACTATACACCGGACATCGGGTCCGCGCCTACGGGGCCCCTTTATACCCAGTAGGGACCACCGGATACCTGGAGGACTACAAGTACCGGATACCTGGAGGACTACAAGTCCCAGGTCGACCAACGCTGACTATTGTACCAGGGCTAGGAGTCACGAAGGCCCCAGCGTCCAGGGAGAGTGATCTCCAAGAGAAGGCCCTACCACCAGGTCAGCAGGTGCAAGAGAGAAAGGCTAAGTGCCCACGATGCAGAAATGCTGCATATTTTTTACGCTTCTCCCTGGCAGGAAAAACGCATGCGGATTTTAAATGTGGTTTTCCTGCCAGGTAGAAGCGTTTGTGAAGCGTCTTTGCACGCATTTCTGCATGCGGGTTATCAAGCGTAACCTCTTAAGATCAGCGGGGTCCTCTCTCTCTCCTGTAGAGTGTAAGCTCTTATGGTCAGTGGGGCCCTCTCTCTCCAGTTGAGTGTAAGCTCTTATGGCCAGCGGGGTCCTCTATCGTTCTCTCTCTCTGTCCTCTCCCCATGTGTATTTTACGGTCATTTACAAGCTTTCCAGTATTGAGATTCCTTTTGAATTTATTTAGTTAAAGTCGGTGAATTTGAATTTCAAAAGATATGCTCATCTCTAATTCTAGGTTTTCTCTTTGAGGTCAAGGTCAGACGAGCATATTTTTTTATTAACTTATTTATTATACTCGCTTATATGGCACCGTTAGTTCCTAAGCGCTTTAAAGACATCAGCATATGAAAAATCATTCAATTTTTATGCAGAAAACTCAGATGACTTTCATCCGCATTGCCATTTTTGCGCCCTTTGTTTACGTCCGCATGACTTCTGTGTGGCATCTACAGTGGGTACAGAAAGTATTCAGACCCGTTTAAATTTTTCACTCTTTGTTTCACTGAAGCCATTTGGTAAATTCTAAAAAGTTTTCTCATTAAAGTACACTCTGCACCCCATCTTCACTGAACAAAAACAGAAATGTAGAAATTTTTGCAAATTCATTAAAAAAGAAAAACTGAAATGAACGTTTTAGAATTTACCAAATGGCTTCAGTGAAACAAAGAGTGAAAAATTTAAAGGGGTCTGAATACTTTCCATACCCACAGCATGTAGCTTTAACCCCTTTACGACCTTGGACATGTGAATACGTCCAAGGTGGTATCCCTGCACTCCATGCGGGCTCCGGTGCTGAGCCCACATATTTTCGGGCACATGACAGCTGATCTGTACAACTGACATGTGCCCCTATCAGCCGCAGGTGGAATCTCGATCCATCCGTGGCTGTAAACTAGTTAAATGCCCAGCGGTCGGCGCTCATACCAAGTGAGCATTTTTGCTACACACAGCAGGGCTGAAGCACTACTTATTCAGCACATGTTCATATTACACACTTGTTTGAAGAAGCCCTAAAGAGGCATTTACACTACAAGATATTCATGAGTAAGGTTGTTAAAAACTCTCGTCTCAAGATTATGTTGCCACGTAAACAGGCTGCCAATCACCCGATGAACGACCAACAAGCGTGTTGCTTGTTCATTGGGTGAAATGATCTTTTATGCAGCATCGTTTTTGCATTGTCCCGGATAAACCTTAACTCGCGCTGCTGAGAATATAGATCGCTCAATGTGTATTACTTGCTTTGGTCTGTGTTCAAAGAACCACCGATGAGTAAAAGTTTACCGATTGGCAGACCAGTCAGTCTGTGTAAATAGACTCTTAATCCCATAAACACTGAATGGAGAAACAAGATGCTTCATGACTCAAGACCAACACTTCATTCAAATTTTGGACTTGGATCACAGATTCTCGTGATCATCAGCAGTCCCAGCAGTGGGACCCTCTGCAATAATCAAGTTATCCCCTATATTGTGGATAGGTAACAAGTTTTAAACAATCTGTATCTTCAAACTGCTGAATGGAGTGGAAGAAAGACCCCCCCGCCCAGCCTAAAGTGCACATAAACGGTAACATTATGACTCAATAATGGGTGACGAGTTCAATAATGTTACTCACATGTCACGTTGTCATCCTTAGTATAATTCAAGACTCGGGTGCAGAGATGGAGCAAGTTCATTTAGCTGCACAGATGGAAGGCTGAAGGTGACACTTCTACAGTCTTACAAGTTCATGACCTCCATGGCACAAGACACTTTATTAAATGAAAGCTCCTCTGTGTTTTTGGTGAAGTCATAATTTATAAGATCTGGAAATTTATAAGGAACTAAACAAAAATGGCATTTTTATGGCCGTACGTTAACAGCACGGTTAATAATGGTTGAACCTTGTGATGGATTTACAGAGGGAAAACAGTGGTGAGATGTCTTCTGGAGACATAGTCATCCTACTGTCCGTGATCTTTAGTCATAGTTTACATAACCAGGGATAAGAAACAATTGGTGTGTACTATTAAATTCCCACAATCATATAAAATGTGTAATTAATAGTGATGAGCGAGCACTAGAATGCTTGGGTACTCGTTCCTCGGGTCGAGCAAATTGGAATACTCGGGTACTCGACCCGAGCAACGAGCCCAATGTAAGTCTATGGGAAACTCGAGCATTTTTCAGGCAGCTCCCCCCGGCGGTCTGCAGAGGGCCTAAAAATTGCCCATATCGATGGGAACAGTGCTCAAATGACATGGGGAAAGCATGGGGAAGACCCCTGGAAGCATTTCTGACTCCCAGGTCACTTCTGTCAACAACGTTGTCAGAGGTACAGTACATACCAGAAGTTTGGACACACCTTCTCATTTAAAGATTTTTCTGTATTTTCATGACTATGAAAAATGTGCATTCACACTGAAAACTGTGAATTAACACATGTGGAATTATATACTTAACAAAAAAGTTTGAAACAACTGAAAATATGTCTTATATTCTAGGTTCTTCAAAGTAGCCGCCTTTTGCTTTGATGACTGCTTTGAACACTCTTGGCATTCTCTTGATGAGCTTCAAGAGGTAGTCACCGGAAATGGTCTTCCAACAATCTTGAAGGAGTTCCCAGAGATGCCTAGCACTTGTTGGCCCTTTTGCTTTCACTCTGCGGTCCAGCTCACCCCAAACCATCTCGATTGGGTTCAGGTCTGGTGACTGTGGAGGCCAGGTCTTCTGGCGCAGCACCCCATCACTCTCCTTCTTGGTCAAATAGCCCTTACACAGCCTGGAGGTGTGTTTGGGGTCATTGTCCTGTTGAAAAATAAATGATGGCCCAACTAAACGCAAACCGGATGGAATAGCATGCCGCTGCGAGATGCAAGTAGCTCTGTGGGAAGACCTCTGGAAGTATTTCTGACTCCCAGGTCACTGCCTAAAAGTCTGCCCATCATAAGTGATCCTTGGCGCATGCGAAGATGCCTCCTGCCATGAACCTGTCGTTGCAGACTTGCAACAATCACCGTCCACGTCCTTGTCCCACTGCAGCGTTCAGTTGTCCCTATCCCATTTCTTGGAATGCAAGCGCAAGTATGCAGGCAGCCAGCGAGCCACCCACCCACAGGCTGCAATACTATACTGCCAAATGTTTGACAGCTGCTTGCACTTGAAATGTGGCCTTTTAGGCTCGTGGAGGCGGAAGCTTTTCATAACCTCATGCCGGCGGCAGCCGCGTGTCCATACTCGGTAATGCGGTTTGAGAAATAACATGCATAAGCATGGCCGATCCACATTAAAAAAGCAGCCATAGAGTGTCCGGGAATCTTCCCCAGCACTTTTATTAGCCAGGGCTGCTTTTCGGCAGGGTTGAACGGGCCCACCAGAGAACCGGAGACTCCTCCGGTGGGCCCTGGCTTCTCCTTCAGGAGAGTTCATAGTGACGAGGTGAGGCCATGATGATGATAGAGGCCACTATCTGCTTAGTTTTCTGTTACTTGGAATGCAAGTGCAAGTATGCAGCTAGCCACCCACCCACAGGCTGCAACACTAAACTGCCTGATTTCTGGGCAGATTTTTGCACTTGAAATATGGCGTTTTAAGCTTGTGGAGGCGGTAGCTTTTCACAACCTCATGCCGGCAGCGGTCGGGTGTCCATACTCAGTCCCCAGCCGCCACTATATTTCCCGGTATCGCCTCCGCCTTCCACAAGCATGGGTCCCACAACATTACCTGTGCCCTCCCCAGTGTACGTACTGGGAAGGACCACCTAACCACAAACACGTGAACAGGTGAATGTGGCCAGGGACAGTACGGAGCCAGTCCACAACTTTTTTTGCTGACAGTTGTATTTAGCTCGGTGAAAGGACTGGCATAGAAGGAAACCCTATCCACCCTGCGTGTCATTTCTCACAGGAAGTCGTGTAATGCAGCTTGTTGCAGAAGCAATGGCAGCCCGTCCAACATCAACTCGCCCTTGTCGGTGGTGCTTTGACACAGACACATCTTTCTATGCGCATTTAATTTCTTGAATACAGAGTTGGACAATGGCCTGATCTGTAATGCGGTTTGAGAAATAACATGCATAAGCATGGCCGATCCACATTAAAAAAGCAGCCATAGAATGTCCGGGAACCTTCCCCCACACTTTTCTTAGCCAGGGCTGCTTTTCGGCAGGGTTGGACGGGCCCACCAGAGAACCTGAGACTCCTCCGGCGGGACCTGGCTTCTCCTTCAGGAGAGTTCATAGTGCCGAGGTGAGGCCATGATGATGATAGAGGCCACTATCTGCTTAGTTTTCTGTTACTTTTTACAGGGGCTATATATCCTAGAAGACTATGTGCTTAGTTTGTATTACCAGTTTCGGCAGGTTCCATTTAATTATATTTATATTGGCCTGTTTTCTGTTGATCTCGGACAAATGCTTTAAACTAACAGCATTTTTTTTAGAGAACACTTACATTAACATGGGGACATATATATATATAAACTACATATAGATGAGAAGAAAAAATCTTATACTTTTAATCAGTGGTGTAACTAGAGTGCAATGGCCCCCACTGTAAAATTTGGACCTAGGACACCATCCGCATGTTGGTCAGATGTATTAGACCTTATAGCATTTTTAATTGTATAAAGATATGCATGTTCCCCATCCTATAATGTAATAATACACGCACTCTGGTCTAATGTTACCCATCCTGGGCCCCTTCCTGGTATAATGTCCCCCATACTGTGCCTCTCCAGTAATAATAGAGAGAAAAACTACCGAACTCCTGGAGTGAAGAAGGTGCCAAAGTAGGGTTCAAGCCCGTAGCTACACCTATAAATAATTTGGCACTCAAATGACTCATTAATTCTTTTGCAATGTGTATTTAATGAAAGGATTTTTTATATATAGTACAGACAAGAAGACGTTTCGGTCACTATGGACCTTCATCGGTGTACAGAATATAGGTGAAAGGTATATGTAAGGCAAATGCCTAGATAGTGCGGTAGCTGTGAGGTATAGAGACCAAGTAAGGAGATGTACAGGTAATAGAACACGGTGTCCACCATTAGTTCAAAGTAGTCTCAAAGTAGTAAGACTACTTTGAACTAACGGTGGACTCCGTGTTCTATTACCTGTACACCTCCTTACTTGGTCTCTATACCTCACAGCTACCGCACTATCTAGGCATTCGCCTTACATATACCTTTCACCTATATTCTCCCCAGTAATAATGTCCCCCATCTACAGTGAGTGCAGACTTGAGTCCCAAGCCTGGACAACCCCTTTAATACAAATAATGATATAAAATAATAGTAAATCCCTTATCAGAGTATATCAGCTGTTGATAAAGAATTACAGAGTTTTAATTTCCTCATGCAATTTGCTCGTATTTTCCAGCGCTGATCCCAGCTGGGATAATTTGGAGAGGTTATCGGTAAGGTCGAGTATTCTGGGACTTCTTTGTCCTTCTGCTGTTATTCTTTTACACACTTTATTATGTTAACCAAATATGAATACATTACAGTAGATTATATAAGATTTGCATTAATATTTGTTATTACTGAATACTGTTCCTTGTGACGCGTTTTGGTCATAGTATCCTACAGATTAATTTCAGTGGAAGCCTCACCTCGGGGATAGAGAGATACGTCATTGGAATTACATAGTCTGTTTTTACTTATATCAATGCAATGGATAGGCTCACCAAGTATGGTGACTGCTGTGGGGCTATGATGGTACTAGTTTTTACTTTTAATAATTACACTATTCTATAAAATCTATTTGTTTAAAGTGGATCTTTCACCAGATTTTAGAATAAAAAATTCATACATTTTTGAATAAATCTCTTAGACCCGATGAGGCTGGTGCACTTACTTTAAAAATCCATGTCATAATGGCTGTATAATTCTTTTTGAAAGTTTAAAGGGAGCCTGTCATGTCAAAAATAGAACCCGATCTACAGGCAGGATATTATCAAGTAGGAGGAGCTGATCAGATTCATATTAATTTCAATGGGAAAGTTTCAATAAAACTAGTATTTTATTTATTGAAAACCCTGATATTTGTAGGCATGAGTACGGTGGACGGTCCTATTGAGTGATTGACAGTCTTCCACGTGTGAATGTACATGCAGAGATAGCTGACAGTCACTAGTAGAACCGCCCCCTAGACTCATACCCATACAAATAATATTAGTTATACTGAATTCCAACAAACCTATATATCATTTGTGACATGCAGAAGTAGTGCTGTTGCTTTAAAAGCATTCAGCAACTATTAGCAGTAACACAAGCACAGGAGACAGGAAGTGTTGTGCTCCAGAAGCATCCAGCAACTAGAGGGGTTAACACAGTCACAGGAGAAGGGGAGTGTTTTAGCAGAGCCCCAGGGGGATTGTGGGGAAGTTGTTTACTATCTGGCTGGAGCCAAAACGAAAGGTGGTGTGTGTGTTCTGTATTTCACAGAAGCGCCACTGCAAGTGAAAAGGATTCAAGTCAGGAGTGAAGCTAAGCACAGGTCAGGTAGAGTTCCTGAACTAACAGTGCAGAGTACTGTCAGGCAGAAAGATAAGGACTGGAAGAAATAGTGTCACAGGGATCATCTCCCTCAGCAAACCCTCCCCCCCTCCATCTCACTGTGCTGTAAAGAATGCTGTGTCCATTAATGTGCCTTTGCATTAGAACTATGCTGTCCTGTACTACTGGGAGACTGTGAACTGCTGTGCTGCTAAGGAAGCTGTACTGTTTGTCACTGGAGCCTGTTGCTCATAAGACTTAACTTGCACTCACTGTGCGGCTTTTTATTAAATGCTACTGTTCTACCGTTTATGAGGACTCTTGTCAAGTGTGTCTGGTCAGCAAGTGAAACAACCTACGTGCCTGTGCCTGAGGGTCAATACCCCGGTGTGCCTGAGAGAAGCTGCAGCACATGAACTATGGTCACCCTCAGTAACGGTTCCCCCAGGATTCCAAAGAATTCATGTAACCTGTCTCGCCCCTATCTGAACCTAGTGGTGTGCGTGTAACACATTCTCTTCGCTTCGCCTTCTCTATACTAGGCGGGCCACAGATTGGACTGCACGTACAACTGTACAACATGACAGGTTCTCAATAAACCCAATCTACTCCCACCTGGCCTGGTAGATAGTTTTAGTGTCCCACTTTTCTGCTGCTACTAAATCTTTGCCCACCTACTCTAAGTGACAGCTTCAGACTAGGTAAGCTTCAGACTTTTCCCTCCCTCCTGCTGAAGCTCTTCCTACCCTGCCTGATTGACATTTCCTCAGTGTCCCTCCTCTCTGCTCCTAATGCACCTCCTCCCACTTTGCCTGAATAACAGATCCTCAGTGTCCCGCCTCTCTGCTGCTGCACCTCCTCCCACTTAGCCTAAATGACAGTGCCTCAGAGTTCCTCCTCACTGGTGCAAATCCCCTTCGACATAGCCTGATTGACAGGTCCTCAGCGTTCCTTCTCCCTGCTGCAGAATCTCCTTCCTCCTAGCCTGAATTACAGCTACTCAGTGTTCCTTGTCCCTGCTGCAGAATCTCCTCCCTCCTAGTCTGATTGATAGCTCTTCAGTGTCGCTCCTCCCTGCTGCAGAATCTCCTCCCACCTGCCCAGATTGAAAATTCCTAAGTGTACTTCTTCCCTGATACTGAGATCTCACACTGCTCAGTACAAGCTGCAACTTTCAGTCAGGAATAGATTGAATACACTTAAAATGCTCATTTTAATATACAGATTACCCAGCCATTCTGACATTGAATTTCAAAGTAAGTACACTACTCTTATTTGGTACAATATATCTATTTTACAATGTACAATGCAGTTTGTATTCTGAAATCTGGTAACAGATCTGTTGTAAAAGTGTTGTCTCACTAAGATAATATCTAATCATATTTCTGGGCACGACTGTATTAGAACAGAGAGATGAAAAGTATCAGCAGCTGTGAAGGCTGTGAATGGCTGCAATATAATATACATTTCATCCGCAGTGCATATTACTGCTGAAATAAAATGGGGGCATTAGAACCCATAATTGCGGTGATCATATAATTAACAGGCTAACTACTTTTTGAAAAATAACCCCACTAATGTGTCTGTATAATTCCCTAACTGGCTAAGATCAAATAAACATGGATGGATGTCTTTTCTTCCGGACCACCACAATAACATGGAGTGGGCAGCCAGACTAGAATGAGTGTCAGACTCAGCACCGACTTTGCAAGCCTGGTCTAATCACTTGACTGTAAAAAGAGTCAAATATCCACTAACTACGTATTGCCACTGGTGAAAAGCGGTGGCCTGAAAATCAGAAACTTATTGGATTTGATATCACAGTAAGTATGTAAAAGTACATATAACATAGTATAGAAAACATATCATAGTATACTGATGGCAATAAGTATGCAGTAAACTCCATCTAGTGTTGGCTCCAGGTAGGAAGAAAATTTTAATTTCACCACATTTTTCATGTTGAACTGGACACACAATGTAAAAGTGGCTGCAGAGGGGAATCAATCTTTTTTGTTTTTATTTTTGCCTCTGTCTTGCAGAAATATTAGCAATCAAAGTATTTGGCACACAATGAGGTAACTTTAGTCAAGTTCAAATTGGTGTTATTAGATAACAACTCATCAAGGGATAAAAAATACATGCCCCAGTGACAGTAATTCATAAAGGGAGAAGAAGTACACGCCCCCAGTGATAGCAATTCATACAGGGAGAAGAAGGACACACCCCCAGTGTTATCAATGCATACAGGGAGAAGAAGTATACACTCCTGGTGATAGCAACTCATTCAGGGAGAAGAAGGACACACTCCCAGTGATAGCAACTCATTCAGGGAGAAGAAGGACACGCCCCCAGTGATAGCAACTCATACAGGGAGAAGGACACACCCCCAGTGATAGCAACTCATTCAGGGAGAAGAAGGACACACACCCAGTGATAGCAACTCATTCAGGGAGAAGAAGGACACACCCCCAGTGATAGCAACTCATTCAGGGAGAAGAACGACACACACCCAGTGATAGCAACTCATTCAGGGAGTAGAAGGACACACCCCCAGTGATAGCAACTCATTCAGGGAGAAGAAGGACACACCCCCAGTGATAGCAACTCATTCAGGGAGAAGAAGGACACACCCCCAGTGATAGCAACTCATTCAGGGAGAAGAAGGACACAACCCCAGTGATAGCAACTCATTCAGGGAGAAGAAGGACACACCCCCAGTGATAGCAACTCATTCAGGGAGAAGAAGGACACACCCCCAGTGATAGTAACTCATTCAGGGAGAAGAAGGACACACATCCAGTGATAGCAACTCATTCAGGGAGAAGAAGGACACACCCCCAGGGATAGCAACTCATTCAGGGAGAAGAAGGACACACCCCCAGTGATAGCAACTCATTCAGGGAGAAGAAGTACACACTCCCAGTGATAGCAACTCATTCAGGGAGAAGAAGTACACACTCCCAGTGATAGCAATTCATTCAGGGAGAAGAAGTACACATTCCCAGTGATAGCAACTCATTCAGGGAGAAGAAGGACACACCCCCTGTTTTAACAACCCATACAGGGAGAAGAAGGATACACCCCAAGTGATAACTCATACAGAGTGAAGTACACACATCCTGTGATAACTCGTACAAGGAGAAGAAGTACCCGCCCACAGTGACAGCAACTCATACAGGGGGAAGAAGTACATGCTCCCAGTGATATCAACTCGTACAGGGAGAAAAAAGATACGCCCCCAGTGATAACAACTTACACAGGGAGAAAAAAAGACACGCCCCCAGTGATAGCAACTCAAATTTTTTCATGTATGTAACCACATGTATGTTATTCATCGCTTTCATTTATGGTTTTCATTTTTGGTTTTCCTGAAGAAGGAGTCAGAGGGACTCTGAAACACGTTGACATTAAACCAACATTTCATTCTCCATCGTGGGTTGTCATTTATCCAGCAGCGCAAGATACTTCCATCGCCCATGGCATATTTTATTACACGCCCCTTTTATAGCAACTCATACAGGGAGAACATGTGCGCCCACCCAGTGATAACAACCCATACTGTAAGAAGGACACGCCCCTGCTATAGCAACTCATACAGGGAGAAGAAGCACATGCCCCCAGTGAAAGCAACTTGTACAGGAAGAAGAAGTACACGGCCGCAGTGATAGCAACTCATACAGGGAGAATAAGTACACATCTCCAGTGATATCAACTAGTTACTCGCCCGAGCATCTCAGTACTCAAGATGCTCGGAGCTCGCCGAGTACTTGCGAGAAGCTAGGGCGGACGCTTGGGTCCCCTCCCTGCATGTTTGGCACTCTTTAGAGCGTCAATCAACATGCAGAGATTGCCTGCCACTCACTGTAATTCTGCAGCCATGGTGGTTGTGGCATTACAGTGATTGGCTGGCCACCCAGCATCATCAGGTCGGCGCCGCTGTGCTCGTCAGTCTACTCCGCAATCAGGCAGTGTAGGGAGAGGTGCTGCTGAGCTAGGGAGAGATTTGGTTGTGCATTAGGTAGTGTAGGGAGAAAACCAGTATATTACACATATCCATCTCAACAAACAGTCCTTCTGAGGACTAATCCATCTGCAGAGATATCAGGTAGGCAGAGTATATAGGCAGGCAGTGTATATAGCAGACTGCAGTGCATATAGCACAAGAGGCTCCATTCCAGTTCTTCCTTCTGCTGCTGTTAGATATTTCTAGACAAAGGCCCAGGTCTCAGGGGTCAGGAATAGTGTTGAGCCACCCCCGTAGTGTTCGAGTTCGGTTCGGTTCATCGAACACCCTTGTGTTCGCCGAACTGTTCGTCGAACTGTTCGTTGAACACCTTCGAACACCATTAAAACCAATGGCAGGCAAACAAAAACACATAGAAACACATAGAAAACACCTTCAAAGGTGTCCAAAAGCTGACAAACTGCTCAGAAGACATAACTAACACATTGAAAAGTGACAAGTACATATAGTCATGCGAAAAGAAAAGAGGTGGAGGAGTAAAAGGAGGGGGAGGCACAGATATAGGCATGTCATGCCCTTCTAAAATCCAAAAAGTGAGAAGCCGACACGGCCAGTCCGTTCCTGCCCGTGCCACCTCCGTTTGTGCCAGAGCCGCAGTGGACCCTGACGGCCAGCCCCCCTCTCCCAATACTGGTGCCTGTCCGCTGGTGGGTCGAGCGAGCCCCCCTGTGGTAGAGGCAGCTCTAAGCTTTTTAATTTAAATTGTCTCTCTAATTTGAATGAATACACTTTAAATCCTTTTACAAGGATCTATTGAAGGGCTAGTCTCATGCCAGCAGCCGCGTAATTCCAGCTCCAGTAGCGTCCACTAAAGCTGCTGCAGTTAAAAAGCTTTTATAAGGATCGAGCTTGACTGTCCACCGCAAGGCGTCCTACCGCCAGTCCCAGCCCCTATGCCTTGGGGTGCCTCCTGATGCTCTTCACTGAGTATCCCGTGGTCCTGAAGCATTTCCTTTGAAAAAGTTAAGTGTCCAAACTACAGGTGTTGTAGCTTGCTTAACAGCCGGGATAATCCGCTGACTAGCAGACACTGCTACTAGGCACAAAGTATTTCCTGGGCTAGATGCAGTTAAAAATTTGTAATTAGATACTCTTGTTGGATGCTGAGAAAGAAGCATTCCATAGAGTCTCCTGGCACGCCATATATTATTCTCTTAAAAAGCTTGGGGTAGGGGTCTAGGGGACCCTTTTATAGCCAAAATCACGGCCCTGTATCGCAATGCGTCACCTAGGCTGAAGATAAATGGAACTGTAGCACCCCGAGGGCTCGGTTGCTGCAGAGGTATTGCACCTCACCCAGAGGTGTGATATCTCACTCTCAGGTAAGGATAGAGTGTGGATCAGGACCCCGACACCTGCATGCATTACACCACATTGCCGTGGGGCAGGGCGACCAATATGCCCCTGAGATGGGCACGACAGTCCCTGTCCCTGGCTGGAGTGGGGGGAGGGAACACTGAGGAAGGGGAACCCTGCAGTGCAGGAGCAGGGAGGAAGCAGTTCCTGGGTGCATTGAGAAGGGAGTATAAAAGGTGGGCACCATCTTAGTTCAGTGCAGAGAAGTCTGAGCAGAAGTGGCAGGGAGCAGGGGCTCTGCATGAGCTCTGCTCCGGAAGCGGGCCTAGTAACAGAGGCCCAGGCCTGCAAGAGGGAGAAGGAAGGAAGAGGATCGGAGAAGGCTCCAGGAACGAGGAACGAAGGGATCCCAGGGGTGGGGACGGGCGAGTCGCCACCGCACGCCCGAATCCACCTGCGTGGAGGGGTCAGGCCAAAGGGGGAGACCGGACCCCGAAACTAGTGGAGGCGGGAAACGACCCTCAGCTAGAAACCGGAGGCTGTGACATTTTATGTGGCGCAGCCCCTCGCTATACCCGCTAGGAGGGCAGCATATATGGTCAGGGAAACTGGCGCCAAGTTTACCAAGAGGAGGCCCGAGGCAGCCGGACAGAAGGGTTGGTAAGAAAGGCCAGACAAAGGACACACAAAGGGGGTCCTGTGAAGCGCTCCAAAGTTATCTGGGAGTTGTCTGAGCCCCTCACCTGGTGAGCACAGTACGACGTGGGCAGCCGTTACCTGCAGAAGTGGTCTGGATAATAAGAACTGTGAGTAAAGGCCCTGGACTGCATCACTGACTCCGTGTCGTTACTGCTGCTGCCCTGCACCATCACCCCCATCCTCCGCATACACTGCCCTGAGGCTATACTCCTCCCGTGGGGAATTATGCTACGCTCTGCTGCACCCACAACACCAGCCTCAGCGGTCAGCCCTGCAGCGGCGGTTCACTCTGACCGCAATCCACGGGTGGCGTAGTCGGACATTTAAACATCAAAACCACATAAATAGTTCCGCCACTGGTTTGACCGCCCTGAGCCACGGAACCGGGTCGCCGGCACGGAGACTACAACCACCAGCATCCACCAAAAAGGGTCCGGCTCCGGATGTCCCAAGGCCCAGGGGGCGCGTCAGAACATTTTCATCACCTTTCATAATCACCAATGGGACAAGGCAGGGATGTCCTCTGTCCCCTCTCTTATACATCCTAGTGACGGAGCACCTGCTCTCATCAATTCGCCATAACCCCAATATTAGGTGGATTGAGGTGGGAGGCACCGAGTACAAGTGCTCTGCATTTGCTGATGATGTCAATCACATATATCCATCAGCAGGCTGTTATGGCTGAAATAGATCACTTTGTTACATGGTCAAATTTTAAAATCAATACAGCGAAGTCTGAGGCCCTCGATGTCTCCCTCCCCAAATCCATACAGGATTCCATCCAGTCCAACTTTCCCTTTGCCTGGCCCTCACAAGGTATCAAATTCTTAGGAATTCCTATTCATAGAGACCTCTCCCGTCTATGTTATCTTAATTTTGGGCCCTTTATTGAACAACTCCATACAGACCACGGTTGGCAAGTTAGAACTGTAAGATTCACTGCGTGAACCACTGGTATTTTGTACACTGTGTTCCAAATTATTATGCAAAAAGTGTTTAGGAGTGATAAGGGAAGAATTTGTTTGTTTGTCAGTTAAACTCATTGATGGTGATGTGTGTCAGGGCTCTTTATATCACTGTAAGCAATTGCAGACACCTGTGCTAATTAGTTTGGCAGGTGTGTCCAATGAACGGCAAGACTACTTAAGAAGGCTGTCCCACATTATTAAGCAGCCTACATTTTCTGCCAAAATGGGAAAGAAAAAGGATGTGTCGGCTGCTGAGAAGCAACAAATTGTGGAGTGTTTAGGTCAAGGCATGACTACAATCAACATTGTGCGATGATCAGGATGAAGTGTCTTGGCAATCACAAAGTATGTAGCTGATTCACAGTACACACGTGTGCGTGCTGATAAGGGCAAATTGAGGACTCTTTCCTACAGGCAATTACATCAGGTTAAAAGAGCAGCGGCAAAAAAGCCTTGTCATAGCAGCAGACAAGTTTTTGAAGCTGCTGGTGCCTCCAATGTCCCCCGAACAACAAGATGCAGGGTCCTTCAGAGGTTTGCAGCTGTGCGTACGCCATCCTGTCGACCTCCTCTATCCACTGCACAGAAGCAGAAACGGCTCCAGTGGGCCAAACATTACATGAAGACTGATTTCAAAACTGTTTTGTTCACGGATGAGTGCCATGCAACTCTCGATGGTCCAGATGGATGGAGTGGAGGATGGCTGGTTGATGGACACCCCATGCAAACACGGCTACAGCGCCAACAAGGAGGAGGTGGAGTAATGTTTTGGGCTGGAATCATGGGGAGAGAGATTGTCAGCCCCTTTAGGATCTCTGAAGGGGTAAAGATGAACTCCATAATGTATGTGTAGTTTCTCAAACAGCACTTCCTGCCATGGTTCAAGAAGAAGAACCATGTATTCCACAGCAAGATCATTTTCATGCATGATAATGCACCGTCTCATGCTGCACATAACACATCTGCATCTCTGGCTGATATGGGCATAAAAGGGGACAAACTTATGGTGTGACCCCCATGCTCCCCTGACCTCTACCCCATTCAGAACCTCTGGAGCATCATCAAAAGGAGTGTCTATGATGGCGGGAGGCAGTTCACATCTAAGCAACAGCTCTGGGAGGGTATTCTGTCCTCATGCAAAACAATTGAAGCAGAAACCATCCAAAACCTAACAAATTCAATGGACGAGAGAGTTCAGAAGCTCCTTTCGAACAAGGGGTCCTATGTGCAAATGTAACATCACCTAGAATAAAGTTTTGAGTTGAAAACTGTTTGATTTCAGTTTCTAATAACCTGCTAATGCTTATAATTTCAAAAATGACCATTTTTTTGGTCTTTATTAAAATGAAAAGATTGATCGAAGAGTGTGGGGGATCTAAGAGTGTGGCAACCCAGTAGTCAAGATTATTTCGAATTCTGACAATCTGAGGGTCATGTTGCAGGTAGTGCAGCAAGAAGGCACTTATGTGTCTTGCGCATCTCGGAGCCCCAAAATTATTTTCCGGGCTAGATGCAGCTAAAAATTATTATTAATTTTAAATCTGGTGGAGCTTAGTATAGATGGCCTAATAGAATCAGTACTGCACACTGCTACAAAGCCCAAATAATTTTCCAGCCAAGATGCAGATAAACATGATTAGTAATTTTAAATCTGGTGGAGCTTAGTATAGATGGCCTAATAGAATCATTACTGCACACTGCTACAAAGCCCAAATAATTTTCCAGCCAAGATACAGATAAACATGATTAGTAATTTTAAATCTGGTGGAGCTTAGTATAGATGGCCTAATAGAATCATTACTGCACACTGCTACAAAGCCCAAATAATTTTCCAGCCAAGATACAG
Source organism: Phyllobates terribilis (assembly GCF_046119375.1). NCBI lineage: Eukaryota > Metazoa > Chordata > Amphibia > Anura > Dendrobatidae > Phyllobates > Phyllobates terribilis. The sequence continues at coordinate 746,131,602 of NW_027362764.1, read as the reverse complement.
ATAAACATGATTAGTAATTTGAAAGCTTAAAACGGTTGGTGAGGTGATTTTGACCAATCATCAAGCTTTTACTCTCCCCAGGATGACACCGGGGTAGAAAAGTCATTTTGGATCCATGATTTGTTCAACTTTATGAACGTGAGTCTGTCTACATTATCAGTGGAGAGCCGCGTGCGCTTATCTGTCAGCACACCACCAGCAGCGCTGAACACACGTTCAGACAGAAGGCTGGCTACGGGGCATGACAAGATCTCCAAGGCGTAAGTGGCGAGCTCCGGCCATTTATCCAGATTGGAAGCCCAAAAAGAGCAAGGGTCCAGTGACACAGTCATGGCTTCAATGTTTACTTGGAGATACTCCTGTACCATCGTGTCTAGGCGTTGACTATGTGTCAGACTTCTTGTCTCCTGTGGCCTTGCAAAGGATGAGCTAAAAAAGTGGTGAAATGATTCCGCAAAATTGATGTTACCAGCAGATACTGTGTTTCTGTTACGGTTTGAGTGCTGAACACTCGACGGTCCCACGGTTGGCAAGTTGGAACTGTGAGATTCACTACATGCACCACTGGTGTTTTGTGGAAAAGCACATGTAAGATTCTGCAACAGTCTCTGCTGATACTCCTGCATGCGTGCATCCCTTTCTATGGCAGGAATTATTTCTGCAAATTTACTTTTGTACCGGGGATCTAACAGTGTGGCAACCCAGTAGTCAGGATTATTTCTAATTCTCCCAATTCGAGGGTCATGTTGCAGGTAGTGCAGCAAGAAGGCACTCATGTGTCTTGCGCATCCAGGAGCACCAAGTCCCTGTTGTGTTGGTGGCGAGGTAACAATCATGCTTCCTTCCTCTGTCCTCTCCCCCCAACCTCGCACAACAGAAATGTGATCAAGGTCTCCCTCATGTGATGAGTCTTCCATCAGTTCGTCCTCCACCTCTTCCTGGGCTCCTGCACCTTCCTCACAAGTTTGGCTGCTACCATGCGCCCTGGTAAAACCATCTCCCCCACCCTCACATGCCTGCCGCTTTGGTGCTGCCGACCGTCTGGACCTTGCAGATGTTAGCCCTTCCGCATACAACTCCTCCTCCTCTACTTCCTCCACCTCCTCTTGTGCCACCACCTGACTCCGAATTCTGTTTAATATGTGCTCCAGCATGTAAATCACCGGAATAGTCATGCTGATAATGGCATCGTCAGCACTAAACATTTTCGTCGCCATTTCAAAACTGTGCAGAAGGGTGCATAGGTCCCTGATCTGAGACCACTCCTCCAGCGTGATTTGCCCCACCTCTGGATCCCGTTGGCCCAGGCTATACGTCAGAACGTATTGCACCAGGGCTTGTCGGTGCTGCCACAGTCGCTGCAACATGTGCAGAGTTGAATTCCACCGGGTAGGCACATCGCATTTTAGCCGGTGAAGTGGCAGGCCCAACGACTTCAGTAGAGATGTAAGTCGCTGAGCTGCGGGATGCGAACGGCGGAAGTGAGCACACAGCGACCGTGCCCTCTGCAGAAGGCCATCTAGTCCGGGATAGTGGGCTAAAAATTGCTGGACAACCAGGTTCAACACGTGAGCCATACAAGGCACGTGTGTGACATTGCCCCGGCGAAGGGCCACACCCAGGTTTGCAGCATTGTCGCACACGGCCTTCCCTGGTTTCAGGTCCAGTCGAGACAACCATTCATGAAATTGGTTCTCCAGAGCGGACCACAATTCCTCAGCTGTGTGACTCACATTTCCCAGACATTTCAAAGTAAAAACCACCTGATGACGTTGAGCCCTACTGCCAGCATAGTAAGGAGGTGTGCAGGATCCCTTCTGGGCAGTTAGAAAGCTTGTGGCATGACCAGACAGACTTTGGGTGCAGGTGGAGGACCGAGAGGAGGTTGAGGAGGCAGAAGCAGTGGAGGAACTTTGACATAAAGAGGATTGACGCACAACTCGTGGGGACGGCAAGACTTGGACAGCAGCCCCTTGTCCTGCTGTCACCATAGTTACCCAGTGCCCAGTCAGCGACATGTAACGCCCCTGTCCATGCCTACTCGTCCAAGTGTCTGTGGTGAAATGCACCCTGTCACACACACAGAGTTTCTCAAAGAAGCGGTGATGTTGTGTGCGACATGCTGGTGGAGCGCAGGCACACCTTTCTTTGAGAAGTAGTGCCGACTGGGCATCTGGTACTGGGGCACTGTGACGGACATAAGGTCTCGAAAATCCTCTGTGTCCACCAGGCGGAAAGGCAGCATTTCTGTAGCCAAGAGCTTGCAGATGGTGAAATTCAACCTCTTAGCTTTCTCATGGCTAGGAGGAAATGGTCTTTTACTTGTCCACATCTGAGGGACTGAGGACTGACTGTTGTGCTTAGACGGGGTTGATAAGGGTGTCCCCGGCAAACTGCCGGTCTGTGAGGAAGATGCAGGCGGACATGTTAGGTTGCCTGGATCCAAAGGTGGTGCTATCGGTGTCGGACAGCGCTCAACACCAGCTGGTGTTACCACCTCCAAAGAAAATGATGACCTTCCAATCACGCTGGCTGTTGCGGGTAAAGAGGTGGCAGGTCTGCGTCCCAAAACAGGTGTGACTGATGTCCCCCCAGTCACAGAGGATGAAGAGGCCGCAGATGCACAAGATGGGGCAGACGGTGGTTGGCCCGGCCGGCTAGGCCGCATTGTAGCACACTGAGCTTCCCACTGCAACTTATGCTTCATGTCCATGTGCCGGTTCATGCATGAAGTACTCAAACTATGTATTTTTTGGCCTCTACTTAGCTTTTGTTGACAAATGTTACAGATAACACGAGTTGGGTCATCTTTATCGATCTGAAAAAATGCCCAGGCTATGCAAGGCTTAGCACCCATGCGACCTGAAGAGCCACCACGACTTGTGGTCAGAGGCAGAGTTGTGTTTGAGGATGCAGTTATTGACGTGCTTCCAGAACTACGTCTCTGTCCAGGAAGGCGCAACCTGACCTCGTCGTCACTAGCATCCTCCTCCACCTCCTCTGCTGACCTCATCTCTTGGCTGACTGTGGGTTGACAGTAAGTGGGATCTCCAACCTCATCATCATCACTAAAGTTGTCGCTCCAATCAGGTATTTGAGTCTCATCATCGTCTTCCTCATTGTCTCCACCAACAGGAGTTACAGTTTGGGAATGAGGGTCTACATTATGGTCAGAACCTTCTGCGTCTGGTCCTGGATCCGACTCATAAAGATTCTGGGCATCAGTGCAGAGATCATTTCCTCGTCTGGATTCATAGAAGCGCTGGAACCGACCTCTGATTCCCAGGCTATAGTATGAGTAAACAGCTCTGCAGACTCAACCATCTGTTCTACCTCATACTCAGACGGGCAGCTGGAGATTTGGGAGCTGTGAGGAAGCAAGTGCGATTGGGGTGACACCTCTGAGGACTGGAGTATTTGTGATGTTGAAGTTGATGTGGAGGAGAGCCCACTTAAAGGAGCACTTGATATCTGTTGAAGCACCTGCTGTTTTTGTGCCTCATCTGGAATTTGTAGCGATTGGCGTGGCCGTAAGAAAGGGATCTTATCACATTGTCCGCTAAAAGAAGTAGACATTTTAGTTTGCTGAAAGATGGTCTTTCTTCTGCAGATGTTACTGTTGCTTTAACACATACTTCACGGACACAACCTTTTTTCCCCTTCCCAACACGCCTATTCCCCTTTCCACCAGCAGCAGGCCTTTTTCCACTCATTTTGGTGGTTAACTAATTCACAACTCTGGAGTTGTTTGCACAAAAAAACAATGGATGGGAACCGAGCAGAGCTGAGTGGCCAAACTGTGGTATTAGGCCAAAACTATTGTCTGAGTTAGATGCAGAAAAAAATTCTATTCAGTTTGCAACCTGATGGAGGTCAGTATAGATGGACTAATAGAACAAGTCCCACACACTGCTAGAAGGCCAAATATTTTTTCAGAGCTAGATACAGAAAAAAATTATATTCAATTTGCAACCTGATGGAGGTCAGTATAGATGGACTAATAGAACAAGTCCCACACACTGCTAGAAGGCCAAATATTTTTTCAGAGGTAGATGCAGAAAAAAAATTATATTCAGTTTGCAACCTGATGGAGGTCAGTATAGATGGACTAATAGAACAAGTCCCACACACTGCTAGAAGGCCAAATATTTTTTCAGAGCTAGATGCAGAAAAAAATTATATTCAATTTGCAACCTGATGGAGGTCAGTATAGATGGACTAATAGAACTAGTCCCACACACTGCTAGAAGCCCAAAAATTTTTTCAGAGGTAGATGCAGAAAAAAATTATATTCAATTTGCAACCTGATGGAGGTCAGTATAGATGGACTAATAGAACAAGTCCCACACACTGCTGGAAGGCCAAATATTTTTTCAGAGCTAGATGCAGAAAAAAATTATATTCAATTTGCAACCTGATGGAGGTCAGTATAGATGGACTAATAGAACAAGTCCCACACACTGCTAGAAGCCCAAATATTTTTTCAGAGCTAGATGCAGAAAAAAATTATATTCAATTTGCAACCTGATGGAGGTCAGTATAGATGGACTAATAGAACAAGTCCCACACACTGCTAGAAGCCCAAATATTTTTTCAGAGCTAGATGCAGAAAAAAATTATATTCAATTTGCAACATGATGGAGGTTAGTATAGATGGACTAATAGAACAAGTCCCACACACTGCTAGAAGGCCAAATATTTTTTCAGAGCTAGATGCAGAAATAAATTATATTCAATTTGCAACCTGATGGAGGTCAGTATAGATGGACTAATAGAACAAGTCCCACACACTGCTAGAAGGACAAATATTTTTTCAGAGCTAGATGCAGAAAAAAATTATATTCAATTTGCAACCTTATGGAGGTCAGTATAGATGGACTAATAGAATGATGCTATGCCCAAAAGGTTTTACTTGGCTAGGTGCAGTAAAAAAATTGGTATTCTTTACACAGGTGGTGTAGCTTGCAACACAGATAGGCTACTCCACTGACTAACACACACTGCAAGAGGCCAAAAAGGATTAGCTTTGCTAGATTTAGCCAAATGCTGTGAAAAAAACTTGCACAGCACTGGCACAGACCTGCCTGGCAAAAACTGATAGGAACTGATGTAACTTAGTCCTGAAAAGGACTGCAATTACAATTAGTCTTTACTAGTGTTGAGCCACCCCCGTAGTGTTCGAGTTCGGTTCGGTTCGTCGAACACCCGTGTGTTCGCCGAACTGTTCGTCGAACTGTTCGTCGAACACCTTCGAACACCGTTAAAACCAATGGCAGGCAAACAAAAACACATAGAAACACATAGAAAACACCTTCAAAGGTGTCCAAAAGCTGACAAACTGCTCAGAAGACATAACTAACACATGGAAAAGTGACAAGTACATATAGTCATGCGAAAATAAAAGAGGTGGAGGAGTAAAAGGAGGGGGAGACACAGATATAGGCATGTCATGCCCTTCTAAAATCCAAAAAGTGAGAAGCCGACACGGCCAGTCCGCTCCTGCCCGTGCCACCTCCGTGTCGCCGGGTTTGTGCCAGAGCCGCGGTGAACCCTGACGGCCAGCCCCCCTCTCCCAATACTGGTGCCTGTCCGCTGGTGGGTCGAGCGAGCCCCCCTGTGGTGGAGGCAGCTCTAAGCTTTTTAATTTAAATTGTCTCTCTAATTTGAATGAATACACTTTAAATCCATTTACAAGGATCTATTGGAGGGCAAGTCTCATGCCAGCAGCCGCGGTAATTCCAGCTCCAGTAGCGTCCACTAAAGCTGCTGCAGTTAAAAAGCTTTTATAAGGATCGAGCTCGGCTGTCCACCGCAAGGCATCCTACTGCCAGTCCCAGCCCCTATGCCTTGGGGTGCCTCCTGATGCTCTTCACTAAGTATCCCATGGTCCCGAAGCATTTCCTTTGAAAAAATTAAGTGTCTAAACTACAGGTGGTGCAGCTTGCTTAACAGCCGGGATAATCCGCTTACTAGCAGACACTGCTACTAGGCACAAAGTATTTCCTGGGCTAGATGCAGTTAAAAATTTGTAATTAGATACTCTCGTTGGATGCTGAGAAAGCATTCCATAGAGTCTCCTGGCACGCCATATATGATTCTCTTAAAAAGCTTGGGGTAGGGGTCTAGGGGACCCTTTTATAGCCAAAATCACGGCCCTGTATCGCAATACGTCACCTAGGCTGAAGATAAATGGAACTGTAGCACCCTGAGGGCTCGGTTGCTAAAGACGTATTGCACCTCACCCAGAGGTGTGATATCTCACTCTCAGGTAAGGATGGAGTGTGGATCAGGACCCGACACCTGCATGCATTACACCACATTGCCGTGGGGCAGGGCGACCAATATGCCCCTGAGATGGGCACGACAGTCCCTGTCCCTGGCTGGAGTGGGGGGAGGGAACACTGAGGAAGGGGAACCCTGTAGTGCAGTAGCAGGGAGGAAGCAGTTCCTGGGTGCATTGAGAAGGGAGTATAAAAGGTGGGCACCATCTTAGTTCAGTGCAGAGAAGTCTGAGCAGAAGTGGCAGGGAGCAGGGGCTCTGCATGAGCTCTGCTCCGGAGGCGGGCCTAGTAACAGAGGCCCAGGCCTGGAAGAGGGAGAAGGAAGGAAGAGGAGCGGAGAAGGCTCCAGGAACGAGGAATGAAGGGATCCCAGGGGTGCGGACGGGCGAGTCGCCACCGCACGCCCGAATCCACCTGCGTGGAGGGGTCAGGCCAAAGGGGGAGACCGGTCCCCGAACTAGTGGAGGCAGGAAACGACCCTCAGCTAGAAACCGGAGGCTCTGACATTTTATGTGGCGCAGCCCCTCGCTACACCCGCTAGGAAGGCACCACATAGGGTCAGGGAAACTGGCGCCAAGTTTACCAAGAGGAGGCCCGAGGCAGCCGGACAGAAGTGTTGGTAAGAAAGGCCAGACAAAGTACACACAAAGGGGGTCCTGTGAAGTGCTCCAAAGTTATCTGGGAGTTGTCTGAGCCCCTCACCTGGTGAGCACAGTACAACGTGGGCAGCCGTTACCTGCAGACGTGGTCTGGATAATAAGAACTGTGAGTAAAGGCCCTGAACTGCATCACTGACTCCGTGTCGTTACTGCTGCTGCCCTGCACCATCACCCCCATCCTCCGCATACACTGCCCTGAGGCTATACTCCTCCCGTGGGGAGTTATGCTACGCTCTGCTGCACCCACAACACCAGCCTCAGTGGTCTGCCCTGTAGCGGCGGTTCACTCTGACCGCAATCCACAGGTGGCGTAGTCAGACATTTAAACATGAAAACCACATAAATAGTTCCGCCACTGGTTTGACCGCCCTGAGCCACGGAACTGGGTCGCCGCCACGAAGACTACAACCACCAGCATCCACCAAAAAGGGTCCGGCTCCGGGTGTCCCAAGGCCCAGGGGGTGCGTCAGAACATTTTCATCACCTTTCACAATCACCAATGGGACAAGGCAGTGATGTCCTCTGTCCCCTCTCTTATACATCCTAGTGACGGAGCACCTGCTTAACCTCCATAACCCCAATATTAGGTGGATTGAGGTGGGAGGCACCGAGTACAAGTGCTCTCTATTTGCTGATGATGTCCTAGTATATATCACTCAATCACATATATCCATCCATGCTGTTATGGCTGAAATAGATCACTTTGTTACATGGTAAAATTTTAAAATCAATGCAGCGAAGTCTGAGGCCCTCGATGTCTCCCTCCCCAAATCCATATCGGATTCCATCCAGTCCAACTTTCCCTTTGCCTGGCCCTCACAGGGTATCAAATACTTAGGAATTCCTATTCATAGAGACCTCTCCCATCTATGTTATCTTAATTTTGGGCCCTTTATTGAACAACTCCATACAGACCACGGTTGGCAAGCTAGAACTGTAAGATTCACTACGTGAACCACTGGTGTTTTGTGGAAAAGCACATGTACACTGCGTTCCAAATTATTATACAAAAAGTGTTTAGGAGTGATAAGGGAAGAATTTGTTTGTTTGTCAGTTAAACTCATTGATGGTGATGTGTGTCAGGGCTCTTTATATCACTGTAAGCAATTGCAGACACCTGTGCTAATTAGTTTGGCAGGTGTGTCCAATGAAAGGCAAGACTACTTAAGAAGGCTCTCTCACATTATTAAGCAGCCTACATTTTCTGCCAAAATGGGAAAGAAAAAGGATGTGTCGGCTGCTGAGAAGCAACAAATTGTGGAGTGTTTAGGTCAAGGCATGACTACAATCAACATTGTGCGATGATCAGGATGAAGTGTCCTGGCAATCAAGAAGTATGTAGCTGATTCACAGTACACACGTGTGCGTGCTGATAAGGGCAAATTGAGGACTCTTTCCTACAGGCAATTACGTCAGGTTGAAAGAGCAGCGGCAAAAAAGCCTTGTCATAGCAGCAGACAAGTTTTTGAAGCTGCTTGTGCCTCCAACGTCCCCCGAACAACAAGATGCAGGGTCCTTCAGAGGTTTGCAGCTGTGCATGCGCCATCCTGTCGACCTCCTCTATCCACTTCACACAAGCAGAAACGGCTCCAGTGGGCCAAACATTACATGAAGACTGATTTCAAAACTGTTTTGTTCACGGATGAGTGCCGTGCAGCGCTCGATGGTCCAGATGGATGGAGTGGAGGATGGCTGGTTGATGGACACCCCACGCAAACACGGCTACAGCGCCAACAAGGAGGAGGTGGGGTAATGTTTTGGGCTGGAATCATGGGGAGAGAGATTGTCGGCCCCTTTAGGATCCCTGAAGGCGCTAAAGATGAACTCCATAATGTATGTGGATTTTCTCAAACAGCACTTCCTGCCATGGTTCAAGAAGAAGAACCGTGTATTTCACAGCAAGATCATTTTTCTGCATGATAATGCACCATCTCATGCTGCACATAAAACATCTGCATCTCTGGCTGATATGGGCATAAAAGGGGACAAACTTATGGTGTGACCCCCATGCTCCCCTGACCTCTACCCCATTCAGAACCTTTGGAGCATCATTAAAAGGAGTGTCTATGATGGCGGGAGGCAGTTCACATCTAAGCAACAGCTCTGGGAGGGTATTCTGTCCTCATGCAAAACAATTGAAGCAGAAACCATCCAAAACCTGACAAATTCAATGGACGAGAGAGTTCAGAAGCTCCTTTCGAACAAGGGGTCCTATGTGAAAATGTAACATCACCTAGAATAAAGTTTTGAGTTGAAAACTGTTTGATTTCAGTTTCTAACAACCTGCTAATGCTTATAATTTCAAAAATGACCATTTTTTTGGTCTTTATTAAAATGAAAAGGTTGATCGAAAAGTTTGGGGGATCTAAGAGTGTGGCAACCCAGTAGTCATGATTACTTCGAATTCTGACAATATGAGGGTCATGCTGCAGGTAGTGCAGCAAGAAGGCACTTATGTGCCTTGCGCATCTCGGAGCCCCAAAATTATTTTCCGGGCTAGATGCAGCTAAAAATTATTTTTAATTTTAAATCTGGTGAAGCTTTAGTATAGATGGCCTAATAGGATCAGTGCTGCACACTGCTACAAAGCCCAAATTATTTTCCAGTCAAGATACAGATAAACATGATTAGTAATTTGAAAGCTTAAAACGGTTGGTAGGGTGATTTTAACCAATCATCAAGCTTTTACTCTCCCCAGGATGACACAGGGGTAGAAAAGTCGTTTCGGATCCGTGATTTGTTCATCTTTATGAACGTGAGTCTGTCTACATTATCAGTGGAGAGCCGCATGCGCTTATCTGTCAGCACACCACCAGCAGCGCTGAACACACGTTCAGACAGAACGCTGGCTGCGGGGCATGACAAGATCTCCAAGGCGTAAGTGGCTAGCTCCGGCCATTTATCCAGATTGGAAGCCCAAAAAGAGCAAGGGTCCAGTGACACAGTCGTGGCTTCAATGTTTACTTGGAGATACTCCTGTACCATCGTCTCTAGGCGTTGACTATGTGTCAGACTTCTTGTCTCCTGTGGCCTTGCAAAGGATGGGCTAAAAAAGTGGTGAAATGATTCCGCAAAATTGATGTTACCAGCAGATACTGTGGTTCTGTTACGGTTTGAGTGCTGAACACTTGACGGTCCCACGGTTGGCAAGTTGGAACTGTGAGATTCACTACGTGCACCACTGGTATTTTGTGGAAAAGCACATGTAAGATTCTGCAACAGTCTCTGCTGATACTCCTGCATGCGTGCATCCCTTTCTATGGCAGGAATAATTTCTGCAAATTTACTTTTGTACCGGGGATCTAACAGTGTGGCAACCCAGTAGTCAGGATTATTTCTAATTCTCACAATTCGAGGGTCATGTTGCAGGTAGTGCAGCAAGAAGGCACTCATGTGTGTTGCGCATCCAGGAGCACCAAGTCCCTGTTGTGTTGGTGTCGAGGTAACAATCATGCTTCCTTCCTCTGTCCTCTCCCCCCAACCTCGCACAACATAAATATGATCAAGGTCTCCCTCATCTGATGAGTCTTCCATCAGTTCGTCCTCCACTTCTTCCTGGGCTCCTGCACCTTCCTCACTAGTTTGGCTGCTACCATGCGCCCTGGTAAAACCATCTCCCCCACCCTCACATGCCTGCCGCCTTGGTGCTGCCGACCGTCTGGACCTTGCAGATGTTAGCCCTTCCGCATACAACTCCTCCTCCTCTACTTCCTCCACCTCCTCTTGTGCCACCACCTGACTCCGAATTCTGTTTAACATGTGCTCCAGCATGTAAATCACCGGAATAGTCATGCTGATAATGGCATCGTCAGCACTAAACATCTTCGTCGCCATTTCAAAACTGTGCAGAAGGGTGCATAGGTCCCTGATCTGAGACCACTCCTCCAGCGTGATTTGCCCCACCTCTGAATCTCGTTGGCCCAGGCTATACGTCAGAACGTATTGCACCAGGGCTTGTCGGTGCTGCCACAGTCGCTGCAACATGTGCAGAGTTGAATTCCACCGGGTAGGCACATCGCATTTTAGCCGGTGAAGTGGCAGGCCCAACGACTTCTGTAGAGATGTAAGTCGCTGAGCTGCGGGATGCGAACGGCGGAAGTGAGCACACAGCGACCGTGCCCTCTGCAGAAGGCCATCTAGTCTGGGATAGTGGGCTAAAAATTGCTGGACAACCAGGTTCAACACGTGAGCCATACAAGGCACGTGTGTGACATTGCCCCGGCGAAGGGCCGCACCCAGGTTTGCAGCATTGTCGCACATGGCCTTCCCTGGTTTCAGGTCCAGTGGAGACAACCATTCATGAAATTGGTTCTCCAGAGCTGACCACAACTCCTCAGCTGTGTGACTCACATTTCCCAGACATTTCAATTTTAAAAACCGCCTGATGACGTTGAGCCCTACTGCCAGCATAGTAAGGAGGTGTGCAGGATCCCTTCTGCGCAGTTAGAAAGCTTGTGGCATGACCAGACAGGCTTTGGGTGCAGGTGGAAGACCGAGAGGAGGTTGAGGAGGCAGAAGCAGTGGAGGAACTTTGACATAAAGAGGATTGACGCACAACTCGTGGGGACGGCAAGACTTGGACAGCAGCCCCTTGTCCTGCTGTCACCATAGTTACCCAGTGCCCAGTCAGCGACATGTAACGCCCCTGTCCATGCCTACTCGTCCAAGTGTCTGTGGTGAAATACACCCTGTCACACACAGAGTTTCTCAAAGAAGCGGTGATGTTGTGTGCGACATGCTGGTGGAGCGCAGGCACACCTTTCTTTGAGAAGTAGTGCCGACTGGGCATCTGGTACTGGGGCACTGCGACGGACATAAGGTCTCGAAAATCCTCTGTGTCCACCAGGCGGAAAGGCAGCATTTCTGTAGCCAAGAGCTTGCAGATGGTGAAATTCAACCTCTTAGCTTTCTCATGGCTAGGAGGAAATGGTCTTTTACTTGTCCACATCTGAGGGACCGAGGGCTGGCTATTGTGCTTAGACGGGGTTGATAAGGGTGTCCCCGGCAAACTGCCGGTCTGTGAGGAAGATGCAGGCGGACATGTTAGGTTGCCTTGATCCAAAGGTGGTGCTATCGATGTCGGACAGCGCTCAACACCAGCTGGTGTTACCACCTCCAAAGAAAATGATGACCTGCCAATCACGCTGGCTGTTGCGGGTAAAGAGGTGGCAGGTCTGCGCCCCAAAGCAGGTGTGACTGCTGTCCCCCCAGTCACAGAGGATGAAGAGGCCGCGGATGCACAAGATATGGCAGACGGTGATTGGCCCGGCCGGCTAGGCCGCATTGTAGCACACTGAGCTTCCCACTGCAACTTATGCTTCATGTCCATGTGCCGGTTCATGCATGAAGTACTCAAACTATGTATTTTTTGGCCTCTACTTAGCTTTTGCTGACAAATGTTACAGATAACACGAGTTGGGTCATCTTTATCGATCTGAAAAAATGCCCAGGCTATGCAAGGCTTAGCACCCATGCGACCTGAAGAGCCACCACGACTTGTGGTGAGAGGCAGAGTTGTGTTTGAGGATGCAGTTGTTGACGTGCTTCCAGTACTATGTCTCTGTCCAGGAAGGCGCAACCTGACCTCGTCGTCACTAGCATCTTCCTCCACCTCCTCTGCTGACCTCATCTCTTGGCTGACTGTGGGTTGACAGTAAGTGGGATCTCCGACCTCATCATCATCACCCTGTGCGTTATCACACCCGTCGTCCTCAGAGCCAACCTGTTCCTGCCCTGACAAAAAACTAAAGTTGTCGCTCCAATCAGGTATTTGAGTCTTATCATCGTCTTCCTCATTGTCTCCACCAACAGGAGTTACAGTTTGGGAATGAGGGTCTACATTATGGTCAGAACCTTCTGCGTCTGGTCCTGGATCCGAGTCATAAAGATTCTGGGCATCAGTGCAGATCATTTCCTCGTCTGGATTCACAGAAGCGCTGGAGTCGACCTCTGATTCCCAGGCTATAGTATGAGTAAACAGCTCTGCAGACTCAACCATCTGTTCTACCTCATACTCAGACGGGCAGCTGGAGATTTGGGAGCTGTGAGGAAGCAAGTGCGATTTGGGTGACACCTTTGAGGACTGGAGTATTTGTGATGTTGAAGTTGATGTGGAGGAGAGCCCACTTAAAGGAGCACTTGATATCCGTTGAAGCACCTGCTGTTTTTGTGCCTCATCTGGAATTTGTAGCGATTGGCGTGGCCGTAAGAAAGGGATCTTATCACATTGTCCGCTAAAAGAAGTAGACATTTTAGTTTGGCTGGAAGATGGTCTTTCTTCTACACCTACCCCACGGACACAACCTTTTTTCCCCTTCCCAACACGCCTATTCCCCTTTCCACCAGCAGCAGGCCTTTTTCCACTCATTTTGGTGGTTAACTAATTCACAACTCTGGAGTTGTTTGCACAAAAAAACAATGGATGGTAACCGAGCAGAGCTGAGTGGCCAAACTGTGGTATTAGGCCAAAACTATTGGCTGGGTTAGATGCAGAAAAAAATTATTTTTAATTTGCAACCTGATGGAGGTCAGTATAGATGGACTAATAGACCAAGTCCCACACACCGCTAGAAGCCCAAATATTTTTTCAGAGCTAGATGCAGAAAATTTTTTTATTCAATTTGCAACCTGATGGAGGTCAGTATAGATGGACTAATAGACCAAGTCCCACACACTGCTAAAAGCCCAAATATTTTTTCAGAGCTAGATGCAGAAAAAAATTATTTTCAATTTGCAACCTGATGGAGGTCAGTATAGATGGACTAATAGACCAAGTCCCACACACTGCTAGAAGCCCAAATATTTTTTCAGAGCTAGATGCAGAAAAAAATTATTTTTAATTTGCAACCTGATGTAGGTCAGTATAGATGGACTAATAGACCAAGTCCCACACACTGCTAGAAGCCCAAATATTTTTTCAGAGCTAGATGCAGAAAAAAATTATTTTTAATTTGCAACCTGATGGAGGTCAGTATAGATGGACTAATAGACCAAGTCCCACACACCGCTAGAAGCCCAAATATTTTTTCAGAGCTAGATGCAGAAAATTTTTTTATTCAATTTGCAACCTGATGGAGGTCAGTATAGATGCACTAATAGACCAAGTCCCACACACTGCTAGAAGCCCAAATATTTTTTCAGAGCTAGATGCAGAAAAAAATTATTTTTAATTTGCAACCTGATGGAGGTCAGTATAGATGGACTAATAGACCAAGTCCCACACACTGCTAGAAGCCCAAATATTTTTTCAGAGCTAGATGCAGAAAAAAATGATTTTTAATTTGCAACCTGATGTAGGTCAGTATAGATGGACTAATAGACCAAGTCCCACACACTGCTAGAAGCCCAAATATTTTTTCAGAGCTAGATGCAGAAAAAAATTATTTTTAATTTGCAACCTGATGGAGGTCAGTATAGATGGACTAATAGACCAAGTCCCACACACCGCTAGAAGCCCAAATATTTTTTCAGAGCTAGATGCAGAAAAAAATTATTTTTAATTTGCAACCTGATGTAGGTCAGTATAGATGGACTAATAGACCAAGTCCCACACACTGCTAGAAGCCCAAATATTTTTTCAGAGCTAGATGCAGAAAAAAATTATTTTTAATTTGCAACCTGATGGAGGTCAGTATAGATGGACTAATAGACCAAGTCCCACACACCGCTAGAAGCCCAAATATTTTTTCAGAGCTAGATGCAGAAAATTTTTTTATTCAATTTGCAACCTGATGGAGGTCAGTATAGATGGACTAATAGACCAAGTCCCACACACTGCTAGAAGCCCAAATATTTTTTCAGAGCTAGATGCAGAAAAAAATTATTTTTAATTTGCAACCTGATGGAGGTCAGTATAGATGGACTAATAGACCAAGTCCCACACACTGCTAGAAGTCCAAATATTTTTTCAGAGCTAGATGCAGAAAAAAATTATTTTTAATTTGCAACCTGATGTAGGTCAGTATAGATGGACTAATAGACCAAGTCCCACACACCGCTAGAAGCCCAAATATTTTTTCAGAGCTAGATGCAGAAAAAAATTATTTTTAATTTGCAACCTGATGTAGGTCAGTATAGATGGACTAATAGACCAAGTCCCACACACTGCTAGAAGCCCAAATATTTTTTCAGAGCTAGATGCAGAAAAAAATTATTTTTAATTTGCAACCTGATGGAGGTCAGTATAGATGGACTAATAGACCAAGTCCCACACACCGCTAGAAGCCCAAATATTTTTTCAGAGCTAGATGATGAAAAAAATTATTTTTAATTTGCAACCTGATGGAGGTCAGTTTAGATGGACTAATAGACCAAGTCCCACACACCGCTAGAAGCCCAAATATTTTTTCAGAGCTAGATGCAGAAAAAAATTATATTCAGTTTGCAACCTGATGTAGGTCAGTATAGATGGACTAATAGAATGATGCTATGCCCAAAAGATTTTACTTCACTAGGTGCAGTAAAAAAATTGGTATTCTATACACAGGTGTTATATCTTGCAACACAGATAGGCTACTCCACTGACTAACACACTCTGCAATAGGCCAAAAAGGATTAGCTTTGCTAGATTCAGCCAAATGCTGTGAAAAAAACTTGCACAGCACTGGCACAGACCTGCCTGGCAAAAACTGATAGGAACTCATGTAACCTAGTCCTGAAAAGGACTCCAATTACAATTAGTCTTTACTCCCACAACCTATCTATTTAAGAGCACAGACCTCCCTGATAAAAGTCGTAGGAAATGCTGTAACCTAGTCCTTAAAAGGACTGCAATCACAACTATTCCCTACTCCCAAGCTATCTGTATATTTGTGCGAAAATTGGCTTGAAATTAACAAGGTATAGCACACACAGCAACAGCGGTGCCGTCTAACACGCAGCTGCAGCAGTGAGAAAATGGTGGCGACGGGGAAAATGGCTTGGTCTTATAGGGCAAGGACATGTGACATACACTGCCAATCACACATGCCCTTGCTTGTGTGAAAAAAAGCACTTCGCTCCGTGTGTGCGCTGCTGATAGGCTGACAGATTGCACCTCCCCACTGCAAATGCGGGAAAGAGAAAAAAAAATGGAGATCTTCATTGTTCCTGCAGAGATCCATCCCCTGCCCCTCCCCCCGCCCCGCTGTACACTCAAACTGCGTATTAACATTAATTTTCATCATTACTGAGAAAAAATCCAGTTATGATTTTGGTGCACGAACATTTATCGAACATAACCTCGAACAGCCGAATTTTTCTCAAATTGTTCGTGTTCGCCGACCGGCTCGAACACCGCCCAAAACAGCTCGAATTTGAGATTGGCGAACAGTTCGAGTAGAACAACGCTCATCTCTAGTCTTTACTCCCACAACCTATCTATTTAAGAGCACAGACCTGCCTGATAAAAGTCGTAGGAAATGCTGTAACCTAGTCCTTAAAAGGACTGCAATCACAACTATTCCCTACTCCCAAGCTATCTGTAGATTTGTGCAAAAATTGGCTTGAAATTAACAAGGTATAGCGCACACAGCAACAGCGGTGCTGTCTAACACGCAGCTGCAGCAGTGAGAAAATGGTGGCGACGGGGAAAATGGCTGGGTCTTATAGGGCAAGGACATGTGACATACACTGCCAATGACACATGCCCTTGCTTGTGTGAAAAAAAGCACTTCGCTCCGTGTGTGCGCTGCTGATAGGCTGACAGAATGCACCTCCCCACTGTAAATGCGGGAAAGAGAAAAAAAATGGAGATCTTCATTATTCCTGCAGAGATCCATCCCCTGCCCCTCCCCCTGCCCCGCTGTACACTCAAACTGCGTATTAACATTCATTTTCATCATTACTGAGAAAAAATCCAGTTATGATTTTGGTGCACGAACAGTTATCGAACATAACCTCGAACAGCCGAATTTTTTTCAAATCGTTCGTGTTCGCCGAACGGCTCGAACACCGCCCAAAACAGCTCGAATTTGAGATTGGCGAACAGTTCGAGTCGAACAACGCTCATCTCTAGTCAGGAATACTTTTTTTTGGATCTTAATTCTCATTATTTGCTTAAAAAGCAATCCAGAGAACACCGTTATTCTGTGCAATTTGCTTGTCGTCAATGCAGATTACAGCCAGATCCTTTCCATATTGCAGCGCTAAAAATCCAGCTATTTAAAACTGTGGTTTGTCCGCCACACGGATCACATATAATTGCGCTGAAAATACTACCATTTTTGGTCTCCATTCAAATTTTTTTTCAGTGTGTCAACAAAGTTTTTGACACCGGTTTGCTGTTCAAAATAGTTACCTGCAGGCCAGGTATTTAAAACTGTGGTTTCTCCGTCACACGGATCACATTCACATATAATTGCACTGAAAATACTGACATTTTTTGGCCTACATTCAAATTTTTTTTCAGTGTGTCAGCAGAGTTTTTGGAATCTGTTTGCTGATCAAAATAGTTACCTACAGGCCAGGTATTTAAAACTGTGGTTTGTCCGTCACACAGATCACATTTATGTTTCCTGAAAATTCTGCCATTTCTGGCCGCCATTCTAAATTTTTTTCAGTGTGTCAGCAAAGTTTTTGACACCAGTTTGCTGTTCAAAATAGTTACCTACAGGCCAGGTATTTAAAACTGTGGTTTCTCCGTCACACGGATCATATTCACATTTAATTGCGCTGAAAATACTGCCATTTTTGGCCTCCATTTAAAAAATTTTTCAGTGTGTCAGCAAAGCTTTTGGCACCAGTTTGCTGTTCAAAATAGATACCTTCAGGCCAGGTATTTAAAACTGTGGTTTATCCGTCACACGGATCACATTCACATATAGTTGCGCTGAAAATACTGCCACTTTTGGCCTACATTCAAATTTTTTTTCAGTGTGTCAGCAAAGTTTTTGGCATCAGTTTGCTGATCAAAATAATTACCTACAGGCCAGGTATTTAAAACTGTGGTTTGCCCGTCACACGGATCACATCTATGTTTCCTGAAAATTCTGCCATTTCTGGCCTCCACTCTAATTTTTTTTCAGTGTGTCAGCAAAGTTTTTGGCACCAGTTTCCTGTTCAAAATAGTTACCTACCGGCCAGGTATTTAAAACTGTAGTTTCTCCATCACAAGGATTACATATAACTTCGCTCCAAATTCAGCCATTTGCAGTGAGTGTGGAAGATATTGTCTTCCATTTAAAATGGGCAAGGTGCGTGGCAAGGGATGGGGAACTGGACGTGATGGTGATGGTGCATGCAGAGGCCAAGGCCGTGGGCAAGCTGAAATTGTGCCTCAACAAACATCCACACCTTCTCGCCCGACCTTCCTGTCCTAATTCCTAGGGGACCACAACACACCACTATTGAACCCAGAGTAGTGTCAAAAGGTTGTTGGTTGGATAGCGGATAATGCTTCCAGTCACTTAGCCACCACCACCCTGTCTTCCACACGGTCAAGTCTCAGTAGCCATGAGCCTGGACCGCATATTCCTCACCCCGATCCTCCTTCCTCCCACCATGCCGAGTGCCCGGAGACAACTGATCCCACACTTGGACTCTCTGAAGAGCTGTTCACTTTTCCATTTATAGATTCGGCCCTCTCACCCGGTCCACTTGAAGCAGGGCAAGAGGAAATCGCAGGTAGCGATGCCCAAATACATGAGCAGTGACAGCCACACGAAGGTAACAGTGGGAAAGTGTCACAAGAGGTGGACGATGATGAGACACAATTGCCAGAAAGTCAGGAGGATGACCAGGGTGCGGAAGTGGAAGAAATGTGGTGGATGATATAGTAACTGACCCAACCTGGCAGGAGGACATGCAGAGTGAGGACAGCAGCACACAGGGGGAGGGAGGCAGAGCACCCCAACAGGCAGAAAGAAGCAGTGTGGTGGCCGCAGACAGAAGGCAGGCAACCATTCCCCGTAACAACAACACGAAGGAAGTGGCCAGTACAACTGTTAGGTCTTCCCTAGTCTGGTTGTTTTTTAAAGACTCTGCCGATAACCCCAAAAAGGCCATTTGCGCCACCTGCCAGGCCAGCATCAGCAGGGGTGGCAAAACGACCAACCTGACCACCACCAGCATGATCAGGCACATGGCAGCAAAGCACCCGACTTTTTGGGCCAAACCCCAGGATCCAGGAACAGTCTCTGCGGGTGGCACCATTGCTTCTTCCGCTGTTGTGCATGCAAGCCAGTCCCCTGTTCATGGTGCATGCGAAGATGCCTCCTGCCTTGCACCTGTCGTTGCACACTCTCAAGTAGCAGCATCAGGAAGCACGTCCACGTCCTTGTCCCAACACAGCGTTCAGTTGTCCATACCCCAGTCCTTGGAACTCAAGCGCAAATACGCAGCCAACGCCCCACGGGCCACACAACTAAATTCTCACATTTCACGACTGCTTGCGCTCGAAATGTGGCCTTTTAGGCTCGTGGAGATGGAAGCATTTCACAACCTGATGGCGGCGGCCGTCCCTCGGTACTTGGTCCCCAGCCGCCACTATTTTTCCCGGTGTGCCATCCCCACATTACACAATCACGTGTCCCAAAACATTAGCTGTGCCCTCAACAACACAGTTACCGGGAAAGTCCACCTAACCACGGACACATGGACAAGTGCTTGTGAGCAGGGACGGTACATATTGCTGACAGCACTCTGGGTTAACATTAGTGTTGAGCCACCCCCGTAGTGTTCGAGTTCGGTTCGGTTCGTCGAACACCCGTGTGTTCGCCGAACTGTTCGTCGAACTGTTCGTCGAACACCTTCGAACACCGTTAAAACCAATGGCAGGCAAACAAAAACACATAGAAACACATAGAAAACACCTTCAAAGGTGTCCAAAAGCTGACAAACTGCTCAGAAGACACAACTAACACATGGAAAAGTGACAAGTACATATAGTCATGCGAAAAGAAAAGAGGTGGAGGAGTAAAAGGAGGGGGAGACACAGATATAGGCATGTCATGCCCTTCTAAAATCCAAAAAGTGAGAAGCCGAGACGGCCAGTCCGCTCCTGCCCGTGCCACCTCCGTGTCGCCGGGTTTGTGCCAGAGCCGCGGTGAACCCTGACG
The DNA here is from genome assembly GCF_046119375.1 of Phyllobates terribilis. NCBI lineage: Eukaryota > Metazoa > Chordata > Amphibia > Anura > Dendrobatidae > Phyllobates > Phyllobates terribilis. The sequence continues at coordinate 746,111,628 of NW_027362764.1, read as the reverse complement.
GCCAGCCCCCCTCTCCCAATACTGGTGCCTGTCCGCTGGTGGGTCGAGAGAGCCCCCCTGTGGTGGAGGCAGCTCTAAGCTTTTTAATTTAAATTGTCCCTCTAATTTGAATGAATACACTTTAAATCCATTTACAAGGATCTATTGGAGGGCAAGTCTCATGCCAGCAGCCGCGTAATTCCAGCTCCAGTAGCGTCCACTAAAGCTGCTGCAGTTAAAAAGCTTTTATAAGGATCGAGCTCGGCTGTCCACCGCAAGGCATCCTAGTGCCAGTCCCAGCCCCTATGCCTTGGGGTGCCTCCTGATGCTCTTCACTAAGTATCCCGTGGTCCCGAAGCATTTCCTTTGAAAAAATTAAGTGTCCAAACTACAGGTGGTGTAGCTTGCTTAACAGCCGGGATAATCCGCTGACTAGCAGACACTGCTACTAGGCACAAAGTATTTCCTGGGCTAGATGCAGTTAAAAATTTGTAAGTAGATACTCTCGTTGGATGCTGAGAAAGCATTCCATAGAGTCTCCTGGCACGCCATATATGATTCTCTTAAAAAGCTTGGGGTAGGGGTCTAGGGGACCCTTTTATAGCCAAAATCACGGCCCTGTATCACAATACGTCACCTAGGCTGAAGATAAATGGAACTGTAGCACCGAGGGCTCGGTTGCTACAGACGTATTGCACCTCATCCAGAGGTGTGATATCTCACTCTCAGATAAGGATGGAGTGTGGATCAGGACCCAACACCTGCATGCATTACACCACATTGCCGTGGGGCAGGGCGACCAATATGCCCCTGAGATGGGCACGACAGTCCCTGTCCCTGGCTGGAGTGGGGGGAGGGAACACTGAGGAAGGGGAACCCTGCAGTGCAGGAGCAGGGAGGAAGCAGTTCCTGGGTGCATTGAGAAGGGAGTATAAAAGGTGGGCACCATCTTAGTTCAGTGCAGAGAAGTCTGAGCAGAAGTGGCAGGGAGCAGGGGCTCTGCATGAGCTCTGCTCCGGAAGCGGGCCTAGTAACAGAGGCCCAGGCCTGCAAGAGGGAGAAGGAAGGAAGAGGAGCGGAGAAGGCTCCAGGAACGAGGAATGAAGGGATCCCAGGGGTGCGGACGGGCGAGTCGCCACCGCACGCCCGAATCCACCTGCGTGGAGGGGTCAGGCCAAAGGGGGAGACCGGTCCCCAAACTAGTGGAGGCAGGAAACGACCCTCAGCTAGAAACCGGAGGCTCTGACATTTTATGTGGCGCAGCCCCTTGCTCCACCCGCTAGGAAGGCACCACATAGGGTCAGGGAAACTGGCGCCAAGTTTACCAAGAGGAGGCCCGAGGCAGCCGGACAGAAGTGTTGGTAAGAAAGGCCAGACAAAGGACACACAAAGGGGGTCCTGTGAAGCGCTCCAAAGTTATCTGGGAGTTGTCTGAGCCCCTCACCTGGTGAGCACAGTACGACGTGGGCAGCCGTTACCTGCAGACGTGGTGTGGATAATAAGAACTGTGAGTAAAGGCCCTGAACTGCATCACTGACTCCGTGTCGTTACTGCTGCTGCCCTGCACCATCACCCCCATCCTCCGCATACACTGCCCTGAGGCTATACTCCTCCCGTGGGGAGTTATGCTACGCTCTGCTGCACCCACAACACCAGCCTTAGCGGTCTGCCCTGTAGCGGCGGTTCACTCTGACCGCAATCTACGGGTGGCGTAGTCGGACATTTAAACATCAAAACCACATAAATAGTTCCGCCACTGGTTTGACCGCCCTGAGCCACGGAACCGGATCGCCGCCACGAAGACTACAACCACCAGCATCCACCAAAAAGGGTCCGGCTCCGGGTGTCCCAAGGCCCAGGGGGTGCGTCAGAACATTTTCATCACCTTTCACAATCACCAATGGGACAAGGCAGGGATGTCCTCTGTCCCCTCTCTTATACATCCTAGTGACGGAGCACCTGCTCTCATCAATTCGCCATAACCCCAATATTAGGTGGATTGAGGTGGGAGGCACCGAGTACAAGTGCTCTCTATTTGCTGATGATGTCCTAGTATATATCACTCAATCACATATATCCATCCCTGCTGTTATGGCTGAAATAGATCACTTTGTTACATGGTAAAATTTTAAAATCAATGCAGCGAAGTCTGAGGCCCTCGATGTCTCCCTCCCTAAATCCATATAGGATTCCATCCAGTCCAACTTTCCCTTTGCCTGGCCCTCACAGGGTATCAAATACTTAGGAATTCCTATTCATAGAGACCTCTCCCATCTATGTTATCTTAATTTTGGGCCCTTTATTGAACAATTCCATACAGACCACGGTTGGCAAGTTGGAACTGTGAGATTCACTACGTGCACCACTGGTATTTTGTGGAAAAGCACATGTAAGATTCTGCAACAGTCTCTGCTGATACTCCTGCATGCGTGCATCCCTTTCTATGGCAGGAATAATTTCTGCAAATTTACTTTTGTACCGGGGATCTAACAGTGTGGCAACCCAGTAGTCAGGATTATTTCTAATTCTCACAATTCGAGGGTCATGTTGCAGGTAGTGCAGCAAGAAGGCACTCATGTGTGTTGCGCATCCAGGAGCACGAAGTCCCTGTTGTGTTGGTGGCGAGGTAACAATCATGCTTCCTTCCTCTGTCCTCTCCCCCCAACCTCGCACAACATAAATGTGATCAAGGTCTCCCTCATCTGATGAGTCTTCCATCAGTTCGTCCTCCACTTCTTCCTGGGCTCCTGCACCTTCCTCACTAGTTTGGCTGCTACCATGCGCCCTGGTAAAACCATCTCCCCCACCCTCACATGCCTGCCGCCTTGGTGCTGCCGACCGTCTGGACCTTGCAGATGTTAGCCCTTCCGCATACAACTCCTCCTCCTCTACTTCCTCCACCTCCTCTTGTGCCACCACCTGACTCCGAATTCTGTTTAACATGTGCTCCAGCATGTAAATCACCGGAATAGTCATGCTGATAATGGCATCGTCAGCACTAAACATCTTCGTCGCCATTTCAAAACTGTGCAGAAGGGTGCATAGGTCCCTGATCTGAGACCACTCCTCCAGCGTGATTTGCCCCACCTCTGAATCTCGTTGGCCCAGGCTATACGTCAGAACGTATTGCACCAGGGCTTGTCGGTGCTGCCACAGTCGCTGCAACATGTGCAGAGTTGAATTCCACCGGGTAGGCACATCGCATTTTAGCCGGTGAAGTGGCAGGCCCAACGACTTCTGTAGAGATGTAAGTCGCTGAGCTGCGGGATGCGAACGGCGGAAGTGAGCACACAGCGACCGTGCCCTCTGCAGAAGGCCATCTAGTCTGGGATAGTGGGCTAAAAATTGCTGGACAACCAGGTTCAACACGTGAGCCATACAAGGCACGTGTGTGACATTGCCCCGGCGAAGGGCCGCACCCAGGTTTGCAGCATTGTCGCACACGGCCTTCCCTGGTTTCAGGTCCAGTGGAGACAACCATTCATGAAATTGGTTCTCCAGAGCGGACCACAACTCCTCAGCTGTGTGACTCACATTTCCCAGACATTTCAATGTAAAAACCGCCTGATGACGTTGAGCCCTACTGCCAGCATAGTAAGGAGGTGTGCAGGATCCCTTCTGCGCAGTTAGAAAGCTTGTGGCATGACCAGACAGGCTTTGGGTGCAGGTGGAAGACCGAGAGGAGGTTGAGGAGGCAGAAGCAGTGGAGGAAAAATGACATAAAGAGGATTGACGCACAACTCGTGGGGACGGCAAGACTTGGACAGCAGCCCCTTGTCCTGCTGTCACCATAGTTACCCAGTGCCCAGTCAGCGACATGTAACGCCCCTGTCCATGCCTACTCGTCCAAGTGTCTGTGGTGAAATGCACCCTGTCACACACAGAGTTTCTCAAAGAAGCGGTGATGTTGTGTGCGACATGCTGGTGGAGCGCAGGCACACCTTTCTTTGAGAAGTAGTGCCGACTGGGCATCTGGTACTGGGGCACTGCGACGGACATAAGGTCTCGAAAATCCTCTGTGTCCACCAGGCGGAAAGGCAGCATTTCTGTAGCCAAGAGCTTGCAGATGGTGAAATTCAACCTCTTAGCTTTCTCATGGCTAGGAGGAAATGGTCTTTTACTTGTCCACATCTGAGGGACCGAGGGCTGGCTATTGTGCTTAGACGGGGTTGATAAGGGTGTCCCCGGCAAACTGCCGGTCTGTGAGGAAGATGCAGACGGACATGTTAGGTTGCCTTGATCCAAAGGTGGTGCTATCGATGTCGGACAGCGCTCAAGACCAGCTGGTGTTACCACCTCCAAAGAAAATGATGACCTGCCAATCACGCTGGCTGTTGCGGGTAAAGAGGTGGCAGGTCTGCGCCCCAAAACAGGTGTGACTGCTGTCCCCCCAGTCACAGAGGATGAAGAGGCCGCGGATGCACAAGATATGGCAGACGGTGGTTGGCCCGGCCGGCTAGACCGCATTGTAGCACACTGAGCTACCCACTGCAACTTATGCTTCATGTCCATGTGCCGGTTCATGCATGAAGTACTCAAACTATGTATTTTTTGGCCTCTACTTAGCTTTTGCTGACAAATGTTACAGATAACACGAGTTGGGTCATCTTTATCGATCTGAAAAAATGCCCAGGCTATGCAAGGCTTAGCACCCATGCGACCTGAAGAGCCACCACGACTTGTGGTGAGAGGCAGAGTTGTGTTTGAGGATGCAGTTGTTGACGTGCTTCCAGTACTACGTCTCTGTCCAGGAAGGCGCAACCTGACCTCGTCGTCACTAGCATCTTCCTCCACCTCCTCTGCTGACCTCATCTCTTGGCTGACTGTGGGTTGACAGTAAGTGGGATCTCCGACCTCATCATCATCACCTTGTGCGTTATCACACCCGTCGTCCTCAGAGCCAACCTGTTCCTGCCCTGACAAAAAACTAAAGTTGTCGCTCCAATCAGGTATTTGAGTCTTATCATCGTCTTCCTCATTGTCTCCACCAACAGGAGTTACAGTTTGGGAATGAGGGTCTACATTATGGTCAGAACCTTCTGCGTCTGGTCCTGGATCCGACTCATAAAGATTCTGGGCATCAGTGCAGATCATTTCCTCGTCTGGATTCACAGAAGCGCTGGAGTCGACCTCTGATTCCCAGGCTATAGTATGAGTAAACAGCTCTGCAGACTCAACCATCTGTTCTACCTCATACTCAGACGGGCAGCTGGAGATTTGGGAGCTGTGAGGAAGCAAGTGCGATTTGGGTGACACCTTTGAGGACTGGAGTACTTGTGATGTTGAAGTTGATGTGGAGGAGAGCCCACTTAAAGGAGCACTTGATATCCGTTGAAGCACCTGCTGTTTTTGTGCCTCATCTGGAATTTGTAGCGATTGGCGTGGCCGTAAGAAAGGGATCTTATCACATTGTCCGCTAAAAGAAGTAGACATTTTAGTTTGGCTGGAAGATGGTCTTTCTTCTGCACCTACCCCACGGACACAACCTTTTTTCCCCTTCCCAACACGCCTATTCCCCTTTCCACCAGCAGCAGGCCTTTTTCCACTCATTTTGGTGGTTAACTAACTCACAACTCTGGAGTTGTTTGCACAAAAAAACAATGGATGGTAACCGAGCAGAGCTGAGTGGCCAAACTGTGGTATTAGGCCAAAACTATTGGCTGGGTTAGATGCAGAAAAAAATTATTTTTAATTTGCAACCTGATGGAGGTCAGTATAGATGGACTAATAGACCAAGTCCCACACACCGCTAGAAGCCCAAATATTTTTTCAGAGCTAGATGCAGAAAAAAATTATATTCAATTTGCAACCTGCTGGACGTCAGTATAGAAGGACTAATAGAACAAGTCCCACACACTGCTAGAAGCCCAAATATTTTTTCAGAGCTAAATGAAGAAAAAAATTATTTTTAATTTGCAACCTGATGGAGGTCAGTATAGATGGACTAATAGACCAAGTCCCACACACTGCTAGAAGCCCAAATATTTTTTCAGAGCTAGATGCAGAAAAAAATTATTTTTAATTTGCAACCTGATGGAGGTCAGTATAGATGGACTAATAGACCAAGTCCCACACACCGCTAGAAGCCCAAATATTTTTTCAGAGCTAGATGCAGAAAATTTTTTTATTCAATTTGCAACCTGATGGAGGTCAGTATAGATGGACTAATAGACCAAGTCCCACACACTGCTAGAAGCCCAAGTATTTTTTCAGAGCTAGATGCAGAAAAAAATTATTTTTAATTTGCAACCTGATGGAGGTCAGTATAGATGGACTAATAGACCAAGTCCCACACACTGCTAGAAGCCCAAATATTTTTTCAGAGCTAGATGCAGAAAAAAATTATTTTTAATTTGCAACCTGATGGAGGTCAGTATAGATGGACTAATAGAACAAGTCCCACACGCTGCTAGAAGCCCAAATATTTTTTCAGAGATAAATGAAGAAAAAAATTATTTTTAATTTGCAACCTGATGGAGGTCAGTATAGATGGACTAATAGACCAAGTCCCACACACTGCTAGAAGCCCAAATATTTTTTCAGAGCTAGATGCAGAAAAAAATTATTTTTAATTTGCAACCTGATGGAGGTCAGTATAGATGGACTAATAGACCAAGTCCCACACACCGCTAGAAGCCCAAATATTTTTTCAGAGCTAGATGCAGAAAAAAATTATATTCAATTTGCAACCTGCTGGAGGTCAGTATAGAAGGACTAATAGAACAAGTCCCACACACTGCTAGAAGCCCAAATATTTTTTCAGAGCTAAATGAAGAAAAAAATTATTTTTAATTTGCAACCTGATGGAGGTCAGTATAGATGGACTAATAGACCAAGTCCCACAAACTGCTAGAAGCCCAAATATTTTTTCAGAGCTAGATGCAGAAAAAAATTATATTCAGTTTGCAACCTGATGGAGGTCAGTATAGATGGACTAATAGAATGATGCTATGCCCAAAAGATTTTACTTCACTAGGTGCAGTAAAAAAATTGGTATTCTATACACAGGTGGTATATCTTGCAACACAGATAGGCTACTCCACTGACTAACACACTCTGCAATAGGCCAAAAAGGATTAGCTTTGCTAGATTCAGCCAAATGCTGTGAAAAAAACTTGCACAGCACTGGCACAGACCTGCCTGGCAAAAACTGATAGGAACTGATGTAACCTAGTCCTGAAAAGGACTCCAATTACAATTAGTCTTTACTCCCACAATCTATCTATTTAAGAGCACAGACCTGCCTGATAAAAGTCGTAGGAAATGCTGTAACCTAGTCCTTAAAAGGACTGCAATCACAACTATTCCCTACTCCCAAGCTATCTGTATATTTGTGCGAAAATTGGCTTGAAATTAACAAGGTATAGCGCACACAGCAACAGCGGTGCCGTCTAACACGCAGCTGCAGCAGTGAGAAAATGGTGGCGACGGGGAAAATGGCTTGGTCTTATAGGGCAAGGACATGTGACATACACTGCCAATCACACATGCCCTTGCTTGTGTGAAAAAAAGCACTTCGCTCCGTGTGTGCGCTGCTGATAGGCTGACAGATTGCACCTCCCCACTGCAAATGCGGGAAAGAGAAAAAAAAATGGAGATCTTCATTGTTCCTGCAGAGATCCATCCCCTGCCCCTCCCCCCGCCCCGCTGTACACTCAAACTGCGTATTAACATTAATTTTCATCATTACTGAGAAAAAATCCAGTTATGATTTTGGTGCACGAACAGTTATCGAACATAACCTCGAACAGCCGAATTTTTCTCAAATTGTTCGTGTTCGCCGACCGGCTCGAACACCGCCCAAAACAGCTCGAATTTGAGATTGGCGAACAGTTCGAGTAGAACAACGCTCATCTCTAGTCTTTACTCCCACAATCTATCTATTTAAGAGCACAGACCTGCCTGATAAAAGTCGTAGGAAATGCTGTAACCTAGTCCTTAAAAGGACTGCAATCACAACTATTCCCTACTCCCAAGCTATCTGTATATTTGTGCGAAAATTGGCTTGAAATTAACAAGGTATAGCGCACACAGCAACAGCGGTGCCGTCTAACACGCAGCTGCAGCAGTGAGAAAATGGTGGCGACGGGGAAAATGGCTTGGTCTTATAGGGCAAGGACATGTGACATACACTGCCAATCACACATGCCCTTGCTTGTGTGAAAAAAAGCACTTCGCTCCGTGTGTGCGCTGCTGATAGGCTGACAGATTGCACCTCCCCACTGCAAATGCGGGAAAGAGAAAAAAAAATGGAGATCTTCATTGTTCCTGCAGAGATCCATCCCCTGCCCCTCCCCCCGCCCCGCTGTACACTCAAACTGCGTATTAACATTAATTTTCATCATTACTGAGAAAAAATCCAGTTATGATTTTGGTGCACGAACAGTTATCGAACATAACCTCGAACAGCCGAATTTTTCTCAAATTGTTCGTGTTCGCCGACCGGCTCGAACACCGCCCAAAACAGCTCGAATTTGAGATTGGCGAACAGTTCGAGTAGAACAACGCTCATCTCTAGTTAACATAGCCGAAGCCAGGACCCAGTCGGACCTTGGGACGGAACACGTCCTCACGACGCCAAGGATAGCGGGGCCTAGGTTAATCAGGGTTGCCCCCACAATCTACAGCTCCTGCACCGTATCCTCCTCAGCCTCCTCCTCCTCTTCAGCCTCCATCTCCGAAATGACCACATCAGTCACAAACTGGAAGCACTGCAGCACTGCCTCGGCCAAGCGGCAACAGGCTGTGCTGAAGCTAATATGCTTAGGTCCTGCTCACAGACTGGTGTGTGATATCCCCATGCATTGGAACTCTACACTGCAGATGTTGGGAAGGATTTGTGACCAGAAGAGGGCAGTTGTTGAGTACCAGCATCAACAAGGACGTCGGTATTCAGTTCAGACTCCACACATAAGACCTCAGGAGTAGACATGGATGTCAGATATATGTACCATCCTCCAAAACTTTGAGGACTCCACCAAGATGGTGAGTGGCTATGACGCCATAATTAGCGTCACCATCCCATTTCTCCATCTTCTAAAAATGCTCTCTGCTCACAATCAAAGAGGATGCATTGCAGGCGGAGCACGATTAAATGGAGCAAGGAACCATACAGGGTGATTACACACTGCCCAGTCTACTTATCTCATCCTAACGTGGATTTGGTGACAATGAGGAAGAGGAGAAGGAAGAATTTGAGCTAATTTCTACCTGCACAACTGTCATACCATCTGTTCAGCGTGGAATGCCTGAGGACAGGGAGGAGGAGGAGAGAATGGTCAGTTGTCCTCTTGGTCAGGACACGGAAGTCTTACCTGTTAGCAGTCTGGCATGCATGGCAGAGTTTATGTTACGCAGCCTTTCCCATGACCCTCGCGTTCTCAAAATTTTGGGTGATAGTCATTACTGGTTGGTGACACTTCTAGACCCACACTACAAGGAGAACTTTATATCTCTTATTCCTGATACGGACAGGTGTACAAAAATGGGGCAGTACCAGAAGGCCCTTGTTGCAGAACTATTAAAAAATTCCCATCTGAAAACGCTGGCGGCAGAGGTCACAGTTCGTTGGACAACCAAGGAGTACAGGCAAGAGAGACACAGCTTCAATCCAGCAGAGGCAGGGGAACACTGTCAAAGTTCTGGGAGAATTTTCTTAGACCCTCCTATCGCACAAGCCCTGAGGCGAGGGGTACTCTCACAAGGAGTGCAAAGTTTGGGAAGATGCTGAGGGAGTACCTTGCTGACAGTACCAACGTCCTCCGTGATTCCTCCGTGCCTTATAATTATTGGGTATCCAAGCTGGATACGTGGAATGAACTGGCTCTCTATGCCTTGGAGGTCCTGGCCTGCCCTGCCGCCAGCATTTTATCAGAGCGGGTTTTTAGTGCCGCTGGTGGAGTTATAACTGATAAGCACATCCGCCTGTCAGCTGAAAATGCTGACAGGCTGACTCTTATAAAAATGAACAAGGGCTGGATTGGGCCAGACTTCTCAACACCACCGAATGATAGCAGCGTAACATAAACTCAAATCCAGAGTCTTTTTTTGGGAGGTGTATTCCCATGCACCTCTTCACACCCACACATGGGTATACGCTTCCTGATTTTGGTTATTTGCTCTTGTCCTTCTCCTCATCCTCATCCTCCACCACCATATCACCAGGGTGACCGTGGTCCGTGATGCAACACCCACATAATTTTTTTAAAGGGTGTTTATGATGCCCATAAAAAAAAAATGTTATACAGTATGTTCATGTATACCCCCCAAGGGTATATGTTTGTCAGCTCATACACCTAGCGAATGAGCATTACAAGTATAGGAGACCCGCTCCTTTCTAATGGGAACATTTTTTTATGAGGTCCTCCTCCACGTCTCTTCCAAGGGGCATTGGAGAGCCTCCAAATTTTTGGCAACCCTTGCATTTGCTGCATAGGCAAACACAATGGGAGTTCCACTTCCTAATAATGGGAATATTGTTTTAAGGAGGCCCTCTGACCTCCATGTCTCTTCCAAGGGGCATTAGAGTGCCTCCAAATTTTTAGCAACCCTTGCATTCACTGCATAGGCAAACACAATGGGAGACTTACTTCCTAATAATGGGAACATTGTTTTCAGGAGGCCCTCTGACCTCCACGTCTCTTCCAAGTGGCATTGGAGTCCCTGTAAATTTTTGGCAACCCTTGTATTCACTGCATAGACAAACACAATGGGAGACCCACTTCCTAATAATGGGAACACTGTTTTCAGGAGGCCCTCTGACCTCCACGTCTCTTCCAAGGGGTATTGGAGTGCCTCCAAAAAGTGATATTGGGGTGCGTCCAAATTTTGGACATCCCTGCCATTCACTGCATACGCAATAACAGTATAGGAGACACACTCTTTAGTAATGGGAACAATAAAACATAGTCGGCTGATGGCTCTCTAAGAATAGTGAGGGCCGACTGCTGGCCCTTTAATAATAGTAAAGGCCAAAAAAAATAATAATCCCCTACAACTAGAATGCACAGCACACAATAATGAAGATCAAATAAACTTTATTAAATAAAAAGGACAAGATAAAGAAAAATAAATAAAAATACAGAATCCGACAGGTGATATAATACGGGATACAGTGCCAAAACAAATAAATAGATAGGTAAATGTACAAAATCCTGGGAAATGGACTAAATAATATGAGTAACAAATAATACTCAAAATTCAATAAACCCAAGAGAAATGAAAAAAGATACCAATCTAATAAATGATAGGTATAAGCGAATATAATCACAGTAGAAAAAATCTCTCAACAGCTCAAAAAGTAGATAGGTGGATAAAACACTTATCAAAATGTACATATATCACAAAATTGTAAAATTTGTATATAAATATATATTTGTGATTATTCCCATAATAATGGAATAAAGTGACAGTGCTAATAATGGTGCAAATATGCAGCGATAAGTGCAAAAAAGATAGTTCAACATTTGAAGTGTAATATCCACAGATCAAGCAGACAATCGTTCATATAATATAGAGGGGAGCAGATATAAAGAGCAGTAGAGTGAACATGCTTACCACCAGTATATAGGCACTGAGCCCCGCATATCCCGACGCGCGTTTCGCCTTGCTGGCTTTAACGAGGGATAGTAAGACTATGGGTACATGGTCCTTTAATAAAATCCATTGGCCAATGGAATGCGATAGATAATTATGGACCCCCGCGACAGGTGATCGTGCGGAGCCGTCCACAAGTCACAGCGCCACCTCCACAACACGTGACGCGACCCAGAGGTCGCGGCACAAGAGCGGACATGACGTCTGGATGCGTTCCACCGTGGGACGCACGGCGCCATCCCCACCTCATGCGGCGCAACCAAAGGTCGCGACACAGAAGCGGAAATGACGTCAAGGTGCGCTCCACCATGGAACGCAAAGTTCGCTTCACCTTGGAACGCATGTGGAAAATAACGGGGATAATAGGGAAGGATGTAATAGAACAGAAAAATATATATTCCTATAAGAATGATGAGGTATATAGATAATCTATTACACAGAACATATTAAATATATTATCTAATATCAAATACTCATAATCAATATTAAATCCACAGTGATCTCCCAATCACATAGTGATAACCAAAATTAACAATAATATAGAATAGTAAATAAAGACATGGAATTGGGTCCAAAAGAAGAAAAAGTGCCATAGTGCGTCCTCTGTGCAAAGAAAATAATCATCCGTCCAAGTGAATAAACTCCGGCCAAAGGAATAAAGGGTAACTCGTTGGCGAAAGAACGTTTCGTTGAGACCTCTTGGTCTCTTGTTCCCAAGAGGTCTCAACGAAACGTTCTTTCGCCAACGAGTTACCCTTTATTCCTTTGGCCGGAGTTTATTCACTTGGACGGATGATTATTTTCTTTGCACAGAGGACGCACTATGGCACTTTTTCTTCTTTTGGACCCAATTCCATGTCTATATTTACTATTCTATATTATTGTTAATTTTGGTTATCACTATGTGATTGGGAGACCACTGTGGATTTAATATTGATTATGAGTATTTGATATTAGATAATATCTTTAATATGTTCTGTGTAATAGATTATCTATATACCTCATCATTCTTATAGGAATATATATTTTTCTGTTCTATTACATCCTTCCCTATTATCCCCGTTATTTTCCACATGCGTTCCAAGGTGAAGCGCACTTTGCGTTCCATGGTGGAGCGCACCTTGACGTCATTTCCGCTTCTGTGTCGCGACCTTTGGTTGCGCCGCATGAGGTGGGGATGGCGCCGTGCGTCCCACGGTGGAACGCATCCAGACGTCATGTCCGCTCTTGTGCCGCGACCTCTGGGTCGCGTCACGTGTTGCGGAGGTGGCGCCGTGACTTGTGGACGGCCCCGCACGATCACCTGTCGCGGGGGTCCATAATTATCTATCGCATTCCATTGACCAATGGATTTTATTAAAGGACCATGTACCCATAGTCTTACTATCCCTCGTTAAAGCCAGCAAGGCGAAACGCGCGTCGGGATATGCGGGGCTCAGTGCCTATATACTGGTGGTAAGCATGTTCACTCTACTGCTCTTTATATCTGCTCCCCTCTATATTATATGAACGATTGTCTGCTTGATCTGTGGATATTACACTTCAAATGTTGAACTATCTTTTTTGCACTTATCGCTGCATATTTGCACCATTATTAGCACTGTCACTTTATTCCATTATTATGGGAATAATCACAAATATATATTTATATACAAATTTTACAATTTTGTGATATATGTACATTTTGATAAGTGTTTTATCCACCTATCTACTTTTTGAGCTGTTGAGAAATTTTTTCTACTGTGATTATATTCGCTTATACCTACCATTTATTAGATTGGTATCTTTTTTCATTTCTCTTGGGTTTATTTAATTTTGAGTATTATTTGTTACTCATATTATTTAGTCCATTTTCCAGGATTTTGTACATTTACCTATCTATTTATTTGTTTTGGCACTGTATCCCGTATTATATCACCTGTCGGATTCTGTATTTTTATTTATTTTTCTTTATCTTGTCCTTTTTATTTAATAAAGTTTATTTGATCTTCATTACTGTGTGCTGTGCATTCTAGTTGTAGGGGATTATTATTTTGTGTCTGCACAGCCATTTTTTGCTGATTAATATTGGTGTTAATCTATTTTCCTGTGTTTTCACAGAGGTCTCTTCTTAATCTTATTATGGATTGGCGCACTAAAGAGGTGGCTTGGCATTCCCAAGCACTTTCAGTTTTTAAAAATAGGACTCCACAGGTGGAGAACAATGACCTTACTAAAATATCTGATATTAAACGGGACTTGAAACATCATCTCCACCAAAAAATCAAAGTTTGGTGGAACAAAACTACCTTAGAAAACTATGTGAAGGAGAAATTGATTCCCCGGGGTTTGAGAGTGCAGGTATTCCCTTCCTATGGCCGCGATGATGATGAGTTCACCAAACAATGGAGGATCATCTGTGATGAATGTTCTGAAAAGTTTCTCCTTCTCATCATCAAGAAGAATGCTAATACTCTCTTATCATTAGATAAAGAGATTCTTAAATTACAAGATGATCTAAAATTATTAGCGACCACTATAGAACTAGATGACTTTAACAAGGATATGGACGACAGTTTTACCACATGGGAAAAACATATTCAAAATACGAAGTTGACAAAATTTCAACGAGATCTACAAGACTTTCGAACTGACAAGGTTTATAAGTGGTTATCTACATCACAACAAGACATACGCCACACGTCTTTTTCATCTGTTGTATCAACTGACACTGAAGGCACACCCGATGAACATTTGGGGAAACAAAAAACTGGACATCGACACTATAATTTTAGACGTAATGTATCAAAACACCTGGCGGATATCAATCCAGGAGGTTCAACTTCAAAGGTAATTAACCTCTCTAACATTGAGTTAACTCAAACCCAGCTAGATGTCCTCAGTAGGGGCCTTTCTTTTTCCCCTACGTCCAAGTTCGACTATTTTACAGCTTTAAAAGACTTGCACTTGTTTGCCCGAAAATTATTATTTAAAAAGATGTTTCATAAACCCATTGATAATGTCTTCTCTACCATAGAAGAACAAGAGGCGGTGAGAACTCTGGAAAGTCTATTTGAAGAACAATTTGCTCCTCAGACAGGTAGGTTACCAAAGAATATCATTCCCACATCAAAAAAATTTCCCCCTTTATCTTTATATCCAAACATAGATCTTTTCGTCCAACTAGTTAGTGCCGAGTTCAAACGAATTCCAACCACATTACCATATGATAATTTGAACAAAGAAGAAAGGAAGGCCCTCAGTGAATTACAACAATTGGATAATGTTGTAATTAAAGCATCTGATAAAGGTGGTAATATTGTACTTTGGCCCTCTGCTATGTACAACAATGAAGCTAAACGTCAATTAAGAGATACCACTACATACAAGAAACTTACCTTCAATCCCCTTTCCAAATTCCAGGATGAACTTCAGATTCTTCTTCAAGATGCAGTCACCATTGGAACAATCACTGAAAAAGAACAAGAATGTCTCTTCAATAAAACACCGAAGGTATCTGTTCTTTATTTGCTACCTAAGATCCATAAGGATCCGATCCATCCTCCAGGTCGACCTATAGTGTCAGGAATTGAAAATATGTGTGAGCCTATTTGCCATTTTATTGATCACATTCTCAGACCTATGGTCGAGACATTGCTGTCTTATCTTAAAGATACCTCTGATTTTCTTAAAAAGATGGATGGATTAACTGTTGATACCAATACGGTGATTGTTGTATGTGATGTAGAATCTTTATATACATCGATTAACCACAATGATGGCCTACGAGCAGCCAGATATTTTTTAGAAATGTCTAAATACGATGTTCCATTCATCAATTTTGTTCTTGATCTCTTGGCATTTGCCTTGACACATAATTTTTTTCTGTTTGATGGCTCTTTTTTCCTACAGCTCCGGGGCACAGCAATGGGGGCAGCCTGTGCGCCCTCCTATGCTAACCTGTTCCTGGGGCTGTGGGAGAAAGACATCTTCTCATCTGATTCTCTACCTCATTTGGATAAAGTTCTATCTTGGCATCGCTTCATAGATGATGTTCTATTTTTATGGCAGGGCACAGATGAAGAACTATCTAACTTTATGCAATCTTTGAACAACAACACCTTGAACATCAAACTAACCTACAAGATGGGGCGTAAAAATATGGATTTTCTAGATGTACGATCAGAAATTGACACTATGGGTATAATTCAAACAGATGTCTTTAGAAAAGAAACGGCTGCTAACTCCTTACTGCGCGCAGATTCTTCACATCCGAGGAAACTCATTGATAGTATACCGATAGGCCAATTCTTACGCATGCGCAGGATTTGTTCTAATGATTATGATTTTGAAAAACAGTCACAGGACCTGACCATGCGTTTTCATGAACGTGGCTACTCAAATAAATCTATTCAACGAGGCTATCGCCGTGCAAGATGTGCAAAAAGAAATACACTTCTATATAGCACTAAGCCAAGGAAAGATAATGATATTGTGAGATTCATATCCACATACAACTCTGGCAATAAAGACATGTGGGCAAGTCTTAAGAAATATTGAAACATACTTACCTTGGATCCTGTCCTTGTTAATTATATTGCAAAATATCCGGCGATTACTTATCGTCGTTCGCAGAACCTTAAGGATCTACTAGTACATAGCTATATCAAAAAAGATGATCAAAAAACAATCTTTAATACCGGAAAGCCGAAATGGGGCTGTAAACCCTGTGGATCCTGTGTCGCCTGTCCAAATATTGCCAAAACGTAATTCTTCACAGATTCATCTATGACAAGAAATTATAAAATTACCCACACTATCTCCTGTAAAACCATTGGCGTTATTTATTTAGCTAATTGTCCTTGTAATAAATATTATGTGGGCTTAACCACACGTGAACTCAGAAGACGTGTTAGGGAACATGTGCTAGACATTGAGGCGGCGAAAGGAAGTTCTGATTCAACGGAACTGAAAACAATACCACGCCATTTTAAATACTACCATAACTGTGACAGTTCGAAGCTGTCAATCAGAGGCATTGATCGAGTCTATGTAGATCAGAGAGGTGGAAATTGGAAGAAAATTCTTGCACAGAAGGAAGTAAAATGGATTACTCTTTTGGACCCCCTCACCCCAAGAGGTCTCAACGAAACGGTAAGTTTTGTACCTTTTCTTTGAGTTGTTTATTTCTTGTTTTGTTCTATCTTTTGTCCTTATTACTTGGTCTTAGTTCTCATTTATTGTTTTATCTATTTTATTTTGATTTTATTAGATTTTAATCAATATATTTTTGTTTATTCTATAGTTCTTTCGCCAACGAGTTACCCTTTATTCCTTTGGCCGGAGTTTATTCACTTGGACGGATGATTATTTTCTTTGCACAGAGGACGCACTATGGCACTTTTTCTTCTTTTGGACCCAATTCCATGTCTATATTTACTATTCTATATTATTGTTAATTTTGGTTATCACTATGTAATTGGGAGATCACTGTGGATTTAATATTGATTATGAGTATTTGATATTAGATAATATCTTTAATATGTTCTGTGTAATAGATTATCTATATACCTCATCATTCTTATAGGAAAATATATTTTTCTGTTCTATTACATCCTTCCCTATTATCCCCGTTATTTTCCACATGCGTTCCAAGGTGAAGCGCACTTTGCGTTCCATGGTGGAGCGCAACTTGACGTCATTTCCGCTTCTGTGTCGCGACCTTTGGTTGCGCCGCATGAGGTGGGGATGGCGCCGTGCGTCCCACGGTGGAACGCATCCAGACGTCATGTCCGCTCTTGTGCCACGACCTCTGGGTCGCGTCACGTGTTGCGGAGGTGGCGCTGTGACTTGTGGACGGCCCCGCACGATCACCTGTCGCGGGGGTCCATAATTATCTTTCGCATTCCATTGGCCAATGGATTTTATTAAAGGACCATGTACCCATAGTCTTACTATCCCTCGTTAAAGCCAGCAAGGCGAAACGCGCGTCGGGATATGCGGGGCTCAGTGCCTATATACTGGTGGTAAGCATGTTCACTCTACTGCTCTTTATATCTGCTCCCCTCTATATTATATGAACGATTGTCTGCTTGATCTGTGGATATTACACTTCAAATGTTGAACTATCTTTTTTGCACTTATCGCTGCATATTTGCACCATTATTAGCACTGTCACTTTATTCCATTATTATGGGAATAATCACAAATATATATTTATATACAAATTTTACAATTTTGTGATATATGTACATTTTGATAAGTGTTTTATCCACCTATCTACTTTTTGAGCTGTTGAGAGATTTTTTCTACTGTGATTATATTCGCTTACACCTACCATTTATTAGATTGGTATCTTTTTTCATTTCTCTTGGGTTTATTTAATTTTGAGTATTATTTGTTACTCATATTATTTAGTCCATTTCCCAGGATTTTGTACATTTACCTATCTATTTATTTGTTTTGGCACTGTATCCCGTATTATATCACCTGTCGGATTCTGTATTTTTATTTATTTTTCTTTATCTTGTCCTTTTTATTTAATAAAGTTTATTTGATCTTCATTACTGTGTGCTGTGCATTCTAGTTGTAGGGGATTATTATTTTGTGTCTGCACAGCCATTTTTTGCTGATTAATATTGGTGTTAATCTAATAGTAAAGGCCGCCTGATGGCCCTATAAAAATAGGCTTTGTGACTCTCAGAGTCCCTCTTTCATAAATGAAACACGATGTATCTAATGATATCTCACGCACCGCATGGCCAGATAAGGTTGTAAAATGTTAAAATTACATTTCCTGGTGAATGCATTTGTCACGGTTGAAAGCAATGCAAAAGTGAAAAAACGCATCAAAAATGCTACGTATGAACATAGCCCAAGGTGTGGAGGAGCATTTTTGTTTTTGGTTATTTATTTTGCTTTATATACAAGTCATTACTCTGGAAAGGATGTTCCTTAACATATTTCCCAGGAAAATCCATTTTAGTTTTGATTTTGTATGTTTTATTGTGAGTTCGTAAAAGTGGCGTAATACCTCTGACAACGTTGTTGACAGAAGTTAACTGGGAGTCAAAAATGCTTCCAGGGGTCTTCCCCATGCTGTCCCCATGTCATTTGAGCACTGTTCTCATCGATTTGGGCAATTTTTAGGCCCTCTGCAGACCGCCGGGGGAGCCGTCTGAAAAATGCTCGAGTTTCTCATAGACTTACATTGGGCTCGTTGCTCGGGTCGAGCACCCGAGTAATCCAATGTGCTCGACCCGAGCATTGAGCACCCAAGCATTTTAGTGCTCACCCATCACTACAAGGAGAAGAAGGACATGCTCCCAGTGATAACAACTCATACAGGGAGAAAAAGTACTGTACAGGCTCAAAGTGATAGCAACTCATACAGGGGAAAGAAGGACACACACCCCAAGTGATAACAACTCATACAGGGAGAAGAATCACACCCCCTCCAGTGTTAACAACTCATACAGGGAGAAGTACACACCCGCAGTGATATCAACTCATACAGGGAGAAAAAAGTCATGCCACTAGTGATAACAACTCATACAGGTAGAAGAAATATACACCCCCAGTGATAACAGGTCATACAGGGAGAAAAAAGACACTCCCCCAGTGATAGCAACTCATACAGGGAGAAGATGTACAACCCCCAGTGATAGTAACTCATACAGAGAGAAGTACATGCTCTTATTATAGCAACTCATACATGGAGAAAATGTACACCCTCCAGTGATAGCATCTCATACAGGGAGAAGAAGGACACTCCCCCAGTGATAATAAATCACACAGGGAGAAGAAGTACATGCCCCCAGTGAAAAGAATCTAATAACACCCAATAGGACTTAACTAAAGTATACTTATTAGATGTGAAATAAATAAAAATCATTATTTCACTCTACAGCAACTATTACACCATGTGTCCAGTTCAATATGGAAAATTTGGTGACAAGTCCTGCCGCTGCTCCACTGATTCTGGAATGGTCTTTATTTTTCTTCTGCACCCCTCTATTCCAAAGTTATGCTCCACTGTAAAAATGTTCCATCAACCATCTGGGTGTGTACCACATAATTTATCTGTTCTTGATTAGTCAGCATCAGAGGAAAAAAAACAAAAATGCCCATATAGAAGTTCTGTGGTAAACGCTCAAAAGTTGCCCAAAAAGAAAATACAGTAACATAGTAACATAACATAGTTTGTAAAGCCGAATAGAGACTTGCGTCCATCAAGTTCGACCTGTTGATTTTGTAATTCCTAAAGTTGATCCAGAGGAGGGCAAAAACCCCAAATGATTTAGCCAATCTTCACCCGTGGAAAAATTCCCTCCCGACTCTGAAACCAGCAGTCAGAATAAATCCCTGTATCAACCTACTATTTTATTCTATTTTTAAGTATAT
Source organism: Phyllobates terribilis (assembly GCF_046119375.1). Taxonomy (NCBI): domain Eukaryota; kingdom Metazoa; phylum Chordata; class Amphibia; order Anura; family Dendrobatidae; genus Phyllobates; species Phyllobates terribilis. The sequence continues at coordinate 746,091,672 of NW_027362764.1, read as the reverse complement.
GCTGAAATCTGCCTGGTATCTAGAAATGCATCCAGTCCCCGCTTGAACTGGTGTAGTGAATCCGACATTACCGTCTCCTGACTCAGTGAATTCCATATTCTCACTGCTCTTACCGTAAAGAACCCCTTCCTATGCTGGTGCTGAAACCTTTTCTCTTCCAGTCTTAGTGAGTGCCCTCTTGTTACCGTAATATCCCTCCTTTTGAACAAATCCCTGGCAAGGTCTCTATACTGTCCCCTAACATATTTGTACACATTTATTATGTCCCCCCTCAACCTCTTTTCCAAGCTGAATAGTCCTAGTTTTGCCAACCTCTCTGGGTATTGCAGTCCCTCCATTCCCTTTATTAATTTTGTTGCCCTTCTTTGTACCTTTTCAAGCTCATTTATATCCTTTCTATATATTGGGGCCCATAACTGAGCACAGTATTCCACGTGTGGTCTGACCAGTGCTTTGTACAGTGGAAGAACAATGTTCTCATCCTTTGCAGCTATACCTCTTCTGATACATCCCATTACCCTGTTTGCCCTTACAGCGGCGGCCTGACTTTGGGCACTCCAATTTAGTTTGCTATCAATTAAGATGCCCAAGTCCTTCTCCATCTCTGAATTCCCCAATGATTTCCCATTCAGTGAGTACTGGTGACTTCCATTTTTCCTTCCCATATGTATGACCTTACATTTCTCCTCATTAAACCTCATTTGCCATTTAATGCTCCACCTACCCAGCTTATCCAAATCCCTCTGTAGGTCTGCACTGTCCTCTTTTGTATTAATTGTTTTACATAACTTTGTGTCATCTGCAAATATTGATATTTTACTATTTATTCCGTTGACTATGTCGTTAATAAAGATATTAAATAACATTGGGCCTAGTACAGACCCCTGTGGTACCCCACTAGTGACGCTTACCCAATCTGAGTATATTCCATTTATAGCCACCCTCTGCCTTCTATCCTTTAGCCAGTTAGCTACCCACTTGCAGACATTTTCCCCCAGCCCCATCATTCTCATTTTGTATACCAACCTATTATGTGGCACGCTATCGAACGCTTTTGAGAAGTCGAGATACACGACATCCACTGGTTCCCCCTGATCTAGTCGAGAGCTAACCTCCTTGTAGAAGTCAATCAGGTTTGTTTGGCAGGAGCGATTCCTCATGAATCCATGTTGGTTCGGGGTTAATAGATTATTAGCATCACGATGCTCCATAATTGCCTCTTTAATGAAACTCTCAAAAGTTTTGCCCACAACGGACGTCAGACTCACCGGCCGATAGTTTCCAGCGTCACTTTTTGCTCCCTTTTTGAATACTGGCACTACATTCGCCTGTCGCCAATCAAGTGGTACAGACCGCGTCTCAACAGAGTCCTTAAATATAAGATATAACGGTCTGTCTATCACATTACTTAGTTCCCTTAGTACCCGTGGGTGTATGCCATCAGGTCCTGGTGATTTGTTTATTTTAATGTTACTGAGGCGTTTCTGTACCCTAACTTGGGTTAGATTTGTCATACTTAGTGGAAGATTAAGCTTGTCACTTCTCATTTTTCCTGTTAGTTCTATTTCCTTTGTGAAAGTTGTCGAAAAAAAATTATTTAATAGATTAGCTTTATCCTCATCTTTCTCTATGATTTTGCCTTCCTCACTTTTTATCGGTCCAATATTATCCGATTTAATCCTTTTACTATTTATATACGTAAAGAACAGTTTGGGATTTGATCTACTTTCCCTAGCAATACGTCTCTCTGTTTCCTCCTTCGCTATTTTTATTTGTTTTTTGCAAGTTCTCGTTTTTTCCTTGTAACACATTAGTGCCTCCTTACTGTTTTCCTGTTTTAATCTCTTGAATGCCTCTTTTTTGCTATTTAACGCCCCTTTTACGTTCTTGTTCAACCATATTGGTTTCCTCTTATTTCGGGCCCTTTTATTCCCATATGGTATATACCTCTCGCACTGAGTATTCAGAATTCTTTTGAAGGTTTCCCATTTACTATTCGTATCCCTTTGATTAAGAACTTTGTCCCAGTCTATAAGTTGAAGGTTTTCTTTCAGCTGCTCAAACTTCATCCTCCTAAAGTCTAATGTTTTTGTTGTTCCCTTATTGATAACCCTACTGAAGGGCATTTCGAAATTGATAATATTATGATCGCTATTACCTAGGTGCCCCCCTATCTGTACCTCAGTTATTCTATCAGGCCTATTAGTCAATATTAAGTCCAACACGGCCTTCCCTCTCGTTGGTTCCTGCACTAGTTGGGAGAGATAATTATCCTTAATATTTGTCAAGAACCTTTTTCCTTTTTGAGATCTACAGGTTTCTGTTTCCCAGTCAATATCCGGGTAGTTGAAGTCCCCCATAACAATCACTTCATTATGTTTTGCTACTTTGTCTAATTGTCCTAATAGCAGATTCTCATTCTCCTCTGTTATATTGGGTGGCTTATAGCAGACCCCTAGTAATATTTTATTATTATTTTTTGCCCCCTCTATCTCTACCCACATGGACTCGACCCCCTCTTCTCCCTCTCCTATATCTTCCCTTAGTCTGGGCTTTAGACATGACTTTACATATAAGCAGACTCCTCCGCCTTTCCCCTGTTTCCGGTCCCTTCTAAATAAACTATAATCTAATAAATTTACCGCCCAGTCATAGCTATCGTCTAGCCAAGTCTCTGTTATACCTACGATGTCATACCTCTCCTCCGATATAAGCGCCCGCAGCTGATCCGCCTTATTGGTCAGGCTTCTTGCGTTGGTCAGCATGCAAGATAAAATTTTGGTGTTATTTAGCATCCTATTCTTCTCTAACGATCTAACTGTACTATCCCCACCCCCCTCTCCACCCTCATTATATTCACTTCTCCCCGTCCCCCTTGCTTGCCTCACATCCCACCTATTTCCTTGGTTCCCCCCCCCCGTCTCTAGTTTAAATACTCCTCTAACCAATTAGCCATCTTCTTCCCCAGCACCGCTGCACCCTCCCCATTGAGGTGCAGCCTGTCCCTACGGTAGAGCCTGTAGCCGACCGCGAAGTCGGCCCAGTTCTCCATGAACCCAAACCTTCTGCCTTACACCAACTCTTTAGCCACTTATTCACCTCCCTAACATCCCGTTGGCGCTCCTGTGTGGCTCGCGGGATTGGTAGTATTTCTGAGAAAACTACCTTGGAGGTCCTTGCCCTAAGCTTCCTACCTAGATCCCTGAAATCATTTTTAAGGACCCTCCATCTACCACTCACTTTGTCATTGGTGCCAATGTGGACCAAGACCGCTGGGTCTTCGCCAGCCCCTCCCAGTAACCTGTCAACCCGATCCGCGATGTGCCGGACTCGAGCGCCAAGGAGGCAGCACACCGTTTGGCGATCCCGGTCTTTGTGACAGATTGCCCTATCTGTCCCCCTAATTATAGAGTCACCCACTACCAAGACCTGTCTAGCCTGCCCTACACTTCCCCCCTCCCCCTCATTACTGGAGCATACACTCCCCCGGCGGTCAGAGGACCTGTCGTGCTCCAATAATGCCGGTTCTGAACCAGCCTTCCTATACTTCTTCCCTCTATCCCTCCTAACTGTTATCCAGCTCCCTGCCTGTTCAGCCTGCACTTCCCCACTATGCTCCACCCCCAGTGTTGACCCATTGAGTGTCTGTTCGGTGAGCAGCAAACTCCGTTCCATGTTGTCGATGCTCCTCAGTATCGCTATCTGAGCACTTAGATCCAGGATTTGGGCTTCCAAGTGCACGATATGCTCACATCTCTCGCAGCAGTATGGATCCCTGAGCGGTAGCTCACGGAATGCATACATTGCGCAAGATGTACACTGCACGGCTCCGGCCAACATGGACGCCATTCTAAATATGGGGATACAGTCGGTATATATATACAAGTACAAAACACAATTATTTATATATAGGTGTATGGACGGGGATCAATTAGGGATGTGCAAGTGTATCGATTAGATATCGGCGCGGGATCAGTTAAGTATGGACGGGGGATCAATTAAGTATCAATTAAGTATGGACGGGGGAATCAGCTGAGTGGGTCAGGTGGATTAATTAAGTATGGACGGTGTGTCAATTAACTATGGACTGGGGATCAATAAATGTGGACTGGGGAAATAATTAATTGGGGACTGGGGAATCAATTAATTAATTATGGACAGGGGGTTAATTAAATATGGATGGAGGATAAGGCAAATAAATAGGTATGGACGTGTGTCAATTAACTATGGACTGGGGATCAATAAATATGGACTGGGGAAATAATTAATTGTGGACTGGGGAATCAATCAATTAATTATGGACAGGGGGTTAAATAAATATGGATGGGGGATACGGCAAATAAATAGGGACTGGGGATCAGTAAAAGTGGACAGGGGGAATCTATTAAATAGGACAAGGGGGATCAATTGATTATGGGCTGGGGGGGTCAATCAGTTAAATGTGGTCAGGGGGATCACTTTAATATGGACGGGGGGTGGTCGGGGATCAATTAAATGAGGATGGGGGGGTCAATTTAAATGTGGTCAGGGGGATCAGTTAAATATGGACGGGGGTGATCAGGGGGATCAATTAAAATATGGACGGGGGGGTGATCTATTAAATTTGGACGGGGGCCTTCTGCCCCTCACTCACCTCCTTTATGGACCCTGCACGCTATCACAGCGTGCTCGTCCCTCCGGTCGCCTCTTACCGGTCCTCCTGGTCACCTCCTGGTCACCACCACCTGGCGCCCTCCGCCGGCCGCTATCACAGCGCTCTCTTGCGCTCGTCCCTCCGGTCGCCTCCTACCGGTCCTCCCGGTCCACTCGGTCTCCTCCGCCTATGCACCATTATTACCGGGGGGCATAACTATGCAACGTTGAGACACAGAAGAAAAAGAAAAACTGTTCTATAATCAGTGGATTAACACGAGTTGTAGGAGGTACTCAGTTTAAAATAAATTAATAGTGAAAAGTCCTCTTTAACGCAGAGAATTTAATTTCTGACAGCTATAAGGGATTTTAAAAAAATGTAGTCAGCACACAAAAAAATCTAAAAATTGACAGTCACTTTCAGAGTTTTTGCAAGTTAACATTATTATTCTGATTTTCTATACATTTTGGTATGTCCTTGACATGAACATGATGAGCCAAGATTCTGGAAATGTCTCTCACAATGAATTTGATTATTATGGTAGAAATTGGACTGGAATGTATAATCCTACAGGAATTAATTATATCTTTGAGGAGCGATAATTCTCTAAGGTAGAGATGGATGTTCTAGAAGGATTCAGGCCTCTAATCATATCTGCACTGAACCATGGAGCTGGGAGAACGTAATCATTACTGGAGGACCATTTACTGTACTTTATGAGTCAGGTCCATTTTCACAGTAATTCATCCTCTACCTGTTTGACTGACATCTAATCATTTCATTAGCCATATAATTACTATAGAAAAGAGAAATAAACTATCTAAAGTCAATGAATGAGTTCATATTGTATATATGGATGTACATGAAATCAATATAATACACACTATATGTATACAAGTATGTGCTTCCTCCACATTACAACTATAGAAGCTTCTATTGTTAGAACTCTCCTGTTAGGTTTTTTCTAGTTTGCTGGTCACATGACCATTTTTGCCTATTTAATCCGGCTCCGCCCTCCTGGCCTTGCTGGACTTCATTGTATTTACTACTCTTGAGCTAGCTTGGTGCTCTGTTACCGTTCTCTGTTAGTTTTGCTAGGTCTTCGGACCTCTATGTTCTTTGTTGTGTGTTTGTCTTTGACTGCTACAATTTCTGCTAGGAGGTGTCCAACTTTATCCCAGTCCCTAGTTCTTGTAGGGATCCCTCCCTTGCATCTATAGGTCTTCGTACAGACTAGCCGAGGACTTTAGCGGGTCTGATCGCAGGATCAGGTTCCCCGTTACATCGTAGGGATCCAGTTTAGTTCTATTGTAGGGACAGATCTCCTGTCTTTCCTTAGTGCTTGTAGCAGATCATAACAGTAAGTCCAGCCCAAAAAAAGTTTTTTTCTAAGGAAAGACCTCCAGTTTCCATCATGGTCTCGGTTCAAGATTTGGCTCAACGCTTGCAGGGACTCTCTCTGGAGGTGGCCGAGCTCCAACAACATGTGAGTAGCTGATCTGGAGCACATATGGTAGAGCCAAAGGTACGTCTGCCTGATCTATTTTTTGGTGAACAACAAGATTTTTTTTCTTTTAAAAATGCTTGTTTATTGTATTTTCGTTTAAGACCCAGATCCTCTGGTGATGAATCACAGCGCATAGGGTTCATAATGTCACTTTTGCGCAAGGATCTTCATGGATGGGCTTTTTCTCTCCAACCTAGTGATCCGTGCTTTAGATCAGTGGATAGTTTTTTTTCTGCTTTGGGTTTGTTGTACGATGATCCTGATCGTGTCTCATCTGCTGAGTCTGAATTGAGACATTTGAGGCAGGGATCAGGTAATGTGGAAAAGTATTGTTCTCACTTCCGTCGGTGGTCTGCCCAGGTGGGGTGGAACGATTCAGCTTTGAAAAGTTTGTTTCTTGCGGGGCTAGGTGAAAGGGTTAAAGATTTGCTGATTGCTTATCCCACACCTGGAAACTTGCAGGAGGCTATGCAATTAGCTATACGGGTGGACAGGAGACTGCGTGCAAGGGTTAATGAGAGCAAATCCTCTGCTATGTCAGCTCCGAGTCATGAGAGGGTCTGTGCTGATAAAGGAGAGCCGATGGAGATTGGGGCGATGACACCCCGCTCTCAGGAAAAAGACCGCAGGTTTTCTGAAGGTTTGTGCTTCTATTGCGGAAATTCTGGTCATTTTATTAAGAACTGTGTGCTTCGTATGAACAATGAAAAAAAATGGTCAGTTATGCACGTATAGCCTGTTTACATACAAAGGGAGTATTCCTATCTGCTACTACCGCTGCTCAGGATGAATTAATTGAATTTCGGGTATTTGTGGATTGTGGTTCTACTCTGAATGTGATTGATGGGGGATTCTTGGAAAAACTTACATTAAAACCTAAACCTTTGTCATCCCCTATTGCTGTGGTTTCTGTTGATGGCTCTCCCTTGAAGAGTGTTACTCACAAGGTCTGTGAGTTTCCCCTCACTATTAATGGTGTTCATCAAGAGAATTTGGATTTGGTAGTATTGAATAATTTGCCTTCTCCAGTAATATTGGGGTTGCCCTGGTTAAAATTGCATAATCCTGTACTGGATTGGTCTACCAATGAAATTAAGTCCTGGAGCCCTAAATGTTATGACAAGTGTTGTAACGGACATATTGCTGTGGTGGAAAAAGGGGAATTACCTGTACCTATTCAGGATTTTTGGAGAGTTTTTTCTGAGGAGGAGTCACAAATTTTGCCTCCCCATAGAGACTATGATTGTACCATTGAATTTGTCCCTGGAGCGACTCTTCCTAAAAGTCGTTTATTTAATCTTACTATTCCTGAGAGAAAGGCTTTGGAGGAATACATACAGACAAGCTTGGCCGCCGGTCACATTAGGCCTTCCAAGTCTCCTGTGGCTGTTGGATTTTTTTTTGTAAAAAAAAAGATGGCGGTTTACGTCCTTGTCAGGACTTTCGTGAGATTAATAAAATTACTGTACGCAATCCTTACCCACTGCCATTGATTCCTGATTTATTTAACCAGTTAATGGGGGCCAAGTGGTTCTCAAAAATTGATCTCCGGGGGGCATACAATTTGTTTCGCATGCTCCTGCTGCGGGGTTGCTTTGCCCTCTGGAGGTTCCTAGTGCACCTTGGACACATCTGGCTATGGACTTTATTACTGACCTTCCCCCCTCTGAAGGTTTCATGGTCATCTGGGTGGTCGTGGACCGTTTTAGCAAGATGTGTCACTTGGTTCCCTTCATCAAACTGCCTTGCGCTAAGACATTCGCTAAGGCCTTTGTCAAGGAAATTGTCAGACTACATGGCGTTCCTACTGACATTGTTTCTGATAGGGGTCCTCAGTTCGTGGCTCGTTTTTGGCGTGCCTTTTGTGACAGGTTGGGAGTTCATTTGTCGCTTTCATCCGGATATCATCCTGAGTCTAATGGCCAGACAGAAAGAAAGAACCAGGATGTTGAGCAGTTCTTGCGTTGCTTTGTGGCAGACAATCAAGAGGGGTGGTCTGAGTTTCTGACACTTGCTGAATTTGCTCTTAACAACCATACATCCTCTTCTGCTGGGTGTTCGCCTTTTTTTTGTTGTACTGGGAGACATCCGTCTTTTGGGTCATTCTCCAAATTGGTATCAGCTGTGCCGGAGGAGGAGAGTTTTTCCGGTGATTTGGAGAGAGTTTGGACGGATGTGCGTGATAATCTTCAGGAGGCTAACAAAAAATCTAAGAGGTACTTTGATAGGAAACGGCAAGAGGTTTTGTTTGCTATTGGTGACATGGTTTGGTTGTCCTCTAAGAATCTGCGATTGAGGATTCCTTCGAAAAAATTGGGTCCCAAGTTTGTAGGGCCCTTTAAGGTGCTTCAGATAGTTAACCAATCTGCTGTTAGGTTGGAGGTTCCTACTAGAGATGAGCGTTGTTCTACTCGAACTGTTCGCCAATCTCAAATTCGAGCTGTTTTGGGCGGTGTTCGAGCCGGTCGGCGAACACGAACAATTTGATAAAAATTCGGCTGTTCGAGGTTATGTTCGATAACTGCTCGTGCACCAAAATCATAACTGGATTTTTTCTCAGTAATGATGAAAATTAATGTTAATACGCAGTTTGAGTGTACAGCGGGGTGGGGGGAGGGGCAGGGGATGGATCTCTGCAGGAACAATGAAGATCTCCATATTTTTTTCTCTTTCCCGCATTTGCAGTGGGGAGGTGCAATCTGTCAGCCTATCAGCAGCGCACACACGGAGCGAAGTGCTTTTTTTCACACAAGCAAGGGCATGTGTGATTGGCAGTGTATGTCACATGTCCTTGCCCTATAAGACCAAGCCATTTTCCCCGTCGCCACCATTTTCTCACTGCTGCAGCTGCGTGTTAGACGGCACCGCTGTTGCTGTGTGCGCTATACCTTGTTAATTTCAAGCCAATTTTCGCACAAATCTACAGATAGCTTGGGAGTAGGGAATAGTTGTGATTGCAGTCCTTTTAAGGACTAGGTTACAGCATTTCCTACGACTTTTATCAGGGAGGTCTGTGCTCTTAAATAGATAGGTTGTGGGAGTAAAGACTAATTGTAATTGGAGTCCTTTTCAGGACTAGGTTACATCAGTTCCTATCAGTTTTTGCCAGGCAGGTCTGTGCCAGTGCTGTGCAAGTTTTTTCCACAGCATTTGGCTGAATCTAGCAAAGCTAATCCTTTTTGGCCTATTGCAGAGTGTGTTAGTCAGTGGAGTAGCCTATCTGTGCTGCAAGATATACCACCTGTGTATAGAATACCAATTTTTTTACTGCACCTAGTGAAGTAAAATCTTTTGGGCATAGCATCATTCTATTAGTCCATCTATACTGACCTCCATCAGGTTGCAAATTGAATATAATTTTTTTCTGCATCTAGCTCTGAAAAAATATTTGGGCTTCTAGCAGTGTGTGGGACTTGTTCTATTAGTCCATCTATACTGACCTCCATCAGGTTGCAAACTGAATATATTTTTTTCTGCATCTACCTCTGAAAAAATATTGGGCTTGTAGCTGTGTGTGGGACTTGTTCTATTAGTCCATCTATACTGACCTCCATCAGGTTGCAAACTGAATATAATTTTTTTCTGCATCTACCTCTGAAAAAATATTTGGGCTTCTAGCTGTGTGTGGGACTTGTTCTATTACTCCATCTATACAGACCTCCATCAGGTTGCAAATTAAAACTAATTTTTATCTGCATCTACAGTACCTCTGAAAAAATATTTGGGCTTCTAGCTGTGTGTGGGACTTGTTGTATTAGTCCATCTATACTGACCTCCATCAGGTTGCAAACTGAATATATTTTTTTCTGCATCTACCTCTGAAAAAATATTTGGGCTTCTAGCTGTGTGTGGGTCTTGTTCTATTAATCCATCTATACTGACCTCCATCAGGTTGCAAACTGAATATAATTTTTTTCTGCATCTAGCTCTGAAAAAATATTTGGCCTTCTAGCAGTGTGTCGGACTTTCTCTATTACTCCATCTATACTGACCTCCATCAGGTTGCAAATTAAAAATAATTTTTATCTGCATCTACAGTACCTCTGAAAAAATATTTGGGCTTCTAGCTGTGTGTGGGACTTGTTGTATTAGTCCATCTATACTGACCTCCATCAGGTTGCAAACTGAATATATTTTTTTCTGCATCTACCTCTGAAAAAATATTTGGGCTTCTAGCTGTGTGTGGGACTTGTTGTATTAGTCCAGCTATACTGACCTCCATCAGGTTGCAAATTAAAAATAATTTGTATCTGCATCTACAGTACCTCTGAAAAAATATTTGGGCTTCTAGCTGTGTGTGGGACTTGTTGTATTAGTCCATCTATACTGACCTCCATCAGGTTGCAAACTGAATATATTTTTTTCTGCATCTACCTCTGAAAAAATATTGGGCTTCTAGCTGTGTGTGGGTCTTGTTCTATTAATCCATCTATACAGACCTCCATCAGGTTGCAAACTGAATATAATTTTTTTCTGCATCTAGCTCTGAAAAAATATTTGGCCTTCTAGCAGTGTGTCGGACTTTCTCTATTAGTCCATCTATACTGACCTCCATCAGGTTGCAAATTAAAAATAATTTTTATCTGCATCTACAGTACCTCTGAAAAAATATTTGGGCTTCTAGCTGTGTGTGGGACTTGTTGTATTAGTCCATCTATACTGACCTCCATCAGGTTGCAAATTAAAAATAATTTGTATCTGCATCTACAGTACCTCTGAAAAAATATTTGGGCTTCTAGCTGTGTGTGGGACTTGTTGTATTAGTCCATCTATACTGACCTCCATCAGGTTGCAAACTGAATATATTTTTTTCTGCATCTACCTCTGAAAAAATATTTGGGCTTCTAGCTGTGTGTGGGACTTGTTGTATTAGTCCATATATACTGACCTCCATCAGGTTGCAAATTAAAAATAATTTGTATCTGCATCTACAGTACCTCTGAAAAAATATTTGGGCTTCTAGCTGTGTGTGGGACTTGTTGTATTAGTCCATCTATACTGACCTCCATCAGGTTGCAAATTAAAAATAATTTTTATCTGCATCTACAGCACCTCTGAAAAAATATTTGGGCTTCTAGCTGTGTGTGGGACTTGTTGTATTAGTCCATCTATACTGACCTCCATCAGGTTGCAAATTAAAAATAATTTTTATCTGCATCTACAGCACCTCTGAAAAAATATTTGGGCTTCTAGCTGTGTGTGGGACTTGTTGTATTAGTCCATCTATACTGACCTCCATCAGGTTGCAAACTGAATATATTTTTTTCTGCATCTACCTCTGAAAAAATATTGGGCTTCTAGCTGTGTGTGGGTCTTGTTCTATTAATCCATCTATACTGACCTCCATCAGGTTGCAAACTGAATATAATTTTTTTCTGCATATACCTCTGAAAAAATATTGGGCTTCTAGCTGTGTGTGGGTCTTGTTCTATTAATCCATCTATACAGACCTCCATCAGGTTGCAAACTGAATATAATTTTTTTCTGCATCTACCTCTGAAAAAATATTTGGCCTTGTAGCAGTGTGTCGGACTTTCTCTATTAGTCCATCTATACTGACCTCCATCAGGTTGCAAACTGAATATATTTTTTTCTGCATCTAACCCAGCCAATAGTTTTGGCCTAATACCACAGTTTGGCCACTCAGCTCTGCTCGGTTACCATCCATTGTTTTTTTGTGCAAACAACTCCAGAGTTGTGAATTAGTTAACCACCAAAATGAGTGGAAAAAGGCCTGCTGCTGGTGGAAAGGGGAATAGGCGTGTTGGGAAGGGGAAAAAAGGTTGTGTCCGTGGGGTAGGTGTTAAAGCAACAGTAACATCTGCAGAAGAAAGACCATCTTCCAGCCAAACTAAAATGTCTACTTCTTTTAGCGGACAATGTGATAAGATCCCTTTCTTACGGCCACGCCAATCGCTACAAATTCCAGATGAGGCACAAAAACAGCAGGTGCTTCAACGGATATCAAGTGCTCCTTTAAGTGGGCTCTCCTCCACATCAACTTCAACATCACAAATACTCCAGTCCTCAAACGTGTCACCCAAATCGCACTTGCTTCCTCACAGCTCCCAAATCTCCAGCTGCCCGTCTGAGTATGAGGTAGAACAGATGGTTGAGTCTGCAGAGCTGTTTACTCATACTATAGCCTGGGAATCAGAGGTCGACTCCAGCGCTTCTGTGAATCCAGACGAGGAAATGATCTGCACTGATGCCCAGAATCTTTATGAGTCGGATCCAGGACCAGACGCAGAAGGTTCTGACCATAATGTAGACCCTCATTCCCAAACTGTAACTCCTGTTGGTGGAGACAATGAGGAAGACGATGATAAGACTCAAATACCTGATTGGAGCGACAACTTTAGTTTTTTGTCAGGGCAGGAACAGGTTGGCTCTGAGGACGACGGGTGTGATAACACACAGGGTGATGATGATGAGGTTGGAGATCCCACTTACTGTCAACCCACAGTCAGCCAAGAGATGAGGTCAGCAGAGGAGGTGGAGGAAGATGCTAGTGACGACGAGGTCAGGTTGCGCCTTCCTGGACAGAGACGTAGTACTGGAAGCACGTCAACAACTGCATCCTCAAACACAACTCTGCCTCTCACCACAAGTCGTGGTGGCTCTTCAGGTCGCATGGGTGCTAAGCCTTGCATAGCCTGGGCATTTTTTCAGATCGATAAAGATGACCCAACTCGTGTTATCTGTAACATTTGTCAGCAAAAGCTAAGTAGAGGCCAAAAAATACATAGTTTGAGTACTTCATGCATGAACCGGCACATGGACATGAAGCATAAGTTGCAGTGGGAAGCTCAGTGTGCTACAATGCGGCCTAGCCGGCCGGGCCAACCACCGTCTGCCATATCTTGTGCATCCGCGGCCTCTTCATCCTCTGTGACTGGGGGGACAGCAGTCACACCTGTTTTGGGGCGCAGACCTGCCACCTCTTTACCCGCAACAGCCAGCGTGATTGGCAGGTCATCATTTTCTTTGGAGGTGGTAACAGCAGCTGGTGTTGAGCGCTGTCCGACATCGATAGCACCACCTTTGGATCAAGGCAACCTAACATGTCCGCCTGCATCTTCCTCACAGACCGGCAGTTTGCCGGGGACACCCTTATCAACCCCGTCTAAGCACAATAGCCAGCCCTCGGTCCCTCAGATGTGGACAAGTAAAAGACCATTTCCTCCTAGCCATGAGAAAGCTAAGAGGTTGAATTTCACCATCTGCAAGCTCTTGGCTACAGAAATGCTGCCTTTCCGCCTGGTGGACACAGAGGATTTTCGAGACCTTATGTCCGTCGCAGTGCCCCAGTACCAGATGCCCAGTCGGCACTACTTCTCAAAGAAAGGTGTGCCTGCGCTCCACCAGCATGTCGCACACAACATCACCGCTTCTTTGAGAAACTCTGTGTGTGACAGGGTGTATTTCACCACAGACACTTGGATGAGTAGGCATGGACAGGGGCGTTACATGTCGCTGACTGGGCACTGGGTAACTATGGTGACAGCAGGACAAGGGGCTGCTGTCCAAGTCTTGCCGTCCCCACGAGTTGTGCGTCAATCCTCTTTATGTCAAAGTTCCTCCACTGCTTCTGCCTCCTCAACCTCCTCTCGGTCTTCCACCTGCACCCAAAGCCTGTCTGGTCATGCCACAAGCTTTCTAACTGCGCAGAAGGGATCCTGCACACCTCCTTACTATGCTGGCAGTAGGGCTCAACGTCATCAGGCGGTTTTTACTTTGAAATGTCTGGGAAATGTGAGTCACACAGCTGAGGAGTTGTGGTCAGCTCTGGAGAACCAATTTCATGAATGGTTGTCTCCACTGGACCTGAAACCAGGGAAGGCCGTGTGCGACAATGCTGCAAACCTGGGTGCGGCCCTTCCCGGGGCAATGTCACACACGTGCCTTGTATGGCTCACGTGTTGAACCTGGTTGTCCAGCAATTTTTAGCCCACTATCCCAGACTAGATGGCCTTCTGCAGAGGGCACGGTCGCTCTGTGCTCACTTCCGCCGTTCGCATCCCGCAGCTCAGCGACTTACATCTCTACAGAAGTCGTTGGGCCTGCCACTTCACCGGCTAAAATGCGATGTGCCTACCCGGTGGAATTCAACTCTGCACATGTTGCAGCGACTGTGGCAGCACCGACAAGCCCTGGTGCAATACTTTCTGACGTATAGCCTGGGCCAACGAGATCCAGAGGTGGGGCAAATCACGCTGGAGGAGTGGTCTCAGATCAGGGACCTATGCACCCTTCTGCACAGTTTTGAAATGGCGACGAAGATGTTTAGTGCTGACGATGCCATTATCAGCATGACTATTCCGGTGATTTACATGCTGGAGCACATGTTAAACAGAATTCGGAGTCAGGTGGTGGCACAAGAAGAGGTGGAGGAAGTAGAGGAGGAGGAGTTGTATGCGGAAGGGCTAACATCTGCAAGGTCCAGACGGTCGGCAGCACCAAGGCGGCAGGCATGTGAGGGTGGGGGAGATGGTTTTACCAGGGCGCATGGTAGCAGCCAAACTAGTGAGGAAGGTGCCGGAGCCCAGGAAGAAGTGGAGGACGAACTGATGGAAGACTCATCAGATGAGGGAGACCTTGATCACATTTCTGTTGTGCGAGGTTGGGGGGAGAGGACAGAGGAAGGAAGCATGATTGTTACCTCGCCACCAACACAACAGGGACTTGGTGCTCCTGGATGCGCAACACACATGAGTGCCTTCTTGCTGCACTACCTGCAACATGACCCTCGAATTGTGAGAATTAGAAATAATCCTGACTACTGGGTTGCCACACTGTTAGATCCCCGGTACAAAAGTAAATTTGCAGAAATTATTCCTGCCATAGAAAGGGATGCACGCTTGCAGGAGTATCAGCAGAGACTGTTGCAGAATCTTACATGTGCTTTTCCACAAAATACCAGTGGTGCACGTAGTGAATCTCACAGTTCCAACTTGCCAACCGTGGGACCGTCAAGTGTTCAGCACTCAAACCGTAACAGAACCACAGTATCTGCTGGTAACATCAATTTTGCGGAATCATTTCACCACTTTTTTAGCCCATCCTTTGCAAGGCCACAGGAGACAAGAAGTCTGACACATAGTCAACGCCTAGAGACGATGGTACAGGAGTATCTCCAAGTAAACATTGAAGCCACGACTGTGTCACTGGACCCTTGCTCTTTTTGGGCTTCCAATCTGGATAAATGGCCGGAGCTAGCCACTTACGCCTTGGAGATCTTGTCATGCCCCGCAGCCAGCGTTCTGTCTGAACGTGTGTTCAGCGCTGCTGGTGGTGTGCTGACAGATAAGCGCACGCGGCTCTCCACTGATAATGTAGACAGACTCACGTTCATAAAGATGAACAAATCATGGATCCGAAACGACTTTTCTACCCCTGTGTCATCCTGGGGAGAGTAAAAGCTTGATGATTGGTTAAAATCACCCTACCAACCGTTTTAAGCTTTCAAATTACTAATCATGTTTATCTGTATCTTGACTGGAAAATAATTTGGGCTTTGTAGCAGTGTGCAGCACTGATCCTATTAGGCCATCTATAATAAGCTCCACCAGATTTAAAATTAAAAATAATTTTTAGCTGCATCTAGCCCGGAAAATAATTTTGGGGCTCCGAGATGCGCAAGACACATAAGTGCCTTCTTGCTGCACTACCTGCAGCATGACCCTCATATTGTCAGAATTCGAAGTAATCATGACTACTGGGTTGCCACACTCTTAGATCCCCCAAACTTTTCGATCAACCTTTTCATTTTAATAAAGACCAAAAAAATGGTCATTTTTGAAATTATAAGCATTAGCAGGTTGTTAGAAACTGAAATCAAACAGTTTTCAACTCAAAACTTTATTCTAGGTGATGTTACATTTTCACATAGGACCCCTTGTTCGAAAGGAGCTTCTGAACTCTCTCGTCCATTGAATTTGTCAGGTTTTGGATGGTTTCTGCTTCAATTGTTTTGCATGAGGACAGAATACCCTCCCAGAGCTGTTGCTTAGATGTGAACTGCCTCCCGCCATCATAGACACTCCTTTTAATGATGCTCCAAAGGTTCTGAATGGGGTAGAGGTCAGGGGAGCATGGGGGTCACACCATAAGTTTGTCCCCTTTTATGCCCATATCAGCCAGAGATGCAGATGTTTTATGTGCAGCATGAGATGGTGCATTATCATGCAGAAAAATGATCTTGCTGTGAAATACACGGTTCTTCTTCTTAACCATGGCAGGAAGTGCTGTTTGAGAAAATCCACATACATTATGGAGTTCATCTTTAGCGCCTTCAGGGATCCTAAAGGGGCCGACAATCTCTCTCCCCATGATTCCAGCCCAAAACATTACTCCACCTCCTCCTTGTTGGCGCTGTAGCCGTGTTTGCGTGGGGTGTCCATCAACCAGCCATCCTCCACTCCATCCATCTGGACCATCGAGCGCTGCACGGCACTCATCCGTGAACAAAACAGTTTTGAAATCAGTCTTCATGTAATGTTTGGCCCACTGGAGCCGTTTCTGCTTGTGTGAAGTGGATAGAGGAGGTCGACAGGATGGCGTATGCACAGCTGCAAACCTCTGAAGGACCCTGCATCTTGTTGTTCGGGGGACGTTGGAGGCACAAGCAGCTTCAAAAACTTGTCTGCTGCTATGACAAGGCTTTTTTGCCGCTGCTCTTTCAACCTGACGTAATTGCCTGTAGGAAAGAGTCCTCAATTTGCCCTTATCAGCACGCACACGTGTGTACTGTGAATCAGCTACATACTTCTTGATTGCCAAGACACTTCATCCTGATCGTCGCACAATGTTGATTGTAGTCATGCCTTGACCTAAACACTCCACAATTTGTTGCTTCTCAGCAGCCGACACATCCTTTTTCTTTCCCATTTTGGCAGAAAATGTAGGCTGCTGAATAATGTGAGAGAGCCTTCTTAAGTAGTCTTGCCTTTCATTGGACACACCTGACAAACTAATTAGCACTGGTGTCTGCAATTGCTTACAGTGATATAAAGAGCCCTGACACACATCACCATCAATGAGTTTAACTGACAAACAAACAAATTCTTCCCTTATCACTCCTAAACACTTTTTGCATAATAATTTGGAACACAGTGTACATGTGCTTTTCCACAAAACACCAGTGGTTCACGTAGTGAATCTTACAGTTCTAACTTGCCAACCGTGGTCTGTATGGAGTTGTTCAATAAAGGGCCCAAAATTAAGATAACATAGATGGGAGAGGTCTCTATGAATAGGAATTCCTAAGTATTTGATACCCTGTGAGGGCCAGGCAAAGGGAAAGTTGGACTGGATGGAATCCTATATGGATTTGGGGAGGGAGACATCGAGGGCCTCAGACTTCGCTGCATTGATTTTAAAATTTGACCATGTAACAAAGTGATCTATTTCAGCCATAACAGCATGGATGGATATATGTGATTGAGTGATATATACTAGGACATCATCAGCAAATAGAGAGCACTTGTACTCGGTGCCTCCCACCTCAATCCACCTAATATTGGGGTTATGGCGAATTGATGAGAGCAGGTGCTCCGTCACTAGGATGTATAAGAGAGGGGACAGAGAACATCCCTGCCTTGTCCCATTGGTGATTGTGAAAGGTGATGAAAATGTTCTGACGCGCCCCCTGGGCCTTGGGACACCCGGAGCCGGACCCTTTTTGGTGGATGCTGGTGGTTGTAGTCTCCGTGGCGGCAACCCGGTTCCGTGGCTCAGGGCGGTCAAACCAGTGGCGGAACTATTTATGTGGTTTTGAATGTCCGACTACGCCACCCGTGGATTGCGGTCAGAGTGAACCGCCACTCCAGGGCAGACCGCTGAGGCTGGTGCTGTGGGTGCATCAGAGCGTAGCATAACTCCCCACGGGAGGAGTATAGCCTCAGGGCAGTGTATGCGGAGGATGGGGGTGATGGTGCAGGGCAGCAGCAGTAATGACACGGAGTCAGTGATGCAGTCCAGGGCCTTTACTCACAGTTCTTATTATCCAGACCACGTCTGCAGGTAACGGCTGCCCACGTCGTACTGTGCTCACCAGGTGAGGGGTTCAGACAACTCCCAGATAACTTTGGAGCGCTTCACAGGACCCCCTTTGTGTGTCCTTTGTCTGGCCTTTCTTACCAACCCTTCTGTCCGGCTGCCTCGGGCCTCCTCTTGGTAAACTTGGCGCCAGTTTCCCTGACCCTATGTGGTGCCTTCCTAGCGGGTGTAGCGAGGGGCTGCGCCACATAAAATGTCACAGCCTCCTGTTTCTAGCTGAGGGTCGTTTCCTGCCTCCACTAGTTTCGGGGACCGGTCTCCCCCTTTGGCCTGACCCCTCCACGCAGGTGGATTCTGGCGTGCGGTGGCGACTCACCCGTCCGCACCCCTGAGATCCCTTCGTTCCTCGTTCCTGGAGCCTTCTCCGCTCCTCTTCCTTCCTTCTCCCTCTTCCAGGCCTGGGCCTCTGTTACTAGGCCCGCCTCCGGAGCAGAGCTCATGCAGAGCCCCTGCTCCCTGCCACTTCTGCTCATACTTCTCTGCACTGAACTAAGATGGTGCCCACCTTTTATACTCCCTTCTCAATGCACCCAGGAACTGCTTCCTCCCTGCTCCTGCACTACAGGGTTCCCCTTCCTCAGTGTTCCCGCCCCCCACTCCAGCCAGGGACAGGGACTGTCGTGCCCATCTCAGGGGCATATTGGTCGCCCTGCCCCACGGCAATGTGGTGTAATGCATGCAGGTGTCGGGTCCTGATCCACACTACATCCTTACCTGAGAGTGAGATATCACACCTCTGGGTGAGGTGCAATACCTCTGTAGCAACCGAGCCCTCAGGGTGCTACAGTTCCATTTATCTTCAGCCTAGGTGACGTATTGCGATACAGGGCCGTGATTTTGGCTATAAAAGGGTCCCCTAGACCCCTACCCCAAGCTTTTTAAGAGAATCATATATGGCGTGCCAGGAGACTCTATGGAATGCTTTCTCAGCATCCAACGAGAGTATCTAATTACAAATTTTTAACTGCATCTAGCCCAGGAAATACTTTGTGCCTAGTAGCAGGGTCTGCTAGTCAGCGGATTATCCTGGCTGTTAAGCAAGCTACACCACCTGTAGTTTGGACACTTCATTTTTTCAAAGGAAATGCTTCGGGACCACGGGATACTCAGTGAAGAGCATCAGGAGGCACCCCAAGGCATAGGGGCTGGGACTGGCAGTAGGATGCCTTGCAGTGGACAGCCGAGCTCGATCCTTATAAAAGCTTTTTAACTGCAGCAGCTTTAGTGGACGCTACTGGAGCTGGAATTACGCGGCTGCTGGCATGAGACTTGCCCTCCAATAGATCCTTGTAAATGGATTTAAAGTGTATTCATTCAAATTAGAGAGACAATTTAAATTAAAAAGCTTAGAGCTGCCTCCACCACAGGGGGGCTCGCTCGACCCACCAGCGGACAGGCACCAGTATTGGGAGAGGGGGGCTGGCCATCAGGGTTCACCGCGGCTCTGGCACAAACCCGGCGACACGGAGGTGGCACGGGCAGGAGCGGACTGGCCGTGTCGGCTTCTCACTTTTTGGATTTTAGAAGGGCATGACATGCCTATATCTGTGTCTCCCCCTCCTTTTACTCCTCCACCTCTTTTATTTTCGCATGACTATATGTACTTGTCACTTTTCCATGTGTTAGTTATGTCTTCTGAGCAGTTTGTCAGCTTTTGGACACCTTTGAACGTGTTTTCTATGTGTTTCTATGTGTTTTTGTTTGCCTGCCATTGGTTTTAACGGTGTTCGAAGGTGTTCGACGAACAGTTCGGCGAACACACGGGTGTTCGACGAACCGAACCGAACTCGAACACTACGGGGGTGGCTCAACACTAGTTCCTACCTCCTGGAAGATTAATCCGGTGTTTCATGTTTCTCTGTTGAAAAAAGCTGATGTGTCGGTTGGTGACGCCTCTGCCTCTGTTCCTCCGGTGGTGGAGGACGGGGAATATGAAATTTCCCGCATCCTAAATTCTAGACGGTATAGAGGGAGTTTGCAGTATCTCGTCGCTTGGAAGGGTTTCGGACCCGAGGATAACTCATGGGTGAGGGCGAATGATGTTTCTGCTTCCAGACTTGTCAGAGCGTTTCACAGGAGGTTTCCTGATAAGCCCGGTCCTAGGGGATACGGAGGATCCTCTTAGAAGAGGGGGTACTGTTAGAACTCTCCTGTTAGGTTTTTTCTAGTTTGCTGGTCACATGACCATTTTTGCCTATTTAATCCGGCTCCGCCCTCCTGGCCTTGCTGGACTTCATTGTATTTACTACTCTTGAGCTAGCTTGGTGCTCTGTTACCGTTCTCTGTTAGTTTTGCTAGGTCTTCGGACCGCTATGTTCTTTGTTGTGTGTTTGTCTTTGACTGCTACAATTTCTGCTAGGAGGTGTCCAACTTTATCCCAGTCCCTAGTTCTTGTAGGGATCCCTCCCTTGCATCTATAGGTCTTCGCACAGACTAGCCGAGGACTTTAGCGGGTCTGATCGCAGGATCAGGTTCCCCGTTACATCGTAGGGATCCAGTTTAGTTCTATTGTAGGGACAGATCTCCTGTCTTTCCCTAGTGCTTGTAGCAGATCATAACATCTATGACCTTCCATTCTCTGTTCGTAGACATTAAAATGGAACTTTTTCCCCCTCTGCTGCTATAAGAGCTTCTGCTCTTCTGGGAAGGCTTTCTCCAAGATTTTGGAGTTGTCTGTGGGAATTTTAATTCGGATGAGCATTTGTGAGGTCAGACATTGATGTTGGAGTAGATACAACCAATCTCCATTATAATTCATGCCATAATAAATAATAAATAAAATACTATTTACACCAAAGGTGTTGGATGGGGCTGAGGTCAAGGTTCTGTGCAGCTTGTCATGTTCTTCTACAAATTCCTCCAACCATGTCTGTATGGACCTTGTGCACTGGGCACAGTCATGATGAACAGAAAAGGTCTTCCCTAAACTGTTCCCAGAAAGCTGAAAACTACAATTGTCCACAATGTTTTGTATGTTCAAGATTTATCTTCTCCGGAACTAAGAAGGCGAGGTATAAGGTGTTGACATAACATCCAAAGTCCCAAGATTTCAATATGACCTATCATCTGATCCATGGAGGTTGTACCTCACAATTTGCAAGACTTAAAAGATTGTCTTACCATGGGACACCTTCACAGGTCTGGTGCAGTCCAGATTTCAATGGGTCAGAAGTGTCTTAGCAGCACTAGGGTAAGTAACACAATATTAGGCAATATTAACATATTTCACTGTTATTGTCGATTGGTATGTTGGATACAGAAAATCCTACTTTCTTATTTATATGTACAATACATTCACCAGTAAATCACACTTCTGTGCAGAAGAGGAAGCTGTGAGTCTGTCCACCTCTTGGGACATGGATTCCACATTCTTTACTTTTATTTGCTGACATGGAATAATGAGATGGTGACCTCATGGATAGATTTTGGAAATTGCAAAACTCATCTTTTTTTGTTTTTTTTTGTTACTAGGGCTTTCCCTACGTAGAAAGTGACTAACGAAGGAAACTTCTCGTAACATAGATTGAAGTGGTGGGTCTATTTTTAGATAATAAAAAAGCAACATCGAAAAATTGCTAAAAATAGAGCATGGTATATATTGTATGCTACCAATAATCATTTAGAATGTCAAGGAACCTGGTAGCCATTTCTGACAGCATGAAATCAGGTTCTCTCCTAACAGAAAAGTAAGCTTTACACGGAAATGAGGCTTAGAGAGGATCATTCACTGGATTTTTTTAATTTTAAACTAATTATATAATCCAATAACTGCTGCTCCACTGATTCTGGAACAGTTTTTCTCTTTCTTCTGTGCCCCTCCGTTCCAAAGTTATGCCCCCCAGGAAACTTTCCCTTCAAACAATTGGGAGTGTATCACAGAGACTCTTTGTGGGCGTTTGCTTTTACTCCTTTGGTGCTGGCCAATCAAAACATAGCCACACCCCCACAGAGAAGTTCTATGGTTGGTTGAGAGGAACATTTTGTACTTTTATTACTGGGAGCCATAACTTTGGAATGGAGGGACGCTGAAAAAAAAGAAAAACTGTTCCAGGATCAGTGTAGCAGAAGCAATTGACAGAGGTACTCAGCTTAAATTTAAAAAAAAATCCAGTGAATGGACCTTATTAAAAGATTAGCTAGGAATGGTGAGAGGTGTCTACTGAGCAGCTCCCTACTGAATCTCTCACCAAGGTCAGCTTGATTGACTTGCATTTAGGGAGCAGTAACTAAAGCTAAACTGGGCGGGGAGAAGCCAGAGGCAAAGGACCAACAGACTCCTCTCCCTACACCTGGACTCCTGATGCCCAGCTTTTTTTTAAAAGCTATTTTCTATAATGTCAGTGTTTTATAATCAAGTATAGTTTTCTGTAATAGTGAAATCTGTCTGGAATTCATTCTGCATGTATGAAATAACTGCTAAATTCACTTTATCATAATAGTGATGAAGCACCATATATTAAAAGGGCTTGCCCTCGGACTTTAACCAAGCACTATTCTAAATTTACTGTGCAGGGTCAGGTCGGTCTCCTCCTGTCACACAAAGCCAGGGACCCTGGGGAGCAGCCAGAAGCAGTTTATTACAGCTTCCGCCTTCTCTTTTGCTTGCTACATAGCACTCAAAAAGCATTGTCAATGCCTTTATTGAAGCTGGCAATCATGATCACGGGATATGTGTTCTTCATAGCCGAGCCACTAAGTGCTAGCAGACCCCGATCAGCTCTGTCAGTGACTATTTACCCCGGTAACTGGGGCTGCTGTGAATGTCTCAATTACAGTAGGGGCAAAAATTGTGAAATACAGGGAAAAAAATGTTCCTCGGAGATCTTTTATGCTCTCTTAGGGAACAAATTATGTAAGAAAAAAATATATATGCAAAGCATCAGAGAAAAAAATAATATAAAAATAAAGAGGGCCCATCTCAGCAACCCCCCCACCTCGAATTTATTTTCAGATAAAATAAATGTTTTACATATATTGAAGAGAAAAACTTACACATATTAGTTGTCCACATGTCCATAATTACCTTAATAAATTATTCAATAGATTATTTAATTTGAAAGTGAACAGTAAAAAATAAAAAAAGTCCATCGAATTCAACCTATAGCCTAACATGTTTAACCAGAGGAAGGCAAAAGCCCCCATTGTAAGGAATAGAGTTGAACAAAAAAAGTTGTGCTGCCCTGGTCTGGTGTTCAGTCTGGTCCTTTGTGGAAGTTGGACCAGGACAGTCTTCCCATTTGTGCATCCTTGGCAGCTCTCGCTCTTATTAGACACCGCAATGTAGTGACAAGCCTTCACAAGATAAAGACCTTCTGAAGGTCGAAATATTGTCACTTTTGTGTACGGCAGAATAAATTTTGTTTTACGTCCACACCCGGGATTTGGACGCTGTGTCTTGTGAATGTGCTGAACCATCTTCAAGTATGTTCCTTGGAGTTTCTAACCTTGTGTCCTTCTAGAGAGTGCTGCCGACTGCTCTCACACCAGACATCACGGGGCATAATAAAAGCAAGAGGAGCTTACTAAGCCTAGTGACTAGCCCTCACGCGTTGCAGGGCCTAGTAAGCGCAAGAGATGCCCGAGATACCTGGTTAAGGACGCTGGACACAGAAGTGAAAGCTGCCCAGGTTCAGCTACCTCGGAAGCCCAGATTAGATGCCCAAATGGGGCATCACAAATCTTTTTGTTCTACTCTCTAATAAAGATATATTAATAAATTATTCTGCACAGAAGTTTGGCTTTTTTTTCATTTGGCGATGCCCTTTAAGTATGCTTTAAAATTAGTTCTCCGCTACGATGTCTAAAACAAAACAGAAATTCACACCCGTCAAGCGAAGATCCAGTTTCTGTTCTTCATGTGGCCAAAGTTGAAGTTTATTGTTATGTAAGATTCAAAGCAGCTGAATTTAATGAAGGCCGAATTGGCCGGCAGCACCCGTCCTATTATCACCACCTCCCTCACTCCACCCGTTAGGTTAATGCAGACAGAGGTCTCCACCCTAAGAATGACCGTCAGAAGTTACACCCCATGAAAAAAGGGCCTCTAGGGAAATCCTTGAAAAATGACATCTGGCTATTAAATGAATTACTTGAAAACGTAACAACAGGTAATTGGATCTGTATGTGTGTATATCAGGACCAGACGCTCACGACAGCACACGGGGCTGGCGGAAATGAGTAACTATGTTCTTTTGCTGTTGATCATTGTGTTTAGGTCTCCGTGTGGACGAGTCAGCTGGCTGATGTCAGGGCCGCGCTCGTGAAAGTCTCATCATGTTGTTTAGAGCTGTTGCAGCACGGCAGCCATGTAAACCTACGTAGCCTATTGTCTGAATGTCCAAAAACTAGGCTCAGGGGCCTACGGGGAGACAAAAGGGACCTATAATGTCTCTATTCCCCTAGCACAGGAGGATTTGGTGGATGTTTGCTCTATGTAAAACTTGCAAAGAAGATGACTGCACATGTTCTCATCAACTATTCAGTTAGGGTTTGTCTCCAATTTCATCTCGCCCCCTCTTTCTTGGAGACCCAACCAATATACATGTACATACAGTATTGCACAAATTTCACCACCTTGGGCAATAGCTGGCTTTAAGTTGGCTACCAAAAAAAATCTG
Source organism: Phyllobates terribilis (assembly GCF_046119375.1). NCBI lineage: Eukaryota > Metazoa > Chordata > Amphibia > Anura > Dendrobatidae > Phyllobates > Phyllobates terribilis. The sequence goes on along the minus strand of NW_027362764.1, from coordinate 746,066,855 downwards.
AGATTTTAACTCAGTGCTTAGACATCTGCTAAATTAAGAGTACATTTTTTTCATCATTAATATTAATTAGCCAACTCATTTACAGCAGGACAACATTAACACCTTCCTGTTGATATGAGACATTTCCAACAGCCTACTGCTATAGCTAGTATTTGAGCTTGCTCTGATCCCAGTTATGTAACCACTTGGTTAAATGACCACCTGCCATTGCATCTAGAGAGTATGACAGAGGCAGAGGACTTTCTCTGTCAGCCCTTCAGAGCTCCTACAATGCGATCCTGGTATGTTGTAGAAGCAGAAGGCCTATAAAATCTCCCACATCTGACACAGAAGTAAGTTTATTAGCATCTCCCATAGGCAGAACTTACTAGACTCAAATAAGTTGTGTAGTGTATTACTGTTATCTAAGCAGTCAGAGAATTGCACATTCATGTGCCCTTGTAGGAGTATTAAATGTTATAGAAAAAGATTTAAAATTTATTTTTAAAATATAAAACAAGTAAAGAAGGTAAAGAAGGTAAAAAATGCTTATAGCATAGAGTCTGAGCACATTCTATGTGACAGCTCTCATTATATTCTATATGATGCTGCTTTAGCCTCTGCCTCCTGCTTGTAATAGGTTTCTCCCTGCTCTTTCATGCAGGAAGCAGGGAGAGCAGTGTTATGCTGCATTTAAAAGAAATACACTACACAAAGTGATCATAGCATAGATAGGTAGTGCAAGTCTGCAGATATTCTCTGCAAGGGTTTACCTACTATTTCACCACACTTTTATAAAAAACAGAAATTATATCTTTAGCTGTACAGAGGGAAAAACAGAATAATATGGAGGCTGAAGCTGGTTAGGAGTGGTATCAGAGCTTCCAGGCAGTAACAGATGATGATATCAACTTTACATGAAGTCAGAGACTGACCTTCTGTCAGGACACAGGACAACATCTTCTGGACTGGTGGTCAAACTAAAATCACACACCTGTCCATAATTAAAGAATTAAAAATGGCATGAAACTTATTATACTAGGAACTGGTGATGAGCGAGCATGCTCATTACTTGAGATTTACGAGCATGCTCAGGTATTTTCTGAGTATCTTCAGTGCGCTCAGGTGTTATGTTTTTGTTACTCCGTGCTCATGATTTGCGAATGTTTGGCAGCTTTAATACATGTGAGGAATGCCTGTTTCTTAGGCATTCTTCACATGTATTAAAGCTGTCAAACAGTAGCAAATCATGAGCACGGAGTGAGGAAAACATAACACCCGAGCATGCCATAAATACTCGGCGAGCACCTGAGCATGCTCACCAAAAGGGTTAACAGAACATACTCGCTTATCACTACTAGGAACTATTATATTTGCGGGAAAATAAAACTTTTCGAGATCTAACTTGAGGCCAAACATTCCAAGTACTAAATAATAATAGTTAATTAAAAAGAACCTGTCATTTTGGAAAATGCTATTTACCTGCACATGTAGGGTTAATCTGCACGTTAATACCATTACACTGCTGATTGACCACTGTACTGAAGGCACGGATTTCCTCCCTGGAGCTGCCGGCTTTGTGTCATTGGGGCATGTGACGCGCCCAGGGGAATGGGGACAACTCGGTGCCCGGGCCTAGTTGTTGGTTTTACGGGATGTTCATTGGTTGGCTCCCGGGCCCGTACCCTGGGGTCACTCTTAAAAGAAGGGGGGAAGTTATATGGGATAGGGAATGTTCGTGACGCCACCTGTGGTGTCTGGTGAGGATCACCAGCGCTGCGGCAGTCCTCTGAGGCCGGTGTTCAGGCAGCTTAGTTGGTGCGGCTCCCCACAGGTGGAGCGGGGCCTCAGGGCAGCGTAGGAGAAGGGATGCAGGACAGAGGGGACCCAGCCGGGTCAGAGGAAGGATAGAAGAATAGGCACGCACACCGGAGTTCACTTCAGTACCTTTACTGGTGGTGTTTCAGGCACGATTCAGAGCACTTTAGGGTGAAGGGTGCATATCAGGACTCTCCCCAGTGAGCGGGTGGGGGCCTCCTGTTCCTTGCCTTTCTTTGATAAGTTTCTGACCTGCCTGGAGCTAGGCCTAACTTGGTCTCTGTCTTACACCTGCTGACCTGGTGGTAGGGCCTTCTGTTGGAGATCACACTCTCCGGTCTCTTGGGCCTCCGTGACTCCTGACCCTGGTATAACAGTCAGCTTTTGGTGTTCCTGGGACATATAGTTCTCCAGGGGTTCCGGTTGTTTCTGCTGGGCGTAAGGAATCCCTGCAGATGTGGACCCGGTGTCCGGTAAATGGTTTTGGGGTGAGCGGGTAAAGCTCCTCTGCCCCCTATGTTACTTTCTTTCCACTCGCCTTTGGCCACACTCGGGGCCCTCACTGGGTTTCACACTGCAGCAGGCACACTGCGATTCACTGCTCTTTTGGCGTCAGGTCAGTCTGAACTGACCTGACTACCTCTCTGGCTGCAGCAGACTGTAGACTGCATACTCCAGGCTGTAGATTCCAGACTGAACTGCCTAGCTCCACCTTCCCTGTTTATATCCCTAACGGGCTCCCTCTGGTGGTCTGAGGTGGAAGGTGGAGGTGTGTGAATGCTATGAGGGCCTCTTGTGGAGGAATCCATCCATGCACCCCTCTGGGATCTGTGGCAGCAATGCGCAGTAGGGCGCCACATTCTCCCCTAGCAAAGCTCAGTACTCCCGGACTGAAGTAATTTTTATAACAACAATAACTCTTCCCTTTATGGGAGGCACTTTGCTTGAACGTTGCATATAAAACATTAGAGATAATAAATAGATATGTACAATACAATAAGCAACCTCAGAATTCAAGTCTCTTCTGGTGAGGTCCCCTAACAGGGTGTCCATCTCACAGGTTAAAGTACTTGGTAGCTTGAGGGACCTGTCCGAAGCAAACCCTCCACGTAGGCCCTGGGGTGGCTGCAGGGCATGGCGACCCTGAGTTGGACCTCCGCTTGTGCCACACCAGACAGGTTTTTATTCTAAGGTCACCTAAAGGGGCACTCCAGGGAGTGCAATTCTTTACAGCAAACAGTTTTTGGGCTGCCCACAGTCCTCAGCCACAAAGTTCTTTATGTACCCTTACGGGTAACTAGAGATAACAAGGGAAGTGTCCATATCACTTAAGTTGTCCATTACAAGCATAACACAAAGTAATAAATACATATACAGTACAGACCGAAAGTTTGGACACACTTTCTTATTTAAAGATTTTTCTGTATTTTCATGACTATGAAAATTGTACATTCACATTGAAGGCATCAAAACTATGAATTAACACGTGTGGAATTATATACTTAACAAAAAAGTGTGAAACAACTGAAAATATGTCATATTCTAGGTTCTTCAAAGTATCCACCTTTTGCTTTGATGACTGCTTTGCACACTCTTGGCATTCTCTTGATGAGCTTCAAGAGGTAGTCACCGGAAATGGTTTTCATTTCACAGGTGTGCCCTGTCAGGTTTAATAAGTGGGATTTCTTGCCTTATAAATGGCGTTGGGACCATCAGTTGTGTTGTGCAGAAGTCAGGTGGATACACAGCTGATAGTCCTACTGAATAGACTGTTAGAATTTGTATTATGGCAAGAAAAAAGCAGCTAAGTAAAGAAATACGAGTGGCCATCATTACGTTAAGAAATGAAGGTCAGTCAGTCTGAAAAATTGGGCAAACTTTGAAAGTGTCCCCAAGTGCAGTAGCAAAAACCATTAAGCGCTACAAAGAAACTGGCTCACATGAGGACCTCCCCAGGAAAGGAAGACCAAGAGTCACCTCTGCTTCTGAGGATAAGTTTATCCGAGTCACCAGCCTCAGAAATCGCAGGTTAACAGCAGCTCAGATTAAAAACCAGGTCAATGCCACACAGAGTTCTAGCAGCAGACACATCTCTTCAACAACTGTTAAGAGGAGACTTTGTGCAGCAGGTCTTCATGGTAAAATATCTGCTAGGAAACCACTGCTAAGGACAGGCAACAAGCAGAAGAGACTTGTTTGGGCTAAAGAACACAAGGAATGGACATTAGACCAGTGGAAATCTGTACTTTGGTCTGATGAGTAGTGTTGAGCCACCCCCGTAGTGTTCGAGTTCGGTTCGGTTCGTCGAACACCCGTGTGTTCGCCGAACTGTTCGTCGAACTGTTCGTCGAACATCTTCGAACACCGTTAAAACCAATGGCAGGCAAACAAAAACACATAGAAACACATAGAAAACACCTTCAAAGGTGTCCAAAAGCTGACAAACTGCTCAGAAGACACAACTAACACATGGAAAAGTGACAAGTACATATAGTCATGCGAAAAGAAAAGAGGTGGAGGAGTAAAAGGAGGGGGAGACACAGATATAGGCATGTCATGCCCTTCTAAAATCCAAAAAGTGAGAAGCCGAGACGGCCAGTCCGCTCCTGCCCGTGCCACCTCCGTGTCGCCGGGTTTGTGCCAGAGCCGCGGTGAACCCTGACGGCCAGCCCCCCTCTCCCAATACTGGTGCCTGTCCGCTGGTGGGTCGAGAGAGCCCCCCTGTGGTGGAGGCAGCTCTAAGCTTTTTAATTTAAATTGTCCCTCTAATTTGAATGAATACACTTTAAATCCATTTACAAGGATCTATTGGAGGGCAAGTCTCATGCCAGCAGCCGCGTAATTCCAGCTCCAGTAGCGTCCACTAAAGCTGCTGCAGTTAAAAAGCTTTTATAAGGATCGAGCTCGGCTGTCCACCGCAAGGCACCCTAGTGCCAGTCCCAGCCCCTATGTCTTGGGGTGCCTCCTGATGCTCTTCACTAAGTATCCCGTGGTCCCGAAGCATTTCCTTTGAAAAAATTAAGTGTCCAAACTACAGGTGGTGTAGCTTGCTTAACAGCCGGGATAATCCGCTGACTAGCAGACACTGCTACTAGGCACAAAGTATTTCCTGGGCTAGATGCAGTTAAAAATTTGTAAGTAGATACTCTCGTTGGATGCTGAGAAAGCATTCCATAGAGTCTCCTGGCACGCCATATATGATTCTCTTAAAAAGCTTGGGGTAGGGGTCTAGGGGACCCTTTTATATCCAAAATCACGGCCCTGTATCACAATACGTCACCTAGGCTGAAGATAAATGGAACTGTAGCACCGAGGGCTCGGTTGCTACAGACGTATTGCACCTCACCCAGAGGTGTGATATCTCACTCTCAGATAAGGATGGAGTGTGGATCAGGACCCGACACCTGCATGCATTACACCACATTGCCGTGGGGCAGGGCGACCAATATGCCCCTGAGATGGGCACGACAGTCCCTGTCCCTGGCTGGAGTGGGGGTAGGGAACACTGAGGAAGGGGAACCCTGCAGTGCAGGAGCAGGGAGGAAGCAGTTCCTGGGTGCATTGAGAAGGGAGTATAAAAGGTGGGCACCATCTTAGTTCAGTGCAGAGAAGTCTGAGCAGAAGTGGCAGGGAGCAGGGGCTCTGCATAAGCTCTGCTCCGGAGGCGGGCCTAGTAACAGAGGCCCAGGCCTGCAAGAGGGAGAAGGAAGGAAGAGGAGCGGAGAAGGCTCCAGGAACGAGGAATGAAGGGATCCCAGGGGTGCGGACGGGCGAGTCGCCACCGCACGCCCGAATCCACCTGCGTGGAGGGGTCAGGCCAAAGGGGGAGACCGGTCCCCGAACTAGTGGAGGCAGGAAACGACCCTCAGCTAGAAACCGGAGGCTCTGACATTTTATGTGGCGCAGCCCCTTGCTCCACCCGCTAGGAAGGCACCACATAGGGTCAGGGAAACTGGCGCCAAGTTTACCAAGAGGAGGCCCGAGGCAGCCGGACAGAAGTGTTGGTAAGAAAGGCCAGACAAAGGACACACAAAGGGGGTCCTGTGAAGCGCTCCAAAGTTATCTGGGAGTTGTCTGAGCCCCTCACCTGGTGAGCACAGTACGACGTGGGCAGCCGTTACCTGCAGACGTGGTCTGGATAATAAGAACTGTGAGTAAAGGCCCTGAACTGCATCACTGACTCCGTGTCGTTACTGCTGCTGCCCTGCACCATCACCCCCATCCTCCGCATACACTGCCCTGAGGCTATACTCCTCCCGTGGGGAGTTATGCTACGCTCTGCCGCACCCACAACACCAGCCTTAGCGGTCTGCCCTGTAGCGGCGGTTCACTCTGACCGCAATCCACGGGTGGCGTAGTCGGACATTTAAACATCAAAACCACATAAATAGTTCCGCCACTGGTTTGACCGCCCTGAGCCACGGAACCGGATCGCCGCCACGAAGACTACAACCACCAGCATCCACCAAAAAGGGTCCGGCTCCGGGTGTCCCAAGGCCCAGGGGGTGCGTCAGAACATTTTCATCACCTTTCACAATCACCAATGGGACAAGGCAGGGATGTCCTCTTTCCCCTCTCTTATACATCCTAGTGACGGAGCACCTGCTCTCATCAATTCGCCATAACCCCAATATTAGGTGGATTGAGGTGGGAGGCACCGAGTACAAGTGCTCTCTATTTGCTGATGATGTCCTAGTATATATCACTCAATCACATATATCCATCCCTGCTGTTATGGCTGAAATAGATCACTTTGTTACATGGTAAAATTTTAAAATCAATGCAGCGAAGTCTGAGGCCCTCGATGTCTCCCTCCCTAAATCCATATAGGATTCCATCCAGTCCAACTTTCCCTTTGCCTGGCCCTCACAGGGTATCAAATACTTAGGAATTCCTATTCATAGAGACCTCTCCCATCTATGTTATCTTAATTTTGGGCCCTTTATTGAACAATTCCATACAGACCACGGTTGGCAAGTTAGAACTGTAAGATTCACTACGTGAACCACTGGTGTTTTGTGGAAAAGCACATGTACACCGCGTTCCAAATTATTATGCAAAAAGTGTTTAGGAGTGATAAGGGAAGAATTTGTTTGTTTGTCAGTTAAACTCATTGATGGTGATGTGTGTCAGGGCTCTTTATATCACTGTAAGCAATTGCAGACACCTGTGCTAATTAGTTTGGCAGGTGTGTCCAATGAAAGGCAAGACTACTTAAGAAGGCTCTCTCACATTATTAAGCAGCCTACATTTTCTGCCAAAATGGGAAAGAAAAAGGATGTGTCGGCTGCTGAGAAGCAACAAATTGTGGAGTGTTTAGGTCAAGGCATGACTACAATCAACATTGTGCGATGATCAGGATGAAGTGTCTTGGCAATCAAGAAGTATGTAGCTGATTCACAGTACACACGTGTGCGTGCTGATAAGGGCAAATTGAGGACTCTTTCCTACAGGCAATTACGTCAGGTTGAAACAGCAGCGGCAAAAAAGCCTTGTCATAGCAGCAGACAAGTTTTTGAAGCTGCTTGTGCCTCCAACGTCCCCCAAACAACAAGATGCAGGGTCCTTCAGAGGTTTGCAGCTGTGCATATGCCATCCTGTCGACCTCCTCTATCCACTTCACACAAGCAGAAACGGCTCCAGTGGGCCAAACATTACATGAAGACTGATTTCAAAACTGTTTTGTTCACGGATGAGTGCCGTGCAGCGCTCGATGGTCCAGATGAATGGAGTGGAGGATGGCTGGTTGATGGACACCCCACGCAAACACGGCTACAGCGCCAACAAGGAGGAGGTGGAGTAATGTTTTGGGCTGGAATCATGGGGAGAGAGATTGTCGGCCCCTTTAGGATCCCTGAAGGCGCTAAAGATGAACTCCATAATGTATGTGGATTTTCTCAAACAGCACTTCCTGCCATGGTTCAAGAAGAAGAACCGTGTATTTCACAGCAAGATCATTTTTCTGCATGATAATGCACCATCTCATGCTGCACATAAAACATCTGCATCTCTGGCTGATATGGGCATAAAAGGGGACAAACTTATGGTGTGACCCCCATGCTCCCCTGACCTCTACCCCATTCAGAACCTTTGGAGCATCATTAAAAGGAGTGTCTATGATGGCGGGAGGCAGTTCACATCTAAGCAACAGCTCTGGGAGGGTATTCTGTCCTCATGCAAAACAATTGAAGCAGAAACCATCCGAAACCTGACAAATTCAATGGACAAGAGAGTTCAGAAGCTCCTTTCGAACAAGGGGTCCTATGTGAAAATGTAACATCACCTAGAATAAAGTTTTGAGTTGAAAACTGTTTGATTTCAGTTTCTAACAACCTGCTAATGCTTATAATTTCAAAAATGACCATTTTTTTGGTCTTTATTAAAATGAAAAGGTTGATCGAAAAGTTTGGGGAATCTAAGAGTGTGGCAACCCAGTAGTCATGATTACTTCGAATTCTGACAATATAAGGGTCATGCTGCAGGTAGTGCAGCAAGAAGGCACTTATGTGCCTTGCGCATCTCGGAGCCCCAAAATTATTTTCCGGGCTAGATGCAGCTAAAAATTATTTTTAATTTTAAATCTGGTGAAGCTTTAGTATAGATGGCCTAATAGGATCAGTGCTGCACACTGCTACAAAGCCCAAATTATTTTCCAGTCAAGATACAGATAAACATGATTAGTAATTTGAAAGCTTAAAACGGTTGGTAGGGTGATTTTAACCAATCATCAAGCTTTTACTCTCCCCAGGATGACACAGGGGTAGAAAAGTCGTTTCGGATCCATGATTTGTTCATCTTTATGAACGTGAGTCTGTCTACATTATCAGTGGAGAGCCGCGTGCGCTTATCTGTCAGCACACCACCAGCAGCGCTGAACACACGTTCAGACAGAACGCTGGCTGCGGGGCATGACAAGATCTCCAAGGCGTAAGTGGCTAGCTCCGGCCATTTATCCAGATTGGAAGCCCAAAAAGAGCAAGGGTCCAGTGACACAGTCGTGGCTTCAATGTTTACTTGGAGATACTCCTGTACCATCGTCTCTAGGCGTTGACTATGTGTCAGACTTCTTGTCTCCTGTGGCCTTGCAAAGGATGGGCTAAAAAAGTGGTGAAATGATTCCGCAAAATTGATGTTACCAGCAGATACTGTGGTTCTGTTACGGTTTGAGTGCTGAACACTTGACGGTCCCACGGTTGGCAAGTTGGAACTGTGAGATTCACTACGTGCACCACTTGTATTTTGTGGAAAAGCACATGTAAGATTCTGCAACAGTCTCTGCTGATACTCCTGCATGCGTGCATCCCTTTCTATGGCAGGAATAATTTCTGCAAATTTACTTTTGTACCGGGGATCTAACAGTGTGGCAACCCAGTAGTCAGGATTATTTCTAATTCTCACAATTCGAGGGTCATGTTGCAGGTAGTGCAGCAAGAAGGCACTCATGTGTGTTGCGCATCCAGGAGCACCAAGTCCCTGTTGTGTTGGTGGCGAGGTAACAATCATGCTTCCTTCCTCTGTCCTCTCCCCCCAACCTCGCACAACAGAAATGTGATCAAGGTCTCCCTCATCTGATGAGTCTTCCATCAGTTCGTCCTCCACTTCTTCCTGGGCTCCTGCACCTTCCTCACTAGTTTGGCTGCTACCATGCGCCCTGGTAAAACCATCTCCCCCACCCTCACATGCCTGCCGCCTTGGTGCTGCCGACCGTCTGGACCTTGCAGATGTTAGCCCTTCCGCATACAACTCCTCCTCCTCTACTTCCTCCACCTCCTCTTGTGCCACCACCTGACTCCGAATTCTGTTTAACATGTGCTCCAGCATGTAAATCACCGGAATAGTCATGCTGATAATGGCATCGTCAGCACTAAACATCTTCGTCGCCATTTCAAAACTGTGCAGAAGGGTGCATAGGTCCCTGATCTGAGACCACTCCTCCAGCGTGATTTGCCCCACCTCTGAATCTCGTTGGCCCAGGCTATACGTCAGAACGTATTGCACCAGGGCTTGTCGGTGCTGCCACAGTCGCTGCAACATGTGCAGAGTTGAATTCCACCGGGTAGGCACATCGCATTTTAGCCGGTGAAGTGGCAGGCCCAACGACTTCTGTAGAGATGTAAGTCGCTGAGCTGCGGGATGCGAACGGCGGAAGTGAGCACACAGCGACCGTGCCCTCTGCAGAAGGCCATCTAGTCTGGGATAGTGGGCTAAAAATTGCTGGACAACCAGGTTCAACACGTGAGCCATACAAGGCACGTGTGTGACATTGCCCCGACGAAGGGCCGCACCCAGGTTTGCAGCATTGTCGCACACGGCCTTCCCTGGTTTCAGGTCCAGTGGAGACAACCATTCATGAAATTGGTTCTCCAGAGCTGACCACAACTCCTCAGCTGTGTGACTCACATTTCCCAGACATTTCAATGTAAAAACCGCCTGATGACGTTGAGCCCTACTGCCAGCATAGTAAGGAGGTGTGCAGGATCCCTTCTGCGCAGTTAGAAAGCTTGTGGCATGACCAGACAGGCTTTGGGTGCAGGTGGAAGACCGAGAGGAGGTTGAGGAGGCAGAAGCAGTGGAGGAACTTTGACATAAAGAGGATTGACGCACAACTCGTGGGGACGGCAAGACTTGGACAGCAGCCCCTTGTCCTGCTGTCACCATAGTTACCCAGTGCCCAGTCAGCGACATGTAACGCCCCTGTCCATGCCTACTCGTCCAAGTGTCTGTGGTGAAATGCACCCTGTCACACACAGAGTTTCTCAAAGAAGCGGTGATGTTGTGTGCGACATGCTGGTGGAGCGCAGGCACACCTTTCTTTGAGAAGTAGTGCCGACTGGGCATCTGGTACTGGGGCACTGCGACGGACATAAGGTCTCGAAAATCCTCTGTGTCCACCAGGCGGAAAGGCAGCATTTCTGTAGCCAAGAGCTTGCAGATGGTGAAATTCAACCTCTTAGCTTTCTCATGGCTAGGAGGAAATGGTCTTTTACTTGTCCACATCTGAGGGACCGAGGGCTGGCTATTGTGCTTAGACGGGGTTGATAAGGGTGTCCCCGGCAAACTGCCGGTCTGTGAGGAAGATGCAGGCGGACATGTTAGGTTGCCTTGATCCAAAGGTGGTGCTATCGATGTCGGACAGCGCTCAACACCAGCTGGTGTTACCACCTCCAAAGAAAATGATGACCTGCCAATCACGCTGGCTGTTGCGGGTAAAGAGGTGGCAGGTCTGCGCCCCAAAACAGGTGTGACTGCTGTCCCCCCAGTCACAGAGGATGAAGAGGCCGCGGATGCACAAGATATGGCAGACGGTGATTGGCCCGGCCGGCTAGGCCGCATTGTAGCACACTGAGCTTCCCACTGCAACTTATGCTTCATGTCCATGTGCCGGTTCATGCATGAAGTACTCAAACTATGTATTTTTTGGCCTCTACTTAGCTTTTGCTGACAAATGTTACAGATAACACGAGTTGGGTCATCTTTATCGATCTGAAAAAATGCCCAGGCTATGCAAGGCTTAGCACCCATGCGACCTGAAGAGCCACCACGACTTGTGGTGAGAGGCAGAGTTGTGTTTGAGGATGCAGTTGTTGACGTGCTTCCAGTACTACGTCTCTGTCCAGGAAGGCGCAACCTGACCTCGTCGTCACTAGCATCTTCCTCCACCTCCTCTGCTGACCTCATCTCTTGGCTGACTGTGGGTTGACAGTAAGTGGGATCTCCGACCTCATCATCATCACCCTGTGCGTTATCCCACCCGTCGTCCTCAGAGCCAACCTGTTCCTGCCCTGACAAAAAAATAAAGTTGTCGCTCCAATCAGGTATTTGAGTCTTATCATCGTCTTCCTCATTGTCTCCACCAACAGAAGTTACAGTTTGGGAATGAGGGTCTACATTATGGTCAGAACCTTCTGCGTCTGGTCCTGGATCCGACTCATAAAGATTCTGGGCATCAGTGCAGATCATTTCCTCGTCTGGATTCACACAAGCGCTGGAGTCGACCTCTGATTCCCAGGCTATAGTATGAGTAAACAGCTCTGCAGACTCAACCATCTGTTCTACCTCATACTCAGACGGGCAGCTGGAGATTTGGGAGCTGTGAGGAAGCAAGTGCGATTTGGGTGACACCTTTGAGGGCTGGAGTATTTGTGATGTTGAAGTTGATGTGGAGGAGAGCCCACTTAAAGGAGCACTTGATATCCGTTGAAGCACCTGCTGTTTTTGTGCCTCATCTGGAATTTGTAGCGATTGGCGTGGCCATAAGAAAGGGATCTTATCACATTGTCCGCTAAAAGAAGTAGACATTTTAGTTTGGCTGGAAGATGGTCTTTCTTCTGCAGATGTTACTGTTGCTTTAACACCTACCCCACGGACACAACCTTTTTTCCCCTTCCCAACACGCCTATTCCCCTTTCCACCAGCAGCAGGCCTTTTTCCACTCATTTTGGTGGTTAACTAATTCACAACTCTGGAGTTGTTTGCACAAAAAAACAATGGATGGTAACCGAGCAGAGCTGAGTGGCCAAACTGTGGTATTAGGCCAAAACTATTGGCTGGGTTAGATGCAGAAAAAAATTATTTTGAATTTGCAACCTGATGGAGGTCAGTATAGATGGACTAATACAAATAGTCCCACACACTGCTAGAAGCCCAAATATTTTTTCAGAGGTACTGTAGATGCAGATAAAAATTATTTTTAATTTGCAACCTGATGGAGGTCAGTATAGATGGACTAATAGACCAAGTCCCACACACTGCTAGAAGCCCAAATATTTTTTCAGAGCTAGATGCAGAAAAAAATTATTTTTAATTTGCAACCTGATGGAGGTCAGTATAGATGGACTAATAGACCAAGTCCCACACACCGCTAGAAGCCCAAATATTTTTTCAGAGCTAGATGCAGAAAAAAATTATTTTTAATTTGCAACCTGATGGAGGTCAGTATAGATGGACTAATAGACCAAGTCCCACACACTGCTAGAAGCCCAAATATTTTTTCAGAGCTAGATGCAGAAAAAAATTATTTTTAATTTGCAACCTGATGGAGGTCAGTATAGATGGACTAATAGACCAAGTCCCACACACTGCTAGAAGCCCAAATATTTTTTCAGAGCTAGATGCAGAAAAAAATTATTTTTAATTTGCAACCTGATGGAGGTCAGTATAGATGGACTAATAGACCAAGTCCCACACACCGCTAGAAGCCCAAATATTTTTTCAGAGCTAGATGCAGAAAAAAATTATTTTTAATTTGCAACCTGATGGAGGTCAGTATAGATGGACTAATAGACCAAGTCTCACACACTGCTAGAAGCCCAAATATTTTTTCAGAGCTAGATGCAGAAAAAAATTATTTTTAATTTGCAACCTGATGGAGGTCAGTATAGATGGACTAATAGACCAAGTCCCACACACCGCTAGAAGCCCAAATATTTTTTCAGAGCTAGATGCAGAAAAAAATTATTTTTAATTTGCAACCTGATGGAGGTCAGTATAGATGGACTAATAGACCAAGTCCCACACACTGCTAGAAGCCCAAATATTTTTTCAGAGCTAGATGCAGAAAAAAATTATTTTTAATTTGCAACCTGATGGAGGTCAGTATAGATGGACTAATAGACCAAGTCCCACACTCCGCTAGAAGCCCAACTATTTTTTCAGAGCTAGATGCAGAAAAAAATTATATTCAATTTGCAACCTGATGGAGGTCAGTATAGATGGACTAATAGACCAAATCCCACACACTGCTAGAAGCCCAAATATTTTTTCAGAGCTAGATGCAGAAAAAAATTATTTTTAATTTGCAACCTGATGGAGGTCAGTATAGATGGACTAATAGACCAAGTCCCACACACTGCTAGAAGCCCAAATATTTTTTCAGAGCTAGATGCAGAAAAAAATTATTTTTAATTTGCAACCTGATGGAGGTCAGTATAGATGGACTAATAGACCAAGTCCCACACACTGCAAGAAGCCCAAATATTTTTTCAGAGCTAGATGCAGAAAAAAATTATTTTTAATTTGCAACCTGATGGAGGTCAGTATAGATGGACTAATAGACCAAGTCCCACACACCGCTAGAAGCCCAACTATTTTTTCAGAGCTAGATGCAGAAAAAAATTATATTCAATTTGCAACCTGCTGGAGGTCAGTATAGAAGGACTAATAGAACAAGTCCCACACACTGCTAGAAGCCCAAATATTGTTTCAGAGCTAAATGAAGAAAAAAAATATTTTTAATTTGCAACCTGATGGAGGTCAGTATAGATGGACTAATAGACCAAGTCCCACACACTGCTAGAAGCCCAAATATTTTTTCAGAGCTAGATGCAGAAAAAAATTATATTCAGTTTGCAACCTGATGGAGGTCAGTATAGATGGACTAATAGAATGATGCTATGCCCAAAAGATTTTACTTCACTAGGTGCAGTAAAAAAATTGGTATTCTATACACAGGTGTTATATCTTGCAACACAGATAGGCTACTCCACTGACTAACACACTCTGCAATAGGCCAAAAAGGATTAGCTTTGCTAGATTCAGCCAAATGCTGTGAAAAAAACTTGCACAGCACTGGCACAGACCTGCCTGGCAAAAACTGATAGGAACTCATGTAACCTAGTCCTGAAAAGGACTCCAATTACAATTAGTCTTTACTCCCACAACCTATCTATTTAAGAGCACAGACCTCCCTGATAAAAGTCGTAGGAAATGCTGTAACCTAGTCCTTAAAAGGACTGCAATCACAACTATTCCCTACTCCCAAGCTATCTGTATATTTGTGCGAAAATTGGCTTGAAATTAACAAGGTATAGCGCACACAGCAACAGCGGTGCCGTCTAACACGCAGCTGCAGCAGTGAGAAAATGGTGGCGACGGGGAAAATGGCTTGGTCTTATAGGGCAAGGACATGTGACATACACTGCCAATGACACATGCCCTTGCTTGTGTGAAAAAAAGCACTTCGCTCCGTGTGTGCGCTGCTGATATGCTGACAGATTGCACCTCCCCACTGCAAATGCGGGAAAGAGAAAAAAAAATGGAGATCTTCATTGTTCCTGCAGAGATCCATCCCCTGCCCCTCCCCCCACCCCGCTGTACACTCAAACTGCGTATTAACATTAATTTTCATCATTACTGAGAAAAAATCCAGTTATGATTTTGGTGCACGAACAGTTATCGAACATAACCTCGAACAGCCGAATTTTTCTCAAATTGTTCGTGTTCGCCGAACGGCTCGAACACCGCCCAAAACAGCTCGAATTTGAGATTGGCGAACAGTTCGAGTAGAACAACGCTCATCTCTACTGATGAGTCCAAATTTGAGATCTTTGGTTCCAACCACTGTGTCTTTGTGCGACACAGAAAAGGTGAACGGATGGACTCTACATGCCTGGTTCCCACCATGAAGCATGGAGGAGGTGTGATGGTGTGGGAGTGCTTTGCTGGTGACACTGTTGGGGATTAATTCAAAATTGAAGGCATACTGAACCAGCATGGCTACCACTGCATCTTGCAGCGGCATGCTATTCCATCCGGTTTGCGTTTAGATGGACCATCATTTATTTTTCAACAGGACAATGACCCCAAACACACCTCCAGGTAGTAAGGGCTATTTGACCAAGAGGGAAAGTGATGGGGTGCTACGCCAGATGACCTGGCCTCCACAGTCACCAGACTTGAACCCAATTGAGATGGTTTGGGGTGAGCTGGACCGCAGAGTGAAGGCAAAAGGGCCAACAAGTGCTAAGCATCTCTGGGAACTCCTTCAAGATTGTTGGAAGATCATTTCTGGTGACTACCTCTTGAAGCTCATCAAGAGAATGCCAAGAGTGTGCAAAGCAGTCATCAAAGCAAAAGGTGGCTCGTTTGAAGAACCTAGAATATAAGACATATTTTCAGTTGTTTCACACTTTTTTGTTAAGTATATAATTCCACATGTGTTAATTCATAGTTTTGATGCCTTCAGTATGAATGTACAATTTTCACAGAAAAATCTTTAAATGAGAAGGTGTGTCTAAACTTTTGGTCTGTACTGAAAATACACAATATAATACCCCAAGGGCAACTATCTACACTGTCAGAGTTTCCTTCTCTATTCTCTGTATCTGACAGGGGTCTGACCTCGTGTGCTACGTGTTGACCTACGTGGTACTGGGATTCGTAAGGCACAAGTGTTTGCACTACCCCCCATTCTGTCAGTTCTAAGTGTTGGGGAACTGCAGGGTTGCCTTAACCTCTCTACGGGACTGGCAAGTGTACCATTAGCTGAGCCTTCTTGCTCTGCTCCAACCGTGGATCCTTCTTCCGGGGATTCTTCTTGAGCAGGCTCTTATGAAGCACTTACAGGTTCTACTTGCTGTGGAGGGTCTTCTGGATGTTGAAAGAAGTGGATCACAGGTATTATTACTGCTCCTCCTAGTTGAGGCCAATCTGCCGGGAAATCTCCTAAGTCAGTATGGAGTACTGCTTCTTTAGGCTCCTCCGGTACGATGAGAGGCACTTCTTCTTGGGGCGTTAGCAGGTCTGGACACAACTTCAGATGGTCTCTAGATACCGTTGCAGTCGTTATTCCTCCGTCTTTGCTAATCAAACAGGTCTTCTTGTTATCAAAACTTGAATTTAACAAAGTGTAGGGTTCTCTCTCCTACTGGTCATCAAGTTTGTGGTTTCTCCTTTTCCTCTTTAACACCACTTCTCCTGGTGTGAAGGGTTCTGCGGGCGCACTTTTATTGTAGTGGGCTTCCTGCTTGTCCCTTACCCGAGTGAGACTGTCTTCGACACAGGCCTGTACTCTTCTGTACTGCTCCTGTCTGGTCGTGTCCCAGTCCTCAGTGGACATATCTGCTTCTGGTTCTACTACACCAAGCTCCAGGTCCATGGGCAACTTCCCGGGTCTTGCTCGCATGAGATATGCTGGAGTACAATTGGTGGAACTCACAGGTATGTGGTTGTACAGATCTACCAGGTCAGGTAGTAGGTCTGGCCACTGATTTCTCTCCTCTAGTGGTAAGTTCTTTAGCAGGTCGATGAAGATGTTATTCATCTTTTCACAGAGACCGTTGGTTTGGGGGTGGTACGGTGTAGTCCGGATCTTTTTACACCCGTACAGATGGCAGAACTCCTTGAACAGTTCGGCTTCAAAGGCTGAGCCTTGATCCGTCAGCACCTGCTCCGGGTATCCATGGGGCCTGCTGAAGTACGCCTGAAACGTCCTCGCTGCTGTCTCTGCCGTCAGATCCTTGACGGGGGTGACCACCAGGAACCGGAAGTAGTGATCCACCATGGTCAGGGCATAGGAATATCCTGACCTGCTGGGTGACAGCTTGACATGATCCAGGGCCACGATCTCCAAGGGACGAGTCATCTTGATGGGTTGCAGGGGTGCCTTCTGGCTGCTGTAGTCTTTTCTTCTGAGGCTACAGGGTCCACAATTCTGGCACCACCTCTCAATGGAACTGCGCATTCCTACCCAATAAAACCGACACTTCAGCAGGGTTTCTAGCTTCTTCCAGCCAGAGTGCCCCGCCTGATCGTGGTAGGCTTCCAACACCATCTGTCTTGGGCACCACTATCTGCTATACCATCTCATGGGTTTTGGGGTTGACGTACCTCCGGCACAGCTTCTCTCTATAGATGAACAGCCGGCTCTTCTCATTCCACAGCTGCTTGGCTTGTAGAGACGCGTCCTTCTCCAGGGAGGAATCTTCTTGGGTTATCATCTCTTTGATACGGCTAACAACCGGGTCGCTGTCCTGGGTCTCCTTCCAGCTGTGGTGAGGCAGGGGGTTTAACGTCTTACCGCGATGCCTCCTGGAGGCTCGTTGCTCGTGGACCGTTCCATTCCGATGAAAGGCAGGTAGTTCAATCTCCTCCAGGTCATCCACTTCTTCTTCAGTGTCCGACTGGTGAGGCATTTTGGACAGGGCATCGGCATTGGCGTTCTTGCAGGTCGCACGGTACTTAATAGTGAATTGGTAGCTTGACAGCCGAGCCATCCATCGTTGTTCCATGGCTCCTAGCTTGGCTGTTTCCAGATGAGTCAAGGGGTTATTATCAGTGAGGGCAGTGAACTTACTGGAGGCTAGGTAGTGCTTGAACCGCTCGGTGATGGCCCACACCAGGGCCAGGAACTCTAACTTGAAGCTGCTATAGTTCTCTGGGTTCCTCTCGGTCGGGCGGAGCTTCCTGCTTGCATAGGCGATCACCTTCTCTTGGCCATTCTGCTTCTGACCCTGTACAGCTCCTAATCCTTTGTTGCTGGCATCAGTGTACAGCAGGAACGGTTGGCTGTAGTCAGGGTAGGCTAGGATCTCTTCGCCGGTCAGTATCTCCTTCAT
The DNA here is from genome assembly GCF_046119375.1 of Phyllobates terribilis. NCBI lineage: Eukaryota > Metazoa > Chordata > Amphibia > Anura > Dendrobatidae > Phyllobates > Phyllobates terribilis. The sequence goes on along the minus strand of NW_027362764.1, from coordinate 746,048,724 downwards.
CACCTTAAAGGATTCAGCTTGCTCCTTACCCCACTGGAGCGGGGGGTTTCTGCCTCTCCCGGACTGTCCTACCAGGAGATCTTGCAAAGGCGCCGCTTTCTTGGTATAGTAATTCACAAACCTCCGGTAATACCCGACTAGTCCCAGGAACTGACGTACATCCTTGAGGCTCTTCGGCTCCGGCCATTTCTGGATGGCAGTGACCTTCTCCGGGTCTGGTGCTACTCTCTCTGGACTAACGATGTGCCCCAGGTACTGTACCTTTCGCTTGAGCAGGTGGCACTTTGAGGGCTTCAGCTTCATCCCATACCGGGACAGCGACTCAAATACCTCCACCAGGTGGGTCAAGTGATCCTCATACGTTTTGGAGTACACTATCACGTCCAGGTATAGTAGTACAGTCTCGAAGTTGCGGTGTCCCAGGCAGAACTCCATCAATCTCTGGAATGTTCCGGTGGCGTTGCAGAGTCCAAACGGCATACTATTGAACTCACAGAGTCCCATCGTGGTGGTGAAGGCCGTCTTCTCCCGATCCTCCTCAGCAACAGCTACTTGCCAGTACCCACTAGTGAGGTCAAGGGTGGAGAAGTAATTTGCAGACTTTAAGGCAGCCAGGGATTCCTCTATACGTGGTAAAGGGTATGCATCTTTATGTGTAATGCGATTTACTTGTCTGTAATCTACACACATTCTCATGCTTCCGTCCTTTTTCCTGACTAGAACTAGGGGAGCTGCCAAGGGACTACAACTATCCCTTACTACCCCGGCCTTCTTCATGTCGTGCAACATCTCCTTCGCCTTCTGGTAATGTGCTTGTGGTATAGGCCTGTAACGTTCTTTGATGGGTGGATGGTCACCTGTGGGGATATGGTGTTGAACCCCCTTAATCCTCCCAAAGTCAAGTGGGTGCTTACTGAATACCTGCGCGTATTCCTGAACCACCCGGTGTACACCCTGCTTCTGATGGGCAGGAGTGGTGTCTGTTCCAACATGGAGCTGTTGACACCAATCCTTCACCTGGGTTCCCGAGTCATTATCCTCCACTTCGTCTGGAGAGGTTAAGGACTCCAACGTGTGTATGGAGTTGTTATTTACTGTGTACAATTTGACAACAGTGGCATAGCATGGTAATCTAACCTTGTCCTCCCCATAGTTCAGAAGACGGACGGGCACCCTCCCATTGCGTACATCCACTACCCCTCTAGTAGTCAAGAGTGTAGGTCTATGCTCCGAGCTAAGGGGCTCTACTACCGCCTGGTAGCTCGGTCCTTTGAGACCTATTGCTGCTCTACACCAAATCAGCATTTCACTCATCGGGGGAATCACAATGGGTACCGGGTCTGTCACCCGTACATTACCAATTTCACTGCCTGTTAGCTTTACCTGTTGCTGGTATGACTCACCCCCTGGGCCGTGGGGCACCCGGAACCGGGCTTCAGTGCAATGATGGGGGTAGTAGTGGCAACCCGATCCCGTGGCTCAGGGTGGTCAGACCAAATACTGTGGCAGTCTATTTGTAGGATTTTGAATGTCCGACTACGCCACCCGTGGATTGCGGTCAGAGATGACCGCCGCTGCAAGGCAGACCGCTGAGGCTGATGTTGGTATGCAGCACAGGGATAGGATAACTCCCCACGGGAAGAGTGTAGCCTCAGGGCAGTGTAATAGGATGCTGGGAGTGATGGTGCAGGCCGCAATAATAAGGGTTCAGAATCTGCTTCAAACATTCCAGGGTCTTTATTGTAGTTAGTACTAATGACCCAACAGGAGTACAGGGTAGGAATGGGCCTGGGTGTCTGAGAGCATTCGGGCGAGCACCACTGGTCATGGTGAGTGGGTAGGCCTACAGTTCTCTCTCTGCCCTTGCTGAATATCCCCCTTTTCGTGGTGTGATAGCCCACATCCCTGAGCTGGCCATGTACTACGCCTGTATGGCTTGCGACTCGGGCCTTAGGTATCTGTTGCTTCTCCGTGCTGTACTGGTCCCTCTGTGTGGCGGAGCCTCCAGGCTTCTTAGGCCAAGGAACCTGAAATCCCTTGCGGGTTGGTTTTCTGCTGCCGGGCTTGCAATTCTGACAGCCTCGGACTCCAGTGTCGTATTGTTTAGTTCTCTCTCAGCCATGACCGGCTCTCGTTGCCTTTGTTCCTGGCTTGCTGTTCCTCCTCTGCCTCCCGGACTCCTCAGCTGCTTCTGACCTGTCCCTTTCCTCTGGGAACCCTTCTGGATGCTTCAGAAGTGGGTCCTGGTCTCTCTAACCCTGCCCTCAGTTCCAGCTTTTATAGGGGCAGCCTGCTCCCCCCACTGTCTGGTGGTGGTCTAACCTGGCTTTCCCCACTAGCATTAAGGGTACAGCTACTAGCTGGGTTTACAGGCAGGGCAGGCAGCAGTCTGCGGGTTCTTTGGCTTACTGCAGGCATGGCAGGCTCACTGTCAGCAGAGGGTTGACTCTCCTGGGCTGCTGGCAAGGGTTCTTCTGCCTCTGTGGCGGCTTGTTCTTCTTGTTCTCCCTGCTCTCCTGTAGGCTCTTGCTGGGTAGGCTGAAGGAAGTGTAGGACGGGTACCACTATGGCATCGTTTATTCGAGTCCAGGTCCGGGGGAAATCTCCGAGAACTGTGCTGATCATTTCTTCCCTGTCCACTGCGGGTCATCTTGATCTTCACTTGGACTCTGTAGCTGCTCGGGGCACCGTTTTAGGTGGTCTCTGGAGACAGTGCTAGTGGTTTCTCCTCCATCCTTGGTAATCACACATACCTTCGGGTTGTTGTGGTCGGACTGCAGTACTGTGTACGGGTCTCTCTCCCACTGGTCGTCCAGCTTGTGAAGCCTTCTCTTCCGCTTCAGGACCTGCTCACCAGGTTCCAGGGGACCAGCAGGGGCGTGTTGGTTGAAGAGCCTCTCTTGCTTTTCTCTCGCTTGAGCCAGACTCCTCTCCACACTCTCCTGTACCTTCTTGTACTATAGCCGCCGTTCCGTATCCCAGTCCGCGTCTGGGGAGGTGTCCTCGGGTGTCAGGACTCCCATCTCCAGGTCTATCGGCAGCTTACCTGGTCTTGCTCGCATCAGGTAAGCCGGGGTGCAATTTGTAGCATTCACCGGAATATGGTTGTACAAGTCTATCAGGTCTGGCAGCTTCTCCGGCCACAGGCTGCGTTCTTCCAGGGACAACGTCTTGATGAGATCAATGATGATATTATTCATTTTCTCACACAGCCCGTTGGTTTGCGGGTGGTACGGGGTTGTCCGGATCTTCCTACAGCCGTAGAGGTTGCAGAACTCCTGGAAGACTTCCGCCTCAAACACTGAACCTTGATCTGTCAAGACTAGTGTTGAGCGATACCTTCCGATATCGGGAAATATCGGATCGGATTGGATCGGACCGATACTGAAAAAGTATCGGATATCGTCGATTCCGATACCGGAAACCAATGCAAGTCAATGGGACAGAAATATCGGAATGAAAATAAACCCTTTCTTTCCTTGTAGGTTAATTCTACATGAAGGAAAACAACTAAGAATAATGTAGAATGTATTGGGGGAGGTGGGGGAGACAATAAAGGCATAGAGGTTTAGCCCAATCAAATGGAATAGCAGGAATTAATATTTTTTTTAAGACGTTCTGAGTTACGGAAATATTGACTATGTTAAGTATTTTTATATTTTGTCAGATATTTATGTTTCACTACTTCCATGCTCTTCACCTTCTTTTTTACTTCTCCCACACTTTCTCCTTCATCATCCTCAGCATCTTTTTCATCCTCTTCTTCTTCACCTTCTTCATCTTCTTCTTCTTCACCTTCTTCGTATTATTCTTTTTTTTTACATTCTTCATATTCTACTTCTTCATCTTCTTCATATTCTTCTTCTTCATCATATTCTTATTTGTGACAGGCATTCCTGTAGTTGTTATCTATAAAAGGTTGGACATTACACCTTTCGTTCTGCCCGTCACAAAAGATTTACAACAGGATTTGTCCGCGTTCAGTTTGGCCTGCAGCAGCAGGTCTTTTCCAGGGGCACCACGAGGAGGAACGGACTCACCCCCATACACTGCTTAGTCATCTTCTGCTTATAATTTAGATATTATTTTTTGCTCTGATTTTTAGTCTTATGCTTAATGTTCTTCCGCTTTTTGTTCTGCAGCTTCTTGTATTTCTGCTTCTTGGTTTTCTGTCTCTTGTTCTTCTGTATCTTGGTGCTTGTCTTCTCTTCTTTGTCCTCTTGGTCAACTTCTTCAGGGTCATCTTCTTGGTCTTCTTCGGGGTGGTCTTCAGGGTCGTCGTCTTCGGGGGTCCTCGTCTTCGGGGTCCTCGTCTTCTTCGGGTTGGTCTTCTGGGTCCTCGTCTTCGGGGTCCTCGTCTTCTTCGGGGTGGTCTTCAGGGTCCTCATCTTCAGGGTCGTTGTCTTCGGGGTCCTCGTCTTCTTAGGGTTGGTCTTCAGGGTCCTCGTCTTCAGGGTCCTCGTCAGGGAGATCCAGAGTGATTACCAAGAACCATTTCAAAAAGCTTGAACTTGGAAATGTAGCAAAAGGTACAAGAAAGCTGAGGAACTACCGAGAACCAGCTGACGGTACTGGAACCCGGATGGGTAGCAGAAGGTACAAGAGCCAATGGAACTGCCGAAGACCAGCTGACGGTACTGGAACTCGGTTACTAAGCAGGAGGTACCTGTGCCAGAAAGCACTACCAAGGACCAGCAGACGTTGGTGAAACTTGGATACCGAGAAGGAGGCACCTAATCCAAAGGCACTGCCGAGAACCAGCTGACGGTACTGGAACCCGGATGGGTAGCAGAAGGTACCCATGTAAAAAAAAGTTCAAGGCCGCGAGCCGGCCGCAGTTACCAAAACCAACAGTCCTACAGGGGGTGCTTGTCCTATTGGCACTATGGAACCAGCCTTCATTGCCAGATCCCGCAGCCCACATAGGAGTCACCTAAACTGCAGGCACCATAGAGTCGGCTAACCCGACCGCAACACGACAGGACAACGCATTGGAGGCAAAGTGACGTTGATACTACCCGGAAACAGCTGGCGTGCTGGAACCAGGCTGGGCAGGAGGGAGTACCCGTGCCAAAGTCACTGCCGAGAACCAGCGGACGGTACTGGAACCCGGATGGGTAGTAGAAGGTACAAGAGCAAATGGAACTACCGAGGACCAGCTGACGGTACTGGAACCCGGATGGGTAGCAGAAGGTACAAGAGCCAATGGAACTGCCGAAGACCAGCTGACGGTACTGGAACTCGGTTACTAAGCAGGAGGTACATGTGCCAGAAAGCACTACCAAGGACCAGCAGACGTTGGTGGAACTTGGATACCGAGAAGCAGGCACCTAATCCAAAGGCACTGCCGAGAACCAGCTGACGGTACTGGAACCCGGATGGGTAGCAGAAGGTACCCATGAAAAAAAAAGTTCAAGGTCGCGAGCCGGCCGCAGTTACCAAAACCCACAATCCTACAGGGGGTGCTTGTCCTATTGGCACTATGGAACCAGCCTTCATTGCCAGATCCCGCAGCCCACATAGGAGTCACCTAAACTGCAGGCACCATAGAGTCGGCTAACCCGACCGCAACACGACAGGACAACGCATTGGAGGCAAAGTGACGTTGACACTACCCGGAAACAGCTGGCGTGCTGGAACCAGGCTGGGCAGGAGGGAGTACCCGTGCCAAAGTCACTGCCGAGAACCAGCTGACGGTACTGGAACCCGGATGGGTAGTAGAAGGTACAAGAGCAAATTGAACTACCGAGGACCAGCTGACGGTACTGGAACCCGGATGGGTAGCAGAAGGTACAAGAGCCAATGGAACTGCCGAAGACCAGCTGACGGTACTGGAACTCGGTTACTAAGCAGGAGGTACCTGTGCCAGAAAGCACTACCAAGAACCAGCAGACGTTGGTGGAACTTGGATACCGAGAAGGAGGCACCTAATCTAAAGGCACTGCCGAGAACCAGCCAACGGTACTGGAACCCGGATGGGTAGTAGAAGGTACAAGAGCAAATTGAACTACCGAGGACCAGCTGACGGTACTGGAACCCGGATGGGTAGCAGAAGGTACAAGAGCCAATGGAACTGCCGAAGACCAGCTGACGGTACTGGAACTCGGTTACTAAGCAGGAGGTACCTGTGCCAGAAAGCACTACCAAGAACCAGCAGACGTTGGTGGAACTTGGATACCGAGAAGGAGGCACCTAATCCAAAGGCACTGCCGAGAACCAGCTAACGGTACTGGAACCCGGATGGGTAGTAGAAGGTACAAGAGCAAATGGAACTACCGAGAACCAGCTTGCGGTGCTGAAACCCAGGGTAAATACTAAAAACAGAGTGGAGCCAGAGGTGTAACTGGAGCAAGTTTTAAATCAGTAGTACAGTGGATGTGGCAAAGCAGGAGAATTTGCCGGACACACAGCAGGGGAACAGCTGACGTTACTGAACCCCAATAACACAGGAGCAAGCGTTGACTGTGCAGACGGCACTTCTGAGCAGCAACTAGCGGTATTGGAGCCCAGGGTAAATACTAAAAACAGAGGAGCCAGAGGTGTATTTGGAGGAGGTTTTAAATCAGTAGTACAGTGGATGTGGACAAAGCAGGAGAAATTGCCGTCCGCACAGCAGGGGAACAGCTTACGTTACCGAACCCCAATAAAACGGCAGCAAGTGTTGACTGTGCAGACGGCACTTCCGAGCGCCAACTGGCGGTGTTGGAGCTCAGGGATAATACTGAAAACAGAGGAGCCAGAGGTGTATTTGGAGGAGGTTTTAAATCAGTAGTACAGTGGATGTGGACAGAGCAGGAGAAATTGCCGTCCGCACAGCAGGGGAACAGCTGACGTTACTGAACCCCAATAACACGGCAGCAAGTGTTGACTGTGCAGACGGCACTTCCAAGCGCCAACTGGCGGTGTTGGAGCTCAGGGATAATACTGAAAACAGAGGAGCCAGAGGTGTAATTGGAGCAACTTTAAAATCTGTAGTAGTGAGAATGTGGACAGAGCAGGAGAAATTGCCGTCCGCACAGCAGGGGAACAGCTGACGTTACCGAACCCCAATAACATGGCAGCAAGTGTTGACTGTGCAGACGGCACTTCCGAGCGCCAACTGGCAGTGTTGGAGCTCAGGGATAATACTGAAAACAGAGGAGCCAGAGGTGTATTTGGAGGAGGTTTTAAATCAGTAGTACAGTGGATGTGGACAGAGCAGGAGAAATTGCCGTCCGCACAGCAGGGGAACAGCTGACGTTACTGAACCCCAATAACACGGCAGCAAGTGTTGACTGTGCAGACGGCACTTCCGAGCGCCAACTGGCGGTGTTGGAGCTCAGGGATAATACTGAAAACAGAGGAGCCAGAGGTGTAATTGGAGCAACTTTAAAATCTGTAGTAGTGAGAATGTGGACAGAGCAGGAGAAATTGCCGTCCGCACAGCAGGGGAACAGCTGACGTTACTGAACCCCAATGACACGGCAGCAAGTGTTGACTGTGCAGACGGCACTTCCGAGGGCCAACTGGCGGTGTTGGAGCTCAGGGATAATACTGAAAACAGAGGAGCCAGAGGTGTAATTGGAGCAACTTTAAAATCTGTAGTAGTGAGAATGTGGACAGAGCAGGAGAAATTGCCGTCCGCCCAGCAGGGGAACAGCTGACGTTACTGGACCCCAATGACACGGCAGCAAGTGTTGACTGTGCAGACGGCATTTCCGAGCGCCAACTGGCTGTGTTGGAGCTCAGGGATAATACTGAAAACAGAGGAGCCAGAGGTGTATTTGGAGGAGGTTTTAAATCAGTAGTACAGTGGATGTGGACAGAGCAGGAGAAAGTGCCGTCCGCACAGCAGGGGAACAGCTGACGTTACTGAACCCCAATAACATGGCAGCAAGTGTTGACTGTGCAGACGGCACTTCCGAGCGTCAACTGGCGGTGTTGGAGCTCAGGGATAATACTGAAAACAGAGGAGCCAGAGGTGTATTTGGAGGAGGTTTTAAATCAGTAGTACAGTGGATGTGGACAGAGCAGGAGAAAGTGCCGTCCGCACAGCAGGGGAACAGCTGACGTTACTGAACCCCAATGACATGGCAGCAAGTGTTGACTGTGCAGACGGCACTTCCAAGCGCCAACTGGCGGTGTTGGAGCTCAGGGATAATACTGAAAACAGAGGAGCCAGAGGTGTAATTGGAGCAACTTTAAAATCTGTAGTAGTGAGAATGTGGACAGAGCAGGAGAAATTGCCGTCCGCACAGCCGGGGAACAGCTGACGTTACTGAACCCCAATGACACGGCAGCAAGTGTTGACTGTGCAGACGGCACTTCCGAGCGCCAACTGGCGGTGTTGGAGCTCAGGGATTACAGTTCAGGTGGTAGAAACATGAACAGAACAGGAGACCTGGATACTTTTGCCAACAATTATTTATTCTGGAAGAGGACTGGCAAATTCATGAGAGATCCAGGCCTTGTTCATTTTGAGAAAAGTAAGCCGGTCAACGTTATCGGAGGATAGTCGCATGCGACGGTCTGTTAGTACACCACCTGCAGCACTAAAGACGCGTTCCGATAATACACTAGCAGCAGGGCAAGCTAGCACCTCCAATGCATACTGACTTAGCTCTGGCCATGTATCTAGCTTACAGACCCAAAACTTGAAGGGAGAAGAGCCGTCTGGGAGAACACTAAGAGGGCAAGACATGTAGTCTGTCACCATCTGACGGAAACGTTGCCTCCTGCTGACTGGAGCCGTCTGTGATGGTGTAGACATTTGTGGCGGCGGGGACATAAAACTTTGCCACATTTCGGCCATACTGGTCTTGCCTTGTGCTGAGGCGCTGCTTCTGCTCCCTCTTTGTGCAGAGCTTCCTCCACTGCCTCGACGCACTGAGCTGCTTTGTAAAGCACTAGCAGCACTGCTCTCGGTTGGAATGGAGAACATGATGGAATGCACCAGTGCGTCTTGGTACTCCCGCATTTTACGCTCCCGGTTCAACGGTGTTATGAGGCTTTGTAAGTTGTCCCGGTAGCGAGGATCTAGGAGGGTGGACACCCAATAATCAGCCGTGTTGAGAATGTGGGCGATGCGGCGGTCGTTTCTCAGGCACTGCAGCATGAAATCAACCATGTGCTGCAGACTGCCAACTGGACAAGAAACGCTGTCCCCTGCTTGAGGCGTGATCTCTGCCTGATCTGCATCACCCCACCCTCGCTCTAGATACTGACTACTAGAGCATTGTGTACCTCCCTCCTCTGGACAGATGTCTTCCTCATCCATTGACTCCTCCTCATCCTCCTCACAAAGTGTCCCCTGCCTAGGCCTTTGTGAGGAACCACGTTGCGCAGACTGTAGAGAAGCAGATGGCATTTGTGACTCCTCATCCTCCACCTCTTCCAAAACCTCGTCCCTTAGTGCTTGCAGTGTTTTTTCAAGCAGGCAGATAAGGGGGATAGTCATGCTGACTAGTGCATCATCTGCACTCGCCATCCGCGTGGAATAATCGAAGGCACGCAAAACGTGGCAAATGTCCTTCATATAGGCCCACTCAGTGGTGGTGAAGTGTGAACGGCGCGCACTGCGACTTCTTTGCGCCTGCTGCAGCTGGTACTCCATTACTGCTGCCTGCTGCTCACACAACCTCTCCAACATATGTAACATTGAAATCCACCTGGTGGGTAGGTCACATATGATGCGATGTTCCGGAAGACGTAATCGGCGCTGCAGAGCTGCAATGCGTGATCTTGCATTGCTGGAACGCCGCAAGTGAGCGCACTCTATGCGGACCTTGTGAAGCAGTGCATCAAGATCTGGATAGTCCCTCAAAAAACTCTGCACGACCAAGTTGAGCACATGTGCCAGACATGGGATGTGAGTGAGGTTGTCTAGGCCCAGAGCTGCCACCAGATTTCGGCCATTGTCACACACTACCATGCCTGGCTGGAGATTCGCTGGCACAAACCACACGTCGCTCTGCTGCTTGATGGCATTCCAGAGCTCCTGCGCTGTGTGGCTTCGATTCCCCAAAGAAATTAATTTTAATACGGCCTGTTGACGTTTGGCCACGGCTGTGCTCATATTGGTCACCATAACAGGTAACCGTTCACGGGTCGATGTGGAGGTAGACCGTGACGGCTCCTGCAGCGCTGATTCAGAGGAACTGGAGTATGAGGAGGAGTCAATGTGTACAGACTGGATTCCTGCAATCCCTGGAGTTGGCAGAACACGTACAGCGCCACTCTCAAGATCTGTACCCGGCTCCACAACATTTACCCAATGGGCAGAGAGGGAAAGGTATCGTCCCTGTCCATGCTTACTGGTCCACGCATCGGTGGTCAGGTGGACCTTGCTACTGACGGCGTTTTGTAGCGCATGTTTAATTTTTCCCTCCACATGATGTTGCAGGGCAGGGACGGCTTGCCTGCTGAAATAAAATCGGCTGGGCACGTTGTATTGTGGGACTGCCAATGCCATAAAGCTACGGAATGTGTCAGTCTCCACCAGCCTGAATGATAGCATTTCAAGGGCCAGTACTTTAGCAATACCAGCATTCAGAGCCTGTGCTCGGGGGTGGTTTACCGAGTATGGGCGCCTTTTCTCCAATGCCTGTGCTAACGATGGCTGTAGACTGGCCTGGGAGTGTGAGGATGACTGGGAAAGTGGTGCTGTGCATGGAATTACACTGTGTCTCTGTACAACAGTGCCAGAGATTCTTCCATAGCGATCCTGTGAGGAAGCCGAACCAGCTGTGTGTGAGCTGGAGGAAGAGGCTACAACACGAGCTGAAGAGGTGGTAGGTGGCGCTGTAGGTTGGCCTAGGTCTGCAGTGTGTTTTTGTAACTCCACCACGTGCTTGGTCCGCACATGTTTCCACATATTTGTGGTATTGAGGTTGCTGACACTTTTCCCTCTTTTCACCTTCTGATTACACAGCTTGCATTTGACAAAGCAAATGTCATCTGCAACTGTGTCAAAAAAGGACCAGGCACTGCAAGTCTTGGGAGCGCCCGCTTTGGATTTTGGAAGAGCCATGATCCTAATGGGTGCCGAAGTGGAGGCTACAGGCAACCAAGTCTGCCCCCTCCCTCTCCCTCCTTTTTGGGCTGTTCGGGGAATCTCTTCCTCAGAGCTGCTCCCACCACCTTCCTGTCCCTCACGCCATGATGGGTCAAGGACCTCATCATCTACACCACCCTCTTCAAACAACTGCTTCTCCTGGGTAGTCTCGACAGCACAGTACGCACCAGAAAGTGGCACCTGAGTCTCATCATCAGATGCGTACTGAGGTGTGCTGCTGACCATAGGCACTGGCCCATCCGCCTCTTCAGATTCAGAGCGACAAAACGGTTGCGCATCACTGCATACTACCTCTTCTTCAAATTCTCGAATTCTGCTTGGCTGGCCCCCTCTTTCCAAGCCAAGAGATTCAGAGAACAGAAGTAGAGATGGCTCCTGTCCAGGGCTCTCTGACTGCCTGGGCAATTTGGCAGGTGGTGAAGAGACAGATGGGTGCTCTTCAGTGCTCAGGACCTGAGAGGATCTGGAACTAATTGAAGTCGATGCGTTAGCTGCCATCCATCCGACAACGGCTTCAATTTGGTCCTCCCGCAGCAGTGGGGTACGGCTAGCTCCTACAAAGCTGCGCATAAAGGACTGTTCCCTGGTAAAACTGGGGGATGCTGAGTCACTGGTGCCCGCAGCAGGCACAGAATCCCCACGTCCTCTCCTTGCAGGCACAGAATCCTCACGTCCTCTCCCTGCAGAAACTCCACGCCCACGACCACATGCCTTACTCCCTGCCTTCTTCATCTTGGTAGACTGATAAAGATAGGCAGAAAAGTACTAAGGGCTTAGTGTGCTTATTCCTGAACAGCTGCTAACAGGTATAAGAAACACTAATTTTATAAAGTGTGGACTAGACTTTAATATGAGCTAATGTGGCCTACACAACTGTAAAGTGGAGTGTTTGGTGAACTTTATTTAGGTTTTTTTTGTCACAAAAAGACACTGGATGTGCCTAAAGATGTAATAACGATAGTATCACAAACTTTTTGTAGCTATTACAATGTAGGAAGGTAACCTACAATGCAATAGATGAGGCTGCAAAAAATAGGCTAATACTAATCTGGCTGGGCCTGCAGGGCCCAATGCTGCAGAAAGGCTCCTCTAACTACTCCTATATAGTGTGTTTGGAACCAGTTTAGCTGAATACGGATGGAACCACCACACTAATAGGAGAAATCAGGAAAAATTATGAATTGGCAAAAAAGGACAATGTATGAGGCAGTGACACACACTGAGTGCACTACAACCAGACGTGGTTGAAGCACACACTACAGGGTGAGCTGCACTCACACACCAGACCTTGCAGACAGCGGTGAACAGTACAGATGCAGAGCACTGTGCACTAGCGCTGCAAGACCAAAAAAATTTCTCTATCTACTCCTATATAGTGTGTTTGGAACCAATTTAGCTGAATACGGATGGAACCACCACACTAATAGGAGATATCAAGAAAAATTATGAATTGGCAAAAAAGGACAATGTATGAGGTAGTGACTAGTGACACACACTGAGTGCACTACAACCAGACGTGGTTGAAGCACACACTACAGGGTGAGCTGCACTCACACACCAGACCTTGCAGACAGCGGTGAACAGTACAGATGCAGAGCACTGTGCACTAGCGCTGCAAGACCAAAAAAATGTCTCTATCTACTCCTATATAGTGTGTTTGGAACAAATTTAGCTGAATACGGATGGAACCACCACACTAATAGGAGATATCAGGAAAAATTATGAATTGGCAAAAAAGGACAATGTATGAGGCAGTGACACACACTGAGTGCACTATAACCAGACGTGGCTGAAGCACACACTACAGGGTGAGCTGCACTCACACACAGAGACCTTGCAGAAAGCGGTGAACAGCACAGAGAACTGTGCACTAGCACTGCAAGGCACAGCGATTTATAAAGTAGCTTGGGTAAAGCAGAATAGACCAAATAGGTAGCTAAAACTGTCTCTCAGAACAACAGCATCCTATCCCTAACTGAATTCACAGCAGAGTGAGCTCAAAATGGCGGCGGCGGCTTTTATAGTGCATCATGACATCATTTCAGCAGCCAATCACAGCCATGCCATTAGTTAAGATGCCTACACGCCTAACAGGATGTGCCCATACTTCTTAGGATCCTCATTGGCTGAATAAAATGAAAATGGCTCATTGCATTATGGGAACTTCCGATTCCGGTATACGATATTGCAAAAGTATCGGAATTAAGTATCGGAATTCCGATACCGCGAATATCGGCCGATACCCGATATTTCAGTATCGGAATGCTCAACACTAGTCAAGACCTGTTCCGGATACCCGTTTGGAGGGCAGAAGTGTTGCTGGAAGGCTCTGGCCGCTGTTTGGGCTGTCAGATCTTTAACAGGAACCACCACCAGGAACCAGGAGTAAGGGTCCACAATCGTGAGGGCATAGACGTAGCCGGACCGGCTTGGAGCCAACTTCACATGGTCCAGAGCTACTAGCTCAAGAGGCTGCCTGGTGACGATGGGCCTCAAGGGTGTCTTCTGGCTGGTACGGTCCTTCCTTCTGAGGTGGCATGGGCCGCAGTCCCTGCTCCACTTCTCTATGGCCTCTCTCATACCGATCCAGTAGAACCGCTCTTTCAGTAGGAACTACAGTTTCTTCCACCCGAAGTGTCCCGCTCTGTCATGGTAGGCCTCCAAGACCATCGCTGCATCTCGCCTTGAGACCACTATCTGCCAGGTCAGCTCGTGCGTCCGGTGGTTGACAAGCCTTCTGCACAGCTTACCCTCGTAGAGGAATAACCTTCTTTTCTCCTTCCATATCTGCTTGGCTTCCACTGGAGCGTCCGGGCCAGGGCTAGCATCTGCCTGGGTTAACAGGTCTTTCACCAGGCGTATTGCAGGGTCACTATCTTGCGTTTCAGCCCAGCCGTGGTGGGGTAAGGGGTTGAACATGACGGTGGTTAGGTCTTTGTCTCTTACCCGGTGAGAATACTGAGTGGCCCCATACCGGTGGAACGCAGGGAGCTCTACTTCCTCCAGCTCTTCCGAGTCTTCTTCTCCCTCGGGTAGGTGAGGCATTCTTGATAGGGCGTCTGCATTGGCGTTGGTTCTGCTGGCCCGGTATTTGATGGTGAAGTCATAATTGGATAGCCGGGCCATCCACCACTGTTCTAGGGCACCTAGTCTTGCATTGTCCAGGTGTGTCAGCGGGTTGTTGTCCGTGTACACAGTGAACTTTGAGGAGGCCAGGTAATGCTTAAACCGTTCTGTGACTAGCTTGAAGGAGCTGTAATTCTCCGGGTTTCTCTCGGTGGGCCTCAGCTTCCGGCTGGCGTACGCGATCACCCTTTCTCTGCCCTGTATGTTTTGTGACAGTACGGCTCCCAGCCCCACATTACTGGCGTCTGTGTGGAGGATAGAAGGCTGGCCATAATCGGGGTAGGCCAGTATCTCATCCCCCGTGAGGGCCATCTTCAACTGGCGGAAGGACTCCTCTTCCGGCTTGTCCCACTTGAAGGGTGGCTTGTGACTTCTGGATTTAGACTGGCCTATCAGGAGGACCTGCATTGGAGCTGCCATCTTTGTGAACCCGGGGATGAACCTTCGGTAGTAGCCTACCAACCCGAGGAATTGCCTCACTTCTTTGATGTGTGAGGGGCTTGGCCAGCTCTTGATTACTGTGACCTTGTCGGGGTCGGGGGCTACTCCTTCTGCACTCACCACGTGTCCTAGGTACTGGACCTTCGGTTTCAACAGGTGACACTTTGAGGGTTTCACCTTCAGGCCATAGCCTGCCAGGGCTTTGAACACCTCTGCCAGGTGTTTTAGATGGTCCTCGTAAGTCTTCGAATAGACTATCACGTCATCCAGGTAAAGTATGACCGTCTCGAAGTTTCGGTGCCCTAGACAGCATTCCATCAGCCTCTGGAAGGTCCCTGGTGCGTTGCAGAGCCCGAATGGCATACAGTTGAATTCACTCAATCCCATCGGGGTGGTGAAGGCGGTCTTCTCCTTGTCAGCCTCTGCCACAGGAACCTGCCAGTACCCGCTAGTAAGGTCCAAAGTAGAGAAGAAGTTAGCTAATTTTAGGGCTGCTAAAGACTCCTCTATCCTAGGTAACGGGTACGCATCTTTATGGGTGATATGATTAATTTGTCTATAGTCCACGCACATTCTCATGGTACCGTCTTTCTTTTTTACCAGAACCAAGGGGGCAGCCCAGGGGCTACAGCTATCTCTAATGACCCCAGCTTCTTTCATTTCTCTCAGCATGCCCTTTGCGTTCTGATAATGTGCAGGGGGTACAGGTCTGTGTCTCTCTTTTATTGGTGGGTGGCTTCCCGTGGGGATGTGGTGTTCTACTCCCTTTACTCGGCCGAAGTCTAGCGGGTGCTTACTAAAAATTCTCTCGTACTCCTGAACCACCCGGTAGACTCCTTGTTTTTGGTGCGAGGGAATGGAGTCAGCACCCACGTGGAGTTTCTGGCACCAGTCCTCCTTGTGTTTCTGGGAGCCATTATCCTCCACCTGGGGAGATGGAGGCAAGGGTTCCACGACCCTGATAGTATTGTGTTCGACGGCAAACAATTTGGCTAGTGTAGCGTACCGGGGCAAGTGTACTTCCCTTTCCCCGATGTTTAAGATCCGGACAGTCACCCTTCCATGGCGGACATCAACCACCCCCATGGCTGTCAAAATGGTGGGCCTGCTGTCTGAGTACACGGGTTCTATCATGGCTTGGTAGTCTCTCCCTCTTAACCCGATTGCAGTCCGACACCAGATCATCCTTTCACTTTTGGGAGGCATGGCAATGGGGAACGGGTCGCTCATCCTCACCCTACCGATCTCACCACCAGACAGTTCTACCTGTTGCCGTCTCATCAGGGCTCTTATCTCTTTCTGAAGGACCCTCTGTTGGCTGGAGCTTGCATTCATCGCCACCTGCTGCAAAATCACAATTACTTCTGAAAGACAGTTTTCAATCACATTAGTACCCAAGGTTATTTTAGGGTGACTTTCACGACGGTCAATGTCCACAATGATCACTCCCTGTGCCGGCAGTTCCACCTTACCAATCTTGATGGTCATCTCTCTGAACCCCACCTGCGGCACGGGTTGTCCATTGCTGGCGATGATGCTTAAGTCATCATCTGGATAGCGGGTTATGTCAGCGTCACTCCAGTACCGCTTGAAAAGTACGTAGGGGATGGTAGTCACTTGAGACCCGGTGTCCAGCAGTGCACTCAAGGGGATACCGTCCCACACTACGGGTAAGACCGGGCGTCCTCCCACGTACTTATCGCGCCAATTAGATGGGCCTGATGACCTTATGCCTGGGGGTTGGCCCTCTGCGCCAGGTCGGACCCATTTAAAGTACAGTACCTGGCTATGTGTCCTGGCTGGCTGCAACGGCGGCAAATCGGCTGTCCATCCTCGGTGTAACGGTCGGCGGGCTTCCCTCTGAACGACGGGATCCTCCTCTGTCGACACCACGGGACATCCTCTGGACTGGAAGCCAACTTGATTGGTCTTGACGGTTCCACATGTAACGACTGTATGGTCCTGGTCAATGCAGCCACACTCTTTGTTAGCTCTTGGACCTGATGGTGTAGGTTTGCAGGCTGGGATGGATTTAGGGCCTGTGCATCAACCCCCACAAGGTCTGCGGGGTAGGGCGCCGCCCCCTGGTGGTAAGTGATGGCAGGGCGCCGGGAAGCTACAGCACCTCTTGGTGCGGGTTCTCGGAGCACCCTAATGGCCCTACCCTTGAACTGCGCAAAAGTCAAATCGAGGTTCTGTAGGGCCATGAGGCGCAGCTGGATTCTGTGGGCGCTGGACAGCAGACCTTCTATGAACTGGTCAGTCAACAGTTTATCAGTGTCCTGCACGCTGCCAGGGTCAGCTTGCTTGATTGCTCCCAGAGCTTCTTGCAGGTTCAAGGCATAGTCTCTGATACTATCTTGGGCTCGCTGCTTACAGCCATAGAACCGCATTTTGATTTCGGCTAAGGTACGGGTATCAAAGGTACTCCGCAGCTGGGTCAGAATGTCCTTTACAGTCCTTTTCTCCTCATCTGAACATGATTTCACTTCCCGCTGTGCAGCATCGGTTAGCTGCCCCGTCAGAATGCTCACTTTTTGTTCTTCTGTCAGGGGATAAACTTTAAATAAACTGTGCAGTCTTTCCTTAAAGTCAGTTAAGGTATGGGATTCCCCTGAGTATTGGGGCAGCCAGGCTGCTCCGGGGATGTAGGGCATGCAGAACGGCATCACCTCTGCTGCAGCCACGCTGGTGGTAGAAGGTCCCTCCGTGTCCGTCATCTTCCTCCCCCCTAGTTAAGCGTGGCCTACCTTCCGTTGATCCTCTTCCGTAGGCCGTGGCTCCGCTGGTGCTGCTCCGGGCCAGGACCTTGCGTCGCGTCCTGGTGACGTCAGCGTCGCTCTCGCTCCTTCCAGGACCTTGCATAGCGTCGGTGCGTAGGGCGGGGCTTCAGGTGTCGCGCGGTTAGGACGTCCACGCCCCTCTTCTTCCCGCGCGGCGTCCCGAAGATGGCATCTGATGGCGGGAAAACGGCTGAAGATGGCGGGAAACGACTGAAGATGGCAGGAAATGACTGCAAATGTCCTTTTACGGTATGTGTACAGTCTTTTTCAGGCCCGTTTGTGGCGGGTTGGTCACAATCCTGCCGACTACGCCAAAAGCTGACTCACCCCCTGGGCCGTGGGGCACCCGGAACCGGGCTTCAGTGCAATGATGGGGGTAGTAGCGGCAACCCGATCCCGTGGCTCAGGGTGGTCAGATCAAATACCAAATACTGTGGCAGTCTATTTGTAGGGTTTTGAATGTCCGACTACGCCACCCGTGGATTGCGGTCAGGGATGACCGCCACTGCAAGGCAGACCGCTGAGGCTGATGTTGGTATGCAGCACAGGGATAGGATAACTCCCCACGGGAAGAGTGTAGCCTCAGGGCAGTGTAATAGGATGCTGGGGGTGATGGTGCAGGCCGCAATAATAAGGGTTCAGAGTCTGCTTCAAACAGTCCAAGGTCTTTATTGTAATTAGTACTAATGACCCAACAGGAGTACAGGGTAGGAATTGGCCTGGGTGTCTGAGAGCATTCGGGCGAGCCCCACTGGTCAGGGTGAGTGGGTAGGCCTACCGTTCTCTCTCTGCCCTTGATGACTATCCCCCTTTTCGTGGTGTGATAGCCCACGTCCCTGAGTTGGCCGTGTACTACGCCTGTATGGCTTGCGACTTGCGACTCGGGCCTTAGGTACCTGTTGCTTCTCCGTGCTGTACTGGTCCCTCTGTGTGGCGGAGCCTCCAGGCTTCTTAGGCCAAGGAACCTGAAATCCCTTGCGGGTTGGTTTTCTGCTGCCGGGCTTGCAACCCTGACAGCCTCGGACCCCAGTGTCCGGTTGTGTAGTTCTCTCTCAGCCAGGACCGGCTCTCGTCGCCTCTGTCCCTGGCTTGCTGTTCCTCCTCTGCCTCCCGGACTCCTCAGCTGCTGCTGACCTGTCCCTTTCCTCTGGGAACCCTTCTGGATGCTTCAGAAGTGGGTCCTGGTCTCTCTAACCCTGCCCTCAGTTCCAGCTTTTATAGGGGCAGCCTGCTCCTCCTACTGGCCTGGGACAGGAGGTGCTGCATGCTAATTGTCCCTGACCAGAGAACCTCCCTCCTGCTCTCAGACGCCGCCTTTAATATTTGTGGCATCCAGGCCAGGGTGACACAGGTACATAAGAGCTCGGATCTCTTTCTGGAGCGCCCTTCTCTGCCCTGGTCTGGCAGTGTCAGCTATCTGTTGGAGCAAGAACAACACTTCTCCCAAACAGTTACTAACAATATTTGTGCCAAATACCATGTACAAGTCTGTATCATCAGGATTAGTCTCTACCACAATTAGTCCCTGGTCCTTCAGTTCCACTCTTCCCACCTTTACTGCCACATCCTTAACCCCGACTAGGTTAAGGGGGAGGCCGTTTGAGGCATACACGGAAAGATTTGGATCTGGTGGGTGAAGTTCGTCTATGGACCAGAACCTTTTGTAGAGGACATCAGGCATGATGATTACCTGAGATCCTGTATCCAGCAGAGCGGGTGTTGCGATGCCATCCAGCACGTTGGACAGGAAAGGTCTTCCTCCCAAGAACCTGCGGTACCAGTTTGATGGGCCTGAAGGGTCTACTCCTGGGTGTTGGCCCTCGGCCCCAGGGTTTGCTCGTTTAAAGGACAGCTCCGGACGGCGTGACGGCGTGACCTGTCTTGTGGCAGTGGTGGCAGACAGGGTCTTTCGGCGGGCGGCGTTGGTCGCTGGTCCTCCCAGGGGGTGGCGTTGTCCTCCTCCTCCTTCTCATCCAGGGGACATCCTCAGGGCTGTCGGCTAGCAGGATCCTTCCTTCCTCCTCGGGCTCCGTCCGCAGCTGCAGGGCACTCAGCACAGTGGTCAGGGTTTTGCTCAACTGACGCACTTCAGAGCGCAGGCTGTCCAGCTCACTAGGGGACGGTGCTGGAACCTTGGCTTCAGCAGCCACCGGGGAAAAGGTGGACACTGCAAGCACTGGGGTGGCCCCACCCTGGTAACATTGGATAGTTGTTTCCAGGGGCTGCAGTCCATTTATAGCCATGTCCTTAAGGGTGTCAAAGGTGGCATCTGGATGATCCAGGGACCACCAACGCACAGTCCTGCTCTCCTCTTGAGACCTCAGTCCCCAGATAAACTGTTCCTTCAGCATTTTATTTTCATTATCGATGCTGGTTGGACTAACCTGTTTCAGAGCTCGCAGGGCCCCTTGTAAACGCCAGGCATAGTCCCGAACACTGTCCTCCGGTTGCTGAGAGCAGTTGTAGAACCTCATCCGGAGGTCTGTCTCAGTACGATCCTCAAAGACAGTCTGCAACTTTTTAAAGATTGCGGACACTGACTCCTGGTCTGCGGCTGACCAGGTTTCTACTTCTCGCTCCGCAACACCAGTCAATTGTCCCAATACAAGAGTGGCTCTTTGCTTGCCTATCATAGAGTACATGTCCAGTATACCGCATATTTTCCTTTTGAATCTAGACAAGGTATCTGGTTTGCCGCTGTACTGGGGGAGCCACTTCACTCCAGGGATGAACGGTAGGACCAAGAGTATGACAGGGGTTACAAGCCCTGCTGGTGGAGCGGCTACTCCGGCCTGCTCGGTGTTGGGCATGGGTTGATCATCAGTGTCGTTAACCGGTACTCCGGCGTTGTGCTGTTCTTCGGACATTCTGGCGCCCCCCTAGCGAACCATGGCCTACCTTCTTTTCTTTTCTTCCGGTAGGCCGCAGCTCCGCAGGTGACTGTCTTCCTTCAGGACCTTGCGTCGCTTGCGTCCTACGTCAGAGCGCTCACCGGGGCTCCTTCCAGGACCTGGCACTTCCTGGTTTGACGTCGAGGCATGGGGCGTGTCCGGGGCTTCGCGCGTTTCAGCAGGTACGTCTCTCAGTTTCCCGCGGTTACGCCTTTCTTCCCGCTCGGCGGCACAACAATGGCAGCGATCTTCGCCACAGTTAAGTTTTAATTAAAGGCGCACAGTACCTGGTGGCAACGGGCACAACACTCCGTCGTTGCAGCGGGCACGGAATCCTGTTCGTGATTCCAGGAAGAGATGACGCGCCCAGGGGAATGGGGACGACTCGGCGCCCGGGCCTTGTTGTTGGTTTTGGGGGATGTCGCGGTGGTCGGCTCCCAGGCCCGTACCCTGGGGTCACTCTTAAAAGAAGGGGGGAAGTTATATGGGATAGGGAATGTTTGTGACGCCACCTGTGGTGTCTGGTGAGGATCACCAGTGCTGCGGTAGTCCTCTGAGGCCAGTGTTCAGGCAGCTTAGTTGGTGCGGCTCCCCACAGGTGGAGCGGGGCCTCAGGGCAGCGTAGGAGAAGGGATGCAGGAAAGAGGGGACCCAGCCGGGTCAGAGGAAGGATAGAAGAATAGGCACGCACACCGGAGTTCACTTCAGTACCTTTACTGGTGGTGTTTCAGGCACGATTCAGGGCACTTTAGGGTGAAGGGTGCATATCAGGACTCTCCCCAGTGAGCGGGTGTGGGGCCTCCTGTTCCTTGCCTTTCTTTGATAAGTTTCTGACCTGCCTGGAGCTAGGCCCAACTTGGTCTCTGTCTTGCACCTGCTGACCTGGTGGTAGGGCCTTCTGTTGGAGATCACACTCTCCGGTCTCTTGGGCCTCCGTGACTTCTGACCCTGGAATAACAGTCAGCTTTTGGTGTTCCTGGGACATATAGTTCGCCAGGGGTTCCGGTTGTTTCTGCTGGGCGTAAGGAATCCCTGCAGACGCGGACCCGGTGTCTGGTAAATGGTTTTGGGGTGAGCGGGTAATGCTCCTCTGACCCCTATGTTACTTTCTTTCCACTCGCCTTCGGCCACGCTCGGGGCCCTCACTAGGCTTCACACTGCAGCAGGCACACTGCGCTTCGCCGCTCTTTTGGCGTCGGCACGCCCTAGGCTCACTAATCTGAGCTCACTGAGTCTGAACTGACCTGACAACCTCTCTGGCTGCAGCAGACTGTAGACTGCATACTCCAGGCTGTAGATTCCAGACTGAACTGCCTAGCTCCACCTTCCCTATTTATATCCCTAACGGGCTCCCTTTGGTGGTCTGAGGTGGAAGGTGGAGGTGTGTGAATGCTATGAGGGCCTCTCGTGGAGGAATCCATCCATGCACCCCTGTGGGATCTGTGGCAGCAATGCGCAGCAGGGCGCCACACATGCATGAAGTGGCAAAAGTCACTGCTCACAGCACTGTTCACTATACTGTAAGTAACCATTGTAATCACACCCAGGCTATTGGATTGACAGCTCGCTCTGGAGCACATCTGTTCAGAGCTGGCTGTCAATAAAAATCGCTAATGCTCTCCTGTGTATAGCCCAAGCAATCGGACGATCGCAGCTTCAAGTTTAAACACAGAAAAAAGTGAAAAAAATGTTTTTAAAAATATGAAAAAAAACACAAAAGTTCAAATCACCCTCCTTTTGCCCCATTAAAAATAAAACAATAAAAACAAAAAAATCACACATATTTGGTATTTCTGCATTTGTAAAAGTCCGATCTATCAAAACATAAACTAAACTAATCTGATAGGTAAAAGGTATAACAAGATAAAAAATCAAAACGCAAAAATGTATTTTTTTTGGCCACCGCAACATTAAAATAAAATGCAATAAGAGGCGATCAAAACATCGTATCTACCCCAAAATGGTATCAGTAAAAACGTCAGCTCAAGGCGCAAGAAGTTAGCCATCGCACAGCACTATAACTTGAAAATTGAAAGCATTACATGTCTCAGATTGCGATACAAGCAAAGTTTTTTAAACTTTTTTTTTTTTTTTTACAAATTTCCAAATACATTTCATTACTTAAATAATAAAAAACTACACACGTTTGGTATCTGTGTAATTGTACTGACCTGGAGAATCATATTGCCCATTAAAAAAATAGATAAATAAAATTCTACAATTAAACATTTTCAACGCACTTGGAATTTTTTCCCTGCTTTCCAGTGCTTCTCATGAAAACAAGAATGGTGTCATTTAAAAGTACAACTTGTATTGCAAAAAAAAAAAACAAGCCCTCATACAGCTATGTGGATGGAAAAAATGAAAAAGTTATGGCTTTCGGTAAAAGGGGAGGAAAAAACAAAAAAGCAGAAAATCGCCTGGGGGTGAAGGGGTTAATCTATACACTGTTAGGATTCAGCTCTGGTGACCATGTGATGACTGAAGCAGTCATAGATGAATCCTAATTTTTTGTATATTACACGCTGTTAGTATTAGGCATTAGACAACGCTTGCCGAAAGTTTCACCTTGGGTAGAAAAATGAAGCAGCCAAGGTAAATTCACCCTTTTTTTTTTCACAATGAAACCCAGGACTCGTGTTTGCCATTCTGAAGGATGCCTTAGCACTACTTGTTAAGCTATTTTTGGCGGGATATCCAAATTTAACAAGACCTTTGAGTATTGAGTAGTGTAATGCTTCATTCCACCTGATGGTGGTGCTGCAGAGAAATCTCATACTTGCTCTTAGTTCCAGCAGAGATCAGAGGTGATCGCTGAAGGACACTCTTAACTATTTGAAACTTTTCTATAAAGTGTGTTTTTTAATACAGTAATAGCCCAAAAGTAATAGGTCATACAGGAAATCCCAGACTTGTGTATGTATGGTTCCCGTACCTTCAAGTCTGTATAAATAAGAACGCCCCACAGCAACAGACGTGACTTCAGAGAGATGAGTTTATATTTTTGCATCATTTTAATTTCCTTTAAAACACTGATAACCTCATATTCATCCAATTCATATGCTGCTCGGCTATGACTAAAGGCGCCTCAGGCTATGATTTCATGTGGAGCTGTATTTACTCATGGCCGCGGTCGTGGTGAACATACCATAGTATTGGCTTTTGACATTTTTAAAGAGCAAATAAGGAAATTCTGTATGGGAAAATCCGAATATCCACCACATATGAAAATATGGGAAAAGGAGAATGGGATATAATATTATATACTTAGGGGGAAAGCTACCTGCAACGTAAAGGATGTTCATAATGCTTATACAATTGATGACAAATTCATTTATGCAGTGATTACATGTGTTAAATATCTATTTAAATATAATTAAAATTATTACAAATATAAAAGTATTTTTAACTTTCTTCACACAATTTCATGCACCTCAACAATGTATACTTTTTTGTTCCCAAATATGCAAATTGTCTCATCAGAGAGGAAGAGGACTAGAACTCCAATCCACCTACAGGAAGCAGCAATCCTAAAAGTCAATAGTGACCCTTTAACGAGCCTTATCACATGACTTAGGGTATAAGCCAGAACCAGAAACTCAATTTACAGACACTATGTTTTGGGTACTGCCCCTCGTCAGTGCAAAGTGTGAGTTCTGGTTTGGCTGGGTGAGAGGCATCAGACCGGTATCCAAGGGGTAACATTTCTCCTTGCGGAGAATGACATGTTAAGCATGTCACGGTGAGGAGACTTTTAAAGCAGCAATGCTCCTCTGGGAAATATGCAAATTGTCTCTTCAGAGAGGAAGAGGACCAGAACTCTAGTGCCACATATAGGAAGTAGCAGTCTTGAAAGTGATCCTTTAACGAGCCCCAAATAAAATGATAGATTTGTAATGAAGACTGACACTAACCCAAGAAAATTATATAGCGTGGCATAACTATGTAGATTTCCATGTGTTACTGACATCTCTTGGATTCAGCAATGAGCAATGTGCCCTCTTCTTTCTGCCAACTAGCTCTGCTCCTCAGTGCATCTTTGTACTCCCGAGCTCAGGGATGGCTCAGGTGTGAGGATGCCATGTGAGTATTTAGGTAGTCGGTATTAAAACTGCAACCGTGGACTTTTTCCCTGCTCTACTTAGAATCTTCTGACAAACTCTGCTCTTCCATACTGCTGAGCAACTCTGCTATGTCACTGGCCACCTCTGCCTTGGACTTTGTAGAAAACCCACCTCCACTACATTGCTGGGTAACTCTGCTATACCACTGGCCAGTTCTCCCTTGGACTCTGTGACAAACCCAGCTCTGTTATATCATTGGGAAACTCTGCTGTGGTGCTGGCCAGTTCTGCCTTGGACACTGTGACAAACCTAGCTCAGCTGCTTATGATACTTTGCTGAGTAACTTTACTAAATTTCTGCCAGCTTTACATTGGACTCTGTGACAAACTCAGATCTGCAATATCATTTAGTCAACTCTGCCACTAGTTCCTCATAATTCCTTGTGAATTGTAACTGCCTAACACCTGTTGCCATAATCTCAATTCAGTTTTAGCAGATCCTGTGATTCCTGTTTGCTCTTTCTGTTGCCATGCTGCCAACTGTATCATCCTGCTGCACCAACGTCATCTGTTCGTGCTGCACAACAACTTCTCATCCAGACAGGGATCCATTTACTTAATAATATGGTTATGCAGATCTGTGAAAAGCTAAATAGACTCTTTCATAACTAATTATTTTTAAAATGAAATATATCTTTTAGGGTGGGATTACATAAACTCTACACAAAGGCGGATCTTCCTGTCCAGCTTTTTTAATTTCCTGGGATTGGATTTAAACATCTCTATTTTATCTGCATCTTTGTGAGTTAGTCAGTCTGATGGCGCGGCATCCCGATGGCACGGCAAATGTAATGCTGGCAGAGTGCTGCCTTCTGGGTGGTCAGTATGGCACCTGCGAGATCCAATTTTTCTGGGAGTCTGGGAGGTCTTCTTTTTTTCCCGAGACCATCCTGGACTTTCTAGAAGAGTTGGCAAGTGTGAACTATCTCCAAGCTAAAACTATAGATGATGAGAGGATCAGAGTGGACTCCCGGCAGGACTTCCAAATTATGAGACCAAAAAAATTATAATGATCATATTTCTATTATTGAGGTTATTCGTAATCTTCAATCCATTGAATCAAAGGGCAAAAGTTCAGATATTGTCGTCATAATACTGTACATCCTCTATCTGGGTGGCAACACGAGTCACAGACAGATTGCTCATGTGTAACGACTTCCTCTTTAACTTGCCGACAGGAACGACAGGACAAATAGTGCACTACCTAGCAACTAAAGTAAAAAACATTCCCTAATTAATCATTACTTAAAGATTTTTTTGCTAGAATTTAGATTGTCCAGAGAGATTATTATGGACCTTACATAGTAAATTATAAAAATTACTAATATAGTCCTAAGGTTGCCCAACTGGCCATAATTTTCAGGATCTCAGCCGCCTTGATTCTGAGCCTATTTCTTGTGTTGGCACAAGCCAAAAGCAAAAGAGGCTGACTGATCATTTCAATGCCTATTTTTTCCATGTATAGAAAGAAGGGGGCTGGCTTAGCTATTGGTCACGGGCTTCTTGTTGAGCGCAGAAATGGAAGCAAGGCGACTGGGCCCCACATTGCAGCTTTCTATGGAAGACCTTGAGGGGATAGGACAATATTACCATATTGATTACAATATCAACATGCTGTATAGGATCAATATTTAATATATTCAATGTACTGAAAAACAATCAGCCATTCTTTAGAGATTTCTCCTTACGATAAAAAATTACTTCTTAGCTTTATCCTAAGGATCGGTACAGTAATGACAATATCAAATTTATGTATTTTTTATGTTTTACTATAATATAGAATAAGTAAATGTTAACCCTTTCGCAACCTTGGGATTTTCCGTTTTTGCATTTTCGTTTTTTGTTCCCAGAGCCATAGCGTTTTTATTTTTTGGTCAATATGGCCGTGTGAGGACTTATTTTTTGTGGGACGAGTTGTACTTTTCAACACCATTACTAGTTTTACCATATCATGTACGGGAAAACAGGGAAAAAATCCAAGTTCGGTGAAATTGCAAAAAAAGTGCAATACCACAAATGTTTTTTTTTATTTTGTTTACCACGTTCACTGAATGCTAAAACTGACCTGCCATCATTATTTTCCAGGTCATTACAAGTTCGTAGACACCAAACATGTATAGGTTCTTTTTTATTTAAGTGGTGAAAAAAAATTCCATTTTCCAAGACCCGTAGCGTCTCCATTTTTCGGGATCTGGGGCTGGGCGAGGACTTATTTTTTACGAGCTGAGCTGAAGTTTTTATTGATACCATTTTGAGGTAGATCCGATGTTTTGATCACCGTTTTTTTGCATTTTATTGCAATGTTGCGGCGACCAAAAAACGTAATTCTGGCGTTTAGAATTTTTTTCTCGTTACGCCATTTACCGATCGGATTCATTCTTTTTTTATATTGATAGATCGGGCGATTCTGAACGCGACAATACCAAATATGTGTATGTGTTTTTTTATTATTATTATTTTATTTTGAATGGGGCGACAGGGGGGTGATTTAAATTTTTGTATTTTTTTTATTTTTTAATATTTTTAAAAACATTTTTTTTCACTTTTTGCTTGCTTCAATAGTCTCCATAGGAGACTAGAAGCAGCACTTGTCTGATCGTCTCTGCTACATAGAGATGATCAGCAGATCACCTCTATGTAGTAGAAATGCTCCCGTGCTATGAGCGCCGACCACTAGGTGGCGCTCATAGCGATCAGGTCATGACAACCACTGGATTCTGCTGCAGACCCAGGGTTGTCATGCCAACCCATCGGTGACCCGCGATCATGTGACGCAGTCGCCGATGGGCGGGGTAAGCGACGCGCTACCGGCGCGGTGCTGTTAAATGCCGCTGTCAGAGATTGACAGCGGCATTTAACATGTTAACAGCCGTGGATGGATCGCGATTCCACCCGCGGCTGTTGCGGGCACAAGTCAGCTGTAATAATCACCACCAGAGCCTTCACTTAACCAGGGGTTACAGCCTTGTGCGTACAAATACGGCTGTACAAATATTGAAAACACGAGAACATGGCAATGATTTTGGCATCCCACCATTGCGTTGGGAGCAATGGGTGTAGATAGGGACACAATCTTATTTTCCAACCTCTTAAATGCCTCTGTCACAATAGACAGCAACATCTAAGGGCGTAAACCGCTATGATCAGAGATAGCTCCAGTATCAGCACTTAGACTCAGGTGTGGTCCATATGACACAGCTGGCACCTGTGTAGCACCCTGAGGATTCGGCTGCTACAGGGGTATTGCACCTCAATCCAGAGGTGTGATATTCCACTCCCGGGTAAGGATGGAGTGTGGATCTGAGCTCGGTAGGCTGCATGCACTACACACATCCCATTTCCGAGGAGCAGACCGACGGTACTCCCACTTAGAAATGTGCAGGTACGACCGAGTCTGTTCCTGGCTGGAGTGGGAGGGGGGTGGTACATCCCAAGTAGTGTAGGGGCAGATAGGGGGAGCAGCCTGGGTAAAGTTAGGAGCTCATTGGGTGCTGGTCACCTGAGCTCACACATAGAGGGTGTATATAAGGTGGGCACCAACTAAGAACAGGGTCAGATGCAGAGAACAAGTCAGGAGCAGAGGAGAAGGAAAGACCCAGAGTGAGAGAGGAGAGAGAGAGACCCAGAGGCACAGAAGAACAGGACTCTAAGATCCCAAATTAAAACCCCGGGTGAAGAGTCGGCATCAGGGTACCGGAACCCAAGCTGGTGGGGGCAAAAACACACCCCAGCCAGAGACCGGAGACCGTGGGCAGCGTTTGCCACGGTCACCCACTACATCCACCCCGAAGGCACACCACATGAAGGGTCAGGGAACCCAAGGCCAAGGGTGTCCCAACAGAAGGCCCGAGGGAGCTGGACCTAGGTGGATCACTGGTGGGGACGGCCAGAGAACGGGACAGAAGGAGAGCTCAGGGCCACGCTCCGGACTTGTTTGGGGGTTGGCTGGATCCAGGACCTGGTGGACGCAGCACGGCTCGGGTGGTCACTCGGAGCTGGAGTGACCAGTACAACATCTGCAGTAAGTAAACACCCTTAACTGCATAACCCGACTCTGTCTTCACTGCCGTCTGCACTGCACCACCACAACCCCCATCCTCTGCACCTGTCCCCCCTGAGGCTATACCCCTCCCGTTGGGGGTTATCATCACAAGCTGCACCTGCATCATCAGCCTCAGCGGACCCTGCTGCAGCGGCGGCCACAGTGACCGCATCACAACGGGTGGCGTAGTCGACACAAAAGAACTCTTAATAACATCCGTAGGACTGCCACATAACACTGAGCTTGACGCCCTGGGCACGGGGCCGGGTCACAGCCGCTCGGAGACTACAACCCCCCATCTGATCCGGTGCCGGGTATTCCCCTCAAAAAGGAATATGTCCCAGGGGGCGCGTCACCTGCACTGTACAAAGCAGACTCAGCTCCTGAGCCCGCTCCATGGCACATCTACAATACTTATAAGGTGGATGCTGTCCATGGGAATCTGGGCAGAGTTTGCCTCAACACTGGCTCCAGTTGGTTGGGTGCTGACACCAGTTCTACCATTGGATCAAATTAAAACAGAACCCAATTATAAGGTGGGCAAATCTAGAGGTCCCCAATATGCTACTTGGGAAAATTTACAACAAGAGTCAACAACTATTGTAGTTTCTGATGCTCGGCCTGGATTTATTTCATGCCTTCATATTCCACAGCGCTTTACAGACATCATCACTGTCCCATTGGGCCTCAAAATCTACATCCCCTATCAGTATGTCTTTGGTGTGTAGGAGGAAACCAGAGAACCTGGAGGAAGCCCGCTCAAACACGGGGAGAACATACAAACTGCTAGTAAATATTGTCCTTGGAACCCAGGACCCAAGCGCTGAAAAACAGCTCCAGTGCTAACCACTGAGCCACCGTGCTGCCTATTTTATGGCACTGATATTTAAAGTGAACCTGTCATCACAATTTAGTATGTTAAAATAAAGGTATGACCATAATGGCGCATTTATACTGATTTAAGAGATACCTGTAGAGAAGAAATCTGCATCCTGGTTCTTGTTTAATTCATGTTAGAACGTTTAGCGCAATTGTGGCACCCCAGGGGGTCTGGTTGCCACAGTGGTAGTAATACCATGTCTGGGAGCAAAACAGGAATTTCCTGGTCAGGGAACACACTACAGGCAACACCTCCTGCCCCAGGCCAGAAAAGGGAGGATCCTGCCCTATATAACTGGATCTGGAGGCGGGGTTAGCTCAGACAGGGTTGTAGTCGAGTTGAGGACACAGAAATAAGAAGCCAGGGACTGGAACTGGAGATAGCTCGTCCTTGGCAGCATACAGAGGACCGGACACTGGAGTCTGAGGCTGTGGGACCCTTCAGGCCCAACAGCAGATACCGCAGGGCAGGGGATTGTAGGTCTCCTGGCCCAGCAGAAGCCCGGAGGCTCAGCCACACGAAAGGACCAGTACCGCCACAGAGAAGCGAGGAATACACGGGATCCGAGTCGCCAGCCATACGGGTGAGCACAGCACGTCACACTCAGGGACGTGGGCTACAACACGACTATAAGCGGGATAGCCAAAGAGTACAGTCAGAACGGCAGGCCTACAACTACACCTGCCCAGGGGAATTCTAGGATTGCTCCCAGACTGACCAGGCCCTCATCCCTAGCAAGTACTCCCGTTGGGGCCTATATAATTACTACCAGTAAAGACCCTAGGACTGCACTGCAGAGACTCCGTGTTATTATTACTGATCCAGGCACTATCACCACCATCATCCATACATGCTGCCCTGAAGCTTCGCTCTTCCTGTGGGGAGTTACATCACCTTGCTGCACATACCATCAGCTTCAGTGGACTGCTCCGCAGCGGCGGTTCCCAATAACCGCATTCCACAGGTGGCGTAGTCGGACATTATAAATACTATACATAAATTACCCTGGTTTGACCGCCCTGGGTCACGGACCGGGACACCGCCACGGTGACTACAACCCCCAGCATCTACAGGCCCGGCTCCGGGTACCCCACGGCCCAGGGGGCGCGTTACAATATTCTCTTCGTGCATCTGGGCGGGGTTGTGGGTAGGGTTTTCGGCTCTGCCGTGGCCCCTCTGTGCTTGTACATTAATTTGCTTGCAAGGAAAAAACACAAAAGAGAATGAAGCAAAAATCAAATCATTGATCATTTCACACAAAACTCCAAAAAAGGGCCGGACAAAAGTATTGGCACCCTCAGCCTAATACTTGGTTGCACAACCTTTAGCCAAAATAACTGCGAACAACCGCTTCCGGTAACCATCAATGAGTTTCTTACAATGCTCTGCTGGAATTGTAGACCATTCTTCTTTGGCAAACTGCTCCAGGTCCCTGATATTTGAAGGGTGCCTTCTCCAACCTGCCATTTTAAGATCTCTCCACAGGTGTTCTATGGGATTCAGGTCTGGACTCATTGCTGGCCACCATAGAAGTCTCCAGTGCTTTCTCTAAAACCATTTTATAGTGCATTTGGAAGTGTGTTTAGGGTCATTGTCCTGCTGGAAGACCCATGACCTCTGAGGGAGACCCAGCTTTCTCACACTGGGCCCTACATTATGCTGCAAAATTTGTTGGTAGTCTTCAGACTTCATAATGCCATGAACACGGTCAAGCAGTCCAGTGCCAGAGGCAGCAAAGCAACCCCAAAACATCAGGGAACCTCCACAATGTTTGACTGTAGAGACCGTGTTCTTTTCTTTGAATGCCTCTTTTTTTTTCCTGTACACTCTATGTTGATGCTTTTTCCCAAAAAGCTCTACTTTTGTCTCATCTGACCAGAGAACATTCTTCCAAAACGTTTCAGGCTTTCTCAGGTAAGTTTTGGCAAACTCCAGCCTGGCTTTTTTATGTCTCGGGGTAAGAAGTGGGGTCTTCCTGGGTATCCTACCATACAGTCCCTTTTCATTCAGACGTTGACGGATAGTACGGGTTGACATTGTTGTACCCTCGGACTGCAGGGCAGCTTGAACTTGTTTGGATGTTAGTCGAGGTTCTTTATCCACCATCCGCACAATCTTGCGTTGAAATCTCTCATCAATTTTTCTTTTCCGTCCACATCTAGGGAGGTTAGCCACAGTGCCATGGGCTTTAAACTTCTTGATGACACTGCGCACGGAAGACACAGGAACATTCAGGTCTTTGGAGATGGACTTGTAGCCTTGAGATTGCTCATGCTTCCTCACAATTTGGTTTCTCAAGTCCTCAGACAGTTCTTTGGTCTTCTTTCTTTTCTCCATGCTCAATGTGGTACACACAAGGACACAGGACAGAGGTTGAGTCAACTTTAATCCATGTTAACTGGCTGCAAGTGTGATTTAATTATTGCCAACACCTGTTAGGTGCCACAGGTAAGTTACAGGTGCTGTTAATTACACAAATTAGAGAAGCATCACATGATTTTTCAAACAGTGCCAATACTTTTGTCCACCCCCTTTTTTAGGTTTGGTGTGGAATTATATCCAATTTGGCTTTAGGACAATCCTTTTTGTGTTTTTTTCATTGAAGACAAATTAAATGAAGAGAATAATACCAAAGAATTTGTGATTGCAATAATTTTCAGGAAGAAACTGAGTATTATCTGACAGAATTGCAGGGGTGCCAATACTTTTGGCCAGCACTGTAGCACAGGTATGGTGCTCCATCCCTATGCTATACAGGCGATCAGAATAAAAAAAGTGAAAGTCCCATAGT
Source organism: Phyllobates terribilis (assembly GCF_046119375.1). Taxonomy (NCBI): domain Eukaryota; kingdom Metazoa; phylum Chordata; class Amphibia; order Anura; family Dendrobatidae; genus Phyllobates; species Phyllobates terribilis. Next base: position 746,016,594 of record NW_027362764.1, on the reverse strand, counting down.
GGGACAAAGAATAAAAGTAAAAAAAGTGTCAGAAAGTGAAAATAAAAAAAATAAAAATTGTAATAATATAAAAAAATAAATAAATAAATAAATAAATAATCCACCAAAAATAAAAATATAATGTACCCATCAATAAATCTTATCATAAAAAAACAAAAAACAATAAAAGTACACATATTTGGTATCGCTGCGTCCGGAACGACCTGACCTATAGAACTGTCCCACTAGCTAACCCCTTTAGTGAACACGGTAAAAAAAAAAAAAAAAAAACAAAGCAAAAAACAATGCTTTATCATCATACCGCCAAACAAAAAATAGAATAACACGCTATCAAAAAGACGAATATAAATAAAAATGGTACCACTGAAAACATCATCTTGTCCCGCAAAAAACAAGCAGCCATACAGCTTCATCATCCGAAAAATAAAAAAGTTATAGCTCTCAGAATAAAGCGATGCACAAAAATTATTTTTTCAATAAAATAGCTTTTATTGTGTAAAAGCGTCAAAACATAGAAAAACAATATAAATGTGGTACCGCTGTAAACGTACTGACCCGAAGAATAAATCTACCTTATCAATTTTACCACATGCAGAACAGCATAAAAAAATTAAAAAAAAAACAATTCCTGAATTGTTGGCTTTTGTTTATTCTGCCTCCCATAAATCGGAATAGAAAGCGATCAAAAAATGTCACGTGCATGAAAATGGCACCAATAAAAACGTCAACTCATCTCGCAAAAAACAAGCTGTCACATGACTCTGTCGGCCAAAATATGGAAAAATTATAGCTCTCAAAATATGGCGATGCAAAAACTAGATTTTACAAAAAAATGCGTCTTTTAGTGTGTGACAGCTGTCAATCATAAAAACCCGATATGATTCTGGTATCGCTGTAATCGCACGGACCCAAAGAATAAAGTCGTCTAATCACTTATACCTCACGAGGAACGGCATAAAAAATAAACTCTCGGGTTAGGGTTAGGGTTGTGCTAGGGTTAGGGTTGGGGTTAGGGTTAGGGTTGGGCTAGGGTTAGGGTTGGGGTTAGGGTTAGGGTTGGGGTTAGGGTTGGGGTTAGGGTTGGGCTAGGTTTAGGGTTGGGGTTAGGGTTAGGCTAGAGTTAGGGTTGGGCTAGGGTTGGGCTAGGGTTAGGGTTGGGGTTAGGGTTGGGGTTAGGGTTAGGCTAGGGTTAGGGTTGGGCCAAGGTTGGGCTTGGGTTAGGGTTGGGCTAGGTTTAGGGTTGGGATTTTTTTCAAAAGTAAAAAAAAAAAAAAAGATGACAATATGGCGACTAGCATTGAGCGCAAGTGCTCGCTACTTGAGTTTGCATCAGGTGCTCGGGTATTCATTGAGCATCGAGGGTGCTCGAGTGACAAGCCTTATATGCTTCGCAGCCAAAAAAAACTTGCGGGGATTGCCTGCCATGCATGAGTGATCCCCGCATGTTTTTTTTTGGGTGTCTAATAACCGTGAAACATGCGGGCGGGGACTTGAGCATGTCATTCGAGCACCCACGATACATGGTGCATACCTGAGTACCCGATGCAAACTCAAGTAGCGAGCACTTGCGCTCAAGACTAATGACAACTTATTCAATATGATGACCTAATGTTATCAAATTCTGTGTCTTACCTCTGGGTTTAAAATGTTCACTATACCCCTTGATGAAATCCTTGAGGGGTGTATTTTCCAAAATGGGGTCACTTGTGGGGGGTTTCCACTATTTAGGCACATCAGGGGCTCTCCAAATGCGACATGGCGTCTGCTCTCGACTCCAGCCAATTTTGCGTTCAAAAAGTCACTGTAACGGGTCAGGGAGGCGGAACCTCTGAGCTACTATACAAGGGGGCGGTCCTTGTAAGGGAGCGGGTGGCGACCAGGGTAGACGGGCAGGCAGTCACAGCAGGTGACTGGGACAGTCTCTGAATGAACGGACAGGAGGTCACGGCAAGTGACCGGGGCAGTCTCTGCATGAACGGGCAGGAGGTCACGGCAAGTGACCGGGGCAGTCTCTGGATGAATGGGCAGGAGGTCACGGCAAGTGACCGGGGCAGTCTCTGGATGAACGGGCAGGAGGTCACGGCAAGTGACCGGGGCAGTCTCTGGATGAACGGGCAGGAGGTCACGGCAAGTGACCGGGGCAGTCTCTGGATGAACGGGCAGGAGGTCACGGCAAGTGACCGGGGCAGTCTCTGGATAAAGGGTTGGTACGACCTGTGGCGGCTGATGGTAGACGTGAGCTCCCAGGTGAGCAGGCGAGAGTCTCTGGATAAACGGGTGGTCACAGCATGTGACGGCGGAGCCTCCAGGAAGACCAACAGACAGGCGGCAGATGAGCGCTCCCAGGTGAGCGGGCAGAAGTCTCTGGACAGGCGGGTGGTCACAGCCGTGACGGCAGAGCCTCCAGGTAGGCTAGCAGACAGGCAGCAGATGAGCGCTCCCAGGTGAGCGGGCAGGAGTCACTGGACAGGCAGGTGGTCACAGCACGTGACGGCAGAGCCTCCAGGTAGGCTAGCAGGCAGGTAGCAGATGTGCGCTCCCAGCTGAGCGGGCAAGCTGGTCCTTAGACAGACTGACAGGAGTAGTAAGGCAGACCGTCGGACCTCAGGCAAGCAGGCAGGTAGTTGATGTGCGCTCCCAGGTGAGCGGGCAAGCTGGTCCTTAGACAGACTGACAGGAGTAGTAAGGCAGACCGTCGGACCTCAGGCTAGCAGGCAGGTAGCAGGAATATCGGGCAGGAAACAGACAGCAAACTGGCAGGACTCTGGCAGGAATCAGGCAGGTAACTGGCAACGGGACCTGAGGGCTGAAGCAGAGTAGTGAACAGTGCAACAACATTGCTCGGGCACCTCCATTTTGGAGGAGGTGCCTTATATATGGTGAAGTCCTCCGGCCATTGGCCGGGGACTCCTTAGGACGGCGCGCGCGGCCCCTTTAAGAGGGAGGAAGCGCGCGCGCGCCCTAAGCACAGTGGCCGGGAAGGAGCGCGCGCTGCCAGCAGAGCGGGAGGAGGACACCGGGCTCGGAGCAGAGAGGTGAGGGGAACAGCGTCCCTGCCTAGCAGAGGGCAGGGACGCCGACGCTACAGTACCCCCCCCTTTAGGCCCCCCCTTTTTTAGGCCAGACAGAAATTTAGCTAGAATGAGAGGGGCATGGATGTTCTCCCGGGGCTCCCACGTTCTCTCCTCAGGACCAAACCCCTTCCAATCTACTAGAAAAAAGGTCTTTCCTCTTACCCTTTTGGTGGCAAGAATGTTCTCTACCTCAAACTCGTCCTCAGCAGAAACCGGAGCAGGAGGCGTACCTGTAGACTTGGAAAAAGAGTTAAGTACCACAGGTTTGAGGAGAGATACATGGAAGGAGTTAGGGATCCGTAAGTTGGCCGGGAGTTTCAATTTATAGGCCACCGGGTTGATCTGACTGATGACCTCCAGAGGACCGATGAACCGAGGCCCTAACTTATAGGAAGGAATCTTGAACCGGACATACTTGGACGAGAGCCAGACCTTATCCCCTGGACGGAATTGAGGAGGATCCAGACGTTTTTTGTCGGCATGTCTTTTCATACGCTCGGATGACAGAAGGAGTGCGGACCGGGTACTTTCCCATGTGGAGGAAAATTTGTTAACAAGAGATTCCGCAGCGGGATTGTCCACCGAGGTGGAGACGGGAAACGGGATCCGAGGATGCTGACCGAAGACTACAAAAAACGGGGATTTGGAGGAAGATTCACTCTCGTGATTGTTGTACGAGAATTCGGCCCATGGCAGGAGATCCACCCAGTCAGAATGGTGGGCATTAACGAAGTGCCGGAGGTAACAGGTCAGGATCTGATTGATCCGCTCCACTTGACCATTAGACTGTGGGTGGTAAGCGGAGGAGAAGTCCAGGGTGACGTCTAGCAATTTACAAGTGGCTCTCCAGAAACGAGAAGTGAACTGTACCCCACGATCCGACACGATGTGACGGGGCAGGCCATGAAGACGGAAGATGTGGCGGATAAAGTCTTTAGCCAGCTCGGGTGCAGACGGGAGGCCTGGCAGGGGAATGAAGTGAGCCATCTTGGAAAAGCGGTCAGCGACCACCCAAATGACCGTACAACCGGCAGAGACGGGAAGATCAGTTATGAAGTCCATCGCTGTATGCTGCCAGGGGGCAGCAGGTACTGGCAGAGGAAGAAGGCGACCGGCTGGCAGGTGTCTCGGAACTTTGTTGCGGGCACAGGACACACAGGCAGAAACAAAGTCTATTACATCCTTGCGCAGGTTAGGCCACCAGTAGTGCCGGGAAATAAGCTGTAGGGTCTTTTTCTGACCGGCGTGGCCAGCTAGTTTAGACGAATGACCCCAGTGTAGGATCTTCTCCCGATCAGGTACCGATACGAACGTCTTACCGGGAGGGAGACGATTTAGACTCACGGGAGCCACCTGCATTACTCTGGCGGGATCGATGATATGTTTAGGTTCTTCCTCGAGATCAGATACCAGAAAGGATCGGGACAAGGCGTCTGCTTTGATGTTCTTGTCAGCCGGGCGAAAATGTAGAACAAAATCAAAGCGAGCAAAAAACAAGGACCACCGGGCTTGGCGCGGATTAAGTCTCTGGGCATGCTGGAGATAAGCCAAGTTCTTGTGGTCAGTGTAAATTATTACCGGATGAAGAGCCCCCTCGAGTAGGTAACGCCACTCCTCCAATGCCAGCTTGATGGCCAATAACTCTCGGTCTCCTATGGAATAATTGCGCTCAGAAGAGGAGAAGAGTTTGGAGAAGAAGCCGCAAGTTACCATCCTCCCGGAAGAAGATTTTTGAGTAAGTACAGCTCCGGCTCCAGAGGAGGAGGCGTCAACCTCCAGAAAGAACTGCTTGTTGCCGTCCGGACGATGCAGCACCGGGGCGGAAGAGAAGGCCTGTTTTAAGGAAAGAAAGGCCTCCTCTGCTTCGGGCGGCCACTCTTTGGGATTAGTACCCTTACGGGTGAGCGCGGAAATTGGGGCAGTCCGGGAAGAGAAGTGCGGTATGAAGAGGCGGTAGTAGTTGGCGAAGCCCAGGAACCGCTGAATGGCCTTCAACCCCTCCGGTCGGGGCCATTTCTCGATGGCAGACAGTTTCTCTGGATCCATTCGTAGGCCGGTCTGAGAAATAATGTAGCCCAAAAACGGAAGCGAGGTCTGCTCAAAGAGGCACTTCTCATATTTAGCGAAGAGGTGGTTCTGCCTGAGCCTGAGCAGGACCTGACGAACGTCCCTCCGGTGAGTCTGGAGATCCGGAGAGAAGACCAAGATGTCGTCCAGGTACGCCACAACGCAGGAGTAGAGAAGGTCCCGGAAGATGTCATTGACCAACTCTTGAAAGACGGCAGGAGCGTTACAGAGACCAAAGGGCATTACCAGATATTCATAGTGGCCGTCCCGGGTGTTGAATGCAGTCTTCCATTCATCCCCTTGACGGATACGGACCAGGTTGTACGCCCCACGGAGGTCCAGTTTGGTGAAGACTCTAGCCCCCCTCAGGCGATCAAATAATTCTGGAATGAGCGGAAGGGGATACTTATTCTTCACCGTGATCTGGTTAAGGCCTCTATAGTCTATACAGGGACGGAGAGAGCCGTCCTTCTTTTTTACGAAGAAGAAGCCTGCTCCCGCCGGGGAGGTAGATTTCCGGATGAATTCCCTGGCCAAATTTTCCTCAATATATTCGGACATCGACCGGGTCTCAGCAGCGGACAACGGGTAAATACGCCCACGGGGAGGAGTAGTACCGGGTAACAGGTCGATAGGACAGTCGTATGGTCTATGAGGGGGTAATGTCTCTGCCTCTTTTTTATTAAAGACATCAGCAAATGACCAATAGGGAATCGGAAGTCCAGGTAGATTAGTTGGGGTAGGAGAAGGACGGATGGGATGAACAGGAACCAAACAAGTCTTATGACAGCCCTGTCCCCAGCGAAGGACTTCTCCGGTCTGCCAGTCAAGCACGGGTGCATGTCTCTGGAGCCAAGGTAGACCTAGCAAGAGGGCGTGAGAGAGTCCAGGCAGAACATGAAAAGAGATGCTCTCAGAATGCAGCATTCCCACCTGCAGAGTTACGGATTCGGTGATGAGTTGGATGGGACGAGGTAAGAGGCCCCCATCCACAGCAGCGACAGATAATGGTACAGCCAGAGGTTTGGTGGGAATGCGGTATTTTTCTACCAGGGACTGTGAGATAAGATTCCCGGCCGCTCCAGAGTCAAGTTGGGCTAGTTCGAAATAACGATTCTCCCCGCAGATAATAGAGACTGACAGTAGCAGAGATGGAGAGGATTTATTCTTGTCTAGGTTGACCTCTCTGAGCGAACCTAGACACAGGCATTTCCCGACCTCTCCGGGCAGGTACGGATCCGGTGCTCCTTACTGCCACAGTAGAAGCAGCTCCCTTCGGCACGGCGTAAGTCCTGACGGGTTTTGACCATCTTGGTCTGGTCGACCTGCATAGGCTCAGAAGAGTGTACCTGGGAAGAGACGGATTTCTGAAAAGTAGGAGCTAGACGTGGAAACCTCCTCTCACGGGTGACCTCTTTGGCACGCTCCTGGAACCGTAGATCAATCCGGGTGGCAAGAGTTATTAGGTCATCGAGAGTGGTAGGAATGTCCCGACCGGCAAGTTCATCTTTAATACGGCCGGACAGACCCTCCCAGAAGACGGATACCAGAGCGTCGTTATCCCAGGCCAGCTCCGAGGCAAGGGTACGGAACCGTATGGCATATTGGCCCACGGTGAGACTTCCCTGACGGAGGCGTAGCAGAGATGATGCGGATGAGGTCTTCCGTCCGGGTTCGTCGAAGATTTTCCGGAAAGCCATGAGGAAGGCAGGCAAGTCGGACACCAGGGGGTCTCCTCTCTCCCATAGAGGATTTAGCCAGGCCAGGGCCTCCCCGGTGAGATGGGACATGATGAAGGCAATTTTGGCCCGGTCGGAGTTAAACTGGTGGGACAGGAGTTCAAAGTGCAGGGTGCACTGATTTATGAAGCCCCGAGCCTGGGCGGAGTCGCCTCCGAAGCGAGGAGGTGCAGAAAGCCGGGGTCCGGGGTAGGATACCATGGTATTGGTGGGCAGCGGAGCTGCCGGGTTGCGAGTCATGGCACTGGCGGTGGTTGCTGGTGGAGCAGTCAGAGTGTCCAGACGAGAATTGACATTCCGCAGGTGACCCAGGATGGACTCCTGTTGGGACCTCTGACGGGACAGTTCATGACAGAGGTCCGAGAGCGAGGGAGCTTGGGTGCCACCGGGTTCCATGGCCCGAGCAAACTGTAACGGGTCAGGGAGGCGGAACCTCTGAGCTACTATACAAGGGGGCGGTCCTTGTAAGGGAGCTGGTGGCGACCAGGGTAGACGGGCAGGCAGTCACAGCAGGTGACTGGGACAGTCTCTGAATGAACGGACAGGAGGTCACGGCAAGTGACCGGGGCAGTCTCTGGATGAACGGGCAGGAGGTCACGGCAAGTGACCGGGGCAGTCTCTGGATGAACGGGCAGGAGGTCACGGCAAGTGACCGGGGCAGTCTCTGGATGAACGGGCAGGAGGTCACGGCAAGTGACCAGGGCAGTCTCTGGATAAAGGGTTGGTACGACCTGTGGCGGCTGATGGTAGACGTGAGCTCCCAGGTGAGCAGGCGAGAGTCTCTGGATAAACGGGTGGTCACAGCATGTGACGGCGGAGCCTCCAGGAAGACCAACAGACAGGCGGCAGATGAGCGCTCCCAGGTGAGCGGGCAGAAGTCTCTGGACAGGCGGGTGGTCACAGCACGTGACGGCAGAGCCTCCAGGTAGGCTAGCAGACAGGCAGCAGATGAGCGCTCCCAGGTGAGCGGGCAGGAGTCACTGGACAGGCAGGTGGTCACAGCACGTGACGGCAGAGCCTCCAGGTAGGCTAGCAGGCAGGTAGCAGATGTGCGCTCCCAGGTTAGCGGGCAAGCTGGTCCTTAGACAGACTGACAGGAGTAGTAAGGCAGACCGTCGGACCTCAGGCAAGCAGGCAGGTAGTTGATGTGCGCTCCCAGGTGAGCGGGCAAGCTGGTCCTTAGACAGACTGACAGGAGTAGTAAGGCAGACCGTCGGACCTCAGGCTAGCAGGCAGGTAGCAGGAATATCGGGCAGGAAACAGACAGCAAACTGGCAGGACTCTGGCAGGAATCAGGCAGGTAACTGGCAACGGGACCTGAGGGCTGAAGCAGAGTAGTGAACAGTGCAACAACATTGCTCGGGCACCTCCATTTTGGAGGAGGTGCCTTATATATGGTGAAGTCCTCCGGCCATTGGCCGGGGACTCCTTAGGACGGCGCGCGCGGCCCCTTTAAGAGGGAGGAAGCGCGCGCGCGCCCTAAGCACAGTGGCCGGGAAGGAGCGCGCGCTGCCAGCAGAGCGGGAGGAGGACACCGGGCTCGGAGCAGAGAGGTGAGGGGAACAGCGTCCCTGCCTAGCAGAGGGCAGGGACGCCGACGCTACAGTCACACAGTGCTCCTTCCCTTCTGAACTCTGCCGTGCGCCCAAACACTGTATTTTCCCCACATATGGGGTATTGGCGTACTCAGGAGAAATTGCACAAAAGTTTTTGGGGTCCATTTTCTCCTCTTACCCTTGTGAAAATAAAAAATTGGGGCTAAAACATCTTTTTTGTGGAAAAAGTTTTTTTTTTTTATTTTCACGGCTCCATGTTATATACTTCTGTAAAATACTTGGGGGTTCAGGGTGCTCACCACACATCTAGATACGTTCCCTGAGGGGTCTAGTTTCCAAAATGGTGTCACTTGTGGGGGGTTTCCACTGTTTAGGCACATCAGGGGCACATCCGCTAATCATTCAAGCAAATTTTACATTCAAAAAGTCAAATAGCGCTCCTTCCCTTCCGAACCCTGCCGTATGCCCAAGCAGTTGTTTCCCCCCACATATGGGGTATTTGCCTACTGCTGCATGGTGCAATTTCTCCTGTTACCCATATGAAAATGCAAAATTGAGGGCTGAAAAACATTTTTGTGGGAAAAATGTGAAAATTTTATTTTTACAGCTCAATGTTATAAACTTCTGTGAAGCACCTGGGGGTTCAAGGTGCTCACCACACATATAGATAAGTTCCCTGAGGGGTCTAGTTTCCAAAATGGTGTCACTTGTGGGGGGTTTACACTGTTTAGGCACATCAGGGGCTCCCCAAACGCAACATGGCGTCCGCTAATTATTCAAGCAAATTTTACATTCATAAAGTCAAATGGCGCTCCTTCCCTTCCAAACCCTGCCGTGCACCCAAACAGTGTTTTTTCCCCACATATGGGGTATCTGAATGCTTAAAGGAAATTTCACAACAAATTTTGGGGTCGATTCTTTCCTGTTACCCCTGTGAAAATAAAAAAAATTGCGTCTAAAGTAACATTTTTGTGAAAAAAGTTAAATGTTCATTTTTTTCTTCCACATTCCAAAAATTCCTGTGATGCACCTGAAGGGTTAATAAAGTTCTTGAATGTGGTTTTGAGCACCTTGGGGGTGCAGTTTTTAGAATGGTGTCACTTTTGGGTATTTTCTGTCATAAAGACCCCTCAAAGTTACTTCAAATGTGAAGTGGTCCCTAAAAAAATGGTTTTGTAAATTATGCTGGAAAAATGAGATATCGCTGGTCAACTTTTAACCCTTATAGCTCCCTAATAAAAAAAAAAGTGGTTCCAAAATTGTGGTGATATAAAGTAGACATGTGGGAAATGTTATTTATTAACTTTTTTGTGTGACATATCTCTCTAAGTTAAGGGCATAAAAATTAAAATTTTGAAAATTGCAAAATTTTCAAAATTTTTGCCAAATTTCCTTTTTTTTTCACAAATAAACGCAAGTGATATCGAAGAAATTTTACCACAATCATGAAGTACAATATGTCATGAAAAAACAATCTCAGAATCAGGGGGATTGAAGCGTTCCAAGTAATTACCTCATAAAGTGACCCTGGTCAGATTTGTAAAAATTGGCCTGGTCATTAACGTGCAAACCACCTTGGGTTGTAAAGGGGTTAAAAGGTCCCTTAGTCTGTTTCAGTAGGCTCCACAATCATGGGAAAGACTGCTGACTCGACAGATGTCCAGAAGGCAGTCATTGACACACTCCACAAGGTCCCAGAGTTCCAATTTTCATTTGGAAATCAAGGTCCCAGAGTCTGGAGGAAAAGTGGAGAGGCCACAATCCAAGCTGCTTGAGGCCTAGTGTGAAGTTTCCACTATCAGTGATGGTTTGGGGAGCCATGTCATCTGCTGGTGTAGGTCCACTGTGTTTTATCAAGACCAAAGTCAGCGCAGCCGTCTACCAGTACATTTTAGAGCACTTCATGCTTCCCTCTGCCGACAAACTTTTTGGAGATGGAAATTTCCTTCTCCAGCAGGACTGGGCCCCTGTCCACACTGCAAAAAGTACCAATACCTGGTTTACACACAACAGTATCACTGTGCTTGATTGGCCAGCAAACTCGCCTGACCTTAACCCCATAGAGAATCTATTATAGAGAATCTATGGGGTATTGTCAAGAGGAAGATGAGACCCCAGACCCAACAATGCAGACGAGCTGAAGGCTGCTATCAAAGCCACCTGGGCTTCCATAACACCTCAGCAGGGCCACAGGCTGATCGCCTCCATGCCACATTGCCACATTGATGCAGTAACTGATGCAAAAGAAGCCCCGACCAAGTATTGAGTGCATTTACTGAACATACATTTCAGTAGGCCAACATTTCGGATTTTATAAACATTTTTCAAGCTGTTGTTATAAAGTATTCTAATTTACCGAGATAATGACTTTTGTGGTTTAATTGGCTCACATTCTTTATGGGGATAATGTGAGGGCAGCAATTTATGTGGACGGAAATACTGCAGAGGTATAATTGTGTAGGATGTTATGGGGGGATAATAACGTATAAGGGAAGCACTGTGGGGGCATCTGATCTGGAAGTACACTGTGGGGGCCTCATAATGGGTGGGGGGCATTGTGAAGGCATAATGATGTGTAATGGAGGCACTGTGTGTGGGGGGGACACTTTGAAGGCATCATTGTGTGGGGTCACTGTAAATACATCATAATGTGTAAGGGAGATGTGACGCTCACAGCCCTCACCCTGGGAAGTGGGGTTACTCGGAGCCGGGTCAGATGTTTGGTGGGTTGTAGCCATGGCCTGGACCCGTTCTGTGCCCAGGGCCGTCACATTGAAAAGGTGTAATGAGCTTTCAGGGTTGGTGTTCATCGAGTGGTGGTATAGACTATGCCACCTGTGGTGTCTGGTGATGGCCACCAGCGCTGCAGCAGTCCTCTGAGGCAGGATGTAGTGGCAGCAGAAGATGGAACTACTCCCCACAGGCGGAGCAGGGCCTCAGGGTAGAGAGGACAGGAGGATGGGAGTTGTAGTGGAGGATGTGGTGCGGTGTGGTGCGGTGCCACGTTGCAATAAGGAACCGGAGGCCATAGGGGTAGTCTTCCAAGCTTTACTCATGGTAGAATGCACAGCTGCAAGGCTTCTCCCTGCTCCTCATGGCGCGCTGCGGACACCAGGACCGGGAGTCGACCACCTCCGAGTAATTCAGATGTTTTGACCAAGGCCCCGCACCAGAGTGTTCCTAGACTTTTCCCACTAGGTCCTTTCCTGTCCGTGTGTAGTACTTGTACTAAGGCCGGGTCTCCCTCTGGACTATGCACAGAACAAGGGTACGGGTGGCGACTGCACTCCGCTACCCGGTGGGATCCACTGAGCCTCCGGGCTTCTCCGACTGAGACATAGAGTAACAAAGTCAGATATCGGGGGACGGTACCCCTCTTGCAGCAGGAATCCCTCTGACTAGGCCAGAATAGCGAGGACAGGTGGCGTATACTGCTCCGTCTGCATCCCCCTGGGATCTTTTTGCGGTGGAGCTAGACTCCTCTGCTCCAGGCCTTCTTGGGTAGGGACCTTGACCCGGTAGAGACAACCGTTAACTCTTGCCCGCTCCTCGACTCAAGGCCAAAGTACGAGGACCGTGTCCCCATCAACTGCAGGTTCACACAGAAAGCCACGTTCAGTGATGAATGTAGCGTCGGCGTCCCTGCCTCCTGCTAGGCAGGGACGCTGTTCCCCTCACCTCTCCACTCCGTGCCCGGCGTCCTCCTCCCGCTCTGCTGGCAGCGCGCGCTGCTTCCCGGCCACTGTGCTTAGGGCGCGCGCGCGCTCCCCCTCTCTTGAAGGGGCCGCGCGCGCCGTACTAAGGAGTCCCCGGCCAATGGCCGGAGGACCTCACCATATATAAGGCACCTCCTCCAAAATGGAGGTGCCCGAGCAATGTTGTTGCAAAGCCTTCACTCTGTTTCAGCCCTCAGGTCCCGTTACCAGTTACCTGTCAGTCACCTGCCAGATTCCTGCTTGATACCTGCCTGATATCCGTTTACCTGCTTGCAAGCCTGCGGTCCGACGGTCTGCCTTCCGACACCTGTCAGTCTGTCTATGGACCAGCCTGCCCGCTCACCTGGGAGCGCTCGCCTGCTACCTGTCTGCTTGCCTACCTGGAGGCTCCGCTGTCACTTGCCGTGACCACCTGCCTACCCAGAGACTCTTGCCTGCTCACCTGGAAGCGCTCACCTGCTACCTGTCTGCTAGCCTACCTGGAGGCTCTGCCGTCACTTGCCGTGACCACCTGCCTGTCCAGAGACTCTTGCCTGCTCACCTGGGAGCGCTCACCTGCTACCTGTCTGCTAGCCTACCTGGAGGCTCTGCCGTCACTTGCCGTGACCACCTGCCTGTCCAGAGACTCTTGCCTGCTCACCTGGGAGCGCTCACCTGCTACCTGTCTGCTAGCCTACCTGGAGGCTCTGCCGTCACTTGCCGTGACCACCTGCCTGTCCAAAGACTCTCGCCCGCTCACCTGGGAGCGCTCACCAGCCACCTGCCTGCTGTCCTTCTACCCAGAGACTGTCCCTGTCACTTGCCGTGAGAACCCGTCCTTCTACCCAGAGACTGTCCCTGTCACTTGCCGTGAGTACCTGTCCTTCTACCCAGAGACTGTCCCTGTCACTTGCCGTGAGAACCCGTCCTTCTACCCAGAGACTGTCCCTGTCACTTGCCGTGAGTACCTGTCCTTCTACCCAGAGACTGTCCCTGTCACTTGCCGTGAGAACCCGTCCTTCTACCCAGAGACTGTCCCTGTCACTTGCCATGAGTACCCGTCCCTCTACTCAGAGACTGTCCCTGTCACTTGCCGTGACTACCTGCCCGTCTTCCCTGGGAGCCACCCGCTTCCTTACAAGGACCGCCCCCTTGTATAGTTGCTCAGAGGTTCCGCCTTCCAGACCCGTTACAGTTTGCTCGGGCCATGGAACCCGGTGGCACCCAAGCTCCCTCGCTCTCGGACCTATGTCATGAACTGTCCCGTCAGAGGTCCCAACAGGAGTCCATCCTGAGTCATCTGCGGAATGTCAACTCTCGCCTGGACACTCTGACTGCTCCACCAGCAACCACTGCTAGTGTCATGACTCGCAGCCCGGCAGCGCCGCTGCCCACCAATACCATGGCTTCCTGCCCCGGACCCCGGCTTTCTGCACCTCCATGCTTCGGAGGCGACCCCGCTCAAGCTCGGGGCTTCATAAACCAGTGCACCCTGCACTTTGAACTCCTGTCCCACCAGTTTATCTCCGACCGGGCCAAAGTAGCCTTCATCATGTCCCATCTCACGGGGGAGGCACTGGCTTGGCTAAATCCTCTATGGGAGAGAGGAGACCCCCTGGTGTCCAACCTGCCAGCCTTTCTCACGGCTTTCCGGAAAGTCTTCGACGAACCCGGACGGAAGACCTCATCCGCATCATCTCTGCTACGCCTCCATCATGGAAATCTCACCGTGGGCCAATATGCCATACGGTTCCGTACCTTTGCTTCGGAGCTGGCCTGGGATAACGACGCCTTGGTGTCTGTCTTTTGGGAGGGTCTGTCCGGCCGTATTAAAGATGAACTCGCCGGTCGGAACATACCTACCACTCTCGACGACTTAATAACTCTTGCCACCCGGATTGACATCCGGCTCCAGGAACGCGCCAAAGAGGTCACCCGTGAGAGGAGGTTTCCACGTCTAGCCTCTACCTTTCAGAAACCTGTCACTTCTCCCGCTACTCTCCAGGCGCACTCACCCGAGCCTATGCAGGTCGACCAGACCAAGATGGTCAAAACCCGTGCTTGATTGGCAGACCGGAGAAGTCCTTCACTGGGGACAGGACTGCCATAAGACTTGTTTAGTTCCCGTCCATCCTGTCCGTCCTTCTCCTACTCCAGCCAATCTACCTGGTCTTCCGGCTCCTTACTGGTCGTATGCGGACGTCTTTAATAAAAAAGAGGCAGAGACATTACCCCCTCATAGACCAAACGACTGCCCAATCGACCTGATGCCCGGCGCTACTCCTCCCCGTGGGCGCATTTACCCTTTGTCCGCTGCTGAGACCCGATCCATGTCAGAATATATTGAGGAGAATCTGGCCCAGGGATTCATCCGGAAATCTACTTCCCCGGCGGGAGTAGGCTTCTTCTTCGTCAAAAAGAAGGATGGCTCACTCCGTCCCTGTATAGACTATAGAGGCCTTAACCAGATCACGGTGAAGAATAAATACCCCCTTCCGCTCATTCCGGAATCATTTGACCGTCTGAGGGGGGCTAGAATCTTCACCAAGCTGGACCTCCGTGGGGCGTATAACCTGGTCCATATCCGTCAGGGGGATGAATGGAAGACGGCATTCAACACCCGGGACGGCCACTATGAATACCTGGTAATGCCCTTCGGTCTCTGTAACGCTCCCGCCGTCTTTCAAGAGTTGGTCAATGACATCTTCCGGGACCTTCTCTACTCCTGCGTAGTGGTGTACCTGGACGACATCTTGGTCTTCTCTCCGGATCTCCCCACACACCGGAGGGATGTTCGTCAGGTTCTGCTCAGGCTCAGGCAGAACCACCTCTACGCTAAATATGAGAAGTGCCTCTTTGAGCAGACCTCGCTTCCATTTCTGGGCTACATAATCTCTCAGACCGGCCTACAAATGGACCCTGAGAAACTGTCTGCCATCCAGAAGTGGCCCCGACCAGAGGGGTTGAAGGCTATTCAGCGGTTCCTGGGCATCGCCAACTACTACCGCCTCTTCATACCGCACTTCTCTTCCCGGACTGCCCCAATCTCTGCGCTCACCCGTAAGGGCACTAATCCCAGAGAATGGCCGCCCGAAGCTGAGGAAGCCTTTCTTTCCTTAAAACAGGCTTTCTCTTCCGCCTCGGTGCTGCATCGCCCGGACGGCAACAAGCAATTCTTCCTGGAAGTTGTCGCCTCCTCCTCTGGAGCCGGAGCGGTACTTACCCAAAAATCGTCTTCCGGGAGAATGGTAACTTGCGCCTTCTTCTCCAAACTCTTCTCCTCTTCCGAGCGCAACTATTCTATAGGAGACCGAGAGATATTGGCCATTAAGCTGGCATTAGAGGAGTGGCGTTACCTGCTCGAGGGGGCTCTTCACCCGGTAATAATTTACACGGACCAGAAGAACTTGGCTTACCTCCAGAGTGCCCAGAAACTTAACCCGCGCCAAGCCCGGTGGTCCTTGTTTTTTGCTCGCTTTGATTTTGTTCTTCATTTTCGCCCGGCTGACAAAAACATCAAAGCTGACGCCTTGTCCCGATCCTTCCTGGTGTCTGATCTTGAGGAGGAACCTAAACACATCATCGATCCCGCCAGAGTAATGCAGGTGGTGTTACGTTCTGCTACCAGAGCTAAGGAAAGAGAGGAGATCTGTCCCTACGATAGAACTCAGCTGAATCCCTACGATGTAACAGGGAACCTGATCCTGCGATCAGACCTGCTAAAGTCCTAAGCTAGTCTGTACGGAGACCTATAGATATGGGGAAGGAATCCCTACAAGTACTAAGGACTGGGAGAAAAATGGGACACCTCCTAACAGAAACAGTAGCAGACAGACAAACAAAATATATAGAACACTGAGGTCCGTAGACCAAGCAAACTAACAGAGTTAGATACAGAGCACAGGCTAGCTAGAAAGTAGTTATACAATGAAGTCCAGCAAAGCCAGAAGGGCGGAGCAGGATTAAATAGGCCAACGAGGTCATGTGACCAGCAAAGGAAAAAACCTAAGAGCAAGGTTCTAACAGTACCCCCCCTTCTAAGAGGATCCTCCGGATCCCCTAGGACCAGGCTTATCAGGAAATCTCCTGTGAAACGCTCTGATAAGTCTGGACGCGGAAACATCATCTGACCTCACCCAAGAGTTATCCTCGGGTCCGAAACCTTTCCAGGCCACCAGATACTGCAAACTACCTCTATACCGTCTAGAGTTAAGGATGCGAGAAATTTCATATTCCCCGTCCTCCACCACCGGAGGAACAGAGGCAGAGGCGTCACCATCCGATACAACAGCTTTTTTTAACAGAGAGACATGAAATACCGGATTAATTCTCCAGGAGGTAGGAACCTCCAACCTAACAGCAGATTGGTTGACAACCTGAAGCACCTTAAAGGGCCCTACAAACTTGGGACCCAATTTCTTAGAAGGAATCCTCAACCGCAGATTCCTAGAGGACAACCAAACCATGTCACCAACAGCGAACAAAACCTCCTGTCGTTTCCTATCAAAGTAGTCTTTAGATTTTCTGTTGGCCTCCTGAAGATTACCACGCACATCCGTCCAAACTCTCTCCAAATCACCGGAAAAATTCTCCTCCTCAGGCACGGCAGATCCCAACTTGGAGAACGACCCAAACGACGGATGTCTCCCAGAACAACAAAAAAAAGGCGAACAACCAGCAGAAGAAGATGTATGATTGTTCAGAGCAAATTCAGCAAGTGGCAGAAACTCAGACCACCCCTCTTGATTGTCTGCCACAAAACAGCGCAAGAACTGCTCAACATCCTGGTTTTTCCTTTCTGTCTGGCCATTAGATTCAGGATGATATCCGGACGAGAACGACAGATGAACTCCCAACCTGTCACAAAAGGCACGCCAAAAACGAGCCACGAACTGAGGACCCCTATCAGAAACAATGTCAGTAGGAACGCCATGAAGTCTGACAATTTCCTTGACAAAGGCCTTAGCGAGAGTTTTAGCGCAGGGCAGTTTGACGAAGGGAACCAAATGACACATCTTGCTAAAACGGTCCACGACCACCCAGATGACAGTAAAACCCTCAGAGGGGGGAAGGTCAGTTATAAAGTCCATAGCCAAATGTGTCCAAGGAGCACTGGGAACCTCCAAAGGACAAAGCAACCCCACAGCAGGAGTATGTGAGGACTTAGATCTAGCACATATAGTACATTGACGCACCCACTTAATGACTTCCTTCTGCCATCCAGGCCACCAAAAACTGCGACCCACCAGTCTCTTGGTCTCAGAGATTCCGGGATGACCTGCCAACCGAGATTCGTGACACTCAACAAACAAATCTCTCCTAAAGGTCCCAGGCACAAACAACCTCCCATGAGGAGTGTTAGATGGGGCATTCTCCTGTGCTTTAAGAATCTCATCTTCCAAAACGGAGTCCAAAGCAGCTATCACAACACCTTCTTGTAAAATGTTCTCCTCTTTCTCAGCACGGACTATGGGAGAAAAACTGCGAGACAAGGCATCCGCCTTAACATTCTTAGTACCAGGGATGTAAGTAACGGAGAAATTAAACCGCGAGAAAAACAGTGCCCACCTAGCCTGACGGGCATTCAGGCGCTTGGCAGCATCAAGATATATGAGATTTTTATGATCCGTAAGAACCTGAACGGGAAATTCCGCACCTTCCAAGAAGTGGCGCCAGTGTTCAAATGCGAGTTTAATAGCCAATAATTCCCGATTACCAATATCGTAATTCAGTTCAGTCTCCGAAAAATTTTTTGAAAAAAAGGCACAGGGATGTAATCCATCCCCGTTATCCTGAGACAATACTGCGCCAACCCCCACAGAGGAAGCATCAACCTCAACCAAAAACGGCTTAGTCACATCAGGCTGCATAAGGATGGGAGCAGAGGTGAACCTCTCCTTGAGATACACAAAAGCTTCAATGGCCTCAGAAGACCACTGAACCGCATCAGCACCTTTCCTGGTGAGATCGGTCAGAGGTTTGACAATACTAGAAAAATTTTTTATGAATTTTCTGTAATAATTGGCGAAACCTAGAAACCTCTGTATCGATTTCAAACCAATAGGCCTAGGCCATTCCTGTACAGCTTGAACTTTAACCGGGTCCATCTCAAAACCTTCGCTGGAGATAATGTAACCCAAAAAACTAATTCTCTGTACAGCGAACTCACATTTCTCCAGCTTAGCAAAAAGCGAATTGTCCATTAACAATTGTAATACCTCACGTACGCTCCGCCAATGAGACTCCAGATCCGGCGAATAAATCAAAATGTCATCCAAATACACAACCACATTTTTGCCGATCAAAGGTCTAAGGATGTCATTAATAAGATTCTGAAAAAATGCAGGAGCATTAGTAAGACCAAAAGGCATAACCAGATTCTCAAAATGACCCACAGGAGTGTTAAAAGCAGTCTTCCATTCGTCACCCTCCTTCATGCGCAACAGATTGTATGCCCCCTTAAGGTCAATTTTAGAGAACCACTTGGCCCCCATTAACTGGTTAAACAGATCAGGAATCAATGGCAGTGGGTAAGGATTGCGTACAGTAATTTTGTTAATCTCACGAAAATCCAGACAAGGACGTAAACCGCCGTCCTTTTTTTTTACAAAAAAAAATCCAACCGCCACAGGAGACTTAGAGGGCCTAATGTGACCGGCGGCCAAACTTGTCTGTATGTATTCCTCCAAAGCCTTCCTCTCAGGAATAGTAAGGTTAAATAAACGACTTTTAGGAAGAGTCGCTCCAGGGACAAATTCAATAGAACAATCATAGTCTCTATGGGGAGGCAAAACCTGCGATTCCTTCTCAGAAAAAACTCTCCAAAAATCCTGAATAGGAACAAGCAATTCTCCCCTATCCAAAGCTGCAATACGCCCGTTACAACACTTGTCATAACATTTATGGCTCCAGGATTTAATTTCATTGGTAGACCAATCCAGTACAGGATTGTGAAATTTTAACCAGGGCAATCCCAATATTACTGGAGAAGGCAAGTTATTCAAAACTAACAAATCCAATTTCTCATGGTGAACACCATTAATAGTGAGAGGAAATTCACAGACCTTGAGAGTAATATTCTTCAAAGGGGAACCATCCACAGAAACCACAGCAATGGGGGATGATAAAGGTTCGGGTTTTAAATTGAGTCTTTCCAAGAATCCCCCATCAATTACATTCAGAGTAGATCCACAATCAACAAACACCCAAAATTCCATTAATTTTTCTTGAGCAATCGTGGAAGCAGCTAAAAATACACCCTTGGAATTTAAACAGGCAATACGGGCATGACTGACCATTTTTTTTTCTTTCTTCATACGAAGCTCACAGCCTTTAATCAAATGACCAGATTTTCCGCAATAGAAACACAAGCCTTCAGAAAATCGACGGTCTTTTTCTTGAGAGCGAGGTGCCACTGATCCAATCTCCATCGGTTCACCACTGTTAGTACACACATTCTCATAACCAGAAACTGACATAGCAGAGGATTTGCTCTCATTAACCCTTGCACGCAGTCTCCTATCCACCCGTATAGCTAATTGCATAGCCTGTTGCAAATCTTCAGGTGTAGGATAAGCAATTAGCAGGTCTTTAACCCTTTTATTGAGCCCAGCAAGAAATAGACTTTTCAGAGCAGAATCGTTCCACCCTGTTTGAGTAGACCAACGACGGAAATGAGTACAATATTTTTCCACATTACCTGATCCCTGTCTCAAACGTCTTAACTCAGTCTCAGCTGATGCGACACGGTCAGGATCATCATATAATAGTCCCAAAGCAGAAAAAAAACTATCCACTGATCTGAAGCATGTATCACTAGGTTGCAAAGAAAAGGCCCACTCCTGAGGCTCTTTGCGCAAAAGTGACATTATGAACCCTATGCGCTGGGATTCATCCCCAGAGGACTTGGGTCTCAAACGAAAATACAATAAGCAAGCATTTTTAAATGAAAAAAATTCTTGGTGTTCACCAAAAAATAAATCCGGCAAACATACCTTAGGCTCCAAGAAATGTGCTCCAGGACAGTTACTCACGTGCTGACGGAGCTCGGCCACCTCCAGAGAGAGTCCCTGCAGGCGATGAGCCAAATCCTGAACCGACACCATGATGGAACAGAAAAATCTTTCCTAAGAGAATTTGCGGGCTGGACTTACTGTTATGTTCTGCTACCAGAGCTAAGGAAAGAGAGGAAATCTGTCCCTACGATAGAACTCAGCTGAATCCCTACGATGTAACAGGGAACCTGATCCTGCGATCAGACCTGCTAAAGTCCTAAGCTAGTCTGTACGGAGACCTATAGATGTGGGGAAGGAATCCCTACAAGTACTAAGGACTGTGAGGAAAATGGGACACCTCCTAACAGAAACAGTAGCAGACAGACAAACAAAATATATAGAACACTGAGGTCCGTAGACCAAGCAAACTAACAGAGTTAGATACAGAGCACAGGCTAGCTAGAAAGTAGTTATACAATGAAGTCCAGCAAAGCCAGAAGGGCGGAGCAGGATTAAATAGGCCAACGAGGTCATGTGACCAGCAAAGGAAAAAACCTAAGAGCAAGGTTCTAACAGGTGGCCCCCGTGAGTCTAAATCGTCTCCGTCCCGGTAAGACGTTCGTAACGGTACCTGATCGGGAGAAGATCCTACACTGGGGTCACTCGTCTAAGCTTGCTGGCCATGCCGGTCAGAAAAAGACCCTCCAGCTTATCACCCGGCACTTCTGGTGGCCTACCCTGCACAAGAACGTAATAGACTTTGTTTCTGCCTGTGTGTCCTGCGCCCGCAACAAGGTTCCGAGACACCTGCCAGCCGGTCGCCTCCTTCCTCTTCCAGTACCTGCTGCCCCCTGGCAGCATATAGCTATGGACTTCATAACAGATCTCCCTGTCTCTGCCGGTTGTACGGTCATTTGGGTGGTCGCTGACCGCTTTTCCAAAATGGCTCATTTCATTCCCCTGCCAGGCCTCCCGTCTGCACCCGAGCTGGCTAAAGACTTTATCCGCCACATCTTCCGTCTCCATGGCCTGCCCCTCCACATCGTGTCGGATCGTGGGGTCCAGCTCACCTCACGCTTCTGGAGAGCCACATGTAAGCTGCTAGACGTCACCCTGGACTTCTCCTCCGCATACCATCCACAGTCCAATGGTCAAGTGGAGCTGATCAATCAGATCCTGACCAGTTACCTCCGGCACTTCGTTAATGCCCACCATTCGGACTGGGTGGATCTCCTACCATGGGCCGAATTCTCTTACAATAATCACGAGAGCGAATCTTCCTCCGAATCCCCGTTTTTTGTAGTCTTCGGTCAGCATCCTCGGATCCCATTTCCCGTCTCCACCTCGGTGGACAATGCGGCTGCGGAATCTCTCGTTAGCAAATTTTCCTCCATTTGGGAGAGTACCCGATCCGCACTCCTTCAGTCGTCCGAGCGGATGAAAAAACACGCTGACAAAAACGCCTGGATCCTCCACAATTCCGTCCTGGAGATAAAGTCTGGCTCTCGTCCAAGTATGTCCGGCTCAAGATTCCTTCCTACAAGTTTGGGCCTCGGTTCATCGGCCCACTAGAAGTTATCAAACAAATCAACCCGGTGGAATATAAATTGAAACTCCCGGCCAACTTGCGGATCCCTAACTCCTTCCATGTATCTCTACTCAAACCCGTGGTACTTAACTCTTTTTCCAAGTCTACAGGTATGCCTCCTGCTCCGGTTTCCGCTGAAAACGAGTTTGAGGTAGAGAACATTCTGGCCACCAAAAGGGTAAGAGGAAAAACCTTTTTTCTGGTAGATTGGAGGGGGTTTGGTCCTGAGGAGAGAACGTGGGAGCCCCGGGAGAACATCCATGCCCCTCTCATTCTTGATAAATTTCTGTCTGGCCTAAAAAAGGGGGGGCCTAAAGGGGGGGGCACTGTAGCGTCGGCGTCCCTGCCTCCTGCTAGGCAGGGACGCTGTTCCCCTCACCTCTCCACTCTGTGCCCGGCGTCCTCCTCCCGGTCTGCTGGCAGCGTGCGCTGCTTCCCGGCCACTGTGCTTAGGGCGCGCGCGCTCCCCCTCTCTTAAAGGGGCTGCGCGCGCCGTCCTAAGGAGTCCCCGGCCAATGGCCGGAGGACCTCACCATATATAAGGCACCTCCTCCAAAATGGAGGTGCCCGAGCAATGTTGTTGCAAAGCCTTCACTCTGCTTCAGCCCTCAGGTCCCGTTACCAGTTACCTGTCAGTCACCTCCCAGATTCCTGCTTGATACCTGCCTGATATCCGTTTACCTGCTTGCAAGTCTGCGGTCCGACGGTCTGCCTTCCGACACCTGTCAGTCTGTCTATGGACCAGCCTGCCCGCTCACCTGGGAGCGCTCGCCTGCTACCTGTCTGCTAGCCTACCTGGAGGCTCCGCCGTCACTTGCCGTGACCACCTGCCTACCCAGAGACTCTTGCCTGCTCACCTGGGAGCGCTCACCTGCTACCTGTCTGCTAGCCTACCTGGAGGCTCCGCCGTCACTTGCCGTGACCACCTGCCTGTCCAGAGACTCTTGCCTGCTCACCTGGGAGCGCTCACCTGCTACCTGTCTGCTAGCCTACCTGGAGGCTCTGCCGTCACTTGCCGTGTCCACCTGCCTGTCCAGAGACTCTTGCCTGCTCACCTGGGAGCGCTCACCTGCTACCTGTCTGCTAGCCTACCTGGAGCCTCTGCCGTCACTTGCCGTGACCACCTGCCTGTCCAAAGACTCTCGCCCGCTCACCTGGGAGCGCTCACCAGCCACCTGCCTGCTGTCCTTCTACCCAGAGACTGTCCCTGTCACTTGCCGTGAGAACCCGTCCTTCTACCCAGAGACTGTCCCTGTCACTTGCCGTGAGTACCTGTCCTTCTACCCAGAGACTGTCCCTGTCACTTGCCGTGAGAACCCGTCCTTCTACCCAGAGACTGTCCCTGTCACGTGCCGTGAGTACCTGTCCTTCTACCCAGAGACTGTCCCTATCACTTGCCGTGAGAACCCGTCCTTCTACCCAGAGACTGTCCCTGTCACTTGCCATGAGTACCCGTCCTTCTACTCAGAGACTGTCCCTGTCACTTGCCGTGACTACCTGCCCGTCTTCCCTGGGAGCCACCCGCTTCCTTACAAGGACCGCCCCCTTGTATAGTTGCTCAGAGGTTCCGCCTTCCAGACCCGTTACAATGAAGATCACAATCAAAAGACCTTAAGCCCAAGATGGCTGTTTATTAAATATGAATTATTAAGTGTAACCTAAATGTGCATCCTCCACCCTCACCCACTACATGGTTCCCCCTATCTTTTGGTTCCCCCCATCTCCTCTATCCCGACTGGGGCAGCACCCTGGTGCATATAAGCCCCCTTCAGGTGGGAGAGGTGTAGTGTTGAATGCAGAGGTGGGGTCCTGTCAGCCGCACCATCCTTACCTCGAAGGGGAGATACCACACCTCATCAAAGAGGTGCAGTACCTCTGTGGCGGTCGAACCCTCAAGGGCACCACAGAGACATTTGAGGGCATTAAACTGTGTGATAACTATGCGCGGGAGGCACTGTGATGGCATCATGTATGGGACACGGTGGGGAAATCCTAATGTGTGTGGTGGCACAGTGGTGGCATAAAAGTCTGTGGGGGGACACTGTGAGGATACTGTGGGGGCGTCAAATTGTGTGGGGGACCATGGGGTATAATTGTGTTAGATGCTATGTAGGCATCATAATGTGTGAGTGTTGCACTGTGGGAGCCTCTTAATGTGTGGTGGGCACTATGAAGGCAAAATAAAATGTGGGGGGCACTATGGGAGCATTGTGTGTGAGGGGTACTGTGGGGGTACTGGGGACATCATAATCGATACACTGCGGAGGCTCTGTGGGAAGAGCACAAATAGACCCCAGTATTATGTATGACACATGGTGTTTGGGGGTGAGCTACAGATTTTGCACAAAGGATCAGGAGCTTTAAGTAAAGGGGCATTTACACTGTAAAATAATCATGAAGGAGCTTTGTTAAAAAACACTCATTTCACGATTATCTTGCCGTGTGTAGTGCCGGCGTCCCTGCCCTCTGTTAGGCAGGGACGCTGTTCCCCTCACCGCTCTGCTCCGTGCCCGGCGTCCCTCTCCCGCTCTGCTGGCAGCGCGCGCTCCTTCCCGGCCACTGTGCTTAGGGCGCGCGCGCGCGCCCTCCCTCCCTCTTAAAGGGGCCGCGCGCGCCGTCCTAAGGAGTCCCCGGCCAATGGCCGGAGGACTTTACCATATATAAGGCACCTCCTCCAAAATGGAGGGGCCCGAGCAATGTTGTTGCACTGTTCACTACTCTGCTTCAGCCCTCAGGTCCCGTTGCCAGTTACCTGCCAGATACCTGCCAGATTCCTGCCAGCTTGCTGTCTTTCCTGCCTGATATTCCGCTACCTGCCTGCTAGACTGAGGTCCGACGGTCTGCCTTACAACTCCTGTCAGTCTGTCTAAGGACCAGCTTGCCCGCTCACCTGGGAGCGCACTTCAGCTACCTGCCTGCTTGCCTGAGGTCCGACGGTCTGCCTTCCAACTCCTGTCAGTCTGTCTATGGACCAGCTTGCCCGCTCACCTGGGAGCGCACATCTGCTACCTGTCTGCTAGCCTACCTGGAGGCTCCGCCGTCACGTGCTGTGACCACCTGCCTGTCCAGTGACTCCTGTCCGCTCACCTGGGAGCGCTCATCTGCTGCCTGTCCGCTAGCCTACCTGGAGGCTCTGCCGTC
The DNA here is from genome assembly GCF_046119375.1 of Phyllobates terribilis. NCBI lineage: Eukaryota > Metazoa > Chordata > Amphibia > Anura > Dendrobatidae > Phyllobates > Phyllobates terribilis. The sequence goes on along the minus strand of NW_027362764.1, from coordinate 745,991,740 downwards.
ACGTGCTGTGACCACCCGCTTATCCAGAGACTCTCTCCCGCTCACCTGGGAGCGCTCATCTGCCGCGTGTCTGTTGGTCTTCTTGGAGGCTCCGCCGTCACATGCTGTGACCACCCGCTTATCCAGAGACTCTCGCCCGCTCACCTGGGAGCGCTCATCTGCCGCGTGTCTGTTGGTCTTCTTGGAGGCTCCGCCGTCACATGCTGTGACCACCCGTTTATCCAGAGACTCTCGCCGCTCACCTGGGAGCGCTCATCTGCCGCGTGTCTGTTGGTCTTCCTGGAGGCTCCGCCGTCACATGCTGTGACCACCCATTTATCCAGAGACTCTCGCCTGCTCACCTGGGAGCTCAAGTCTACCATCAGCCGCCACAGGTCGTACCAACCCTTTACCCAGAGACTGCCCCGGTCACTTGCCGTGACCATCTGCCCGTTCTTCCAGAGACTGTCCCGGTCACTTGCCGTGACCATCTGCCCGTTCACCCAGAGACTGCCCCAGTCACTTGCCGTGATCTCCTGCCCGTTCTTTCAGAGACTGTCCCGGTCACCTGCTGTGACTGCCTGCCTGGTCGCCACCCGCTCCCTTACAAGGACCGCCCCCTTGTATAGTAGCTCAGAGGTTCCGCCTCCCAGACCCGTTACACCGTGTAAACAGGCTGCCGATCACCCGATAAACAAGTGAAATGTTTGTTCATCGGGTGAAATGATCTTTCCCGCAGCGTTAAAGATCATAGTTCCTTACGGCACATCGTTGATTGGTCTGCCTGTGTAAACAGACAGCCAAATGACTGCAGATCGGTAAAAGTTTACTGATCGGTCGTCGTATCGTGTCACCGGTAAAGTTTGCATATTGTAACACTGCATAGTTAATGCTGTAAAAACTCCAAAAACCAGTTGTGGATTTCCTTTTTTTCTTTCCGGTTGCCCTCTTCCCCCCAAAACAGCAAAGAAATTAACTCAATTGTTAGCCTCTCCCGTAAAATACATGTCTACATTATAGGCATATCAATGGCAAAATAAAATGCTATGACTCGATGAAGAGAGAAAAAAGGGGGGCTGAAGGGGTTAAAGCCAAAAGTGTTTTTATCCTCATGGGATTAATGATCTGGAGAACGCATGCTTGCTAAGATAAGACGCCGTATTAGACTGCACAGCTGCATCTTGCATCCTCGGAGCAGATATGATATAGTTTGTGAATCAGAGTCTGATGAATTCCAAAGAATTTTCAGGGTCAGTGTAAAAGTCTGGTTACTGTTAATTGTGCTGTGAATCAGGGGCGATTATGATATAGATCTGATTCATGAGCTTTCTCAATGCCCAGACTGTTACTATGTACCATGCCCTTAAGAGCAACACTTTCATCTCGCGTCGAGAGAACTCTCGTCCACTTTCCCTGTCACGTACAAGCATGTTTTTATGCTGCACCAGTGGGATTGTTATTTCTTTGGCACACCCAGCTAAAACTGTCGGCTGCTCTGATCTGTTCTTCCTAGGGTTCCCCTCCCTTAATGGATACAATTTCCTGAACGTCTGTGATGTCATTAATCTTGCTCAATGGCTGAACTAGGGGTCTCCCCCGGTCTGACTTTTGCAGACGTATTTTCAGGAACAAATGATGTAAAATTCCAAAATGTGTCTGTGTTTCCAGTTCTGACGTAGACTGGGACAGATTCAATTCTGGGAAGTAGAGTTGGCTGCCTAATGACCATCATCTTTACGCATCAAAAATGTAGACTATGCCATAAAAAATATGCTTCAATTAGACATGTCGTAAAAGGAAGATAAAGGACTGGTGGAAGATGCCACGGACCACTAGGTTTGGAGACACAATGACAATCTCTAATGCCGGGTAACACCTTGGAAGACTGGTGAGGATCCATCACCTTTGTCCTTCTTCAATTCTACGGAATGAACCTTACTTGTCATAAGACCTCTTCTTTTCAGTTTACTACAAATTTTCTTCATTAACATGGATGGTTCTAGTTTGGACCATCTAGCTTTTGGGACTGGTGCTAGTACCAGGTGTTAAACGCCTCCTAATTTAGAACCATAACTGACCATTTGACAACCTTAATATTTCTATATAGGCAAAATGTCAAATGTGACCTTTCTACCACTAGTGTTGAGCCACCCCCGTAGTGTTCGAGTTCGGTTCGGTTCGTCGAACACCCGTATGTTCGCCGAACTGTTCATCGAACTGTTTGTCGAACACCTTCGAACACCGTTAAAACCAATGGCAGGCAAACAAAAACGCATAGGAACACATAGAAAACACATAGAAAACACTTCAAAGGTGTCCAAAAGCTGAAAAACTGCTCAGAAGACACAACTACCACATGGAAAAGTGACAAGTACATATAGTCATGCGAAAAGAAAAGAGGTGGAGGAGTAAAAGGAGGGGGAGACACAGATATAGGCATGTCATGCCCTTCTAAAACCAAAAAAGTGCGATGCCGACACGGCCAGTCCGTTCCTGCCCATGCGACCTCCGTGTCACCGGGTTTGTGCCAGAGCTGCGGTGGACCCTGACGGCCAGCCCCCCTCTCCCATTACTGGTGCCTGTCTGCTGGTGGGTCGAGCGAGCCCCCCTGCGGTGGAGGCAGGTCTAAGCTTTTTAATTTAAATTGTCTCTCTAACTTGAATGAATACACTTTAAATCCTTTTACAAGGATCTATTGGAGGGCTAGTCTGATGCCAGCAGTTGTGGGCATTCCAGCTCCAGTAGCGTCCACTAAAGCTGCTGCAGTTAAAAAGCTTTTATAAGGATCGAGCTTGGGGGTCCACTGCAAGGCATCCTACCACCAGTCCCAGCCCCTGTGCCTTGGGGTGCCTCCCGATGCTCTTCACTGAGTGTCCCGGGGGCCCGAACCATTTCCTTTGAAAAAATTAAGTGTCCAAACTACAGGTGGTGTAGCTTGCTTAACAGCTGGGATAATCCGCTGACTAGCAGACACTGCTACTGGGCACAAAGTATTTCCTGGGCTAGATGCAGTTAAAAATTTGTAATTAGATACTCTCGTTGGATGCTGAGAAAGCATTCCATAGAGTCTCCTGGCACGCCATATATTATTCTCTTAAAAAGCTTGGGGTAGGGGTCTAGGGGACCCTTTTATAGCCAAAATCACGGCCCTGTATCGCAATACGTCACCTAGGCTGAAGATAAATGGAACATTTTCATCACCTTTCATAATCACCAATGGGACAAGGCAGGGATGTCCTCTGTCCCCTCTCTTATACATCCTAGTGACGGAGCACCTGCTCTCATCAATTCGCCATAACCCCAATATTAGGTGGATTGAGGTGGGAGGCACCGAGTACAAGTGCTCTGCATTTGCTGATGATGTCCTAGTATATATCACTCAATCACATATATCCATCCCTGCTGTTATGGTTGAAATAGATCACTTTGTTACATGGTCAAATTTTAAAATCAATGCAGCGAAGTCTGAGGCCCTCGATGTCTCCCTCCCCAAATCCATACAGGATTCCATCCAGTCCAACTTTCCCTTTGCCTGGCCCTCACAGGGTATCAAATACTTAGGAATTCGTATTCATAGAGACCTCTCCCGTCTATGTTATCTTAATTTTGGGCCCTTTATTGAACAACTCCATACAGACCATAGTTGGCAAGTTAGAACTGTAAGATTCACTACGTGAACCACTGGTGTTTTGTGGAAAAGCACATGTACACTGTGTTCCAAATTATTATGCAAAAAGTGTTTAGGAGTGATAAGGTAAGAATTTTTTTGTTTGTCAGTTAAAATCATTGATGGTGATGTGTGTCAGGGCTCTTTATATCACTGTAAGCAATTGCAGACACCTGTGCTAATTACAGTAGTTTGGCAGGTGTGTCCAATGAAAGGCAAGACTACTTAAGAAGGCTGTCCCACATTATTAAGCAGCCTACATTTTCTGCCAAAATGGGAAAGAAAAAGGATGTGTCGGCTGCTGAGAAGCAACAAATTGTGGAGTGTTTAGGTCAAGGCATGACTACAATCAACATTGCCAAGACACTTCATCCTGATCATCGCACAATCAAGAAGTATGTAGCTGATTCACAGTACACACGTGTTTGTGCTGATAAGGGAAAATTGAGGACTCTTTCCTACAGGCAATTACGTCAGGTTAAAAGAGCAGCGGCAAAAAAGCCTTGTCATAGCAGCAGACAAGTTTTTGAAGCTGCTGGTGCCTCCAACGTCCCCCGAACAACAAGATGCAGGGTCCTTCAGAGGTTTGCAGCTGTGCGTAAGCCATCCTGTCGACCTCCTCTATCCACTGTACACAAGCAGAAATGGCTCCAGTGGGCCAAACAATACATGAATCTACCTGAGGAAGATAGCGTCTGCTATCGAAACGCGTCATGGAGTTAGAGAGCGTACTAAACAATAAAAGGTTTGTGTGTTATAACCTAATCCCCTGCCTAGTTGTTCTAGCGCTTCACTAACACCGCACAATTCCTTCTTTCTTGAAACAATACATGAAGACTGACTTCAAAACTGTTTTGTTCACCGATGAGTGCCGTGCAACGCTCGATGGTCCAGATGGATGGAGTGGAGGATGGCTGGTTGATGGACACCCCATGCAAACATGGCTACGACGCCAACAAGGAGGAGGTGGAGTAATGTTTTGGGCTGGAATCATGGGGAGAGAGATTGTCGGCCCCTTTAGGATCCCTGAAGGGGTAAAGATGAACTCCATAATGTATGTGGAGTTTCTCAAACAGCACTTCCTGCCATGGTTCAAGAAGAAGAACCGTGTATTCCGCAGCAAGATCATTTTCATGCATGATAATGCACCGTCTCATGCTGCACATAACACATCTGCATCTCTGGCTGATCTGGACATAAAAGGGGACAAACTTATGGTGTGACCCCCATGCACCCCTGACCTCAACCCCATTGAGAACCTCTGGAGCATCATCAAAAGGAGTGTCTATGATAGCGGGAGGCAGTTCACATCTAAGCAACAGCTCTGGGAGGGTATTCTGTCCTCATGCAAAACAATTGAAGCAGAAACCATCCAAAACCTGACAAATTCAATGGACGAGAGAGTTCAGAAGCTCCTTTCGAACAAGGGGTCGTATGTGCAAATGTAACATCACCTAGAATAAAGTTTTGAGTTGAAAACTGTTTGATTTCAGTTTCTAATAACCTGCTAATGCTTATAATTTCAAAAATGACCATTTTTTTGTTCTTTATTAAAATGAAAAGGTTGATCGAAGAGTGTGGGGGATCTAAGAGTGTGGCAACCCAGTAGTCAGGATTATTTCGAATTCTGACAATCTGAGGGTCATGTTGCAGGTAGTGCAGCAAGAAGGCACTCATGTGTCTTGCGCATCTAGGAGCCCCAAAATTATTTTCCGGGCTAGATGCAGCTAAAAATTATTATTAATTTGAAAGCTGGTGGAGCTTAGTATAGATGGCCTAATAGAATCAGTACTGCAAACTGCTACAAGGCCCAAATTATTTTCCAGCCAAGATACAGATAAACATGATTAGTAATTTTAAATCTGGTGGAGTTTAGTAGAGATGGCCTAATAGAATCAGTACTGCAAACTGCTACAAGGCCCAAATTATTTTCCAGCCAAGATACAGATAAACATGATTAGTAATTTTAAATCTGGTGGAGTTTAGTATAGATGGCCTAATAGAATCAGTACTGCAAACTGCTACAAGGCCCAAATTATTTTCCAGCCAAGATACAGATAAACATGATTAGTAATTTTAAATCTGTTGGAGTTTAATATAGATGGCCTAATAGAATCAGTATTGCACACTGCTACAAGGCCCAAATTATTTTCCAGCCAAGATACAGATAAACATGATTAGTAATTTGAAAGCTTAAAACGGTTGGTGAGGTGATTTTAACAAGTCATCAAGGTTTTACTCTCCCCAGGATGACACAGGGGTAGAAAAGTCTTTCCGGATCCATGATTTGTTCATCTTTATGAACGTGAGTCTGTCTACATTATCAGTGGAGAGCCGCGGGCACACCACCGCAGCGCTGAACACACGTTCAGACAGAACGCTGGATGCGGGGCATGACAAGATCTCCAAGGCGTAAGTGGCGAGCTCCGGCCATTTATCCAGATTGGAAGCCCAAAAAGAGCAAGGGTCCAGTGACACAGTCATGGCTTCAATGTTTACTTGGAGATACTCCTGTACCATCGTCTCTAGGCGTTGACTATGTGTCAGACTTCTTGTCTCCTGTGGCCTTGCAAAGGATGGGCTAAAAAAGTGGTGAAATGATTCCGCAAAATTGATGTTACCAGCAGATACTGTGTTTCTATTACGTTTTGAGTGCTGAACCCTCGACGGTCCCACGGTTGGCAAGTTGGAACTGTGAGATTCACTACGTGCACCACTGGTGTTTTGTGGAAAAGCACATGTAAGATTCTGCAACAGTCTCTGCTGATACTCCTGCATGCATGCATCCCTTTCTATGGCAGGAATAATTTCTGCAAATTTACTTTTGTACTGGGATCTAACAGTGTGGCAACCCAGTAGTCAGGATTATTTCTAATTCTCACAATTCGAGGGTCATGTTGCAGGTAGTGCAGCAAGAAGGCACTCATGTGTCTTGCGCATCCAGGAGCACCAAGTCCCTGCTGTGTTGGTGGCGAGTTAACAATCATGCTTCCTTCCTCTGCCCTCTCCCCCCCAACCTCGCACAACAGAAATGTGATCAAGGTCTCGCTCATCTGATGAGTCTTCCATCAGTTCGTCCTCCACTTCTTCCTGGGCTCCTGCACCTTCCTCACTAGTTTGGCTGCTACCATGCGCCCTGGTAAAACCATCTACCCCACCCTCACATGCCTGCCGCCTTGGTGCTGCCGACCGTCTGGACCTTGCAGATGTTAGCCCTTCCGCCTACAACTCCTCCTCCTCTACTTCCTCCACCTCCTATTGTGCCACCACCTGACTCCGAATTCTGTTTAATATGTGCTCCAGCATGTAAATCACCGGAATAGTCATGCTGATAATGGCATTGTCAGCACTAAACATCTTCGTCGCCATTTCAAAACTGTGCAGAAGAGTGCATAGGTCCCTGATCTGAGACGACTCCTCCAGCGTGGTTTGCCCCAACTCTGGATCTCGTTGGCCCAGGCTATACGTCAGAACATATTGCACCAGGGCTTGTCGGTGCTGCCACAGTCGCTGCAACATGTGCAGAGTTGAATTCCACCGGGTAGGCACATCGCATTTTAGCCGAATAAGTGGCAGGTCCAACGACTTCTGTAGAGATGTAAGTCGCTGAGCTGCGGGATGCGAATGGCGGAAGTGAACACACAGTGACCGTGCCCTCTGCAGAAGGGCATCTAGTCCGGGATAGTGGGCTAAAAATTGCTGGACAACCAGGTTCAAGACGTGAGCCATACAAGGCACGTGTGTGACATTGCCCCGGCGAAGGGCCGCACCCAGGTTTGCAGCATTGTCGCACACGGCCTTCCCTGGTTTCAGGTCCAGTGGAGACAACCATTCATGAAACTGGTTCTCCAGAGCTGACCACAACTCCTCAGCTGTGTGACTCACATTTCCCAGACATTTCAAAGTAAAAACTGCCTGATGACTTTGAGCCCTGCTGCCAGCATAGTAAGGAGGTGTGCAGGATCCCTTCTGCGCAGTTAGAAAGCTTGTGGCATGACCAGACAGGCTTTGGGTGCAGGTGGAGGACCAAGAGGAGGTTGAGGAGGCAGAAGCAGTGGAGGAACTTCGAGATAAAGAGGATTGATGCACAACTCGTGGGGACGGCAAGACTTGGACAGCAGCCCCTTGTCCTGCTGTCACCATAGTTACCCAGTGCCCAGTCAGCGACATGTAACGCCCCTGTCCATGCCTACTCGTCCAAGTGTCTGTGGTGAAATGCACCGTCTCACACAGAGTTTCTCAAAGAAGCGGTGATGTTGTGTGTGACATGCTGGTGGAGCGCAGGCACACCTTTCTTTGAGAAGTAGTGCCGACTGGGCATCTGGTACTGGGGCACTGCGACGGACATAAGGTCTCGAAAATCCTCTGTGTCCGCCAGGCGAAAAGGCAGCATTTCTGTAGCCAAGAGCTTGCAGATGGTGAAATTCAACCTCTTAGCTTTCTCATGGCTAGGAGGAAATGGTCTTTTACTTGTCCACATCTGCGGGACCGAGGGCTGGCTGTTGTGCTTATACAGGGTTGAGAAGGGTGTCCCCGGCAAACTGCAGGTCTGTGAGGAAGATGCAGGCGGACATGTTAGGTTGCCTTGATCCAAAGGTGGTGCTATCGATGTAGGACAGCGCTGAACACCAGCTGGTGTTACCACCTCCAAAGAAAATGATGACCTGCCAATCACGCTGGCTGTTGCGGGTAAAGAGGTGGCAGCTCTGTGTCCCAAAACAGGTGTGACTGCTGTCCCCCCAGTCACAGAGGATGAAGAGGCCGCGGATGCACAAGATGTGACAGACGGTGGTTGGCCCGGCCGGCTAGGCCGCATTGTAGCACAGTGAGCTTCTCACTGCAACTTATGCTTCATATCCATGTGCCGGTTCGTGCATGAATTACTCAAACTATGTATTTTTTGGCCTCTACTTAGCTTTTGCTGACAAATGTTACAGATAACACGAGTTGGGTCATCCTTATCGATCTGAAAAAATGCCCAGGCTATGCAAGGCTTAGCACCCATGAGACCTGAAGAGCCACCACGACTTGTGGTCAGAGGCAGAGTTGTGTTTGAGGATGCAGTTGTTGACATGCTTCCAGTACTACATCTCTGTCCAGGAAGGCGCAACCTGACCTCGTCGTCACTAGCATCCTCCTCCACCTCCTCTGCTGACCGACTGGCTGACTGTGGGTTGACAGTAAGTGGGATCTCCAACCTCGTCATCATCACCCTGTGTGTTATCACACCCGTCGTCCTCAGAGCCAACCTCTTCCTGCCCTGATAAAAAACTCAAGTTGTCGCTCCAATCAGGTATTTGAGTCTCATCATCGTCTTCCTCATTGTCTCCACCAACAGGAGTTACAGTTTGGGAACTAGGGTCTACATTATGGTCAGAACCTTCTGCGTCTTGTCCTGGATCTGACTCATAAAGATTCTGGGCATCAGTGCAGATCATTTCCTCGTCTGGATTCACAGAAGCTCTGGAGCCGACCTCTGATTCCCAGGCTATAGTATGAGTAAACAGCTCTGCAGACTCAACCATCTGTTCTACCCCATACTCATACAGGCAGCTGGAGACTTGGGAGCTGTGAGGAAGCAAGTGCGATTGGGGTGACACCTCTGAGGACTGGAGTATTTTTAATTTGCAACCTGGTGGAGGTTAGTATAGATGGACTAATAGAACAAGTCCCACACACAGCTACAAGCCAAATTATTTTTTCAGAGCTAGATGCAGATAAAAATTATTTTTAATTTGCAACCTGGTGGAGGTTAGTATAGATGGACTAATAGAATTATGCTATGCCCAAAAGGTTTTACTTGGCTAGGAGCAGTAAAAAAATTTGTATTCTATACACAGGTGGTGTAGCTTGCAACACAGATAGGCTACTCCACTGACTAACACACACTGCAAGAGGCCAAAAAGGATTTGCTTAGCTAGATTTAGCCAAATGCTGTGAAAAAAACTTGCACAGCACTGGCACAGACCTGCCTGGCAAAAAGTGATAGGAACTGATGTAACCTAGCCCTCAAAAGGACTGCAATTACAATTAGTCCCTACTCCCAACCGATCTATTTAAGAGCACAGACCTGCCTGATAAAAGTCGTAGGAAATTATGTAACCTAGTCCTCAAAAGGACTGCAATCACAACTATTCCCTACTCCCAAGCTATCTGTAGATTTGTGCGAAAATTGGTTTGAAATTAACACTCAAAGTATAGCGCACACAGCAACAGCGGTGCCGTCTAACACGCAGCTGCAGCAGTGAGAAAATGGTGGCTACGTGGAAAATGGCTGGGTCTTATAGGGCAAGGACATGTGACATACACTGCCAATGACACATGCCCTTGCTTGTGTGAAAAAAAGCAGTTCGCTCCGTGTGTGCGCTGCTGATAGGCTGACAGATTGCACCTCCCCACTGTAAATGCGGGAAAGAGAAAAAAAAATGGAGATCTTCATTATTTATGCAGAGATCCATCCCCTGCCCCTCCCCCCGCCCCGCTGTACACTCAAACTGCGTATTAACATTAATTTTCAGCATTACTGAGAAAAAATCCAGTTATGATTTTGGTGCATGAACAGTTATTGAACATAACCTCGAACAGCCAAATTTTTTTCAAATCGTTCGTGTTCGCTGAACGGCTCGAACACCGCCCAAAACAGCTCGAATTTGAGATTGGCGAACAGTTTGAGTCGAACACCGCTCATCTCTATCTACCACAGCAAAAGGTCCAACTCTTTATCAGATTCTGTGTATCACCTGTCAAGCAAACTTTTCATATTTGGTTTCTCTCAGTTGTATATCAATATTAATTGGAAGAAAATGTTAATGTTACACGCACGCTGCTAGGTTCAGATAGGGCGAGACGGGTTTCATGAATTCTTTGGAATCCTGGGGGAACCGTTACTCAGGGTGACCATATACTGCAGCTTCTCTCAAGCACATGATAGATTCACTTGCTGACAAAACACATCTGACAAGAGTCTTCATGAACAGTTGAACAGTAGAGTTTAATCTAGCACGGCCAGTACAATTTAACTCTTTTGAAGCAACAGGCTTCCCAACAGTACAGTCTTTTAAAGTAGGCACAGTAATGACAGTCTCTTCAGTAGCACAGTTCATCACAGATCAAATCTCTTAGAAGCACACTTCTATTCATACACAACAGCAGTGCTCCCACCAGCAGTCCCGGTCCACAGTGTCATAGGCTTTACCTTCTAGTGCAGTGAGGTACGAGAGGGGGTTAGAAGGGAAGGATGAGTCCAGTCCTCAGAATTGGTGTTCAATCCTTGCTTCTGCTAAACATTTAACTCCTTTCTCCACTACTTTCTCCTGTAGATACCACTAGCAACCAAGCGGCTGTTGTAGTAAGAGAGTCCCAGGGCCCTCATCAGCCTGGTGAAGAGGTCTGCATCTTTTAAGCTCGAAAGAGATGAGCTGTTACAATCACCTTTTGGGAATGATGGATCTTGTGTTATTGTTATTATGACTGAGCCCTAACACTCACACGAAGATGAATAAACCAGGGCAGATGTTAAACTTGCACACCACAGGTTAATATATAGACTAGGAAAATCTCTAACCTGACCCTGATTTGTCCTTGCCTGACCTCAGAGGTTGACTATAATGATATAATTATAGCCTTGTTCCCCTGATGATGCCTGTGTGGTGAAACATGTCGGGGAGGCTAATGTGATAGAAAGAGACAGTAAGCTGCTAGATAGATAGCCCGGCTCTGAATGCATTAGCACTTTATAAAGTTATACTAGGCGATACCTGATGTATATATAGAGAGATTGCCAAAAAGTAAAGCACTTTACCTATCCATGATCAGGATTGACCTGTTGAACACAATTCCCTTCCGAGCGCTATGTGTTTTAAATGAATAGGGTCTTTTTAGTCGTTTAATAATTAAAATTAAAAGTTATATTTTATTAGGGTCTTTAACACCTTAACATTCAATGACGAACATCACACGTCATGAGCGGGTGTCAGTTCCCGCTCCTTACTGTGCTATGCCCGTCATGACTTTGAACTGTCTGTGTGTAAATATGCAGTGACCGTTCAGTGCCGACAGCTGTCACTGACTGCTGAGTGGCACGGGTACAGATTCAAGGACCCATGCCGGTGGTCCCCGCACCCAGATCGCTGTGATTGGTCACTCACTCTCACTGACCGATCACAGCAGGATCGCGCAGGAGATGCTGAAATATGAGCACCTCCTGCCCTATCAGAGCAGGATCTCAGCGCTGCCAGTGGCCGAGCTCTGGCACTAGCAACCAGGAGTGGTGTCAGCACCGCCCCTGGATGTTGACCCCCTAAATGCTGCAATCAAGCGTGAACACAACATTCAGGAGGCAGGTAGAGGGACGGGAGCTCCCTCTGCCTCCAAATCGGAGCCCCTGCGACATCATCGCGGGGGAACGATCATTGCCATAATTATTTTTTCGAAAAAAGTTTTTATTGTGTAAAAGAGCCAAGACATAAAAAATTATATAAATGTGGTATCTCTCCAATCGTACTGACCCAAAGAATAAAGTTGTCTTGTCAATTTTACCACACGGGGAACGACATAATAAAAAAAAAACAATTCCTGAATTGTTGGTTTTTGTTCATTCTGCCTCCCAAAAATCAGAATAGAAAGCGATCAAAATATGTCACGTGCCCGAAAATGGTACCAATAAAAATGTTAACTACTCCAGGAAAAATCAAGCCCTCACATGACTGTGTCAACCGGAATATGGAAAAACTATAGCTCTCAAAATATGGCGATGCAAAAAACTAGTTTTTGCAATAAAAAACGTCTTTTAGTGTGTAACAGCAGCCAAACATAAAAACCCAATATAAATATGATATCACTTATTCCGCAAGAGGAAGAGCATAAAAAATAAATAAAACAAATTCTTCACCTGCTGTTGATTTGTTCATTCTGCCTTCCAAAGATGCAGTAAGGTTCAGCTCACATTTATCCTGTGCTCTGCGCTGAGCACTTACACTGGGATTTCCATGTAAATCTCTGAAATACGTGAGCAAATTCTGTGCTCTCAAATCCAAATGCCCCCCTCCTTTTGGAGCCCCACAGTGTGCCTAAACCATTGTTAGTGTCCACATGTTTGACAGTGGTATAATTTCCAAAATGGGGTCACTTGAGAAGGGATTCTGCTCTCCTAGCACTTATGGGGCTCTGTATATGGAGTCCGCAAACTATTCTAGGAAAATCTGCACACTAGGAGGCAAATAGCGCTCCAGGAGGTAAATAGCGCTCCGTCCCCCCTGAGTCTCTCAGTATGGCTAAGCAGGACTGTACAGCCACATATGGGGTATTGCCACGTTCAGCAGAAATTGTGTGACAAATTTTGATGCCATTTTTACCCATTTGTGAAAATGTAAAATCTGGGGCTAAAACAATTTTTTTGTGGTAAAAATGTAATTATTTTTTCTAAACTGCCCAATGGTATAACCACCTGTGGTGTCAATATGATCACTGCACCCCTAGATGAATTCATTGAGAGGTGTAGTTTGTAAAATAGGGTCACTTATGGGGGTTTCTGCTGTTCTGGCACAGGGGTACTGCCAATGTGACATGGCACTCTCAAATCAGTACAGCAAAATCTGAACTTCTGAACTGAAATATGGCACTTCTTCCCTTCTGAGCTTTGCACTGTGCTTCAAAAGTAGTTTTCACCCTACACATGGGGTATTGGCACAATCAGGAGAAATTGCACAACACATTTTGGGGTCCATTTTTTCCTGTTACCCTTGTGAAAATAAAAAATTTGGGGCTAAAAGAAAATTTTGTTTGAAAAATGTGATTTTTTTTATTTTCACGGCTCTACGTTATAACCTTCTGTAAAAGCACCTGGGGATTCAAGGTGCTCACCACACATCTAGATACATTCCTTGAGGGGTCTAGTTTCCAAAATGGGGTCACTTGTGGGGAGTTTCTACTGTTTAGACACATCAGGTCCTCGCTAAATGTGTCCGCTCTTGATTCCAGCCAATTTCGCGTTCAAAAAGTCAAATGATGCTCCTTTCCTTCCAAGTCCTGCCGTGTGCTCAAAAAGTGGTTTTCGTCCATACATGGGGTATCAGCAGGCTCAAAAGAAAGTGCACAACATATATATGGGGTATATTTTCTCCTGTTATCCTTGTTAAAATAAAAAATTGGGGGTTAAAGATCATTTTGTGAAAAAAAGTAACATTTTATTTTTTTCCTTCCACGTTGCTTTGGTTCCTGTGAAGCACCTGAAGGGTTAAAAAACTTCTTTAATGTGGTATTGAGCACCTTGAGGGGGTGTAGTTTTTAGAATAGTGTCACTTTTGGGTATTTTCTGTCATATAGGCCCCTCAAAGTCACTTCAAATGTGATATGGTCCCGAAAAAAATGGTTTTGTAAATTTTGTTGGAAAAATGAGAAATTGCTGATAATATTTTAACCCTTCTAACTTACTGACAAAAAAAATATGTTTCAAAAATTGTGCTGATGTAAAGTAGACATGTGGGAAATGTTATTTATTAGCTGTTTTGTGTGACATATCTCTCTGATTTAAGGGCATAAAAATTCAAAGTTTGAAAATTGTGACATTTTTACAATTTTTGCCAAATTTCAGATTTTTTTCTCAAATAAACGCAAGTCATATCAAAGATATTTCACCACCACCATGAAGTACAATATGTCATGAAAAAACAATCTTAGAATCAGCGGGATCCGTTGAAGCGTTCCAGAGTTATTATCTCATAAAGTGACACTGGTCAGATTTTAAAAATGAGGCCTGGTCATTAACCTACAAAGTGGTTCAGCCCTTAAGGGGTTAAAAAGGAATCTTTATTTGCATAATTTAATTTGTGTGTTCTTTAAGTCTAAGCATACAGATGATAAAGCTAAAACTTTAGATTTTGTTATTAGTTCACACGAGCGTATAAAAAAATCATCTGATTTTCATCCAAAAAAATCCACAATTTTTCATCTGTATTATCACCCATATAGTATTAGTTTTTTTTTACATCAGCAGTTAATTAAATTGACAAGACCATATACAGTTTCAATATATTCATTGTAATCAGATGCTATATGGATGATGCATATGGGATCCGATTTTCTTTTGCGCACCCATAGACTTTTCCGAAACACTTGGACTCTAGTGCATGCTAAAATTTCTTTTCACTTTTTGGCACATGAGAAAAAAACTGTCATCTGAACAGCCCAATTGAATAACATTGGTACCAGTGATGTCCTTATAAGATCAAGCTTTTTTTTTTACATGGACAGGACTCGGACCAAAATATGGTGGCGTGATCGTACCCTTAGAAGGCCAAAATTTTTGGACACAAATCAGTAGTTGAAGAACAGGTGGATAAAAACGATGAATATGCCAATGAGAAGTCCAAAGAACAGACAATGTAGAGCTAATCATAAAAAACACTTTATATGGTCAAAGGTGTGGGTATGAAAAAAATAGTCTAAGCGGTCACTTTGGGGCCCTTAAAATTACATTTTGGTCCATTGTAATGGATGGTGAGACCCTGGACTGGGATGTGGACCAGGTTCTTCACTCATGGGATAGGGGACAAAGAAAATTTTTTAATTGGTTTAGAAATAAGTGGTCTCAAGCAACTCCCAAATTTTTAATCTGTTTAGTTTCAGTTGTATTTTTTTGGTGTCGATTTGAATGTTTATAATGTTTATCCCATTTCTTTTATTGCTTTACACTATACTATACTATAGATATGTCTAAATATATCTTTAACCTCCAAAATCCCATATATGAACAGCGTCTGGGCTCAGATTCATAAAGGGCATTGAGATATTTAGAAAGTTATCCAACTTTAACAGTCACTTCCCAGTCAGGGAATTGCGTTTTGTTTTTTTTCACCATCCGGCAGAATAATTCTGGTATAAATACAATTCTGAGTCACTACTTTGGCTTTTAAATAGAGAAACAAAAAAAATAAATCAATGTAAGGAATTTTAGACACTTCGTAAAGTTTTATACCCTCGATTTAACCGCTCTCCTAGAATCGAGCTGACCTTTCTGTAAGTGTCTAGCACAATATCCTCCAACAATAAGATGCTCCACCCGTGTCTGTGTAAGTCATGGTTTAACAGTTGTCTGAGAACTTACAGAGAAGGCAAACAATGAGGACGCCAATGTTAAGTGGACAAATTGGAAAAATCATATTCATACAGAAGAAACTTATTGGAAGGAAAATTAAAAATTAGGTGGAAATATATGTTTTTTTTGCTTTAAAAATTACATAAAATAAAATCCTAAAAACAAGTTTAAATTACATAAATGATGAAAAAATACAAATGAAGTCGAATTAATGCTCTTCTGAATTTAATATTTCTGATGACATTTTGTATTGAGCAGCCTGTAATTTCTCACACCCAACACTATGTACAACTCATCCAGGCCTGAGCTAAGCTGACTTGGCTGATGATTAGCGTGTTCCTCTATTAAATATAAGATTAATTGGTAAGTAAAGGTCAGTCTAACCCCCATAAGGACTCAATTTTAGCCTTAAAGGAGAAAGGACAGATTTAAATCAGGTTTTTATTATAAAATGTAAAATAGTTTTGATATTTTTGCTTTATGCTTACGTGACTATCCAAAAAAAAAAAAAAAATGACTGTCCACTAGAGCAGCCACAATAAGGCTGCTTTCACGATGTGTTTTGCAACTGTGTTTGTTGTACAATATTTGAGGCGAAAGTTTCAAAATTATCCAGAATCCCAGTTTATTCAATGGAAGAGATAGGACATTGGTTGAATGGAAGCCTAAGGGCATGTTTGGGCCATGCCTTGGTGCTCTTTGGCCTCACTCAGGATGGTAAACCCATTTTAGCTGTATGGAGTAGTGCAGTCTGTTGAGCAATGGGTGTGTGTAGGTCATAGTTGCCACTGTATGCATATATCATGGCATCTCTTAGATGAATACGTCACATGTTTATGTAAAAAAAATCACCCAAATGTATTCTTCAGTGCAAAATTCTGTATGAATGCACCTTAAGCTAGAACTACCTTTTTCAGCTATTAGCTTTGCTGTGTAGACTGGGGCAGAGTCAGCAGAATCAATGTAGCCAGCAACTATATTCCCACACATTAAAACTAACATAGTTACAACACTCCTAGTAAATAAATAAATGAGGAGGAGAGTCCAATTGCACCCTTAATCATCGTAACAATTAAGGAGACTAGTCCGACAAGTCTCTGCTTTTTGTAATATGAACACAGGCGGATTATAATGAGGGCAATCCGGGCTACCGCCCGGGGCCTCGGGTCTCCAGGGGGCCTGGGGCTCCTGGGTGTCTATGGCCGGATTGCCCTCATTATATGTGCAGCCCCGCAGACAGTGGCGGGGGGGCCCCCGGACCGCTCCCCCAGCAGCGGTGCACGGCCGCTGCTTCTTCTTCGGCCGGGCCAGCACTGCAGCAGTTAACTTCCCTGTGCTGGCCCAGCCGCGTCACTGCTAGGAGACACGGCCCTGTGCGCGGCCGTGTCTCCTAGCTGTGACGTCACGGAGTGCGCGCCCTGCACTGCTACTTACCACCGGAGAGGAGCAGGAGCCAGGAGGACTGGAGCCGAGCCGGGGGATGGTGAGTGTGTGTGTGTGTGTCTGTGTGTGTGTGTGTGTATGTATGTGTATGTATGTATGTATGTGTGTTCAGGCAGATATCATTGTGTGATGTCTGTTTATATGTATTTTTGTGTTTCAAATGTGTTTATGCGTGTATGTGCGTGACTGCGTGCGTGACTGCGTGCGGCCTCCTGTTGAGTATAGATGGCGCCGTGCAGCCTCCTGCTGTGTATATATGGCACCGTGCGGCTCCCTGCTGTGTATAGATGGCACCGTGCGGCCTCCCGCTGTGTATAGATGGCTCCGTGTGGCCTCCCGCTGTGTATAGATGGTTCCGTGCGGCCTCCCGCTGTGTATAGATGGCACCGTGTGGCTCCCTGCTGTGTATAGATGGCACCGTGCGGCCTCCCACTGTGTATAAATGGCTCCGTGCGGACTCCCGCTGTGTATATATGGTACCGTGCGGCCTCCTGCTGTGTATAGATGGCTCCGTGCGGCCTCCAGCTGTGTATAAATGGCACCGTGCGGCTCCCTGCTGTGTATAGATGGCTACGTGCGGCCTCCCGCTGTCTCTGGGGGGGCGCCGTGCGGCCTCCCGCTGTGTATAGGTGGCACCATGCGGCTTCCTGCTGTGTATAGATGGCACCGTGCGGCCTCCCGCAGTGTATAGATGGCTCCGTGCGGCCTCCCGCTGTGTATAGATGGCACCATGTGGCTCCCTGCTGTGTATAGATGGCACCGTGCGGCCTCCCGCTGTGTATAAATGGCTCTGTGCGGCCTCCCGCTGTGTATATATGGCACCGTGCGGCTCCCTGCTGTGTATATATGGCACCGTGCGGCCTCCCGCTGTGTATAGATGGCTCCGTGCGGCCTCCAGCTGTGTATAGATGGCACCGTGCGGCTCCCTGCTGTGTATAGATGGCTACGTGCGGCCTCCCGCTGTCTCGGGGGGGCGCCGTGCGGCCTCCCGCTGTGTATAGGTGGCACCATGCGGCTCCCTGCTGTGTATAGATGGCACCGTGCGGCTCCCTGCTGTGTATAGATGGCTACGTGCGGCCTCCCGCTGTCTCGGGGGGGTGCCGTGCGGCCTCCCGCTGTGTATAGGTGGCACCATGCGGCTTCCTGCTGTGTATAGATGGCACCGTGCGGCCTCCCGCTGTGTATACATGGCTCTGTGCGGCCTCCCGCTGTGTATAGATGGCACCATGTGGCTCCCTGCTATGTATAGATGGCACCGTGCGGCCTCCCGCTGTGTATAGATGGCTCCGTGTGGCCTCCCGCTGTGTATAGATGGCTCCGTGCGGCCTCCTGCTGTGTATAGATGGCTCCATGCGGCCTCCCGCTGTGTATAGATGGCTACGTGCGGCCTCCTGCTGTGTATAGATGGCTACGTGTGGCCTCCCGCTGAGTATAGATGGCTACGTGCGGCCTCCCGCTGTGTATAGATGGCGCCATGCGGACTCCCGCTGTGTATAGATGGCTACGTATGGCCTCCCGCTGTGCATAGATGGCTACGTGCGGCCTCCCGCTGTGCATAGATGGCTACGTGCAGCCTCCTGCTGTGTATAGATGGTGCCGTGCGGCCCCCTGCTGTGTATAGATGGCTACGTGCGGCCTCCTGCCATGTATAGATGGCTACGTGCGGCCTCCTGCTGTGTATAGATGGCTACGTGCGGCCTCCTGCTGTGTATAGATGGCTACGTGTGCTCAATATTGAGTCATGCAATTAATGTAAGGCTATGTGCCCACGATGCAGAAATACTCTGGATTTTTTTTTGAGCGTTTCTGCATCTCCCTAGCAGAAAAAACGCATGTGGATTGTACATGCGGATTGTACATGCGGATTGTACATGCGTTTTTCCTGCCAGGGACATGCGGATGTGAAGCGTTCTTCACATGCATTTCCGCATGCGGGTTGACAAGCGCTTTCCAAGCGATTTTAGCATCACTTGGAAAGTGCTTGACAACTTGGTCACACTATATAAATCCATGCAACCGGCATGGATTTCTATAGTGTGACCGTAAAAGAATGGTAAAAAATAAATATATGCTTACCTTCTGATGGCCTGCCGACGTCAGCGGTCACGTGACCCATCACATGACTAAATGACGTCACGGCTGGTCCTTTTCAGACCATTACAAGCTGCCGGCAAGCCAGGACGCATCGGATAAAGACACCGGGGGCCATCAGAAGGTAAGTATAATATTTATTTTTTATTTTATTCTTTTTTTACAGGTTCTATGGTAGCCGGGTCGGGAGGAGAATCTCTTCTTCTCCAAACCCGGGTACCATCCACACAATGAAACGCATGGATTCTGCATGTACAGATGCAGTGATGCGGATTCCATGTGTTCCAATGCAGGTCAATGGCCGCGAAAGCGCCGCGCTTCCGCAAAATAATTGCTAGTGCTGCGGATTTTTCCGCAATGATAATCCACAGCGGAAATTTCCGCAGCATGTGCACAGCACATGCGGATTATCATTGGGGAACATGGCATTTCTGCAGCGGAATTGCCGCTGCGCAAATGCTTAAAAAACGCGTAGTGGGCACACAGCCTAAAAAAAATTATTATAATTAATATTGTGCCAAATTAATTTCACGTGAACTATCACATGATCTATCACAGGGGATCATGTGACAAGTCACGTGATACATCAGGTGTGTGTGGGGTGGGGGGGGCTGCGCCTTCTAAACTGCCCGGGGCCCTTGCTACTCTTAATCCACCCCTGAATATGAAGTTGTTTAGATTGTGGTTTTAACCTGTGGGATTGTTGGTCCTGGATACATTGATCCTTTAGATTCTTGAAGACTGGAAGAGCTGCAGCCATCTTCCGAGCACACAACCCCGCAAGTTTACTTCCAATGTCTTATCCATGAGCTGACCCTTCTTTTCTTTTATGTAGGTTCAACAGAGAATGGGAGACTTAATGATACCTGTATTGTACAGCTAAAGGCATTGATATGGCAGGCTAGCAGTAATATACCCACAGATAATTATCCTGCCACTTCTTGGCCAGCACCTATGATATAATCGGGGCTTGTCTATCCAAGGACAGTAGTGGAGGGTGGAGATTACTTCTCTACTGCATTATTTGAAACACAGGCAGATATTTTGGAGGTAAGACCACCTTTACGCATTGGTCTGGGTGGACTCTGCTCCCTGCCCCTAAGGACATCAGCTTCTGTTGTGCTCCACATTGGGTGATACAAGTGGCCTGTAATCCCTAAGTGACATAATCTCCAATGGCTTTTAAGGCTCACTTTACACACCTCTGTGCCTGAGTACTGAGGTGTAAAATGTGTTCCATTTCTGTTTGTTTGGAGTTTTCCACAATCCAGTTTCTTCCCTGGTTATCATCTCCTCAGACTCCTGTAATTTCTACAATTTGCTCCTACAGCTTCACAAGTCCTGCTGGTCAATCCATCATTTAATGTAAGCATTATGAACTGGAATCAGCTGTCGAATCCACAACTTGTATCTACGGTTTCTCAAACCTCTTGGTTATCCCATTGTTTGTTGTAAGCATTACTATATTAGTAATAATCATTATTATGATTGTTATTAGAGTCTGTTCACATTTCGATATAATCTGCTGTGGATTCTACAACCTACAGCTAATTTCTTATTCATACCTGCCATTTTCCCCTTCATTTGCCCTCCTGGTTCAGGGTATCCTACCTCAGTTCTTTATCTGCCATTCAGCATAGCCTGTTATACAGGTCCTTAAAGAGGTTGCCTGGGACTTTAACGTTCATGGCGTATCTTTAGGATAAATCATCAATGTTTGATCGTCGGGTGACATCCAGCAACCCCGCTGATCAGCTGTTTCCGGTGCTGGCGGTCAGCGAAACTGCTCAGCTATGGAGCTGCACAGCACAGGTCTGTTGATGGAATAGTGGCCAAGGCCGGATACTGCACATCCACCCCCTGTTGATTTGAATAGCACAAATGTGCAGTATCCAGTCGTGGCCTCTATACAGTCGATGGAGCTGTGCTGTGCAGCTCTGTAACTGAGCAGTTATGGCCACCACAAAAACAGGAACACCTTATTGGTGGTGGTTGCACCCTCGTCGGTCAGACATTGATGACCTATGCTAAGGATAAAGCATCAATATTAAAGTATCAGACAACCCCTTTAATGTTCCATGTGCCTTGCTGTGCAAATGCCCTGGCTCGCTGTATCCACTTTGACAGCTTTGTGAGTCCTCCTTACCGGGTGAGCACTCACCAGAGGCTATGTATTTACCATTAACATGTGCCCCAAAAAGCCAATTAAAAGATAATGCTCTACTCTCTATCACCATTTAGTGATCAGTTAATATTCAATACTTTATTAATGCCTCCAAACTAGACTATATTCATTTCCCAATGGTGTTCAATCAATTCAATACCCCACACGATGCTTATTAGATTTCTTTTCTAGTTTGTTCTATTAATACACCCAGAGTGCTAAATTAATGCCGCCATACAGTGTTTGAGAAAAAAATATAAATACACACACACTTGAACTTATGAAATCATTATGTTAATGAGTATATTTTTTTTTAATCAAATTAATACTTAGATACAAAAACTTTGACATTTTTTGTTTCCAAACATTTTTGCAATATTGTACATAATAACCCCGATTCACCATTAACACTTGTTTTGAAGTTACTTTTTTTGTCTTTCTTTTTGCACTAGGGAATTTTGCACCACATTTATCAAAATGAGTGAACAATTTTTAATAAAATGGCACAAATTCAATTATTCTTGGTTTTTTATCTTTTGGGGGTTTTTTTGCACAATTTTAATGTATAAAGATTAATGATCTATTAAAATGTCGCACATTTATCTTAAGCTGTGGAAAAAAAAAAGGGGAGCAGTAAAAATAAATTGCGACAAGAACACCACCAATACAAATTGCTGTATAGCCCCACACTTGCCTAAAAAAAATTCTGTCCAATATAAGAATAATTTCTATGAAAATTGGAACACAAATGTATTTTGGTGGTCCTTTATGGTCATAAATAAATAAGAAAAGAAAAATGTGAAAAATAAACACGTATTTCCTATTTTTCCCTTGAAATCAGCAGAAAAAAAATAAATTTAATTATTTAAAGATTAAACCTTACTGTATGTGCTGTATCACGAAAAAAAAGGCAAAAATTACTTTTTGAATATCCGAACGAGAAAAACTTTTAGAGCAAGTTGTGATAAAACTCAACACTGTCCCTGGTCTGGAACAGGAAAAAATGGCCTAGCTCTGAACTGGTTAATGAGGGTTTTGAGTATAATTTAAAGGTGATCTGTCAGAAGGATTTTGCTATTGTATATGAAAGTAGCATAATGTAGGGGCTGAGAGCCTGATTACAGGGATGTGTCATTTGCTCAGAAACGTCCTGTAGTTTCAATACAATCAGTGTTTTATTAGCAGAAGATTATCACTGCAGGACTAGGTCTCACATGCCAGACAGTCCAGCTAATCTGTGTAACCCCGCCCCCACCACTGATTGGCAGCTTGCTGACAGTATACACAGGAAGCCTCCAATCAGTGGAGAGGACGGGGTTATTCACAGCTCAGCATTCAGACCACTGCTACAGAGAAAATAGGGATTCTATGAATACTATACAAAGCAGCCCGGTAAGTGACACATCGCTGAAATCAGGCTCTCTGCCCTTAAATTATGCTGCTCTCATATTCCATAGCAAAAACCTGCTGACATATTCCCTTTAAAGCTTCTTGGCCCCAATACCAAATTTGCCAATTGCCCCCATTTTCCATGTGTTATGGATAATATTGGCGTTTTTCTATGTGGCAGAGGAACTTTTTGACCCTTGCAGCACCAGGGAGCAACTCTGATTTCCAATAGTATTATTTCCTCTTTCGACTGAAGAAATGCAGATCATACTACAAGGTCAGTGTAATATTCTTTGTCATTTTTGGCAACTATAAGAACAACCGAGTAACATCCATAAAATTCTACGATTCCCTCAGTTGTTCTATTAAATTTGGCACAAAAGTAAAGAAAAGACCAGAATTTAATCAGGAGAAACGCAGTTCAGGAAATTGTAAATTGTAAAAAAGTTGGGTTTTATTGTCTGTTTTATGCTCCTCGTCATTCAGGTATAAGTTCCTTTTTCTTAATTCAGTTTTGCAACCGAACTGATGATTCATGTGACTAGCGTATTAAACACACTTACGCTTGGAGGATGAGGAGGAGATTCTGGGAATATTCTTCTTGGCAATGGCTGGAATTGATCTTATATTCTAAGCAAACAAGTGAAATATCGGCCGAGCCAAACGGCCTAGAAAATGACTTGCCAAGATGTACGAATAACTGTAGCTCTGTATCTCTGGACACCGTCCGTGCTGTCAAGTGAGGACAAAATACTAAGTGAACATGAATTTGTACAGAAGAAGACAGGAGGACAGAGAACATAACAGAGGACATCCTGACATTGGGCGTTCCCTTCCAATAATGTACGTTTTTTGGACATTTCTCAGTCTACGGCACAAAGCCAATGGACTGTAGTAAACGTGAAACCATTTGTGGTGCCTAATAGGAATCTGGAGGAGACAATGAACATCACTGTGGCCAACCACTCATTGTGTCATCATCCTGTTAGTGTCTACACCCATCTAGTTCTTCACCGTTTGACCTT
Organism: Phyllobates terribilis; assembly: GCF_046119375.1. Lineage (NCBI taxonomy): Eukaryota > Metazoa > Chordata > Amphibia > Anura > Dendrobatidae > Phyllobates > Phyllobates terribilis. The sequence continues at coordinate 745,967,888 of NW_027362764.1, read as the reverse complement.
CACCATTGCCAACAGCATGACAAACATTAAATTTATAAGGAACTGGGAGGTTCATGGTGTTACTCAACTCTTGACACACGTTTGCCAAGAATTGGGTGGAAGAGATGTAGAAAATAAATGAGACATCCCTCTCCTGGATTGGGATCAATGAGGGGTTTGTACTCTTAATTGTTGGATAAAAGCAAAGTCTTAAAGGGATTAAAGGGACCTTCTTACTCCCCATTAGAGATGAGCGGTGTTCGACTAGAACTGTTCGCCAATCTCAAATTCGAGCTGTTTTGGGCGGTGTTCGAGTTGTTCGACGAACCCGAACGATTTGCAAAAAATTCGGCTGTTCGAGGTTATGTTCGATAACTGTTCGTGCACCAAAAGCGTGTCCTGCATGTCTGGCGCTATTTAGAGCACCAATCATGCAGGGATTGTCTGCCACTCACTGTAATGCCACAGCCATGGTGGTTGTGGCATTACAGTGATTGCCCAAATCGATGGGAACAGTGCCAACAGTGAAACATGAAAAGCCGGCAATTCAGCAGCGGCATACACCGGTACCCGGCAATTTAGAACCGAAAGAATAGAGCTTCACACATAGATTAGATAGATATAAACATGTCAGCCACATATATACGAAGTACAGTGAAAGTGCTGCTTACTGTACTTGTCATTTAGCGTAAAGGATTTATCAAAAAAAATAATAGTGTTTTCATGCACCATCTCTTTAAAAAAGCCGGCCGGCAATTCAGCAGCGGTACCCGACAATTTATAACAGACAGAATAGAGCTTCACACATAGATTAGATAGATAGAAACATGTCAGCCACATATATACGAAGTACAGTGACAGTGTTGCTTACTGTACTTGTCATTTAGCGTAAAGGATTTATCAAAAAAAATAATAGTGTTTTCATGCACCGTCTCTTTAAAAAAGCCGGCCGGCAATTCAGCAGCGGTACCCGACAATTTATAACAGACAGAATAGAGCTTCACACATAGATTAGATAGATAGAAACATGTCAGTCACATATATATGAAGTACAGTGATAGTGTTGGTTACTGTACTTGTCATTTAGTATTAAAATAAAGGATTTATTATTAAAAAAAATTGGCGTGGGGTTCCCCTTAATTTTAGGCTCTAGCGGAGGTTAAGCAGACGGCTGGGGCAGATGTTTGAAGCCTGGGAAGGGGGTAATACCCACGGAGCTTCCCAGGCTACTAATATCAGCCCCCAGCTGAATACCTAGCCTTTACTAGCTATTAAAATGGGGGACCCCCCCAAAAAAATGACGTGGGGTCCCCCCTAATTTAATAGCTAGCAAAGGCTAGGCAGACAGCTGGGGGCTGATATTAATAGCCCAGGAAGGGAGCTATGAATATTGGCCCCCTCCCAGGCTAGAAACACCAGCCGTCAGCCGCCCCAGAAATGGCGCATTCATAGGATGCGCCAATTCTGGCACTTAGCCTCGCTCTTCCACGCTGCCCTGGTGCGGTGGCAGGGGGTAATAGGGCTGGGGTTGATGTCAGCTTATAATGCCAGCTGACATCAAGCCCAGGTTAGTAATGGAGAGGCGTCTATAAGACACCCCCATTACTAACCCCATAGTCAAAGTTAAAAAAAACACAAACACCCAGAATAAAGTCCTTTAATTGAAATAAAGACACAATCCCCTATTGTTCTAAATTAAACCATACTTACCGTCACGCCCATTCCAGCTGAAGCCAATGATCTCCTGCAATAAAAGAAAAATAATAAAGCAACCTCATCCTTACCTTTCCATGGTTCCCACGACAGCTTCAGCTCTGCTACATCGAGATGACAGGCTGGACCGCAGCAGAACGCTGCCATCCAGCCTCTCATCCCGCAGACACTGAGAAGCGCAGGCTTGCTTGCGCTGCTCAGCGTCTCTCTGTGACGACATCCAGATGAGCCGAGTTCATGTCCAATGAACTCGGCTCACCTCATGCACGTCACTGACAGCGTGGGAAAATTCTCACGCTGAAGCGGTGAGTGCAGGAGAATTCTCCCACGCTGTCAGTGACGTGCATAAGGTGAGCTCATGTCCAATGAACTCAGCTCACCTCCTGCACGTCACTGACAGCGTGGGAGAATTCTCCTGCACTCAGCGCTTCAGCGTGAGAATTCTCCCACGCTGAAGCGCTGAGTGCAGGAGAATTTTCCCACGCTGTCAGTGTCGTGCATAAGGTGAGCTCATGTCCAATGAACTCAGCTCACCTCCTGCACGTCACTGACAGCATGGGAGAATTCTCCTGCACTCAGCGCTTCAGTGTGAGAATTCTCCCACGCTGAAGCGCTGAGTGCAGGAGAATTTTCCCACGCTGTCAGTGACGTGCATGAGGTGAGCCGAGTTCATTGGACATTAACTCGGCTCATCTGGATGCCCTCACAGAGAGACACTGTGGAGCGCAAGCAAGCCTGCGCTTCTCAGTGTCTGCTGGATGACAGGCTGGATGGCAGCGTTCTGCTGCGGTCCAGCCTGTCATCTCGATGTAGCAGAGCTGAAGCTGTCATGGGAACCATGGAAAGGTAAGGATGATGTTGCTTTATTATTTTTCTTTTATTTCAGGAGATCGTTGGCTTCAGCTGGAATGGGCGTGATGGTAAGTATGGTTTAATTTAGAACAATAAAGAATTGTGTGTTTATTTCAATTAAAGGACTTTTTTCTGGGTGTTGTGTTTTTTTTAAATACTTTACTAGAAATTCATGGTGGTCATGTCTAATATTGGCGTGACCCCATGAATTTCGGGCTTAGGGCCAGCTGATAATGCCAAGCTGGCCCTAACCCCTTTATTACCCAGTGAGCCACCGCATCAGGGCCCTGGATGAGTTGGGTACAGCGCCAGAAGATGGCGCTTCTATGAACGCGCCATTTTCCGGGGCGGCTGCGGACTGCAATTTGCAGCGGGGGTGGCCCAGAAAGCTTGGGCCTCCCTGCGCTGCGGATTCCAGCCCCCAGCTGCCTAGTTGTACCTGGCTGGACACAAAAACAGGGCGAAGCCCCACGTCAATTTTCTTTAAATTATTTCATGAAATAATTAAGAAAAAAAGGGCTTCCCTATATTGTTGTGTCCGGCTAGGTACAAATAGGCAGCTGGTGGTTGGGGGCAGCCCGTTCCTGCCTGCTGTACCTGGCTGGACACAAATATAGTGCGAAGCCCCACGTCAATTTTTTTTAAATTATTTCATGAATTTCCTGAAATAATTTAAAAAAATTGAAGTGGGGCTTCGCACTATATTTGTGTCCAGCCAGGTACAGCAGGCAGGAACGGGCTGCCCCCATCCACCAGCTGCCTATTTGTACCTGGCCGGACACAACAATATAGGGAAGCCCTTTTTTTCTTAATTATTTCATGAATTTCATGAAATAATTAAAAAAAATTGAAGTGGGGCTTCGCACTATATTTGTGTCCAGCCAGGTACAGCAGGCAGGAACGGGCTGCCCCCATCCACCAGCTGCCTATTTGTACCTGGCCGGACACAACAATATAGGGAAGGCCTTTTTTTCTTAATTATTTCATGAATTTCATGAAATAATTAAAAAAAAAGTACGTGGGGCTTCGCCCTATTTTTGTGTCCAGCCAGGTACAACTAGGCAGCTGGGGGCTGGAATCTGCAGCGCAGGGAGGCCCAAGCTTTCTGGGCACCCCCCCCGCTACAAATTGCAGTCCGCAGCCACCCCGGAAAATGGCGCGTTCATAGAAGCGCCATCTTCTGGCGCTGTACCCAACTCATCCAGGGCCCTGGTGCGGTGGCTCACTGGGTAATAAAGGGGTTAGGGCCAGCTTGGTATTATCAGCTGGCCCCAAGCCCAAAATTCATGGGGTCACGCCAGTATTAGACATGACCGCCATGAATTTCTAGTAAAGTATTTAAAAAAAACACAACACCCAGAATAAAGTCCTTTAATTGAAATAAAGACACAATTCTTTATTGTTCTAAATTAAACCATACTTACCATCACACCCATTCCAGCTGAAGCCAACGATCTCCTGCAATAAAAGAAAAATAATAAACCAACCTCATCCTTACCTTTCCATGGTTCCCACGACAGCTTCAGCTCTGCTACATCGAGATGACAGGCTGGACCGCAGCAGAACGCTGCCATCCAGCCTGTCATCCCGCAGACACTGAGAAGCGCAGGCATGCTTGCGCTCCTCACTGTCTCGCTGTGACGGCATCCAGATGAGCCGAGGTCATGTCCAATGAACTCGGCTCACCTCATGCACGTCACTGACAGCGTGGGAAAATTCTCACGCTGAAGTGCTGAGTGCAGGAGAATTCTCCCACGCTGTCAGTGATGTGCATGAGGTGAGCTCATGTCCAATGAACTCAGCTCACCTCCTGCACGTCACTGACAGCGTGGGAAAATTCTCCTGCAATCAGCGCTTCAGCGTGAGAATTTTCCCACGCTGTCAGTGACGTGCATGAGGTGAGCCGAGTTCATTGGACATGAACTCGGCTCATCTGGATGTCGTCACAGAGAGACGCTGAGCAGCGCAAGCAAGCCTGCGCTTCTCAGTGTCTGCGGGATGACAGGCTGGATGGCAGCGTTCTGCTGCGGTCCAGCCTGTCATCTCGATGTAGCAGAGCTGAAGCTGTCGTGGGAACCATGGAAAGGTAAGGATGAGGTTGCTTTATTATTTTTCTTTTATTGCAGGAGATCGTTGGCTTCAGCTGGAATGGGCGTGATGGTAAGTATGGTTTAATTTAGAACAATAAAGGATTGTGTCTTTATTTCAATTAAAGGACTTTATTCTGGGTGTTTGTGTTTTTTTTAACTTTGACTATGGGGTTAGTAATGGGGGTGTCTTATAGACGCCTCTCCATTACTAACCTGGGCTTGATGTCAGCTGGCATTATAAGCTGACATCAACCCCAACCCTATTACCCCCTGCCACCGCACCAGGGCAGCGTGGAAGAGCGAGGCTAAGTGCCAGAATTGGCGCATCCTATGAATGCGCCATTTCTGGGGCGGCTGACGGCTGGTGTTTCTAGCCTGGGAGGGGGCCAATATTCATGGCTCCCTTCCTGGGCTATTAATATCAGCCCCCAGCTGTCTGCCTAGCCTTTGCTAGCTATTAAATTAGGGGGGACCCCACGTCATTTTTTTTGGGGGGTCCCCCATTTTAATAGCTAGTAAAGGCTATGTATTCAGCTGGGGGCTGATATTAGTAGCCTGGGAAGCTCCGTGGGTATTACCCCCTTCCCAGGCTTCAAACATCTGCCCCAGCCGTCTGCTTAACCTCCGCTAGAGCCTAAAATTAAGGGGAACCCCACGCCAATTTTTTTAATAATAAATCCTTTATTTTAATACTAAATGACAAGTACAGTAACCAACACTATCACTGTACTTCATATATATGTGACTGACATGTTTCTATCTATCTAATCTATGTGTGATGCTCTATCTTTCTGTTCTAAATTGTCGGGTACCGCTGCTGAATTGCCGGCCGGCTTTTTTAAAGAGACAGTGCATGAAAACACTATTATTTTTTTAAATAAATCCTTTACACTAAATGACAAGTACAGTAAGCAACACTATCACTGTACTTATTATATATGTGACTGACATGTTTCTATCTATCTAATCTATGTGTGAAGCTCTATTCTTTCTGTTATAAATTGTCGGGTACAGATGCTGAATTGCCGGCCGGCTTTTTTAAAGAGACGGTGCATGAAAACACTAATATTTTTTTTAATAAATCCTTTACACTAAATGACAAGTGCAGTAACCAACACTGTCACTGTGCTTCTTATATGTGTGACTGACATGTTTCTATCTATCTAATCTATGTGTGATGCTCTATTCCTTCTTGTCTAAATTGTCGGGTACCGGTGTATGCCGCTGCTGAATTTGCCGGCCGGCTTTTTTAAAGAGAGTGTCTTCTGAGCAGTTTGTCAGCTTTTGGACACCTTTGCAGGTGTTTTCTATGTGTTTTTGTTTGCCTGCCATTGGTTTTAACGGTGTTCGACGGTGTTCTAAGGTGTTCGACGAACAGTTCGACGAACAGTTCCTCGAACATCCCGGTGTTCGACGAACCGAACCGAACCCGAACACTACGGGGGTGGCTCAACACTACTCCCCATAAATAAATTAAACATTTATATAAGGGACTTAGCCCCTATAAAATCAAACTTGTAATAAGGATCTTAATTATTTTCTTTTATGGAAAAAGAGTTTTATATGAATATATATAAATTATAAATGTGAATGAAGGGGTTTAGGTTCACCCTCAGCATGGTTAAGTACTTGGTGCACTGTTCCCCTCAGTTATCACCTTCCAGTAGGTGGCGCTAAAGTTAAAATCCTCTTTCTCTCTGAAGAGACAGTTTGCTTGTTTAATTTCCCAGAGGAGCATGCATGGCATATACGTCTCCTCACTCTGACATGCCAGGCTTGGCTTGTCACTTTTCGCAAGGAGAAACGTTACTCTTTGTACCCCAATGTTTGTGTTTTTTTAAACTGTATAAGTTTGGTATCACCAATAATCGTACTGAATTGAAGAATTATATTTCCAGGTCATTATTACCCCACAATAAGTGCCGTAAAAACGAAACCCCCCCAAAAAACAATGGCAAAGTAGCATTTTGTCTCCATTTCACCTCACTTGAAATTTTTTTTCTCATTTTTTTAGTATATTGTATCGTAAAGTAAATGGTGTCATTCGAAACTTAAACTCTTCCTACCAAAAAAGCAAAATTAAAAAAAGGTCAGGCTCTTGGAAGAAGGGGAGAGAAAAAAACACAAAAATGAAAATTGGCAAAAGGGGTTAAAAAATATCTTCTTTGTAGAAAAATATTCTACAAAATTAAGGGCTATTAAAATTAGTAAAATGAGCGACTAATGAAAACTGGCCCCACGTTCCGTTCCAATTCTCGCCGTGCGGGAATTACAGGAGTTTCATTAGCTGGAGCAATACAGAGTGACAAACATGTACGTAGATGGCAGAAAGCTGTGGACGCTGACAGAGCTGGTGCTTTATACCTGGCCATGTGAACATGAGCCTCTCGTGTGCAGGACTCTGTCCACAATGTCTGATGGTAATAACATGAGGAGGCCCATTACATCCTAAGAAAAACAGAGTGAATAATCCCGATGTGTTATTAACTGCGCAGGCCATTAAATCTGTAGTCAGTGGCGTAGGCGGGCGATTATGACGGCTCATACACAGGAGCTCATCCTTTACAATCTGCCAAATAGACTTGCATTGTGTGATCGTCATATGCAAAAAATATGAAGGGTATTAATGAGGTTTTCCCACACATGACATTTATAGCCTATCCCCAGGGTACATATCATCCTCAACACTGACAATTTTGTGCTTATTCCATAACTCCATGAAGCCCCGTATGGCTTGGATGAGGCACAATGATCAATAGGATATGATATTCTGCCCATTTAGCTTATTTAGCCAATCTGACATCCAGAAAAGACCATGTGTCAAAGTTGTTTGCCAAATTTTTAATTTTACTTGTGAAAGGCCAGCCACACACGATGTGAGCCATTCAGTGCAATGGGGACTTGTCAGCAGGTTTTACTGATATACGTACATTGGTATCGCCATTCTAAACCCAAGGTGCAAACTCCTTTCTAAACTAGTGGCTAAGTGTTAAGAGTACAAAAGTAAAGCTTAGAAGATGTAGCTAACCTAGAAAACTAAATTACAAAAACGTCCTTATTATATGGAAATTTGGGCCGAAGTGTCCACTGGGCGTATGCTAGGACCTCAGAGTTCTTCACTGAATGAGCACCGGTAACTTGTCTCATTTTTGGTTAATTGACTTGGATGATACCTATTACATCATCCACAGGCTTCTCCAAATGCCACCTCTTCCCAAGGTGTAAAAAAGGCTCAAAAACAACTGTTGTAGCTCTCTTGAGTGTACCAAGCATACTCTGGCTTTCCCAACAACATGGCTTTATTTACAGTCATCCATGATGGAGGCACTTGTACTTTTAATTAGAGATGAGCGGTGTTCGACTAGAACTGTTCGCCAATCTCAAATTCGAGCTGTTTTGGGCGGTGTTCGAGTTGTTCGACGAACCCGAACGATTTGCAAAAAATTCGGCTGTTCGAGGTTATGTTCGATAACTGTTCGTGCACCAAAAGCGTGTCCTGCATGTCTGGCGCTATTTAGAGCACCAATCATGCAGGGATTGTCTGCCACTCACTGTAATGCCACTGCCATGGTGGTTGTGGCATTACAGTGATTGCCCAAATCGATGGGAACAGTGCCAACAGTGAAACATGAAAAGCCGGCAATTCAGCAGCGGCATACACCGGTACCCGACAATTTAGAACCGAAAGAATAGAGTATCACACATAGATTAGATAGATATAAACATGTCAGCCACATATATATGAAGTACAGTGACAGTGTTGCTTACTGTACTTGTCATTTAGCGTAAAGGATTTATCAAAAAAAATAATAGTGTTTTCATGCACCGTCTCTTTAAAAAAGCCGGCCGGCAATTCAGCAGCGGTACCCGACAATTTATAACAGACAGAATAAAGCATCACACATAGATTAGATAGATAGAAACATGTCAGTCACATATATATGAAGTACAGTGACAGTGTTGCTTACTGTACTTGTCATTTAGTGTAAAGGATTTATTAAAAAAAATAATAGTGTTTTCATGCACCGTCTCTTTAAGAAAGCCGGCCGGCAATTTAGCATCTGTACCCGACAATTTATAACAGACAGAATAGAGCTTCACACATAGATTAGATAGATAGAAACATGTCAGTCACATATATATGAAGTACAGTGATAGTGTTGGTTACTATACTTGTCATTTAGTATTAAAATAAAGGATTTATTATTAAAAAAATTGGCGTGGGGTTCCCCTTAATTTTAGGCTCTAGCGGAGGTTAAGCAGACAGCTGGGGCAGATGTTTGAAGCCTGGGAAGGGGGTAATACCCACGGAGCTTCCCAGGCTACTAATATCAGCCCCCAGCTGAATACATAGCCTTTACTAGCTATTAAAATGGGGGACCCCCCCCCAAAAAAATGACGTGGGGTCCCCCCTAATTTAATAGCTAGCAAAGGCTAGGCAGACAGCTGGGGGCTGATATTAATAGCCCAGGAAGGGAGCCATGAATATTGGCCCCCTCCCAGGCTAGAAACACCAGCCGTCAGCCGCCCCAGAAATGGCGCATTCATAGGATGCGCCAATTCTGGCACTTAGCCTCGCTCTTCCCACTGCCCTGTAGCGGTGGCAGTGGGGTAATAGGGTTGGGGTTGATGTCAGCTTATAATGCCAGCTGACATCAAGCCCAGGTTAGTAATGGAGAGGCGTCTATAAGACACCCCCATTACTAACCCCATAGTCAAAGTTAAAAAAAACACAAACACCCAGAATAAAGTCCTTTAATTGAAATAAAGACACAATTCTTTATTGTTCTAAATTAAACCATACTTACCGTCACGCCCATTCCAGCTGAAGCCAACGATCTCCTGCAATAAAAATAAAATAATAAAGCAACCTCATCCTTACCTTTCCATGGTTCCCACGACAGCTTCAGCTCTGCTACATCGAGATGACAGGCTGGACCGCAGCAGAACGCTGCCATCCAGCCTGTCATCCCGCAGACACTGAGAAGAGCAGGCTTGCTTGCGCTCTGCAGTGTCTCTCTGTGACGGCATAAAGATGAGCCGAGGTCATGTCCAATGAACTCGGCTCACCTCATGCACGTCACTTACAGCGTGGGAGAATTCTCACGCTGAAGCGCTGAGTGCAGGAGAATTTTCCCACGCTGTCAGTGAGGTGCATGAGGTGAGCTGAGTTCATTGGACATGAGCTCACCTCATGCACGTCACTGACAGCGTGGGAGAATTCTCCTGCACTCAGCGCTTCAGCGTGGGAGAATTTTCCCACGCTGTCAGTGACGTGCATGAGGTGCGCCGAGTTCATTGGACATGACCTCGGCTCATCTTTATGCCGTCACAGCCAGACACTGCAGAGCGCAAGCAAGCCTGCGCTTCTCAGTGTCTGCGGGATGACAGGCTGGATGGCAGCGTTCTGCTGCGGTCCAGCCTGTCATCTCGATGTAGCAGAGCTGAAGCTGTCGTGGGAACCATGGAAAGGTAAGGATGAGGTTGCTTTATTATTTTTCTTTTATTGCAGGAGATCGTTGGCTTCAGCTGGAATGGGCGTGACGGTAAGTATGGTTTAATTTAGAACAATAAAGGATTGTGTCTTTATTTCAATTAAAGGACTTTATTCTGGGTGTTTGTGTTTTCTTTTAACTTTGACTATGGGGTTAGTAATGGGGGTGTCTTATAGACGCCTCTCCATTACTAACCTGGGCTTGATGTCAGCTGGCATTATAAGCTGACATCAACCCCAACCCTATTACCCCACTGCCACCGCTACAGGGCAGTGGGAAGAGCGAGGCTAAGTGCCAGAATTGGCGCATCCTATGAATGCGCCATTTCTGGGGCGGCTGACGGCTGGTGTTTCTAGCCTGGGAGGGGGCCAATATTCATGGCTCCCTTCCTGGGCTATTAATATCAGCCCCCAGCTGTCTGCCTAGCCTTTGCTAGCTATTAAATTAGGGGGGACCCCACGTCATTTTTTTGGGGGGGTCCCCCATTTTAATAGCTAGTAAAGGCTATGTATTCAGCTGGGGGCTGATATTAGTAGCCTGGGAAGCTCCGTGGGTATTACCCCCTTCCCAGGCTTCAAACATCTGCCCCAGCTGTCTGCTTAACCTCCGCTAGAGACTAAAATTAAGGGGAACCCCACGCCAATTTTTTTAATAATAAATCCTTTATTTTAATACTAAATGACAAGTACAGTAACCAACACTATCACTGTACTTCATATATATGTGACTGACATGTTTCTATCTATCTAATCTATGTGTGAAGCTCTATTCTGTCTGTTATAAATTGTCGGGTACAGATGCTGAATTGCCGGCCGGCCTTTTTAAAGAGACAGTGCATGAAAACACTATTATATTTTTTAATAAATCCTTTACACTAAATGACAAGTACAGTAAGCAACACTGTCACTGTACTTCATATATATGTGACTGACATGTTTCTATCTATCTAATCTATGTGTGAGGCTCTATTCCTTCTTGTCTAAATTGTCGGGTACCGGTGTATGCCGCTGCTGAATTGCCGGCCGGCTTTTTTAAAGAAAGCGTATTCTGAGCAGTTTGTCAGCTTTTGGACACCTTTGAAGGTGTTTTCTATGTGTTTCTATGTGTTTTTCTTTGCCTGCCATTGGTTTTAACGGTGTTCGACGGTGTTCTAAGGTGTTCGACGAACAGTTCGACGAACAGTTCCTCGAACATCCCGGTGTTCGACGAACCGAACCGAACCCGAACACTACGGGGGTGGCTCAACACTACTTTTAATGTTACACAACAGGAGAACTTTTCCAAAAATATATACAGTCTTTTGTTTCTCCATCTTTCCTGATGCATGAGCTCGGATCTACTTTGTCAAAAACAATTGCTCGCCTCCAGTTTCTGCTAGGCTCATGCTACCATTTTGCTCAGCTCTTCTCAGTAGTCGCTCTCTCTATCTGTGCTTCAAGCTTTTGCTCTCACAGTGCTCGATTGTACAACTTGGCAGTCCTTTCCTGACGTGCACTCCAGGCCCTCACCCTCAGAGTGCCCACAGCTTAGTCAGGTGGCAGACATTTGCATTCTCTCTCAATTCTGCTCACCCAGACTTTGGCTGATCCAGCTACATCAGGCAACATGCATTCTTTATCCTTCCTCCAGCTACAATCTGCTCTCAAGGAGAAACTCACTATTAGTGTTGAGCCACCCCCGTAGTGTTCGAGTTCGGTTCGGTTCGTCGAACACCCGTGTGTTCGCCGAACTGTTCGTCGAACTGTTCGTCGAACACCTTCGAACACCGTTAAAACCAATGGCAGGCAAACAAAAACACATAGAAACACATAGAAAACACCTTCAAAGGTGTCCAAAAGCTGACAAACTGCTCTGAAGACACAACTAACACATGGAAAAGTGACAAGTACATATAGTCATGCGAAAAGAAAAGAGGTGGAGGAGTAAAAGGAGGGGGAGACACAGATATAGGCATGTCATGCCCTTCTAAAATCCAAAAAGTGAGAAGCCGACACGTTCAGTCCGCTCCTGCCCGTGCCACCTCCGTGTCGCCGGGTTTGTGCCAGAGCCGCGGTGAACCCTGACGGCCAGCCCCCCTCTCCCAATACTGGTGCCTGTCCGCTGGTGGGTCGAGCGAGCCCCCCTGTGGTGGAGGCAGCTCTAAGCTTTTTAATTTAAATTGTCTCTCTAATTTGAATAAATACACTTTAAATCCATTTACAAGGATCTATTGGAGGGCAAGTCTCATGCCAGCAGCCGCGTAATTCCAGCTCCAGTAGCGTCCACTAAAGCTGCTGCAGTTAAAAAGCTTTTATAAGGATCGAGCTCGGCTGTCCACCGCAAGGCATCCTACTGTCAGTCCGAGCCCCTATGCCTTGGGGTGCCTCCTGATGCTCTTCACTGAGTATCCCGTGGTCCCGAAGCATTTCCTTTGAAAAAATGAAGTGTCCAAACTACAGGTGGTGTAGCTTGCTTAACAGCCGGGATAATCCGCTGACTAGCAGACCCTGCTACTAGGCACAAAGTATTTCCTGGGCTAGATGCAGTTAAAAATTTGTAATTAGATACTCTCGTTGGATGCTGAGAAAGCATTCCATAGAGTCTCCTGGCACGCCATATATGATTCTCTTAAAAAGCTTGGGGTAGGGGTCTAGGGGACCCTTTTATAGCCAAAATCACGGCCCTGTATCGCAATACGTCACCTAGGCTGAAGATAAATGGAACTGTAGCACCCTGAGGGCTCGGTTGCTACAGAGGTATTGCACCTCACCCAGAGGTGTGATATCTCACTCTCAGGTAAGGATGTAGTGTGGATCAGGACCCGACACCTGCATGCATTACACCACATTGCCGTGGGGCAGGGCGACCAATATGCCCCTGAGATGGGCACGACAGTCCCTGTCCCTGGCTGGAGTGGGGGGAGGGAACACTGAGGAAGGGGAACCCTGTAGTGCAGGAGCAGGGAGGAAGCAGTTCCTGGGTGCATTGAGAAGGGAGTATAAAAGGTGGGCACCATCTTAGTTCAGTGCAGAGAAGTCTGAGCAGAAGTGGCAGGGAGCAGGGGCTCTGCATGAGCTCTGCTCCGAAGGCGGGCCTAGTAACAGAGGCCCAGGCCTGGAAGAGGGAGAAGGAAGGAAGAGGAGCGGAGAAGGCTCCAGGAACGAGGAACGAAGGGATCTCAGGGGTGCGGACGGGCGAGTCGCCACCGCACGCCCGAATCCACCTGCGTGGAGGGGTCAGGCCAAAGGGGGAGACCGGTCCCCGAAACTAGTGGAGGCAGGAAACGACCCCCAGCTAGAAACAGGAGGCTGTGACATTTTATGTGGCGCAGCCCCGCGCTACACCCGCTAGGAAGGCACCACATAGGGTCAGGGAAACTGGCGCCAAGTTTACCAAGAGGAGGCCTGAGGCAGCCGGACAGAAGGGTTGGTAAGAAAGGCCAGACAAAGGACACACAAAGGGGGTCCTGTGAAGCACTCCAAAGTTATCTGGGAGTTGTCTGAGCCCCTCACCTGGTGAGCACAGTACGACGTGGGCAGCCGTTACCTGCAGACGTGGTCTGGATAATAAGAACTGTGAGTAAAGGCCCTGGACTGCATCACTGACTCCGTGTCGTTACTGCTGCTGCCCTGCACCATCACCCCCATCCTCCGCATACACTGCCCTGAGGCTATACTCCTCCCGTGGGGAGTTATGCTACGCTCTGCTGCACCCACAACACCAGCCTCAGCGGTCTGCCCTGCAGCGGCGGTTCACTCTGACCGCAATCCACGGGTGGCGTAGTCGGACATTTAAACATCAAAACCACATAAATAGTTCCGCCACTGGTTTGACCGCCCTGAGCCACGGAACCGGGTTGCTGCCACGGAGACTACAACCACCAGCATCCACCAAAAAGGGTCCGGCTCCGGGTGTCCCAAGGCCCAGGGGGCGCGTCAGAACATTTTCATCACCTTTCACAATCACCAATGGGACAAGGCAGGGATGTTCTCTGTCCCCTCTCTTATACATCCTAGTGACGGAGCACCTGCTCTCATCAATTCGCCATAACCCCAATATTAGGTGGATTGAGGTGGGAGGCACCGAGTACAAGTGCTCTCTATTTGCTGATGATGTCCTAGTATATATCACTCAATCACATATATCCATCCATGCTGTTATGGCTGAAATAGATCACTTTGTTACATGGTCAAATTTTAAAATCAATGCAGCGAAGTCTGAGGCCCTCGATGTCTCCCTCCCCAAATCCATATAGGATTCCATCCAGTCCAACTTTCCCTTTGCCTAGCCCTCACAGGGTATCAAATACTTAGGAATTCCTATTCATAGAGACCTCTCCCATCTATGTTATCTTAATTTTGGGCCCTTTATTGAACAACTCCATACAGACCACGGTTGGCAAGTTAGAACTGTAAGATTCACTACGTGAACCACTGGTGTTTTGTGGAAAAGCACATGTACACTGTGTTCCAAATTATTATGCAAAAAGTGTTTAGGAGTGATAAGGGAAGAATTTGTTTGTTTGTCAGTTAAACTCATTGATAGTGATGTGTGTCAGGGCTCTTTATATCACTGTAAGCAATTGCAGACACCTGTGCTAATTAGTTTGGCAGGTGTGTCCAATGAAAGGCAAGACTACTTAAGAAGGCTGTCTCACATTATTAAGCAGCCTACATTTTCTGCCAAAATGGGAAAGAAAAAGGATGTGTCGGCTGCTGAGAAACAACAAATTGTGGAGTGTTTAGGTCAAGGCATGACTAAAATCAACATTGTGCGATGATCAGGATGAAGTGTCTTGGCAATCAAGAAGTATGTAGCTGATTCACAGTACACACGTGTGCGTGCTGATAAGGGCAAATTGAGGACTCTTTCCTACAGGCAATTACGTCAGGTTGAAAGAGCAGCGGCAAAAAAGCCTTGTCATAGCAGCAGACAAGTTTTTGAAGCTGCTGGTACCTCCAACGTCCCCCAAACAACAAGATGCAGGGTCCTTCAGAGGTTTGCAGCTGTGCATACGCCATCCTGTCGACCTCCTCTATCCACTTCACACAAGCAGAAACGGCTCCAGTGGGCCAAACATTACATGAAGACTGATTTCAAAACTGTTTTGTTCACGGATGAGTGCCGTGCAGCGCTCGATGGTCCAGATGGATGGAGTGGAGGATGGCTGGTTGAAGGACACCCCACGCAAACACGGCTACAGCGCCAACAAGGAGGCGGTAGAGTAATGTTTTGGGCTGGAATCATGGGGAGAGAGATTGTTGGCCCCTTTAGGATCCCTGAAGGCGCTAAAGATGAACTCCATAATGTATGTGGATTTTCTCAAACAGCACTTCCTGCCATGGTTCAAGAAGAAGAACCGTGTATTTCACAGCAAGATCATTTTTTTGCATGATAATGCACCATCTCATGCTGCACATAAAAAATCTGCATCTCTGGCTGATATGGGCATAAAAGGGGACAAACTTATGGTGTGACCCCCATGCTCCCCTGACCTCTACCCCATTCAGAACCTTTGGAGCATCATTAAAAGGAGTGTCTATGATGGCGGGAGGCAGTTCACATCTAAGCAACAGCTCTGGGAGGGTATTCTGTCCTCATGCAAAACAATTGAAGCAGAAACCATCCAAAACCTGACAAATTCAATGGACGAGAGAGTTCAGAAGCTCCTTTCGAACAAGGGGTCCTATGTGAAAATGTAACATCACCTAGAATAAAGTTTTGAGTTGAAAACTGTTTGATTTCAGTTTCTAACAACCTGCTAATGCTTATAATTTCAAAAGTGACCATTTTTTTGGTCTTTATTAAAATGAAAAGGTTGATCGAAAAGTTTGGGGGATCTAAGAGTGTGGCAACCCAGTAGTCATGATTACTTCGAATTCTGACAATATGAGGGTCATGCTGCAGGTAGTGCAGCAAGAAGGCACTTATGTGTCTTGCGCATCTCGGAGCCCCAAAATTATTTTCCGGGCTAGATGCAGCTAAAAATTATTATTAATTTTAAATCTGGTGAAGCTTTAGTATAGATGGCCTAATAGGATCAGTGCTGCACACTGCTACAAAGCCCAAATTATTTTCCAGTCAAGATACAGATAAACATGATTAGTAATTTTAAATCTGGTGGAGCTTATTATAGATGGCCTAATAGAATCAGTGCTGCACACTGCTACAAAGCCCAAATTATTTTCCAGCCAAGATACAGATAAACATGATTAGTAATTTGAAAGCTTAAAACGGTTCTTAGGGTGATTTTAACCAATCATCAAGCTTTTACTCTCCCCAGGATGACACAGGGGTAGAAAAGTCATTTCGGATCCATGATTTGTTCATCTTTATGAACGTGAGTCTGTCTACATTATCAGTGGAGAGCCGCGTGCGCTTATCTGTCAGCACACCACCAGCAGCGCTGAACACACGTTCAGACAGAACGCTGGCTGCGGGGCATGACAAGATCTCCAAGGCGTAAGTGGCTAGCTCCGGCCATTTATCCAGATTGGAAGCCCAAAAAGAGCAAGGGTCCAGTGATACAGTCATGGCTTCAATGTTTACTTGGAGATACTCCTGTACCATCGTCTCTAGGCGTTGACTATGTGTCAGACTTCTTGTCTCCTGTGGCCTTGCAAAGGATGGGCTAAAAAAGTGGTGAAATGATTCCGCAAAATTGATGTTACCAGCAGATACTGTGGTTCTGTTACGGTTTGAGTGCTGAACACTTGACGGTCCCACGGTTGGCAAGTTGGAACTGTGAGATTCACTACGTGCACCACTGGTGTTTTGTGGAAAAGCACATGTAAGATTCTGCAACAGTCTCTGCTGATAATCCTGCATGCGTGCATCCCTTTCTATGGCAGGAATAATTTCTGCAAATTTACTTTTGTACCGGGGATCTAACAGTGTGGCAACTAGAGATTAGTGTTGAGCCACCCCCGTAGTGTTCGAGTTCGGTTCGGTTCGTCGAACACCCGTGTGTTCGCCGAACTGTTCGTCGAACTGTTCGTCGAACACCTTCGAACACCGTTAAAACCAATGGCAGGCAAACAAAAACACATAGAAACACATAGAAAACACCTTCAAAGGTGTCCAAAAGCTGACAAACTGCTCAGAAGACACAACTAACACATGGAAAAGTGACAAGTACATATAGTCATGCGAAAAGAAAAGAGGTGGAGGAGTAAAAGGAGGGGGAGACACAGATATAGGCATGTCATGCCCTTCTAAAATCCAAAAAGTGAGAAGCCGACACGGCCAGTCCGCTCCTGCCCGTGCCACCTCCATGTCGCCGGGTTTGTGCCAGAGCCGCGGTGAACCCTGATGGCCAGCCCCCCTCTCCCAATACTGGTGCCTGTCCGCTGGTGGGTTGAGCGAGCCCCCCTGTGGTGGAGGCAGCTCTAAGCTTTTTAATTTAAATTGTCTCTCTAATTTGAATGAATACACTTTAAATCCATTTACAAGGATCTATTGGAGGGCAAGTCTCATGCCAGCAGCTGCGTAATTCCAGCTCCAGTAGCGTCCACTAAAGCTGCTGCAGTTAAAAAGCTTTTATAAGGATCGAGCTCGGCTGTCCACCGCAAGGCATCCTACTGCCAGTCCCAGCCCCTATGCCTTGGGGTGCCTCCTGATGCTCTTCACTGAGTATCCCATGGTCCCGAAGCATTTCCTTTGAAAAAATTAAGTGTCTAAACTACAGGTGGTGTAGCTTGCTTAACAGCCGGGATAATCCGCTGACTAGCAGACACTGCTACTAGGCACAAAGTATTTCCTGGGCTAGATGCAGTTAAAAATTTGTAATTAGATACTCTCGTTGGATGCTGAGAAAGCATTCCATAGAGTCTCCTGGCACGCCATATATGATTCTCTTAAAAAGCTTGGGGTAGGGGTCTAGGGGACCCTTTTATAGCCAAAATCACGGCCCTGTATCACAATACGTCACCTAGGCTGAAGATAAATGGAACTGTAGCACCCTGAGGGCTCGGTTGCTACAGACGTATTGCACCTCACCCAGAGGTGTGATATCTCACTCTCAGGTAAGGATGGAGTGTGGATCAGGACCCGACTCCTGCATGCATTACACCACATTGCCGTGGGGCAGGGCGACCAATATGCCCCTGAGATGGGCACGACAGTCCCTGTCCCTGGCTGGAGTGGGGGGAGGGAACACTGAGGAAGGGGAACCCTGTAGTGCAGGAGCAGGGAGGAAGCAGTTCCTGGGTGCATTGAGAAGGGAGTATAAAAGGTGGGCACCATCTTAGTTCAGTGCAGAGAAGTCTGAGCAGAAGTGGCAGGGAGCAGGGGCTCTGCATGAGCTCTGCTCCGGAGGCGGGCCTAGTAACAGAGGCCCAGGCCTGGAAGAGGGAGAAGGAAGGAAGAGGAGCGGAGAAGGCTCCAGGAACGAGGAATGAAGGGATCCCAGGGGTGCGGACGGGCGAGTCGCCACTGCACGCCCGAATCCACCTGCGTGGAGGGGTCAGGCCAAAGGGGGAGACCGGTCCCCGAACTAGTGGAGGCAGGAAATGACCCTCAGCTAGAAACCGGAGGCTCTGACATTTTATGTGGCGCAGCCCCTCGCTACACCCGCTAGGAAGGCACCACATAGGGTCAGGGAAACTGGCGCCAAGTTTACCAAGAGGAGGCCCGAGGCAGCCGGACAGAAGTGTTGGTAAGAAAGGCCAGACAAAGGACACACAAAGGGGGTCCTGTGAAGTGCTTCAAAGTTATCTGGGAGTTGTCTGAGCCCCTCACCTGGTGAGCACAGTACGACGTGGGCAGCCGTTACCTGCAGACGTGGTCTGGATAATAAGAACTGTGAGTAAAGGCCCTGGACTGCATCACTGACTCCGTGTCGTTACTGCTGCTGCCCTGCACCATCACCCCCATCCTCCGCATACACTGCCCTGAGGCTATACTCCTCCCGTGGGGAGTTATGCTACGCTCTGCTGCACCCACAACACCAGCCTCAGCGGTCTGCCCTGTAGCGGCGGTTCACTCTGACCGCAATCCACGGGTGGCGTAGTCGGACATTTAAACATCAAAACCACATAAATAGTTCCGCCACTGGTTTGACCGCCCTGAGCCACGGAACCGGGTCGCCGCCACGAAGACTACAACCACCAGCATCCACCAAAAAGGGTCCGGCTCCAGGTGTCCCAAGGCCCAGGGGGTGCGTCAGAACATTTTCATCACCTTTCACAATCACCAATGGGACAAGGCAGGGATGTCCTCTGTCCCCTCTCTTATACATCCTAGTGACGGAGCACCTGCTCTCATCAATTCGCCATAACCCCAATATTAGGTGGATTGAGGTGGGTGGCACCGAGTACAAGTGCTCTCTATTTGCTGATGATGTCCTAGTATATATCACTCAATCACATATACCCATCCATGCTGTTATGGCTGAAATAGATCACTTTGTTACATGGTAAAATTTTAAAATCAATGCAGCGAAGTCTGAGGCCCTCGATGTCTCCCTCCCCAAATCCATATAGGATTCCATCCAGTCCAACTTTCCCTTTGCCTGGCCCTCACAGGGTATCAAATACTTAGGAATTCCTATTCATAGAGACCTCTCCCATCTATGTTATCTTAATTTTGGGCCCTTTATTGAACAATTCCATACAGACCACGGTTGGCAAGTTAGAACTGTAAGATTCACTACGTGAACCGCTGGTGTTTTG
Organism: Phyllobates terribilis; assembly: GCF_046119375.1. Classification (NCBI taxonomy): domain Eukaryota; kingdom Metazoa; phylum Chordata; class Amphibia; order Anura; family Dendrobatidae; genus Phyllobates; species Phyllobates terribilis. The sequence continues at coordinate 745,948,109 of NW_027362764.1, read as the reverse complement.
TGGAAAAGCACATGTACACCGCGTTCCAAATTATTATGCAAAAAGTGTTTAGGAGTGATAAGGGAAGAATTTGTTTGTTTGTCAGTTAAACTCATTGATGGTGATGTGTGTCAGGGCTCTTTATATCACTGTAAGCAATTGCAGACACCTGTGCTAATTAGTTTGGCAGGTGTGTCCAATGAAAGGCAAGACTACTTAAGAAGGCTCTCTCACATTATTAAGCAGCCTACATTTTCTGCCAAAATGGGAAAGAAAAAGGATGTGTCGGCTGCTGAGAAGCAACAAATTGTGGAGTGTTTAGGTCAAGGCATGACTACAATCAACATTGTGCGATGATCAGGATGAAGTGTCTTGGCAATCAAGAAGTATGTAGCTGATTCACAGTACACACGTGTGCGTGCTGATAAGGGCAAATTGAGGACTCTTTCCTACAGGCAATTACGTCAGGTTGAAAGAGCAGCGGCAAAAAAGCCTTGTCATAGCAGCAGACAAGTTTTTGAAGCTGCTTGTGCCTCCAACGTCCCCCGAACAACAAGATGCAGGGTCCTTCAGAGGTTTGCAGCTGTGCATACGCCATCCTGTCGACCTCCTCTATCCACTTCACACAAGCAGAAACGGCTCCAGTGGGCCAAACATTACATGAAGACTGATTTCAAAACTGTTTTGTTCACGGATGAGTGCCGTGCAGCGCTCGATGGTCCAGATGGATGGAGTGGAGGATGGCTGGTTGATGGACACCCCACGCAAACACGGCTACAGCGCCAACAAGGAGGAGGTGGAGTAATGTTTTGGGCTGGAATCATGGGGAGAGAGATTGTCGGCCCCTTTAGGATCCCTGAAGGCGCTAAAGATGAACTCCATAATCTATGTGGATTTTCTCAAACAGCACTTCCTGCCATGGTTCAAGAAGAAGAACCGTGTATTTCACAGCAAGATCATTTTTCTGCATGATAATGCACCATCTCATGCTGCACATAAAACATCTGCATCTCTGGCTGATATGGGCATAAAAGGGGACAAACTTATGGTGTGGCCCCCATGCTCCCCTGACCTCTACCCCATTCAGAACCTTTGGAGCATCATTAAAAGGAGTGTCTATGATGGCGGGAGGCAGTTCACATCTAAGCAACAGCTCTGGGAGGGTATTCTGTCCTCATGCAAAACAATTGAAGCAGAAACCATCCAAAACCTGACAAATTCAATGGACGAGAGAGTTCAGAAGCTCCTTTCGAACAAGGGGTCCTATGTGAAAATGTAACATCACCTAGAATAAAGTTTTGAGTTGAAAACTGTTTGATTTCAGTTTCTAACAACCTGCTAATGCTTATAATTTAAAAAATGACCATTTTTTTGGTCTTTATTAAAATGAAAAGGTTGATCGAAAAGTTTGGGGGATCTAAGAGTGTGGCAACCCAGTAGTCATGATTACTTCGAATTCTGACAATATGAGGGTCATGCTGCAGGTAGTGCAGCAAGAAGGCACTTATGTGTCTTGCGCATCTCGGAGCCCCAAAATTATTTTCCGGGCTAGATGCAGCTAAAAATTATTTTTAATTTTAAATCTGGTGGAGCTTATTATAGATGGCCTAATAGGATCAGTGCTGCACACTGCTACAAAGCCCAAATTATTTTCCAGTCAAGATACAGATAAACATGATTAGTAATTTGAAAGCTTAAAACGTTTGGTAGGGTGATTTTAACCAATCATCAAGCTTTTACTCTCCCCAGGATGACACAGGGGTAGAAAAGTCGTTTCGGATCCATGATTTGTTCATCTTTATGAACGTGAGTCTGTCTACATTATCAGTGGAGAGCCGCGTGCGCTTATCTGTCAGCACACCACCAGCAGCGCTGAACACACGTTCAGACAGAACGCTGGCTGCGGGGCATGACAAGATCTCCAAGGCGTAAGTGGCTAGCTCCGGCCATTTATCCAGATTGGAAGCCCAAAAAGAGCAAGGGTCCAGTGACACAGTCGTGGCTTCAATGTTTACTTGGAGATACTCCTGTACCATCGTCTCTAGGCGTTGACCTTGTGTCAGACTTCTTGTCTCCTGTGGCCTTGCAAAGGATGGGCTAAAAAAGTGGTGAAATGATTCCGCAAAATTGATGTTACCAGCAGATACTGTGGTTCTGTTACGGTTTGAGTGCTGAACACTTGACGGTCCCACGGTTGGCAAGTTGGAACTGTGAGATTCACTACGTGCACCACTGGTATTTTGTGGAAAAGCACATGTAAGATTCTGCAACAGTCTCTGCTGATACTCCTGCATGCGTGCATCCCTTTCTATGGCAGGAATAATTTCTGCAAATTTACTTTTGTACCGGGGATCTAACAGTGTGGCAACCCAGTAGTCAGGATTATTTCTAATTCTCACAATTCGAGGGTCATGTTGCAGGTAGTGCAGCAAGAAGGCACTCATGTGTGTTGCGCATCCAGGAGCACCAAGTCCCTGTTGTGTTGGTGGCGAGGTAACAATCATGCTTCCTTCCTCTGTCCTCTCCCCCCAACCTCGCACAACAGAAATGTGATCAAGGTCTCCCTCATCTGATGAGTCTTCCATCAGTTCGTCCTCCACTTCTTCCTGGGCTCCTGCACCTTCCTCACTAGTTTGGCTGCTACCATGCGCCCTGGTAAAACCATCTCCTCCACCCTCACATGCCTGCCGCCTTGGTGCTGCCGACCTTCTGGACCTTGCAGATGTTAGCCCTTCCGCATACAACTCCTCCTCCTCTACTTCCTCCACCTCCTCTTGTGCCACCACCTGACTCCGAATTCTGTTTAACATGTGCTCCAGCATGTAAATCACCGGAATAGTCATGCTGATAATGGCATCGTCAGCACTAAACATCTTCGTCGCCATTTCAAAACTGTGCAGAAGGGTGCATAGGTCCCTGATCTGAGACCACTCCTCCAGCGTGATTTGCCCCACCTCTGAATCTCGTTGGCCCAGGCTATACGTCAGAACGTATTGCACCAGGGCTTGTCGGTGCTGCCACAGTCGCTGCAACATGTGCAGAGTTGAATTCCACCGGGTAGGCACATCGCATTTTAGCCGGTGAAGTGGCAGGCCCAACGACTTCTGTAGAGATGTAAGTCGCTGAGCTGCGGGATGCGAACGGCGGAAGTGAGCACACAGCGACCGTGCCCTCTGCAGAAGGCCATCTAGTCTGGGATAGTGGGCTAAAAATTGCTGGACAACCAGGTTCAACACGTGAGCCATACAAGGCACGTGTGTGACATTGCCCCGGCGAAGGGCCGCACCCAGGTTTGCAGCATTGTCGCACACGGCCTTCCCTGGTTTCAGGTCCAGTGGAGACAACCATTCATGAAATTGGTTCTCCAGAGCTGACCACAACTCCTCAGCTGTGTGACTCACATTTCCCAGACATTTCAATGTAAAAACCGCCTGATGACGTTGAGCCCTACTGCCAGGATAGTAAGGAGGTGTGCAGGATCCCTTCTGCGCAGTTAGAAAGCTTGTGGCATGACCAGACAGGCTTTGGGTGCAGGTGGAAGACCGAGAGGAGGTTGAGGAGGCAGAAGCAGTGGAGGAACTTTGACATAAAGAGGATTGACGCACAACTCGTGGGGACGGCAAGACTTGGACAGCAGCCCCTTGTCCTGCTGTCACCATAGTTACCCAGTGCCCAGTCAGCGACATGTAACGCCCCTGTCCATGCCTACTCGTCCAAGTGTCTGTGGTGAAATGCACCCTGTCACACACAGAGTTTCTCAAAGAAGCGGTGATGTTGTGTGCGACATGCTGGTGGAGCGCAGGCACACCTTTCTTTGAGAAGTAGTGCCGACTGGGCATCTGGTACTGGGGCACTGCGACGGACATAAGGTCTCGAAAATCCTCTGTGTCCACCAGGCGGAAAGGCAGCATTTCTGTAGCCAAGAGCTTGCAGATGGTGAAATTCAACCTCTTAGCTTTCTCATGGCTAGGAGGAAATGGTCTTTTACTTGTCCACATCTGAGGGACCGAGGGTTGGCTATTGTGCTTAGACGGGGTTGATAAGGGTGTCCCCGGCAAACTGCCGGTCTGTGAGGAAGATGCAGGCGGACATGTTAGGTTGCCTTCATCCAAAGGTGGTGCTATCGATGTCGGACAGCGCTCAACACCAGCTGGTGTTACCACCTCCAAAGAAAATGATGACCTGCCAATCATGCTGGCTGTTGCGGGTAAAGAGGTGGCAGGTCTGCGCCCCAAAACAGGTGTGACTGCTGTCCCTCCAGTCACAGAGGATGAAGAGGCCGCGGATGCACAAGATATGGCAGACGGTGGTTGGCCCGGCCGGCTAGGCCGCATTGTAGCACACTGAGCTTCCCACTGCAACTTATGCTTCATGTCCATGTGCCGGTTCATGCATGAAGTACTCAAACTATGTATTTTTTGGCCTCTACTTAGCTTTTGCTGACAAATGTTACAGATAACACGAGTTGGGTCATCTTTATCGATCTGAAAAAATGCCCAGGCTATGCAAGGCTTAGCACCCATGCAACCTGAAGAGCCACCACGACTTGTGGTGAGAGGCAGAGTTGTGTTTGAGGATGCAGTTGTTGACGTGCTTCCAGTACTACGTCTCTGTCCAGGAAGGCGCAACCTGACCTCGTCGTCACTAGCATCTTCCTCCACCTCCTCTGCTGACCTCATCTCTTGGCTGACTGTGGGTTGACAGTAAGTGGGATCTCCGACCTCATCATCATCACCCTGTGCGTTACCACACCCGTCGTCCTCAGAGCCAACCTGTTCCTGCCCTAACAAAAAACTAAAGTTGTCACTCCAATCAGGTATTTGAGTCTTATCATCGTCTTCCTCATTGTCTCCACCAACAGGAGTTACAGTTTGGGAATGAGGGTCTACATTATGGTCAGAACCTTCTGCGTCTGGTCCTGGATCCGACTCATAAAGATTCTGGGCATCAGTGCAGATCATTTCCTCATCTGGATTCACAGAAGCGCTGGAGTCGACCTCTGATTCCCAGGCTATAGTATGAGTAAACAGCTCTGCAGACTCAACCATCTGTTCTACCTCATACTCAGACGGGCAGCTGGAGATTTGGGAGCTGTGAGGAAGCAAGTGCGATTTGGGTGACACCTTTGAGGACTGGAGTATTTGTGATGTTGAAGTTGATGTGGAGGAGAGCCCACTTAAAGGAGCACTTGATATCCGTTGAAGCACCTGCTGTTTTTGTGCCTCATCTGGAATTTGTAGCGATTGGCCTGGCCGTAAGAAAGGGATCTTATCACATTGTCCGCTAAAAGAAGTAGACATTTTAGTTTGGCTGGAAGATGGTCTTTCTTCTGCAGATGTTACTGTTGCTTTAACACCTACCCCACGGACACAACCTTTTTTCCCCTTCCCAACACGCCTATTCCCCTTTCCACCAGCAGCAGGCCTTTTTCCACTCATTTTGGTGGTTAACTAATTCACAACTCTGGAGTTGTTTGCACAAAAAAACAATGGATGGTAACCGAGCAGAGCTGAGTGGCCAAACTGTGGTATTAGGCCAAAACTATTGGCTGGGTTAGATGCAGAAAAAATTATTTTGAATTTGCAACCTGATGGAGGTCAGTATAGATGGACTAATAGAGAAAGTCCGACACACTACTAGAAGGCCAAATATTTTTTCAGAGCTAGATGCAGAAAAAAATTATATTCAGTTTGCAACCTGATGGAGGTCAGTATAGATGGACTAATAGAGAAAGTCCGACACACTACTAGAAGGCCAAATATTTTTTCAGAGGTAGATGCAGAAAAAAATATATTCAGTTTGCAACCTGATGGAGGTCAGTATAGATGGATTAATAGAACAAGACCCACACACAGCTAGAAGCCCAATATTTTTTCAGAGGTAGATGCAGAAAAAACAAGATTCAGTTTGCAACCTGATGGAGGTCAGTATAGATGGACTAATAGAACAAGTCCCACACACTGCTAGAAGCCCAAATATTTTTTCAGAGGTACTGTAGATGCAGATAAAAATTAGTTTTAATTTGCAACCTGATGGAGGTCAGTATAGATGGACTAATAGAGAAAATCCGACACACTACTAGAAGGCCAAATATTTTTTCAGAGGTAGATGCAGAAAAAAATATATTCAGTTTGCAACCTGATGGAGGTCAGTATAGATGGATTAATAGAACAAGACCCACACACAGCTAGAAGCCCAATATTTTTTCAGAGGTAGATGCAGAAAAAAATATATTCAGTTTGCAACCTGATGGAGGTCAGTATAGATGGAATAATAGAACAAGTCCCACAAACTGCTAGAAGCCCAAATATTTTTTCAGAGGTACTGTAGATGCAGATAAAAATTAGTTTTAATTTGCAACCTGATGGAGGTCAGTATAGATGGACTAATAGAGAAAGTCCGACACACTACTAGAAGGCCAAATATTTTTTCAGAGGTAGATGCAGAAAAAAATATATTCAGTTTGCAACCTGATGGAGGTCAGTATAGATGTACTAATACAACAAGTCCCGCACACAGCTAGAAGCCCAAATATTTTTTCAGAGGTACTGTAGATGCAGATAAAAATTATTTTTAATTTGCAACCTGATGGAGGTCAGTATAGATGGACTAATAGAGAAAGTCCGACACACTACTAGAAGGCCAAATATTTTTTCAGAGGTAGATGCAGAAAAAAATATATTCAGTTTGCAACCTGATGGAGGTCAGTATAGATGGACTAATACAACAAGTCCCACACACAGCTAGAAGCCCAAATATTTTTTCAGAGGTACTGTAGATGCAGATAAAAATTAGTTTTAATTTGCAACCTGATGGAGGTCAGTATAGATGGACTAATAGAGAAAGTCCGACACACTACTAGAAGGCCAAATATTTTTTCAGAGCTAGATGCAGAAAAAAATTATATTCAGTTTGCAACCTGATGGAGGTCAGTATAGATGGACTAATAGAGAAAGTCCGACACACTACTAGAAGGCCAAATATTTTTTCAGAGGTAGATGCAGAAAAAAATATATTCAGTTTGCAACCTGATGGAGGTCAGTATAGATGGATTAATAGAACAAGACCCACACACAGCTAGAAGCCCAATATTTTTTCAGAGGTAGATGCAGAAAAAACTATATTCAGTTTGCAACCTGATGGAGGTCAGTATAGATGGACTAATAGAACAAGTCCCACACACTGCTAGAAGCCCAAATATTTTTTCAGAGGTACTGTAGATGCAGATAAAAATTAGTTTTAATTTGCAACCTGATGGAGGTCAGTATAGATGGACTAATAGAGAAAGTCCGACACACTACTAGAAGGCCAAATATTTTTTCAGAGGTAGATGCAGAAAAAAATATATTCAGTTTGCAACCTGATGGAGGTCAGTATAGATGGATTAATAGAACAAGACCCACACACAGCTAGAAGCCCAATATTTTTTCAGAGGTAGATGCAGAAAAAAATATATTCAGTTTGCAACCTGATGGAGGTCAGTATAGATGGAATAATAGAACAAGTCCCACACACAGCTAGAAGCCCAAATATTTTTTCAGAGGTAGATGCAGAAAAAAATATATTCAGTTTGCAACCTGATGGAGGTCAGTATAGATGGACTAATACAAAAAGTCCCACACACAGCTAGAAGCCCAAATATTTTTTCATAGGTACTGTAGATGCAGATAAAAATTAGTTTTAATTTGCAACCTGATGGAGGTCAGTATAGAGGGACTAATAGAGAAAGTCCGACACACTACTAGAAGGCCAAATATTTTTTCAGAGCTAGATGCAGAAAAAAATTATATTCAGTTTGCAACCTGATGGAGGTCAGTATAGATGGATTAATAGAACAAGACCCACACACAGCTAGAAGCCCAATATTTTTTCAGAGGTAGATGCAGAAAAAAATATATTCAGTTTGCAACCTGATGGAGGTCAGTATAGATGGACTAATAGAACAAGTCCCACACACTGCTAGAAGCCCAAATATTTTTTCAGAGGTACTGTAGATGCAGATAAAAATTAGTTTTAATTTGCAACCTGATGGAGGTCAGTATAGATGGACTAATAGAGAAAGTCCGACACACTACTAGAAGGCCAAATATTTTTTCAGAGCTAGATGCAGAAAAAAATTATATTCAGTTTGCAACCTGATGGAGGTCAGTATAGATGGACTAATAGAGAAAGTCCGACACACTACTAGAAGGCCAAATATTTTTTCAGAGGTAGATGCAGAAAAAAATATATTCAGTTTGCAACCTGATGGAGGTCAGTATAGATGGATTAATAGAACAAGACCCACACACAGCTAGAAGCCCAATATTTTTTCAGAGGTAGATACAGAAAAAACTATATTCAGTTTGCAACCTGATGGAGGTCAGTATAGATGGACTAATAGAACAAGTCCCACACACTGCTAGAAGCCCAAATATTTTTTCAGAGGTACTGTAGATGCAGATAAAAATTAGTTTTAATTTGCAACCTGATGGAGGTCAGTATAGATGGACTAATAGAGAAAGTCCGACACACTACTAGAAGGCCAAATATTTTTTCAGAGGTAGATGCAGAAAAAAATATATTCAGTTTGCAACCTGATGGAGGTCAGTATAGATGGATTAATAGAACAAGACCCACACACAGCTAGAAGCCCAATATTTTTTCAGAGGTAGATGCAGAAAAAAATATATTCAGTTTGCAACCTGATGGAGGTCAGTATAGATGGAATAATAGAACAAGTCCCACACACTGCTAGAAGCCCAAATATTTTTTCAGAGGTACTGTAGATGCAGATAAAAATTAGTTTTAATTTGCAACCTGATGGAGGTCAGTATAGATGGACTAATAGAGAAAGTCCGACACACTACTAGAAGGCCAAATATTTTTTCAGAGGTAGATGCAGAAAAAACTATATTCAGTTTGCAACCTGATGGAGGTCAGTATAGATGGATTAATAGAACAAGACCCACACACAGCTAGAAGCCCAATATTTTTTCAGAGGTAGATGCAGAAAAAAATATATTCAGTTTGCAACCTGATGGAGGTCAGTATAGATGGACTAATAGAACAAGTCCCACACACTGTTAGAAGCCCAAATATTTTTTCAGAGGTACTGTAGATGCAGATAAAAATTAGTTTTAATTTGCAACCTGATGGAGGTCAGTATAGATGGACTAATAGAGAAAGTCCGACACACTACTAGAAGGCCAAATATTTTTTCAGAGGTAGATGCAGAAAAAAATATATTCAGTTTGCAACCTGATGGAGGTCAGTATAGATGGATTAATAGAACAAGACCCACACACAGCTAGAAGCCCAATATTTTTTCAGAGGTAGATGCAGAAAAAAATATATTCAGTTTGCAACCTGATGGAGGTCAGTATAGATGGACTAATAGAACAAGTCCCACACACTGCTAGAAGCCCAAATATTTTTTCAGAGGTACTGTAGATGCAGATAAAAATTAGTTTTAATTTGCAACCTGATGGAGGTCAGTATAGATGGACTAATAGAGAAAGTCCGACACACTACTAGAAGGCCAAATATTTTTTCAGAGGTAGATGCAGAAAAAACTATATTCAGTTTGCAACCTGATGGAGGTCAGTATAGATGGATTAATAGAACAAGACCCACACACAGCTAGAAGCCCAATATTTTTTCAGAGGTAGATGCAGAAAAAAATATATTCAGTTTGCAACCTGATGGAGGTCAGTATAGATGGACTAATAGAACAAGTCCCACACACTGTTAGAAGCCCAAATATTTTTTCAGAGGTACTGTAGATGCAGATAAAAATTAGTTTTAATTTGCAACCTGATGGATGTCAGTATAGATGGACTAATAGAGAAAGTCCGACACACTACTATAAGGCCAAATATTTTTTCAGAGGTAGATGCAGAAAAAAATATATTCAGTTTGCAACCTGATGGAGGTCAGTATAGATGGACTAATACAACAAGTCCCGCACACAGCTAGAAGCCCAAATATTTTTTCAGAGGTACTGTAGATGCAGATAAAAATTATTTTTAATTTGCAACCTGATGGAGGTCAGTATAGATGGACTAATAGAGAAAGTCCGACACACTACTAGAAGGCCAAATATTTTTTCAGAGGTAGATGCAGAAAAAAATATATTCAGTTTGCAACCTGATGGAGGTCAGTATAGATGGACTAATACAACAAGTCCCACACACAGCTAGAAGCCCAAATATTTTTTCAGAGGTACTGTAGATGCAGATAAAAATTAGTTTTAATTTGCAACCTGATGGAGGTCAGTATAGATGGACTAATAGAGAAAGTCCGACACACTACTAGAAGGCCAAATATTTTTTCAGAGCTAGATGCAGAAAAAAATTATATTCAGTTTGCAACCTGATGGAGGTCAGTATAGATGGATTAATAGAACAAGACCCACACACAGCTAGAAGCCCAATATTTTTTCAGAGGTAGATGCAGAAAAAAATATATTCAGTTTGCAACCTGATGGAGGTCAGTATAGATGGACTAATAGAACAAGTCCCACACACTGCTAGAAGCCCAAATATTTTTTCAGAGGTACTGTAGATGCAGATAAAAATTAGTTTTAATTTGCAACCTGATGGAGGTCAGTATAGATGGACTAATAGAGAAAGTCCGACACACTACTAGAAGGCCAAATATTTTTTCAGAGCTAGGTGCAGAAAAAAATTATATTCAGTTTGCAACCTGATGGAGGTCAGTATAGATGGACTAATAGAGAAAGTCCGACACACTACTAGAAGGCCAAATATTTTTTCAGAGGTAGATGCAGAAAAAAATATATTCAGTTTGCAACCTGATGGAGGTCAGTATAGATGGATTAATAGAACAAGACCCACACACAGCTAGAAGCCCAATATTTTTTCAGAGGTAGATGCAGAAAAAACTATATTCAGTTTGCAACCTGATGGAGGTCAGTATAGATGGACTAATAGAACAAGTCCCACACACTGCTAGAAGCCCAAATATTTTTTCAGAGGTACTGTAGATGCAGATAAAAATTAGTTTTAATTTGCAACCTGATGGAGGTCAGTATAGATGGACTAATAGAGAAAGTCCGACACACTACTAGAAGGCCAAATATTTTTTCAGAGGTAGATGCAGAAAAAAATATATTCAGTTTGCAACCTGATGGAGGTCAGTATAGATGGATTAATAGAACAAGACCCACACACAGCTAGAAGCCCAATATTTTTTCAGAGGTAGATGCAGAAAAAAATATATTCAGTTTGCAACCTGATGGAGGTCAGTATAGATGGAATAATAGAACAAGTCCCACACACAGCTAGAAGCCCAAATATTTTTTCAGAGGTACTGTAGATGCAGATAAAAATTAGTTTTAATTTGCAACCTGATGGAGGTCAGTATAGATGGACTAATAGAATGATGCTATGCCCAAAAGATTTTACTTCACTAGGTGCAGTAAAAAAATTGGTATTCTATACACAGGTGGTATATCTTGCAACACAGATAGGCTACTCCACTGACTAACACACTCTGCAATAGGCCAAAAAGGATTAGCTTTGCTAGATTCAGCCAAATGCTGTGAAAAAAACTTGCACAGCACTGGCACAGACCTGCCTGGCAAAAACTGATAGGAACTCATGTAACCTAGTCCTGAAAAGGACTCCAATTACAGTTAGTCTTTACTCCCACAACCTATCTATTTAAGAGCACAGACCTCCCTGATAAAAGTCGTAGGAAATGCTGTAACCTAGTCCTTAAAAGGACTGCAATCACAACTATTCCCTACTCCCAAGCTATCTGTATATTTGTGCGAAAATTGGCTTGAAATTAACAAGGTATAGCGCACACAGCAACAGCGGTGCCGTCTAACACGCAGCTGCAGCAGTGAGAAAATGGTGGCGACGGGGAAAATGGCTTGGTCTTATAGGGCAAGGACATGTGACATACACTGCCAATGACACATGCCCTTGCTTGTGTGAAAAAAAGCACTTCGCTCCGTGTGTGCGCTGCTGATAGGCTGACAGATTGCACCTCCCCACTGTAAATGCGGGAAAGAGAAAAAAAAATGGAGATATTCATTGTTCCTGCAGAGATCCATCCCCTGCCCCTCCCCCCACCCCGCTGTACACTCAAACTGCGTATTAACATTAATTTTCATCATTACTGAGAAAAAATCAAGTTATGATTTTGGTGCACGAACAGTTATCGAACACAACCTCGAACAGCCGAATTTTTCTCAAATTGTTCGTGTTCGCCGAACGGCTCGAACACCGCCCAAAACAGCTCGAATTTGAGATTGGCGAACAGTTCGAGTAGAACAACGTTCATCTCTACTAGAGATGAGCGGTGTTCGACTAGAACTGTTCGCCAATCTCAAATTCGAGCTGTTTTGGGCGGTGTTCGAGTTGTTCGACGAACCCGAACGATTTGCAAAAAATTCGGCTGTTCGAGGTTATGTTCGATAACTGTTCGTGCACCAAAAGCGTGTCCTGCATGTCTGGCGCTATTTAGAGCACCAATCATGCAGGGATTGTCTGCCACTCACTGTAATGCCACAGCCATGGTGGTTGTGGCATTACAGTGATTGCCCAAATCGATGGGAACAGTGCCAACAGTGAAACATGAAAAGCCGGCAATTCAGCAGCGGCATACACCGGTACCCGACAATTTAGAACCGAAAGAATAGAGCTTCACACATAGATTAGATAGATATAAACATGTCAGCCACATATATACGAAGTACAGTGAAAGTGCTGCTTACTGTACTTGTCATTTAGCGTAAAGGATTTATCAAAAAAAATAATAGTGTTTTCATGCACTGTCTCTTTAAAAAAGCCGGCCGGCAATTCAGCATCTGTACCCAACAATTTAGAATAGAAGGAATAGAGAATCACACATAGATTAGATAGATAGAAACATGTCAGTCACATATATATGAAGTACAGTGACAGTGTTGCTTACTGTACTTGTCATTTAGTGTAAAGGATTTATTAAAAAAAATAATAGTGTTTTCATGCACCGTCTCTTTAAGAAAGCCGGCCGGCATTTCAGCATCTGTACCCGACAATTTATAACAGACAGAATAGAGCTTCACACATAGATTAGATAGATAGAAACATGTCAGTCACATATATATGAAGTACAGTGATAGTGTTGGTTACTGTACTTGTCATTTAGTATTAAAATAAAGGATTTATTATTAAAAAAATTGACGTGGGGTTCCCCTTAATTTTAGGCTCTAGCGGAGGTTAAGCAGACAGCTGGGGCAGATGTTTGAAGCCTGGGAAGGGGTAATACCCACGGAGCTTCCCAGGCTACTAATATCAGCCCCCAGCTGAATACCTAGCCTTTACTAGCTATTAAAATGGGGGACCCCCCAAAAAAAATGACGTGGGGTCCCCCCTAATTTAATAGCTAGCAAAGGCTAGGCAGACAGCTGGGGGCTGATATTAATAGCCCAGGAAGGGAGCCATGAATATTGGCCCCCTCCCAGGCTAGAAACACCAGCCGTCAGCCGCCCCAGAAATGGCGCATTCATAGGATGCGCCAATTCTGGCACTTAGCCTCGCTCTTCCACGCTGCCCTGTAGCGGTGGCAGGGGGTAATAGGGCTGGGGTTGATGTCAGCTTATAATGTCAGCTGACATCAAGCCCAGGTTAGTAATGGAGAGGCGTCTAAAAGACACCCCCATTACTAACCCCATAGTCAAAGTTAAAAGAAAACACAAACACCCAGAATAAAGTCCTTTAATTGAAATAAAGACACAATCCTTTATTGTTCTAAATTAAACCATACTTACCATCACGCCCATTCCAGCTGAAGCCAACGATCTCCTGCAATAAAAGAAAAATAATAAAGCAACATCATCCTTACCTTTCCATGGTTCCCACGACAGCTTCAGCTCTGCTACATCGAGATGACAGGCTGGACCGCAGCAGAACGCTGCCATCCAGCCTGTCATCCCGCAGACACTGAGAAGAGCAGGCTTGCTTGCGCTCTGCAGTGTCTGGCTGTGACGGCATAAAGATGAGACGAGTTCATGTCCAATGAACTCGGCGCACCTCATGCACGTCACTGACAGCGTGGGAAAATTCTCACGCTGAAGCTGAGTGCAGGAGAATTCTCCCACGCTGTCAGTGACGTGCATAAGGTGAGCTCATGTCCAATGAACTCAGCTCACCTCCTGCACGTCACTGACAGCGTGGGAGAATTCTCCTGCACTCAGCGCTTCAGCGTGAGAATTCTCCCACGCTATTCTAAATTGTCGGGTACAGATGCTGAATTGCCGGCCGGCTTTTTTAAAGAGACAGTGCATGAAAACACTATTATATTTTTTAATAAATCCTTTACACTAAATGACAAGTACAGTAAGCAACACTGTCACTGTACTTCATATATATGTGACTGACATGTTTCTATCTATTTAATCTATGTGTGAGGCTCTATTCCTTCTTGTCTAAATTGTCGGGTACCGGTATATGCCGCTGCTGAATTGCCGGCCGGCTTTTTTAAAGAAAGCGTCTTCTGAGCAGTTTGTCAGCTTTTGGACACCTCTGAAGGTGTTTTCTATGTGTTTCTATGTGTTTTTGTTTGCCTGCCATTGGTTTTAACGGTGTTCGACGGTGTTCTAAGGTGTTCGACGAACAGTTCGACGAACAGTTCCTCGAACATCCCGGTGTTCGACGAACCGAACCGAACCCGAACACTACGGGGGTGGCTCAACACTAGTGGCAACCCAGTAGTCAGGATTATTTCTAATTCTCACAATTCGAGGGTCATGTTGCAGGTAGTGCAGCAAGAAGGCACTCATGTGTGTTTTGCATCCAGGAGCACCAAGTCCCTGTTGTGTTGGTGGCGAGGTAACAATCATGCTTCCTTCCTCTGTCCTCTTCCCCCAACCCAGAAATGTGATCAAGGTCTCCCTCATCTGATGAGTCTTCCATCAGTTCGTCCTCCACTTCTTCCTGGGCTCCTGCACCTTCCTCACTAGTTTGGCTGCTACCATGCGCCCTGGTAAAACCATCTCCCCCACCCTCACATGCCTGCCGCCTTGGTGCTGCCGACCGTCTGGACCTTGCAGATGTTAGCCCTTCCGCATACAACTCCTCCTCCTCTACTTCCTCCACCTCCTCTTGTGCCACCACCTGACTCCGAATTCTGTTTAACATGTGCTCCAGCATGTAAATCACCGGAATAGTCAGGCTGATAATGGCATCGTCAGCACTAAACATCTTCGTCGCCATTTCAAAACTGTGCAGAAGGGTGCATAGGTCCCTGATCTGAGACCACTCCTCCAGCGTGATTTGCCCCACCTCTGGATCTCGTTGGCCCAGGCTATACGTCAGAACGTATTGCACCAGGGCTTGTCGGTGCTGCCACAGTCGCTGCAACATGTGCAGAGTTGAATTCCACCGGGTAGGCACATCGCATTTTAGCCGGTGAAGTGGCAGGCCCAACGACTTCTGTAGAGATGTAAGTCGCTGAGCTGCGGGATGCGAACGGCGGAAGTGAGCACACAGCAACCGTGCCCTCTGCAGAAGGCCATCTAGTCTGGGATAGTGGGCTAAAAATTGCTGGACAACCAGGTTCAACACGTGAGTAGAGATGAGCGTTGTTCTACTCGAACTGTTCGCCAATCTCAAATTCGAGCTGTTTTGGGCGGTGTTCGAGCCGGTCGGCGAACACGAACAATTTGAGAAAAATTCGGCTGTTCGAGGTTATGTTCGATAACTGTTCGTGCACCAAAATCATAACTGGATTTTTTCTCAGCAATGATGAAAATTAATGTTAATACGCAGTTTGAGTGTACAGCGGGGCGGGGGGAGGGGCAGGGGATGGATCTCTGCAGGAACAATGAAGATCTCCATTTTTTTTTCTCTTTCCCGCATTTGCAGTGGGGAGGTGCAATCTGTCAGCCTATCAGCAGCGCACACACGGAGCGAAGTGCTTTTTTTCACACAAGCAAGGGCATGTGTGATTGGCAGTGTATGTCACATGTCCTTGCCCTATAAGACCAAGCCATTTTCCCCGTCGCCACCATTTTCTCACTGCTGCAGCTGCGTGTTAGACGGCACCGCTGTTGCTGTGTGCGCTATACCTTGTTAATTTCAAGCCAATTTTCGCACAAATATACAGATAGCTTGGGAGTAGGGAATAGTTGTGATTGCAGTCCTTTTAAGGACTAGGTTACAGCATTTCCTACGACTTTTATCAAGCAGGTCTGTGCTCTTAAATAGATAGATTGTGGGAGTAAAGACTAATTGTAATTGGAGTCCTTTTCAGGACTAGGTTACATGAGTTCCTATCAGTTTTTGCCAGGCAGGTCTGTGCCAGTGCTGTGCAAGTTTTTTTCACAGCATTTGGCTGAATCTAGCAAAGCTAATCCTTTTTGGCCTATTGCAGAGTGTGTTAGTCAGTGGAGTAGCCTATCTGTGTTGCAAGATATACCAGCTGTGTATAGAATACCAATTTTTTTACTGCACCTAGTGAAGTAAAATCTTTTGGGCATAGCATCATTCTATTAGTCCATCTATACTGACCTCCATCAGGTTGCAAATTAAAAATAATTTTTTTCTGCATCTAGCTCTGAAAAAATATTTTGGCTTCTAGCAGTGTGTGGGACTTGGTCTATTAGTCCATCTATACTGACCTCCATCAGGTTGCAAATTAAAAATAATTTTTTTCTTCATTTATCTCTGAAAAAATATTTAGGCTTCTAGCAGCGTGTGGGACTTGATCTATTAGTCCATCTATACTGACCTCCATCAGGTTGCAAATTAAAAATAATTTTTTTCTGCATCTAGCTCTGAAAAAATATTTGGGCTTCTAGCAGTGTGTGGGACTTGGTCTATTAGTCCATCTATACTGACCTCCATCAGGTTGCAAATTAAAAATAATTTTTTTCTGCATCTAGCTCTGAAAAAATATTTGGGCTTCTAGCAGTGTGTGGGACTTGGTCTATTAGTCCATCTATACTGACCTCCATCAGGTTGCAAATTGAATAAAAAAAATTTCTGCATCTAGCTCTGAAAAAATATTTGGGCTTCTAGCGGTGTGTGGGACTTGGTCTATTAGTCCATCTATACTGACCTCCATCAGGTTGCAAATTAAAAATAATTTTTTTCTGCATCTAGCTCTGAAAAAATATTTGGGCTTCTAGCAGTGTGTGGGACTTGGTCTATTAGTCCATCTATACTGACCTCCATCAGGTTGCAAATTAAAAATAATTTTTTTCTTCATTTAGCTCTGAAAAAATATTTGGGCTTCTAGCAGTGTGTGGGACTTGTTCTATTAGTCCTTCTATACTGACCTCCAGCAGGTTGCAAATTGAATATAATTTTTTTCTGCATCTAGCTCTGAAAAAATATTTGGGCTTCTAGCGGTGTGTGGGACTTGGTCTATTAGTCCATCTATACTGACCTCCATCAGGTTGCAAATTAAAAATAATTTTTTTCTGCATCTAGCTCTGAAAAAATATTTGGGCTTCTAGCAGTGTGTGGGACTTGGTCTATTAGTCCATCTATACTGACCTCCATCAGGTTGCAAATTAAAAATAATTTTTTTCTTCATTTATCTCTGAAAAAATATTTGGGCTTCTAGCAGCGTGTGGGACTTGTTCTATTAGTCCATCTATACTGACCTCCATCAGGTTGCAAATTAAAAATAATTTTTTTCTGCATCTAGCTCTGAAAAAATATTTGGGCTTCTAGCAGTGTGTGGGACTTGGTCTATTAGTCCATCTATACTGACCTCCATCAGGTTGCAAATTAAAAATAATTTTTTTCTTCATTTATCTCTGAAAAAATATTTGGGCTTCTAGCAGCGTGTGGGACTTGTTCTATTAGTCCATCTATACTGACCTCCATCAGGTTGCAAATTAAAAATAATTTTTTTCTGCATCTAGCTCTGAAAAAATATTTGGGCTTCTAGCAGTGTGTGGGACTTGGTCTATTAGTCCATCTATACTGACCTCCATCAGGTTGCAAATTAAAAATAATTTTTTTCTTCATTTAGCTCTGAAAAATATTTGGGCTTCTAGCAGTGTGTCGGACTTGTTCTATTAGTCCTTCTATACTGACCTCCAGCAGGTTGCAAATTGAATGTAATTTTTTTCTGCATCTAGCTCTGAAAAAATATTTGGGCTTCTAGCGGTGTGTGGGACTTGGTCTATTAGTCCATCTATACTGACCTCCATCAGGTTGCAAATTAAAAATAATTTTTTTCTGCATCTAGCTCTGAAAAAATATTTGGGCTTCTAGCAGTGTGTGGGACTTGGTCTATTAGTCCATCTATACTGACCTCCATCAGGTTGCAAATTGAATAAAAAAATTTTCTGCATCTAGCTCTGAAAAAATATTTGGGCTTCTAGCGGTGTGTGGGACTTGGTCTATTAGTCCATCTATACTGACCTCCATCAGGTTGCAAATTAAAAATAATTTTTTTCTGCATCTAGCTCTGAAAAAATGTTTGGGCTTCTAGCAGTGTGTGGGACTTGTTCTATTAGTCCTTCTATACTGACCTCCAGCAGGTTGCAAATTGAATATAATTTTTTTCTGCATCTAGCTCTGAAAAAATATTTGGGCTTCTAGCGGTGTGTGGGACTTGGTCTATTAGTCCATCTATACTGACCTCCATCAGGTTGCAAATTAAAAATAATTTTTTTCTGCATCTAGCTCTGAAAAAATATTTGGGCTTCTAGCAGTGTGTGGGACTTGGTCTATTAGTCCATCTATACTGACCTCCATCAGGTTGCAAATTAAAAATAATTTTTTTCTTCATTTATCTCTGAAAAAATATTTGGGCTTCTAGCAGCGTGTGGGACTTGTTCTATTAGTCCATCTATACTGACCTCCATCAGGTTGCAAATTAAAAATAATTTTTTTCTGCATCTAGCTCTGAAAAAATATTTGGGCTTCTAGCAGTGTGTGGGACTTGGTCTATTAGTCCATCTATACTGACCTCCATCAGGTTGCAAATTAAAAATAATTTTTTTCTTCATTTATCTCTGAAAAAATATTTGGGCTTCTAGCAGCGTGTGGGACTTGTTCTATTAGTCCATCTATACTGACCTCCATCAGGTTGCAAATTAAAAATAATTTTTTTCTGCATCTAGCTCTGAAAAAATATTTGAGCTTCTAGCAGTGTGTGGGACTTGGTCTATTAGTCCATCTATACTGACCTCCATCAGGTTGCAAATTAAAAATAATTTTTTTCTTCATTTAGCTCTGAAAAAATATTTGGGCTTCTAGCAGTGTGTCGGACTTGTTCTATTAGTCCTTCTATACTGACCTCCAGCAGGTTGCAAATTGAATATAATTTTTTTCTGCATCTAGCTCTGAAAAAATATTTGGGCTTCTAGCAGTGTGTGGGACTTGGTCTATTAGTCCATCTATACTGACCTCCATCAGGTTGCAAATTGAATAAAAAAATTTTCTGCATCTAGCTCTGAAAAAATATTTGGGCTTCTAGCGGTGTGTGGGACTTGGTCTATTAGTCCATCTATACTGACCTCCATCAGGTTGCAAATTAAAAATAATTTTTTTCTGCATCTAACCCAGCCAATAGTTTTGGCCTAATACCACAGTTTGGCCACTCAGCTCTGCTCGGTTACCATCCATTGTTTTTTTGTGCAAACAACTCCAGAGTTGTGAATTAGTTAACCACCAAAATGAGTGGAAAAAGGCCTGCTGCTGGTGGAAAGGGGAATAGGCGTGTTGGGAAGGGGAAAAAAGGTTGTGTCCGTGGGGTAGGTGCAGAAGAAAGACCATCTTCCAGCCAAACTAAAATGTCTACTTCTTTTAGCGGACAATGTGATAAGATCCCTTTCTTACGGCCACGCCAATCGCTACAAATTCCAGATGAGGCACAAAAACAGCAGGTGCTTCAACGGATATCAAGTGCTCCTTTAAGTGGGCTCTCCTCCACATCAACTTCAACATCACAAATACTCCAGTCCTCAAAGGTGTCACCCAAATCGCACTTGCTTCCTCACAGCTCCCAAATCTCCAGCTGCCCGTCTGAGTATGAGGTAGAACAGATGGTTGAGTCTGCAGAGCTGTTTACTCATACTATAGCCTGGGAATCAGAGGTCGACTCCAGCGCTTCTGTGAATCCAGACGAGGAAATGATCTGCACTGATGCCCAGAATCTTTATGAGTCGGATCCAGGACCAGACGCAGAAGGTTCTGACCATAATGTAGACCCTCATTCCCAAACTGTAACTCCTGTTGGTGGAGACAATGAGGAAGACGATGATAAGACTCAAATACCTGATTGGAGCGACAACTTTAGTTTTTTGTCAGGGCAGGAACAGGTTGGCTCTGAGGACGACGGGTGTGATAACGCACAGGGTGATGATGATGAGGTCGGAGATCCCACTTACTGTCAACCCACAGTCAGCCAAGAGATGAGGTCAGCAGAGGAGGTGGAGGAAGATGCTAGTGACGACGAGGTCAGGTTGCGCCTTCCTGGACAGAGACGTAGTACTGGAAGCACGTCAACAACTGCATCCTCAAACACAACTCTGCCTCTCACCACAAGTCGTGGTGGCTCTTCAGGTCGCATGGGTGCTAAGCCTTGCATAGCCTGGGCATTTTTTCAGATCGATAAAGATGACCCAACTCGTGTTATCTGTAACATTTGTCAGCAAAAGCTAAGTAGAGGCCAAAAAATACATAGTTTGAGTACTTCATGCATGAACCGGCACATGGACATGAAGCATAAGTTGCAGTGGGAAGCTCAGTGTGCTACAATGCGGCCTAGCCGGCCGGGCCAACCACCGTCTGCCATATCTTGTGCATCCGCGGCCTCTTCATCCTCTGTGACTGGGGGGACAGCAGTCACACCTGTTTTGGGGCGCAGACCTGCCACCTCTTTACCCGCAACAGCCAGCGTGATTGGCAGGTCATCATTTTCTTTGGAGGTGGTAACACCAGCTGGTCTTGAGCGCTGTCCGACATCGATAGCACCACCTTTGGATCAAGGCAACCTAACATGTCCGCCTGCATCTTCCTCACAGACCGGCAGTTTGCCGGGGACACCCTTATCAACCCCGTCTAAGCACAATAGCCAGCCCTCGGTCCCTCAGATGTGGACAAGTAAAAGACCATTTCCTCCTAGCCATGAGAAAGCTAAGAGGTTGAATTTCACCATCTGCAAGCTCTTGGCTACAGAAATGCTGCCTTTCCGCCTGGTGGACACAGAGGATTTTCGAGACCTTATGTCCGTCGCAGTGCCCCAGTACCAGATGCCCAGTCGGCACTACTTCTCAAAGAAAGGTGTGCCTGCGCTCCACCAGCATGTCGCACACAACATCACCGCTTCTTTGAGAAACTCTGTGTGTGACAGGGTGCATTTCACCACAGACACTTAGACGAGTAGGCATGGACAGGGGCGTTACATGTCGCTGACTGGGCACTGGGTAACTATGGTGACAGCAGGACAAGGGGCTGCTGTCCAAGTCTTGCCGTCCCCACGAGTTGTGCGTCAATCCTCTTTATGTCAAAGTTCCTCCACTGCTTCTGCCTCCTCAACCTCCTCTCGGTCTTCCACCTGCACCCAAAGCCTGTCTGGTCATGCCACAAGCTTTCTAACTGCGCAGAAGGGATCCTGCACACCTCCTTACTATGCTGGCAGTAGGGCTCAACGTCATCAGGCGGTTTTTACATTGAAATGTCTGGGAAATGTGAGTCACACAGCTGAGGAGTTGTGGTCAGCTCTGGAGAACCAATTTCATGAATGGTTGTCTCCACTGGACCTGAAACCAGGGAAGGCCGTGTGCGACAATGCTGCAAACCTGGGTGCGGCCCTTCGCCGGGGCAATGTCACACACGTGCCTTGTATGGCTCACGTGTTGAACCTGGTTGTCCAGCAATTTTTAGCCCACTATCCCAGACTAGATGGCCTTCTGCAGAGGGCACGGTCGCTGTGTGCTCACTTCCGCCGTTCGCATCCCGCAGCTCAGCGACTTACATCTCTACAGAAGTCGTTGGGCCTGCCACTTCACCGGCTAAAATGCGATGTGCCTACCCGGTGGAATTCAACTCTGCACATGTTGCAGCGACTGTGGCAGCACCGACAAGCCCTGGTGCAATACGTTCTGACGTATAGCCTGGGCCAACGAGATTCAGAGGTGGGGCAAATCACGCTGGAGGAGTGGTCTCAGATCAGGGACCTATGCACCCTTCTGCACAGTTTTGAAATGGCGACGAAGATGTTTAGTGCTGACGATGCCATTATCAGCATGACTATTCCGGTGATTTACATGCTGGAGCACATGTTAAACAGAATTCGGAGTCAGGTGGTGGCACAAGAGGAGGTGGAGGAAGTAGAGGAGGAGGAGTTGTATGCGGAAGGGCTAACATCTGCAAGGTCCAGACGGTCGGCAGCACCAAGGCGGCAGGCATGTGAGGGTGGGGGAGATGATTTTACCAGGGCGCATGGTAGCAGCCAAACTAGTGAGGAAGGTGCAGGAGCCCAGGAAGAAGTGGAGGACGAACTGATGGAAGACTCATCAGATGAGGGAGACCTTGATCACATTTCTGTTGTGCGAGGTTGGGGGGAGAGGACAGAGGAAGGAAGCATGATTGTTACCTCGCCACCAACACAACAGGGACTTGGTGCTCCTGGATGCGCAACACACATGAGTGCCTTCTTGCTGCACTACCTGCAACATGACCCTCGAATTGTGAGAATTAGAAATAATCCTGACTACTGGGTTGCCACACTGTTAGATCCCCGGTACAAAAGTAAATTTGCAGAAATTATTCCTGCCATAGAAAGGGATGCACGCATGCAGGAGTATCAGCAGAGACTGTTGCAGAATCTTACATGTGCTTTTCCACAAAATACCAGTGGTGCACGTAGTGAATCTCACAGTTCCAACTTGCCAACCGTGGGACCGTCAAGTGTTCAGCACTCAAACCGTAACAGAACCACAGTATCTGCTGGTAACATCAATTTTGCGGAATCATTTCACCACTTTTTTAGCCCTTCCTTTGCAAGGCCACAGGAGACAAGAAGTCTGACACATAGTCAACGCCTAGAGACGATGGTACAGGAGTATCTCCAAGTAAACATTGAAGCCACGACTGTGTCACTGGACCCTTGCTCTTTTTGGGCTTCCAATCTGGATAAATGGCCGGAGCTAGCCACTTACGCCTTGGAGATCTTGTCATGCCCCGCAGCCAGCGTTCTGTCTGAACGTGTGTTCAGCGCTGCTGGTGGTGTGCTGACAGATAAGCGCACGCGGCTCTCCACTGATAATGTAGACAGACTCACGTTCATAAAGATGAACAAATCATGGATCCGAAACGACTTTTCTACCCCTGTGTCATCCTGGGGAGAGTAAAAGCTTGATGATTGGTTAAAATCACCCTACCAACCGTTTTAAGCTTTCAAATTACTAATCATGTTTATCTGTATCTTGACTGGAAAATAATTTGGGCTTTGTAGCAGTGTGCAGCACTGATCCTATTAGGCCATCTATACTAAAGCTTCACCAGATTTAAAATTAAAAATAATTTTTAGCTGCATCTAGCCCGGAAAATAATTTTGGGGCTCCGAGATGCGCAAGACACATAAGTGCCTTCTTGCTGCACTACCTGCAGCATGACCCTCATATTGTCAGAATTCGAAGTAATCATGACTACTGGGTTGCCTCACTCTTAGATCCCCCAAACTTTTCGATCAACCTTTTCATTTTAATAAAGACCAAAAAAATGGTCATTTTTGAAATTATAAGCATTAGCAGGTTGTTAGAAACTGAAATCAAACAGTTTTCAACTCAAAACTTTATTCTAGGTGATGTTACATTTTCACATAGGACCCCTTGTTCGAAAGGAGCTTCTAAACTCTCTCGTCCATTGAATTTGTCAGGTTTTGGATGGTTTCTGCTTCAATTGTTTTGCATGAGGACAGAATACCCTCCCAGAGCTGTTGCTTAGATGTGAACTGCCTCCCGCCATCATAGACACTCCTTTTAATGATGCTCCAAAGGTTCTGAATGGGGTAGAGGTCAGGGGAGCATGGGGGTCACACCATAAGTTTGTCCCCTTTTATGCCCATATCAGCCAGAGATGCAGATGTTTTATGTGCAGCATGAGATGGTGCATTATCATGCAGAAAAATGATCTTGCTGTGAAATACACGGTTCTTCTTCTTGAACCATGGCAGGAAGTGCTGTTTGAGAAAATCCACATACATTATGGAGTTCATCTTTAGCGCCTTCAGGGATCCTAAAGGGGCCGACAATCTCTCTCCCCATGATTCCAGCCCAAAACATTACTCCACCTCCTCCTTGTTGGCGCTGTAGCCGTGTTTGCGTGGGGTGTCCATCAACCAGCCATCCTCCACTCCATTCATCTGGACCATCGAGCGCTGCACGGCACTCATCCGTGAACAAAACAGTTTTGAAATCAGTCTTCATGTAATGTTTGGCCCACTGGAGCCGTTTCTGCTTGTGTGAAGTGGATAGAGGAGGTCGACAGGATGGCGTATGCACAGCTGCAAACCTCTGAAGGACCCAGCATCTTGTTGTTCGGGGGACGTTGGAGGCACAAGCAGCTTCAAAAACTTGTCTGCTGCTATTACAAGGCTTTTTTGCCGCTGCTCTTTCAACCTGACGTAATTGCCTGTAGGAAAGAGTCCTCAATTTGCCCTTATCAGCACGCACACGTGTGTACTGTGAATCAGCTACATACTGCTTGATTGCCAAGACACTTCATCCTGATCATCGCACAATGTTGATTGTAGTCATGCCTTGACCTAAACACTCCACAATTTGTTGCTTCTCAGCAGCCGACACATCCTTTTTCTTTCCCATTTTGGCAGAAAATGTAGGCTGCTTAATAATGTGAGAGAGCCTTCTTAAGTAGTCTTGCCTTTCATTGGACACACCTGCCAAACTAATTAGCACAGGTGTCTGCAATTGCTTACAGTGATATAAAGAGCCCTGACACACATCACCATCAATGAGTTTAACTGACAAACAAACAAATTCTTCCCTTATCACTCCTAAACACTTTTTGCATAATAATTTGGAACGCGGTGTACATGTGCTTTTCCACAAAACACCAGTGGTTCACGTAGTGAATCTTACAGTTCTAACTTGCCAACCGTGGTCTGTATGGAATTGTTCAATAAAGGGCCCAAAATTAAGATAACATAGATGGGAGAGGTCTCTATGAATAGGAATTCCTAAGTATTTGATACCCTGTGAGGGCCAGGCAAAGGGAAAGTTGGACTGGATGGAATCCTATATGGATTTAGGGAGGGAGACATCGAGGGCCTCAGACTTCGCTGCATTGATTTTAAAATTTTACCATGTAACAAAGTGATCTATTTCAGCCATAACAGCAGGGATGGATATATGTGATTGAGTGATATATACTAGGACATCATCAGCAAATAGAGAGCACTTGTACTCGGTGCCTCCCACCTCAATCCACCTAATATTGGGGTTATGGCGAATTGATGAGAGCAGGTGCTCCGTCACTAGGATGTATAAGAGAGGGGACAGAGGACATCCCTGCCTTGTCCCATTGGTGATTGTGAAAGGTGATGAAAATGTTCTGACGCACCCCCTGGGCCTTGGGACACCCGGAGCCGGACCCTTTTTGGTGGATGCTGGTGGTTGTAGTCTTCGTGGCGGCGATCCGGTTCCGTGGCTCAGGGCGGTCAAACCAGTGGCGGAACTATTTATGTGGTTTTGATGTTTAAATGTCCGACTACGCCACCCGTGGATTGCGGTCAGAGTGAACCGCCGCTACAGGGCAGACCGCTAAGGCTGGTGTTGTGGGTGCAGCAGAGCGTAGCATAACTCCCCACGGGAGGAGTATAGCCTCAGGGCAGTGTATGCGGAGGATGGGGGTGATGGTGCAGGGCAGCAGCAGTAACGACACGGAGTCAGTGATGCAGTTCAGGGCCTTTACTCACAGTTCTTATTATCCAGACCACGTCTGCAGGTAACGGCTGCCCACGTCGTACTGTGCTCACCAGGTGAGGGGCTCAGACAACTCCCAGATAACTTTGGAGCGCTTCAAAGGACCCCCTTTGTGTGTCCTTTGTCTGGCCTTTCTTACCAACACTTCTGTCCGGCTGCCTCGGGCCTCCTCTTGGTAAACTTGGCGCCAGTTTCCCTGACCCTATGTGGTGCCTTCCTAGCGGGTGGAGCAAGGGGCTGCGCCACATAAAATGTCAGAGCCTCCGGTTTCTAGCTGAGGGTCGTTTCCTGCCTCCACTAGTTCGGGGACCGGTCTCCCCCTTTGGCCTGACCCCTCCACGCAGGTGGATTCGGGCGTGCGGTGGCGACTCGCCCGTCCGCACCCCTGAGATCCCTTCATTCCTCGTTCCTGGAGCCTTCTCCGCTCCTCTTCCTTCCTTCTCCCTCTTGCAGGCCTGGGCCTCTGTTACTAGGCCCGCCTCCGGAGCAGAGCTCATGCAGAGCCCCTGCTCCCTGCCACTTCTGCTCAGACTTCTCTGCACTGAACTAAGATGGTGCCCACCTTTTATACTCCCTTCTCAATGCACCCAGGAACTGCTTCCTCCCTGCTCCTGCACTGCAGGGTTCCCCTTCCTCAGTGTTCCCTCCCCCCACTCCAGCCAGGGACAGGGACTGTCGTGCCCATCTCAGGGGCATATTGCTCGCCCTGCCCCACGGCAATGTGGTGTAATGCATGCAGGTGTCGGGTCCTGATCCACACTCCATCCTTATCTGAGAGTGAGATATCACACCTCTGGGTGAGGTGCAATACGTCTGTAGCAACCGAGCCCTCGGTGCTACAGTTCCATTTATCTTCAGCCTAGGTGACGTATTGTGATACAGGGCCGTGATTTTGGCTATAAAAGGGTCCCCTAGACCCCTACCCCAAGCTTTTTAAGAGAATCATATATGGCGTGCCAGGAGACTCTATGGAATGCTTTCTCAGCATCCAACGAGAGTATCTACTTACAAATTTTTAACTGCATCTAGCCCAGGAAATACTTTGTGCCTAGTAGCAGTGTCTGCTAGTCAGCGGATTATCCCGGCTGTTAAGCAAGCTACACCACCTGTAGTTTGGACACTTAATTTTTTCAAAGGAAATGCTTCGGGACCACGGGATACTCAGTGAAGAGCATCAGGAGGCACCCCAAGGCATAGGGGCTGGGACTGGCACTAGGATGCCTTGCGGTGGACAGCCGAGCTCGATCCTTATAAAAGCTTTTTAACTGCAGCAGCTTTAGTGGACGCTACTGGAGCTGGAATTACGCGGCTGCTGGCATGAGACTTGCCCTCCAATAGATCCTTGTAAATGGATTTAAAGTGTATTCATTCAAATTAGAGGGACAATTTAAATTAAAAAGCTTAGAGCTGCCTCCACCACAGGGGGGCTCTCTCGACCCACCAGCGGACAGGCACCAGTATTGGGAGAGGGGGGCTGGCCGTCAGGGTTCACCGCGGCTCTGGCACAAACCCGGCGACACGGAGGTGGCACGGGCAGGAGCGGACTGGCCGTCTCGGCTTCTCACTTTTTGGATTTTAGAAGGGCATGACATGCCTATATCTGTGTCTCCCCCTCCTTTTACTCCTCCACCTCTTTTCTTTTCGCATGACTATATGTACTTGTCACTTTTCCATGTGTTAGTTGTGTCTTCTGAGCAGTTTGTCAGCTTTTGGACACCTTTGAAGGTGTTTTCTATGTGTTTCTATGTGTTTTTGTTTGCCTGCCATTGGTTTTAACGGTGTTCGAAGGTGTTCGACGAACAGTTCGACGAACAGTTCGGCGAACACACGGGTGTTCGACGAACCGAACCGAACTCGAACACTACGGGGGTGGCTCAACACTACACGTGAGCCATACAAGGCACGTGTGTGACATTGCCCTGGCGAAGGGCCGTACCCACCCAGGTTTGCAGCATTGTCGCACACGGCCTTCCCTGGTTTCAGGTCCAGTGGAGACAACCATTCATGAAATTGGTTCTCCAGAGCTGACCACAACTCCTCAGCTGTGTGACTCACATTTCCCAGACATTTCAATGTAAAAACCGCCTGATGACGTTGAGCCCTACTGCCAGCATAGTAAGGAGGTGTGCAGGATCCCTTCTGCGCAGTTAGAAAGCTTGTGGCATGACCAGACAGGCTTTGGGTGCAGGTGGAAGACCGAGAGGAGGTTGAGGAGGCAGAAGCAGTGGAGGAACTTTGACATAAAGAGGATTGACGCACAACTCGTGGGGACGGCAAGACTTGGACAGCAGCCCCTTGTCCTGCTGTCACCATAGTTACCCAGTGCCCAGTCAGCGACATGTAACACCCCTGTCCATGCCTACTCGTCCAAGTGTCTGTGGTGAAATGCACCCTGTCACACACAGAGTTTCTCAAAGAAGCGGTGATGTTGTGTGCGACATGCTGGTGGAGCGCAGGCACACCTTTCTTTGAGAAGTAGTGCCGACTGGGCATCTGGTACTGGGGCACTGCGACGGACATAAGGTCTCGAAAATCCTCTGTGTCCACCAGGCGGAAAGGCAGCATTTCTGTAGCCAAGAGCTTGCAGATGGTGAAATTCAACCTCTTAGCTTTCTCATGGCTAGGAGGAAATGGTCTTTTACTTGTCCACATCTGAGGGACCGAGGGCTGGCTATTGTGCTTAGACGGGGTTGATAAGGGTGTCCCCAGCAAACTGCCGGTCTGTGAGGAAGATGCAGACGGACATGTTAGGTTGCCTTGATCCAAAGGTGGTGCTATCGATGTCGGACAGCGCTCAACACCAGCTGGTGTTACCACCTCCAAAGAAAATGATGACCTGCCAATCACGCTGGCTGTTGCGGGTAAAGAGGTGGCAGGTCTGCGCCCCAAAACAGGTGTGACTGCTGTCCCCCCAGTCACAGAGGATGAAGAGGCCGCGGATGCACAAGATATGGCAGACGGTGGTTGGCCCGGCCGGCTAGGCCGCATTGTAGCACACTGAGCTTCCCACTGCAACTTATGCTTCATGTCCATGTGCCGGTTCATGCATGAAGTACTCAAACTATGTATTTTTTGGCCTCTACTTAGCTTTTGCTGACAAATGTTACAGATAACACGAGTTGGGTCATCTTTATCGATCTGAAAAAATGCCCAGGCTATGCAAGGCTTAGCACCCATGCGACCTGAAGAGCCACCACGACTTGTGGTGAGAGGCAGAGTTGTGTTTGAGGATGCAGTTGTTGACGTGCTTCCAGTACTACGTCTCTGTCCAGGAAGGCGCAACCTGACCTTGTCGTCACTAGCATCTTCCTCCACCTCCTCTGCTGACCTCATCTCTTGGCTGACTGTGGGTTGACAGTAAGTGGGATCTCCAACCTCATCATCATCACCCTGTGCGTTATCACACCCGTCGTCCTCAGAGCCAACCTGTTCCTGCCCTGACAAAAAACTAAAGTTGTCGCTCCAATCAGGTATTTGAGTCTTATCATCGTCTTCCTCATTGTCTCCACCAACAGGAGTTACAGTTTGGGAATGAGGGTCTACATTATGGTCAGAACCTTCTGCGTCTGGTCCTGGATCCGACTCATAAAGATTCTGGGCATCAGTGCAGATCATTTCCTCGTCTGGATTCACAGAAGCGCTGGAGTCGACCTCTGATTCCCAGGCTATAGTATGAGTAAACAGCTCTGCAGACTCAACCATCTGTTCTACCTCATACTCAGACGGGCAGCTGGAGATTTGGGAGCTGTGAGGAAGCAAGTGCGATTGGGGTGACACCTTTGAGGACTGGAGTATTTGTGATGTTGAAGTTGATGTGGAGGAGAGCCCACTTAAAGGAGCACTTGATATCCGTTGAAGCACCTGCTGTTTTTGTGCCTCATCTGGAATTTGTAGCAATTGGCGTGGCCGTAAGAAAGGGATCTTATCACATTGTCCGCTTAAAGAAGTAGACATTTTAGTTTGGCTGGAAGATGGTCTTTCTTCTGCAGATGTTACTGTTGCTTTGACACCTACCCCACGGACACAACCTTTTTTCCCCGTCCCAACACGCCTATTCCCCTTTCCACCAGCAGCAGGCCTTTTTCCACTCATTTTGGTGGTTAACTAATTCACAACTCTGGAGTTGTTTGCACAAAAAAACAATGGATGGGAACCGAGCAGAGCTGAGTGGCCAAACTGTGGTATTAGGCCAAAACTATTGGCTGGGTTAGATGCAGAAAAAAATTATATTCAATTTGCAACCTGATGGAGGTCAGTATAGATGGACTAATAGAACAAGTCCCACACACAGCTAGAAGCCCAAATATTTTTTCGGAGGTAGATGCAGAAAAAATTTTTATTCAGTTTGCAACCTGATGGAGGTCTGTATAGATGGATTAATAGAACAAGTCCCACACACAGCTAGAAGCCCAATATTTTTTCAGAGGTAGATGCAGAAAAAAATATATTCAGTTTGCAACCCGATGGAGGTCAGTATAGATGGACTAATACAACAAGTCCCACACACAGCTAGAAGCCCAATATTTTTTCAGAGGTAGATGCAGAAAAAAATATATTCAGTTTGCAACCTGATGGAGGTCTGTATAGATGGATTAATAGAACAAGTCCCACACACAGCTAGAAGCCCAATATTTTTTCAGAGGTAGATGCAGAAAAAAATATATTCAGTTTGCAACCTGATGGAGGTCAGTATAGATGGACTAATACAACAAGTCCCACACACAGCTAGAAGCCCAATATTTTTTCAGAGGTAGATGCTGAAAAAAATATATTCAGTTTGCAACCTGATGGAGGTCTGTATAGATGGATTAATAGAACAAGTCCCACACACAGCTAGAAGACCAATATTTTTTCAGAGGTAGATGCAGAAAAAAATATATTCAGTTTGCAACCTGATG
Source organism: Phyllobates terribilis (assembly GCF_046119375.1). NCBI lineage: Eukaryota > Metazoa > Chordata > Amphibia > Anura > Dendrobatidae > Phyllobates > Phyllobates terribilis. Next base: position 745,917,326 of record NW_027362764.1, on the reverse strand, counting down.
GAGGTCAATATAGATGGACTAATACAACAAGTCCCACACACAGCTAGAAGCCCAATATTTTTTCAGAGGTAGATGCAGAAAAAAATATATTCAGTTTGCAACCTGATGGAGGTCTGTATAGATGGATTAATAGAACAAGTCCCACACACAGCTAGAAGCCCAATATTTTTTCAGAGGTAGATGAAGAAAAAAATATATGCAGTTTGCAACCTGATGGAGGTCAGTATAGATGGACTAATACAACAAGTCCCACACACAGCTTGAAGCCCAATATTTTTTCAGAGCTAGATGCAGAAAAAAATTATATTCAATTTGCAACCTGATGGAGGTCAGTATAGATGGACTAATAGAACAAGTCCCACACACAGCTAGAAGCCCAAATATTTTTTCGGAGGTAGATGCAGAAAAATTTTTTATTCAGTTTGCAACCTGATGGAGGTCTGTATAGATGGATTAATAGAACAAGTCCCACACACAGCTACAAGCCCAATATTTTTTCAGAGGTAGATGCAGAAAAAAATATATTCAGTTTGCAACCCGATGGAGTTCAGTATAGATGGACTAATACAACAAGTCCCACACACAGCTAGAAGCCCAATATTTTTTCAGAGGTAGATGCAGAAAAAAATATATTCAGTTTGCAACCTGATGGAGGTCTGTATAGATGGATTAATAGAACAAGTCCCACACACAGCTAGAAGCCCAATATTTTTTCAGAGGTAGATGCAGAAAAAAATATATTCAGTTTGCAACCTGATGGAGGTCAGTATAGATGGACTAATACAACAAGTCCCACACACAGCTAGAAGCCCAATATTTTTTCAGAGGTAGATGCTGAAAAAAATATATTCAGTTTGCAACCTGATGGAGGTCTGTATAGATGGATTAATAGAACAAGTCCCACACACAGCTAGAAGACCAATATTTTTTCAGAGGTAGATGCAGAAAAAAATATATTCAGTTTGCAACCTGATGGAGGTCAATATAGATGGACTAATACAACAAGTCCCACACACAGCTAGAAGCCCAATATTTTTTCAGAGGTAGATGCAGAAAAAAATATATTCAGTTTGCAACCTGATGGAGGTCTGTATAGATGGATTAATAGAACAAGTCCCACACACAGCTAGAAGCCCAATATTTTTTCAGAGGTAGATGAAGAAAAAAATATATGCAGTTTGCAACCTGATGGAGGTCAGTATAGATGGACTAATACAACAAGTCCCACACACAGCTTGAAGCCCAATATTTTTTCAGAGCTAGATGCAGAAAAAAATTATATTCAATTTGCAACCTGATGGAGGTCAGTATAGATGGACTAATAGAATGATGCTATGCCCAAAAGATTTTACTTCACTAGGTGCAGTAAAAAAATTGGTATTCTATACACAGGTGGTATATCTTGCAACACAGATAGGCTACTCCACTGACTAACACACTCTGCAATAGGCCAAAAAGGATTAGCTTTGCTAGATTCAGCCAAATGCTGTGAAAAAAACTTGCACAGCACTGGCACAGAACTGCCTGGCAAAAACTGATAGGAACTGATGTAACCTAGTCCTGAAAAGGACTGCAATTACAATTAGTCTTTACTCCCACAATCTATCTATTTAAGAGCACAGACCTGCCTGATAAAAGTCGTAGGAAATGCTGTAACCTAGTCCTAAAAGGACTGCAATCACAACTATTCCCTACTCCCAAGCTATCTGTAGATTTGTGCGAAAATTGGCTTGAAATTAACAAGGTATAGCGCACACAGCAACAGCGGTGCCGTCTAACACGCAGCTGCAGCAGTGAGAAAAAAGGCTTGGTCTTATAGGGCAAGGACATGTGACATACACTGCCAATGACACATGCCCTTGCTTGTGTGAAAAAAAGCACTTCGCTCCGTGTGTGCGCTGCTGATAGGCTGACAGATTGCACCTCCCCACTGTAAATGCGGGAAAGAGAAAAAAAAAATGGAGATCTTCATTGTTCCTGCAGAGATCCATCCCCTGCCCCTCCCCCCACCCCGCTGTACATTCAAACTGCGTATTAACATTAATTTTCATCATTACTGAGAAAAAATCCAGTTATGATTTTGGTGCACGAACAGTTATCGAACATAACCTCGAACAGCCAAATTTTTCTCAAATTGTTCGTGTTCGCCGAACGGCTCGAACACCGCCCAAAACAGCTCGAATTTGAGATTGGCGAACAGTTCGAGTAGAACAACGCTCATCTCTACTCACTATCAGGGCTCCTCTCCATTACAGGAGTCAAATCTTCTACACTCTGGACAGTCATACAGGTAATCTCCCTTCTGTAACCTATGTACCACATAGTTCAAGATGTTTTTATAACTCATCTACTATCCACGACTACTCTGTAGCAGGGCTCTCGTTCATTACACTTGTTACACGCACGCCGCTAGGTTCAGATAGGGGCGAGACAGGTTACACGAATTCTTTGGAATCCTGGGAGAAACGTTACTCAGGGCGACCATAGACCATGTGCTGCAGCTTCTCTCAGGCTCACAGGGGAATTGATCCTCAGGCACAGACACGTAGGTTGTTTCACTTGCTGACCAGACACACTTGACAAGAGTCCTCATAAATGGTAGAACAGTAGCACTTAATAAGAAGCCACACAGCCAGTGCAAGTTAAGTCTTATGAGCAACAGGCTCCAGTGACAAACAGTACAGTTTCCTTAGCAGCACGGCAGATCACAGTCTTCCCAGTAGTACAGGACAGCACAGTTCTAATGCAAAGGCACATTAATGAACACAGCATTCTTTACAGCACAGTGAGATGGAGGAGGTGGGGGAGATGATCCCTGTGACACCATTTCTTACAGTCCTTATCTTTCTGCTTGACAATACTCTGCACTGCTAGTTCAGGAACTGTACCTGACCTGTGCTTAGTTTCATTCCTGACTTGAATCATTTTCACTTGCAGGGGTACTTCTGTCAGATGCAGATCACACACACCACCTTTCTCTTGGGCTCCAGTCAGACAGTTAACAACTTCCCCACAATCCCCCTGGGGGTCTGCTAAAACACTCCCCTTCTCCTGTGACTGTGTTAACTCCTCTAGTGGCTGGATGCTTCTGGAGCACAACACTTCCTGTCTCATGTGCTTGTGTTACTTCTAATAGTTGCTGAATGCTTTTAAAGCAACAGCACTACTTCTGCATGTCACACTCTGCAACAGCACTACTTCTGCATGTCACATTATGTATTTTTATTTTTTTATTTACAGAATGGACAATGGGTTATTTAAATTTCATGAAATTTTTTTGAAACTTTTTTTTTCAGTTCTTTTAGATAATTGAACCTAAAATATTTTGAACACAGATATAATACACTGCAATATTTCTGCAGTGCAGTTTATTATTATTATTATTATATAATCTCGATACAAAAGCAATTAGGGCAATAACCGGAGGGCCACTATTCATCTAGATCAGAATAAGCAAAAAGTGGTACTAAAATATAACTTTTATTAGCTATAATAAAATCATACGCAAACAAACTACAATAATAGAGTTAAAAACGACAATTCACTAGAGACAAAGTCAGGCAGAAAAGTAAATCTATATGTACTGTGCACAATATAACCCTAGACTATATTGACCAAACCAAACCATTGAGCTTCTACTCAATACTGAGCAAACGGTCTGAATACTTATGACCATGTGATATTTAAATTTTTCTTTTTTAATAAATTTGCAAAAATTTCTACATTTCTGGTTTTTTTCAGTCAAGATGGGGTGCAGGGTGTACTTTAATGAGAAAAAAATGAACTTTTTAGAATTTACCAAATGGCTGCAATGAAACAAAGAGTGAAAAATTTAAAGGGGTCTGAATACTTTCCGTACCCACTGTAACTTCCAGAATTATTTTTCTGATTTACATATGTCACAGCATCCAAAAAGTTCTGTCCCTTTGCAGTTGGTTACACAACAGCTGGTAACTAGTGATGATCGAACGTGCTCGCCACTACTCGGTACTCGCCCGAGCATCATGGTGATCGACAAGCTCGGCGAGTATTTCCGGGTTGCTCGGGCGGGAACTCGGGTCCCCTCCCTGCATGTTTGGCGCTCTTTAGAGAGCCAATGAACATGCATGGATTGCCTGCCATGCACTGTAATGCCATAGCCATGTTGGTTGTGGGCATTACAGTGATTGGCTGGCCGCACAGCGTCATCAGGTCTATAAAAGACCTGGCGCCACCATGCTCGTCACAGTCAATCCGTATCAGACAGTGTAGGGAGAGGTGCTGCTGTGTCAGGGAGAGATATTAGGTAGTGTAGGGAGAAAAAACGTACATTACACAAATCCATCTTAACAAACAGTCCTTTTGAGGACTAACCCATCTGCAGAGATATCAGGCAGGCAGGGTGTATAGGCAGGCAGTGTATATAGCAGACTGCAGTGCATATAGCACAAGAGGCTCCATTTCAATTCTGCCTTCTGCTGCTGTTAGATATTTCTGGAAATAGGCTCAGGTCTCAGGGGCCAGGAATCATTTTTTTTGTATCTTAATCTCATTATTTGCATAAAAAGCAATCCAGAGAACACGGTTTTTCTGCACGATTTGCTTGCTGGCACTGCAGAATACATCCAGGTCCTTTCCATATTACAGCGCTAAAAATCCAGCTATTTAAAACAGTGTTTTCTCTGTCACACGGATCATATATACGTTTTCAGAAAATACTCAATTTCTGGCCTCCATTAAATTTTTTTTTCAGTGTGTCAGCAAAGTTTTTGACACTGGTTTGCTGTTCAAAACAGTTACCTACAGGCCAGGTATTTAAAACTGTGTTTTCTCCGTCACACGGATCACATATAAATTCGCTCCAAACTCAGTCATTTGTAGTGAGCGTGGAAGATATTGTCCTCCATTTAAAATGGGCAAGGCACGTGGCAAGGACTGGACGTGATGGTAATGGTGCATGCAGAGGCCGAGGACAAGAAAACAAACAAACAAACAAACACCTACATCTTCTCGCCTGACCTTCCTGTCCCAATTTCTAGGGGACCGCAGCACACCACTATTGAACACAGAGCAGTGTCAAAAGGTTGTTGGTAGGATAGGCATGATCAGGCATATGGCAGCAAAGCACCCGACTTTGTGGGCCGAACCCCAGGGTCCAGGAACAGTGTCTGCGGGTGGCACCATAGCTTCTTCCGCTGTTGTGCATGCAAGCCTTTCCCCTGTCCATGGTGCATGCAAAGATGCCTCCTGCCCTGCACCTGTCGTTGCACACTCTCAAGTAGCAGCATCAGGAAGCATGTCCATGTCCTTGTCCCAGCGCAGCGTTCAGTTGTCCATACCCCAGTCCTTGGAACGCAAGCGCAAATATGCAGCCAACGCCCCACAGGCCACACTACTAAATTCTCACATTTCACGACTGCTTACGCTCGAAATGTTGCCTTTTAGGCTCGTGGAGACGGAAGCATTCCGCAACCTGATGGCGGCAGCCGTCCCTTGGTACTCGGTCCCCAGCCACCACTATATCTCCCGGTGTGCCGTCCCGCATTACACAAGCACGTGTCCCAAAACATTAGCCGTGCTCTCAACAACGCAGTTACCGGTAAAGTCCACCTAATCACGGGCACGTGGACAAGTGCTTGTGGGCAGGGATGGTACATCTCGCTGATGGCACACTGGGTTAACATAGTGGAAGCGGGGACCCAGTCGGACCTTGGGACGGAACACATCCTCCCGATGCCAAGGATTGCGGGCCCTAGGTCAATCAGGGTTGCCCTCATGGTCTACAGCTCCTGCACTTCATCCTCCTCAGCCTCCTCCTCCTCTTCAGCCTCCATCTCCAAAATGATCACATCAGTCACAAGCTGGAAACACTGCAGCACTGCCTCGGCCAAGCGGCAGCAGGCTGTGCTGAAGCTAATATGCTTAGGTGAAAAACCACACAATGCTGAAGAGTTGTGGACAGCTCTGAAACAGCAGGCAGATCTGTGGCTCACACCGCTGAACCTACAGCCAGGCATGGTCGTGTGTGACAATGGCCGGAATCTGGTAGCGGCTCTGAGGCGAGGCGAGCTCACACACGTACCATGCCCTGCCCATGTGCTTAACCTCGTGGTTCAGCAGTTTCTCAAATCCTACCCGGAACTGCCGGATCTGTTTGTTAAAGTACGCCGCCTGTGTGCCCATTTTAGAAAGTCAGCTACAGCTTCCGACGCCCTTGCAGTGTTTCAGCAGCGTTTGCAGCTTCCGGCTCACAGACTGGTGTGTGATGTCCCCACGCGTTGGAACTCTATACTGCAGATGTTGGGAAGGATTTATGAGCAGAAGAGGGCAGTTGTTGAGTACCAGCATCAACAAGGCCGTCGGTTTTCAGTTCAGACTCCACACATAAGACCTCAGGAGTGGACATGGATGTCAGACATATGTACCATCCTCCAAAACTTTGAGGACTCCACCAAGATGGTGAGCGGAGATCACGCCATAATTAGCATCACCATCCCGCTTCTCAATCTTCTGAAACTCTCTCTGCTCACAATCAAAGAGGATGCATTGCAGGCGGAGCACGATGAGATGGAGCAAGGAACCATACAGGGTGATTACACACAGCCAAGCCTCATCTCATCCCAACGTGGATTGGGTGACAATGAGGAAGAGGAGGAGGAGGAGGAGGAAGGACAGGAGCTAGTTTCATGCACTATAGATGGTACTACCTGCACAGCTGTCATACTGTCTGTTCAGCATGGATGGCCAGAGGACAGAGAGCAGGAGGAGGAGGAGGAGAGCATGGTCAGTCATCCTTTTGGTGAGGACATGGAAGTCTTGCCTGTTAGTAGTCTGGCACGCATGGCCGAGTTTATGTTACGCTGCATTTCCCATGACCCTCAAGTTCTCAAAATTTTTGGTGCCAGTCATTACTGGTTGGTGACACTTCTAGACCCATGCTACAAGGAGAACTTTATATCTCTTATTCCTGAGGCGGACAGGTCTACAAAAATGGGGCTGTACGAGAAGGCCCTGGCTGCGGAACTATTAAAAAAATTCCCATGTGAAAACGCTGGCGGCAGAGGGCATACTTCATTGGACAACCAAGGAGTACAGGCGAGAGAGGCACAACTTCAATTCAGCAGAGGCAGGGGAACACTGTCAAAGTTCTGGGAGAGTTTTCTCAGACCCTCCCATCGCACAGGCCCTGAGGCGCGGGGTACTCTCACAAGGAGTGCAAAGTTTGGGAAGATGCTGAGGGAGTACCTTGCCGACCGTACCCACGTCCTCCGTGATTTCGCTGTGCCTTATAATTACGTGGATACGTGGAATGAACTGGCTCTCTATGTCTTGGAGGTCCTGGCCTGCCCTGCCGCCAGCGTTTTATCAGAGCGGGTTTTTAGTTCCGCTGGTGGAATTATAACTGATAAGCGCATCCGCCTGTCAACTGAAAATGCTGACAGGCTGACTCTTATAAAAATGAACAAGGGCTGGATTGGGCCAGATTTCTCAACACCACCAAATGATAGCAGAGTAACATAAACTCAAATCCAGTGTCTTTTCTTGGGAGGTGTATTCCCATGCACCTTTTCACACCCACACATGGGTATATGCTTCCTGATTTTGGCTATTTGGCTTCTCCTCATCCTCCACCACCATATCACCAGGGTGACCGTGGTCCATGATGCAACACCCACCTAATTTTTTTAAAGGGTGTTCATGATGCCCGTAAAAAAAAATTTTTATACAATATGTTCATGTATACCCCCCAGGGGTAAATGTTTGTCAGCCCATCCACTTAGTGTATGGGCATTACAAGTATAGGAGGCCCGCTCCTTTCTAATGGGAACATTTTTTTATGAGGCCCTCCTCCACGTCTCTTCCAAGGAGCATTGAAGTGCCTCCAAATTTTTGGCAGCCCTTGCATTCACTGCATAGGCCAACACTATGGGAGACTCTCTCCTTTCTAATAGGAATTTGTCGTTACTGTGGTTCTGCTCTGTGTGTTTTTAAATTCTTAGTGGGTTTTTCCTAAAATTGTCAGCCGTTGGACTCACTGCATACCCTATAATTGTATAGCAGACCCTCTCCTTTCTAATGGGAACATGTCGCACCTTGTGTGACAGTGTCACTGGTTTTATATGTGAGGGGAGGTATGTGTCACTCAGGATGCTCTCCTGTGTGAACTAAGACCTACTTTATTTTTCTGCCAGCGTGTTATATGCTGGTAGGTTTACTCTTTTAAAGGGTGTGCGGTTTTATGGGAATGGCAAAGAGGGCGGGACACCATTCCCCCTACCTCCCCTCAGGGTGTGACTGAGCAATGTGGAAAAAGCTCAGTCCTTTTTTTTTTCTCTGGAGTGTGGTCTGGAGAGGGAAGTCTCCAGACAGTATTGTGGAAGCTGCAGAGCTTGTTACCTGTGCAGTTTATGCTATCGAGAGCGGGCGGAACCCACTCACCTATGGACTGAGCTATACTTTGTTTTTTACCCGTTTAACCCAGAGGGGTCTTGTTTATTTTTCCTGCGGAACCCTGCATGAGTTTATGCCAGATAATAAACCAGCAGAAAGGTAACCTGAGAACGTGTGTCCTGAGTCCTGAATCTGCCTCAGGGAGAGCCGAGCGAGTCGTCTTGCCATACTTGTTACTGTGGCCCTGCTCTGTGTGTCTTTAAATTCTTAGTGGGGTTTTTCCTAAAATTGTCAGCCATTGCAGTCACAGTCCTTTATAATGGGAACATTTTTTTTTTACTGAGACCCTCCTCTATGTCTCTTCAAAGGGGTATTGGGTTGCGTCCAAATTTTTGGCAACCCTTGCAGTCACTGGATACACAATAACAATATAGGAGACCTACTTGTTAATAATGGAAACAACAAAGCATAGCCGGCTGATGGCTCTCTAATAATAGCTAGGGCCGACTGCTGGCCTTTTGAGAATAGTAAGGGCCGTCTGATGTCCCTATAAAAATAGGCTTTATGACTTTCAGAGTCTCTCCATCATAAATAAAACAGGATGTGTCTGATGATGTGTCACACACCACATTGCCAGATAAGGTTGTAAAATGTTAAAATGACATTTCCCGGTGAATGCATTTGTCTTAAAAAAAATGTAAAAAAAGCAAAACAATAGGATCTTTCTTTAGTATAAAAAACAGCATCACCAATTTAACAACAATGTAATCACATTGTTCAGCTCATGCACCTCCTCCTCCATCTCCGAAATGACCACGTCATTCACAAGCTGACAGCACTGCAGCACTGCCTTGGCCAAGCGGCAACAGGCTGTGCTGAAGATAACATGCTTAATGCTTAATTGACAAACCGCCCAGCGCTGCAGAGTTGTTGAAAGCTGTAACACAGCAGCCTGATCTGTGGCTCTCACCGCTGAACATACAGCCAGGCATGGTCATGTGTGACAATGGGCGGAACCTGGTGACGGAGAAATGACAGCTGGGGTAGATACGGTTTCCCTCTATGCCAGCCCTTTCACCGAGCTAAAGAATATGGCTGTGGTGAAATACAACTCCCACTGAGAAGCTGTTTCAGATTGAAAAACATTGTGCCCACCAGAGGATTTGATTCTGAGGGCTAACCTTTCTCCCCCGCTCAAGAGCCCCATAGCAGCTGCAAAGTTAGTGCTATCATGAACTCTCCTGAGGTAGAAGCCAAGGCACACCAGAGGATTCTCTGGTGGGACCGTCCAACCCCTCCAAGAAGCAGTCCCGGCTAAGAAAAGTGTGTGGAAAGGTTCCCGGACACTCTATGGCTGCTTTTTTACTTAGGAGGAAACACACGCAAACATGGGGAGAACATACAAAGTCCTTGCAGATGTTGTCCTTGCTGGGATTTGAACCCAGGATCCCAGCGCTGCAAGGCTTCAGTGCTAACCACTGATCCAATGTGCTGCCATTCACCCTCTAATATCTAACAGGCTGGAGAAACTTGCACCTACTGCCACTCTATCTTCAGCTCCTTTGTGAGAAAATGTATTTGGGCAGCCACTCAGTCTACCAAATAAAATTCCTAAGAAGGAAATTGGGGATGGCTTCGTTACTGCTACTGGGGGCAGTGCTAATACCATGGCGTCGTACCATAGTTTGCTGGAAATATTCCAGGCTGGTAGGAGGCAAGTAAATTCCCACAGAAAAGTACCAGCAATAATGTTCAGGGACCCGCGCTTGTAGAAGACAGAGACAACACTGGGAGAAATAGTGACGGCTGGGGACCGAGTATAAACACGAAGCATGAGGCATGTGGTTGTGAAAACCTTCCGCCTCCACGTTCCTAAAAGGACACATTTCAAGTGCAAGCAGCTTTATAGGACTTCCTGTGAGAAATGACATGCAGGCTAGATAGGGTTTCCCTCTATGCCAGTCCTTTCACCGAGCTAAATACAACTGTCAGCAAAAAAAGTTGTGGACTGGCTCCGTACCGTCCTTGGCCACATTCACCTGTCCACGTGTTTGTGGTTAGGCAGTCCTTCCCAGTAAGTGCACTGGGGAGGGCACGGTTAATGTTGTGGGACCCGTGCTTGTGGAAGGCGGAGGCGATACCGGGAAATATAGTGGCGACTGGGGACACCGGGCTGCCGCCGGCATGAGGTTATGAAAAGCTTCCGCCTCCATGAGCCTAAAAGGCCACATTTCAAGTGCAAGCAGCTGTCAAAAATTTGGCAGTATAGTATTGCAGCCTGTGAGTAGGTGGGTGGCTGGCTGCATACTTGCGCTTGCATTCCAAGGAATGGGGTAGGGACAACTGAACGCTGCAGTGGGACAAGGACGTGGACGGTGATTGTTGCATGTCTGCAATGACAGGTTCATGACGGGAGGAATCTTTGCATGCGCCAAGGATCACTTATGATGGGCACACATTTAGCCAGTGACCTGGGAGTCAGAGATGCTTCCAGAGGTCTTCCCCATGCTGTTCCCATGTCTTTTTCAGCACTGTATGCATGTGTCTGATGATGTGTCACACACCACATGGCCAGATAAGGTTGTAAAATGTTAAAATTAAATTTCCTGGTGAATGCATTTGTCTTGGTTGAAAGCAATGCAAAAGTGCAAAAACGCATCAAAAACGCTACGTGTGAACATATCCCAAGGTGAGGAGGAGTATTTTTGTTTTTGGTTATTTATTTTGCTTTATATGCATTGTACATGTCATGGAAAGGATGTTCCTTAACATATTTCCCAGGAAAATCCATTTTGGTTTCGTTTTGGTATGTTTTATTGTGAGTCCGTAAAAGTGGCGTAATACCTCTGACAAATTTGTTGACAGAAGTGACCTGGGGGTCAGAAATGCTTCCAGGGGTCTTCCCCATGCGGTCCCCATGTCATTTGAGCACTGTTCCCATCGATTTGGGCAATTTTTAGGCCCTCTGCAGACCGCCGGAGGGAGCCGCCTGAAAAATGCTCTAGTTTCCCATAGACTTACATTGGGCTCGTTGCTCGGGTCGAGCACCCAAGTATTCCAATTTGCTCGACCCGAGCAACGAGTACCCGAGCATTTTAGTGCTCGCTCATCACTACTGGTAACACTTCTGCTGCCCACAGCTCGGATTTTGTGCTGTAAACCATAAATTGTGCAGTTGCTACTAATTGTCAATGGCACAAGCTGTGGAGGAAGTGAAATAAAAACATCAGGAGCTTTGTGAGCTCGGTTCCCATTTTATGCTAAATCAAATGAAGATTTATTACCATCTTGACACTAAACCATGAGCACACGATAACTGTCAGTAATCTGTTGCTTCTGCATCGGGGCATGGATTCCACCAGGTTTGTGAAAGGCTCCTCTAGTGTTTGGCACAAAAAATGTTAATAGCAGATCCTTGCGTTCTGTAAGTTGCTCGGTTCGGCCTCCATAAATTGATCTTGTTTTTCCACCACATGCCGCAGGTAATCAATCAGAATTCAGTTCTGGAAATTTGGCCACGTGTCATCACCTTGAACTCTTTGTCACACCTCTCCTCAAAATGTTTTTTCTAGTGTGGCAGGAGACACTGTCTTGCTGAAAATGGGACACTGCCATTAGGGATAACTGCTGCCATGTAAGGTTGGACTTTGTCCGTACAATGGTTAGGTAGGTGGTACGCAGAACATGGCCCAATCACACTGCTTCCGCCAGCTTTTCTTCTTCCCATATTGCGTGCTGGTGTCATCACTTCCCCGGGTAAGTAATTACCCCACCGGCCACCCACAAGACCAGACCTCCTTTTTCCATTCCTCTATGTTCCAGTTCTTGTGCTCATGTGTCCATTGTAATCTCTTTCGGCAGTGGACAGGAGTAGAGATGAGTGGATCGATTCCTGGAACTCCCATCCAGCGTCCAGCTCTGTGATACCTGTCAGGTGGATGGGAGCTCCGTAAATCTCTTACATTCCTGCATTGCCAGCTCAGCATTTGATCTGTCAAGGTCAGGACAATGTTATCTGTGCATTCAGATGACATCATGCTAGCCTGACAAATCAAATGCTGTACCTTGGACACCGGAAGGTAAGAGATTCGTGGAGCTCCCATCTAGCTGACAGGTACCACAGAGCTGTACGCTGGATAGGAGTCCCGGGACTCAATTCGCGCATCTCTAGACAGTAGTCATCGTGGAAGATGATCGGATGGGATAGCCTTAACTCCCCACACTCAATAATGAGTATGGGTAGCCATATCTGTAACCACTAAATTTTGGGAATACCCCACAAGATCTGCTGTTCACTTGCTGCCAATTATATCCCATCTCTTGACAAGTCCATAGTTTCTTACCATATCAATGTTAGGGAAAAAAGGATGTTTAAGTCCTGCCCACAGTCATGTCCAGAAAAGCCACTAAACTCACCCAGAAATGCCCACTATAGGACAGGGTTTACATAAACTCAGCCTTTTTTCGACCCCGGATGGCCCAAACTTTGCTGGTTTGACTATATCAGAAAATTTGGAGCAGTTCTGACAAAATTGGGGCAGTTGGCTTGTATGCAAGTGCGATTGTCAAATGGTAAGAAATGCTATGTGTTTCATCAGTCAATGGATTTGGCTGATCCGTGTACGAGTTATAATTCTCAATAGGATGTTACACATACAAGAAGAAGATTTTCATAAGATAATGAAGTGTGTATGATCAATCAACATCAATCTGTGGCCCCTATTGTGACATTTGGCATCTCTGATAAGAGTTTCAATGGCGCAATATTATTTTTTATGGGCTTTGTGGGGCACCACTTGAGGATATGGTCACACACGACTTATGCTATAGTAAGAATAAAATGCCATAGTGGCATTTAAGGGGTTGTTGTACCACAGTCATCTATGGCATATCCACATTCTGCAGATATGTGCAAGTGCCAGAGGAGGACATGCCATAAATGTTTGCAGTTAGACAATTCCTATAAACTTTGTTGATAAGAACATGTTAATATGCTATGTGCATGCAGTTTTTCAAATAGTTTTTGGAACAGAAACTGAGTCGAAAGTCACTGAAAGCTCAGCTACTGGGAGGAAATTAACTTTTTTCCTCCCAGCAGCCTCTGGCTTTCAGTTATAAAAATGACTTCCGTCACCTCTCAGTACATAGTGAGCGGTGGCTCAAACCACACACCAGCACTCACTATGTATTGAGCGTGACTGAAGCCACGCCGGCCGTGCCCCTCTGCTTGAAAGCTGGAGGTTGCTGGGAGGAATAAAGTTAATTTCCTCCTGGCAGCGGGGCTCTCAGTGCAGGCACCACTCAACTATTACAGAACACTATTAACCCGCAGATTACCTCAATATCTGCAGGGTAATAGCATTTTGGGACAGGTTTCATTTAATAGATGTGACTCGCCCCCTGGGCCTGTGGGGAACCCGGAACCGGGCCTCTGGTGGGATGCTGGGGGTGGAAGTCTCAGTGTGGCGCTGACCCGGTCCGTGCCCACGGTGGTCAAACCAGTGGCAGTCTTAGTGTAATAACAAATGTCCGACTACGCCACCCGTGGATTGCGGTCAGTGGGGACCGCCGCTGCGCTGCAGGCCGCTGAGGCTGATGTTGTAAGCGCAGCCAAGTATGGGATAACTCCCCACGGGAGAAGTATTGCCTCAGGGCAGCTAGTGTGGATGATGGTAGTGATGGTGTGAGCGTCCCAGTACTAATGGTGCTGGTGCGGCGATGAAACACAGAGACGTGTGGTGCAGTTCAGGGTCTTTACTGATGGTATAAAGCAGACCCTCCCGGGAGTACTGGTTAGCAGTAGAGGCCTGGTCAGTCTGTGAGCAAGCAGGATCTCCCCCTGGCCAGGTGGAGTTGTAGGCCTCCCCGTCTATCTGCACTCTTTCCTGGCTACCTTGCTCTATGCGGGTAGAAGTAGCCCACGTCCCTGAGTTTACCGTGTGGTGCTCACCCGTATGGCCGGTGACTTGGGGCCTTCTGCAAGCCTCCGCTCCATGATGGCGGTGCTGGTCCCTTGCTTGTGACCGTGCCTCCGGGCTTCTAAGGCCAGAGGACCTGGAATCCCCTGCCGGTTGGATTCTGCTGCTGGACCTGGATGTCCCCACAGCCTCAGACTCCGTGTCCGGGTTTAGTGTCTTCAGCCAAGGCGAGCTATCTAGCTTCCAGCCTCTGGCTCTCACTCCTGCTCCTACAGAGCTCCTGCTGTATCTTTCCCTCTCCAAGCTCTGACTGACCTAATCCCGCCGCAGACCTAGTTTATAAGGGCAGATTCCTCCCCTCCCAGGTCTGGGCGGGCAGTGTTGCATGCTTAGGGCTCCTGACCAGAGAAACCTCCCACTTGCTCTCAGACATAATATTTCTATTACTGTGGCAACCAGACCCCTGGGGTGCCACATTCCCCCCTAGTAAATTTTGGTACTCCGGGACTAAACACATTTTTAAAGAAACATAAATGCAGGGTATAACAATAATACAATAACATATTTACAAGAAGCTTTAGTTCTTTAAAGGTCACAGCGTGTCCGCAACCGGGTGTCCATATCACCCAAGGTGAAGTTTGTGAAACAAGAGGGTGTCCATGTCACCCAAGGTGAAGTTTGGCATTCTAGACAGAGCATCCGCGTTGGCATTTGAGCGTCCCGCCCGGTATTTGATGGTGAATTCATAGTTGGACAGGCGGGCCATCCATCTCTGCTCCAGGGCACCGAGCCTTGCAGTGTCCAGGTGTGTCAATGGGTTGTTATCCGAGTACACGGTGAACTTGGAAGAGGCAAGGTAATGCTTGAATCGTTCGGTCACTGCCCACACCACTGCCAGAAACTCCAGCTTGAATGAGCTATAATTCTCAGGGTTCCTCTCCGTGGGCCGTAGCTTTTGGCTGGCGTAAGCGATTACCCGTTCTTTCCCCTGCTGGATCTGGGACAGTACGGCTCCTAGCCCGATGTTGCTTGCGTCTGTGTGGAGGATAAAGGGCTGGCTGTAATCAGGGTACGCCAGGATTTCATCCCCCATGAGGGCCATCTTCAGCAGGCAGAAGGACTCCTCTTCCAGCTTTTCCCACCTGAAGGGCGGTTTCTGGTTTTTAGCTTTCCGAGATTGACCTATCAGGAGGTCCTGCATAGGGGCTGCCATTTTGGTGAAACCGGGAATGAATCTTCGGTAGTAGCCTACCAACCCGAGGAACTGCCGCACTTCCTTTATGCTGGAGGGTCTTGGCCAGTCTTTAATCACGGTGATCTTAACGGGGTCGGGAGCCACTCCGTGAGCACTCACCACGTGTCCCAGGTATTGCACCTTTGGTTTCAGGAGGTGACACTTGGAGGGTTTCACCTTTAGGCCGTAGCTTACCAGGGCATCAAACACTTCTGCCAGGTGTTTCAGGTGGTCCTCGTAAGTCTTGGAATAAACGATGACATCGTCCAGGTACAACAGGACCGTCTCGAAATTCCAGTGTCCCAGACAGCATTCCATCAACCGTTGGAAGGTTCCTGGTGCGTTGCAGAGCCCAAATGGCATACAGTTAAATTCGCTGAGACCCATCGGGGTGGTGAATGGGGTCTTCTCCCGGTCCGCCTCTGCTACAGGAACCTGCCAGTCCCCGCTAGTGAGGTCCAAAGTAGAGAAGAAGTTAGCAGATTTTAATGCAGCTAAGGACTCTTCTATCCTTGGTAACGGGTACGCATCTTTGAGTGTGATACGGTTGACCTTCCTGTAATCTACACACATTCTCATGGTGTTGTCTTTTTTTTTCACTAAGACTAGTGGAGCTGCCCAGGGGCTACAACTGTCCCTAATTACCCCAGCCTCCTTCATGTCTTTTAACATCCCCTTGGCGTGCTGATAGTGTGCAGGGAGTACGGGTCGGTATCTCTCCTTTATGGGAGGATGGTCTCCCGTTGGGATGTGATGTTCCACCCCCTTCACTCGCCCAAAGTCTAGCGGGTGTTTGCTAAACACTCTCTCGTACTCCTGAACCACCCGGTAGACTCCCTGTTTTTGGTGTGAGGGAGTGGAGTCAGTACCCAAATGCAGTTGCTGACACCAGTCCTCCATTGGTTTCTTAGAGCCGTTACCTTCCTCTGGTTGAGATGGAGGCAAGGGTTCCACGGCCTGTACAGAGTTCTGGTTTATGGTGAACAATTTGGCTAGCGTGGCATACCGGGGCAGGTATACTTCTCTCTCCCCGATATTTATGATGCGGACGGGCACCCTCCCATGACGTACATCGACCACCCCCCGTGCTGTCAAAATGGTGGGCCTACTGTCTGAGTAGACGGGTTCTACCATTGCTTGGTAGTCTCTACCTCTTAGACCAATAGCTGCCCGGCACCAAATCATCATCTCACTTTTTGGGGGGATGGCAATAGAGAACGGGTCAAACATTCTCACGCTACCTATCTCACCACAAGATAGCTCCACTTGTTGCCGCTTCATCAGTGCCCGGATCTCTTTTTGGAGCACACGCTGCTGGCTGGAACTGGCATTCTTGGCAACCTGCTGCAAAATAAGAATCACCTCTGCAAGACAGTTTTCAATTACGTTAGTACCTAGGGTTATTTTTGGGTGACTCTCGCGACGGTCAATGTCCACAATGATCAGTCCTTGTGCCGGCAGTTCAACTTTACCGACTTTGATGGTCACTTCTTTAAATCCTATCTGTGGCACGGGCTGACCATTGCTGGCGATAATGCTCAGGTCGTCATCTGGGTAGCGGGTTATGTCCGAGTCATTCCAGTACCGCTTGAAGAGCACGTACGGGATGGTGGTGACCTGTGACCCGGTGTCCAGTAGGGCACTCATAGGAATGCCTTCCAGTACCACAGGCAAGACCGGACGTCCCCCTACGTACTTGTCACGCCAGTTCGATGGGCCTGATGATCTTAGGCCTGGGGGTTGGCCCTCTACCCCAGGTTGTGCCCGTTTAAATGACAGTACCTTGCCATATGTCCGGGTTGATTGCAGCGGCGGCAGATGGGTCGTCCGTCCTCGTTGTACCTGTCGCTGGGTCATCCTCTGGCCGGTGGGGTCCTCCTCAGTCGGCGCCACGGGACGTCCTCCGGTCCAGATGCCAGCTGGATCTTTCCTGGAGAAGAGACCTGTAAAGACTGCACAGTTCTGGTTAGCGCGGCAACGCTCTTAGTCAGCTCTTGGACCTGATGGTGCAGGTCTGTAGCCGGGTTATTGTTCAAAGCCTGCGCATCAGCTCCCACAGGCCCTGCAGACAAGGGCGCCGCGTCCTGGTGATAAGTGATAGCAGGGCGCCTGTGGATCACAGCGCCACCTGGTGCCGGTTCTCTGAGCACCCAGATGGCTCTGTCCTTGAACTGTGCAAAGTCCAGGTCAGGGTCCTGTAAGGCCATTGCCCGCAACTGGGTTCGGTGGGCATTGCACAGTAGACCCTCAATAAATTGTTCGGTCAACAGCTTGTCTTCATTTCCCACGCTGTCAGGGTCTGCCTGCTTAATGGCTCTCAGGGCCTCTTGTAGGTTTAGAGCATAGTCTCTTATACTTTCATGTGCCCGTTGTTTGCACCCATAAAATCTGAGCTTTATTTCGGCAGAGGTTCGGGTATCAAATGTGTCTTTCAGCCGGGCTAGTATTTCTCTGACAGTCCTCTTCTTCCCAGGTGACCAGGACTTTACCTCCCTTTGGGCTGCCCCGATTAACTGGGCCACCAGGATGCTTACTTTTTGCTCTTCCGTGAGCAGGTATACCTGGAAGAGGCTATCCAATCTTTCCCTAAAGTCACTTAGGGTATGTGACTCCCCTGAGTACTGGGGTAGCCAGGTTGCCCCCGGGATATAGGGCATGGTGAATGGCATGACCGCTGCAGCTGTTGCGCTGGCGGCCGGTGTGGCGGTGGAGCTCCCCTCGGTATCCGACATCCTTCTACCCCCCTAGTGGACCGTGGCCTACCTTGCGATGCTCTTCTTCCGTAGGCCGCGGCTCCGCAGTCAATCGTCGGGGTAGAGGACCTGGCGTCGCGCTCCGATGACGTCAGCATCGCTCTTCCTCCCTTCCAGGACCTTGCGCAGCGTCAGTGCGTGGCGGGAAGACGGCAGAAGATGGGAAACGACCCAAGATGGCATCCGATGGCGGGAAACGACTCCGGACGGCGGGAAACTTTGCCACAGGTAAGTACAAAAGTCTTTTTCAGGCACGCAGTACCCGGTGGTTGCGGGCACGAAATCCTGCCAACTACGCCAAAGTTGACTCGCCCCCTGGGCCTGTGGGGAACCCGGAACCGGGCCTTTGGTGGGATGCTGGGGGTGGTAGTCTCAGTGTGGCGGCGACCCGGTCCGTGGCTCAGGGTGGTCAAACCAGTGGCAGTCTTAGTGTAATAACAAATGTCCGACTACGGCACCCGTGGATTGCGGTCAGTGGGGACCGCCGCTGCGCTGCAGGCCGCTGAGGCTGATGTTGTAAGCGCAGCCAAGTATGGGATAACTCCCCACGGGAGAAGTATTGCCTCAGGGCAGCTAGTGTGGATGATGGGAGTGATGGTGTGAGCGTCCCAGTACTAATGGTGCTGGTGCGGCGATGAAACACAGAGACGTGTGGTGCAGTTCAGGGTCTTTACTGATGGTATAAAGCAGACCCTCCCAGGAGTACTGGTTAGCAGTAGAGGCCTGGTCAGTCTGTGAGCAAGCAGGATCTCCCCCTGGCCAGGTGGAGTTGTAGGCCTCCCCGTCTATCTGCACTCTTTCCTGGCTACCTTGCTCTATGCGGGTAGAAGTAGCCCACGTCCCTGAGTATACCGTGTGGTGCTCACCCGTATGGCCGGTGACTTGGGGCCTTCTGTTAGCCTCCGCTCCACGACGGCGGTGCTGGTCCCTAGCTTGTGACAGTGCCTCCGGGCTTCTAAGGCCAGAGGACCTGGAATCCCCTGCCGGTTGGATTCTGCTGCTGGACCTGGATGTCCCCACAGCCTCGGACTCCGTGTCCGGGTTTAGTGTCTTCAGCCAAGGCGAGCTATCTAGCTTCCAGCCTCTGGCTCTCACTCTTGCTCCTACAGAGCTCCTGCTGTATCTTTCCCTCTCCAAGCTCTGACTGACCTAATCCCGCCCCAGACCCAGTTTATAAGGGCAGATTCCTCCCCTCCCAGGTCTGGGCGGGCAGTGTTGCATGCTTAGGGCTCCTGACCAGAGAAACCTCCCACTTGCTCTCAGACATAATATTTCTATTACTGTGGCAACCAGACCCCTGGGGTGCCACAGATGCATGTTTCAATCTTAGACACTATCTTGAGAACGGAGCCCCATTGCTCGCTGTTGGTAGTGGTAATGCGGCCACACGTCTCTCTCCAGTTATTTGCATGGGAGTTCATAAAAGTAGTAAGTGGTTTGCTCTGCAATTTTCAGAGTCCCACATCTATCAGACATTGGAGGCTTATCTGCCCCTATATATTTGGTTTTAGATATGTATTATGTGAATTTCAATACCATGGCTGCTTTCAGAGTATAGAAGTGATCTATGAGCAGCAGTGGATACTGAAGTCCTAGAAATATATAACATGATTTACAGATTTTATATGTGTATGTAGAATATATGTTATCATTATGTCTTCTGTTCCGCATAATAACTTCTTGTTTTTCTTGGCTATGAGCCATAGATTTTGGCGCACAACACAAACCAATGGAGACTACAAGTAATGGGAGGCATCGCTGGTCACTGCTGGGGAGAGACATTTATCATCTTCATAATATTGCAACTGTGTGAAAGTCACCAAAGATTGTATAACCCTCTGGCTGAACAGGAAATAGTAGTTATGTCCATCCATCTATCATCTATCTATAATCTATTATCCATCTATCTACCCATCCATCCATCTTCTACAGTATCTATCTTTTATCCACCTATCTACTGTATCTATCTATCTATCTATCTATCTATCTTTTATCCATCTATCTACTGTATCTATCTATCGATATATCTATCCATCATCTATCTATCTATCTATCTATCTATCTATCTATCTATCTAAAGGCAATAAAACCATTTGATTTAAACTGTGTTATTACTCATTGAGCTTTACTTACAAAAAACGTAGGTTCTTAGCACATAAATTGGCCAATTCCTGTTTGACCTTGCACTCCCCCCATTTAACCAGCAGGTGATGTATATTCTATTCTACCAGCCCATTTAAATTGTAGGTATTTTAGCCCAGAAGTGACATGTTCTGTCCAGAGTTATAGGCTTGTAGCCCAAGAGAGGCATGTAGGGTTAGGGTCAGATGGGAGGTCACCTTGCAGCGGTTGATGGGCACACATGAATTGGCCAATTTATGCGCTAAGAACCTCCATTTTTTGTAAGTAAAGCTTATTGAGTAATAACACAGTTTAAATCAAATGGTTTTATTGCCTCTATGTATCTTGTACATAATGGAGTGCTACTGCACTTTCTTTTTTTTATATCTATCTATCTATCTATCTATCTATCCCATCTGTCTATCTATTATCTATCTATTATCTATCTGTCTATTATCTATCTATCTATCTATTCATCTATCTTTCTATCTATCCATCAATCCATCTTCTATCTATCTATCTATCTATCTATCCATCTTTCTTTCTATCTATATATCCATCCATCTTATATCTATTAATCCATCTACAGTATCTACTCTATCAATCTATCCATCTTTCCATCCATCCATCCGTCCATCCATCCATCCATCCCTCCATCCATCCATCTTTTATCTATCTGTCTCAGAATTGTGAGCAGTCACTGGTGTCTTGTATATAATCCCAGTTATACTGCATCATTCTGACCCTCACCTGCACAGAATAAGGCGGACGTCATTCTAAGTGATTGAAGCCAAGTTTTAATAACCACACGGCCATTTACGAAATGTAATTAGCATTAAAAAATAATATATAGGAACTAAATCCTGTATATAAAGAGCTGATACAAAGCAACACAGGTTACAACCCTCCCCGAAGACATAAGGTTCACGCAAAGCTGAAGCGAAGCCGTTCTGTTTATCATTAGTTCCTATGGAGACAATAATGTGATGTCATGTAGGAAACGCTATGAGATCTGCTCTCTGCATTACAAAGAAAAAGCTGTTGATCCAATTTAGTGATTCTCTTTCCAAATTAAAACCTTACATGGTAAAGGCTATTATCAGTTGTTATTAATTATACAAATGAAAATATGTGTATTTTATCATGTAAAACTGCTGATTTATTATATTTTATACTAGCTGTACCTGGCCATGCATTGCTGTGGCTCAGTCTGGTTAAATGGAAAAGAAAGAAAAGAGAAAGCGCACGTTTCTAAAATATTTAATTTCACAATGCTTGTGGGTCTACAATATTTTTTGTTGTTCCATTGTCTGTTTAGATATAGAGATTGTCTGGTTTGCCGACTCTAGAACACGCAGCGCCGTTCCCGCCGGTGGCGCAGTGGGATTTGCACTAGCTCGCTATCCGCCCACTGCTGCGATGCTCGGGCCCAGCTCAGCGGCCAGAGCAGAGGCCGTGGCCTGCGCCTCTCCATGCAGCCTCCCTGTCTCCTTCCATCCCTCCCTCACTTGTTGTTGCGCAGTCGGAAATAAGACTCACCTGCTGGAGAAGAAGCCGCAGCAGCAGCGGTGCCGGAGAGCAGAGGCGGCCGCCTCTCAGGCGGTGGTGGTGATGAGCAGCAGCTTCTTTTGGCCTCGAATAGACGGTCTCGTCATTCCCCTTCCCCCCAACTCCCACGGGGGGCACGAAAGGAGCAGAGCACAGGCAGCGGCTGGGGCGAATGAAGGAGAGGGAGAAGGGTTTATGAATGAGATGTCACTAAGGGGGGAGAATGCTGAGCGGCCGGGGAGAGTCAGCCTGGGACTGAGCTCGTAACACCCCCCTCTTGTTGCTTTTATGTCCAACAGCTGGTATATAAAAACATAGTAGATATATAAAAACATGCGTGTATTCAAATGCAACATTGTGTCAAAATTTCAAAACAATCAGTGAAGAACTTTCGGAGATTTAAGAATTTGAAAAAACGAACATTTACATTTTTTTTTATATAGATTATTTTTATTTTCTATATACACTGTGTGCCGAATTATTATGCAAGTTGTATTTTAGAGGATTATTTTTATTATTGATCAACAACTATCTTCTCAATCAACCCAAAAGACTCATAAATATCCAAGCTTAATATTTTTGGAAGTTGGGAGTGGGTTTTTTTTAGATTTGGCTATCTTAGGAGGATATCTGTTTGTGCAGGTAACTATTACTGTCCCGAATTATTAGGCAACTTAATAAAAACAAATATAATCCCATCTCACTTGTTTATTTTCACCAGGTAAACCAATATCAGTGCACAAAATTTAGAAATAAACATTTCTGACATGCAAAAACAAAAACCAAAATAATTAGTGATCAGTATAGCCACCTTTCTTTATGATGACACTCAACAGCCTTCCATCCATAGATTCTGTCAGTTGATTGATCTGTTTTCGATCAACATTGCGTGCAGCAGCCACCACAGCCTCCCAGACACTGTTCCGAGAAGTGTACTGTTTTCCCTCCCTGTAGATCTCACATTTTATGATGGACCACAGGTTCTCTATGGGGTTCAGATCAGGTGAACAAGGGGCCCATGTCATTATTTTTTCTTCTTTTAGACCATTACTGGCCAGCCACGCTGTAGTTGGATGCATGTAATGGCGCATTGTCCTGCATGAAAATCATGTTTTTCTTGAACGATACTGACTTCTTCCTGTATCACTGCTTGAAGAAGTTGTCTTCCAGAAACTGGCAGTAGGTCTGGGAATTGAGCTTCACTCAATCCTCAACCCGAAAAGGTCCCACAAGTTCATCTTTGATGATACCAGCTCATACCAGTACCCCACCTCCACCTTGCTGGCTTCTGAGTCGGAGTGGAGCTCTCTGCCCTTTACTGATCCAGCCTCTGACCCATCACGAGTCACTCTCATTTCATCAGTCCATAAAACCTTTGAAAAATCAGTCTTAAGATATTTCTTGAACCATTCTTGAAGTTTTATCTTGTTTCTTGTTCAAAGGTGGTCGTTTTTCAACCTTCCTTACCTTGGCCATGTCCCTGAGTATCTCACACCTTGTGCTTTTTGATACTCCAGTAACGTTGCAGCTCTGAAATATGGCAAAACTGGTGGCGAATGGCATCTTGGCAGCTTCACGCTTGATTTTCCTCAATTCATGGGCAGTTATTTTGTGCCTTTTTTGGCCAATATGTTTCTTGCGACCTTGTTGGCTATTTTCCATGAAACGCTTGATTGTTCAGTGATCACGCTTCAAAAGTTTGGAAATTTCAAGACTGCTGCATCCCTCTGCAAGACATCTCACAAGTTTGGACTTTTCAGAGCCCGTCAAAACTCTCTTCTGACCCATTTTGCCAAAGGAAAGGAAGTTGCCTAATAATTAAGCACACCTTATAAAGGGTGTTGATGTCATTAGTCAACACCCCTCCTCATTACAGAGATGCACATCACCAGATTTACTTAATTGGTAGTTGGCTCTCAAGCCTATGCAACTTGGAGTAAGACAACATGTATAAAAAGTATCATGTGATCAAAATACTCATTTGCCTTATAATTCAGAACACAGTGTAGATATATTGGTAGGTATATATGTATATACACTGCTCAAAAAAATAAAGGGAACACTTAAACAACAGAATATAACTCCAAGTAAATCAAACTTCTGTGAAATCAAACTGTCCACTTAGGAAGCAACACTGATTGACAATCAATTTCACATGCTGTTGTGCAAATGGAATGGACAATAGATGAAAATTATTGGTGATTATCAAGACACCCTCAATAAAGGAGTGGTTCTGCAGGTGGGGACCACAGACCATATCTCAGTACCAATGCTTTCTGGCTGATGTTTTGGTCACTTTTGAATGTTGGTTGTGCTTTCACACTCGTGGTAGCATGAGACGGACTCTACAACCCACAGAAGTTGCTCAGATAGTGCAGCTCATCCAGGATGGCACATCAATGCGAGCTGTGGCAAGAAGGTTTGCCGTGTCTGTCAGCGTAGTGTCCAGAGGCTGGAGGTGCTACCAGGAGACAGGCCAGTACACCAGGAGATGTGGAGGGGGCCTTAAGAGGGCAACAACCCAGCAGCAGGACCGCTACCTCCGCCTTTGTGCACGGAGGAACAGGAGGAGCACAGCCAGAGCCCTGCAAAATGACCTCCAGCAGGCCACAAATGTGCATGTGTCTGCACAAACGGTTAGAAACCGACTCCATGAGGGTGGTATGGCAGTGGGTCAGTAATGGTGTGAGGTGGCATTTCTTTGGAGGGCCGCACAACCCTCCATGTGCTCGCCAGAGGTAGCCTGACTGCCATTAGGTACCGAGATGAGATCCTCAGACCCCTTGTGAGACCATATGCTGGTGCGGTTGGCTCTGGGTTCCTCCTAATGCAGGACAATGCCAGACCTCATGTGGCTGGAGTGTGTCAACAGTTCCTGCAAGATGAAGGCATTGAAGCTATGGACTGGCCCATCCGTTCCCCAGACCTGAATCCGATTGAGCACATCTGGGACATCATGTCTCGCTCCATCCACCAACGTCACGTTGCACCACAGACTGTCCAGGAGTTGGCGGATGCTTTAGTCCAGGTCTGGGAGGAGATCCCACAGGAGACCATCCGCAACCTCATCAGGAGCATGCCCAGGCGTTGTAGGGAGGTCATACAGGCACGTGGAGGCCACTCACAATACTGAGCCTCATCAGGAGCATGCCCAGGCGTTGTAGGGAGGTCATACAGGCACGTGGAGGCCACACACAATACTGAGCCTCATTTTGACTTGTTTTGAGGACATTACATCAAAGTTGGATCAGCCTGTAGTGTGTTTTTCCACTTTAATTTTGGGGGTGACTCCAAATCCAGGCCTCCATTGGTTAATAAATTTGATTTCCATTGATGATTTTTGTGTGATTTTGTTGTCAGCACATTCAACTTTGTACAGAACAAAGTATTCAATGAGAATATTTCACTCATTCAGATCTAGGATGTGTTATTTGAGTGTTCCCTTTATTTTTTTGAGCAGTGTACTTGTACTTTTAACTAAATATATTTGAAATTTCATGACTTTTCCTTCCTGGTGTTGTAATTTCAGTGTTGAGGAATGTATGTAAAGTGCTCAGGAAAAATAAGTACACCCCTTTTGAAAGTAATATTTTAATCAATATATCACTGAATACAAGAACAATTTAGCAAATTTTGACAAGACTGAGTTTCATAGATCATAATTTAACCGACAAAGCCTTGACAAAGGCTTTGTGCCGAACGTTTTTGTATGTTTTTGTATGTGTCTATTTGCTTACTTCATCTGTATGTAATTGTTGACAATAAAGTTTATAATTAATTAAAAAATTGTAGTTTTAAATCATCATTTTTTGAGCCTATGGCTCTTCCCTCGCTATTTCTAGTTGTTATATGATGATTTGTTCTTATCTTAAGTCCTAGGTGGGCAGGTATTAGTTATTGATTATACCAATAGTCATTTATTGTCACTGCCTCAATCTGTCAGATATCTTAATATCATCTCTAGTTGTGGATTTTTTTTTGTTCCCTCATTCACAGTCGAAGCCTCCAGAACTTTCTCATCTTCATGTAGCTTCACTATATGACATATAGCTTTTTTGTGTCTGTAAAGCCGTGTTCACCGTGTAAATACTGTGTTTTTTTTTTTTCTGCAGCTGTCCGTACTAAACTACACAATAACAATCTTCTCTGGATATTGCATATTATCTGCATATTTTATGCCTTTTCCCCCTTCATTTCATGTGTTTTTTGCGCAGATGTGAAGCCGTGTTTCTAATGCACAGTATTTTTTTATAGCATAGAAAAGTTTTGATTTTGCACTTAAAAAATTATCTGCACTTTTTTACATGTGTTTTTTTAGGCTCCACATAGAAGTCTTCAGCCAAAAAAAAGCACCAAACCGCACAGTTCAGCAGCGTCCTTGCGTGCACAGGGGGCGCAGTTTTCATGAAATCGCATTCACTTTGCTTGGACAGTTAAACACAGCAGAATTTCTGTGCCAAAAAAAGCAGCAGAAAGTGCGCAATATTTACGCTACATGTGAACACGGCCTAAATTTCCAAGCAAAGTGGACGTGATTTCATGAAAACTCCGCCCTCTAATGACGCTGCTGGACTCTATGATTTTGGCGCTTTTTTCTCTATAGGCTTCTATCTGGATCCTGAAAAAAGAGCAAGGAGAGAAAAAAATGTTGTGCCATTTTTTAAGCGCAAATCAAAGCTTTTCTGAGGTATTAAACAAAAGCATTAAAAACACAGATTCACATCTGCACCAAAAATGCATCAAATAAGGGGGATAACGCATAAAAGAAACTCAGCAAACACGGAACAATCAGAGACGATTGTTATTGTGTCATGTGGTGAGGACACCTTCTGAAAATTTGCAGAGGAAAACCAGTCGAAAAACTGCAGTATTTATGCTGCGAGTGACCATGGCCTCAGTGTTATATTTTTATTACTTTTTATCAGAATAATTGTTTTTTATTAGTTTTTACTAATTTTATAGGAAGAAAAAATGTATTTTATTTTCCCTCTAGAATACAAATACATAGAAATACACTGCTATATACAGATGTATCTCTATGCTCGAGTATCATCTTTCTGTGTTTAGTGGCTGCAGTACTGATCAAGTATACAAAAATCTTTCAGTGACATCACTTGGGCCTGTGACTCAATAGCTTTAGCTCCTGCCTGCAATTATAGAGGTTGTGGGTTCAAGTCCTTGGGAGACTCACAAAAAATGCACAGAGTGATGGAAGCATCTTGTCTTTCACTATAGAGAAGAAAGAACATCTGCGAATTCATGGTACCATCAATGAAATGTAGCTCCCTGACACCAGCAGCCCTCATACAGCCCCACCCAAGGACACCACCACCACCAAGTCCCTCTGGAGACACCATGCATTTTTCTTTGTACTCATCACCTTTGCGACAACATACAGTTTTGAAGCCATCAGTTCAAAAATATTTATCGTGGTCTTGTCAATCCAGAGAATAGAGTCCTAGTAGTCTTTTCCTTTTTCAACATGGGCTCTGGAAAATTGTAGGCGGCTTTTTTGTGCATAGGCCGTTCGAGAGACTTCCGTCGTGGACGACTTCCATGCATGTTATTCCTCTGCGGTGTATGTTTCATTGTGTCACAGGAAACACTCACCCCGGTTCGGCTTTCAACTTCTTAAGATAACTGCAATGAACTCTCATGTTGATTTCCTTCAACCTTTCTCATCAGTTGCTTCTGTTAAGGTGTTAAAGTCCATGGTTGGCTTGGACATCTTTGTGAGATGGTTGTAGTTCTGTCTGTGTTACATTTTTGTATCACTTGTCCTACCGACTGATAAGTAACATTTTTCTAATCTTCTAGTCTTCTCCTTTCTTGTATAAATAAATTATTTTCTTTCTCAGGTCTTGTGACATTTCTCTTCCATGTGGTGCCATTGCCGAGAGCATGAAATGAGAAGGGATTTTCTTTGTTAAGTAACTCGCTTTTATAGTCACCTGTCTTCTGTACACCTGTTTAATGAATAGATTACCTGTGTTTGAATACTTGTTAATTAGAACTTTGTAGTCTAAACTTTAGCTTTGCTCCTGAGACTTTCATTGGGGTGTAATAATAATAATAATAGTTTTTATTTTTATAGCGCTAACATATTCCACAGCACTTTACAAATTTTAGGGGGGACATATACAGACAATGCAGAATAAGCATATCTCATATCGAAAGGAGTGAGGGCCCTGCTCGCAAGCTTACAGTCTATGAGGAAATGGGGGAGACACAAAAGGTAAAGTGCACACATATTGTATAATGCAGCCTTGATATACTAAATAGGATAAATAATACATGGACTGGTCGCCAGCCAGTATGTGTACAGTCCTGACAGAGGCTATTAAGTGCATGGATGGTATGAACCTGAAGTTGAAGAAGATTTTAATATGGGGGAAAACTGGGACGGACAGATAGCGTGTTTAGGCGATACGCCAGTCTAAAGAAATGGGTTTTTAGGGTTCGCTTGAAACTGTGGATATTGGGAATTAATCGAACTGTCCTCACTCATTATTGTAACATGGTTTTAAATTAATTTTAAGGAAAATTACTTTTTTTGATGTGCAAAACAACATATTTTGTTTGCAATCAATGGCCCACATTTTTGGGAGTATTTTGTTATATGGTATCCCATAGCAAATGTGGATTCTGAAAGGAAACTAAAGGTTTTCGGACAAATTTGTTGGGGTGTACTCATTTATGCTGTGCATTGTATATATATTAAATATATGCCGGTTGCACGGATTTATATAGTGTGACCAAGTTGTCAATTGATGCTAAAATCGCTTGGAAAGCGCTTGACAACCCGCATGCGGAAATGCATGTGAAGAACGCTTCACTTTCGCTTGTCCTTGGCAGGAAAAATGCATGTACAATCCGCATGTACAATCCTCAGGCATTTTTTCTGCCAGGGAGATGCAGAAACGCTCAGGAAAAATCCAGAGCATTTCTGCATCGTGGACACATAGCCTTAAGATGCAGGAAGAAGACGTCGTGTTTGGTGCAGAAGGAAAGAAGAAGTCAGTGGCAGTTGTGTATACAGTTAGGTCCATATATATTTGGACAGAGACAAAATTTTTCTAATTTTGG
Source organism: Phyllobates terribilis (assembly GCF_046119375.1). NCBI lineage: Eukaryota > Metazoa > Chordata > Amphibia > Anura > Dendrobatidae > Phyllobates > Phyllobates terribilis. Next base: position 745,888,296 of record NW_027362764.1, on the reverse strand, counting down.
TTCTAGACATTACCACAATGAATTTTAAACAAAACAATTCAGATGCAGTTGAAGTCCAGACTTTCAGCTTTCATTTGAGGGTATCCACATTAAAATTGGATGAAGGGTTTAGGAGTTTCAGCTCCTTAACATGTGCCACCCTGTTTTTAAAGGGACCAAAAGTAATTGGACAGATTAAATAATTGTAAATAAAATGTTCATTTCTAGTACTTGGTTGAAAACCCTTTGTTGGCAATGACTGCCTGAAGTCTTAAACTCATGGACATCACCAGACACTGTGTTTCCTCCTTTTTGATGCTCTGCAAGGCCTTCACTGCGGTGGTTTTCAGTTGCTAGAATCATAGAATCATAGAATCATAGAATGGTAGAGTTGGAAGGGACCTCCTGGGTCATCTGGTCCAACCCCCTGCTCAAAGCAGGATTCACTAGATCATCTCAGACAGATGTCTGTCCAGCCTCTGTTTGAAGACGTCCATTGAAGGGGAACTCACCACCTCTCGTGGCAGCCTGTTCCACTCATTAATCACCCTAACTGTCAAAAAGTTTTTTCTAATATCTAATCTGTGTCTCCTCCCATTTAGTTTCATCCCATTGCTTCTAGTCTTTCCTTGTGCAAATGAGAATAAAGATGATCCTTCTACAATGTGACAGCCCTTGACATATTTGTAGACAGCTATTAAGTCTCCTCTCAGTCTTCTTTTTTGCAAGCTAAACATTCCCAAATCCTGCAACCGTTCCTCATAGGACATGGTTTGCAGACCAGTCACCATTCTGGTCGCTCTTCTCTGAACTTGCTCCAGTTTGTCTATGTCTTTTTTAAAATGTGGTGCCCAAAACTGTACACAGCATTCCAGATGAGGTCTGACCAAAGAGGAGTAAAGACCGATAATGACTTCACGTGATCTAGACTGTATGCTTCTGTTAATACATCCCAGAATTGTATTTGCCTTTTTTGCTGCTGCATCACACTGTTGACTCATGTTCAGTCTATGATCTATTAGTATACCTAAGTCTTTTTCACATGTACTGTTGCTTAGCTCTATTCCTCCCATTCTGTATATGCTTTTTTCATTTTTATTGCCCAGATGTAGTACTTTGCATTTTTCCCTGTTAAAAACCATTCTGTTGGTTGCTGCCCACTGCTCCAGTTTATTTAGGTCTTTTTGAATCCTCTCTCTCTCTTCTCTAGTATTAGCTATCCCTCCTAGCTTTGTGTCATCAGCAAATTTAATCAGTTTACCCTCAATTCCTTCAACTAAATCATTGATAAAGATGTTGAACAATACAGGTCCCAGGACGGAGCCCTGTGGTACCCCACTTGAGACATTCATCCAGCTGGATGTGAAGCCATTTACAACCACCCTTTGAGTCCGATCACTAAGCCAGTTATGAATCCACCTAACAGTTGCCTGGTCCATTGCATACTTGGTCATTTTTTCAATAAGGATGGTGTGAGATACCTTGTCAAATGCTTTGCTGAAGTCAAGATATACTATATCTACAGCATTTCCCTGATCCACCCAGTCAGTGATTCTGTCATAGAAGGAAATTAAGTTAGTCTGACATGACTTGTTAGTTACAAACCCATGCTGACTCTGGTTAATCACTTCATTCTTATCCATGTACTTACATACATGTTGTTTAATAATTTGTTCAAAGATCTTTCCTGGTATAGAAGTCAGACTCACCGGCCTATAGTTCCCTGGGTCCACCTTCTTCCCCTTTTTGAAGATAGGAACAACATTTGCTCTTCTCCAGTCTTCTGGGACTTCTCCTGTTCTCCAAGAATTTTCAAAGATTATGGAGAGTGGTTCTAAAATTTCTTCTACGATCTCCTTCAGTACTCTGGGGTGTAATTCATCTGGACCTGGAGACTTGAACTCATTTATGTTAGCTAAATATTCCCTCACAATCTTTCTGTTTACAGATAACTTGGATTCCTCTATTCCTTTAAAAGGACAGTGAAGATCAGTTGATGTTACATTTTCTTTCTGAGAGAAAACAGATGCAAAATAGGAATTAAAAAGTTCGGCCTTCTCAACATCCTCTCTTACCATTTCTCCATTTTCATCCTGTAAAAATCCTATAGCATCTTTGACTTTTCTTTTACTTTTGACATACCCCCAAAATCCTTTTTTATTGCTTTTGACATCTCTTGCAAGCCTTAATTCATTGTCAGCTTTAGCTAACCTGATACGTGCCCTACAGGATCTGCAGACTGCATTATAATCTTCTTTAGATATGCCTCCCTCTTTCCATTTAATAAACATTTCTTTCTTTCTTTTTAGCATGTGCTTAAGTTCTGTGTTCATCCATCCTGGTTTCCTTAAATGCTTCCCATTCTTCCTACTTTTCGGGATTGTTAACGATTGTGCTTTGAGAATCTCATTTTTAAAAATTTCCCATCCTTCCTGGACATTTTTGTCCTTAAGGACATCCAGCCATTGGATCCCTCCTATTCTCTTTCTGAGTCTCTTAAAATCTGCCTTTCTAAAATCTAACCTTGAAGTCTGAGTCTTCACATGTCTTCCTCCTCTAGTTATCCAAAATTCTATAATAGCATGATCGCTGCCTCCTAGGGTCCCAGCCACCTTTACCTCCTCAACCATTTCCTCCCTGTTTATAAGGATTAGATCCAAAGTAGCAGATCCCCTTGTTTTCTCCCCTACCTTTTGGAAGATAAAGTTGTCAGCAAGAGAGGATAAGAATTTGCTTGACCTGTTAGTTTTACTTGAGAGAGATTCCCAACAAATGTCTGGATAGTTGAAATCTCCCATGACCACTACGTCATATTTTTTGGAGAACTTGGTCATTTGATACATAAAGAGTTCATCCATATCTTCAGCTTGCCCAGGTGGCCTGTAGTAAATGCCTACAATGGTGTCCTTTCCGTTGTTCTCTCCTTGTATTCTTACCCAAACAGTTTCCACAGAACTCCCAGTCTCTGAAGCTTCAATCTCTGTGCAGATATACGCTTTTCTAACATACAATGCGACACCTCCTCCTCGTTTATCAAGTCTGTTTCTTGCAAATAAGTTGTATCCTTTTAGCCTTTTATTCCAATCATGTGTATCGTCCCACCAAGTTTCAGTGATTCCAATGACATCATATTCCTTTTCCTGCATTAGTAGTTCCAATTCTCCTTGTTTGTTGCCCATGCTTTGTGCATTTGTATAAAAACATTTTAGTTTGTGATTGGTTTCTCTTCCTCCCATATTTTTATTATTTAAATTGTTTTGTCTTTGTTCTTCCTTTCCACTTCCAGTAGCAGAGATCTCAATAGTATTTGTCAGCTGTATGGCTTTTTCTGGCCTTTTGCTTCCCTTCCCACATTGTTCTAGTTTAAAGCTCTTCTGATGAGTGTAGCAAGGCGACTTCCAAATACATGTTTTCCAGTCTTCGTAAGGTGCACCCCATCTCTAGCAAGTAGTCCATCGTATAGGTAATTCATTCCGTGATCCAGAAATCCAAATCCTTGTTGACGGCACCATCGACGTAGCCAGTTGTTCACCTGTAGAATCTTATTCCACCTCATTGTTCCATGGCCATCCACTGGGAGGATGGATGAGAAGACCACCTGCGCTCCCAATTCTTTCACTTTCTTGCCTAAGTCTTCAAAGTCACTGCAGATGGTTTCCAGGTCCTTTCTTGCGGTGTCATTTGTCCCCACATGTATTAGCAGGAATGGGTAGTGATCTGTAGGTCTGAAGAGTCTTGATATCCTGTCAGACACATCTTTAATTTTTGCTCCTGGAAGACAGCACATTTCTCTTGAGGTTATGTCTGGTCTGCAGATAGCAGCCTCTGTTCCTCTTAACAGGGAATCCCCCATGACCACCACTCTCCGTTTTTTCTTCACAACATTCTTCTTTCTCCATCCAGGAGGATTCTGAGGGCTTACAAAGTTATTCATTGCTGGCAAAGTCTTATTTTGCTGTATTTCTTCATGGTTCTCCTGCGTGAGAGCCTGGTACTGGTTCCTGAGCAGTATGGGTGCTGACTGCCTCTCGATCCTCCTGCTTCTGTGGGTCACATGCTTCCATTCCTCTGTTTCGTCAGGTGCAGTTCGAATTTCTTCTCTTTCTGAATCATGAAGAGATAATTCTGCTCTGTCTAAGAACTCTTCACCTTCCTTAATGATTTTCAAGGTAGTTAACCTCTCTTCTAGATTTCGCAACTTTTCCTCCAACAGGGACACAAGCTTGCATTTCTGGCATGTGAAGTTTGGCTTTTCCACTGGCAAGTCTGTGAACATGTAGCAGGATATGCAGCTCACCAAATGGCTCCTGGACTCTTCCATGTTCTTATTGTTAATGTTCTGAAAACAGTGAAAAAAGCTTTAAAAAAAAGCTTCAAAATGCGCGCGCCGGTAGGCGCACGGTTTACCGATGTCCTCTTTTCAGCTCCAACAGCCAAAATCCAGTGTTCTTTGAGCTCGCGGAGACTCTTCACTTACCCCAAAATGCAGTGGGAATATGCAAATTATCTCCTCAGGACTCCTCCCCTGGTTTACCGATGTCCTCTTTTCAGCTCCAACAGCCAAAATCCAGTGTTCTTTGAGCTCGCGGAGACTCTTCACTTACCCCAAAATGCAGTGGGAATATGCAAATTATCTCCTCAGGACTCCTCCCCTGCTGTTTGTTTGTGGGCCTTTCTGTCTGAAGTTTAGTCTTTAACAAGTGAAATGCATGCTCAATTGGGTTGAGATCAGGTGACTGACTTGGCCATTCAAGAATATTCCACTTCTTTGCTCTAATAAACTCCTGGGTTGCTTTGGCTTTATGTTTTGGGTCATTGTCCATCTGTAGTATGAAACGATGACCAATCAGTTTGGCTGCATTCGGCTGGATCTGAGCACACAGTATGGCTCTGAATACATCAGAATTCATTCGGCTGCTTCTGTCCTGTGTCACATCATCAATAAACACTAGTGACCCAGTGCCACTGGCAGCCATGCATGCCCAAGTTATCACACTGCCTCCGCCGTGTTTTACAGATGATGTGGTATGCTTTGGATCATGAGCTGTACCATGCCTTCGCCATACTTTTCTCTTTCCATCATTCTGGTAGAGGTTGATCTTGGTTTCATCTGTCCAAAGAATGTTCTTCCAGAACTGTGCTGGCTTTTTAGATGTTTTTTAGCAAAGTCCAGTCTAGCCGTTTTATTCTTGATGCTTATGAGTGGCTTGCACCATGGAGTGAACCCTCTGTATTTACTTTCATGCAGTCTTCTCTTTATGGTAGATTTGGGTATTGATACGCCTACCTCCTGGAGAGTGTTGTTCACTTGGTTGGCTGTTGTGAAGGGGTTTCTCTTCACCATGGAGATTATTCTGCGATCATCCACCACTGTTGTCTTCCGTGGGCGCCCAGGTCTTTTTGCATTGATGAGTTCACTGGTGCTTTCTTTCTTTCTCAGGATGTACCAAATTGTAGATTTTGTCACTCCTAATATTGTAGCAATTTCTCAGATGTTTTTTTTCTGTTCTTGCAGCTTAAGGATGGCTTGTTTCACCTGCATGGAGAGCTCCTTTGACCGCATGTTTACTTCACACCAAAACCTTCCAAATGCAAGCACCACACCTCAAATCAACTCCAGGCCTTTTATCTGCTTAATTGAGAATGACATAACGAAGGGATTGCCCACACCTGTCCATGAAATAGCCTTGGAGTCAATTGTCCAATTACTTTTAGTCCCTTTAAAAACAGGGTGGCACATGTTAAGGAGCTGAAACTCCTAAACCCTTCATCCAATTTTAATGTGGATACACTCGAATGAAAATTGAAAGTCTGAACTTCAACTGCATCTGAATTATTTTGTTTAAAATTCATTGTGGTAATGTCTAGAACCAAAATTAGAAAAATGTTGTCTCTGTCCAAATATATATGGACCTAACTGTAGAGACACTTCAGCGGCGAGGTGAGTATAATTTTTTTTTCACCCCATTTCCGCTCCTGTACAAATCTGAAAAAATTTATCTGAAGTCACAAGAAATTCCAATTCCGGAGAATCCAAAATTTTTTTGTGAAATTTGATGCAAATAAAATTTGCCTTGAACCGATTCGGTCATTTCTATATTTTATCCTGTTAAGTAATTAATATCTTAATATTACATGATATTATTATTTCAAGCAACTTATCCAATGTTTCAGAGAATGGGGTTAAGTTGTAATACCAGCTGTGGCCCATAAACAAAAGGGGAAAGGGGTTTTGTTTATGGAAAACTTTAGATTAAATGGAAATTTCAATTTTTATATATTTTTTCATTTTTTATAGATATCAAATAAGGACCTGTACAGGTTTCCAAAAACTGAACTGAATGCTGTGACTCAATTTATACATGGGGGGGCATGTGACTATGGCCATATTTAGCACCATATTTAGCAACCTAAACCTAGGAATTAATTATTATTATGCGTTGCTTATACAGCGCTATCATTGTCCGTAACGCTTTACGGACGTCATTATCTCTGTCCCCATTAGGACTCACAATCTAGACTTCCTATCAGTATGACTGTGAGGAAACTGGAAAACCCATAGCAAACCCACGCAAACATGGGGGAAAACATACAAACTGCTTGTAGATGTTGTCCTTGGTGGGATTTGAATCCAGGACCCCAGTGCAAAGTAAGAGTGCTAACCACTGAGCCACCGTGCATGATATAAAGAAAACAGAAGATAATCATGTCAGGGGGTTAATCTTCCGTTGATCTTCTCCATTATTACCTATGGGCATACCTTAGGTAAAGTGACTTAACTTTCTTTTTGTTCTATTGCAAACAGGAAAGGGGGGAGGCTCCTGCTGCAGCCAGTTGTCTTGAACCCTGATACAGGACAGTGAGCAGTAGGACAGAAAGAGGCTGAGCTCTTTAGAACAATAGACTTTTGTAACTCTGGTGGGTGTGGACCCACTGTGCCAAGGGTAAGGCATACCTAGGAAGTGTGTAACTAACTGACTACCGGGTATTCGCTAGAGCCTCTGATGGTGAGGATAAGCTTGCTGCCGGTAGTCACCAGTTACCATTCCTAGGCAGTTCCCGGGACGCAGCAGCTGATCTGAGGGTCAGAGGCGTGGGTACAAGGTACAGAAGGGTGAGACAGAGATGTAGTCAGATGTAATCAGATGGCCCGAGGTCAGGGCAGGTAACACAGGTTCAACACACGTAGTTGAGGTCAGGAGCAGAGAGGTCAAACAGGTCGGGTTGTTAACGAGATACAGGCAATGGAGGAACGCATGAACCCACATTTGGGTGAGGAATAGTAGGAGGCACTGTTAGTTATAGGCCCTACTGGCATGGGATAGGCCATGGAACCTAATTTCTGCAGGGCACAGCAGGGTTAAGTTCCTGCAGAGACCGTCCACGCACCACTAAGGCTAGATGGAAGCCACATGCAGGTGCAGCAGTGCTGCATGAAGTAGACTCAGTGGAACGGCCAGACATGAGGAGAAACCACATGGTGAGTTGAGCGGCGCTGGGGACACCTGCAAGTCACCGCAATGACAACTTTATTTATTTCTCAATTTTAATTGTAATGTGAGACAAAGTAGGAGGAAAAAAAATTATTTTCAGAGAAAAATCTTTATTATATTTTTGTTTATATTTTCTTATTGGTGTTCCCTTTAACCTATTCATTTAGCCCATGGAAGGAGAATATTGCAGCTTTTATAATGCTACTAACCTTACATGACAGAGCTGCCTTAGGCTCTGGATGCCATTGCTACCTGTGTTCATCCTATGCCCCTATTTCTCCTCCTGGAGAACCCAACATGTTGGAAAGTTACAACGTTTGCCTATTAATTCCTATAGACAGCACGTGATGCTTCATTTCTCCTGTTAGAGTGCTGTAACGTCATTGAACAGTTGTTATTTTGTTCAATAGGGATACATCTTATTTTTAAGCAATAAGAAATTGTTCAAACTGACTGTCTCTAAGGCTATGTGCCCACGACGCAGAAATGAAGCAGAAATTTCCTGAGCATTTCTGCATCTCCTTGCAGAAAAAAATGCATGCCGATTTTACATACGTTTTTTCTGCCAAGGATAAGCGTTTTTCAAGCGTTTTGCATTCATTTCTGCATGCAGGTTTTCAAGCGCTTTTCCAAGTGATTTTGAGCATCACTTGGAAAAGTGCTTGACAAGTTGGTCATACAATATAAATCCATACAACTGGCATGGATTTATATTGTGTGACCAACTTATGCTGCTTTAAATGCAGCATCAATAGTAAAAAAAAAAAGAATTAAAGCGTAAAAAATAAAAAAAAAACATTATACTTACCTGTCCGGTGGCCCCGGTCTCCTTCTCCTGTGGCGTGCTCTGTCCTCGACGTCCCGCAGTGTTCAGAAAGGACCTCCGCTGACGTAATTTAGTCAGCTGACAGGTCATGCGACCGCCGACGTCAACGGTCATGTGATCATCACATGATTAAATGACATCACCGTAGGTCCTTTCTGAACACCGCGGGACACCGATGACAGAGGAAGCCACCGGAGAGGAGACCGGGGGCCCCCAGAGAGGTAAGTATAATTTTTTTATTTTTTTTTACGCTTTAATTCTTTTTTTTTACTAATGGTACCGGGGTCTGGAGGAGAGTCTGCATGCATGCGGATGTTATGCGGTTCAATGCCGGCGATTTCACCACGATTACGCACAAGAAATGGTTGCGCTGCGGATTATTCCGCAATGATAATCCGCAGCGGGAATTTCTGCAGCATGTGCACAGCACATGCGGATTATCATTAGGAAACATGGCAGACAACTTAACATGCGTTTTAAATGCGTTTTGAAATGGCGCCGCAGAAACGCATTAAATCCGCATCGTGGGCACACAGCCTAAGACATTACTAAATTTAAATGATAAAGCCAGGAAAAAGTGTAATTCTGTATGACGCATTGCTTTAAAATGTAGTATTTACAGCCTTCCCATCAAACAAATGTATGCTCTCACATCACATCACAGTATGTATTTATTTCCCCTGCATTTGCAGCTGCTGTATATTGCCGTTTTCAACGCGACATTGTGCTATATAACAAATATTCCCTTCGCTGATTATTTATATTAGTGCTTTTAAGGATTACTTTGATTCTTCATGGAGTGGTTAACGTAAAAGTGATGACAGGGGCTCAAAGCCTCGTCTTATCATGAGGTCATTTTATATTAATTGGTTAAGTATTTAGACACGACAGGAACAATAAACCCCATTATACGGCGCTGAGACTGGAAATTTATAGAAAAATTGCTTTCTTGTAGTTATGAAAAGAGCTTCATTTTATTGCATTTTAATATTTAATTACTTTTTAATATTTTTGGGTTTTTTTTTTGTATTAATTTATTGTACAGTGGGTCCATACTTAGTGGCCCAAAAGAATGACCATGGACATTAACTCTTTTTCACCTTCCTGACCAGGCCAAATTTTACAATTGTGACCAGTGTCCCTTTATGAGATAACTCTGGAATGCTTCAACGAATCTAAGTGATTCTGAGATTGTTTTTTCATGACACATTGTACTTTATGTTAGTGGTAAATTTAGTTAGAATTTTTTGCGATTCTTTATTTCATATTTTGCAAAAATTTCAAAAATGTCGCAATTTTTTTCAAAATTTCAAATTTTAGATCCTTAAACCAGTTAGTCATTTTGTACAAAATAATTTATAAATAACATTTCACATATGTCTACTTTATATCGACATCATTTTTGAAACATAATTTTTTTTGTTAGGACATTAGAAGGGTTAAAAGTTTATCAGCAATTTCTCATTTTTCCAACAAAATTTACAAAACTATTTTTTTAGGGACGTTTGAAGTGACTTTAAGGGGCCTATATGACAGAAAGTACCCAAACGTGATACCATTTTAAAAACTGCACCCCTCAAAGTGCTCAAAACCACATTCACAAACTTTATTAATCCTTTAGGTGCTTTGGAGGAATTAAAGCAATGTGGAAGGAAAAAAATCAACATTTTAATTTTTTCCACAAAAATGTTAATTTAGCTCCAAATTTTGCATCTTTACAAGGGAAACAGGAGTAAATGAACTAAACAGTTTGTTGTGCAATTTCTCCTGAGTATGATGATACCCTATTCACCATACGTGGAGAAAAACTACTGTTGGGGCGCACAGCAGGGCTCGGAAGGGAAGGAGCAGCATTTGACTTTTGGAGCGCAAAATTGGCTGGAATAGATACCGGGCACCATGTCGCGTTTAGAGACCCCTGATGTGTCTAAACGGTGGAAACTCCCCACAAGTGACCCCATTTTGAAAATGACAGCCCTCAAGAAATGTATGTAAAGGTGTAGTGATTACCTTGAACCCACAGGTGCTTCACAGGATTTTATAACATTGAGTCATGAAAATGAAAAAATTTATTTTTCCCTCAAAAAATGTTGTTTCAGACCCAAATTTTTCATTTCACAAAGGTAACAGGAGAACATGAACCATATAATTTGTTGTTCAATTTATCCTGAGTACACCAATATGTGTGTCACACGGGAGAAATGGATAAAAAATGGCATCAAAATTTGTCACACAATTTCTGCTGAACATGGCTGAATGTGGCTGCACAGTACTGCTTAGCCACACGGTGGGATTCAGGAGGGAAGGAGTGCTATTTGACTCTTGGAGAACAAATTATCATAGAATAGTTTGCGGACTCCATATACAGAGCCCCTAAGTGCCAGAAGAGCAGAACTTATCTACAGGTGCAGTGACAATTTTGAATCCATTGGTGTTTTCCAGAAACAAGCAGCAGTGACAATTGCAAATCTGCCATTGTATTGCACGTACATTGCCTACATTGCAGTGCCCGTACGTTGTAGTGCCCACACATTGCAGTTCCCATACATGTTGCCTAGCTTGTGCTTCTGGAGACATAGACCCCAAAAATTAAGCGTGCTCTCATTGCTACAGAAATGCTAAATGTGAATGCTAACTGTGGTTTAGGCACACTGTTTGGCTCAGAAGAGGGCATTTGAATTTGTGAGGATTTGCTGGATTTCTTTTGGGGGCAAGGAGCCATAGTTCTTTTCCAGAGCCTTTGTGCTTTCAGTAATGTGGAAGCCCCCTATATTTCCATTGAGGGATGACGAACCTGAGTGGGGACTTGTTTTTTTTGTGGATTGAGTTGAAACTTTTGTTGGAACATTTTACATAACATTTTGGATCACATTTATCCTGTGCTCTACGCTGAGCACTAACATCAGTGTTTCCATCTAAATCTCCGAGTGACATGATTCAGATGAAATCCCTGAGGGATATATCCACTGTAATGAGTCAGCAGAGTTACTCTCGACTCTGTCTGGCCTCTGTTCAGTAGTGTCCTTCTTTTAAGAGGTGCACAAAAATGTGGCTGACCGCGCTTTTATGCATGCTTAAAATGATGGGCACTGCTGGATCATAGACCAGATGGCATCCACAGTGCCTTCATCTGTCTCATTATAGGGAATCTTCCGCTGAGGGTTCTGTCTGAATCACGTATTTCAGAGATTTACATGGAAACCCGGGTGTAAGTATTCAATGCAGAGCACAGGATAAATGTGAGCCAAACCTTACTGCAATCTTTAGGAGGCAGAATGAATAAATTAATAGGAGGTCAAGAATTGATTCTATTTATTTTTTACGCCATTCCTTGTGCAATATAATTGATTCGACAACTTTATTCTTTGGGTCAGTGCGATTACAGCGATATCAGATTTATATTGGTTTTTATGTTTGGCTGCTGTCACACACTAAAACAAAGTTTTTGCATCCCCATAATTTGACAGCTATCAGTTAATATTTTTATTGGTACCATTTTCGGTCACATACCAATTTTTGATTGCTTTCTATCCTGATTTTTGGAAGGCAGAATGAACAAAAAACAACAATTCAGAAATTGCTTTCTGGATTTTTTTTCTATGCTGTTCCACTTGTGGTAAAATTGATAAGGCAGCTTTATTCTTCAGAGCAGTACGATTACAGCGATACTACATTTATATCATTTTTTTAGGTTTTGCCGCTTTTACACAATAAAAATTATTTTATGGAAAAAAGAATTGTTTTTGCATCCCTTTATTTTGAGAGCTATAACTTTTTTATTTTAGTGTTGATGGAGCTGTATTGCGGCTTGTTTTTTGTGGGACAAGATAACATTTTCCTCAATACCATTTTTATTTACATTTCACTTTTTGATTGCGTTTTATTTCACTTTTGTTCAGAGGTACAATAAAAAAACATAGTTTTTTGACACTTTTTGTTTTTTACAGTGTTCAATGAAAGGGTTAACTAGTGTGACAATTTTATAGGTCAGGTCGTTATGGACGAGGTGATACCAAAGATGTGTACTTTATTTCTTTTATTTTTGTTTTTACATACAGTACAGACCAAAAGTTTGGACACACCTTCTCATTTAAAGATTTTTCTGTATTTTCATGACTATGAAAATTGTACATTCACACTGAATGCATCAAAACTATGAATTAACACATGTGGAATTATATACTTAACAAAAAAGTGTGAAACAACTGAAAATATGTCTTATATTCTAGGTTCTTCAAAGTAGCCACCTTTTGCTTTGATGACTGCTTTGCACACTCTTGGCATTGTCTTGACGAGCTTCAAGAGGTAGTCACCGGAAATGGTCTTCCAACCATCTTGAAGGAGTTCCCAGAGATGCTTAGCACTTGTTGGCCCTTTTGCCTTCACTCTGGGTACCCCGCGGCCATCTTTCAGACCGAGGTCACTATGGAGATCATCAGTACAACAGGATTGCACTCGCATTGTGCCAATCAGAGCAGAAAGGAAGCTACCTTCCTCTGCAACCCGACCAATGTCGCTATCGCTATTGACAGGGCATCAGAGCGGTTAATCACCCACGATCGGCGCTAGCACCAATTGAGTGTTCCTGAAAAGAATCAGCAAGGAGTGAGCCCATACATGTACGGCAGTTTGCAGGAACGCACCTCCTGCTGCTCCATACGGTGGATGTCGTGAATGGTTTAGGCCATGGAAACGCTACAATCTTTGTGAAGATTTTGATTAAAATTGAATAGTAGAAATAAGCATGTATTTTTTTTTTGCCCTGCCTTTTTAATTAACTAACATATAGTTTTTCTTTTTGGCTTTGTTTAGCATCATTAGATATGGATTAAAGGAATCCAACTGCATTCTTTGGCTGAATTGGATATAGAGGAATGAAAAAGGAACTATTTTCACATCTACCAGCCTACTGCCTTCTGGAGACTACTATTTTGCTACCTTCTAGAGGTCTTCTTCACATTTCTTTACAGATGCGAAACACTCACTACCTTCTGGAAGCCAACATCTCACTACTTTCTGGAGGCCAACATCTTACTTTATTCTGGAGTTAGGATCTCATTACCTTGCAGAGGCCAAAGTCTTACTACCTTTTCGAGGCCAACATCTCATTATCTTCTTGAGTCAGCATCTCATTGCCTTACAAGGGCCAAAATCTTGCTACCTTTTGGAGGCACATATCTTATCACCTTTTGTAGACTAACATCTCACTATTTTCTGGGGTCAGCATCTCTATACCTTCCAGAGGCCAAAATATTGCTAGCTTTTGAAGACCAACATCTCACTATCTTCTGGAGGCTAAAATCTCACTCCTTCTTGGAGGACATAAACATGGATTGAAAATGATCTATTGAAAGTTGCATTATATTTATAGCAGAATATATTATGGTAGGACACCTCACTCAGCCGCTTTTGGAAGTAGACTCAGGAACCGTGTTCACTGCAGGCTTTATTATGTGGCATAAAGCTCTGCACTCCAGCAAAAATAAACAGTTTTACTGGCAAAACAACAAAACAAAAAGATAAATGATAACACAGTACATAGCAGTGTGGGATTAGCCACACAGGTTGTAGTCCCAGCTTTCAGCTCCTCTCTGAGCTGTGGCCTTCCAGTCTGGAGTCCTTACCACTCCAAACTCAACAACAGAAAAAAAATGGTGACTGAGCATTTAAACCTTGCTCAGCCACACCCTGAGGTGGAGATATGGGGAATGACTTCCCTCCCATCTCTACGTCATTCCTATAAAACCACACCCTTTAAAAGAGTTAACCTCCAGCATATAACATGCTGACAGAAGGTCTATTGGTTTCAGTTCGCACAGGACAGCAACCTGTGTGACACATACCTCCCCTCATAAACCATACCAGTGACTCTGTCACAAGATATACAAATATACTACATGATTGGTCTTTATGCTTTACACCTTCTGGAGGCCAACATCTCACTATGTTATGGATGTCTAATTCTCACTAACTTCTGGAAGCCAACATTTTATTACCTTCTAAAGGCCAAATTCTTGCTACCTTCTAGAGGTTAATATCTTGCTGCCATTTAAGGGCTAATGTGGCACCCCAGGGGTCTGGTTGCCACAGTGATAGAAATATCACGTCTGAGAGCAAGTGGGAGGTTCCCTGGTCAGGAGCCCTTGAACATGCAACACCTCCTGTCCCAGATCAGATAGGGGAGGAATCTGCCCTATATAAACTGGATCTGGGGCGGGGTTAGTTCAGTTAGAGCCTGGAGTGAAGTTCCAGACACAGGGAAAGCAACAGCTAGGAGCTCTGTAGGAGCAGGAGCTGAGTGCCAGGGACTGGAAGCAGATATTGCTCGTCCTGGCTGAAGACACTACGACCGGACAACGGAGTCCGAGGCTGTGAGGATCTCTAAGTCCAGCAGCAGAAACCAGCCGGCAGGGGATTCCAGATCCTCTGGCCATAGAAGCCCGGAGGCTCAGTCACACACAAGGGACCGGTACCGCCATCGAGGAGCGGAAGCTACCAGAGGGTCCAAGTCACCAGCCTTACGGGTGAGCACCACACGGTATACTCAGGGACGTGGGCTACTTCCACTCGCTTACAGCAAGGTAGCCAGGAAGAGTGCAGACAGACGGGGAAGCCTACAACTCCACCTGGCCAGGGGAACTCCTGTTTGTTCACAGACTGACCAGGCCTCTTATGCTAGCCAGTACTCCCGGGAGGGTCTGCCTTATCATCATCAGTAAAGACCCTGAACTGCACTGCAAAGACTCTGAGTCGTTCCTGCTTCACCCGTGCACCATCACTCCCATCATCCATACTCACTGCCCTGAGGCTATACTCCTCCCGTGGGGAGTTGTCCCATCCTCTGCTGCGCACACAACACCAGCCTCAGCGGTCTGCCTCGCAGCGGCGGTACACCCTGACCGCAATCCACGGGTGGCGTAGTCGGACATTAACCTAAAACATATAAAAGACTGCCACTGGTTTGACCACCCTGAGCCACGGGACCGGGTCGCCGCCACGGAGACTACAACCCCCAGAGACCCGGCTCCGGGTAACCCACACGCGTGTACACACGGCCCAGGGGGCGCATCACTAACATCTTACTACATTTTTGTCTGGAGGCTAACATTTGATTTCTTACTGGAAGCCAATAACTTAATACCTTCTGGAGGCTAATATCTTATTACATGAGCTTTTGCTTTGGAACCATTATAAGGTAAATGCTTATGTAATGGGTCTGGGAGGCGGAACCTCTGAACTACTATACAAGGGGGCGGTCCTTGTAAGGGAGCGGGTGGCAACCAGGCAGGCAGTCACAGCAGGTGACCGGGACAGTCTCTGGATGAACGGGCAGGAGGTCACGGCAAGTGACCGGGGCAGTCTCTGGGTAAAGGGTTGGTACGACCTGTGGCGGCTGATGGTAGACGTGAGCTCCCAGGTGAGCAGGCGAGAGTCTCTGGATAAACGGGTGATCACAGCATGTGACGGCGGAGCCTCCAGGAAGACCAACAGACAGGCAGCAGATGAGCGCTCCCAGGTGAGCGGGCAGAAGTCTCTGGACAGGCGGGTGGTCACAGCATGTGACGGCGGAGCCTCCAGGTAGGCTAGCAGACAGGCAGCAGATGAGCGCTCCCAGGTGAGCGGGCAGGAGTCTCTGGACAGGCAGGTGGTCACAGCACGTGACGGCGGAGCCTCCAGGTAGGCAAGCAGGCAGGTAGCAGATGTGCGCTCCCAGGTGAGCGGGCAAGCTGGTCCATAGACAGACTGACAGGAGTTGGAAGGCAGACCGTCGGACCTCAGGCAAGCAGGCAAGTAGCAGAATATCAGGCAGGAATAAGACAGCAAGCTGGCAGGAATCTGGCAGGTAACTGGCAGGTAACTGGCAACGGGACCTGAGGGCTGAAGCAGAGTAGTGAACAGTGCAACAACATTGCTCGGGCACCTCCATTTTGGAGGAGGTGCCTTATATATGGCGAAGTCCTTCGGCCATTGGCCGGGGACTCCTTAGGACGGCGCGCGCGGCCCCTTTAAGAGGGAGGGAGCGCGCGCGCGCGCCCTAAGCACAGTGGCCGGGAAGGAGCGCGCGCTGCCAGCAGAGCGGGAGGAGGACGCCGGGCTCGGAGCAGAGAGGTGAGGGGAACAGCGTCCCTGCCTAGCAGAGGGCAGGGACGTCGGCGCTACAGTACCCCCCCCTTTAGGCCCCCCCTTTTTTAGGCCAGACAGAAATTTAGCAAGGATAAGAGGAGCATGGATGTTCTCCCGGGGCTCCCACGTTGTCTCCTCAGGACCAAACCCCTTCCAATCTACTAGAAAAAAGGTCTTTCCTCTTACCCTTTTGGTGGCAAGAATGTTCTCTACCTCAAACTCGTCTTCAGCAGAAACAGGAGCAGGAGGCGTACCTGTAGACTTGGAAAAAGAGTTAAGTACCACAGGTTTGAGGAGAGATACATGGAAGGAGCTAGGGATCCGTAAGTTGGCCGGGAGTTTCAATTTATAGGCCACCGGGTTGATCTGACTGATGACCTCCAGGGGGCCGATGAACCGAGGCCCTAACTTGTAAGAAGGTATCTTGAGTCGGACATATTTAGATGAGAGCCAGACTTTATCTCCGGGACGAAATTGTGGAGGATCCAGGCGTTTTTTGTCAGCATGTCTTTTCATCCGCTCGGACGACTGAAGGAGTGCGGATCGGGTACTCTCCCAAATGGAGGAAAATTTGCTAATGAGAGATTCCGCAGCCGGGTTGTCCACAGAGGTGGAGACAGGAAAAGGAATCCGAGGATGCTGACCGAAAACTACAAAAAACGGGGATTTGGAGGAGGATTCGCTCTCGTGATTGTTGTAAGAGAACTCGGCCCATGGTAGGAGATCCACCCAGTCAGAATGGTGGGCATTAACGAAGTGCCGGAGGTAACTGGTCAGATTCTGATTGATCCGCTCCACTTGACCATTGGACTGTGGGTGGTAAGCAGAAGAAAAGTCCAGGGTGACGGTCAGCAGTTTACAAGTGGCTCTCCAGAAGCGTGAGGTGAACTGTACCCCACGATCCGACACGATTTGGAGGGGCAGGCCATGGAGACGAAAGATGTGACGAATAAAGTCTTTAGCTAGCTCGGGTGCAGACGGGAGGCCTGGCAGGGGAACGAAATGAGCCATCTTGGAGAAGCGGTCAGCGACCACCCAAATGACCGTACAACCGGCAGAGACTGGGAGGTCAGTTATAAAGTCCATTGCTATATGCTGCCAGGGGGCAGCAGGTACAGAAAGCGGAAGGAGGCGACCGGCTGGCAGATGTCTTGGAACCTTGTTGCGGGCGCAGGACACACAGGCAGAAACAAAGTCTATTACGTCCTTGTGCAGGGTAGGCCACCAGTAGTGCCGGGTAATAAGCTGGAGGGTCTTTTTCTGACCGGCGTGGCCAGCTAGTTTAGACGAATGACCCCAGTGAAGGATCTTCTCCCGATCAGGTACCGACACGAACGTCTTTCCGGGAGGGAGACGATTTAGACTCATGGGAGCCACCTGCATTACTCTGGCGGGATCGATGATGTGTTTCGGATCTTCCTCAAGATCAGACACCAGAAAGGATCGAGACAAGGCATCCGCCTTGACGTTTTTGTCAGCCGGGCGAAAATGAAGAACAAAATCAAAGCGAGCAAAAAACAAGGACCACCGAGCTTGGCGCGGGTTAAGTCTCTGGGCATGCTGGAGGTAAGCCAAGTTCTTGTGGTCTGTGTAAATTATTACCGGGTGAAGAGCCCCCTCGAGCAGGTAACGCCACTCCTCCAATGCCAGTTTGATGGCCAATAACTCTCGGTCTCCTATGGAATAATTGCGCTCTGAGGAGGAGAAAAGTTTAGAGAATAAGCCGCAAGTTACCATCCTCCCGGAAGATGATTTTTGAGTAAGTACCGCTCCGGCTCCAGAGGAGGAGGTGTCAACTTCCAGGAAAAACTGCTTGTTGCCGTCCGGGCGATGCAACACCGGGGCGGAAGAGAAGGCCTGTTTTAAGGAAAGAAAGGCCTCCTCTGCTTCGGGCGGCCACTCTTTGGGATTAGTACCCTTACGGGTGAGCGCGGAAATTGGAGCAGTCCGGGAAGAGAAGTGTGGTATGAACAGGCGGTAGTAGTTGGCGAAGCCCAGGAACCGCTGAATGGCCTTCAACCCCTTCGGTCGAGGCCATTTCTCGATGGCAGACAGTTTCTCTGGATCCATTCGTAGGCCGGTCTGAGAAATAATGTAGCCCAAAAACGGAAGCGAGGTCTGCTCAAAGAGACACTTCTCGTATTTAGCGAAGAGGTGATTCTGCCTGAGCCTGAGCAGAACCTGACGAACGTCCCTCCGGTGAGTCTGGAGATCCGGAGAGAAGACCAAGATGTCGTCCAGGTACACCACTACGCAGGAGTAGAGAAGGTCCCGGAAGATGTCATTGACCAACTCTTGAAAGACGGCAGGAGCGTTACAGAGACCAAAGGGCATTACCAGATATTCATAGTGGCCGTCCTGGGTGTTGAATGCCGTCTTCCATTCATCCCCCTGACGGATACGGACCAGGTTGTACGCCCCACGGAGGTCCAGTTTGGTGAAGATTCTAGCCCCCCTCAGACGATCAAATAACTCCGGAATGAGCGGAAGGGGGTACTTATTCTTCACCGTGATCTGGTTAAGGCCTCTATAGTCTATACAGGGACGGAGAGAGCCGTCCTTCTTTTTGACGAAAAAGAAGCCTGCTCCCACCGGAGAGGTAGATTTCCGGATGAATCCCCTGGCCAGATTCTCCTCAATATATTCGGACATCGACCGGGTCTCAGCAGCGGATAATGGATAAATACGCCCACGGGGAGGAGTAGTACCGGGTAACAGGTCGATAGGGCAGTCGTATGGTCTATGAGGGGGTAGTGTCTCTGCCTCCTTTTTATTAAAGACATCAGCATAAGACCAATAAGGAATTGGAAGTCCAGGTAGATTAGCTGGGGTAGGAGAAGGACGGACGGGATGGACGGGAACCAGACAGGTCTTATGGCAGTCCTGTCCCCAGCGAAGGACTTCTCCGGTCTGCCATTCAAGCACGGGTGCATGTCTCTGGAGCCAAGGTAGGCCTAGCAAGAGGGCGTGAGAGAGTCCAGGCAGAACATGAAAGGAGATACTCTCAGAATGCAGCATTCCCACCTGCAGAGTAATGGATTCGGTGATGAGTTGGATGGGGCGTGGTAAGAGGCCCCATCCACGGCAGCAACAGACAAGGGTACAGCCAGAGGTTTGGTGGGGATGCGATATTTCTCTACCAGGGACTGTGAAATAAGATTCCCGGCTGCTCCAGAGTCAAGTTGGGCTAGTTCGAAATAACGGTTCTCCCCGCAGACGATTGAGGCTGACAACAGCAGAGATGGAGAGGATTTATTCTTGTCTAGGTCGACCTCTCTGAGCGAACCTAGACACAGGCGTTTCCCGACTTCTCCGGGCAGGCACGGATCCGGTGCTCCTTACTGCCACAGTAGAAGCAACTCCCCTCGGCACGGCGTAAGTCCTGACGGGTTTTGACCATCTTGGTCTGGTCGACTTGCATAGGCTCAGGAGAGTCTACCTGGGAAGAGACGGAGGGAGTGATGGGTTTCTGAAAAGTAGGAGCTAGACGTGGAAACCTCCTCTCACGGGTGACCTCTTTGGCACGCTCCTGGAACCGTAGGTCAATTCGGGTGGCAAGAGTTATTAGGTCATCGAGAGTGGTAGGAATGTCCCGACCGGCAAGTTCATCTTTAATACGGCCGGACAGACCCTCCCAGAAGACGGATACCAGAGCGTCGTTATCCCAGGCCAGCTCCGAGGCAAGGGTACGGAACCGTATGGCATATTGGCCCACGGTGAGACTTCCCTGACGGAGGCGTAGCAGTGATGATGCGGATGAGGTCTTCCGTCCGGGTTCGTCGAAGATTTTCCGGAAAGCCGTGAGAAAGGCAGGCAAGTCGGACACCAGGGGGTCTCCTCTCTCCCATAGAGGATTTAGCCAGGCCAGGGCCTCCCCGGTGAGATGGGACATGATGAAGGCAATTTTGGCCCGGTCGGAGTTAAACAGGTGGGACAGAAGTTCAAAGTGCAGGGTGCACTGATTTATGAAGCCCCGAGCCTGGGCGGAGTCGCCTCCGAAGCGAGGAGGTGCAGAAAGCCGGGGTCCGGGGTAGGATACCATGGTATTAGTGGGCAGCGGAGCTGCCGGATTGCGAGTCATGGCACTGGCGGTGGTTGCTGGCGGAGCAGTCAGAGTGTCCAGGCGAGAATTGACATTCCGCAGGTGACCCAGGATGGACTCCTGTTGGGACCTCTGACGGGACAGTTCATGACACAGGTCCGAGAGCGAGGGAGCTTGGGTGCCACCGGGTTCCATGGCCCGAGCAAACTGTAACGGGTCTGGGAGGCGGAACCTCTGAGCTACTATACAAGGGGGCGGTCCTTGTAAGGGAGCGGGTGGCGACCAGGCAGGCAGTCACAGCAGGTGACCGGGACAGTCTCTGGATGAACGGGCAGGAGGTCACGGCAAGTGACCGGGGCAGTCTCTGGATGAACGGGCAGCAGGTCACGGCAAGTGACCGGGGCAGTCTCTGGATGAACGGGCAGAAGGTCACGGCAAGTGACCGGGGCAGTCTCTGGGTAAAGGGTTGGTACGACCTGTGGCGGCTGATGGTAGACGTGAGCTCCCAGGTGAGCAGGCGAGAGTCTCTGGATAAACGGGTGATCACAGCATGTGACGGCGGAGCCTCCAGGAAGACCAACAGACAGGCAGCAGATGAGCGCTTCCAGGTGAGCGGGCAGAAGTCTCTGGACAGGCGGGTGGTCACAGCATGTGACGGCGGAGCCTCCAGGTAGGCTAGCAGACAGGCAGCAGATGAGCGCTCCCAGGTGAGCGGGCAGGAGTCTCTGGACAGGCAGATGGTCACAGCACGTGACGGCGGAGCCTCCAGGTAGGCAAGCAGGCAGGTAGCAGATGTGCGCTCCCAGGTGAGCGGGCAAGCTGGTCCATAGACAGACTGACAGGAGTTGGAAGGCAGATCGTCGGACCTCAGGCAAGCAGGCAAGTAGCAGAATATCAGGCAGGAATAAGACAGCAAGCTGGCAGGAATCTGGCAGGTAACTGGCACGTAACTGGCAACGGGACCTGAGGGCTGAAGCAGAGTAGTGAACAGTGCAACAACATTGCTCGGGCACCTCCATTTTGGAGGAGGTGCCTTATATATGGTGAAGTCCTCCGGCCATTGGCCGGGGACTCCTTAGGACGGCGCGCACGGCCCCTTTAAGAGGGAGGGAGGGCGCGCGCGCGCGCCCTAAGCACAGTGGCCGGGAAGGAGCGCGTGCACTTCTGAAGATTGACAATTCAGATCTGCGGCATAGTCTGAACTGTGCACACTCCAAGTCTGTTAGTAGAGGCAACTTTACCTCTGCAGCATTGGAGGAGCAGAAGGGCACTAAAGCTGTCCAGATCCAGGATGGTTGCAAGCTGTATGGTAAATAGCTTGCTAGTGCACGCTCATTGCCTAGGAAAACTTCCACCTCTGTTAGACTGCAAAGATGGCCAGTAACCTAGGCAATGAATAGTAAACTATAAAATTAAAAATCCCTCCAATCTCGAGAACGAATATTTTTAAGAAGATGTTTTACATCTTCCAATTTTACCCATTTAAAATCTTACTATTTTACCCATTTAAGAACTCAAGACAACCCCTTTAAATTGCCATCCCCAACTTTTTGTTGTCTCGTAATACCATATCCCAAAAAAAGTTTTTTTTCAGGCTCGATTTCAACCTCCGTGAACTTTATTGCAATTTGCATCACAATCACCGGGTGGCCACTTGTAGACATGTATAGAATAAACATCTCCTAGCAGAGTATCATAAAATAATAAGTATCATAAAATAATGATAAAAGAGCTGATCATATGGCGTCATTGATCTTTGGAATATGTTCAACCAAGGAAAAACACGTTCAGCTTCCTACTGGAAAATCTTCCTATTTTGAATAGACTTTTGCCAATGGCCTTTATATAGATCAACCCTCTCTCTGGTGGACCTGCCATACGTTACTCAGACTACCCATTTATCCGAATGAACACTGTGAAATTCCTAATTTCCCCTGTGGAGGCGCTGCAAAAAAACTTGATTACTTACTGTCATATTGTGAGCATTTCCCAACACAAAGCACCATGGACCCTTCGATTTGGGAATTGGTGAAGTCCAAGAACCAGGACCTCTCATGATATCATCTCCTGATTTTTCCATTAATGTTAGATGTTAAGTCAGTCTGCACTGAGGTCTATGTGCCTGATGTCAGCATTACAAGTGCGCACCTCACACACAGAACACACGTGGTGTGAACGTACGTCTGACAATATCATTTCCATTATGATGGGGAAGTCACACATTATTGAGAACGTTCTGTAACATCTCACATCAGTCTTCTGAGCGGAGGTAAAGATGATGATTTTACTGCAGAATCTCAAGATGTGTCAGCTCCCATGAATAAACTATCGCTAATAACTCTGCTCATATATGATATCATGTCCACGCCTAATATACTGGGGATTATACCGCAGGCAGAACATATGGCTGCTAATAAATGATTGTACGGGAGATACCAGACACAGAAAGGAAACTGACATTAGGCACAAAAGTTTCCAAATCTATCTATTATCTATCTATCTATCTATCTATCTATCTATCTATCTATCTATCTATCTATCTATTATCTATCTATCTATCTATCTATCATCTATCTATGTATTTATCTATCTATCTATTATTTATCTCTCTATTATCTACAGTATATGTCATATCTATCTATAATCTATCTATTATCATTCTATTATCTAGCTATCTATTCATCTATATATGTGTTATCTAGATATCTCACCTATCTATCTATTATATCTAACTACAATATCTATCATCTGCACAATATACAGTATATCTATCTAACAATTTATCTATTATCTATCTATATATGTATTTATCTATTTATTTATGTATTTGTCTATTATCTATCTCTCTCCTATCTTTATATATTTTATCTATCTATCTATCTATTATCTATCTATCTATCTATCTATCATCTATCAACTGTGTCTATTTAAATGTGCAATATCTATCTTTCTCATATCTTTCTGTATATCCATCTATTACACAGCCCAACAAAAAGAATGCTTTGCTGTCTTGGTTTTCAGGCCCCTTCTTAGAGTTATTTAGGGCACAGACTTATAAAATTGTATTAGATAGATCACATCAGCTTTAGTTTCATAGATTTTAGTTGATTCTTTAAAAGATCTCTGCTGCAGCATAGGGATGATATAACAAGCTTTATTATGTGTATTTCAAAGGTTTCTCAACCTGATCTATCTATCTATCTATCTATCTATCTATCTATCTATCTATCTCTCTATCTATTATCTATCATCTATCTATCTATCTATTATCTATCATCTATCTATCTATCTATCTATCTAGCTATCTAGCTATCTATCTATCTATCTATCTATCATCTATCTATCTATCCATTTATCTATTATCTATCTATCTATCTATTATCTATCATCTATCTATATATCTATTATTTATCTATCTATCTATCTATCTATCTATCTATCTATCTATCTATCTACAGTGCCTACAAGTAGTATTCAACCCCCTGCAGATTTAGCTGGTTTGATAAGATGCAAATAAGTTAGAGCCTTCAAACTACAAACGAGAGAAGGTTTTATGAACAGAAGCATAAATCTTACAAACCAAAAAGTTATGTTGCTCAGTTGAATTTTATTAAATTTTAAACATAAAAGTCTGGGTCAATTATTATTCAACCCCTATGTTTAATATTTTGTGGAATAACCCTTGTTTGCAATTACAGCTAATAATCGTCTTATAAGACCTGATCAGGCCGGCACAGGTCTGTGGAGTTATCTTGGCCGACTCCTCCATGCCGATCTTCTCCAAGTTATCTAGGTTCTTTGGGTGTCTCATGTGGACTTTATTCTTGAGCTCCATCCACAAGTTTTCAATTGGGTTAAGGTCAGGAGACTGACTAGGCCACTCCAACACCTTGACTTTTTCCCTATTGAACCAGGCCTTGGTTTTCTTGGCTGTGTGCTTTGGGTCGTTGTCTTGTTGGAAGATGAAATTACGACCCATCTTAAGATCCTTGATGGAGGAGCGGAGGTTCTTGGCCAAAATCTCCAGGTAGGCCGTGCTATCCATCTTCCCATGGATGCGGACCAGATGGCCAGGCCCCTTGGCAGAGAAACAGCCCCACAGCATGATGCTGCCACCACCATGCTTGACTGTAGGGATGGTATTCTTGGGGTCGTATGCAGTGCCATCCAGTCTCCAAACGTCACGTGTGTGGTTGGCACCAAAGATCTCGATCTTGGTCTCATCAGACCATAGAACCTTGAACCAGTCTGTCTCAGAGTCCTCCAAGTGATCATGAGCAAACTGTAGACGAGCCTTGACATGACGCTTTGAAAGTAAAGGTACCTTACGGGCTCGTCTGGAACGGAGACCATTGCTGTGGAGTACGTTACTTATGGTATTGACTGAAACCAATGTCCCCACTGCCATGAGATCATCCCGGAGCTCCTTCCTTGTTGTCCTTGGGTTAGCCTTGACTCTTCGGACAAGCCTGGCCTCGGCATGGGAGGACACTTTCAAAGGCTGTCCTGGCCGTGGAAGGCTAACAGTAGTTCCATAAGCCTTCCACTTACGGATGATGCTCCCAACAGTGGAGACAGGTAGGCCCAACTCCTTGGAAAGGGTTTTGCACCCCTTGCCAGCCTTGTGACCCTCCACGATCTTGTCTCTGATGGCCTTGGAATGCTCCTTTGTCTTTCCCATGTTGACCATGTCTGAGTGCTGTTCACAAGTT
This sequence comes from Phyllobates terribilis, assembly GCF_046119375.1. Taxonomy (NCBI): domain Eukaryota; kingdom Metazoa; phylum Chordata; class Amphibia; order Anura; family Dendrobatidae; genus Phyllobates; species Phyllobates terribilis. The sequence goes on along the minus strand of NW_027362764.1, from coordinate 745,863,120 downwards.
TGGGGAGGGTCTTAAATAGTCAGAAAAGGCTGGCAAAAGAGATCTTTAATCCACACATGTGAAGCTCATTATTCTTGGTGCCTGAACTACTTCTTAATACTTTAGGGGGACCAAACAGAATTCTTGTGGTTTGAGGGGTTGAATAATAAATGACACTCTGAATTAACTTTTTACGTTTTAAAAAAACAAACAAAAAAAAAACAAAAACAAAATTTGCTGCAGTGCATTTCCCACTTCCAGGCTGATCTACAGTACAAATGTCACAATGCCAAGTTAATTCCGCATGTGTCAACCAGCTAAATCTGCAGGGGGTTGAATACTACTTGTAGGCACTGTATCTATCATCTATCTATCATCTATTGTCTATCTATCTACTATATATTATCTATCTATCTAATATCTTTCTCTCTCAATCTATCATTCTATCTATCAATCATTTCTCCATGTAGCTATGTTATTATATCTCAGTGACGTTACAATGTATTTGTGGTTGCTTGGCTCGGAGACATTACTGAGCCTTCCCTGTAAGCTTTTCCTAGTGTATACAGCACCTCGGGGTGGACACTGACCCTCTGTATATCCTCTGTATATGTTCCGTGTATCACCAGTGAAAAACATCAATGATCTGACCAAATCCCTCTGACCTAACTTTAGCTTCACGGTTATTTATACTGTGATCTCTCTGAAATTGACGTCTGATTCCCATAATGGGCTGTCTATACATCTTGTCATTTCAGCTGTTGCTGCTTTAAGTAACATCCGACATTTTCCTTTTACTTTCCTTCTTGCACAATATCTAGATCTGTCTAGTCATCGGAGGCGACTCCCTTCTTCAGAGCTGCACATGATATCACCGGGCTGCACTCGGGGGAACTTCACCTCTTCTGGAGCTTCCTGGTCCCACTTGACACCAGACAGACTAATCACATGTAATTGGGGTTTCGCCATAAAAGACAAACACAAATATGGGAAAATTACGGTGGACTGATGATAACATGACGCGTCTAATACTTTACTGTTCTGATTTTGAAATAGGAAAAAATGGCAAAGATACATTATACGTAAAGACGAGTAAAAAGGAACCTCTACCACCAGGAAAGATACCTTCAAATTCAGGCATCTTCATGCTGGTGGACTCACTACTGGTCCACAACTGGTCCCCTCCACCTATTAGTCAGTACTTAGGGACAATTAATAGTTTGAGATGAGCAAATTGATTTGTGAGTAATCAAATTTGTTGGAAATTTCTAGAACATTTGGGATTCTTCTGGATTTGATGCATCACCATTTTTGATTAATTCGTTTGATGGTTGAAAAAGAGTAAAAAAAAAACAAAAAAAACAATTTGCCCCAGTCCTAGGTCTTCACGTGACTTATTATGGTGAGGGTCTAAGACTGGTAGCCCTCAAAAGAATCCAGAAAAACAGCAGCCGGCTGGATTCGCACTAATTACGTCCAAAAAAATGTGAATTTACCAGAATCCAAAATTTCTGGGAATCCATAATGAATTAGATTTGTTACACATTGATTTGTTCATCTCTATCTGCTTATTGTCCTTATGGACTTCTTTCTGTTCAGGTCCTCTTTTGTCATAGGCCCTCACTTGACTCTGTTTACCTCTGCCGTTGCCCTGGTTCTCCGTGTTGGTCTTTAGTTCTACTGGTGCCACTGATGTGACCATGGGCTTTAACCCTTTTATGTCCCTCTTATGTTCTAAACCCTCGACTGAGTCCTTATTCCATCTCTGCCGCAGCTTCTGTGTTCTTCAGCTCTTGTGGCCCTGATGCCCATGCAGTTACGTGGAGGCGGCATAGGTCATTGATGTTAATAATGTTCGTTGTCCCCACGTGACCGTGAGGACCTAAGCATTGGAAAAACCCAAGACCAACGCAGTGGACCAAGGAAGCTGTGGCACAGGTGGGGTAGCGAGTCAGGTGATGGCCCTGGAAAGGTGAGTATAATGTTTTTTTCTTATATTTTTAACCCTTTTCCGGCCCTCAGAAGACTTCCCTTCTCCAGGGCCTGAGCTAAGGTCAATCGGCAGGTGACTCTATTTGTCTTAATTATTTTAGGACCACCGTCGGCCCATTTGTTAACAAATAGTAAATAGTTGACAACCCGTTTAAAGAGGACATGTTACTTTCCATAAATATTTGTTTTACAATAGTTTTGTAAAATGCACCCCGTTAAAAACAAAGAATTGCAATTTGTATATGTTTTTACATATGGATTTTGGTGTTTTAGTGGTAAACACTAACTTTCTGGGTCACAATCCATGCAAAAAAAAAGAAACAAATAAACTGAAACATTTAAGAATCTCCAAAAACATGTAAATATTCTGTGTACAGGAGCTGTGAGACTGCAGTAATATGTAATTTAGGCTTAGATCCTCGGGGTTATTCAGATTTTCAAAATCCTAAAAGGTCTGTAATAATACCATGTGGTTGAGTCAAACATGAAAAACACAAACCATCTGGAGCTGAGACTTCATCTAAGGCTGAGTTCACACGATGCGTTTTTCATGCGTTTCCGCGGCGTTTTTGCAGTTGCGTAAACGCCGCGGAAACGCATGAAAAACGCATGGTAGAAGGGCAGCAATGTTCCCCAATGGAAATCCGCATGTGCTGTGCCCATGATGCGGATTTTTCCGCAGCGTAAACGCTGCGGTCAAAAATCCGCAGCATGTCAATTAATTTTGCGGAAACGCTGCTCTTTTGCCGCCATTGACTTGCATTAGACCGCATGGAATCCGCATCACTGTATATGTTGATGCGCTTTTCATGCGGTCTAATGTGCGGATGGTACCCGGGTGTGGATGAGAGGACTCTCATCCAGACCCAGGTACCATTAAAAAAAAAAGAATAAAATAAAAAATATATATATTCTCACCTTCTGACGGCCCGCGCTGCGTCCTGCCGGCTTCCCGCGCACTTTGCGGTTGAATGAAGGACCTTCGCTGACGTCAGAGTCATGTGACGGGTCACGTGACGCTGACATCGGAAGGTCCTACAGTCTTCACTGCCGGCAGCCGGGACCGATGAAGCAGGACACCGGGGGCCATCAGAGGGTAAAGTATATATTTATTTTTTATTTTTTGACATTCACACACTATATAAATACATGCCGGTTGCATGTATTTATATAGTGTGAAGTTGACAAGCACTTTCCAAGTGATGCTAAAATCGCCTGGAAAGCGCTTGTCAACCCGCATGCGGAAATGAAAGTGAAGACCGCTTCATTTCCGCATGTCCCTGGCAGGAAACCGCATGTACAATCCGCATGCGTTTTTTCCTGCCAGAGAGATGCAGAAACGCTCAGGAAAAAATCCTGAGCATTTCTGCATCGTGTGCACATAGCCTTAGTGTGGCGGGAGATGACACATCCGCAGGGTGTAAATGCTCGCTATGACTCGGAGACATCTCATTTCATAATTACACAATATGTACAATAAAAGTCAGCCCTTAACTCTCACTTGTTTCCCCTTTTTTTAGGACATTTATTTTATTTTTTCCAAATGTAAAAAGAACGTCCATAATACCTAAATAAATAATAACAATTTAAATAGGAATTCATAAATTATAGATCTGGATTCAGATGCAACCAAGTGTAACAACTTGAAGCTTGTGGCGCCCAATGCAAAAATCTCCAACAGGGCTTCCAACTATCTAGGGTCATTAATAATAGTCGTCCTCTTATAACAGCTATTTGGGCCCATTTAGGCTCCAGGGCCTGAATGCAAGTGTAACCCCTGCACCCACTATGGTTATGCTCCTTGATACAACTTAAAAGCAGGGAAATACAATTCACACTCATTTTATTGTAAAGATTCATTTGGTGAGGTGGATTATCTAAGATATACATCTGGGTGGGTTTTATCATCACATCGCTCTGCCAAGTCATCTAATAGGCGGCACACGCTTGTATATGACGTCACCGGGCCTGTTGGCCCAACATGCGTGTGCTGCTGTGATGACAGTGGGCGGTAGCACTTCAGTGACGGAAGCAGCAGCAAGCATATGCCTCTTCTGATTTGGCACCTGTGGACACCATATATATATATATATATATATATATATATATATATATATATATATATATATCAGACAGGATACAACCCGCTGACACCTCTCCTTGAGAAAGCTGTACGCGAAATGCGCGTTGGGCAGTGTTGACGGGCCCCATCAAGCCTCTCCTTTCCCTGTTATGGGTAAGCAATACAAATCTGTATACTAATCCTTTGCCTCTCCCTATATTTATGACCACTATGTCCTTTATTATAAATGGTGATTGGCTAGATAGGCTTAGTATTTAGCACATACTGCTTGATATTTTGGATTAATTTGGGGGCTCGCTGTCTGCTATTCCTCCTTATCCATGACATCCTGATATACTATGTGTTAACTGTTTTTAATGATTTTTTCAAATAAAATATTTTTGTCTTAACTCTATTGGTGGTCTATGGTTACTCCTATTCTTTTCTTCTGAGCATCTGGGTGGGCAGGACGGACTGAATGCGAAGGTGTAACAGGGCAGGTCTTGATGGACAATGCATTGACCAGCAAGGACCAGGGCAGCAGGGTGTGCAGAACGATAGTCAAAACAGAGGAGCATGTAGCACAAATGAAGTAGTGACAGGTGTGCAGATAAGCAGATGAACAGTAACTGTATAGGAAACTAGTAAATTCTAGCAGGGTTGCAAACTGGAACCTTGCTTGAAGAGATGCATTACCTTGAATGCAGAGGCGAAGTCTGAACAGCACCAAAAACAGTTGCAATGTAGACAGCACCTAGAAAGCTGGAATGAGCTTAGCCGGTTGTAGCATGAAAGTCAGGAGGAGCAAACTACTATCAAATTTGAGGCAACTGTAGATAGTGCTAATTATTATCCAAAAAATGTCTTCTGCCTGAGACATCTTTATAAGGCCTATGGTGACGATGCCAGGGACATTTGCCTAGCTATCTGAGAAACCCAGAGTGGACTACTGCAATGGGAGATAAACATAGGAGACGGAAGCAAGGGCCGACACTAGAGCCGGAAAAGGTGAGTGAGAGTTTATTTTATGCAAATCGAAAGTGCCTTATTATGTTCTGAGGTCTTTCTTTCCAGACCTCAGAGCAAAAGAATTATAAGTTTTGTTTTGGACTTGATTATAGCTGGAGATTAGTCTGGAGACCATGTGGACAAAGTCATGAAAAGGCCTTCACGAGGGAATGTCAAATCGGTCTTACTACTGGGATGTTGGTGTGAGATAGCATAATGTATGGTAGTTGGAAACCTCAAAAATGAAATGACAACACCCAGAGGAAGAATCATGGAATTAAGGAAATTACAGGATGGAGACATGTTATGCTTGCAACAGAACCTTCCTTAGATGACCATTAATAACCTCATTGATAGCAGACGAGGGTATAAGTGTGAGGATTTCTGCATATGGCTCATACTCTATACTGAATAAATTGAGATGTTTTGAAAATGTAGTTTCTATCTTTTCATCATTTGCAGATTATTATTATTATTTATTATTATAGCGCCATTTATTCCATGGCGCTTTACATGTGAAAAAGGGGTATAATACAAGAACAATTACAATAATCTTGAACACAATGTGACAGCGACTGGTACAGGAGGAGCGAGGACCCTGCCCGCGAGGGCTCACAATCTACAAGATCAGTAATATATCTCCATCCTGTGATCTCCATCATTCCACGACTCTCAGAATTTTCGGAATATTGAATTATATCATTATGGGATATTTAGTTTTAAAGTTGAGTATATATTTTGGCTAAAAAAAGTGCAGTCTCTAATAATATTTGCATATTTAGGATACAATAAAAAAAGCAATTAGGATCATTTGCATGTAAAAAGTTTTCTCTTCCTCTTCTCCCAGCCAGGTCATATACATGTATATTGGACACATTAAACTTGTATATCAGCCCACATTAAATGATAATGTTTTTTTAGTGAAAGGCTGTCACGTCTATATGTTGATACATTGCTTATCTAAGCACAATTGTTAAAAGATTGTGCTAATTACACACTTTTAATTGGGGCCATTGTGCTTCTACTATTGTGTCATAGTTAGTACATAAACACTTATTAACATTAACCCGGTACTTTCTAAAGACTTGGAAATATTCCCACTGCTGATTATCACACTTGAAACAATGTAAATGATAGGAACAGGAAGAACCTTATCCAACAAAAGACCTAAAATGTCAACATGTTAATCGAATAAGCGCAGTACAATGGGGAGCATCATTTGTAGAAAAAAAAAAGAAAAAACATTCTGCAGGAATTAAAGTGGTCGTCCGGTCGGAGGAGACTGATGACCTATTCTTTTCGGAATGAACAATCATTTTGATAAAAAGTCATTTTCAAATTTGGTTAAAATGAAAACAAAAATAGAAGAGATAGAATAAAAAAAAAAACAACACTAAAAATAAAACCATAAAGTTGCATGAATGCTAAAATAATAAAATTTTCTGTGTACTTATATTTGAAATTTTTAATATCAGGGACTGATGTGAGTGATGATAGTTTTCGTAAAATATATTGGTACTGAAATATATAAACAATGGGAAAAGTAATAAAGATATGTATTTCTGTGGCTCTTTGTGGATGTGAGAGTTTTCCACATTGTCACGTCCATCCCATATAAAATAGTCCATCAATGAGGATAAAATCGGGAAACTGTGAGGGTGCATGATTATTGTTTCTAGGAATCGTGCAGTGTAAACAGGCTGCTGATCTCCCGACGAACGTGCAAAATGCTTATTGGATGAAATTATCTTTTGGTTTGCACAGATCATGCAGTACGCATAGACTGTCATCGTTTTCGGCAGCACATCATGCTGTGTAAATAGGACTTGCACTGTTTCAAGTGTAGCAGTCGCTGCCTGGTGCTGCAGTATAGTTCTAAATATTTACACCCGTAATAGCTGATTGTGAGGGCACCAGGTGTCGGACCCCCACTGATCTGCTATTGATGGCATATTCTGCAGATGGTTCGCCTTAAGCCGATCCATCCCTGGGCATCATCAGACTTTGTCACATTACAGCTCCTTAATAACACAACCTTCATTACTTGCATAATCCTCCAACAAATGTGTTAATGGCTAACTGACTTTTCCAGTGACCCCATCAAAATATAACCGATCCTTTAAAAACATTTGATCCCAAATCTGGTTGTCTTCAGTCAAATTGTTAGAAATGTTTAGTCAATATTTAAATATTTATCTGTTACAGGGTCTTGTGGCTAGGGGGCGCATGGCACCATTCGGCTTTTACAAGCCTGAAGCCGACTGTGGGAGAATCAGATTATTGTTAGTTCCAGGCAACTGTGAGTGTGCTTGTATGCAAATGTATAAGAACATATGTATGTGTGTATATACAAAGGTATGTGTTTGCATGTATCTTTTCTTGTTTAGGTGTTTGTATGTGAGGGGAAGAGTATGTGTATTTATGTGTTTTTTTGTTTAGGTGTATATGTTTATGCTCATATATGTGAATTTATGTTTAGGTGTGTATGAGTATGCTCATGTATGTGTATTTTTGTTTAGGTGTGTATGCGTATGCTCATGTATGTGTATTTTTGTTCAGGTGTATATGCTCATGTATGTGTATTTTTGTTCAGGTGTATATGCTCATGTATGTGTATTTTTGTTTAGGTGTGTATGAGTATGCTCATGTATGCGCATTTTTGTTTAGGTGTATATGAGTATGCTCATGTATGTGTATTTTTGTTTAGGTTTGTATGCATATGCTCATGTATGTGTATTTTTGTTTAGGTTTGTATGCATATGCTCATGTATGTGTATTTTTTTAGGTGTGTATGAGCATGCTCATGTATGTGCATTTTTGTTTAGGTGTATATGAGTATACTCATGTATGTGCATTTTTTTAGGTGTATATGAGTATGCTCATGTATGTGTATTTTTGTTTAGGTGTGTATGAGTATGCTCATGTATGTGTATTTTTGTTCAGGTGTATATGCTCATGTATGTGTATTTTTGTTTAGGTGTATATGAGTATGCTCATGTATGTGTATTTCTGTTTAGGTGTGTATGAGTTTGCTCATGTATGTGCATTTTTGTTTAGGTGTATGTGAGTATGCTCATGTATGTGTATTTTTGTTTAGGTGTGTATGCGTATGCTCATGTATGTGTATTGTTGTTCAGGTGTATATGCTCATGTATGTGTATTTTTGTTTAGGTGTATATGCTCATGTATGTGTATTTTTGTTTAGGTGTGTATGAGTTTGCTCATGTATGTGTATTTTTGTTTAGGTGTGTATGAGTATGCTCATGTATGTGTATTTTTGTTTAGGTGTGTATGCGTATGCTCATGTATGTGTATTGTTGTTTAGGTGTATATGAGTATGCTCATGTATGTGTATTTTTGTTCAGGTGTATATGCTCATGTATGTGTATTTTTGTTTAGGTGTATATGAGTATGCTCATGTATGTGTATTTTTGTTTAGGTGTATATGAGTATGCTCATGTATGTGTATTTTTGTTTAGGTGTATATGCTCATGTATGTGTATTTTTGTTTAGGTGTGTATGAGTATGCTCATGTATGTGTATTTTTGTTTAGGTGTGTATGAGTATGCTCATGTATGTGTACTTTTGTTTAGGTGTGTATGAGTATGCTCATGTATGTGTACTTTTGTTTAGGTGTGTATGAGTATGCTCATGTATGTGTATTTTTGTTTAGGTGTGTATGAGTTTGCTCATGTATGTGTATTTTTGTTTAGGTGTGTATGAGTATGCTCATGTATGTGTACTTTTGTTTAGGTGTGTATGAGTATGCTCATGTATGTGTACTTTTGTTTAGGTGTATATGAGTATGCTCATGTATGTGTATTTTTGTTTAGGTGTATATGAGTATGCTCATGTATGTGTATTTTTGTTTAGATGTATATGCTCATGTATGTGTATTTTTGTTTAGGTGTATATGCTCATGTATGTGTATTTTTGTTTAGGTGTGTATGAGTATGCTCATGTATGTGTATTTTTGTTTAGGTGTGTATGAGTATGCTCATGTATGTGTATTTTTGTGTCGGTGTGTATGTGTATGCTCATGCATGTGTTTCTTTGTGCACAGTGTACGTCTGTGTTTATGTTTTGTACATAGAGCAAAACAACAGATAAACAGTTGTGAATAAAACTGAGTACATCCTCTCTGAGTTCTATGGTTTTACATATTAGGACATAATAAAAAAGCATCTGGTCCTTACAAGATCTTAAAAATTGGAAACTACCAACTTCAGATTACCAAGTTATTTATTTTTTAAGAAAAACTAGGCCAAAATGCAGAAGCAGTGTGTGAAAAATTAAGCACAACCTTTACTGCTTCCATAGGAAGTAAGTCGGTAAATAGCTGGCAGATGGTCCTAATCAAATGCCCTTGATTAATTGTTTATCAGCAAGTGTGACCACCTCTATAAAAGCAGACGTTTTGGCAGTTGGCTGGACAGGAGCACTGGAGGCATGTGTTCATTTTTCACACAAATGCTTCAGCATTTTAGCCTAGTTTTTGATAAATAATGACTCGGTGTAATTTGTTATGTGTTGTTGTTTGTTCGAGGTTGTGACCACCCACCTTTATAAAAGCAGAAGTTTTGGCAGGTTTCTGCATTTATGCATAATGTTTCTTAAATAAATAATGACAAGATAAACATCAACACTAGGGATGAGTGGACCTGTTGAAGTTCGGGTTCTGGTACCCAACCCAAATTTTTTTTCCAAACTTCGGTTGGGCTACCAGAGCTGTACCTGAACTTGAACCAGAACCTGAACCCCATTGAAAACAATTCGGACTAGAAATTTTGATCTGGAAAATGTTTTCTCTCTCTCTGCAACAGACTTCCCACGGAATTATGAACTTTACAATGGAGTCCGTGTTTGGCGTTTAGTGCTGGACACTAACTGTCCCGTTGGAACACCGAACATTTAAGTTAGGATTCGCTCATCTCTAATTAACCCCTTTCCAACCCTTGCCGTATTAGTACGCACATTTGCGTACCCCCGGTTCAGTGAGGGCTCCGGCGCTGAGCCCGCACTGAACCGAGCACATGTCAGCTGATTCTTACAGCTGACATGTGCCCGCAACAGCCGCGGGTGGAATCGCGATCCACCCGCGGCTGTTAACATGTTAAATGCAGCTGTCAATCTCCGACAGCGACATTTAACGCGCGCTTCCGGGTTGCGCGTCATAAGCCCCGCCCACCGGCGACCCCGTCACGTGATCGCGGGTCACCGATGGGCGTGCATGACAACCCAGGGTCTGCAGCAGACGCCTGTGGTTGTCATGATCTCATCGCTATGAGCGCCACCTAGTGGTCGGCGCTCATAGCACAGGACCATTTCTGCTATATGCAGGGGATCTGCTGGTCCCCTGTATGTAGCAGAGACGATCAGACAACTGCTGCTTCTAGTCTCCTATGGAGACTATTGAAGCATGCAGTAAGTGAAAAAAAAATGTTTTTAAAAATATAAAAAAAATAAAAAAAATATAAAAGTTTAAATCACCCCCCTTTCACCCCATTCAAAATAAAATATAACAAAAAAAACCCCACATACACATATTTGGTATCGCCGCGTTTAGAATCGCCCCATCTATCAATATAAAAAAAGAATTAATCCGTTCGGTAAACGGTGCAACGAGAAAAAAATTCTAAACGCCAGAATTACGTTTTTTGGTCGCCGCAAAATTGCAATAAAATGCAATAACGGGCGATCAAAACATCGGATCTACCCCAATAAAAACGTCAGCCCGGCGCGCAAAAAATAAGCCCTCACCCAGCCACAGATCTCGAAAAATGGAGACGCTACAGGTCTCGGAAAATTGCGCTATTTTTTTTTTTTTTTACCAAATTTTGGAATTTTTTTTCACCACTTAAATATAAAATAACCTATACATGTTTGGTGTCTACGAACTCGTAATGACCTGGAGAATAAGAATGGCAAGTCAGTTTTAGCATTCAGTGAACGTGGTAAAAAAAATAAATAAAAAACAACTGTGGTATTGAACTTTTTTTGCAATTTTACAGCACTTGGAATTTTTTTACCGTTTTCCCGTACACGATATGGTAAAACTAGTAATGGCGTTGAAAAGTACAACTTGTCCCGCAAAAAAAAAGCCCTCACACGGCCATATTGTCCAAAAAATAAAGACGCTATGGCTCTGGGAACAAGGGGAGCAAAAAACGAAAAAGCAAAAACGACAAAACCCAAGGTTGCGAAGGGGTTAACACATGACAAGGACATTAAAAAAAAGTTCTTAGATGGTCTTAAAATTAGGTAAATACAATCTCAGATGAACAAAAACACGTGACAAATTACACCGTGCCATTATTTATTTACCAAAAACAAGGTCAAACTGAAGAAGCAATATGTGTAAAATGAACCCATACCTTCAATGCTCCAATCCAGCACACTGCCAAAACTTCTGCTTTTATAGAGGTGGTCACAATTGCGGATGAACAATTAATCATTGTATTTGATCAGCAGCACCTGACTGCTCCTTACCTGCTTCATTTCCATTGACTTAGTAAAGGTGTACTTAATTTTTCACAAACTGCTCCTGCATTTGGGCCTAGTTTTTTGTAAATATATAAAGTCACGGTCTCATCTGTCATGTGCTGTGGTTCAGCTGAGGTTGTAGGGAACAGAAGTTTCTTTTGTCCTTATAAGTAAAACAATAGAATTCAAAGAGGGTGTACTTAGTTTTTCTCATGACTAGATGTATCTATAAAGGTAAATGTATGTTTTTTATACCTTCATATACAGTACATGTATATAAAGTATGTGTATGTACGTATCTCTACGTACATACTGTAAGTCTGTGAATATGTATACATCTATATGTGCTTTTATCTGTGTGTGTATATATGAGCATGTATCTGTAAGTATGTCAGTATACAAAGCACATATATGTCTATGCATCTGTGTGCATTTTAGGCTTCACAGCTGTTCACATGCTGTATGGCCAAAGTTGCCAGGTGTCACTGCTACATCGCCACGCGATACAAAGCAATGAGATAACATTGTGACCCCGAGGGTACTGCGACAGCAACAGGTACGTCGTAAAAAGTCTGACGTGGTTGGACTTTATGCAACTTGCTTGTCAATATCGCAGTACCATTGGGGATCACAATGCAACTCCCATTGGTAAATTGGAGAACAGTGTTACCATATGGGGACAATTGAAGGACAATATTACTGTATGGGGACAACTGGGGGACAATATTACCGTATGGGGACAATTGGGGGACAATATTACTGTATGGGGACAACTGGAGGACAATATTACTGTATAGGAACAACTTGAGGACAATATTACTGTATGGGGACAAGTGGAGGACAATATTACTGTATAGGAACAACTTAAGGACAATATTACTGTATGGGGACAACTGGGGGACAATATTACTGCATAGGAACAACTTGAGGACAATAGTACTGTATGTGGACAATTGGGGGAAAATATTACTGTATGGGGACAACTGTAAGACAATATTACTGCATGGGGACAATTGGGGGACAATATTACTGTATGGGGACAACTGAAGGACAATATTACTGTATAGGGACAACTGGAGGACAATATTACTGTATGGGGACAATTGGAGGACAATAGTACTGTATAGGGAGAACTGGGGGACAATATTACTGTATGGGGACAATTGGGGGAAAATATGTATGGGGACAATTAATATTACTCTATGTGGGCCAGAACACGGGACATTATTACTCTACGGCGGGGGACATTAATAATATTCTCCATTGTGGACCACACAGTATTAATTATTGATTTATGGAGCCACAATCTGCAGAGCTTCAGTGTATAATGTCACTGCTGGTAATATTAGTGTTAGTACTGTAGTTTACTATTTGGCGGTACATAAGTATGAAGCTGCTGTGGCTGAGGATAACCCCTGTAAATTCTGCTTTGAAAACTCGTAGTAAGTTTCTTTACTTTTGAGGAGATGATGCCTTGTATGAAATCAGTGTCTGTATCGTTCTCCGTTTATTAATATGTAAATCCAGTGAAGAATAGATATTGATCAGCAGTGACATGGGCTGGGCGGAGGAGAGGACGACGCCACATGCTCAGGACTCCTCTGTTATATAGTAGATTATAATTAGTTGGGTTGCGTCACAGTTTGGCTCTGGTTATAATGTCTGGTGTCTGTCTGCAGACCGTGGTTCACAGATAGAAGAGATTTCTCTTTTTTTTTTTTGGCAGCAAGAGCATCATAACTTATTCACCACTGCAAGATATAATGGGGGACACAATATACTCTACTAAGCCACAGAATATAATCATTAGCAAATAGATTATTTATCTAGGGGAAGCCTTCTTTCAATGCTATATATTATGGAACAAATTGAACATTTGTCTGAAGGCCTGGCACCCACTGCGAGTAGATGCTAAGTGGTGCTGTTCCACAACCCCCTTGTTTCTAGATAGATAGATAGATAGATAGATAATAGATAGATGATAGATAGATAGATAGATAGATAGATAATAGATAGATAGATGATAGATAGATAGATAGATAGATAATAGATAGATAGAAGAAGATGATAGAATAAGATATTATAATCCGTTTTCTCACCATCTGACCTTGGATTGCTTCCTAGATAAATAGACAGACAGGGGTTAAAACATCCAGGGGCTGACATTCTGGCTGACATACTATTGACATATTATTGGTGGAACTTGTGCAGCTGCCAGCGGCCCCAAGGGGTAAGGGGGCCATTTGCAGCTACATAGCAGGTGGAATTGTGCATTATGAGAAGCTATTGGACTACAAAGGGCCCATATATTGTTCTCACACAGAGGCCTCTTCTGTCTGTGTCAGCCCCTGGAAACTTTGCTGTGCATGAGATAAATATACTCCCATATTGTGCACTGAGTGCAGACTACTTTCCTGATACTTCTCAGTTGGGTTCTGGTGGCTGCCACCATGATCTACTGAATTGCACGTTATCCAGCTGAAATAGTGCGATGGTTTCATTCCTTATTGTAGATAGAAACAGATCCATTCATGCAAATAGAAATAAACACAGAGAGCAAGCGATTATCTACTTCTTTGTTTCTGTATGTCCATCTATGTACATGTATATACAGTATATATGTGTGTGTATATATACAGTATACATGTGTGTATATATATATATATATACAGTATATGTGTATATGCAGTATATATTTGTGTATATACAGTATATATGTGTGTATAGACAGTATATGTATGTGTGTATATACAGTATACAGTACAGACCAAAAGTTTGGACACACCTCATTTAAAGATTTTTCTGTATTTTCTTGACTATGAAAATTGTACATTCACACTGAAGGCATCAAAACTATGAATTAACACATGTGGAATTATATACTTAACAAAAAAGTGTGAAACAACTGAAAATATGTCTTATATTCTAGGTTCTTCAAAGTAGCCACCTTTGGCTTTGATGACTGCTTTGCACACTCTTGGCATTCTCTTGATGAGCTTCCAGAAGTAGTCACCGGAAATGGTCTTCTAACAATCTTGAAGGAGTTCCCAGAGATGCTTAGCACTTGTTGGCCCTTTTGCCTTCACTCTGCGGTCCAGCTCACCCCAAACCATCTCGATTGGGTTCAGGTCTGGTGACTGTGGAGGCCAGGTCATCTGGCGTAGCACCCCATCACTCTCCTTCTTGGTCAAATAGCCCTTACACAGCCTGGAGGTGTGTTTGGGGTCATTGTCCTGTTGAAAAATAAATGATGGTCCAGCTAAACGCAAACCGGATGGAATAGCATGCCGCTGCAAGATGCTGTGGTAGCCATGCTGGTTCAGTATGCCTTCAATTTTGAATAAATCCCCAACAATGTCACCAGCAAAGCACCCCCACACCATCACACCTCCTCCTTCATGCTTCACGGTGGGAACCAGGCATGTAGAGTCCATCCGTTCACCTTTTCTGCGTCGCACAAAGACACGGTGGTTGGAACCAAAGATCTCAAATTTGGACTCATCAGCCCAAAGCACAGATTTCCACTGGTCTAATGTCCATTCCTTGTGTTCTTTAGCCCAAACAAATCTCTTCTGCTTGTTGCCTGTCCTTAGCAGTGGTTTCCTAGCAGTTATTTTACCATGAAGGCCTGCTGCACAAAGTCTCCTCTTAACAGTTGTTGTAGAGATGTGTCTGCTGCTAGAACTCTGTGTGGCATTGACCTGGTCTCTAATCTGAGCTGCTGTTAACCTGCTATTTCTGAGGCTGGTGACTCGGATAAACTTATCCTCAGAAGCAGAGGTGACTCTTGGTCTTCCTTTCCTGGGGCGGTCCTCATTTGAGCCAGTTTCTTTGTAGCACTTGATGGTTTTTGCAACTGCACTTGGGGACACTTTCAAAGTTTTCCCAATTTTTCGGACTGACTGACCTTCATTTCTTAAAGTAATGATGGCCACTCTTTTTTCTTTACTTAGCTGCTTTTTTCTTGCAATAATACAAATTCTAACAGTCTATTCAGTAGGACTATCAGCTGTGTATCCACCTGACTTCTACACAACACAACTGATGGTCCCAACCCCATTTATAAGGGAAGAAATCCCACTTATTAAACCTGACAGGGCACACCTGTGAAGTGAAAACCATTTCCGGTGACTACCTCTTGAAGCTCATCAAGAGAATGCCAAGAGTGTGCAAAGCAGTCATCAACGTAAAAGGTGGCTACTTTGAAGAACCTAGAATATAAAACATATTTTCAGTTGTTTCACACTTTTTTGTTAAGTATATAATTCCACATGTGTTAATTCATAGTTTTGATGCCTTCAGTGTGAATGTACAATTTTCAAAGTCATGAAAATGCAGAAAAATCTTTAAATGAGAAGGTGTGTCCAAACTTTTGGTCTGTACTGTATATATGTGTGTGTGTATATACAGTATATATATGTGTGGCCTGATTTTCTCTATTCCTCATCATCTGATGACTTGTGTTACATTTCAGCCACTTGTATCCCCGTTGCCTCGTCTTTGTCTCATCTCGTGTGTGATGTATTTGCGGACCCCTGATCGGGACCCTCGCAGTCTTCTTACCATTATCAGCCGATTCTCCCTTCACCTCTCATTGTTTATATCCGGGTCCAGAAACCAATGAATGTCATAATGGCAAAACGTGTTACGGAGCTGATAACGAAACGCGGGGGGAACCTACATCCTCATGACATCAGCCTCCTCCACATTCACTTCACAGTCATGAAAGGAAATGTCTCAGAGATTAGGATTTCTGGGAATTACAATAAATATGAGTTTCTACCGCGTGTCTCTGCATTTTACTAAAGATGTTGCACGGTCGCATTAGTCACTTAGATATGGGCTGTGATCAGTCTCTGATGTCAGATAATCCAGTGCTCAACCACAAACATTGTGATATCCCGAGAGCCAAATGACGCATTCAGCTCTGCACATCCGTATACATGGCAGAACTCATTAATACAGATTGATCCACAAAGTTGGCCGGGGGTGGAAGTAGTCAGGCAGATATTTCACAAACTTTAGTGGTCTGTTGAGGTGTCTACTGGCAGTGGTGTAACTAAAGTCCAATACGCCCCGGTGAAAATTTGGACCTGTCCTCCCCTGCATGTTGCTCAGATGTATGGGGCCTTGTAGAGTTGTAAATCCTATGAAGACATATGTGTTGACCCACTCCCCCATTATGTAGCAATCTCTCCTATCATGGGCCCATCTTGAAATATATTTCTCTCATGCTGGTATATACTGTATATCCTCATCCTTGTATATATTCCCCCTATCCTGCGCCCCTTCCTGGTACATATGTTCCATATACTGGTAAGATGTCCACCTCCTGATATATATGTCCCCAATCCTGGTATATATATTTCCCATCCTTATATATATGTCCCCTATTCTGCGCCCCTTCCTGATATATATGTCACCAATCCTGGGCACATCCTGGTATATATGTTCCCCATTCTGGTATATATGTCCACCATCCTGATATATATATTCCCCATACTTGTATATATGTCCCCCATCCTGGTATATATGTCCCTTATCCTGGGTCCATTCTGGTATATATATCCCCCATTCTGGTATATATGTCCCCCATCCTGGTATATATATCCCCCATCCTGGTATATATATCCCCCATTCTGGTATATATGTCCCCCATCATGGTATATATATCCCCCATTCTGGTATATATGTCCCCCATCCTGATATATATGTCCCCAATCCTGGTATATATATTTCCCATCCTTGTATATATGTCCCCTATTCTGCGCCCCTTCCTGATATATATGTCACTAATCCTGGGCACATCCTGGTATATATGTTCCCCATTCTGGTATATATGTCCACCATCCTGATATATACAGTACAGACCAAAAGTTTGGACACACCTCATTTAAAGATTTTTCTGTATTTTCATGACTTTGAAAATTGTACATTCACACTGAAGGCATCAAAACTATGAAGAAACACATGTGGAATTATATACTTAACAAAAAAGTGTGAAACAACTGAAAATATGTCTTATATTCTAGGTTCTTCAAAGTAGCCACCTTTTGCTTTGATGACTGCTTTGCACACTCTTGGCATTCTCTTGATGAGCTTCAAGAGGTAGTCACCGGAAATGGTTTTCACTTCACAGGTGTGCCCTGTCCGGTTTAAGAAGTGGGATTTCTTGCCTTATAAATGGGGTTGGGACCATCAGTTGTGTTGTGCAGATGTCTGGTGGATACACAGCTGATAGTCCTACTGAATAGACTGTTAGAAATTGTATTATGGCAAGAAAAAAGCAGCTAAGTAAAGAAAAACGAGTGGCCATCATTACTTTAAGAAATGAAGGTCAGTCAGTCCAAAAAATTGGGAAAACTTTGAAAGTGTCCCCATGTGCAGTTGAAAAAACCATCAAGCGCTACAAAGAAACTGGCTCACATGAGGACGCCCCAGGAAAGGAAGACCAAGAGTCACCTCTGCTTCTGAGGATAAGTTTATCCCAGTCACCAGCCTCAGAAATCGCAGGTTAACAGCAGCTTAGATTAGAGACCAGGTCAATGCCACACAGAGTTCTAGCAGCAGACACATCTCTTCAACAACTGTTAAGAGGAGACTTTGTGCAGCAGGCCTTCATGGTAAAATAGCTGCTAGGAAACCACTGCTAAGGACAGGCAATAAGCAGAAGAAATTTGTTTGGGCTAAAGAACACAAGGAATGGACATTATATCAGTGGAAATCTGTGCTTTGGTCTGATGAGTCCAAATTTGAGATCTTTGGTTCCAACCACCGTGTCTTTGTGCGACGCAGAAAAGGTGAACGGATGGACTCTACATGCCTAATTCCCACCGTGAAGCATGGAGGAGGAGGTGTGATGGTGAGGGGGTGCTTTGCTGGTGACACTGTTGGGGATTTATTCAAAATTGAAGGCATACTGAACCAGCATGGCTACCACAGCATCTTGCAGCGGCATGCTATTCCATCCGGTTTGCGTTTAGTTGGACCATCATTTATTTTCCAACAGGACAATGACCCCAAACACACCTCCAGGCTGTGTAAGAGCTATTTGACCAAGAAGGAGAGTGATGGGGTGCTACGCCAGATGAACTGGCCTCCACAGTCACCAGACCTGAACCCAATCCAGATGGTTTTGGGTGAGCTGGACCGGAGAGTGAAGGCAAAAGGGCCAACAAGTGCTAAGCATCTCTGGGAACTCCTTCAAGATTGTTGGAAGACCATTTCCGGTGACTACCTCTTGAAGCTCATCAAGAGAATGCCAAGAGTGTGCAAAGCAGTCATCAAAGCAAAAGGTGGCTACTTTGAAGAACCTAGAATATGAGACATATTTACCGTTGTTTCACACTTTTTTGTTACGTATAGAATTCCACATGTGTTAATTCATAGTTTTGATGCCTTCAGTGTGAATGTACAATTTTCATAGTCATGAAAATACTGAAAAATCTTTAAATGAGAAGGTGTGTCCAAACTTTTGGTCTGTACTGTATATTCCCCATACTTGCATATATGTCCCCCATCCTGGTATATATGTCCCTTATCCTGGGTCCATTCTGGTATATATATCCCCCATTCTGGTATATATGTCCCCCATCATGGTATATATATTCCCCATGCTGCTATATATGTCCCCCATCCTGGTATATATGTCCCTTATCCTGGGTCCATTCTGGTATATATATCCCCCATCCTGGTATATATGTCCCCCATCCTGGTATATATATCCCCCATCCTGGTATATATATCCCCCATTCTGGTATATATGTCCCCCATCCTGGTATATATATCCCCCATCCTGGTACATATGTTCCCCATCCTGGCATATATGTAACCCATCCTGGTATATATGTCCCCCATCCTGGTATATATGTCCCCCATCCTAGTATATATGTTCCCCATCCTGGTATATATGTCCCCCATCCTGGTATATATGTTCCCCATCCTGGTATATATGTAACCCATCCTGGTATGTATGTCCCCCATCCTGGTATATACTGGTGTATCTCAGTAAATTAGAATACCATCAAAAAGTTCAATTATTTCAGTTCTTCAATACAAAAAGTGAACTCATATATTATATAGAGTCATTACACACAGAGTGATCGATTTCAAGTGTTTATTTCTGTTAAGGTTGATGATTATGGCTTACAGCCTATGAAAACACAAAAGTCATTATCTCAGTAAATTAGAATACTTTATAACCACAGCTTGAAAAATGATTTTAAAATTCAAAATGTTGGACTACTGAAATGTATGTTCAGTAAATGCCCTCAATACTTGGTCGGGGCTCCTTTTGCATATATTACTGAATCAATGTGGCGTGGCATGGAGGCGATCAGCCTGTGGCACTGCTGAGGTGTTATGGAAGCCCAGGTTGCTTTGATAGCAGCCTTCAGCTCGTCTGCATTGTTGGGTCTGGTGTCTCTTATCTTCCTCTTGACAATACCCCATATATTCATAGGTTTGCTGCCAATCAAGCACAGTGATACTGTTGTGTGTAAACCAGGTATTGGTACTTTTGGCAGTGTGGACAGGTGTCAAGTCCTGCTGGAGAACGAAATTTCCATCTCAAAAAAGCTTGTCGGCAGAGGGAAGCATGAAGGGCTCTAAAATTTCCTGGTAGACGGCTGCGCTGACTTTGGTCTTAATAAAACACAGTGGACCTACACCAGCAGATGACATGGCTCCCCAAACCATCACTGATTGTGGAAACTTCACAGCAGACCTCAAGAAGCTTGGATTGTGGCCTCTCTACTCTTCCTCCAGACTCTGGGACCTTGATTTCCCAATGAAAATTGGAACTCTGGGGACCTTGTGGAGTGTGTCAATGACTGCCTTCTGGACATCTGTCGTGTCAGCAGTCTTCCCCATGATTGTGGAGCATACTGAAACAGACTAAGGGACCTTTTTAAAAGATTAGGAAGCCTTTGTAGGTGTTTTTTGTTAATTATTTTAATTTACTGTGGTAATGAGTTTTGTGTTTTCATTGGCTGTAAGCCATAATCATCAACCTTAACAGAAATAAACACTTGAAATAGATCACTCTGTTTGTAATGACTCTATATAATATACGAGTTTCACTTTTTGTATTGAAGAACTGAAATAAATTAACGTTTTGATGATATTCTAATTTAGTGAGATGCACCTCTATGTCCCCCATCCTGGAATATATGTCCCCCATCCTGTTATATATATTCCCCATCCTGGTATATATGTTCCCCATCCTGGTATATATGTCCCTCATCATGGTATATATGTCCCCCATCCTGGTATATGTGTTCTACATCCTGGTATATATGTTTCCCATCCTGTCATATAGGTCCCCCATCCTGGTATATATGTTCCACATCCTGGTATATAAATTCCCCATCCTGGTGTATATGTCTCCCATCCTGGTATATATGTCCCCCATTCTGGTATATATGTCCCCCATCCTGGTATATATGTCTCCCGTCCTGCTATATATGTTTCCCATCCTGGTATATATGTTCCCCATCCTGCTATATATGTCCCCCATCCTGGTATATACAGTGGGGAAAAAAAGTATTTAGACAGCCACCAATTGTGCAAGTTCTCCCACTTAAAAAGATGAGAGAGGCCTGTAATTGACATCATAGGTAGACCTCAACTATGAGAGACAAAATGAGAAAAAAAATCCTGTAAATCACATTGTCTGATTTGGAAAGAATTTTTTTCTAATTTTGGTGGAAAATAAGAATTTGGTCACCTACAAATGTTCATCTCAATACTTTGTTATATATCCTTTGTTGGCAATGACAGAGGTCAAACGTTTTCTGTAAGTCTTCACAAGGTTGGCACATACTGTTGCTGGTATGTTGGCCCATTCCTCCATACAGATCTCCTCTAGAGCAGTGATGTTTTGGGGGTGTCGCTGGGCAACACGGACCTTCAACTCCCTCCAAAGGTTTTCTATAGGGTTTCGATCTGGAGACTGGCTAGGCCACTCCAGGACCTTGAAATGCTTTTTACGAAGCCACTCCTTCATTGCCCAGGCGGTGTGCTTGGGATCATCGTCATACTGAAAGACCCAGCCACGTTTCATCTTCAATGCCCTTGCTGATGGAAGGAGGTTTGCACTCAAAATATCACAATACATGGCCAAATTCATTCTTTCATGTACACGGATCAGTCGTCCTGGTCCCTTGGCAGAGAAACAGCCCCAAAGCATGATGTTGCCACCCCCATGCTTCACAGTAGGTATGGTGTTCTTTGGATGCAACTCAGCATTCTTTCTCCTCCAAACATGACGAGTTATGTTTCTACCAAACAGTTCTACTTTGGTTTCATCTGACCATATGACATTCTCCCAATATTCTTCTGGATCATCCAAATGCTCTCTAGCTAACTTCAGATGGGCCCAGACATGGCTTAAGCAGGGGGACACGTCTGGCACTGCAGGATCTGAGTCCCTGGCGGCGTAGTGTGTTACTGATGGTAGCCTGTGTAACATTGGTCCCAGCTCTCTGCAGGTCATTCACTAGGTCCCCCCGTGTGGTTCTGGGATTTTTGCTCACCGTTCTTGAGATCGTTTTGACCCCACGGGATGAGATCTTGTGTGGAGCCCCAGATCGAGGGAGATTATCAGTGGTCTTGTATGTTTTCCATTTTCTAATTATTGTTGAGGTCTACCTATGATATCAATTACAGGCCTCTCTCATCTTTTTAAGTGGGAGAACTTGCACAATTGGTGGCTGACTAAATACTTTTTTTCCCCACTATATCTCTCCCATCCTGATATATATATATCCCCCATCCTGGTATATATGCCCCCCATCCTGGTATATATATATCCCCCATCCTGATATATATGTCCCCCATCCTGGGGCCATCCTGGTATATATGTCCCCCATCCTGTTATATATGTCCCCCATCCTGGTATATATGTCCCCTATCCTGGGCCCAGTCCAGGAATATATGGAATAACGTTCAAAGTTGCATCCTAAATTGCTAAGAGTAATTGCTCTGAAACATAGAAACTATATTGCAACTATAGAAAATTGTGAAAGCACTACAAAATGTAAACATGAAATATTTAAAAAAAAAATCTGTACTGTTAATATAAAAAATTACAGTTAAGGAAGGTACTTGGCTCATAGATTGGCCAATATATGTGTGCCCAAGAGCCAACATCAAGGCGTCCTCATTGTTGGGTTCCTGTCCTTCTCTGTCACCTCTCTTTGGCTGAAATGCAAGCCTACAATTTATGGGTCAGGAGTGAACCATACACACATACATCACTGCCATGCGCCCCCAGTCACGGGCACATCGTCGTCTGCCTCTGATTGGCCGGCAGCTTGTATTGTGGTGCAGGGACCCGGTAGGAGTATGCAGAAGTAGCCATCCATACATCTTCATAATAGATGTGGGGACGTCAGATTTTATGAAGGAAGTACAACCACTTCTTTACATGCAAACATCTGATCTGTTTTCATGTTTTCCCCAAAATTCTATTAACTTCCATAGAGTCTTCTCTAAATGAGGCCATGGAATACAGAGGAGCAACTGGAAGCTCCTGAACCCGATGTGAAATCAGAAATTTGACTTTCTTTCCGAAACAGGAAAACCCCTGTCCCCCAGCACAGTTTGTTTAAAAAACACAACAAAAAACTATGCTTTACTCATCCTCCCTGGGTCCGGCACTGAGTCTCCGCCACTGCTCCCAATGTTTGATATTGTCTGCATAATGTTCAATGGCCAGTCACTGATTGGCTGCAGTGCTGTCAATGAGATGTCAGCGCTGCAGACAATAACAGACACCAGGCGTTATGGCGGAGTCTCAGCGCAGGATCTTAGGAGAGTAATAATAATATAGTTTGATTTTTAAGCAAACTGCATCCAGTTAAAGGGGATTCATGAAACCATTAAACCCCTTTAACCCCTTCACCCTCGTCGATTTTCAGGTTTTTTTTGTTTTTGTTTTTTCCCTCCCTTCTTCCAAGAGCCATAACTTTTTTATTTTTCTATCAATATAGTCGTATGAGGGCTTGTTTTTTGTGGGACGAGTTGTACTTTTGAAGGGCATCATGTGATGCACTGGAAAGCGGGAAAAAAATCCAAGTCCATTGTAATTGCAAAAAAAGTGCAATTTCACAACTTTTTGGAGGGGGAGTTTATCATATACGGTAAAACTGACCTAGCAATATGATTCTGCAGGTAAGTACAATTACGCAGATACCAAACATGTAAAAAAAAAATTATTTAAGTGGTAAAAATAAAAATCTGAAATTCGTAAAAAAAAAAAATTCTTGTGTCGCCATTTTCCGAGACGCTTTTAATTTTCAGGCTATAGTGCTGCTTGAGGGCTTATTTTTTGCGCCCTGAGCTTACGTTTTTACTGATACCATATAAGGGCAGATACAATGTTTTGATCGCCTCTTATTGCATTTTATTGCAATGTTATGGCAGCCAAAAAAACGTAATTCTGGCGTTTTGATTTTTTGCTCATTACGCCATTTACCGATTGAATTAATTTATTTCATATTTTGACAAATCAGACGTTTGCGAAAGCAGTGATACCAAATATGTGGAGTTTTTATTTTTTTTATTGTTTTATTTTTAATGGGGCAACAGGGGGGTGATATGAACTTTTGAATTTTTTTCAGATTTTTAAAAGCTTTTTTTTCACTTTTTAACGTCTTCAATAGTGATGAGAAAGCATGCTCGCTACTGCTCAGTGCTCACCCGAGCATCTCACTGCTCGAGATGCTCAGCGCTCGCCGAGTATTTCCGGAGTTCCTCGGCGGGAGCTCAGGTCCCCTCCCTGCATGTTTGGTGCTCTTTAGAGCACCAATCAACATGCAGGGATTGCCTGCCACTCACTGTAATGCCGTAGCCATGTTGGTTGTGGCATTACAGTGATTGGCTGGCCGCGCAGCGTCATCAGGTCTTTATCAGACCTGGCGCCGCTGTGCTCGTCACAGTCACTCTGGAATCAGACAGTGTAGCGTGTAGCGATGCCCAAATATTTGAGCAGCCACGGTCACATGAAGGCGACGGTGGGAAAGTGTCACAAGAGGTGGACGATGATGACACACAATTGCCAGAAAGTCAGGAGGAGGATCGGGGTGCGGAAATGGAAGACGAGGTGGTGAATGATATAGTAACTGACCCAACCTGGGAGGAGGACATGCAGAGAGAAGACAGCAGCACACATGGGGAGGGAGGCATAGCACCCCAACAGGCAGAAAGAAGCAGTGCGGTGGCCTCAGACAGAAGGCAGGCAACAGTTCCCCTTAACACCAACACAAAGGAAGTTGCCAGTACAACTGTTAGGTCTTCCCGAGTCTGGGTGTTTTTTAAAGACTCTGCCAATAACCCCAAAAAGGCCATTTGCAACACCTGCCAGGCCAGCATCAGCAGGGGTGGCAAAACGATCAGCCTGACCACCACCAGCATGATCAGGCACATGGCAGCAAAGCACCCAACTTTGTGGGTCCAGGAACAGTGTCTGCAGGTGGCACTATTGCTTCTTCCGCTGTTATGCATGCAAGCCAATCCCCTGTCCATGGTGCATGCGAAGATTTCTCATTCCCTGCACCTCTCATTGCGCACTCTCAAGCAGTAGCATTAGGAAGTACGTCCATATCCTTGTTCCAGCGCAGCGTTCAGTTGTCCATACCCCAGGCTTTGGAACGCAAGCGCAAATATGCAGCCAATGCCCCACAGGCCACACTACTAAATTCTCACATTTCACAACTGCTTGCGCTCGAAATGTTGCCTTTTAGGCTCGTGGAGACGGAAGCATTCCGCAACCTGATGGCGGCGGCCGTCCCTCGGTACTCGGTCCCCAGCCGCCACTATTTCTCCCGGTGTGCTGTCCCCGCATTACACAAGCACGTGTCCCAAAACATTAGCCGTGCCCTCAACAACAACGCAGATACCGGGAAAGTCCACCTAACCATGGACACGTGGACAAGTGCTTGTGGGCAGGGATGGTACATCTCGCTGATGGCACACTGGGTTAACATAGCGGAAGCCGGGACCCAGTCGGACCTTGGGACGGAACACGTCATCCCAACACCAAGGATTGCGGGCCCTATGTCAATCAGGGTTGCCCCCGTGGTCTACAGCTGCTGCACCTCATTCTCCTCAGCCTCCTCCCCCTCTTCAGCCTCCATCTCCAAAATGACCACATCAGTCACAAGCTGGAAGCACTGCAGCACTGCCTCGGCCAAGCAGCAACAGGCTGTGCTGAAGCTAATATGCTTAGGTGACAAACCGCACAATGCTGAAGAGTTGTGGACAGCTCTGAAAGAACAGGCAGATCTGAGGCTCACACTGCTGAACCTACAGCCAGGCATGGTCGTGTGTGACAATAGCCAGAACCTGGTGGCGGCTCTGAGGCGAGGCGAGCTCACACAAGTACCATGCCTGGCCCATGTGCTTAACCTCTGGTTCAGCGGTTTCTCAAATCCTACCCGGAGCTGCCGGATCTGCTTGTTAAAGTACGCCGCCTGTGGGCTCATTTTAAAAAGTCAGCTACAGCTTCCGCCGCCCTTGCGGTGTTTCAGCCGCGTTTGCAGCTTCCGGCTCACAGACTGGTGTGTGATGTCCCCACACGTTGGAACTATACACTGCAGATTTTGGGAAGGATTTGTGAGCAGAAGAGTGCAGTTGTTGAGTACCAGCATCAACAAGGCCGTCAGTATTCAGTACAGACTCCACACATAAGACCTCCGGAGTGGACATGGATGTCAGACATATGTACCATCCTCCAAAACTTTGAGGATTCCACCAAGATGGTGAGTGGCGGTGACGCCATAATTATCATCACCATCCCGCTTCTCTGTCTTCTGAAACGCTCTCTGCTCACAATCAAAGAGGATGCATTGCAGGCGAAGCACGATGAGATGGAGCAAGGAATCATACAGGGTGATTACACACAGCCAAGCTTCATCTCATTCCAACATGGATTGGGTGACTATGAGGAAGAGGAGGAGGAGGAAGGAAGGACAGGAGCTAGTTTCATGCACTATAGACGGTACTATCTGCACAGCTGTCATACCATCTGTTCAGCGTGGATGGCCAGAGGACAGAGATGAGGAGGAGGAGAGCATGGTCAGTTATCCTCTTGGTGAGGACACGGAAGTCTTGCCTGTTAGTAGTCTGGCACGCATGGCTGAGTTTATGTTACGCTGCCTTTCCTATGACCCTCACCTTCTCAAAATTTTGGGTGACAGTCATTACTGGTTGGTGACACTTCTAGACCCATGCTACAAGGAGAACTTTATATCTCTTATTCCTGAGGTGGACAGGTCTACAAAAATGGGGCTGTACCAGAAGGCCCTTGTTGCGGAACTATTAAAAAAATTCCCATCTGAAAACGCTGGCGGCAGAGGGCACACTTCGTTGGACAACCAAGGAGTACAGGCGAGAGAGACATAACTTCAATCCAGCAGAGGCAGGGGAACACTGTCAAAGTTCTGGGAGAGTTTTCTCAGACCCTCCCATCGCACAGGTCCTGAGGCGCGGGGTACTCTCACAAGGAGTGCAAAGTTTGGGAAGATGCTGAGGGAGTACCTTGCCGACCGTACCAATGTCCTCCGTGATTCCGATGTGTCTTATAATTATTGGGTATCCAAGCTGGATACGTGGAATGAACTGGCTCTCTATGCCTTGGAGGTCCTGGCCTGCCCTGCCACCAGCGTTTTATCAGAGCGGGTTTTTAGTGCCGTTGGTGGAATTATAACTGATAAGCGCATCCGCCAGTCAACTGAAAATGCTGACAGGGGTAAATGTTTGTCAGCCCATACACTTAGTGCATGGGCATTACAAGTATAGGAGGCCCGCTCCTTTCTAATGGGAACATTTTTTTATGAGGCCCTCCTCCACGTCTCTTCCAAGGGGCATTGAAGTGCCTCCAAATTTTTGGCAGCCCTTGCATTCAATACATAGGCCAACACTATGGGAGACTTTCTCCTTTGTAATGGGAACTTGTCATTACTGTGGCCCTGCTCTATGTCTCTTTAAATTGTTAGTGGGGTTTTTCCTAAATTTGGTCAGCCGTTGGACTCACTGCATACCCTATAACTGTATGGCAGACCCTCTCCTTTCTAATGTCAGATCAAAATCCAGCGAGTGAGGAGACTCCAGCGATGTGGTGTAATTAAAATTTCCATTTATTTAAAGAATGATATTTCCATAAAAAATGCACTTACAAAAGAGCCAATTCACACCATATGGGCAAACAGAGTAAAAAAAAACGCTACGCGTTTCGACTTAGAAAAGCCTTAATCATGTTACCTAAGCTGAAACGCGTAGCGTTTTTTTTTACTCTGTTTGCTCATATGGTGTGAATTGGCTCTTTTTGTAAGTGCATTTTTTATGGAAATATCATTCTTTAAATAAATGGAAATTTTAATTACACCACATCGCTGGAGTCTCCTCACTCGCTAAATTTTGGTCTGAAGTTGTATTCAATGCAGCAGTATGCTGCTATCCGAGCAGAAAGGAAGAAACACCGGGAAGAAGTTTATAGGTGAGCGGACTTCATCATTTGCTCCTTTCTAATGGGAACATGTCGTACTTGTTACTGTGGCCCTGCTCTATGTGTCTTTAAATTCTTAGTGGGGTTTTTCCTAAAATTGGTCAGTCGTTGGACTCACTGCATACCCTATAACTGTATAGCAGACCCTCTCCTTTCTAATGGGAACATGTCGTACCTTGTTACTGTGGCCCTGCTCTATGTCTCTTTAAATTCTTAGTGGGGTTTTTCCCAAATTTTGGCAGCCCTTGCAGTCATAGCATGGGCATTACCACTATAGGAGACCGGCTCCTTTATAATGGGAACATTTTTTTTACTGAGACCCTCCTCTATGTCTCTTCAAAGGGGTATTGGGTTGCGTCCAAATTTTTGGCAGCCCTTGCAGTCATTGGATACGCAATAACTGTATTGGAGACCCACTTGTTAATAATGGGAACAACAAAGCATAGCCGGCTGATGGCTCTCTAACAATAGCGAGGGCCGACTGCTGGTCTTTTAAGAATAGTAAGGGCCGTCTGATGTCCCTGTAAAAATAGGCTTTATGACTTTCAGAGTCCCTCCATCATAAATGTTACACACCACATTGCCAGATAAGGTTGTAAAATGTTAAAATGACATTTCCCGGTGAATGTATTTGTCTTAAAAAAAAAAAAAACAATAGGATCTTTCTTTAGTATAGAAAACAGCGTCACCAATTTAACCTCAATGTAATCACATTGTTCAGCTCATGCACCTCCTCCTCCATCTCCGAAATGATCAGACCAGTCACAAGCTGACATCACTGCAGCACTGCCTTGGCCAAGCGGCAACAGGCTGTGCTGAAGATAACATGCTTAATGCTTAATTGACAAACTGCCCAGCGCTGCAGAGTTGTTGAAAGCTGTAACACAGCAGCCTGATCTGTGGCTCTCACCGCTGAACATACAGCTAGGCATGGTCGTGTGTGACAATGGGCGGAACCTGGTGACGGAGAAATGACAGCCGGGGTAAATACGGTTTCCCTCTATGTCAGTCCTTTCACCGAGCTAAATACAACTCTCAGCAAAAAAATCTGTGGACTGGCTCCGTACCGTCCCTGGCACATTCACCTGTCCACGTGTTTATGTGTAGGCGGTCCTTCCCAGTAAGTGCACTGGGGAGGGCATGGGTAATGTTATGGGACCCGTTCTTGTGGAAGGCGGAGACGATAGCAGGAAAAATATTGGCGGCTGGGGACCGAGTATGGATACCCGGTCGCCGCCGCCATAAGATTGTGGACAGCTGCCGCCTCAACGAGCCTAAAAGGCCACATTTCAAGTGCAAGCAGCTGTCCAGAAATCTGGCAGTTTAGTGTTGCAGCCTATGGGTGGGTGGCTGGCTGCATACTTACGCTTGCATTCCAAGTAACAGAAAACTAATCATCATGGCCTCACCTCAGCACTATGAAGTCTCCTGAAGGAGAAGCCAGGGCCCACCGGAGTCTCTGTATGCATGTGTCTGATGATGTGTTACACAGCACATGGCCAGATAAGGTTGTAAAATGTTAAAATGACATTTTACAGTGAATGCATTTGTCTTTGTTGAAAGCAACAACATCCAAAACACTACATGTGAACATAGCCCAAGGTGTGGAGGAGTATTTTTGGTTTTGGTTACTTATTTTGGCTTATATACAAGTCATTACCCTGAAAAGGATGTTCCTTAATATATTTCCCAGGAAAATCCATTTTGGTTTTGCTTTTGTATGTTTTATTGTAAATCCGTAAAAGTGGTGTAATACTCTGACCACATTGTTGACAGAAGTCACCTGGGAGTCAGAAATGCTTCCAGGGGTCTTCCCCATGCTGTTCTCATGTCATTTGAGCACTGTTCCCATCAATTTGGGCAATTTTCAGGCCCTCTGCAGACCGCCGGGGGGAGCCGCCTGAAAAATGCTCAGGTTTCCCATAGACTTACATTGGGCTCGTTGCTTGGGTCGAGCACCCGAGTATTCCAATTTGCTCGACCCGAGCAAAGAGTACCCGAGCATTTTAGTGCTCGCTCATCACTAGTCTTCAATAGTTCCCTTAGGGGACTTGAAGCTGCGATCGTCTGATCGCTTGTGCTACACATACCAGTCGTTAGCACCAGTCTTGAAGAATCGAGACCTATCTATCTTTATCAAATACAATAAAATACCAAATAATATATATAGGGTCAAGTGACCAAAATAGTTTTTTGCAAAAAATATATATATACAGAGGGCAATGTAGGAAAAGTATGAATGTGGCTAAACCAAAGGAGATACCAAATGAAATAAGGACAAAACAAGGTCTTTAGCCCTTAAAATGTACAAAAGATTTTTATTATAAGTACAAAAACGTGAAGGATAAAAAGCAGGTAGGTGAGAACAACAATAGATGTATCACCTACGTCCACAGCAGGAGAGGACGAAATATTCACATATATAGAAATATCAAAGGGAACACAGTGAGATAAGTGTAATATAAGGTAATGATTACAAATAAAAAAACACTGTACCCATTTAAATAAGGTCCTCTCCTGCTGGGATGGCGCTGGCCTCTACACATGTTTCGGCAGATGCCTTCGTCTTCTCCCAGACGAAAGATAGAAAAGGAAAAGCTGTACTTTTCATACAAAAATAAGTGCAATGCCGCAAAGGCTATCCCCAAAATCTCTTGTATACAAATCTCAAAAATGGGGGCAGCACTCCATCCCTTTCTTTCCTCCCTTCCTTCCTCTATTCCTTCCTTCCTTTCCTCCCTCCCATCCCTTCCTTCTTTCCTCTGTTCCTTCCTTCCATCCTCACTCTCCTTCCTTTTTTCCTTCCTTCCTCCCTTCCCTCCTTCCCTCCATCCCTACCTTCCTTCCCTCTCTTCCTTTAATCCCTTCACTTCTTTCCTTCCTTCCCTCCCTTCCCTACTTTGATGCCCCCTTCCTTCCCCTTTCCTTCCTTCCCTCTTGCCTTCCTTCCTTTACTTCCCTCCCTCCCTTCTTTCCTCCTTCCGTCTCTCCCTTTTGTCTTTACTTCCTTCCTTCCTTCCCTTCTTTCCATCCCTTCCTTCCCTCCCTTCCTGCTTTCTTTCCTTTGATACCTCCTTTAATTCCCTCATTTCTTTTCCCTTCTGTCCTTCCTTCCCTCCCTCCCTTTCGTCTTACCTTACGCACCTTCCTTGCCTCCCTTCCTTCCCTTTCTTCCTTTCCTGACTTGTTCCTTCCTTCCATCCCTCCCTTCCTCCCTTTAATTCTTTCCTTCCTCACTTCCTTCCTTCACTTCCTCCCTCCCTTCCTTCCTACCTACCCTTTCTCATTTCCTCCCTCCCTCCCTTCTTTCCTTTCCTCCCTTTAATTATTTCCTCCCTCCCTTCCTTCCTTTCCTCCCTCCCTTCCTTCCTTCCTTCTTTCCTTCCTCCCTCCCTTCCTTGCTTCTTCCTTCCTTTCCTCCCTCCCTTTAATCCTTTCCTCCCTCCCTTCCTTCCTTCCTTTCCTCCCTCCCTTCCTTCCTTCCTTCCTTTCCTCCTTTCCTCCCTCCCTTTAATCATTTCCTCCCTCCCTTCCTTCCTTTCCTCCATCCCTTTAATCCTTTTCTCCCTCCCTTCCTTCCTCCCTCCCTTCCTTCCTTTCCTCCCTCCCTTCCTTTCCTCCTTTCCTCCCTCCCTTCCTTCCTCCCTCCCTCCCTTCCTTCCTTCCTTTCCTCCCTCCCTCTCTTCCTTCCTTTCCTCCTTTCCTCCCTCCCTTTAAACCTTTCCTCCCTCCCTCCCTTCCTTCCTTTCCTCCCTCCCTTTAATCCTTTCCTCCCTCCCTCCCTTCCTTCCTCCCTCCCTCCCTCCCTCCCTTCCTTCCTTCCTTCCTTTCCTCCCTCCCTCCCTCCCTTCCTTCCTTTCCTCCCTCCCTTTAATCCTTTCCTCCCTCCCTCCCTTCCTTCCTCCCTCCCTCCCTTCCTTCCTTCCTTAATAATAATAATAATAATAATAATTTTTATTTATATAGCGCCAACATATTCCGCAGCACTTTACAATTAAGCGGGGACATGTACAAACAATAAATTCAATACAAGGTGAGAGAGTTTAACAGTTACATCAGGAGTGAGGTCCCTGGTCGCAAGCTTACAATCTACATGGAAATGGGGGGACACAATAGGTGGAAAGTGCTTGTTGTTTCAGGTCTGGCAATTATAATAAGTCGGGATTATCATATAAAGCTGTATGATCCGGTCATCAGCCTGTATGTTAAAGTGCAATACTCAATTACCGAGTGCAGTTATCGAGTGCATGGAGGGTGTAGAAACAGATGAACAGTAGGGTGCAGATTCTGAATAGTATTTAGGAGGGAACAGGGGAAAGTTAGTTTACTGAGTAGTTGAGGTGGTAGGCTTGTTTAAAGAGATGGGTTTTTAAAGCGCGCTTGAAGACATCGGGGCTAGGCATCAATCGGATCGTCTGGGGTAGAGCATTCCAGAGAACTGGTGCAGCACGAGAGAAGTCTTGGAGACGGAGGTGTGAGGTTCGGATTATGGGGGATGTTAGCCTTAGGTCATTTGTGGAACGGAGGGCACGTGTAGGACGATAGACTGAGATGAGAGAGGAGATATAAGGTGGTGCAGAACTGTAGAGAGCTTTGTGGGTGAGAGCAATGAGTTTATATTGGACCCTGTAGTGAATGGGTAACCAGTGTAATGACTGGCACAAGGTGGAGGCATCGGTGAAGCGGCTGGACATAAATACGACCCTGGCTGCCGCATTCAGGACAGATTGGAGAGGGGAAATTTTGGTAAGAGGGAGACCGATCAGAAGAGAGTTGTAGTAGTCCAGACGAGAGTGAATAAGAGCGACAGTAAGAGTTTTAGCAGTTTCCAAAGTGAGAAAAGGTCGGATTCTGGAGATGTTTTTAAGATGCAGGTGACAAGAGCGAGTGAGTGATCGGATATAGGGAGTAAAGGAAAGGTTAGTGTCGAATATGACCCCAAGGCAGCGGGCGTGCTGCTTGGGAGTTATGGTTGACCCCTCCAAGGTAATTTCGATATTAGGTAGAGTTAGGTTACTAGAGGGGGGAAACACAAGAAGTTCAGTTTTGGAGAGATTCAGTTTGAGATAGAGGGAGGACATGATGCTAGACACAGCAGATAAACAATCCTTGGTGTTTTGTATTAGGGTAGGGGTGATGTCAGGGGAAGAAGTGTATAATTGGGTGTCGTCAGCATAGAGATGATACTGGAACCCAAATCTGCTGATTGTTTGTCCAATAGGGGCAGTGTATAGAGAGAAGAGGAGGGGGCCTAGGACTGAGCCCTGAGGAACCCCGATAGTAAGGGGATGAGGAGGGGAAGAGGAGCCGGCAAAAGATACAGTGAATGAGCGGTCAGAGAGGTAGGAGGAGAACCAGGAGAGAACGGTTTCCTTGAGGCCTATAGAGCGGAGCATAGTGAGGAGGAGCTGGTGATCCACAGTGTCAAATGCTGCAGAGAGATCCAGGAGAATCAGCAGGGAGCAGTGACCTTTGGATTTGGCTGTTAGTAGATCGTTACAGACTTTAGTGAGGGCAGTTTCAGTGGAGTGTAAGGAGCGGAAACCAGATTGTAGAGGGTCGAGGAGAGAGTTATCTGAGAGATAGCGGATTAGACGGGAGTGGACCAAGCGTTCCAGGAGTTTAGAGATGAAGGGAAGATTAGAGACAGGTCTATAGTTAGCAGTGCAGTTCTGGTCCAGGGATGGCTTTTTAAGTAAAGGGGTTATGATGGCATGTTTAAATGAGGAGGGAAAGATACCTGACGAAAGAGAGAGGTTAAATATTTTAGTCAGGTGAGTGGTGACCACCGGTGAGAGGGACTGCAGGAGATGTGAAAGAATGGGGTCACTGTTGCAGGTTGTAGGCCGAGAAGAAGCGAGGAGCTGGGTAACCTCTTCTTCTGTGACAGGCTCAAAGATGGCTAGTGAGCTTGAAGTGCAGTAGGGAAGGGGATCCAGGCACTGAGGAGATTGGGCTGAGATGTCCTGATGGATGTGGTTGATTTTTTACAAGAAATAAGTGGCCAGATCCTCACTGCTGAGGTTGGTGGTGGGGGCCTGTGCTTTAGGTTTCAGGAGGGAGTTTAAGGTTTCGAAAAGTCGTTTTGGGTTGTTGGACATTGAAGTGATGAGGGTGGTGAAGTAGGATTGTTTGGCCAGATGAAGGGCAGAGTTATAGGTTTTGAGCATGAATTTATAGTGGATGAAGTCCTCTGCTAAAAGAGATTTTCTCCACTGACGCTCAGCACACCTCGAGCAACGTTGAAGAAAGCGTGTTTGCATCGTGTGCCAGGGCTGCCGTTGTCTGTGTCGGATCTTTCTGCGAGTAGAAGGAGCTGCTTCATCTAGGGCGCTCTTCAGTGTATTGTTGTAGTGTGACAATGCCAAGTCTGGACAGGAGAAGGAGGAGATGGGGGCTAAAGATGTGTGGAGATTGTCCATAAGCTGCTGGGTATTAATGGTACGTGTATTCCTATAAGTGTGGTAAGTGGGGGTGTCCCGGGTGAGGAGACAATTCTTAACAGAGAAGGAGAGAAGGTTGTGGTCCGAGAGCGGGAG
Organism: Phyllobates terribilis; assembly: GCF_046119375.1. Taxonomy (NCBI): domain Eukaryota; kingdom Metazoa; phylum Chordata; class Amphibia; order Anura; family Dendrobatidae; genus Phyllobates; species Phyllobates terribilis. Next base: position 745,828,550 of record NW_027362764.1, on the reverse strand, counting down.
AGGGAAGTTGGTAAAGTCATCCAGCAAGCAGAGACTGGAAAAAAACAGGTCCAGAGTGTTCCCGTCTTCATGGGTAGGAGAATTCGTAAACTGTGAGAGACGGAATGAAGAAGTTAGAGAAAGTAGATGAGAGGCAGATTGGGAGAGGGGGTCATCGATGGGAATGTTAAAGTCGCCCATGATGAGGGTGGGGATGTCACAGGATAGAAAGTGAGGAAGCCAGGTGGCAAAGTGATCCAAGAACTGGCGGGCGGAGCCTGGAGGGCGATACACGACTGCCACTCGCAGGGAGAAGGGTTTAAAGAGTCTGATGGTGTGGACTTCAAAGGAAGGAAACATAAGTGAGGGAACCGGGGGGATGACCTGGAAAGCACATTGTGAGGAAAGGAGCAGACCAACACCTCCACCCTGTCTGTTGCCATGTCTGGCGGTATGTGAAAATTTCAGCCCACCAAATGAGAGAGCAGCAGCAGCGGTGGTGTCTAGCTGCTGAATCCAGGTTTCTGTGATAGCCAGAAGGTTAAGAGAATTAGAGAGGAAAAAATCTTGGATGTAAGTTAGTTTGTTACACACAGACCGTGCGTTCCAGAGAGCGCAATGGAAATCAATAGGAGAGGGCATGCACTGAACGTTAATAAGATTAGCAGGGTTTCTATATGCAGCTGGAGGAGAGTGGTGTACGCTAGTGGAGGGGGGCCCAGGGTTGGGGGAGATGTCGCCTGCGACTAGTAAAAGGAGAAAGAAGAGAAAGATCAGGTGGTCTAATGATTTGTATGAACGTTTTGAATGCTGTATGGAGGTAGAGGATGGTTTGCAGTGGGTGAGGAATGTCAGTAGAGCCTCAGAGTTATACATGGGAGAGGGGAGAAGGGAGGGGCTGATATAGAGAGAGTGCACAGAATGTTTTGAAGGGCGGGTGAGTTGTGAGAAAGCAGAAGTGAAAACAAATAAAAAGCAGATTGATAAGACTAATGCATAATGCACTATGACACTTCCTTCCTTTCCTCCCTCCCTCCCTCTCTTCCTTCCTTTCCTCCTTTCCTCCCTCCCTTTAATCCTTTCCTCCCTCCCTCCCTTCCTTCCTTTCCTCCCTCCCTTTAATCCTTTCCTCCCTCCCTTCCTTCCTTTCCTCCCTTTCTTTCCTCCCTCGTTTTAATCCTTTCCTCCCTTACTTCCTTCCTACCTCATGGGCACAATTCTAACTTTAGCTAAAAAGACACTGCATCAAAAACTGCAGTGGTGTTTACCTAATAAGAAGAATGTTTTCATGCCAATGAATGAGACGGTGTCAGAATTCTCACCACAATTCTACACAAAAAAACCTCATGAGCAGTATAACTAATGTAATCGGTCGTCCTGCTGTGCACAGCGCCTCCCAATATCTATAGTAAAGGCTTTTTCGCACCCTGCAGACACCATGATATTTCCATACAAATAAGAATGATATCACCAGAATTCATTACCCCAAAGTTGTGACAATCGATCAATAGCCGTTAGAACCTGCGGTCCTCCTGCAACACATGGCAATGAAAACGTACAGATCTAAGGGGAACTGAGGAGGAGATTCATTAACAGTACGACTAAAGAGCTCCAGAAGATATAAACAATGCACAGGCTGAAGAGAAGAAGAAAACAAAGGGAGGAAGTTATTTTGAGGGGATTTTTAAGTTACTTTTCCTTGTGGACACTTTGCCAATATTTGTACAAAATGTATTAAAGTGTTGCGCTATGTTTGATAACATAGGCATATTTCTAAATATAAACTTCTGAAAACTTCCATTCAAGTGAGCTTCCTAACTTTTAACTCCATCCCCTATACGTAGAGTCGAAAACTGCGAACTTTCTACAACTCATAATCCATGTGCACAGCGGAATATGCCAACTTATACAGCGACTATTCGAAAGTGGTGAAAAGAGTGTAAAATAGTCCTCCTTGTCTCCTCCACACTCGTACAATCCTTACCATTGCGGTCGCAGAGGGTGCGACGCTGACCAGGATCATACAGGAGGGGTCCCACAGACGCCGCCGACCTATTTCAGCTGGATATACGTTCAAGGAGTCACATTCAGCTGAAATGTAATGCGAGGCAGAGACCCTCTGGCTCCCTGCACCGCTATACATGCCGCCCACCAATCAGAGGCCTGCAGCTGATGTCTGCATGCCAGTCACAGGTGGCGCATAGCAGTGACGTCATGTGTAGCCTAAAGCAGGCACACTGAAGTCAGCCGCCAGCTACAGAAGAGGATGCCGCATGTCATGGGAGCGGGGGAAGGTAAGAATTGTTTGGATTTTTTTGTCTTTTTAAAATGTGTTAGAGAAGAGAGGCAGAACAGGGAACACTACTACATGATGGGTCCAGGATGGGGGAACATTATTCCAGGAAAGGGCCAGAATAGGGACATTATTACAAGAAGGGGCTCAGGATGGAGGACTTTACAACAGGAAAGGGGCCAGGAAGGGGGACATTATTACTGCAAGGGGACCAGGACAGGGGATATTACTTCAGGAAGGGGCCTGGAGGGGGACATTATTACTGGAAGGGGCACAGGATGGGGGACATTATTGCCAAATGGGCTCCCAGATAGAGGACACAATACCAAGAAAGGGCCCAGGAGGGGTGACATTAGCACAGGATGACGGACATTATTACATTATGGGGGATGGCCCATATGTCTTTATAGGATTTAGAACCCTACAAAGGTTAATTCATCTGACCAACATGTAGGTGGGGGCCCAGGTCCAAATTTTGCACTAAGGTCCATTGGACTCTAGTTATACCACTGCCTCCAAGACTTCTCCTCAACCAACATCCCCCATCCTCTGGAACGCTGTGCCTCAACAAGTCCAATTATCAGCCACATTTTGACCTTTCAGATGGATCTTCAAAACCCATCTCTTCAAGAAAGCTACAGCCTGCAATACGCCACCTCACCACCACTGGCGCTGCTATAATTCCCCAACCCACTGTCTCCTCCATTATCCTGTAGAATGAAAGCCGCCATGGGCAGGGTTCACTTCCCTCTGTACCTGTCTGTCATTGTTAGTTTTTTCATTGTAATTTATATTTGTATTTTGTATGTAACCACTGTCATGTACAGCACAATGGAATCAATGGTGCCCTAAAATAAATATTAATTATAAGATAAATAGATATAATTATAAATAGATAATATTTATTTTACTCACTTATATAGCACCATTAATTCTACAGTGCTTTACAGACATCATCATCACTGTCCCCATTGGGGCTCACAATCTAGATTCCCTATCAGTATGTGTTTGGAGTGTGGGAGGAAACTGGAGAACCTGGAGGAAACCCACACAAACACGGGGAGAACATACAGACTCCTGCAGATGTTGTCCTTGGTGGGATTTGAACCCAGGACCCCAGCGCTGCAAGACTACAGTGCTAACCACTGAGCCACCGTGCTGCCCTTGATAGAAATATGAATGCATAGATAGTAGATAGATAATAGATAGATATTAGATATATAGATATAGATAGATATTAGATAGATAATAGATAGATAATACATAGATAGATAATAGAGAGATGATAGATAGAAATATGAATAGATAGATATTAGATAGATAATACACATGAGGGGTAATGTCTGATGGATGGTCAGTGGGATACATTGCATGTAGCTGTGCAGTGATCCCTTCCTGCTGTGTGTGATAACTCCCTCTCCTAATCCTTCTCATACTGTACAGATGGAGGGAGATATCTGCTCAGGAGCTGTAACCACGGTCTGCTGACTACCAGACTATCATATAATAAGTCTGTCTATGAAGACTGATGTTGGCAAACACAGGGGGCACAGCGGGCACACACACCATAGTGCCACTGCCAGTGTCCGCTCACACACCGCACAGTAGGGGGAGCAGCTAAAACATCCATCTCACATAACCTGTGACTGACGGGCAGGGCTGTGCTGCAGACAATGGACTCCAGCTTTGTATATTGCTGACAATGGAGAAACCTAAAACCCAGATATGTACAGACAGCAGCACCCACATATCCACCGAGAGGCGTGACGCGTCTATTGTATGGACACAGCACATCTAATGGAGGCATGATGTCCCCAACATAATGGGATTACAGTTTATCATGCCCTAAAGGCACAATATCTATCTATCATCTATCTATTATCTATTATCTATCTATCTATCTATCTATCTATCTATCCCATATCCATCTCTCTATCATCTATCTATCATCTATCTATCTGTTATCTATCTATCTATTATCTATCTATCTATCTATTATCTATCTATCTATCTATCTATCTATCTATCTATTATCTATCTATCATCTATCATCTATCTATCTATCTATCTATCATCTATCTATCTATCTATCTATCTATCATCTTCTATCTATCATCTATCATCTATCTCATATCTATCTATCTATAATCTATCTATCATCTATCTATCTATCTATAATCTATCTATCATCTATCTATCTATCTATAATCTATCTATCATCTATCTATCTATCTATCATCTATCTATCTGTTATCTATCTATTATCTATCTATCTCATATCTATCTATCTATCATCTATCTATCTATCTATCATCTATCTATCTGTTATCTATCTATTATCTATCATCTATCAGTATCTCTATATCTAATAAAGGTTGAAAAAGGTTCACGCTTAAGAACTGAAATGTAACCATTATCAGCTAATAAACCACAGTTTTTTGCCATATCTCCTTGCTGTGATGTCTCCTGTTGTTGCTTTTTTATCTTATATCTAGTTATATATCTGTCTATCATCTATCTATTATCTATCTATAATCTATCTATTATCTATCTATTATCTATCTATATCTATCTAATATCTATCTATCAATATAATGTCTATCTATCCTTTTATTTATCTATCTATTATCTATCTATCTGTTATCTATCTATTATCTATCTATCTCATATCTATCTATCTATCATCTATCTATCTATCTATCATCTATCTATCTATCTATCATCTATCTATCTATCTATCATCTATCTATTATCTATCTATCTATCTATCTATCCCATATCCATCTCTCTATCATCTATCTATCATCTATCTATCTGTTATCTATCTATCATCTATCTATCTATCTATCATCTATCTCATATCTATCTATCTATCTATCTATCTATCTATTATCTATCTATCTATCTATCTATTATCTATCTATCTATCTATCTATCTATCATCTATCTATCTATCTATCTATCATCTATCTATCATCTATCTATCTATCATCTTCTATCTATCTATCATCTATCATCTATCTCATATCTATCTATCTATAATCTATCTATCATCTATCTATCTATCTATCTATCTATCTATCATCTATCTATCTCATATCTATCTATCTATCATCTATCTATCTATCATCTATCTATCTGTTATCTATCTATTATCTATCATCTATCAGTATCTCTATATCTAATATCTAGGCTTGAAAAAGGCTCACGCTTAAGAACTGAAATGTAACCATTATCAGCTAATAAACCACAGTTTTTTGCCATATCTCCTTGCTGTGATGTCTCCTGTTGTTGCTTTTTTATCTTATATCTAGTTATATATCTGTCTATCATCTATCTATTATCTATCTATTATCTATCTATTATCTATCTATATCTATCTAATATCTATCTATCAATATAATGTCTATCTATCCTTTTATTTATCTATCTATTATCTATCTATCTATCTCATATCTATAATCTATCAATATCTATCCTTCTATTTATCTATCTATATATTATCTATCTTCTATTATCTATCTATCTAGCCTTCTATGTATCTATTATCTATCTATCCTTCTATGTATCTATTATCTATCTATCCATTTATATATTATCTATCTATTGATCGATCTATCTCTATCTATTCCCATTATCACCCAGATTCCTACATACAGTATATTGCTTTTTAGGAACAATCCAGAATATGGAATTTGCACTGATCCTATTTCTTTCTATAGATCCTTAAGGTGACAAGCTGCTTATTACACACCATTACAACCCCTATTAACCCTTTACAGCAATAGAATAGAATATACCCTTAAAGGATTAAAGGATATCTGTCCTGATGATTTAGGTGTTCATTAAACGATACTGGACAGTAAGCCCAGGATGGATCCCACGTTCCCAGCAGGTCATCTGCATGAATGAGTCTCCCACCCTGACATACAGTGGAGCTATGTGCAGCCTGCAGCCACGGAATATGTAATATCGGCTCCATTATCTTCTCAACAGCGCCATCTAGCGGCCACTTCTACATCGCGACCCTTGCAATGAATGACATTCAATCCTAGAAATAACAGCCCTCCAGAGAGGAGTTAAATCTGATTTTATAAACTTTGCCACTGTCCAGGGGGGCATTATTTCTTGGAAATCGGCAATTAAAGAAAAAAAAAAGAAAGCAAAGCACACATTGCTGCCTCTATACATCCCCTACAAACTTCCACACACAAAAAAAAAAATCCCATAAGAGAAAGTGAATGTCTTGGAGTTTAACCCCTTCACATGTGGAAGTGAAATACAATGATACATCAAGCTCATTGTGTATAATTAATATTAATATTAATTATTAAGAAATAGAATGAAATCTCATTGGTAGAAAAAAAATTCTCAAAAGTTTTTTTTTTAGTTAAATAAAAAAGTTTTGGAAGAAGTTTTTAGAGGAAATCAGGGGGTGACAATATATATGTATTTGTCTGATTTTGCAAATGGTTGTAATTATGCTAATTGAATTGAGTGTGGAGGGTTCTGGGTTTTTTTTTTGTTCAGCCAAGAAAATCTTTGAATGAGCGACTTTTTTTTTTTTTTTTTACTCCTTCACAAGGCAAGAAGTCCCCACCTCCTTATCCCCTGGTCCCTCCGCCCCTATTAAAGACAGGATCACCAGCAGCATTTGAACTGGTTTTAAAGACCCCCTTAACTTGAAGGAAGGAGGAAGAAAAAGCCGACAGAGGAGAAAAAGAGAGAAAGAGAGAAGAGGGGGGGGTGAAAATAATAAAAAAAAAACGTCAAAACGTCTGGAAAAAATTACAAGGAGAGACATTTGCTTAAAGAGGACTCCAGAGTAGTGTGTAAGGCTCACACTGATGGTACAGCACATCTGGATTGCCCACTTGTATGTGCACTGCCAGCCTCTGCCTCCACAGCACTGGGCAATGACAAAGAATAAGACACTGCTTTTCTACTTAGTCTAGATAGACTATTTTTTCCTTTTCTTTTTTTTTTTTTTTTTTACAAAATTGGAAACATTTTTATATATATTTTTTTATACATTTTATTATTACCACTTACTTGCTCCAAGTGGTTTGCCTGCCTCATCATTGCTGACCAAAGCTGATCTCTTTAATATTACCTCAGTATTGGAAACTGAAGACCCCACATCAGACTGCAGCTCAGGAGACCCTGGCATTCTCAAGGTAAAACTTTTGCAAACTTTTAAAGTTTTTTGTTTTGTTTTGTTTTGTTTTAGGAAAGTTTCGAATGAATGGTTGAAACTGCTGCTGAGCTCCAAGGCTTCAATAAATGTATTGATATAGAATGTATCCACTGTATTTGTAAATAAACCTGTGTATTTGTAAATATAGGTGGGAAATGATACTTTGGAAGGGGGCACATACGCATTGGTAAAATACATCCATTCATTGTACTCTGGGAAGTGGATGAAGAGGAGGAGGAGGAGGAGGAAGGGGCTCAGATTGGGCCACTTATAGCCTGCGGGGACAGAGTTGTACGTGCCAGGGTCTTGTCTAAGCATGGGGAAGGGGGTGTCAGTGACAAAAGGGTAATGTTAGGATGATGTGACACAGACACCTCTATTTGCAATGAATTACAAATGCAGGGTGGGCTTTGTCAGGGGAAGGAGGGGGGATATGGATTGGCAGCAGCCACTTCACACCTCAGCAGCTCTGCATATCAATGTAAGAAGTGAGAATATATTGTATCAAACTAGGATGGGCTGTTGGATACATAATTGCAAATGCCAACATAGATTGTATCATGTTCTCTATCAGATGGGGTAAAATATTGGTAATAGGTTTGTTGTGCAAAGAATACATTGTATCAATGAAGGGGGAAAGGATGATGTGTTGTAGACCTCATTGCAATTTCTAACATAGATTGTATCAAGCTTCTTAGACATCCTCTCCATCACAAATGATGAAATATTGAAAATAGGCTACATTGTATAAGAGAAGGATGGGTTGTTGGAGACCTGGTTGCTAACATAGGTTGTTTGAAGTTTCTTAGACAGCTTCTCCCTGACATGGAGTGAAATATTAAGCATATGTTGTAGTAAAGAAGGATGAGCTGTTGGGAGAACTCATTGTAATTACTAAAATAGATTGTATCAAGCTTCTTAGCTGACACAGTGGGTGTAATATTAGAAATGTCCTTAGTCTGCAAGTAAGAAGGAAGGATAAGCTCTTGGAAACATTGTACCAAGCATGTTTGAGTTGTTGGAAACATCATAGGTTACATTGTGTTTTGCATGAGCCTAGAATACCTGATATTGTGCATGTGTGAACTAACTGGTGGATACATTGTATCACTCACGAATGAACTGTTGCACAGACTTTGCTGTGTTGGGGCATATTGTGTGAAGCATCCCTGGATTTTGCAGATGTTGCAGCAGTTCATTGTCATGCTTTCCAGGACTTTGTAGCACATGGCTTGAAAAGTTGGAGACATTCTTTCATCTCATCCAGAATGTCTTAATTCTGCAGATTTTGCACTGAAACGTGGCAGAAGTTGTACTTGTACCCATTGAAATAAAAAAAAGACAATTTAATGTAGAACCAGGGTGAGGTTACTGGCAAATGCTCAGCATCTTAGATAGCCATACTGTATTATAAAACCACATGGATGATCCCTCCCTGCTTGGGCTCAGAACCAGGACTTTGCTGGAAGCTGCAATAATGAGGATATTAAGCTCTATGAGAAAAGCCATGTGATGAGCAGCCAGGAACATGGAGTCAGAGCCCATCCAATGTGATGGACCTGGAGTGTCACCTAAGGCTGTCCTCTATAAGTGCATGGTTATGTGCAGTCAGCAGTATGCTCCTCACTGTTTGTACAGCTCAGCAGTGAGTTGGGCCATTTAACCATGAAATACAGTGTACACAGAGCCCAGTGTATGAGACTTGGCTCAGCTCCTGCATAGCAAGCAATGAAGTTGCCTCTTGTACTCCCTGATCCATGTGATCCATGTGGGGGAATACCTTTGACGTCAGGGGGGTGTAGACTTCCCTAAGTGACGCAATAGTCTTCCTCCTTGGGATTGGATGGAGGGTTATAGGCCGGGGGTTCCCTGTCCTTTATAAGTTTGCAGCTGAAGGGAGAGATAATAGAGGGGCATGGAGAGGCCCCCTATAGTGGTGACAGCTCAGAGATGGCTGGGCCTTCATCCTAGTGAGGGGAGGACTCAGGGAGGAAGCTCTTATCTGGACAGACATTTTCCATTAGGCATTTGTAGGACTTTTTCCTATGATATGAAGGCGTCAGGATCACTTCTGTTATCTGTAACTTGGCTATGAATAGAACAGGATTGGCTCAATTCCTTCTATAGTCTGCAGCCAAGAGAGTAGTCATGTACATCTATGGGGCACAGTAATGCAAGCAGCAGACTATCATCTATCTATTATCTATCTATCTATTATCTATCTCCATCCATCATAGTGATGTAGCATCTACAAATCATAGTGCAAGAAAGTGAAATATATTCTCTCTATCGATCTAATCTATCTCATACTGTATCTATTTTTTTTATTTTTATCTATTTATCTCAGATCTATATTTTTATCTATCCATCATCTAATTATCTCAAATCTATTTTTTGTCTTCTCCATATCAGTCCATCCATGTAACCATTTTATATATATGTACTTCATATAAATTTTTCTACGTATCCACTATCTATCATCTATCTCATCTCATATCTATGTATCTCATATCTATCTTATCTGTTATTTATCTATTATCTATGTATCTCATATTTATCATGTATCGATCTATCAGCTATTTATTTATCTATCTGTATATCTATATATCCATCTCATATCCTATCTATCATCTATCTTTTTATCTATTATGCTATCAGACAGCCCAAATACTATATTCAGTTCTGCTGCATCAAATAATAAAAATAATGTATATATATATATATATATATATATATATATATATATATATATATATATATACATACAGGGTGGGCCATTTATATGGATACACCTAAATTAAATGGGACTGATTGGTGATATCAACTTCCTATTTGTGGCACATTAGTATATGGGAGGGGGAAAACTTTTCCCTGATGGGTGGTGACCATGGTGGCCATTTTGAAGTCAGCCATTTTGGATCCAACTTTATTTTTTTCAAGTTTGATGTGTCACATAACCCTCTTCCCATTGAAAAAAATAAAGTTGGATCCAAAATGGCCGACTTCAAAATGGCCGCCATGGTCACCACCCATCTGGAAAAGTTTCCCCCCTCCCATATACTAATGTGCCACAAACAGGAAGTTCACCAACCATTCCCATTTAATTTAGGTGTATCCATATAAATGGCCCACCCTGTATATTTATACATATATATAATAATTTTTTTTTAATTGCACATTATTAAAGCCCAGAGTACACATTGAAGGACATTGCTATTTAATTAACCTTCTTTCCCAAACCTTATAGATAATAATTTCTCTGAATTTAAGTTTTAATTTTAAGAATTTAGTGGAGAGATGCTGCTCCTAGTATTCGTCTGCCACCATTACTTGCACGTAGTTAATAGGACATGGTCACGTTACGGCCATGATGACACATTTTATATTGTGTAGACAGTCACTTTCTATATTTAGTGACCTTCAGTTCTCATACAATTATATTTTTGCCAAACCACAATATCCAGCTCACTCCCCTAGTGGTCATTTGGGGAATTACAATTCAAGGGTGGTCTGCTTCGTTCCAGGGGGAGTTTATAGTAGCTTCTTCCACGTATATCAGTTTTTAATGCCTTTTTTTTTTATTTTGGAAAAGGAAATGTTTTGCATTTTTCAGCAATGGGAAACTTATTAAACAGCCCACAATGACATTTTCTATAATTTTCCCATGCAACCAATTATTTTATTACATATTAAGAAGACAACTTTATAATATGAAGGACAGAAGGTTATGCTATCACATTGTATTCCCACAATTTTAGATGCAGCAGAGTTGAGTTTGTCAGCGCTGTAGAGTTGAGTTTGTGATATGGGACATTCATCATTGTATCACTGCGTGCACTCACACTATTATAGTTCTGCCACATATAAATGAGTAAGGGAATACATCTATGAGCGGATATATCAGAGCGCTGAGATAGATGTCCCATATGGACGCTTTTCCTATTTTATGCTACTTTTTGGGGTTACCACCATGAAATATCTCAACATGTGTTGAAAGGTTTACAGCAGTCAAAGCCAACAATGAAACATGTGTTTAGCAGTTGATGAGTGAGACAGCAGCCATATGTCTAACACCTCTTGACTGTCACGTCCTCCTCGTCACCTCATTGACCCAGGAAAAACTTTTACTTGTCCGTGGAGACCATTAAAGTTCATGTCACAGCAAACCACAAAAGTCATTGCCTTCGTATGGCCAATGGCAACGTATTCTGTAGAGTTGAGTGAATCTCTTCGAGGCATATCAAATTCACCTTCAATTTTATAAAACAATCAGATTCTCTGTCTGGCTGTGGACAAGTTAGTCCAGGAAGGTGATGAAAAATAATAATAATAATAATAACACTGACCCGGCCTTCACCTACGTCCATTGGCCCAGTCACTGGTGTGGTCTTCACTGTGCCATCTTTGGCTTTATCCAGTGCTTGGCATCTTTGGCGTCTTCTGGCAACTTTGGAATTTCCAGCATTGAGTGGCCCATTACTATCTCATAACGTCGTCGCTTAGTCAGCTGCAGGAGGTGTTGAAGACTCCGGGCTACGCAAGACAGCAAAAATGCTAGGCTAGGCTGTAATAAACCGAAGATGGCCCACTGATTACCAGATTGCAGAAGATGACCGGTCGAGAGCAGGGCTGCATGATGGGAGAGGTGAAAGCTGGGTGAGTAAAATTTGTTTCTTGTTTCAGAGCATAATAATGTAATGAATGCACATTCAAAACATATCTAGTAGATTCGAGTGAACTGCAGAATTCAAATTTCGGCAGATTCGCTCATCACTAGTATTCTCATATAGCAAGCAAATATCAACAAATCACACTCTTAAAATAGCTCACATGACTTCATTACTAAACCTTTTTGTTTGGACTGAGACTTGTTTCACAATACTCGGTCAGGAGGTGCCAGTGCTATATGTGTTTATATGTGGCTACTAAGTGGTTGTCGTGTGTGTACACATTTTTGGAAAGTCCATGGATGACCATATTTGGGTCTGATTGATCTTCTCCAACTGACTTGCACCATAAGAGAATGAGGACATGGAGTGACTTTGAGTCAGCAAATATTAAATATATGGAAATTAAGGATTCCTATTCCCTAGACCTCATCTAAACCCTTATAGGAGAAATAGATGGACCTTAGACCATTAATCAGAGTTGGCTTTGGACACACTCATTGATTACTTGATAAGACATGTCCACAATGTTTTCTTTTATTTTTTGCTCGTCTCAACTGGGCAGTTCCTTTTTCATTCCCAAGCCTGTCAATTTTAATCCTAATTCCATAATTCCATGCCTCTATAACACTTGGCAGGCGAAAGATCTTTGGGACCACTGCAGACATGATATAATTTTCCACATCGAGATTGTGCATGTATCCAGCCACACAGGCTCGGGTGGGTAATCAAGTAAAGTCTACATTCTTTATATTAATCCATCCCTTCCTATTCATTTTATGAGTTTACGCTCTACAAGGATTATCGCTTAACCTCTTTCACTTGAGACAGCGCAGCATTGTTTTACACTAAGGAAACAAAAAAATAACTTTTTAGCTCTTCATGGATATATGTACAGGTTTGGGGGAGAAGTTAAAACAAACTTGGTATAAATAGAAAAGTGGAAGCTCCATTACAAGTCAAAATAACCCTCTCTAGATATTTGTGCATAGTAATATGTACTCGCCACTTTAGCTTGTCCTACTGGCTTTTTACTTACAAGCTTACTCTTCTATACCCAGTTCTTATAAGCAAGCCATTCCATAATCATTTCTTTCAGACTTATCTCTCTGTACCCATTCTTTCTAAGCTTACTCTTCCATACCCATTCTTTCCAAGATTTCCATGATATACCCAATCCTTCCAAGCCTAGCTCACCATAAACATTCCTTCTAAGCTTTCACTTCCATATTCATTCCTTGCAAGCTTTCCTTTCCATACTTATTCCTTCCAAGCTTTCCTTTCCATACCCATTCCTTCTAAGCTTTCCCTTCCATACCCATTCCTTCCAAGCTTTCCTTTCCATACCCATTCCTTCTAAGCTTTCCCTTCCATACCCATTCCTTCTAAGCTTTCCCTTCCATGCCCATTCCTTGTAAGCTTTCCCTTCCATACTCATTCCTACCAAGCTTTCCCTCTGTACCCATTCCATCCAAGCATACTCTTCCATAACTATTCCTGCCCAGCTTTCCATAACATGCCCAATCCTTCCATGTGTACTCTTCTATTCCTATTCCTTCCAAGTTTACCTCTCCATACCTATTCCCTCCAACCTTCCATTTCCAACTACTTCCAGGCTAACTATTCCATACCAATTACTTCCGAGCTTACTTACTCTTCTTTTCCCACTACTTCCAAGCTTACTATTCCATACCAATTCCTTCAAAACTAACCCTTCTATGCCCATTCCTTCCAAGCGTTCCATAACATACCCAATCCTTCCAACTTTACCTTAACATAAACATTCCTTCTAAGCTTTCTCTTCCATAGCCATTCCTTCCAAGCTTTTTTTCCCATACCCATCTCTTCCATGATTTCCACTCCATACCCAATCCTTCCAAGCATACTGTTCCATACCCATTTCTTCTAAGTTTATCCTTCCATACCCATCACTTTGAAGCTTACTCTTCTATACCCACTTCTTTCAAGCTTGCCCTTCCATAACTATTTTTTTCCAATATTACTCTTCCATACCCATTTTTTTGCAAGCTTACTATTCCAACCCAATTTCTTCCAATCTACCCTTCTATACCCACTGCTCCCAAGCTTACCCTCACATATTAATATATTTTAACCTTATCTTTCCATATCCAGGAAGGAGACAACCTGAGCTGGACTGACCCCTCCATGTGCCATTCCCAAAGGGCTATCTCGGTGGCATGAATGTCCTTGGTCTTCCAAGGTCTAGGTCTTTCTAGAGTACAGACAGTCTTGTTGTGAAGTGAACCAGTCCTAGTGAGATGTCAACCCTTCACAAAGCTTTTATCTTATTATTTCTAACTTGGCCCTCTATGTAGACATGTAGTATTAATTAATAACATGAGTAGTCCTGAGTCTATTAAATTTATAAAATTTCTGAAATATTATTTTTACAAATGGTCTATTGCAATCAGAATGTTTTTTCAATGACAATCTGGGTTTATTTAACTTTAATGAATAGAGGTTAATTGCCGAGTTGGCGGCGAGAACTTCACATTTTATGAGTTTGTTCTTCGCGAGGTTGGTGGCAGCATCAATTCACTGATGTTTTTCCATAACCATCCTGTGGGTGACTGGTCGTTAGTACAGTCATGAGGTAATTGTCTGAACCCTGTCAACTTTTTCTTTGATTTGGGTAAATATTACACCTCAATTACTGCCCCGTTGGGGGTTGTCACCTAAACTTTTACAGACTCCGCAATTGCAAATTACCTAAAGATACATATTATAAGGTCTAATTGCTATTTAGGAGCCTGAGAAAGTATGACAGCCTCCTTGGTAGTGGGGACCATATTGGTAAAAATTCTATTACAAAACAACTTAATGACATTTTTATTAATTGAAGCTGTCGCTTGCTTGAAAAATTGATTTAAATAGCTTGCAAAAATCCCCGAGCTCCTCTGATTTTGCCTCTCTTTTCCATTTTGCTCTGCCTCACTTTATTGCAGAGATATTCACATTAGTTTCTCTTGGAGTGCAATATGTGAAATTTCTGCTTTGCAGTCCAAATTGGTGTTTCCTCACAGTCTTCTCTGGGGGCGTGTGCTTTCACCTCTCTCCCAGAAGCTGTCAATCACAGCTCAGCAGTGTCTGAAAATGCTAGATCAGCTTCTGAGCTGTGATTGGCAGCGTGTTAGAGGGTTAAAAGCGCAGAGAAGACTGCGAAGAAACGCCCAGTTGAATTACAAGCAGAGATTTCACATAATGTGCGCCAGAAGAAACAAATGTGAATATCTCTGCAATGGAGCGACGCAGCACAAAACTGAAAAGAGCTTCAAAATTAGGGTGGCTTAGGGACTTTTACAAGGCATTTAAATCAATTTTTTGAACAAGAGACAGGTCCACTTTAAGGCATCATATATCATGTCACCTGATGGGGTTTAGATAACAGGTTAAAAAGCTATATAGTACCACGTTCAATCCAATTATTGAAAAACATAGCAGACTTATTCTAAAAACAGTGCCATCCCTGTTGATGGCCTGATATTACAGCTCAGCTCCATTGAAGTAAATGAGGCTGAGCTGCAATACCACAAATAACCTTTAGACAAGTATGGCGCTGTTTTGGGAAAAAAAAGCAGCCATGTTTTTTCTAATCATGTTCAACCCCTTTAAATGTTATCAATCATTACGATATCTATGAGGACAAGTGAACTCAGTTTGTTCTCTTTTCACACAAATGCGGTCTGACTAGAGACTGTGTTTCATAACACAACATGCCCCAGCCCCGATGGTAATTACATTATATTAGCATGTGGCACATCGGAGTCTTTGATGAATGACCCTGCCCACTGCTAATGTTTACTATAATCCTACCTTTCATATACACTAGGCACTTTCCATAACAGGGGCTGGTCTTGTTACCACTCCGTTCTTTTTCCCAGGGTTACAGTTTGTCCTGAAAGGCTATTTTGTCATCTTCTATGAAAGTACAGTCTTTTTTTTTGGGTGAAAAAAACATGTGCTACTTGAGGTAAATTCGTCACATTCCAGTAACACAGTGAGGCTTTTAAATATCCTGGCTTCGGGTACAGACCAAGTTATATGTGTACGGTTCCTTCTTCTCAGTCTTAAGGAAGATTTCTGTAATGTTCTTCATGAAGGTGCTGCAACATATTGCTTCATAAAGTCTAAAAACTTATGTCCTTGCAATGTCCTACAAGCCTCCTCGTCCCAAGTAGGTAATTGGTGGCATTGAGCGTTTATGATGGCTCGCTTAACGCCTTGTGAAAGAAAGTCTAGTAGATACAGTTATACTTTCTTCAGTCCTGGAGATATCATCATCCACTCATAGTGGTCATGAAGAAGTAGCAAAGCTGAATTTGCCAGAAGCTGAATTTTTTAGTTAACAATGAGGCACGTAACGTTTTATTAATGGTGGCCATACATTTTCAAGAAGTGTCAAATTCTTGTTCTTGTTCCTATTCCAGTGGCCACTTCAAAAGGACCAGAGCCCTTCGAATCTCCTCAGACATAAGCATCCTCAGTGCCTCTTCCGATTAGTAGACCCATGTTGCGGAACGACATACGAATTACATCACAGGTACTTACTACTCAGAAGAGCATTCTGGTCCAGCAGCCATGGACTACAAATCTTTTTGCTCAGCTCTAATATCAACCAAAACTCATTCTTCTCAAAGCTATTTCTAACGAGCCACCCATACAAATGTATACTCAGTTTGGCCAAGCGTACACATGTGGTCAATGAGAAGAAGAGAAAAAACCTTTCTCAGACACCTCCTCCTATAGAACAGATGATGGGGGATGTTAAAAACTTAACATGCCCTATGCTTTTTTTCCCCCAACATTGGATGAACAGACATGTCGTCCACCTTAGATGATCAACTGGTGCCACCAAGGTTTGGCAAACCCACGTCTCCTTAGCTCAATGAGAAAATGCAGAACTTATGTGAGCTGAATCATAAATCCAAGCCCTACTGAAATATTGTACATTTACGTCTGATGTTGACCATACACATTGGGGATATTGAGGAGATTGGCCAACGATGTAACATGCCCAAAACAATTTCTAACGAGCCACCCATATAAATGCATACTTGATTTGGCCAAGCATGTACATGTTGTCAATGTGGAGAGGACAATAAACCTTACTTAAGACACCTCTCCCTATAGAACAAATGATGGGGGATGTTAAAAACTCAACATGAACAGACATGTTGTCCACCTTAGATGATCGACTGGTGCCACCAAGGTTTGGCCAATCTACATCTCCTTAACTCAAGAAGACAATGCAGAAATCCAACCCCTACTAAGACAATACAAACCATAGAGAAGCCTAGTAGTGAAATTACACAACTTTCTGATGCATGTTGCTGACCTTACACATTGGGAATTTGACGATATTGAGGAGATTGGCCAACGATGCAACATGTATGTGGATCCGACATGTCAAATTTAATTGTGCCAAATCCTTTCTACCCCATAGAAGTAATTCACTCACATCAACATTGGTATTGGCTCATGTTCTTACAGAGGTCATCCGTAGAGGCAGCAATCATTTGAGCAGTGACGGAAGTCATATCAAACATTTCTGGGCAATTGTTTAAATTATTGGGCCCCCCCATTAGTAGATTGATGAAACTTGAAGTCCATGAGAAACTTCAATAACAGAAACGAGGATTATTTTGCTTATCGAGAGTTAATTTTATAATAGAACTAGAAAATTTAATCAAGGAAAATTCCGAATTCTTCCAATCAGAGCAGCGTGACTAGTTATTCAATTTGCATTGACGTTTCTTCCTTCCTGCATATAAACGACTTCAGCATGTGCCTGGAGCTGAAGGAAGACGTCTTAAGTCGAGTCTAATCCTTACGATGGACGTTGTAACAGTGGAGTCGGCCGGCATCTAAGTAATGTTTGGGCTGGTTCTAGCTGTACAGGAAAGACAGAATTTGCAAGTTGCATGATGTCACAGGGTGGTGTTCCAAAAAAATCCAGCTGAAGCCAAGAGATGATGTGAGGGGAGAGAAATCAGAGCATGCTCTGCTGGCTGATAAAATACAAAGGGAAGGAAGGCCAGAGGCGGCTTATCGTAACGTTCCCAGGACCTCAATCTTCAGCCATGAATATAAACAATCTGCCACCTAAACCCGTAATCTGGGCTGTCCCCGGCTTCTTGGTGGAAAGAATTACCTACAAGATCTGTGCCGTTAGGTCAACACCCCTCCAACTCGTCTACAAAGAGGCTACACCCAATATTAACAGCTATAATGGCCACGTACTGAAGGCTAGAGCAGGCTTATTTCTAAAGCAAAGTCAAATAGATAAGTAACAAGCAGAGGTGTAACGGCCCCAATGCAGAAATCTGTCACAGCGTCACCCACCGGCCATGCTCCAGACACGTAGGGACAATGTCACTGCTCGGAGTGCCCAGTCATAGAGAAAACTGTGCCGTTACCAAATCTCTGCCTTCCACTTTGCGCTGAACTATATGGCGGTATTATTTAGGCATTGTCATGTGTTATGTTATAATGTATGGTGTATAATAGGGAAAACTGGATATTTACTGCATCTCCTCTACTTTGTATTGAACTATGTTGCGGTATTATTTAGGCAATGTATGATGTATTATTGTATGGTGTATGGTATATTACTATTGTATGGTGTCACGGCATGGAGTGCCAAACAATAGAACTGTGCAGTTACTAAATCTCTGTTTTCTGCTTTATAGTGAACTATGTGGCGGTATTATTTAAGAATTGTATTGGGTATTATTGTGTGGTGTATTGTATATTACTATTGTAGGGTGTCACCATACAGTGTGCCCAACAATAGAGGTAACTGGGTAGTTACTGGATCGAACTGTATGGCGGTATTATTTAGGAATTGTATCTACTTTGTATCAAACTGTATGGCGGTATTATTTAGGCATTGTATCTACTTTGTATCGAACTGTATGGCGGTATTATTTAGGCATTGTATGATGTATTATTGTATGGTGTATGGTATATTATTATTGTATCGTTTCACAGTGTGGAGTGCCAAACAATAGAACTGTGCAGTTACTAAATCTCTGTCTTCTTCTTAAGAGTGGCGGTATTATTTAAGTATTTTATTGTGTATTATTTGGACACTAAATAATAATTTGAGCATTGGATGACAGTACTATATGGGCAATAAATGGCAACGTTGGTGGGTGCAATATGTTGGTATAGAATGATAATTTACACATTGTATTGCTGAATTAATTTATCTATGTAGCTTTTATGAAATACAAGAAATTGCTTTTCTCATTGTCCTGGTCAATATTTCTAGTGACTGGCCAACTTATTTCTTAAAGGAGTTTTCCTGGACTGATATCGATGACCTATCCCTCGGAGAGGTCATCAATACCACATTGGTCCGGCACCTGACATACCCTGGAGCCGCGGCCGCCAGAAGCCCGCAGTGTATCAGAGATCAGATTGACTTCAATGAGAGCAGAGTTGCAGTACCCGAGAGCGGCCACTACATGGTTGATGGAGCTGTGCTCTTCTGGCTCCATGCACTGTGATTTTTACACTGTTTGTGCTGGTAACAGCTCATCTGGGAGGGGTTCCGGATGTGGGACCGCCACAGATAATATATTGATGACCTCTCATAAGTATAGGTCATTAATTTCTTAAGATCTGTCCAGAAATTCGGCCTTCTAGAAAAATGTGCTTATAATTAGGAATAAGGGGACCTGTGGAAGTTTGGACTCTGTTACAGGACCCGATCTTTATTCCAAAGTTCGGTTCGGGCACCAGAACTGTACCCGAACTTGACCCAGAACCTGAACCTCATTGAAAACAATGAGGACCCGGACTTTTGAGCTGGAAATTCTCTCTCTCTGCAATTAACTTCTCCCGGAACTCTGAAAAATTGCAACGGATTTCCAGGAGAAGTCTGTGTTCAGCATTTAGCGTCGGACACTAACTGTCCGGTATGAACCCCGAACTTGTAAGTTGGGGTTCACTCATCTCTCCTTATAATCAATGTACACTCCATGAGTTTATACACGCAGATTAGTATCGATGATAAATGTTGATGAATAACTCAATTTGTTTCAGAAGCCACCGTGTCTTGTTATCAATAGGAATGAGTGGACCTGTGGAAATTCAGGTGTTCATACCCTACCTGAACTTTATTCCAAAGTTCGGTTCAGGTACCAGAACTTTACCCAGACTTGAATCAGAACCTAAACCCCATTGAAAAGAATGGGTACTAATGATGAGCGAGTATGTTCTGTTAACCCTTTCGGTGAGCATGCTCGGGTGTTTTCCGAGTATGTTTGGCGTGCTCGGGTGTTATGTTTGAGTCACTCCATGCGGATGATTTGTGACTGTTTGACAGCTTTAATACATGTGAGGAATGCCTAAGAAACAGGCATTCTTCACATGTATTAAAGCTGTCAAACAGTCGCAAATCATGCGCACGGAGTGACTCAAACATAACACAAATCTTGAACACGGAAGATACTCGGAAAACACCCGAGCATGCTCATAAATCTTGAGTAACGAGCATGCCCGCTCATCACTAATGGGGACCTGAACTTTTGAGGTGGAAAATTTTCTCTCTCTCTCGTTCCCATGGAACTTTGAACTCTACAACGGACCTCCGGGAAAAGTCTATGTTCTGCGTTTAACACCAGACACTCACTGTCCGGTATGAATTCCAAAAGTTCAGGTTCGCTCATTTCTAGTTATCAATGTTATTCAACAGGGCTGAAATTCGTGACTTCTTGGCATCTGTCCCAACATGTTGGTGTTCCCTATAAAATAACAATTCTGGAACATGTTTCCTTATATCTTTGTGTTGTGCCATTCCCTTGTTTTTTGTACTACAAAATGTATGCCTAATTTGACAACTGGGTGTGTCCCTGCATGCTATTACACTGTCCAATCAGTGCTGACAGTTTTAGACTTGTTTCAGAAGGAGAAATGGCAGTGCCCAGTTGCCAATTTAGACGCAACGTAGAGTTATGAGAAAAAGTTGTTCCAGAATCTTATTTTTTTTTTTCATGGGGATTACGAGTAATTACTGAAACAGACGTGTCAGAGGTGGTGACTAATCCTCCTTAAGGACAATTGGATGTAATATTCCAGATGTGTAATTAACAAGTTCTATTTTTTTTTTTTGGAATTTTCAGATGCATTGTGAACGATTTATATGTATCCTAAGAATAATCGGAACTACCCTCTTCGGAGTGTCCCTCTTACTTGGAATTACAGCTGCTTACATTGTTGGGTATCAGTTTATCCAAACGGACAACTACTACTTTTCTTTTGGACTCTACGGTGCCATATTAGCGCTGCATCTCCTCATCCAAAGCCTCTTCGCCTACCTGGAGCACAGGAAGATGAAGAGATCTCTTGAAACCCCTATCAAACTGAATAAATCAGTTGCCCTATGTATTGCTGCATATCAAGAGGACCCTGACTACTTACGGAAATGTTTACTGTCTGTGAAACGGTTGACCTACCCGGGGATGAAGGTCATCATGGTCATCGATGGTAACTCTGAAGATGACCTCTACATGATGGATATATTTAGCGACATTATGGGGAACGATCGAAGTGCCACTTATGTCTGGAAAAATAACTTCCACGAAAAAGGTCCAGGAGAAACGGAAGAGTCGCACAAGGAGAGCATACAGCAAGTCACTCAGCTGGTTCTTACCAACAGATACGTGTGCATCATGCAAAAATGGGGAGGAAAACGCGAAGTGATGTACACCGCCTTCAAAGCTCTGGGCCGGAGCGTGGATTATGTACAGGTAGGGTAATAAGTCCTTGCATGGTCGCCAACACAAATATGTCCAAAAATAAAGGACCTTTTGTGCAATCGGTGTCGAGTGTTACAGGATACGCCAGGCCCTCGCCAGCACAGTGAACCATTCAGACTATTTAAAACAAACCGTGCTCCGTGAAAGCCGCCCTCTGCCCTGTATAAAAAGAGGCCGAAAAAACACTGTAAAGTGAAATGAAAGTGGATAACGTTATCCCTGACATGGTGCCACCACGATCCTCCCTCCCCATCCCCCACTACGTGTGTTCCTAGAAAGCCATGACACTAGAAGGGGCACATTCCCTCACGTAGAAGGAGCAACCCAAAATGTTCCCCATCTAGCCTGAAAGTTTAAAATAATACTCACTTAATCTTTAATATCCTAATGGCCACATCGAAAAATTCCATGTCAATTAGGAGGGAAATGCATCATCATGTGAACCTCTTGTAGTAGCCTTCCCTTTAATTTACCTTACTTTACCTTTTTAGCCTTTACTCACTGACAATCTCAAGAATAATATTTTTTGGGAAACAATTTTTATTTTTCAAATTGGAAAATAATTTTTTTTTTTTTTTTGAAATTTTCCCCAAATTTATTTTTCTCTTTTTTTTTCCAATTGTCAATAGGCTCCAAATTCTAAAGTTTGAAAATTGAAATATGAACAGTAATAGACATAATAATAATAATAATAATAATAGTAAATGATTGTATAATTAATGGCAAAGTGCCCAAAAAAATTGCAAAAATGTAAAGTATTAAGGTTTTAATTTTTACGAAAAATATTAACATTTGAAAAATAATGTAAAAATATGAAAATATGAAAAATAATGTACAATTTTTAAATATTTATCACTTATAAAAACACTAGGGGGAGCTCTATAATGAAGGTGTGAAACTATAGGGGGTGATTAAATAGCAATTGCTCCAAGATCCTGGTGCCTGAAGGACCCAGAAAGACCCTCTATCACATAGGAAGAGACCAATATAATAAATGATATATGGTAGGGATAGTCGACCCTTTTACAACTTTAGCATTGGGGCCCCAGAGGTTTGTCTCTGTTATTCTACCTCAATGATATATCAAATCGGGTCCTAAGGTAAAGATCCGATTCTCCATCTACTAAGGATCCTAAGCAGAGTTGGTGCAAATTGATTCACCGGACCCTGTCCACATCACTACTCTGTTGCCGCCGGCCAAGCTGGCTAATCAAAAGTAGAGCCGCGGATGCTGTCAAGAAATGTGGGTTCTCAGTGTTCCCATCCGATAGCCATAGATTTGCACCACTCTCTATTCCTAAGGTTAAGAATTAAAAATTGTGTTACCCTTTATAGGTTTATCGATTGGCCCACAGATGGGACAGGCGTAGATACAGATTATTTTTGAGTCCACTGAACCAATGGGCACAAATGCACCCACTCAGTCATTACTAGCCAAACTGAACATTTTCCAATGATAAAGAGCCTTGTTCTTTAAACTTGAGCTTCTCTGGCGCCTTTCACTTTTGCAATGGGATTTGAGAGGTGCAGTTGACGTTGCATCCACGTATCGGCAAGTCGGGTGCAAGGCCGACAGGTATGGGACCTCCTCTCCATTAGCGCTTATTTCTTATTAGTCCTATAAAGGGCCGTGCGCTAAACCTGTCATGTGTTCCAACGTCACCTCCCCATAATTGGGAAGCGCTGAAATCACCCCCTTAAAATCATTCAAAATATTTTATATTTTATTTATGTTTTTATTTATTATTCAATTTTTCATTTCTTGGTGATTTTCCTTGCCGAATCTAAACTTTTACACTCAGTTCTACAAAATACACCAAAAATATTTTCCTACGTTTGCAACAAAGCCGTCCTTATGTTTGATTATTAAAGAGAAAAAAAAGATGAAACACATGTAGGGAATGTTCTCCCGCTCTCCATATGGCCTACACTCGCCTCTTTTAACTCCACAACACCTGAATTTTTGGCAGGATCGTGTAATGTAAGTTGAGGTCAAGTCGTTTTAACCCCATAAGCCCCAGACGGCAGAGCGTCTGCAGCCACCATGAGTGCATATATTACGGTAGATTTGCTCGGTTGTTTGGCAAAGGTGAAAGAGAAAATATTTTCTCTTGAGAAAGTCGTTAGTCCCGAATCCCTCGGCATGTATCACCTTCCAAATCCATTTGACTGTCTCCTAACTATGAGTCAGGCGGGTCCTGTTATCCCCCAGGATCCTGTTGAATAGGGAGGGTCTCCCTGCCCCGGCACACAGCGTACATCTGGTGAAAGTTTTTTTTCAGTGTTTGACGTTAAATATGTGAGTTTTCTAATCCCAAAACAGTCTAAGTGGCATTTTTCCAGGAAAACGAGGTTCTCAATGTAAGGCAGGTTTCTCGTTGATGATTTTTTTTCTGCTTCAACAGCTGATCATCTCTTACTTTTTGAGCA
Source organism: Phyllobates terribilis (assembly GCF_046119375.1). NCBI lineage: Eukaryota > Metazoa > Chordata > Amphibia > Anura > Dendrobatidae > Phyllobates > Phyllobates terribilis. The sequence continues at coordinate 745,804,199 of NW_027362764.1, read as the reverse complement.
AAAAAAAAAGAATCATGTCTTCTCCATTGTAAGTTATAGGATGCAAATGGATAAAGCCCCTAGGGCGAGCGGGGAGTAAACGGTCTGGAAATATTTATATCTAGCCATAGACGAGGAATGTTCTGATGCCTTATGATACACGTGAAATGGAGAAACTTTGCAATTAGTTTTATTGAAAAATCTCCTACCGTTTTGTGCATTCAGGTAGAATGAGATTTCCTGGGAAAGGAGGCCAACTGTTGGCCGAACCTTTGCTCTCCTCTTCAGACCTTAGTGGGAAAAGGGGAGTAAGCTCCTCTGGCAGTGGCTTATTTTCTGTGAAAACGAAAAGCTTGGGCATAGAAAATTGACAAGCCAGATGGAGGAGGCCACTAGTCATTAGGTCCCCATACACATTAGATAGCCAGATGGTCCTTTCGAAATCCCTTTTGGTGCTTCTTCCAGTTTTGTTCACGATCAGACTATTTTTGCTTGTGGCCACTAACCTTAGACATGCATAGATCTGCAAAGGATCTGTATACAAAAAAATTAACGATTTCATCTTTGATGATCAAGAAGAATGCACCGCTCGAGGGTCACCATGGTTGACCTTGGAATGTGAATCTGATCGGCAGAGGCATAGCTTGAAGTTCCTTGGCCAAAATGCAAAATGTATTTAATAGACGTCACAATACCGTTGTATTATTAGTGCCTTTTGTCATCCTATGTGGCGTTTGGACCTTCCTTAGACTCCAAGTCCTTTTATTTTACGTTGCTTCTATAGCGCCACTGTGCTTTTCAGGTATTATCACGATTGTCCCCATTGGAGCTCACAATCTAGATTCCCTACCAGTATGTCTTTGGAGGAAACCAGAGAACCCAGAGGAAACCTTCGCAAATACGGGACAAACTCCTTGCAGATGTTGTCCTTGGTGGGATTTAAACCCAGGACTGCAGCGCTGCAAAGCAACAGTGCTAACCACTGAGCCACCGTGCTGCCATCCTTGGCACTTCTCCTAAGCCCCCGCTGATTGGTTGAAAAGTGCAATGAATTTAATAAATGGAGTATTTTTCTCTGATTTGGCATGACTAAGTTCACTTATTTATTCCGATATAATCTTCTGTTCATTCCAGCCAGTGCCGAACAGCTGCAAATATTCTCTTTTCCTGAGCACTGAGACAGTAATAAAAATGATACAATAAGAGCCTGTTGCTGAAAGCGGAGTTATCCCATCATAGAAACGAGGCTTAGAGGCCAACGTTAAAGTTTGTTTTTTTGTCTTCTTCTTCCACTCCAACACGGAGATGTTCTCATAAAACGCAGCACCTGCGACATCCAAGTGTCTGTGTCATGTATCATATATTCTGGGTCTGACGCTCGTGCAAAAGAAAGAGCCAAAAAAAACAAAAAGCAAAACTAGAACAAACAAAAACAAAATCAGATTAAATAATAGAATCTAAAAAATGTAAAAGATAAAAACATTTTTATACTTCTTTATTTTATTTTTAGATTTTTGATCGTTTTCTTACCTGTGTCTTTTTTTTGTATTTACTAGGTGTGCGACTCCGATACGGTCCTTGACCCAGCTTCATCTGTTGAGATGGTGAAAGTTCTAGAAGAAGACCACATGGTGGGAGGAGTTGGGGGAGATGTGCAGGTAACTTTTTATTAATATGGTCTTTTATGTTAAAAAAAAAAAAAAAAGTGGCTAGGGTCAAACCAGGGGTGAAAAAAAAAATCAGTTTCCTACCCTTGCCCTATATTTAACTACCCTGGATAAGGTAAAAGAGGTTTTCTGGCAAGAATAAAGCTACGGAGGGTGGTCAAAAAGGCATGTGACCCAGTTACTTTGTGCCAGGGTAGATGGCCACAACTTTGCATTGGCAAGGTATACTTTGCATATGTTGCTTTGGAAGCAAAATAATGTTTGCCCCAGGTGAATAAAAGCCATGGCCCCCATCACTTAGCCCCTACATACATGCTCCACGATCCCTATGTTCTGTCCATGTATGCCGTACTTGTATGCCTCAAGAAATAATTCATAATGGTGAGACATTCTCCGTAATTTGAGGATAGGTTGAGTTTGATAAGGAGGAAAAACAAGATTTTAAACCCAAGTTAAGGGTGTAAATATATAGGATGCAAAGTTTAAAGTGACACCAAGACTCTTTTGGGAACTTTATCCCATTCTTGCCAACTTAAGAAAACCCAGAGCGGTATCCCTTTACATTGCGTGAAATGCTCAGCTGTCAATTTTATCTGTAACCTTGTCTCTTTTACCAAACCCAACCTCCTTCGTGCCTATTCCCCTTGTCTCACCATGCCCTCTTCCTTGCCTCCCAATACCACCCGAAATATCTTGTTTAGTGGAGATTTTAGGCAAGTTCATTGGGGCCCAGAAGATTTACTGACTGTTCTGTCCGGTGAGTCTTCCCTTATTTTAGGCCTCCTGGACATTTCTTTAGAGTTGACAAAAATACTTTAAAGGGAGTCTGTCATCAGATAATGACTGTTCATTCTTCCTTGATTGACAGCTTTGGCTTAGTAGAGCCAGAGAAGGATGGAGACGATGAAAATGTGGGAGTAGGTGGGAGGGTGTACTGAACTATTTGGCCACCCCAATGGTTTGAACAGTCAATTTCTGCTGAGAGGCTAGCTTTCCTGGTTCCCGTGGGCAAAAAGAAGGGTCACTAATGCTATAAATACTCATAATAGATGGGTGGTCCTGTTATAAAGCTTGATCCAGGACCCATGAGCTCTAAACTACTCATTAGGACAAGGGAAATTCTAGATCACATTGGTGTCAATTTTTCAAAATGATGCAAGACCCAGCAGCCCTAAATAATATCAGGCCTCGCAGTTGTTTGTTGCCTGTAGAGATGTCTGACTGTAACCCCAGCCAGGCTGTGTAGCCTGTCATTTCCAGGAGCTCCTTGCTGGTTTTGGCTAGCTCTGTCCCTTTGAAAGCAATACTCCTTGTAGTCACTTGGATAACATGGGCTGAAATTCTAATTTATGATTATCTCGAGGACCGGCAGGAAGTTCAGCCCTGCTAGACGAGCGGTTGTGCTTTTACAATTAAGATAAAATATGGCCAATGGAGGAGAAACCCTTAGATGTTCCTTTTGATGTTCTGCTCACTGGTCTATTGTTCCTTTGTCCCACACATATAATTTAGTCTGATGTCGTTTTCATCCAGAGTCATTATTTCTCTATTAAATCCCATTTATTTGGATCGGATGTATAATGCCTTTGTGTATTTTTAGATTTGTATTATAGGCATTTTCTAATTATACCCTACATCCATTTCAAAATCAATGGTTTTTAATATTGGATACAAGTCAAACGAATGTATCCAAAACTGGAAAATGAATCGCAAAAGTGTTGTCCAGGATAAAAAAAAATACATGGCTGCTTTCTTCCAAAAAAATTGGAGCTGCAATACAAAACACAACCTGTCGACAAATGTGTTTTTTGGTGGAAAGTAGCCATAATTTTCTAACCTTATATAACCCACAACGTATATTCCTTATCTGGTTTCACCATAATTTACTACTTTTTATTGTTTTCCATGCAGATTTTGAATAAATATGACTCATGGATCTCCTTTCTAAGTAGCGTGAGATACTGGATGGCCTTCAACATCGAGAGAGCCTGCCAGTCCTACTTTGGTTGTGTCCAGTGCATAAGTGGCCCTCTTGGGATGTACAGAAACTCACTGCTACATGAATTCTTAGAAGATTGGTACAATCAAGAATTTTTAGGATCCCAGTGTAGCTTTGGAGATGACAGACACCTAACCAACCGAGTTTTAAGTCTTGGCTATGCAACCAAATACACAGCACGATCCAAATGCCTTACCGAAACCCCTATCGAATATCTAAGGTGGCTTAATCAGCAGACACGTTGGAGCAAGTCCTACTTCCGTGAATGGTTATACAACTCCATGTGGTTCCACAAACACCATCTATGGATGACTTATGAAGCTGTGATCACCGGATTCTTCCCATTCTTTTTAATTGCCACTGTCATTCAACTTTTCTACCGGGGACGCATGTGGAACATCTTGCTCTTTTTGTTGACTGTCCAATTTGTTGGGCTCATAAAGTCCTCTTTTGCCAGTGCTCTCCGAGGGAATATTGTTATGGTTTTTATGTCTCTTTACTCAGTTCTTTACATGTCGAGTTTACTACCTGCCAAGATGTTTGCCATCGCGACCATCAACAAAGCAGGTTGGGGCACATCGGGAAGGAAAACTATCGTTGTCAACTTTATAGGCTTGATTCCTATAACCGTTTGGTTTACAATCCTTTTGGGTGGTGTGGTTTATACCATCTGGAGGGAAACTAAAAAGCCATTTGCAGAATCTGAACAGACAGTTCTCATAATCGGTGCAATACTTTACGCATGCTACTGGGTGATGCTATTGACTTTGTACGTGGCACTGATCACGAAATGCGGCAGGCGGAAGAAGGAACAGCAATACGACTTGGTGCTTGACGTATGATGATACTCAATTACCACCATAGTTTGCAAACTTATCAGAAATTATTGAAAAGCCTTAAGAGACTTTTTTTTATTATTTCTCTAGGATTATTACGGACATGAATTCATGTCTTTAAGGGAATTGCAATACTGCTGCTGGGACTTGAACAAACACTAATTGTGGCTCATTTTCACTTAACCAATGCCAAATAGTTGAACACTTTCGAGAAAATGAAACACAACCTTTGAACCAGGTCTCTCCTCGTTTTTCGGGGCAGGGCTATTTTTGTGCACTTTTTAAATTGTGCATATGCCTGACAGTGTTATGTTCTATATACCTCACTGGTCATGCTTATGTCTGGGTGGTCAAGGCGGAAAGGAGTTGGAAAGATTTCTAGGCCTCATACACTATAGGATCTTTTCTATTTTTCCTCTGGGAAAGTTCCTAGTAAGTGGGCCAATCGGCTCTAGCAATACACTACAACTTTATTTATAAACTTTTTTTTTTTTTTTTAATTTTAGTGATGGCTCTTTGGTCATCAATTATAAATGCCAGACGTGCTTTAAATAAAAGCCTAATGGCTATGCTGTATTTTTATATTATTGTATTAATTATGTTTTTTTTTTATTTGTATGCCAATGTTTAAAGTTTTTACATATTTTATATTTTACATATCTGATAAATCATTTGGTTCTCTATTCTTTTTTAAATGTGTTTTTTTTTTTTTTTTTGTCTTTTGTTTAGTTTTTTTTGTTTTTGTTTTTTAAACTGATACTGGCCAAAATGTGAAACTTTATAATAGTTCATATTGTTCACCAAGAAAAGAATAAAATAATTATTTGTACATTTATGTCTGATCGTGTTCATGATGTTAAATGAGACCAGTGTCGGACTGGTTTGGCAAAGGCCCACTAGTAACATTGATTCTTGGGGCTCACTGTTCATGTACATGCAAAAATAACCTGACACTAGTACACAAATGTACTTTTGCTTCTATTTAATATTAATTTGGCTAGTTTCTTTAACGAATGATTCCATTATACCATTTTCTGCAAATTGTGAATCAAGTGTAAGAGCACTGCTCATTAGCACTCTTTCGTGGGGGCCTACCAGAGGATTCTCCTGTTCCACCACTGGGCAGTCCGAGCCTGAATGTGACCATAGATTTCATTTCTTTGTTTTATGGTGGTTAATTTTTTATTCCTGTGGGTTATTCTCAACATTAAAAGTTATCACTTATCAAGGGGTTGGGTGATATCTTACAGTATTGTGGGGTTCTGACTTCTGAGACACCCACCAATTCTGAGACCACCAATTTTCTATGAGAGGTAGCCGATTTCAGTGCTCAACTATCTCCTGTAGTCCTACAGAGAATAAATGGAGCAGTGATGTGCATGCATTGTCAACCCTCCATCTATCCGGTCATTTCAGAGCCCCGGTGGAGGTCCCAGGAGTTGGATGCAAATCACCCAAGAAGTTTGACCCCATCGATCTGTAAGTCACCCAAAGGGTTGGTGAAAACATTTAACATTGGGAATAACTTTGATCCTGTCTTCACAGAATAGGAAATAGTTCTTGGATTGGTTGTGAAGGTTCTCAATGTCTATTTTGAATGCATGACCCTTATTTATACTAAAAAGATGCTATACTTTTGCTTACAGATGTGTCCTTCACTCTTGGCTCAACATATCCCAAGACGAGTCATGGCATGATGTGAACAACTTTTTTTTAAAAAAAATGTGAATTTGCGATACTCTCTTGGGAGACGTTTATACTATATGTGACATTGTGTGTCCAGTCAGCGCTTGTGATGTGAATTGAATGGAGGAAAATACCTGGCATTTTGTTAGCCTTAATTTAATTTTCAGTGAAGTGTTAAATGGAAGCTATCATCAAATAATTACCTATTATAGAAATCAAGTTTTTGCGTTACATGCATTTAAAAAAATTAAAAAAAATTGGAAATCTTTTCATCATTATTATTATTATTATTATCATGATCTATATTTGAATAAAAATAAGTAATCTTGTAATTTTCCCATTGGCCACAGTGGCTTTTTTAGATTCATACTTCCTGTCTTTAAGGGAGAGTTTTCAGCATGTTCTTTATCATTAGAGGCAGGATTAAAATGACAACAGGGAACACCTCTATACACAGCTGATAATACAGGATTCACCAATCACAATAGGCGTGTCATGGGTTTACCGTGACAGAGAGGAGCCAGAAGACTGCAGCATCTGATTCCTCCCACTCCTGCACTCACTAGAAGCCTTTCACCTTCATCTTAAATGGTGCAGGTTTCTTTCAGCAGTGCAGGCGAAAATCTGCTCAGTTGTGAGCTCCTGGAAGCTTATGCTGCATTTTGCTAGGAGTGTGGTGGAGAGTTTTTTGAGGATTTAAGCTAGTACTGTTGCGTGGCTTTGGCTGTGTGTTAATCCTCTTTTTCTCCTATTTTGGTTTTTCCCCATCCTCCACTCCTCGGGGTTAACCTCTGTTGTTTGTGTGCATATATTTGTATGATTGGTATTTTCCTTTATCCTTGTTTGTATGACCTTGTTAGTCTGGTTGGTGTACTGCCATACACTACTACTCCCCTCTTCCCTGGGTTGGGGAAGGGAACAGACTGAGGGCGGATTGAGGAGCTGAGACAAGGTACGTGGCCCAGGCGTTTTCACCTTCAGAAGTAATCTGGGGAACAGGGCCAGCTAGGGTGCCCTTAGCATTAGGGAGAGGGAAGGAGCCCCTGGCCTCTGGATACCCGACAACAGAGTCGTGACAAGGCGATGTCACAGCTGATAAGAAAAAACGGTAATCTTCTCCAGCACTTGATCTCCAAATTTCCAAGTTAAAAAGATACAAAAAACACAAGTTTATAAATAGGACATCTTGAAAAAAATCCTATTCCCATTTCAAACCTAGAAATATGTACTGTTGTTAGTCATGGCATGTGTTGAATGATTTTTTTTTCAGGATGTCCTATGTTTAAACCTGTGTATTTTTCATATATTTTAATGGATCAATAAAGCATTTTTTTAATTAGAAATTTGGAGATTGAGTGCTGGCCAAGTTTACCATTTTTTTCACATGTGTTCTATTATCCTTCCAAATGGGACTCAGTGCCCGTGCACATCCGGAGAGCTCAAAGCTTTTTTCATCAGATGAGCGAAACATTTTTTTTTTGTGAATGTCACAGCTACCCTGCTTGACCTTTGCACACACTCATTAAATGCTTTAATACAAAAGTTAGGGTTGGGATCCGACCATTGTGGCCAATGTACAGTACAGACCAAAAGTTTGGACACACCTTCTCATTTAAAGATTTTTCAGTATTTTCATGAATTTGAAAATTGTACATTCACACTGAAGGCATCAAAACTATGAATTAACACATGTGGAATTATATACTTAACAAAAAATTGTGAAACAACTGAAAATATGTCTTATATTCTATGTTCTTCAAAGTAGCCACCTTTTGCTTTGATGACTGCTTTGTACACTCTTGGCATTCTCTTGATGAGCTTCAAGAGATAGTCACCGGAAATGGTCTTCCAACAATCTTGAAGGCGTTCCCAGAGATGCTTAGCACTTGTTGGCCCTTTTGCCTTCACTCTGCGGTCCAGCTCACCCCAAACCATCTCGATTGGATTCAGGTCTGGTGACTGTGGAGGCCAGGTCATCTGGAGTAGCACCCCATCACTCTCCTTCTTGGTCAAATAGCCCTTACACAGCCTGGAGGTGTGTTTGGGGTCATTGTCCTGTTGAAAAAAAAAATGATGGTCCAACTAAACGCAAACCGGATGGAATAGCATGCCGCTGCAAGATGCTGTGGTAGCCATGCTGGTTCAGTATGCCTTCAATTTTGAATAAATCCCCAACAGTGTCACCAGCAAAGCACCCCCACACCATCACACCTCCTCCTCCATGCTTTACGGTGGGAACCAGGCATGTAGAGTCCATCCGTTCACCTTTTCTGCGTCGCACAAAGACACGGTGGTTGGAACCAAAGATCTCAAATTTGGACTCATCAGACCAAAGCACAGATTTCCACTGGTCTAATGTCCATTCCTTGAGTTCTATAGCCCAAACAAGTCTCTTCTGCTTGTTGCCTGTCCTTAGCAGTGGTTTCCTAGCAGCTATTTTACCATGAAGGCCTGCTGCACAAAGTCTCCTCTTAACAGTTGCTGTAGAGATGTGTCTGCTGCTAGAACTCTGTGTGGCATTGACCTGGTCTCTAATCTGAGCTGCGGTTAACCTGCGATTTCTGAGGCTGGTGACTCGGATAAACTTATCCTCAGAAGCAGAGGTGACTCTTGGTCTTCCTTTCCTGGGGCGGTCCTCATGTGAGCCAGTTTCTTTGTAGCACTTGATGGCTTTTGCAACTGCACTTGGGCACACTTTCAAAGTTTTCCCAATTTTTCGCACTGACTGACCTTCATTTCTTAAAGTAATGATGGCCACTCATTTTTCTTTACTTAGCTGCTTTTTTCTTGCCATAATACAAATTCTAACAGTCTATTCAGTAGGACTATCAGCTGTGTAGCCACCTGACTTCTGCACAACACAACTGATGGTCCCAACCCCATTTATACGGCAAGAAATCCAACTTATTAAACCTGACAGGGTACACCTGTGAAGTAAAAACCATTTAAGGTGACTACCTCTTGAAGCTCATCAAGAGAATGCCAAGAGTGTGCAAAGCAGTCATCAAAGCAAAAGGTGGCTACTTTGATAAACCTAGAATATAAGACATATTTCCAGTTGGTTCACACTTTTTTGTTAAGTATATAATTCCACATATGTTAATTTATTGTTTTGATGCCTTCAGTGTGAATGTACAATTTTCAAAGTCATGAAAATACAGAAAAATCCTTGAATGAGAAGGTGTGTCCAAACTTTTGGTCTGTACTGTACATGTGTTGTTTCCTTAAACAATAGAAAAGTAAAAGTAGACCCAAGTTGCCAGCGTGAAAATTGCAAGAGTTCCATTTTTTTTAATACAGATTATAGTATGTAAAAAAATAAAAAACTTTGCAAAAAAATACATTTAACGCAAAATTATTAGTTAATGTATGACCTTTTGTAGGAGTTGTCGACCTTGTTGTCAACTGGTTAATAATGGACCCAGGTTGGTAGAAAAAAAAAAAAAGAACAAAACTCATCTATCTGACCCCTGCTGCTTATCTGTACTGTTAAGGGGGTCCCATGATGGTTTCCTGGCTTCCTTTGGGTGACTTTTGGCCATGGTGGAAGGTGACCACTGCAGCCAATCAGCAGTCACTGACTGGCTGTTTGGTTAGATTTCAGCTGAGCAAGGGGAGAACACCACGAGGCCATCAGGAAACCCAAGTAGAAGTATAGAGAACTAGCAGGGGTCTGGTAAGTATTATTATTTGTTATTTTTACACCACCCTGGCCCAGTATTAACCTAATGTACAACTCCTTTAAAGGGATTGTTTACTACTGTCCCCAGGATGCCAACAAAATAAAAAAATGCATACTCAATTACTGGACCAGCACCGCTTCTCCAGTCTGCTGCCGATGGCCCTCAACAGGCTCATGGCTTAGTGGGAGGCAGTGCCACATGACAGCTTCAACCAATCAGTGGCTGCTGATTGACTGCAGTGGTGATATTCTCTTCAAGCTGGAAGAAGTACAGTTAGCCGGTATGGGCTTTTTCAATTTTTCAATCACTCTGAGGCAGAAAAAGTTGTGAACAACCCCTTTAACATGTCTTAAAACATGACTAGGGATATCAGTCAAATGGCTTTCCCAGTCATGTTTCACTATAGTGGGTCAGACATTTATATAACACAAAGGACCTACTCATTCAAGATAGATGTTTTAAAGGGAAGCTATCATCACAAAATTAACTACAATTTAAATTACATTTTTGTGTTTTGTGTACTTTTTTTAAAAAAACATTTAGCAATATTTTTTTCATAATTTTTAACATAAAATAAAAATAGTAATCTAGCAATTTTCAGAATGGCCACTAGGGGAATTTTAAGACTCATGTTTTCAGCAGGCTCCTTATCATCAAAGTCAGGATTAGAATGACTGATAACACCTGTATACACAGCAGATAACACAGCATCAACCAATCACAACAGGCGATATCACAGCTCCCCCTGCTCATCCTCCCTTCACAATGACCTTTGCACATGCTCATTAGATGTGTGGTGCCCCTGAGGGTTCGACCGCCACAGGAATGCTGCACTTCTTTAATGGAGTGTGGTGTTCCTCCTCTGAGGTAAGGCCAGTATGATGGTAGTGTTCCAGCCTTTTGCATCCAACACCACATTCCACCAGAGGGAGCTAGTATGCACTAGGTGCTGCTCCCCTGGTTACAGGGAGACTGGGGAACACAAAGTAGTAGGAACCAGTTAGTGGGTGTGGGTGGAGGAACAGTTAGTTAGTGACACTTCTAATTTCATATTTAATAGAATGCCATCTTTGATCTTGGTCTTGGTTGCTGTAAAACTACTATGTGTTATGTGACCTCCCTCCGGGAGTGCAGATCCTGTGTGGGCCTGCACCGGCATGGGACACAGCCCTCGTACCCTGGCCTTGGGACGAGAGGGAGGTTGCAGACGAGGAATGTCTCAACCCGGCCAAGGACCAGGATCAAGTAGGCCCGGGAGCTTTAGAGTGTGGCTCCCTAGCAAATGGGTCCCGGGGAGGATGCAGACGGAGCGGAGCACGCCACATGTCCTCGCCTACCTGATCTATTCAGAGGGATTCCGGCTGCGAGAGGGGTACCGGCCCCCGACACCCGACCTCGTACTCTATATCCAGGACGGGAAAGCCCGGTTAGGCCCTGAGGATCCCGCCGGGCTTGGGATGGAGAGGAATTGCCACCCGACCCCTACACCTGAGAGGAGCTCAGAGGGAGACCCGGCCTATCCACACACGCACAGACGGGAAGGGGTAAAGTCTGTAGTGCAGGAACACTCTGGTGTAGGGATGCTACCTCACACTGGACTTCCTCGGAGGTAGTCGGACCCCCGTCCCTGGTGGCCGCAGGACTACGCGAGGAGCAGGGAGAAGCCTTGCGCTGCTTATGAGAACTGTGAGTAAAGCCTTGGAAATTCATCCCTATGGCCTCCGGACTGTTCATTACGCGCCATACCACGCGACACGGTGCCCGCACTCCCACACTACTACCCCCCTTTATCCTGCCTTGCCTGCCCTGAGGCCGCGCTCCACCTGTGGGGAGCAGCGAGAACTTTAGCCGCCGTGACATCGGGCCTCAGCGGACTGCTAGCGGCGCTGGTGGCGCATCACCAGACACCACAGGTGGCGTAGTCGACAATTACCACTCAACCCGGAAAGCCCTAACATAATTTTCAATGTGACGGCCCTGGGCACGGAACGGGTCCAGGCCACGACTGCATCCCCGTTCTCAACATCTGACCCGGCTCCGAGTACCCCATCTTCCCAGGGCAGGGTTTGCGAGCGTCACAGATGCTTTAATACAAATGATAGGGTCGGGGTCTAACCATTGTGGCTAATGTACGTGTGCATTCCATGAAACTGTAGAAACAATGCCCCAGTGATCAGTGTGAAAATTGCAAGGTTTTTATTTTGCATTTTTCATACAGTTTAGGATAAAAAAAATTGTAAAAAAAAAACATTTAGCAAAAAACGCCTGCCTGTCAAATTCAGAAAAAGTGCCGACATGTTTTAGCCAGAAATGTTACTCCAGTGTTTGACTGTTGTAACATTTTTGGTTTGGCGCACCAAGCTGCGAGCCACTGAGAAGATGCTCTGACTTGATTAAGTGGCTTGCTCCTCGTAATGAATTTAGCAAATCATTCTCCAGCGAGCCCTTCATTAAGTGCGCAGTCAGACGGTCGTATAAATCGGACCGAGATCAGACCACCATGCATGGTGGCTGGTGGCTCTCCCGACCCGCCGGCCAGTCCATGACAACTTTATATATTTCTATGCATCTGTCATGAGACAAATCGGGAGAGCCGCGACCAGTCCGTGTACTGTTGTCCGATCTTAGTCCGATTTATATGGCCGTCTGACTGCGCTCTAAGACTGGTGCATGCAAAGCCATTCTTAATGAATCAGCCTCTAAAAGTCTTTTTTACACGTGCAGATCTTGTTTCCACAAAAAACGTTGATAAAGAAACAAAGCAAGTGGATCAGTGCTCATTTCCCTTCATTTCCATCTGGATAGGCAATCGTTAGCATATTCGTTCTTGCCTACAGAGTTTGTTAAGCGTGAACATGTGCTGCCGAAAAACAATTATTCTTAGGCGGCATAAATGTAGCAATCGGCCAACAAGGAAATATTTGTTGATTGTTGGATGAGATCGGGATTGGAATGGGAGTTTGAACATTTGATCATCGACCTGTGTTAATAAAGACCCGCATAAAAGAAGACTCTGCTTACAGAATCGATTTGCCGCCGGTCTGTAAATATTTAATAGCCTGTTTACACCGGCGGACCACACTTTTGTAATAGTCTGTTCATTAGTCTGTTTGCATAGGACGATGTGCTGCTGAGAACAACACAAAAAATCATTTCACACAATGAACTAGCTCATGAACTTTTGCTCATTCGACCATTGATCGTCTGCCTGTTTACACTCCATGCTTTTCTGTGATCAAGGAGCTTGATCACAAAAATTTTTTCGTAATTGCACCCTAAGTCATGTGTAAGTTATATTTGATTTTATTCTTCTTGACCTTCTTCTGGCGATGGCGTATGTAACCCCTTTAGATGCCATGATCAGTAGCAGTATTGCATCTAAGTGATTTTACATAGGGAGTGATTTAGGAGGCTGTGGTCATCTCTATTTTTTTTGTCGAGGAAGAGAAGTCTCCATACTGTTATGATTATGGGCTATTTAAGGCCTCATTCAGATGCCTGTTTTTCACGTACGTGTTCTATCCTTGCTTTTAAATGATAGATTATGTGCCCATTATAATATAATGTTGATCTGAGTCACGAATCAAACTCCCATGAATGCAAATCTATGGTTCCGTGAAAAACTTGAAGAGCACACAGATGCTAACCTTGTTGCATCCTCATGCTACCAGTTTTTCACTGACTGCTTGTAAAAGCTGACAAACTTCCAGCAGTTTTTTTTGCATCTGAGAAAAACTGATAAATCACCGATTGTAAAAAAAAAAAGGACAAAACACAAACAAAAGGCTGCACCAACACACTGTTGAAAATTGTCACAGTGAGGTGTAAGACAGGGTCTAATGTGTAAGGCTCGATTCACATGTCCGCTTATTTTTAGTATTCGGGGATCGTTTTTGGACAATGTTTTTTTTGTCAAATTATCATCCATTTTTGGTCTGTTTGTATTTCATCACCAATGTGACATCTGATTTTCTCATATGCAAAAAAAAAAAAAAACTTTCCAAACTTCTGTTACTCTTTAAACAGTATGATGTACAATACAAAGTTATATTGTGGTACCATGTTAGCCAGAAAAATCGATGTAAATACTTTTATGCCCAAAAAATGACAAAAGTATTCTCAGAGTGATAACTTTATTGGCTAACCAGAAAAAAATATATAAATGCAAGTTTTCAGAGCACAGTAAAAAAAACAGACAATTCTTAGAAAGCTGCACAAGTGAAATCCATGTTTTATCGTAGTTTTCTTTATTTTTCACAGATCCATTGATTTGAATGGGAATTTTTGAGCCTCAAATCAAATTAAAACCAGACAAGTCTCCATTTTTTTTTTTTTGCAGACAATCGATCCACAAGAAAAAAATGAATGAGTGAACAGCCCCATAGAACATAAGATAAGAGATAAAACATGTATGTGTGAATGGGGCCTTATGTTAGCCCTGCAATGTGTTAAATAAGCAATCAAATGACCACAAAATAATCAAAAAAGGAGTAAAGTTTATTTAAAAAGCAGACAAAAAAATTTTAAAGTAAAAAATAATAAAAATTTCCTTCTTCAATGCAAAAATTTATTGTGCAATAGTATAAAAATAAAACAAAAAAACCTAGAAACTTAGGTATTGTAACATTCAAAATGACTCTATAATTAAATGAATACAAGAAAATTTAAAAAAAAAAATCCCAAAAATACAATGAAGGAATCGTTGAGGTTTTCTTTTTTTTCATCCCATCAAAAAATTGATAAAATAGTATCAATAAGTGAAATATTCTCCATTGTAACTACAGCTTGAATAAACACCAAATGGTTGAACATTGTGAGTGCATGCAAGGCCTTGTCCAAAAAAGAGATTTCATTAGCCACCGGCTAATTAGCAGGAAGCCACCTTGTTTGCATAGTCAGGAAGAGCAGGGAACCATTTCAAAGCTGATCAGGACTCATTTTGTTACCTCCCACGTATCAGTGAGGGCAGTGAGGCTTGGGGAAATAATGAATAACACATCTAGGAACCCTAGATCTCAAGTCTTCAAAGACCTTGGAGCCATCACATTTGTTTTCCTTGGTGTCTACGTCTGGTGGTAAGTTTTTGTAGCCTTCAATAAGCTTGAAGGACAAAAGATGGGATGTGGAGTCAGGAGGTCATGATCCTGAATGCTCATTACTTTGACAGAACATCACTAATAGCATACCACCACCCATCAAGAGGATCTGTTCTCCACCAGAGCCAAAAACAGTGTAACCCGATCCAGCTCACCACTGGGATGTTTATCTGTTCTTTCGAGTCACTTTCTGATAACACATCCTCATTAGAAAATGTTGCCTTAAAATCTTTCAACTATAAAGCCATTGATGTGTCTGTTTTCTCCAAAGGCAATAATTCCAAAATATAAATGCAAAATAATCTAAAATGTTGACAAGAGATGAGCGGATTGATCCGCCGAGGATTGAGTTTGCATTTAATTTCCTGAATTTCGAACATTTTGAGATTCAAATTAGGCTGTGTGCACACGATGCGTTTTCAATGCTTTTCGGGGGCGTTTCTGCAGCTGCGGAAACGCATTAAAAATGCATGGTAGAAGGGCAGCAATGTTCCCCAATGGAAATCCGCATGTGCTGTGCCCATGATGCGGATTTTTCCGCAGCGTAAACGCTGCGATCAAAAATCCGCAGCATGTCAATTCTTTGTGCGTTTACGCATGCAGAATTGCCATCTACAATGCAGTAGAAAACGCAAGGCAATTCCGCATGTGCAAAACGCGTGAATTACGCGCGAAAAACGCATGCCAAATTCCGCATGCGTTTTTCCAGGAAAACGACATGCGGAAATGAAGCGCAAATTTCCGCATCATTTGTGCATCGTGGGCACATAGCCTTACGGTTCTCAAAAAAAACAGCCTGACACCATCTCCCACACTGCTGAAGCATTAGGCTATGTGCCCACGTAGCAGATTTGATGCAGAGCGTTTTTGCCTCTCTGGCAGAAAAAACACATGCAGATTTACATGCGTTTTTTCTGCCAGAAAGAAGCGTTTTTTCAGCGTTTTCGCATGCGTTTTTTCAAGCACTTTTCCAAGCGATTTTGAGCATCACTCGGAAAAGTGCTTGACAAGTTGATCACACAATATAAATCCATGCAACCGGCATGGATTTATAATGTGTGAACAGCTTAGATGCTTTAATTGCAGCATCTATAGTAAAAAAAAAAAGAATTAAAACGTTAAAAAAAAAAAAAAACCTGCATATTCACCTCTCCGGCGGCCCCCGGTCTGCTCTCCTGTCTGCTCTCCGGTCTGCTCCCGGCCGCGTCTTCTCTCTTCAGCGTCCCGCAGTGTACTGTCAGGACCTGCGGTGACGTCAGTCAGCTGATGGTCACGCGACCATCACCTGACCGCCGACGTCAGCGGTCGCGTGACCAACAGGTGACTAAATGACGTCACCGCAGGTCCTGACAGTACACTGCGGGACGCTGAAGAGAGAAGACACGGCCGGGAGCAGACCGGGGGCCGCCGGAGAGGTGAATATACAGGTTTTGTTTGTTTTTAACTTTTTGATTTCTTTTTTTCACCGCATGGTAGCCGGGATGAAGAGGAGTTGTAGTCTCCTCTTCATCCCAGGTACCACACGCACCGTAATCGCGGTAGAATTGGTCATGCTGCGTTTTGCAAACCAATGCGAATTCGGCGCGCAAATTAGCACATCATGTGCACAGCACATCCGAATTCACATTGCTTTGCATGGCAGACTGTTTTACAAGTATTTTCACGGCCGTAAATACGCCGCAAAAAACGCTACAAAAACGCTACGTGGGCACATAGCCTTAGAGAGCAGGATAACATAATTTCTTGTTGCCACTAGGGCCTCCCCATAATGCCCTGCAGCTATGACATCAAGCAGATTACCATACCAATTAAAGTGGTGGTCAGTATCTTGCCCATCATAGTTCACCAGATCCCAGTGGAGCACAGATTATACGGCAGAGTCATTTTGCATCTCTAGAGTCACTGGGTAAGTCTCTCTCTCCTGTAGAGTGTAAGCTCTTATGGTCAGTGGGGTCCTCTCTCTCCTGTAGAGTGTAAGCTCTTATGGACAGTGGAGTCCTCTCTCTCTCCAGTAGAGTGTAAGCTCTTATGGACAGTGGAGTCCTCTCTCTCTCCTGTAGAGTGTAAGCTCTTCTGGTCAGTGGGGTCCTCTCTCTCTCCTGTAGAGTGTAAGCTCTTATGGTCAGTGGGGTCCTCTCTCTCTCTCTCTCCTGCAGAGTGTAAGCTCTTATGGTCAGTGGGGTCATCTCTCTTTCTCCTGTTGAGCTTAAGCTCTTATGGTCAGTGGGGTCCTCTCTCTCTCTCCTGCAGAGTGTAAGCTCTTATGGTCAGCGGGGTCCTCTCTCTCTCCTGCAGAGTGTAAGCTCTTATGGTCACTGGGGTCCTCTCTCTCTCCTGTAGAGTGTAAGCTTTTATGGTCAGCGGGGTCCTCTCTTTCTCCTGTAGAGTGTAAGCTTTTATGGTCAGCGGGGTCCTCACTCTCTCCTGTAGAGTGTAAGCTTTTATGGTCAGTGGGGTCCTCTCTCTCTCCTGTAGAGTGTAAGCTCTTATGGTCAGTGGCGTCCTCTCTTTCTCTTGTAAAGTGTAAGCTCTTATGGTCAGCGGGGTCCTCACTCTCTCCTCTAGAGTGTAAGCTCTTATGATCAGCAGGGTCGTGACTCTCTCCTCTAGAGTGTAAGCTCTTATGGTCAGCGGAATCCTCTCTCTCTCCTCTAGAGTGTAAGCTCTTATGGTCAGCGGGGTCCTCACTCTCTGCTCTAGAGTGTAAGCTCTTTTGGTTAGCGGGGTCCTCACTCTCTCCTGTAGAGTGTAAGCTCTTATGGTCAGCGGGGTCCTCACTCTCTCCTCTAGAGTGTAAGCTCTTATGGTCAGCCGGGTCCTCACTCTCTCCTCTAGAGTGTAAGCTCTTATGATCAGTGGGGTCCTCACTCTCTCCTCTAGAGTGTAAGCTCTTATGATCAGTGGGGTCCTCACTCTCTCCTCTAGAGTGTAAGCTCTTATGATCAGTGGGGTCCTCACTCTCTCCTCTAGAGCGTAAGCTCTTATGGTTAGTGGGGTCCTCTCTCTCTCCTCTTGAGTATAAGCTCTTATGGTCAGTGGGGTACTCTCTTTCTCTCTCGTTCTCTTTCCTCTCCGTCACATATATTTTCTGAACAATTATTTTATTGTCAGTATTAAGATTGGTGTGAAATTATTCGCCACAAATCAATTTTTGGGAAAAATTTGGCCAAGTCGGGGGATTCGAATTTCAAAAGCTGCGCTCAACTCTTTCTTGGCTTCTTTGGACAATGAGAAGACCCCAGTGCCCTATTATCGACCTCATCGATTAAATAATAAGTTACATAAATGACTAATGGTAAAGTTTTGAGATAATTTGCAATGCTCTGGATAATTAAATATTTTTTTTTAAAGTTTGACTTTCTTAAAAATGTATGACCTATGTTTAAAATGTCCATAGTTGGAAGTAGTTCTGACATTTAATAGTGCAATCACTTATAGTAAGATTTTATTGGTGTATGTCAAAGGTTGTCAATTGTCCTGAGACTGTAGGCAGCAGAAGAATTACAGTCTGCCAAAAAGTAGAGGATGCTATGGGAACATTTCTAATTCGTAAAAATGGTTGTGATTTCCCGGTTGAAAATGTAACAAGCTGAACGGAGAGTTTGATATATTTAGTTTAATGTAGAGGCAGTGGATGGTATAATTTCCACTTATGTTGCCAAATTGAGAACGGTTATAGGAAGTTTCGCCCCCAGGTACATTTCGCCCCTATCATTTCGCCCCCGCACATTTCGCCCCCGCACGTTTCACCACCGGACGTTTCGAACTGGGGGCGATATGTGCGGTGGTGAGGTGTGCGGGGGCAAAACATCCTGGGGACCAAATGCAGGGGACGAAATGTGCGGGGGCGAAATGTGCCTGAGGGCGAATTGCTGGGGGCGAACTGCTGGGGGCGAAACATCCAATTCCCATTGAGAACACAATTAAACCCTCTATTTCTTTTTTGCATTTTAAGCATTTGTGGTATGCAAACGTATCACACGCACCAAGTTGGATGTATGAACATTGCTTTCTATAGAATGGTATTTGACAAGCCATCATCCTACAGCAGAATGACAGATGATTCCAAAGTCAGATCACTGTGTTATTAACCCTTTTGAGTTCTTTCTGGATCCCCGTATGTTTCAGAACACAGAAAAGTGGTGGAGAGTAAAACAAAGTATCAACTAGCATAGCTGGACTATGAACACTTAACATTTTTGCCATAGTTTTGTTACTCCGTTGAGGTTTCCATCTGTAACTCTGAAAAACGAAATTCAGATGGAACCCTTCACTGTAATGTAGCAGGAGTCATTTTGTGTCTTTTTTTAGACAGGCACAAAAGTATGGTAGACTGCGCTTTTGTGCCCACATTAAAAGACGTACACTGCCACAAAGCAGGCTCTTGCCCTTTTGCCTGATCCTGCGTTTCGCCTAGTTTACCCCTAGAAGAAGCCAACAAGCGAAACTCATTGTCGGAGTTGGAGCTTTTACCCGTGATTTTACTAGTTAATGCTTGTATCGAAAATGTAATTTGTGAGTGAAATAAAATCCTAATTTTGGATTAGTATACCTAGCTGGGCTGCCCTATGTTCAGTGATTTTATTAAAGGTTATCCCTTACAAAGTTATTGTGGAGTCAAATAACGTAGCCGAACAGCACCAATAGCATTTGGCATCTAGTGTGTTGGAGAAGTAGGATTCAACGAACAAGTTCTGATGTGCTTAAAAAAGACCATGGATGTGGTAAAGTGCATTTAATTAATGTTTTTAGATTACCCTTATGTAGCTTGAGTGTTGGGTGATAAAAAGACAACATGCAGACACAGCTTTGCTGCGTCTGTTAATCTCCAAGAGCCTTTGAGACTTTTTATGCTACTTTTATAGCACTTTAGAAAAAAAGTACACCCTTTGCATGCTTATGCTATTACGTGAAATTTGACAGCTTGCCACTGTTAGCTCTCACTTGGGAAGTTGGCAGAGATCTGCGCCGTACTTTTTTCTGCCCGTAATGCTAGAACTTATGCTAACCAACAGACTGTTTGCTGTAACACAACAGGGTTCATTCTTCAAAAAGAAAATAATGTAGTTGTAGAGCTAAGACTGCAAAGCATCACAATGTGCGTCTTGACATTAATAGTGGCATGTAATGACTGTAGCCAGCGGGAGAAGAGCCAGATCGGTGTGTGAACCAGCAATTGCCACATCCGTTCGTGGGCCTTGGGGGCTCCATTGATCGGTGAATTTATTTTTCTTTCTAGGGTTTTTCAATGCCGATGTCACCACGGCTTCTGGCTTCTCATCATGTTTCTATACACAAAGTTTTTGTACATTACATTCCTGGATCCTGTCTGCCAATCACTGCAGATCCCACACAGGAAGGGTCATTCACTACGGTATGTTCTACATAGAGGAAGTGATGTCATCTGGTCCACATTTCTTTCTCATATATTTAATATTAAAACTATGAACAAAATTTACATTTACAGAAGGGAACGGATTGTCCGGTGCGTCTCATTAGACTGTCGAGACGCCATGCTAATATGTTGGCCTACATGGAATGCTGCATGCGCCAAGCTGATCTACATCTCTATTTTGGACATTCACTTGACCACCTGATCTGTGAAACATGTCTCCCTCGTTGATCTTGAGACTTGAGATTTCAAAAAAAAATAATTACCGAAATTCGGGCTGAAGTAAGGCAGAACTTAGAAAAATGTGATGTCAAGAACAGAAGTTCGAGAAGGTCAGCTTTGGATTGAATTGGACATCAGTACCAGTAGGTCCAATGTTGAGTCTCTAATCGAATAAGGCATTAAAGGTTCAGCAGAAGAAAACCCCGTTCTGAGAAAATTTTTATGAATGTCAGGAGGCTTTTTGAGTTATAAATTTCAATGGTGTTTTTGGAATTTATTTACTAAAGTTCAATTCAAGTGGTGGCTCAACTTTTTGACAAAAGTATCACATCTAGAGTTGGACCTGATGCTGGGTGATCCTGTCCTTAGCAAATAATATAGGACCATGTAGATAGAATGTGGCTGTTACTTCTTGGCTTTGAGCAATAGCCTGAATAACCTAAAGCTTGTGGACTCCAATGCAATATCTCCAAGAGAGACCTCAACTATCACATGTGTTTAATAGTACATGTATCTGTGGCGCCCCTGAGTGTTCAGTCGCCACAGAGGTACTGCATCTCACCCAGAGGTGTGGTATCTCACGCTCAGGTAAGGAAGGAGTACAGCTCGGGACCCTAACACCTGCATCCAACACTACACTACTCCAGACCAGCAGGAGGGGCAAGATGCGTCGCTTCCCTGCTGAGCCCTGTCCCTGGCTGGAGTGACGGGAACCAAAGTAGGGGGAACCATGTAGTGGGTGTGGGTAGAGGAAGTAGCTTAGGGGAGCACATGAAAGGGAGGTATAAATTGGGAAGCCATCTGGAACCGCCCCCGAAAGGGGAGAGGAGAGAAGAAACCTGGGAGACAGGGCGGAGTCTCCAGCAGTCTAGACAGACCGCACCCGGCAGGCAACATGGAGGAGAGTCCGGGGCAAGCTCCCGTCCATGGCCTGCAGCAATTAGAAATGCCTCTCATCTTGGAGGAGGCAATGGCGAAATTGTCCCTGGATGATACCGAGTTCCTTCATGCCGAGAACCAGGAGCTAGGCCGGAGGATGGAGAGGGCCCAGCAGGATGCCATCACCAGCTGGAAGGAGGAGCTGCTGGGGAAGATCGTGACCCGGCAACAGCCAGCGCTGAGTTCCACCAGCAGCGCCCCAGCCCCGGAGGAGCCTGAACAAAGCCAGGGGGCAGAGAACGGCACAGGCGCGGCCGAGGGAGCAGGTAAGAGGAGACTCCCTGGCCCGGGTGATGAGAGTGCTGACCTGCTCCTGGGCCCCCTGGCGGAACCTCCGATCCCGGGCGCCTGCTCCGCCGACCGTTTACAACTGGCCCGCTAAGTTTGAGGACCAGCAGGGACTCCCCCTGACGCCCACACCTGCACCCCCGGTTACCTGCCAAGTTGAAGAGGAGTTTCGGTGGGACAACCGGAATGGGGACCTCATGGGGTTCCCGTGGGAGACCCAGACCCAGGCCCTCAGGAGGGAGGAGTACTGCAGACGGGAGCTCCTGCAGCTAGAAAAGGAGCTGCACGACCGGCAGGTGCGGTGGGAGCAGATAGAGGCCCGGAACATGGCGGCCAAAACCCGGGCCCGCAAGGCAAGATCCACCACACCCAGTCCCCGTCTGGAGGGGATAGTGGTGAAATTCGACCTGGACGCCGGGTGGGGCTTCGTCAGAGAGCCGCAGACGAATCGGGACGTCTTTGTAAATCGGCGGGACGTCGAGCCCCATCTCCAACAGGGGAATCCCGGCCGAGACCTCTACCCGGGTGACCGTGTCACCTTTACCCAACACAAGGGAGAGCGTGGGTGGTATGCCCTACAGGTGTACAGAGTGGTGAAGGAGAGAAAGGGCATGCCCCCGCAGTACGAGGCTGATGACCCGACTGGGTCAGCCTGCAGAAATCAGGAGTTCCCCCGGAGGGAGCTCCACTGTTGAACTATTGAATTGAAAGAAAAAGTTTAAAAGACTGTATATAGTTACCTGGAAGGGTAAAACACTGCCCAAGTTCAAGTTTAAAAAGTTTGCTTTTGTGTGCATAATTACCCGGTAAGGGTACCAAAGAACTATTAGGCTGAGGACTGTGAGCAGCCAAAAACTTAATTTGTAAATAGTTGCACTTCTTAAAGTGCCCCTTATTGGTTTTATATGACAAGACTGACCTCAGAACAAAAACCCGTTTGGCGTGGCCGAAGACATGGTCCAAAGACCGGATCACCTATGCCCTGCAGCCACGCCCAGGGCCAACGTTGAGGGTTTTCGGACGGGTCCCTCATGTTGCTCAAAGTGCACCTTACCAGTGAAAAGGACATTTGGCTGTAAATTTCACTGTATTTGATTTAAAATGTTTGATATGAGAAATGTTTTATCTGCTTCAAAAATGTTTTATATGTGTGAAGAAGAAAAATGTGTTCTTTAAAAAGTTTTATATGGTAACCTGTAACGTTTAAGAAGTATGCCTCCCATAAAGGGAAGAAGTTTTGTTTATTATCTTCTACGTGAATGCATTCTAAAAATTTTTGTAAGTCTGAAATACCTTGTTTTTACTCTGTTCCAGCCCGCGGACGTGCTGTGTTTTACCAGGGGGGTATGTGGCGCCCCTGAGCGTTCAGTCGCCACAGAGGTACTGCATCTCACCCAGAGGTGTGGTATCTCACACTCAGGTAAGGAAGGAGTACAGCTCGGGACCCTAACACCTGCATCCAACACTACACTACTCCAGACCAGCAGGAGGGGCAAGATGCGTCGCTTCCCTGCTGAGCCCTGTCCCTGGCTGGAGTGGGGGGAACCAAAGTAGGGGGAACCATGTAGTGGGTGTGGGTGGAGGAAGTAGCTTAGGGGAGCACATGAGAGGGAGGTATAAATTGGGAAGCCATCTTGAAAGGACAGATCAGTCTGAGAGGAGAAGTAGAGGGAGCAGGAGCTCTGTAGGAGCTCTGCTCTGGAGGAGGGCCTAGCCAGAGAGGTCCAAGACTGGAGAGAGAGAGAGAGAGAGAGAGAGAGAGGAGCAGGAAAGGCTCCAGGAATGTGGAAAGGACCCCAGGGGTACGGGAAGCGCTGGAGGCCACCCGTAAGCCCGAATCTACCAGGAGGTGGAGGGGTCTTGTCGCACAGAGGGGACCGGTCCCTCAACTAGCAGAGTTCTTTAAGCCTATACTAGGAAACCGGAGGCTGCAGTATTTCAGGTACTGCAGCCACAAGCCACATCTGTCTCACCAAGAAGGTGGCCATAGAGGACCCAGGGGACAGAGAAGATGTCGCCCGGCAAGGTCCGCGGTCACTGGATTGGGACTCTAGGTGTGAGGTGCAGGGAGACGACCAGAGGGAATACACAGAAGGGGGTCCCGTTACGTACTCCAGAGAGACCTGGGAGTATGCTGAACCCCTCCCTGAGTAAGCACAGGACGCCGTGGGAAGCTACTCTAGTACTGGTAACTGGAAGTCTAAGAAACCGTGAGTAAACCCTGAGGACTGCACCTTACTGCCTCTGTGATCATTATCTGCTCCATCCTCTGCACTACACCATAACAGCAACATCTACACTACCTGTGGAGAGCTAAACCAACTCTGCTGCATTCACACTAGCTCCAGAGGACCTGCTCCGCAGCGGCGGCCCCATATAGCCACATACCACAGGTGGCGTCACGAACTGTATATAAAAACTATAAATCCCCTGTAACTAACCCCTTTTATTGACCACCCTGGGTCACAGACTGGGTCACTGCCACTGTGACATCTCCCCTAGCAACGACCGGCCCGGCACCGAGTACCCCACGGCCCAGGGGGCGTGTCATCTTCTTTATAGGCTACACAGACCTTTTGATTCTCCCAGGCTTTAGCAATCCATGCAGCAACCATTGTTATGCCCCAGATCTTTGAGTACAAGGACATTATAACTAAGATGTTGTAGTTGGAATACATTTCCTAAAGCTGAACTAAGGTGATGACCCAACATTTTCAAAAAAGTCCATACTTTTTCCCATCATGTTGGGTGAACTGATCTAAATATTATGGGAACAATGGAGGTAGGATGTGACTATTACTTGATGTAACGCAGTTTGGTAACTTAAGCCGGCCATGCATATTAGATGACTATCGACCGAACAATGCTTCAGTCGATTGTTCGGCCGACAGTCATCTGAGCAATCTCTCCAATACACAGGAGCGCTCGCTCGGCCATGCGCTCTTGAGTTCTCTATGAGAAAACTATCAACTTACATGCCAGCTTATCTCTGGGAGTACAATGTGGTCGTCAGTCCAGAATCGGACATGTGCAATCTAAATCACTATCAACCATCAGTTGGCTGGCGCCCCCATACAGATGTCAGCGAGTTCATTCGACATAAGTCTAATGTGTATGGGGGCCTTTACGTTACACCGGCCACTTGAAAGCCTTCTAAGCGCTGCCCTACTCACTGTGTGTTTCGCTCTGCTCCACCCAGTACCTGACCATCGCTTGGAGCTGCCTAGTGCTTCTCTTCTAGTCCAGCTGTTTATGAATCATAGGGGGGAGCGAGGCCAAACCATCAGAGGTTTTAACTTTTTCCAACCTTATCTGGCCATGTGGTGTGTGAGACATGATCAGACACATCCTGTTTGATTTATAAAGGAGGGACTCTGAAAGTCACAAAGCCTATTTTTATAGGGCCATCAGGCGGCCTTTACTATTCTTAAAGGATCAGCAGTCGGCCCTCACTATTCTTAGAGAGCCATCAGCCGGCTAGGGTTTGTTATTCCCGTTACTAAAGAGTGGGTCTCCTATACTGTTATTGCGCATGCAGTGAGTGGCAGGGCTGCCCAAAATTTGGACGCACCCCAATACACCTTTGAAAACTTGGACGCACCCCAATACTACTTTGAATAGACTTAGAGGAGGGCCTCCTGAAAACAATGTTTCCGATTATTAGGAAGTGGGTCACCCATTGTGTTTGCCTATGCAGTGAATGCAAGGGTTGCCAAAAAGTTGGAGGCACTCCAATGCCCCTTGGAAGAGACGTGGAGGTCAGCAGGCCTCCTGAAAACAATGTTTCCATTATTAGGAAGTGGGTTTCCCCTTGTGTTTGCATATGCAGTGAATGCAAGGGCTGCCAAAAAATGGGTGGCACTCCAATGCCCCTTGGAAGAGACATAGAGGGCCTCATAAAAATATGTTCCCATTAGAAAGGAGCGGGTCTCCCATACTTGTAATGCCCATGCACTAAGTGTATGGGTTGACAAACATTTACCCATGGGGTGTATATATGAACATACTGTATACATTTTTTTTTTTTACGGACATCATAAACACCCTTTAAAAAAATTATGTGGGTTTTGCATCACGGACCACGGTCACCCTGGTAGTGGAGGATGAGGATGAGGAGAAGGAGGAGGACAAGAGAAAATAGCCAAAATCAGGAAGCGCATGCCCATGTGTGGGTGTGAAAAGGTGCATGGGAATACACCTTCCAAAAAAAGACACTGGATTTGAGTTTATGTTACGCTGCTATCATTCGGTGGTGTTGAGAAGTCTGGCCCAATCCAGCACTTGTTCATTTTTATAACAGTCAACCTGTCAGCATTTTCAGTTGACAGGCGGATGCGGTTATCAGTTATAATTCCACCAGCGGCACTAAAAACCCGCTGTGATAAAACGCTAGCAGCAGGGCAGGCCAGGACCTCCAAGGCATAGAGAGCCAGTTCATTCCACGTATCCAGCTTGGATACCCAATAATTATAAGGCACAACGGAATCACGGAGGACGTTGGTACGGTCGGCAAGGTACTCCCTCAGCATCTTCCCAAACTTTGCACTCCTTGTGAGAGTACCCCACGCCTTAGGGCCTGCGCGACACGCCTTAGGGCCTGTGTGATGGGAGAGGCTGAGAAAATTCTCCCAGAACTTTGACAGTGTTCCCCTGCCTCTGCTGCACTGGAGTTTTGTCTCTCTTGCCTGTAGTCCTTGGTTGTCCAACGAACTGTGACCTCTGCCGCCAGCATTTTCAGATGGGAATTTTTTTAATAGTTCCGCAACAAGGGCCTTCTGGTACTGCTCCAATTTTGTAGACCTGTCCGCCTCAGGAATAAGAAATGTAAAGTTCTCCTTGTAGCGTGGGTCTAGAAGTGTCACCAACCAGTAATGACTGTCACCTAAAATTTTGAGAACGCGAGGGTCATGGGAAAGGCAGCGTAACATAAACTCAGCCATGCGTGCCAGAATGGCAAGACTTCCGTGTCCTCGCCAAGAGTATGACTGACCATGCTCTCCTTCTCCTCCTCCTCTCTGTCCTCAGGCCATCCACACTGAACAGACGGTATGACAGTTGTGCAGGTAGTACCGTCTATAGTGCATGAAACTAGCTCCTGTTCTTCCTCCTCCTCCTCTTTCTCATTGTCACCCAATCCACGTTAAGATGAAGTGAGGCTAAGCTGTGTGTAATCACGCTGTATGGTTCCTTGCTCCATCTGATCGTGCTCCGCCTGCAATACATCCTCTTTAATTGTGAGCAAAGAGCATTTCAGAAGACAGAGAAGCGGGATGGTGATGCTAATTATGGCGTCATCGCTGCTCACTATCTAGGTATAGTCCTCAAAGTTTTGGAGGATGGTACATATGTCTGACATCCATGTCCACTCCTGAGGTCTTATGTGTGGAGTCTGAACTGAATACCGACGGCCTTGTTGATGCTGGTACTCAACAACTGCCCTCTTCTTCTCCCAACATCTGCAGTGTAGAGTTCCAATGCGTGGGGACATCACACACCAGTCTGTGAGACAGAAGCTGCAAACGCTGCTGAAACACTGCAAGGGCGGCGGAAGCTGTAGCTGACTTTCTAAAATGGGCACATAGACGGCGTACTTTAACAAGCAGATCAGGCAGCTCAGGTATTATTTGAGAAACCGCACATGGGCCAGGCATGGTACGTGTGTGAGCTCGCCTCGCCTCAGAGCCGCCACCAAGTTCCGGCCATTGTCACACACGACCATGCCTGGCTGTAGGTTCAGCGGTGTGAGCCACAGATCTGCCTGCTCTTTCAGAGCTGTCCACAACTCTTCAGCATTGTGTGCTTTGTCACCTAAGCATATTAGATTCAGGACAGCCTGTTGCCGCTTGGCCGAGGCAGTTCTGCAGTGCTTCCAGCTTGTGACTGATGTGGTCATTTCGGAGATGGAGGCTGAAGAGGAGGAGGAGGCTGAGGAGGATGAGGTGCAGGAGTTGTAGACTGTGGGGGCAACCCTGATTGACCTAGGGCCCGCAATCCTTGGCATCGGGAGGACATGTTCCGTCCCAAGGTCCGACTGGGTCCCGGCTTCCACTATGTTAACCCAGTGTGCCATCAGCGAGATGCACCATCACTGCCCACAAGCACTTGTCCACATGTCCATGGTTAGGTGGATTGCGTTGTTGAGGGCACGGCTAAAGTTTTGGGACACGTGCTTGGGACGGCACACCCGGAGAAATAGTGGCGGCTGGGGACCAAGTACCGAGGGACGGCCGCCGCCATCAGATTGCGGAATGCTTCCGTCTCCACGAGCCTAAAAGGCAACATTTCGAGCGCAAGCAGTCGCGAAATGGGGGAATTTAGTAGTGTGGCCTGTGGGGCGTTGGCTGCGTATTTGCGCTTGTGTTCCAAGGACAGGGGTATGAACAACTGAAAGCTGCGCTGGGATGAGGATGTGGACGTGCTTCCTGATGCTGCTACTTGAGAGTGTGCAAAGACAGGTGCAGGGTAGGAGACATCTTCGCATGCACCATGGACAAGTGATTGGCTTGCATGCACAACAGAAGCAGTGGTGCCACCCGCAGACACTGTTCCTGGACCCTGGGGTTCGGCCCACAAAGTCGGGTGCTTTGCTGCCAAGTGCCTGATCATGCTGGTAGTGGTCAGGCTGGAAGTTTTGCTACCCCTGCTGATGCTGGCCTGGCAGGTGGTGCAAATGGCCTTTTTGGGGTTATTGGCAGAGTCTTTAAAAAACAACCAGACTCAGGAAGACTTAACAGTTGTACTGGCAACTTCCTTCGTGTTGGCGTTTCGAGGAACGCTTTCCCGCCTTGTGTCTGTGGCCACAACACTGATTCTTCCTGCCTATTGTGGTGCTATGCCTCCCTCCCCCTGTGTACTGCTGTTCTCGCTTTGTATGTCCCCCTGCCAGGTTGAGCCAGTTACTATATCATCCACCACCTCGTCTTCCACTTCCGCACCCTGGTCCTCCTCCTGACTTTCTGGCAATTGTGTCTCATCATCATCATCCACCTTTTGCAACAGTAATTGCACTTTCCCACTGTTGCCTTCATGTGGCCGTGGCTGCTCAAATATTTGGGCACCGCTACACGCGTTCTCCTCTTGACTCGCTTGAAGCTGGCCGGGTGAGAGGCCCGAATCTACAAATGGAGAAGTGAACAGCACTTCTTAGTGTCCAAGTGTGGGATCAGTTGTATCCGGCACTCAGTATGGTGGGAGGAAGTAGGATCAGGGTGAGGAATATGCGGTCCAGACTCACGGCTACTGAGACTTGACCATGTGGTGGCAAAGTGACTGGAACCATTATCTGCTATCCAACCAACAACCTTTTGACACTGCTCTGAGTTCAATAGTGGTGTACTGCGGTCCCCTAGTTATTGGGACAGGAAGGTCGAGCGACAAGATGTGGGTGTTTTGTTGTGGCACAATTTCAGCTTGCCCATGGCCACGTTCTCGCCCTCGGCTTCTGTATGCACCATCACCATCACGTCCACTTCCCCATCCCTTGCCATGCACCTTGCCCATTTTAAATGGAGACAATATTTTCCACGTTCATGAGAAATAACTGATTTTGAAATGCAGTTATATGTGATACGTCTGACAGAGAACAACAATGGAGTTTTTGAAGGTAAAAGAGTAAATCTTTATTGATACAAAAATATTTTGTTAAAAATAGTGACACATCATAAAATGACAGACCGAACAATGAAGGTTCCAAAAGAGAAATAGATGACAAACATATGCAAAGAAAAAAGAAGTAAAGTTCCACTAATGGGCAGGTAAAAGAATATCGTCAAAGTCACAGAAGTAAATCCAGCTCACCACCTGCAGTCCCAAACTTCTGGAGCACGGATAGCACCTGGGCAGGGCGCAACATCCAATAGAGAAAGCAGAAAAATCCAGCTCACAGATAAAGTCCAAAAAAGTGCATTTTATTTTCCAAGGCACATGAAGCAAAGATTAAAATTGTGTAGTCACAAAAAAGAGAATATAGGCATCTTTCGACGCGTTTCGAATGGCAAGCCCTCTTTGGCAAGGCCACAATTTTAATCTTTGCTTCATGCACCTTGGAAAATAAAATGCACTTTTTTGGACTTTATCTGTGAGCTGGATTTTTCTGCTTTCTCAAAAGAATGCAGTACACAAAGGTAAGATGATTAAACCAGGAAAGGTTTACTTAGTTATAGTGATTAGAATCATCCTGTCTATGTGCTATAGAACCTCCTGTCTGTATATGATAAAAGTAATTCCTCATACCAGGCTGCAAAAAGTAAACGCCAAGTGGGCAATCAAACCTTATCCATCTGATTGAACCATCCCACAGAGGTGAAACACAGTGCCAACACGCGTTTCGCAATCTTTATCAAGGGGGAAGTAGTGTTCTTACAGGAAAGGACCTCTTCTTTAAGCTCGTTGCCCCTCTATTCTTACAAACTTCCCTGATTGTGGAACCACTCCACCTATATGGCTGTTACATCCTGATAATCCTTAAAGAGGCCCAGTACCAGATCATAATTGTCTTGCTTTTGCTCTTATTTTATTCCTGATGCTCACCTGAGTAAACAGTTTTTATTTTTTTTTAATGAATCTGCCGTATGGTTCCGGAGATATGGGGCCTTTAATTTAGTGCTACTTTTTATGATCTTTACAACAGGGGAGTAGCCTACAGGATAATTATGCAAAGCAGCCTAAAGACACGCCCCTGCAGAACAATTTGAGTAACACCCTCTTGGTTAAGACCACATAAATTAGCACTAAATAAAAAGGCCATTATGAAATTATATGGTGGATTTATAAAGAACAAAAAAAGATAATTACCTGGGGAGCAGTGAGAATAAAATGAGGGCAAAAACGGGACACTTTTGACTTGGTAACAGGTCCGCTTTAAAGGGGTATGCTACATCACTATTACAAGCCACCATTGTACATCTTTAATAGGCATACACATAGAGATCGATAGATAGATAGATATCATAGATAGATAGATAGATATCATAGATAGATGGATGAATAGGGCTTGACTTTAGTCTTGGTGTATTAGTTTATTATGTTAAGTCTTATTACTACTTATTGACTGTTTCTATTTTTGTCCCAATGCTATTTTTGCTTTTAGTTTTTTACTTAACCAACAGGTGCAGTCGTGTATCCAAAAACTACAACTTTATTCTGCACTTGTTGGGTGTTTGTTTTCCTTTTATAGCCTTGGAGCTTGAAGGAGTCGGTGACTCAACGATTGAGCAAACAGGACTTCTGGCAGGAGAGGTCCGCAATCCTCGCTTGTCCTGTAATGCAAAAAAAAAAAAGTTTATTTTTATAATTCTCATTCATGAAGACGGATGAAGAAGACAGGTTGTCTAACTAATTATGTCACTGATTTTCCACGTATCTTCTCTACAGGGTAGGATGAGCCTACCAAAGGCTCCTTCTTAGTTCCCCTCCAACAATGAGCTCCATGGGTCCAGCAGTAGACCACAATGGTTTAAGACTCTTCCAGTCTATAACTGGTGATAACCTCTTATAAATACAGGTGATTCTTATTTTACCAAGAAATTCTCCTTCAAAACTTCACACTAAAGCAGCTATCCCAAAGATGGGCTAATCTGCTAATATATACTTTAAAATTATACAACACCCCCTTAAATTATTGGTAGACATGGGTACCATGAGAGGAGGCTCGTCTTGACAGTAGCTTTCAGGTCTGAGAAATAGGGAGGGATGTTGAATCAGGTATCCCTCTATAATAACCACTTACCTAATTGTCAAGTCAAGGGGATGAGGGTGTGGGGAAGCCCTTTTAACTGCAAAACAGTAGCGCACCATATGTATAGGGATTGTTATTCCCCCAATTTATAAAGAAAAGGAGACATGGTCATAGACCAATAGGGATATAGCTGTGCCGTAGACCACACATTAGGCCCCAAATTTTTTTCTACCCCATTTTTTCTAATCTGACCTTCTTTAAGGGAAGTTTTTGTGGAACGTCCCATTAAATAATTAGTTCCTACTGATGGAAGTGTTTTTAGGGCATATAGTGGCATCTTCAAAATTTTGATATTTATTAATTTTTTTATTTTTTTAGTCATGAAAGGAAAAAAATATTTCCAATACCAAATAAAATTACCCTGAGAAAGTCATCCCTGTCGTTGTAAAAAAATCCAATCTTTTCAATAAGGCTCCAAAAATTTTGAAACCATCCTCAAATTGGGGAATAACTTGTATAATTATAAACCAGAGAATGCAACTTTTTGCAGTTTTGATTTTGGATCACACAATTGGTACAGTGATATTGGTCATTTCTCGTACGTCACATCTTGTGTCACCAAACAACCCGATGGTGGTATAAGACTTACCAAAGAGCAGCGGATGGTGGAAAACATGGGTTGGATTTGTTAAAATAATTGTTTCGTGTTTGTTTGTTTTAGTAAAAGATTCGTCAGCTTCTGTGAGAGACAGTGATCGATGTTACACAGAACTTCTCTAGAAGTCTGGTTCATCCGACAGGAGGGGCGGCTAATTATATCTATGACTGGGAATCACACCAGTGTATCTCATAGCAGGACAGCCACATCGAAAGCTCAAAAACCTTTCACTCTGGTTCTTTTTACAGGTTCAGACGGATCGCCTGCAACGTGCATCAATCAGCAATATAGCAATATAGCAAGTCAATCAGAACTCATTTACTTTTTTTTTATTTAGAGGTTCATTTGTATGATTTCTTTTCCATTCGCCTTCACTGTTTCGACAGCACACCCACTGTACTGTTGACTATTGAAATTTATTTGCCTGCCTAAAAGATTCAATCCTTTTTATTTAATTCCATTTTAACAACTTTATTTTTTCTCTTTATTTATTTATTTATTTTTTATTATTTTCTTTCTCAGGTTAAAACAAAGGTGCAGGGGTCAAGTCCTGGGGCCTCCACCATTTGTGAGATTTGAGGAATCTCCCCTGCCTACCCTTATGCTCGTTCGTAGGTCCTATCCAAAGATGGAAGAGAGAAGAAGTGATAGAAAGACAGCCATGTATACATGTGTGTGTCTCTTCTTTGCAGACATTAGCCCCTGTCACCAGGTTTTCCACATATAAAATATGGCCACTACCATTAGGGCCTCTTTTACTACATACTAGAATGCTGTGAAAAAAAGTCCCCAATCACCTCTGCAGATTCCAAAAAAGAGCTTTTATTACACCCACAGATGGTGTGGTTCGGTACAATGGGAGTTTCTGGTCTTGATCCGGCGTCTCCTCTATTCCAAAAATCCCGACCTCCTACTTGTTTCATGTGGATGTTGTCCCCATCGTGTTTTTACACGGGCGCACTTCTCCCTAATCTGCTGAGGGCAAACCAAAGTACTATAATGCGCATTCACCAGGAAAGGCCAAAGAGCAGAAAGAAGTGAGCCTGCCCAGGAGCAATATTGAGGGACACTGTGTGGATGACGTAGGACATGTCATCCACATGAAACAAGCTGCTAGACGGCAATTGTAGGAAGAGAGGAGGCGCCGGATCAAGACCAGAGATGGCCATCAGACTGCACTGTGCCATCTGTTAGTATAATAAAAGCTTTTTGGGATCTGCAGAAGGTATAAAGGCCTTTTTTTTTTACAGCATTCCAGAATGCTGCAAAATAGGCCTTAAAGATGGTGGCCATGCTTTATATGGGGAAAACCTGGTGACAGGTTTCCTTTAATGAATTTTGCATAACTTACAACTAGCATGTGACTCCACAAAAACTTTTACTCCAGCCAGAGGCTGTCGCAAAACAGCCTGACACGAGGAGAAGCAGAGCGGTGAGCGCAGTGAGTAGGACGGCGCTAAAAAGGCATGAGAGATACTGGCGTGACAGTCATAGGTGTAAGTTCAATGGACAGGGCCATTTATTACTATCTCTCCTACTGTTTGAGTCGCTGGGTGCCCGATGAGACCCAAGAGGTGAGATGGGGACTTCACCAACATTAATTTACCTCCACTTGATGGTAAAGTACTCAAGAATATGCTGATGACATGTAATTATATGTTCCAGGGTCCGATTACCGGAGAGAAAAAGGGTCAAATGCCCCTGTGCCTCTACTATGTATATCCCTTACTTATTACTTACTTATTGACTAGAGGCATTATTTGGACATTTTTAAAAACAATTATTGAATTTTTTGCCTCTTTTCTAAACTTTTATGTATCTTTTATAACATCATGTGGACCAGGGTGATAGCTTTATGTTACAAATAACAGACAGTATTATCCTTGCGGTCTCTTTAAAGGACTATCAGTGCCCACACTTGGCCATTAGAAGCATTTATCTAGTACAAGGCCATTTGGTCTCATTTATACTTTAAGCAAGCAATCCCTAATTGACTTTTTGTTTAGTTCAGTAAATCGAAGTGTTAAAGTCAATATGTGCAAGGTCCTTGATGGCCAACATCTCATTGTGTCCCTGCATGGGGGGTATTCACACCTCTCATTTTACATGCTAAGTTGACAATTTACTTTAATATTTAAAGCAATTGCTCCATGGTGAAGGGAAATGAAGTGCTCCTTTTATTTACAGGGACAGAAAGGGACAATTAAGATTCTGTTGATGTCTTGAAGACAGCTGATAAAGCACAGACAAGCTCCCAGGGTACACAAAGGATTGTGCCCCCATCCCACCCAGAATGGCTGATAATTGTTGAGCGGTTTGAAAAAGATCAAAAAGCAGTCACACTCTTCTAATCCTGGACAACCCCTTTAAGAGGAAAGTAAATAAAATGCCAAAAACATATTTGCTCTTTTCGCATCTGCACCTCCAGCTGCCGAGCATAGCAAGAAAATCAAAATAATTTCCAAATCTATGTAAAATCACAAAACCGAAGTCAAGATGTCGTCGATGTCATGAGTCACCGTGACATTTTTTTTTTTTTTATATATTTTGGACCCAATTTCCTTAATTTAAATATGGAATTTTGTATTCAATTTATGTAACCATAAAAAAATCTAAAAGGTTATTTTGAAGACAGGGCACAGAATTTCAATTAAAGAAAAGATATTATCACCCGCTTGCGTTAAGCCAATGTGTGGTTTGGCAGGCACAAAAAAACACTGTAAACTGGTGGAAAATTGGATGGCAAGAGTCACGTGTATCAAGGCTCAGGCTGGAAGCTGAGCTATGACATACTACTTGCAGATGGGCTCCACTAGTGGAGATTTTATCCTTTTTGCTCTGATTTTTGTGATGTATTTGTGATTTTTTTGTTATTTTTTTTTGTGTTCTGGACATTAATCATAGTGCTAGGCATATCAGGTGAAGTGGATCCGCTAAGCCTTAGGTCTGGGTGGGCACACTGACCCCCTTGATGCAGCAAGCAGGAAGGCACATGTACTTGGCACATACTTGTACACATAGTTGTGTACTTGGAAAATACAGGAATCTCAGGAGAAAACAGACAGATGATGTGGAACCCAGCAAGGATGGATGAGAGTTGAAACACAGTAGTACAGATAATGGAGCACACCAAACAAGGAACACTAGAGTCTCAATCCCAAGACACGGGTGTGCGTCTAAATGGACCAATAATGAGTCGAGGAATATGATGTCATTGATCAACTCCAGGCATCATGCAAAACCTGAGGCAGAGCACAGCAAAGGGCAGCAAACCCAGGGGAAGGAAACGGAGCACGGAATACCAGAGACAAGTGAGTAACACATATCTTATTAAAAGGGTGGTCCAACATAAAAAAAAATACAAAGGGAAAGGATGGGTAAAAAAAAATAAATTTATGTTTATTCACCCACTTGGACCTCTATGGCTCCAGTTCACGCTACTTCGGTGTCTCCGGTAGAACAAGAAGCGACACCTCCCATTCTTTGGTCAATTAACCGCTAAAGTTTGTGATTGTGTGCAGCATTCAAGCATTCAGATGACTGGATCATCAGAGGCATTGTCGGACTGGTATGCAAAGGGCCCTCCAGTAGCCTTGATTATTGGGGTCTCACTGTGCAGCTACATGCAAATATTGTGCTAACTTCTGCTCATGCAGGAGGGATGTGGGTCAATTCCTGCACCGGGGCCCACCGGGGAAATCTGATTAGAGTCATGAATTATTGAGATACACTTCTAACAAGTTAATTTAAGTAAACAACTCATTTATATATATATAAAACATCATATAAGCATAGACATCTACATATGTGGCGCCCCTGCTGCGCATTGGTGCCACAGAACCCAGAAGAGTGCATGGATGGACTTCTCCACAAGAGGCCCTCACACATCCACACACCTCCACCCTACCACCTCAGACCAGCAGAGGGAGCCCGTTATGGATATATAAAGGGAGGGTGGAGCCAGGCAGCTCAGTCGGTGAGGAGTTCAGTTACAGTACAGTCTAGTCTTAGTTTCAGTTCAGTGTTCATAGAGGAACACAGCTCAGAGTGAGCAGAGAGCGTGCCGACGCTCAGAGAGCGGTGAAGACGCAGCACACCAGCTGCCAAGTAGTGAGGGCCCCGAGTGTGGTCGACGGCGAGGAGAAGAGGAGAAAAGGAGAGTGGAACTTAGGGGGCAGAGGAGCATAGTAAGCTCACCCCGATATATATACCGGACACCGGGTCCGTGCCTACAGGGACACTCTACACCCAGTAGGAACCACCGGAACCCCTAGAGAACTACAGGTCCCACGTCCACCTAATTTTAGTACCAGGGCTAGGAGTCACAGAGGTCCCAGCATCCAGGGAGAGTGATCTCCAAAGAGAAGGCCCTACCACCAGGTCAGCAGGTGCAGAGAGAGACAGTAACCAAGCTAGGCCCAGCTCCAGGCAGGCCAGAAACCAAGAGAATAAAGCAACGGATCAGGAGGCCCTATACCCACTCACTGGGGAGAGTCCAGAAATGCGCCCTTCACCTGGAGTACCCTGGACCGTGCCTGCAGCATCACCAGTAAAGGTACTGAAGCTTACCCCTGTGTGAGTGTCCATCCTTCCTCCGGGACCGACCTGCCGTCTCTCCCCTGCACCACCATCTAGTACATCCCCTACACTGCCCTGAGGCCTGCTCCACCTGTTGGGAGCTGTCCCATCATTTGCTGCCCTAACATCTGCCTCAGAGGACTGTTGCAGCGTTGGTGATTCTCACCAGACACCACAGGTGGCGTCACGAATAATTCCAAAAACCCCAAATAATAGAAGTTTCCCCATTTCACTGACCGCCCTGGGTCACGGATCGGGCCAGGGACCGTGATATCCCCCGGCATCCCCCGGCTGACGAGTACCCCACGGCCCTGGGGGCGCGTCATGTTTTGGCGTCAAGAACAGGATTACGTGCCCGTTGCCACCGGGTACTGTGCGCCTTAAAAGACTGTAACCCTTACCGTTTTGAAGTTTTCCCGCCATTCCTGAAGTTTTCCCGCCATATCCGCCATTTTTCCTGTTGCCGCGCGGTAAGAAGAGGGGCGTAACTTTCGCAAAGCCTAGGACACGCCCCGCCCCTGACGTCGAACCAGGAAGCGTCAGGTCCTGGAAGGAGTCAGAGGACGCTCTGACGTCAGAAGCATGCGACGCAAGGTCTTGAAAGAAGACAGTCGCCCGCGGAGCTGCGGCCTACCTGTTGAAGAAGGTAGGCTCCGGTTCACTAGGGGGGCGCAACAATGGCCGACGACCAGCAAGCCGCCGGAGCACTGGTTAATGCTCCCGATGCCCAATCTGCACACGGCACCGCACAGGCCGGAGCAGCCGCTCCACCAGCAGGGGTCGTAACTCCGTTGATCCCTATGGCCCTGCCGTATATCCCTGGAGCGAAGTGGTTCCCCCAGTATAATGGTAAACCGGACACACTGTCCGGATTCAAGAGGAAAATATGCGGCATACTGGATATGTATTCTATGACTGGCAAGCAGAGAGCCGCTGTAGTGTTAGGACAATTGACTGGTGCCGCTGA
The DNA here is from genome assembly GCF_046119375.1 of Phyllobates terribilis. Classification (NCBI taxonomy): domain Eukaryota; kingdom Metazoa; phylum Chordata; class Amphibia; order Anura; family Dendrobatidae; genus Phyllobates; species Phyllobates terribilis. The sequence continues at coordinate 745,766,533 of NW_027362764.1, read as the reverse complement.
GCGAGAAGTTGAAACCTGGCCAGCCGCAGGCCAAGAATCAGTGTCCATCATCTTTAAAAGATTGCAAACAGCGTTTGAAAACTGCACTGAGACAGATCTCCGGATGAGGTTCTCCCAGTGTGTCTAGAAGCCTGAAGACAGTATCCGGGACTATGCCTGGCATCTGCAGGAGGCCCTGAGGTCCCTGAAACAGGTTAGTCCAGCCAGCATCCATGAGGAAAATAAAATGCTGACGGAACAGTTCATCCGGGGGTTGAAGTCCCAGGAGGAGAGCAGAACTGTACGGTGGTGGGCCTTAGACAATCCAGATGCCACCTTTGCACCCTTAAGGACATGGCTATAAAGGGCCTGCAGCCCCTAGAAACCACAGACACTGCTATCCAGCGTTATCAGGGTGGGGCCACCCCAGTGACTGCAGCACCCACCGCTCCTTCACAAACGGCCGAAACAAGGATGCAAACAGTGCCCCCTAGCGAGCTGGGTAGCTTACTCTCTGAAGTGCGCCAGTTAAGTAAAACCCTGGCCACTGTCCTGAGCACTCTGCAACTGCACGAGGAGCGTGAGCCGGAAGGAAGGATCCTGCTAGCCGACAGCCCCGAGGATGTCCCCTGGATGAGAAGAAGAAGGAGGACAACGCCACCCCGTAGGAGGACAACGCCACCCCATGGGAGGACCCACGACCAACGTCGCCCTCCAGGAGAGTTCATCTGCTATCGCTGCCAAAAAGCAGGCCACACCACGTGGACCTGCCCTTTAAAGGAGGAAACCCTGGGGCCAAGGGCCGACACCCAGGAGTAGACCAACCAGGCCCATCAAACTGGTATCGCCGGTTCGTAGGAGAAAGACCTTTCCTGTCCATTGTGCTGGACGGCATCGCGACACCTGCCCTGCTGGACACAGGATCTCAGGTAACCATCATGCCTGATGTCCTCTACAAAAGGTTCTGGTCCATAGACGAACTTCATCCGCCAGATCCAAACCTTTCCGTGTATGCCTCTAATGGCCTCCTCATTAACCTAGTCGGGGTTAAGGATGTGGCAGTAAAGGAGGGAAGAGTGGAACTGAAGGACCAGGGACTAATTGTAGTAGAGACTAATCCTGATGATACAGACTTGTATATGGTACTTGGCACAAATATTGTTAGTAACTGTTTGGGAGAAGTGTTGTTCTTGCTCCAACAGATGGCTGACACCGCCAGACCAGGGCAGAGGAGGGTGCTCCAGAAAGAGATCCGAGCCCTTATGTACCAGCAACAGGTAAAGCTATCAGGTGGTGAAATTGGTAATGTACGGGTGACAGACCCGATACCCCTTGTGATTCCCCCAATGAGTGAAATGCTGATTTGGTGTAGAGCAGCAATAGGTCTCAAAGGACGGAGCTGCCAGGCGGTAGTAGAGCCCCTTAGCTTGGAGTATAGACCTACACTCTTGACTGCCAGACGGGTAGTGGATGTAAGCAATGGGAGGGTGCCCGTATGCCTCCTAAACTATGGGGAGGATGAGGTTAGATTACCACGCTATGCCACTGTTGCCAAACTGTATACAGTAGATAACAACTGCATACACACGGCGGAGTCTTTAACCTCACCAGACGGAGTGGAGGATAATGACCCGGGAACCCAGGTGGAGGATTGGTGTCAACAGCTCCATGTTGGGACAGACACCACCCCTGCCCATCAGAAACAGGGTGTACACCGGGTGGTTCAGGAATACGAGCAGGTATTCAGTAAACACCCACTTGACTTTGGGAGGATTAAAGGGGTACAACACCATATACCCACAGGTGACCATCCACCCATCAAAGAACGTTACAGGCCCATACCACCAGCACACTACCAGAAGGCGAAGGAGATGTTGCACGACATGAAGAAGGCAGGGGTAGTAAGGGATGGTTGTAGTCCCTGGGCTGCTCCCCTGGTCCTAGTCAGGAAAAAGGATGAAAGCATGAGAATGTGTGTAGATTACAGACAGGTAAATCGCATAACACACAAAGATGCATACCCTTTGCCCCGTATAGAGGAATCCCTGGCTGCATTAAAGTCTGCAAATTACTTCTCCACCCTTGACTTCACTAGTGGGTACTGGCAAGTAGCTGTTGCTGAGGAGGATCGGGAGAAGACGGCCTTTACTACCCCGATGGGACTCTGCGAGTTCAACAGTATGCCGTTTGTACTCTGCAACGCCCCCGGAATGTTCCAGAGATTGATGGAGTGCTGCCTGGGACACCGTAACTTCGAGACCGTACTGCTATACCTGGATGACGTGATAGTGTACTCTAAAACGTACGAGGACCATTTGAAGCACCTGGCAGAGGTATTTGAGTCGCTGTCCCGCTATGGGATGAAGCTGAAGCCCTCCAAGTGCCACCTGCTCAAGCGAAAGGTACAGTACCTGGGGCACATCGTCAGTCCAGAAGGAGTAGCACCGGACCCAGAGAAGGTCACTGCCATTCAGAAATGTCCGGAGCCGAAGAGCCTTAAGGAGGTACGTCAGTTCCTAGGACTAGTCGGCTATTACCGGAGGTTTGTGAAGGACTATACCAAGAAAGCGGCGCCTTTGCAAGATCCCCTGGTAGGACAGTCCAGGAGAGGCAGAAACCCCCTGTTCCAGTGGGGTAAGGAGCAAGCTGAACCCTTTGAGGTGATGAAGAATATCCTGACCGGCGAAGAGATCCTAGCCTACCCTGACTACAGCCAACCGTTCCTGCTGTACCCTTATGCCAGCAACGAGGGATTAGGAGCTGTGTTAAGTCAAAAGCAGAAAGGCCGAGAGAAGGTGATCGCCTATGCAAGCAGGAAGCTCCGCCCAACCGAGAGGAACCTAGAGAACTATAGCAGCTTCAAGTTGGAGTTCCTGGCCCTGGTCTGGGCCATCACCGAGCGGTTCAAGCACTACCTAGCCTCCAGTAAGTTCACTGCCTACACTGATAATAACCCCTTGACTCATCTAGAAACTGCCAAGTTAGGAGCCATGGAACAACGATGGATGACTCGGCTGTCAAACTACCAGTTCACCATTAAGTATCGGGCAGGCCGCAAGAATGCCAACGCCGATGCCCGGTCCAGGATGCCTCACCAGTCGGACACTGAAGAAGAAGTGGATGACCTGGAGGAGATTGAGCTACCTGCCTTCCACTGTAATGGAATGGTCCACGAGCAACGAGCCTCCAAGGAGGCATCGCGGTAAGATGTTAAACCCTTTGCCTCACCACAGCAGGAAGGAGACCCAGGACAGCGACCCGGTTGTCAGCCGTATCAAAGAACTGATAACCCAGGAAGGTTCCTCCCTGGAGAAGGACGCATCTCCACAAGCCAAGCAACTGTGGAGTGAGAGAAGCCGGCTGTTTATCTATAGAGAAAAGCTGTGCCGAAGGTACGTCAACCCGAGGACCCATGAGATGGTATGGCAGATCGTAGTGCCTAGGACGGACATCCAGATGGTGTTGGAGGCCTACCACGATCAAGCGGGGCACTTTGGCTGTTAGAAGCTAGAAACCCTGCTGAAAGGTCGGTTTTATTGGGTTGGAATGCGCAGTTCCATAGAGAGATGGTACCGGGATTGTGGACCCTGTAGCCTCAGAAGAAAAGACTACAGCAGCCAGAAGGCACCCCTGCAACCCATCAAGACAACTCGACCCTTGGAGATCGTGGCCCTGGATCATGTCAAGCTGTCACCCAGCAGGTCAGAATATTCCTATGCCCTGACCATGGTGGATCACTACTCCCGGTTCCTGGTGGTCGCCCCCTTCAAGGATCTGACGGCAGTAACTGCGGCGAAGACATTTCAGGCCTACTTCTGCAGGTGACTCGCCCCCAGGGCCATGGGGTACTCGGCAGCCCGGCCTTATGGCTGCTCTTTGGGGGATATCACGGTGGCTGGCCCGGTCCGTGACCCAGGGCAGTCAGCTAAATGGGGAATGATTATATTTATAGGGGATTTTGGGGATTTTTCATGACGCCATCTGTGGTATCTGGTGAGGATCTCCAGCGCTGCAGCAGTCCTCTGAGGCAGGTGACATGGCAGCTAACATGGTACAGCTCCCCACAGGTGGAGCAGGCCTCAGGGCAGTGTAGAGGAGTAGAAAGATGGTGGTATGGTGTGCTGGGCGTTGTAGTGTGGTGAGGATCAGCGAAGCCGATGGAGAAACAGACAGCGGCCATTCAATGCAGTAGTCCAAGGTTTTACTTACAGTCCTTAGGCAAGTCACAAATGCACTTTGCAGGTGAAGGCCTCCCTCGTCGCGCTGTGTTCACCGGGCAGGGGTTCAGTCCTTTCTCAGCAAATTTAGGAATGCCTGGCGGGACCCCACTTTCATATGTTCCTATCTTGACCTTTCCCACACTCGGTCCTTCTCACCGCTGCCCTGCGCTGCTCACTCTCCTTCCCGCTCGGGTATGCTGAAATCCTTCCTGTACGTCGGATCCGGGACCAACCTGACCCCCTGGGGTTTTGAGTGTAGCAACCGATCCCTCCTGATCACCTGGCAGGAGCGGGGCGTACGGGTGCCGTCCTGCATGCGCCGTACCCCCTGGGATCCTTTAAGTAGAATGGAGCCTGCTCCCTGCTCCCCTCCGGGGCCTCTATCCTGGGCCCTAACCTGTGGAGCAGAGCTCTGACTGAGCCTCTGCTCCCTGACTGTACTCGACTCAACAACCACTAGACCTAATATGGCTTCCTATTATATACTTACTGTATATGTGCTCCTTGTAACTGTTTCCTCCACCCACACCCACTATTGGTTCCCCCTACCTTTGGGTTCCTCTCTACTCCAGCCAGGGCTAGGGCTCAGCAGAAAACTGCATTGCGTCTTGCCCCTCCGGCTGGCCTGGAGTAGTGTTGTGTTGGATGTAGGTAGTTGGGGTTCCATGCAGCACTCCCTCCTTACCTGAGAGGAGGGAGACACCACACCTCGGGGTGAGGCGCAGTACCTCTGTGGCGACTGAACCCTCAGGGGCGCCACACAGGCCCCATGGATACCCGGAGCAGGTGCTGACAGATCAAGGCCCTGCCTTTGAAGCCGAATTGTTCAAGGAGTTCTGCCATCTGTACGGGTGTAAGAAGATCCAGACTACACCGTACCACCCCCAAACCAATGGGTTATGTGAAAAGATGAATAACATCGTCATCGACCTGTTGAAGACCTTACCACTAGAGGAAAGAAACCAGAGGCCCGACAAGCTACCTGACCTGGTATATTTGTACAAACACATACTTGTGAGTTCCACCAATTGTACTCCAGCATATCTCATGCGAGCAAGACCCGGAGAGTTGCCCATGGACCTGGAGCTTGGTGTAGCAGAACCCGAAGCAGATATGTCCACTGAGGACTGGGACACGACACGACAGGAACAGTACAGGAGAGTACAAGCCTATGTCGAAGACAGTCTGAATAGGGTAAGAGACAAGCAGGAAGCACAGTACAACAAGAGTGCACCAGCAGAACCCTTAGCACCTGGAGAAGTTGTGCTAAAAAGAAAAAGGATAAACCACAAACTTGATGACCAGTGGGAGAGGGAACCCTACACTGTTTTAAATTCAAGATTTGATAACAGGAAGACCTGTTTAATTACCAAAGCTGGAGGAAGAACGACTGCAATGGTATCTAGAGACCATCTGAAGTTGTGTCCAGGTCTGCTAAAGCCCCAGGAAGAAGTGCCTCTCATCGTACCGGAGGAGCCTAAAGAAGCAGCAATACATACTGAATTAGGAGATTTCCCGGCAGATTGGCCCCAACTAGGAGGAGCAGTGATAATACCTGTGATCCACTTCTACCAACAGCCAGAAGACCCTCCACAGCAAGTAGAACCTGTAAGTGCCCCAGAAGAGCCTGCTCAAGAAGAATCCCCAGCTGGAGCAGAGCAAGAAGGCCTAGCCAATGGTATGCTTGCCAGTCCCATAGAGAGGTTAAGGCAGTTTTACAATTTACCCACACGTAGAACTGACAGGGTAGCAGACGGTGCAGACACAGATGCCATCCACACTCCTGTACTACGCAGATCAACACGTAGCGCCAAAGACCAGGCCCCTGTCAGGTTCAGTGAATAAGTAGAAATACCTATAGTATAAATAGTTGCCCCTGGGGTATGTTATTCTTGTGTGATTTTCATGTATTTAATTATTAATGTGTTTTGCCTTACAATGGACAATTTATTTGAACATTAATTACCCGTAAGGGTGTATATATAAAGGACTCAGTGGCTGAGGACTGTGAGCAGCCTAAAAACTCTTATGTATATAGTTGCACTCCCTGGAGTGCCCTTTTAAGTGACCACTGAACAAAAACCCGTTTGGCATGGCGGAAGACGTGGTCCAGCACCTGGATCACCTATGCCCTGTAGCCACGCCCAAGGCCTACATTGAGGGTTTTCAGGCGGGTCCCTCATGTGCCTCATGTTCTTTCACCAGTGAGATGGACACCATTAACTTGTAAGACTCTAAGGACGCTCTATATCTGTATATATTTATTATGTTTTTATACCTGTAACGTTCAAGAGATGTGCCTCCCATAAAGGGAAGAGTTATTGTTAACCTGTTTTGAAAATTGCTTCAGTCCAGGAGTACTGAGTTTTACTAGGGGGGAATGTGGCGCCCCTGCTGCGCATTGGTGCCACAGAACCCAGAAGGGTGCATGGATGGAATTCTCCCCAAGAGGCCCTCACACATCCACACATCTCCACCCTACCACCGCAGACCAGCAGAGGGAGCCCATTAGGGAAATATAAAGGGAGGGTGGAGCCAGGCAGCTCAGTCGGTGAGGAGTTCAGTTACAGTACAGTCTAGTCTTAGTTTCAGTTCAGTGTTCAGAGAGGAACACAGCTCAGAGTGAGCAGAGAACGTGCTGATTCTCAGAGAGCGGTGAAGACGCAGCACACCAGCTGCCAAGTAGTGAGGGCCCCAAGTGTGGTCGACGGCGAGGAGAAGAGGAGAAAAGGAGAGTGGAACTTAGGGGGCAGAGGAGCATAGTAAGCTCACCCCAATATATATATCGGACACCGGGTCCGTGCCTACAGGGACTCTCTACACCCAGTAGGAACCACCGGAACCCCTGGAGAACTACAGGTCCCAGGTCCACCTAATGCTGATTGTAGTACCAGGGCTAGGAGTCACAGAGGTCCCAGCATCCAGGGAGAGTGATCTCCAAAGAGAAGGCCCTACCACCAGGTCAGCAGGTGCAGAGAGAGACAGTAACCAAGCTAGGCCCAGCTCCAGGCAGGCCAGAAGCCAAGAGAATAAAGCAACGGATCAGGAGGCCCTATACCCGCTCACTGGGGAGAGTCCAGAAGTGCGCCCTTCACCTGGAGTACCCTGGACCGTGCCTGCAGCATCACCAGTAAAGATACTGAAGCTTACCCCTGTGTGAGTGTTCATCCTTCCTCCGGGACCGACCTGCCATCTCTCCCCTGCACCACCATCCAGTACATCCCCTAAACTGCCCTGAGGCCTGCTCCACCTGTGGGGAGCCGTCCCATCATTTGCTGCCCTAACATCTGCCTCAGAGGATTGTTGCAGCGCTGGTGATCCTCACCAGACACCACAGGTGGCATCACGAATAATTCCAAAAACCCCAAATAATAGAAGTTTCCCCATTTCACTGACCGCCCTGGGTCACGGACCGAGCCAGCCACCGTGATATCCCCCAGCAACCAGAGGCCCGGCTGCCGAGTACCCCACGCCCCTGGGGGCGCGTCACATACAGTGGGGAAAATAAGTATTTGATACACTGCCGATTTTGCAAGTTTTCCCACCTACAAAGAATGGAAAGGTCTGTAATTTTTATCGCAGGTACACTTCACCTGTGAGAGACAGAATCTAAAAATAAAAAACAGAAAATCACATTGTATGATTTTTACATAATTAAATTGCATTTTATTGTATGAAATAAGTATTTGATACAATGGAAAAACAGAACTTAATATTTGGTACAGAAACCTTTGTTTGTAATTACAGAGGTCAGACATTTCCTGTAGTTCTTGACCAGGTTTGCACACACTGTAGCAGGGATTTTTGGTCCACTCTTCCATATAGATCTTCTCCAGATCTTTCAGGTTTTGGGGCAGTTGCTGAGCAACATTAAGTTTCAGCTCCCTCCTAAGAGTTTCTATTGGGTTCAGGTCTGGAGACTGGCTAAGTCACTCCAAGATCTTGACTTGCTTCTTACGGAGGCACTACTTAGTTGCCCTTGCTGTGTGTTTTGGGTCATTGTCATGCTGGAAGACCCTGCCATGATCCATCTTTAATGCTTTTACTGAGAGAAAGAGACCAAAATCTCTCAATACATGACCCCATCAATTCTCCCTTCAACACCAGGTTGTACTCAGCCTTCTCCTTCCTCCAAACAGGGCGAGTGGAGTTGATTCCAAAAAGTTCTATTTTGGTCTCATCTGACCACATGAACTTCTCCCATGCCTCCTCTGGATCAACCAGATGGTCATTAGCGAACTTCAACCAGGCCTGGACATGTGCTGGCGTGAGCAGGGGGACATTGCGTGCCCTGCAGGATTTTAACTCATGACGGCGTAGTGTGTTACTAACCGTAATATTTGAGACTGTGGTCCCAACTCTCTTAATCATTGACCAGGTCCTCCCGTGTAGTTCTGGGTTGATTCCTGACCTTTCTCAGAATCATCCTTACCCCACAAGGCGATATCTTGAAGGGAGCCCCAGACCGAGGAACACTTAGGCTATGTGCCCACGATGCAGAAATGCTCAGGACTTTTTCCTGAGCGTTTCTGCATCTCCCTGGCAGAAAAAAACGCATGCGGATTGTACATGCGGATTGTACATGCAGATTGTACATGCGTTTTCCTGCCAGGGACATGCAGAAATGGAGCGGTTACCCACTGACATTTCCGCATGTGGATTGACAAGCGCTTTCCAAGCGATTAGCATCACTTGGAAAGTGCTTGTGACAACTAGGTCACACTATATAAATCCATGCAAACAGCATGGATTTATATAGTGTGACCCGAGAGAGTGGTAAAAATAAAAAAATAAATATATACTTACCCTCCGATGGCCCCGGTGTCCCGCTCACTCCGTTCTCCCTTGCCGGCAACAGTGAATTGAAAAACCTACCGACGTCAGCGTCGCGTGACCCGTCACATGACTCTGACGTCAGCGCAGGTCCTTCAACTCACTGCAAAGTGCCGGGAAGCAAGTAGGAGCGCAGCGCGGCCGACAGAAGGTAAGTATACATTTATTTTTTATTTTATTCTTTTTTTTACAGATTTTTTAATGGTACCTGGGTGTGGAGGAGACTCTCCTCTCCTCCACACCCGGGTACCATCCGCACATTAGAACGCTTGGATTACGCATCTACATATACAGTGATGCATAATCCATGCGGTCTAATGCAAGTCAATGGCGGCGAAGACGCAGCACTTCCGCAAAATAATTGGTAGTGCTGCGTTTTTTTCCGCAATGATAATCCGCAGCAGAAATTTCCGCAGCATGTGCACAGCACATGCGGATTATCATTGGGGAACATTGCTGCCCTTCTACCATGCGTTTTTAATGCGTTTCCGCAGCTGCAAAAACACTGGGGAAACACATTAAAAACGCATCGTGGGCACACAGCCTTACAGTCATCTTGTGTTTCTTCAATTTTCTAATAATTGCACCAACAGTTGTTGCCTTCTCACCAAGCTGCTTGCCTATTGTCCTGTAGCCCATACCAGCCTTGTCCAGGTCTACAATTTTGTCCCTGGTGTCCTTAGACAGCTCTTTGGTATTGACCATGGTGGAGAGGTTGGAGTGTGATTGATTGAGTGTGTGGACAGGTGTCTTTTATATAGGTAATGAGTTCAAACAGGTGCAATTAATACAGGTAATGAGTGCAGAGTAGGGGGGCTTCTTAATGAAAAACTAACAGGGCTGTGAGAGCCTGGATTTTTGCTAGTTGGTAGTTGATCAAATACTTATTTCATGCAATAAAATGCAAATTAATTATGTAAAAATCATACAATGTGATTTTCTGGTTTTTATTTTTAGATTCTGTCTTACACAGGTGAAGTGCACCTACGATAAAAATTACAGACCTCTCCATTCTTTGTAGGTGGGAAAACTTGAAAAAGCGTCAGTGTATCAAATACTTATTTTCCCCACTGTATGTTAGAAGAGAGACAATGATGAAATGAATTAATTTGTTGCAAAAAATGTTACTAAAATTATACATTTGACTCATTTTCTGTGAAGTGTTGAACCTTTCTTAGAAAAAAAAAAAAATTCTTCCATGTGTTTCAAGCCCATGTTGACTTTGTTATATCGGAGCACTGTGTTCTCCTCAATGGAAATCAATGTGAAAACCATGAATGGATTAATAACGCTTAGGCCAGAGATCAATGAAAAGGCCATTACCTGATGTCTTTCCTTAAGTTGTGTTCAATCATGATCAGACGTGCTAAAAAAGATCACATCAAAGGGTCACATGTGTTTCTGATGAGCATTTAATATATTCAGAGCTCTCTAGTATTAAAGAAGACCTACCGCACGACAAATGGAAACATTTACCCTGGGATATCGGCTTCTTGCATAAAAAAAAACACTACAAAAAATATATCACATAACACACCAATAAAATTCCTAAGGCGTTGATGCTGTGACCGCTCGTAATCCCTGCCGGAACACAAATTGTGAGCAAATTGTGATCCCCTGATACTGGTCATTTGACCCTCTGATCATTGTGGTCCATGTCTGTAACATGATTAGTCATATCAGCTAAAAAAGCAGCGTGGCACTTCTGTATGGTGGGTGCTCACGTAGGATTCCTCTCCAAATTCAAGAAAAATGAATAATTTAGCGCTCCAAAATAGATGCAAAAAATTGAAAAAAAAATTATTTCACGCAAGCGATCTAGTGTATATACAATTGATGTTTCAGCCTATTGGGCCTTCATCAGAACAGATTGCAGTATGATACAAAGAAATAAATATGTAGAAGCAGATTATAGTAACTGCGCTTGGGGAATATGCCAGATTCTATACCATGATCTGGTTTATGAGTTATTCCTACAGCTTGATCTTCTATGATCTGCTTCTATATATTTCTTTCTTTCATGACTACCAACATATAAAGCATGCACACTCAATAAATAATTACTAAAGACAAACCTGAACTATAAATACTGCCCAAAAGAAAAGATGGGTACATATAGTCTCTAAAAATTCATAAATTTTATTTAAAATTAACAATTAAAATACATATATGTTCAACAGAGAAACGCAATGGAGGACCACATGATACATCAACATAATTATGTCTTACAGTGCTACATAGCTTTAAAAGATGTATACCTCATTCAAGTGTCTGCACTTCATTGACTGTCTTATAGGTATATCTGCATGGTGCAAAAATATGCTGCCTTATTGATATGCCCCCTGATGAAGCACCAGGGTGAAACGTACGTTGGGGCACCAGGATCACACACCACTTTAGCCTGCAAAAATATGTAAGTTATCTCATGTTTATTGTCTACCATTTAAAATAATTAGTACCATCAGCTCATATAAAAGGCAGCACTTTTTTGCCTATTTTCTTTGGGCAGTATTTATATTTATTTCTTTGTGCTGCAAACTGTTCTGATGAAGGCCCAGTAGGCTAAAACGTGTACAGTGGATTGCTTGTGTGAAATAATTTTTTATTTTTTTTGCATCTATTTTGGAGTGCCAAGTTTCCATTTTTTTATAGCATGATTAGGACTTCCCTCTTCCATTGAAGACTGGGAGAGTTCTATGCAGCTCTGTAAGTTTTCCAGGCCACACCAAGGGGATCTATTCAAAGTCTATGACAAAAGCCGAAAATAGCCAAGTGGTCAGACCACCACCAATGTAGCATTTATCACCTATTTAGCTGATCAGGGATGAATGGTGTCAGTCTCAAATACTCCTTTAACCAAATGGACTATGAAGGTCAAAAGTTCTTCAGAACTTGGAGACTCCTCTGGAGTTTTTTTCTGTGCCCCTCCCTTCCAAAATGTATGCCACCCCTGGTAATAAAGATACAAAATAGCCTTTCAACCAATTAGGGGTATACCAGAGAACTTCTCTGTGGGTGCGGCTGTGTTTTTATTGGCCAGTGTCAGAGGAGCAGAAAGTAAACGCCCACTGAGAATTTCTGTAGAATACGCCCGATTGGTTGAAGGGAAAATTTGTACCGTTATTACTCGGGGACATAACTTTGGAATGAAGGGGCACAGACGAAAAAGAAAAACTGTTCCAGATTCAGTGTCACCGTGGAATTTAGAGAAGGTACTCACTTTAAATGAAAACCTCCAGTGAAAGATCCCCTTTAAGACATTAATAGCAAGAGGGGTTACTGATAGTGGAAACGCTTTTAAAGTATGATTGATAATCATTGCACTTGATCCTAAGGGTCCCAGTTCCATGTAAAAAGATTTCTAAACATAACAGACTTTAGTCCTTATTTTCCTAACTTTAGGTTATACTACTTCCCCCAGATATATGATGTGTTGTGAAGGCACGTTAGGAATAGTTTTGCCATGATAATGACCCTCTTAATATAGAATCCACCTTAAAGGGAATCTGTCAGCAGGTTTTTGCGATTTAATCAGAGAGCAGCATAATATAGGGGCTGAGATCATGATTCCAGCGATGTGTCACTTACTAGGATGTGTGCTGTAGTTTCAATACAATCAGTGTTTTATCAGCAGGAGATTATCACAGCAGGACTAGGTGCCACATGCATGGCAATCAAACTAATCTGTGTGACCCCGCCCCCACCAGTGATTGGCAGCTTGCTGATAACGCACAGTGTACACAAGAAGTGGTGTGGGCGGGGTTATACACAGCTCAGCATTCAGAGCACTGATACATCTACAGCAGAGAAAACAGGGATTCTATAAAAACGGCATCAAGCAGCCCAGTAAGTGACACATCGCTGGAATCAGGATCTCTGCCCCTACATTATGATGCTTTCAGATTCCATAGCAAAAATCTCCTGACAGTTTCCCTCTAAATAGTCCAGCTCTTATAGGAGTCAATGACTTTCTAGATCAATGCACATGAAACTACACTTGGAATATGTCTAGGAAAAACTATAAAATGTCATAGAACTTTAAAAGAAAGAGAATTCTGCTGGGGCTTAATGCATATATTATATTATGGAAGGAATATAGGAAGAATGGGTTATTCCCTCGGAGGCACAATGACCTTATTTTCATCTTGCAGAATTTATGCTCAACACAGCTGGAAACAATAAGGAAGGATCAAGGGTTGGACATGATACCGTTACTTTAGTCAAATGCCATAATCCATAAACTCAAATTATGGTATAATATATACACCTGCATGAAATCAATTATAGGACTGATGTTTATTGTAGAATTCACAGCTTCCAGTGGGTCCTTCTATATTTGTATGGTAGAGCTATATAGTCACCTATCAACCATAATGATATTTCTGCCTCCTCTGAACTCTGTTTCAAAACCATCAAAAGTACCTTAAAGGGAATCTGTCAGCAGTTGTTTACTATGTAATCCGAGAGCAGAGACAGAGACCCTGATTACAGTTATGCATCACTTACTGGGCTGCTTGCTGTAGTGGTGATAGAATCCCCTGTTTTCTCTCATGTAGCTCTAGCAGTGGTCAGAATGCTGAGCTGTGTATAACCCCGCCCACACCACTGATTGGAGGCTTCCTGTGTACACTGTCAGCAAACTGCCAATCAGCGGTGGGGGCGGAGTTACACTGATTACCCTGACTGACCTGCATGTGAGACCTAGTCCTACAGTGATAACCTCCTCCTGATAAAACACTGATTGTATTGAAACTACAGAAGACAGCCTTTTAAGTGACACATCCCTGGAATCAGGCTCTCTACATCATGGTGCTCTCAGATTAAATAGCAAAACTGTGCAGACAGATTCCCTTTGAAGTGCAATCACCGTCCAATAGTGAGAAAATTCAGAAACAGTCTGGACATTGATGGCATGTATACAGACATGTCCACTCTAGTACCAGGGAAAGGGCAGGATGGATGCTATTTCCTAGTGAGGATAGAGATGATGTGGTCAAGGTTGGAAATCCACTGGGAGAAATTATTATCAAAAGGGCATTTATAATATGACCGGAGAGGTCGCCGGCCTTCAAGGATCAAAGATCCCCAATTAGAGCTTGGTTCAGTCAGAATAACGAGCCCTTAATGCAACAAACCTTCAAGGTCGGGCAGAAGAATCCCAGAGATGGAGGAGACTTTGGAGCCACATTAGATGTACAACATAAGCACAAAGCAGTCTATGGGCACCATATTATGGATCTATAGAACTAATGCTCCTGATTCAACTTTTCGTAAGTTATTTCGATTTTTTTTTCATTTAGAAAAATTCATGACTTTGGTGCACTAGAAAAGTTCACAACATATTTGGTAATCTGACTATAATAGGTGTAGGGGCTGCAATCGTACCTGAACTCTGGAGATTAGGGGGCTTAAAAGGTCCCTTTGGGCCAAATGAAATGAATATTCCTATTAAAGACGTGTGATACTTGTGGGCCCCATTGTAGATTTTGAGGCCCACATTAGGTAGTTCATATCTCAGTCCCGTGAAGTTCGGCATACTTTTTTGCTACGTGTAATATACACTTTTGGTTAATATTTTAGCTATCCATGTGGAATTAAATTATCCATGCACTATTTTTGTACAGAATTTTCATCTGTCTTGTTCCTTTACTGTATAAGTCGAGTCCTGATGCCAGAGTAGATATTAGCGCACCCCCTGACATTGTTTTCATCCAGATTTTCTTGATTTCGACAGGAGATTCGAATCAGTTTGCAAAAAAATGGTGAGAATCAAAAGTTCCCCGATGGCCATTTATTATGCTTGGAGGTCTCTCCAGAACCCAAAGTAGGGAAGGGAATAAAAATGAATAAAGCCCCTTATACTCACCTGTCCTAGACCCTCACCTGTCCTTACGCCACCCCCACCGCCTCAGCCGGAGATTTCCAGTCCTCTGTTCCAGTACCTAGTATGCAGTGTTTGTTGGGCTGACAAAAATCATCGATAGACTGGGGAGTTGCGATGGTGGTGAATGCAGCTTAAGGACTGGTGAGTCTAATGTGTTTTTATTATTTTAACTCCTTCCCATGCCTCAAAAAAATATTACATCTGGCTTGCTGGATTCATGCAAGTAGAATCATGAAAAATTTCAGATTTTCCAGAATGTGAAAAATTTCGGAGAAATTTGTAACAGATTTGATTATTTGCTCATCTTTACTACATCTGGTAGAAGGAACCAAGAAGAGATTCTTTACTGTAAGAGCGGTGACCCTATGGAACTCTCTGCCCGACCATATTGTGATGGGTAATGCATGGCTATTATAGATTAGTTGCATGCACTTGATTGGAACTGTATTGTAATACCAAAATCTGTCAATACACAAGAGTGGCGTTGTTTCCAAGAAAAAGAAGGTCGATTTTCTTTCCAACCACTGATAACCTAAATCAATGCTTATGTGGTGCCCCTGCGGGTTCAGTCGCCACAGAGGTACTGCATCTCACCCAGAGGTGTAGTATTGTGGCGCCCCTGAGGGTTCAGTCGCCACAGGGGTACTGCACATCAGATTGAGGTGTGTCTCCTCTCCCAGGTAAGGATGGGGTGCTACATAGGACCCCAACCACACACTCAACACTATACCATTCCAGTTCTGAAGGGGGCCTAAAGCACCATAGTGCTGCCCCGGGCCTGAATGGAGGAGTTGGGGGGAACCAAAGTTAGGGGGAACCACGTAGTGAGTGAGGGTGGAGGAAGCACTTTCCTTTAGCACTTAATAGAATCATATATAACTGGAGGCCATTTTAAGAACCGGGTCTTTGGTCGTGGGTCTATGGGACGGCAGGTCAGCACAAGGCTGCAGTCGCCTCAGGGTCCACGGTTCCCGGTCTCAGGCCTCGAGACGGGGGATTGGGGCAGAGTTAAGACCAGCTCTGTCCCCTGTCAGAGACCAACCAAGAAGGCCCAGGAGGGGAGCAGAGGAGATAGGCTCCACATGCGAAAGGATCTCAAGGGGTGCGGATAGAGCAGAGTCGCCACCTGCATACCTTATTCTGGCCCTGCCAGAGAGACCCTGCCGCAACAGGGAGTACCGGTCCCCGATTATCTGACTTTGCACTTCACGTCTCTGTTGGAAAAGTCCGGAGGCTTATGTGTATCCCAGGGGGATATGGATGGAGCGGAGTCGCCACCTGTATGCCCTAATCTGAGTTTATCCAGCGGGACCCGGCCTTACGCCACGTTCTCACCACAAGTCACCAAAAAGGGCACCCAGTCGGTCCGGGAACTACACGTTACCCACAAGGGACATCGCAGTACCTGTACGGGACTCAGTGGAGGGACACAAGGCAGGAGAAGTACAACAGGAGAGGAACACTTTAGAGCGGGGGTCCTGTCAAGTGTTCCTGAACTACCTGGAGTGTGCTGAACCCCACCCTGGCGGCCGCAGCTCGCCGTGTGACAGCAGAGAGAAGCTCTGAGCAGAGAAAACGATACAGTGAGTAAAGACTTGGATGACTTCAACTACTGCCTCTGTATGTTCTTTCCTCCGCGGCTCTGCACCCGCCAGCGCTCTATTCTGCATCCCTCTCTACGCTGCCCTGAGGCCCCGCTCCACCTGTGGGGAGCCGCACCAACTAAGCTGCCTGAACACCGGCCTCAGAGGACTGTTGCAGCGTTGGTGATCCTCACCAGACACCACGGGTGGCGTCACGAACTTTCCCCCTTCTCATACACCTTTTCCCCTTCCTTTGCTTTTAAGAGTGACCCCAGGGTACGGCCCCGGGAGCCGGCCACCGCGCCATCCCCCAAAACCAACAGCAAGGCCCGGGCTCCGAGTCGTCCCCATCCCTTGGGCACGTCAGTATCCCACTCTCAGGTAAGGATGGAGTACTGCCCGGGACCTAAACACCTGCATCCAACACTACACTACTCCAGACCAGCAGGAGGGGCAAGATGCTGAGCCCTGCTGGAGAGGGGGAACCAAGAGAGGGAGAACCATGTAGTGGGTGTGGGTGGAGGAAGGAGATTAGGGGAGCACTTCAGTCGGAGTATAAAAAGGGGTGGAACAATCTTGAAGCAGCCAGTCCAGTCAGAGAAGACAGTGAGAGGAGAAGTAGTGGGAGCAGGAGCTCTGCTCAGGAGGAGCGGTCCTGAGTGAGAGAGGCCCAGGAGGTGAGACTGACTGAAGAGAGGAGAGGAGCAGGAAGGAAGGCTCCAAGAAGGGAAGAGAGGATCCTAGGGGTACGGGAAGTGCTGGAGGCCACCCGTGCGCCCGAATCTACCAGGAGTGGAAGGATGAAGCCGCAGAGGGGACCGGCCCCTAACTAGTGAGAATTGCAATGTTCAGCTAGAAACCGGAGGCTTCTGTACTTTTAGGGTGCAGTTGCCACAGCCACAATAACATCGCCGAAAAGGTGGCCACAGAGGGTCCAGGGGAATGCAGGTCGCCCAACAAGATCCGAGGCTGCCAGCTTGGGACACTGATTGTGAGGCGCAGGGCAGGAGGGTGAGAGCCAGCGCAGGAAGACGACTGAGAAAGGCACACAGAAGGGGGTCCCGTTAGGCGCTTTTGAATTATCTGAGGGATGGCTGAACCCCTTCCTTGGTGAACACAGGACGACGTGGGAGGTTATAATCCGGAAAGTGTAACCTGAGGAACTTAACAACTGTGAGTAAACCCTGAAGACTGCACCCACTGTCTCTGTGAATTATTAGCTGCGCCATCATCCCCTGCACCACACTGCACAACATCTATCTCATCTATAATCACCGCAGCAACGCTCTGGAGCTTAGCTCTACCTGTGGAGAGCTGAACCAACTCTGCTGCATTATACACAGCTCCAGAGGACCTGCTCCACAGCGGCTGCTCCCTATAGCCGCATACCACATGTGGCGTCACGAACGTTATATATATAAAACTTTAATTCCCCTTTTCTCAACATCCCCTTTTATTGACCGCCCCGGGTCACGGACCGGGTCACCGCCACTGTGACACCCCCAGCACCGACCGGCCCAGCTACCGAGTACCCCACGGCCCAGGGGGCGCGTCATATTTTGGCGTCACGAACAGGATATGAACCCACCTGTTATCACTGGGTATTGTGCGCCTAGAGACTGTGTTCTATACTGAATGTGGCGCCCGCCCCAGAAGAACGGGCGCTATTATGTGCGTTAACAAGGACAACAAGGAACCTCCCATCGTGGGCCGGGTCCCAGAATGGCGCCAAAAGCGCAGCCCATCCCATGCGCCTGTGGCCATATACCTGGATCTGTCTGTCAGTCTGGGAAAGCCACCCCCAGGCGTGGCCGACAGCAAGCAGCCATGGGACCGCCCCAGAAAGGGGAGAGGAGAGATGAAACCTGGGGGACAGGGCGGAGTCTCCAGCAGTCTAGACAGACCGCACCCGGCAGGCAAGATGGAGAGAGGTAAGCCTGAAGATCCGTCTTGTGGTCTGCAGCCCACGGCAGAACCCCTCACCGTGGAGGGGATGCTAACAAAGTTGTCCCTGGAGGACACCAGCTTCATCCGGGATGAGATGCAAGAACTGGGCAGGAGAATGGAAGAGGCCCAGCAAGCTGCGATTGCTGCCTGGAGAGCGGAGCTGGTGGAGAAGTTGGTGACCCGGCAGCAGTCGGCGTTACAAGTGACCGGCAGTGCCCCGGCCATGGGCGAAGCCGCACATAGATCAGGAGGTGTCAGTCGCGGGAGCAGGTAGGAGTGAAGTCCCTGTCCCGGACGGGGCTGACACTGCTCCATCTCTGGTCCCCCTGCATGAACCTCCGTCCCCGGGCGCTCTCGCCCCAGATCTGCTCCTGGGCCCAAAACCATTAACCGCGGGCGCTGGTGATGCCGACCTGCTCCTAGGCCCCCTGCTAGAGCCACCTGCCCTTACACCTGAATGGGTGTATGGGAGCACGCCCTGGGACTGGTCCACGGAGGTGGAAGATCAGAGCCTCCCGTTACTGCCCCCTCCTGAGTCCTCAGTCGCCCACCAGGAAGAAGGAGATCAATTCCTGTGGGATAACCTGGTGGGGGACCTCATGGGTTTTCCCCAAGAGACCCGTAAGGAGGCTGCACGCCGGAAGGAGCATTGCCGGCAGGAGCTCCTGCAGCGGGTGCGCTGTGAAAATATGGAGGCAAGGAACATGGAGGAAAAGACCCGGGCCCTCAAAGCAAAGTCGGCCACGCCCGAGCCACGTGCCGAAGGAGTGGTGGCCAAGTTCGACTTGGATGGATGATATGGGTTCATCCGCGAGTCCCAACTTGGCACCGACCTTTTTTGTCACCCGGCGGGACGTGGAGTCCCATCTCCAACACGGACATCCCGACCGAGATTTGTACCCCGGTGACCGAGTCACTTACACCCGACACAGAGGGGAGCGGGGCTGGTATGCTCTCTGTGTACACAGGGTGGTGGAGGAGAGTGTAACCTTGCTATCCGAAGAAAATGACCTGGCTGGGCCATCTAGTGGTGGGTCAATGTTCCCCCGGAGGGGACTCCACTACTGAACTGTTTGCTTTAAGAGTGAAATAAACTGTATATAGTTACCTGTAGGGGTATAGTAAGAATGCTGTCCGTTTAAAGAGTTTTGTTGTCAGTTTTGTGTATACCCGGTAAAGGTACAAGGACACTTAGCCTGTGGATGGTGAGCAGCTAAAAACTTTCCGTTGTAAATAGTTTGCACTTCTTAAAATGCCTCTTATTGGTTTTATATTAAAAAGAAAAGGCCACTAAACAAAAACCAGTTTGGCGTGGCCGAAGACGTGGTCCAACACCTGGATCACCTATCCCCTGCAGCCACGCCCAGGGCCTGCATTGAGGGTTTTCGGACGGGTCCCTCATGTTCATCAGATTGCACCTTCTCCAGTGAGATGGACAGCTGGTTATGGATCTCACTGTGTTGAGTTGAAAGATGTGTTTTATGAGAAAAAGTGTTTTATAAATGTGAAGAAAATTGTATTGAAGAAAGTTTTATGTTTTATAGAAATTAATAAGAAACCTGTAACGTTCATTAAAATTTGCCTTCCATAAAGGGAAGAAAAAGTTGTGTGGTATTCTTCTATGTGAATGCATTCTTAAAATTTGCATGTCTTTAAAATACTTTGTTTTTTTTTTACTTTGTTCCAGCCCGCGGACGTGCTGTTTTTACCAGGGGTGTATGTGGCGCCCCTGGGGGTTCAGTCACCACAGAGGTACTGCATCTCACCCAGAGGTGTAGTATCCCACTCTCAGGTAAGGATGGACCCAAACACCTGCATCCAACACTACACCACTCCAGACCAGCAGGAGGGGCAAGATGCACTTCTCCGCTGCTGAGCCCTGCAGGAGTGGGGGGAACCAAGAGAGGGAGAACTGACGCGCCCAGGGGATGGGGATGACTCAGTACCCGGGCCTTTGCCTGGTTTGGTGATCTCGCGGTGGTCGGCTCCTGGGCCCGTACCCTGGGGTCACTCTTGAAAAAGGGGATTGTAACTTGGATAGAAAATAACTATAAAGTAAATAGTTCGTGACGCCACCTGTGGTACCTGGTAAGGATTACCAGTGCTGCTTCAGACCTCCGGGGGGTGATGGGATGGCAGCTGGGATGTTTCTGCTCCCCACAGGGAAGCGGGCCCCCGGGGCAGTGTGGAGTTTGATGGTGGGTGGTGATGCTGGGGCTTGCAGTGCAGGCGGGATGGCGCAGCAGGAGTAACTGACAGAGACAGGGAATTCGCTTCAATAGCTTTACTGGTGTGGATATCAGGTATGGTCCAGAGTACTCAGTAGGATGGGTGCACTTCAGGACTTCTCCCCAGTGAACAGGTATAAGGCCTCCTGGTCCGTGTCTGCCTCTCTGTATGCTCCTGGCCAGCCTGCAACTGGGCCTAGCTTATGTGTCGTGCTGTCTCTTCACCTGTCGCTTGGTAGTGGGACCTTCTGCTGGCAACCACTATCCCTGGTAACGCTGGGGCCTTCGTGGTTCCTGATCCTGTTAAGGGTTTAACTTCAGGTCGGCCAGGGACTTGTAGTCCTCCTGGTATGCCGGTGATCCCTACTGGGTATAAAGGACCCTGTAGGCGCGGACCCGGTGTCCGGTTTGTATCTTCGGGGTGAGCCTAGGATGCTCCTCTGCCCCCTCAACTCCTCTCTCTTCTCCTCCTCGCCTTCGGCCACACTTGGGGCCCTCAGAACACAGCAGCAGACGTGCTGCGTCTTCGCTGCTCTCAGCGTCAGCACACTCTCAGACTCTCTGACTATGTCTGACTGACTCTCTCTTCTGACTGACTGCCTGGCTCCACCCTCCATATATATATCCCTAACGGGCTCCCTCTGGTGGTATGAGGTGGAAGGGTGGAGGTGCTTGTATGTAGTGAGGGCCTCTTGTGGAGAAGTGCGTCCATGCACCCTGGGTCCTGTGGTACCTGTGAACAGCAGGGTGTCACATTCCCCCCTAGTACAATTCAGTACTCCTGGACTGAAGCATTTTGCAAAACAGGTTAACAACAATAACAACAATAATAATTATAACAACAATTAAGTTACAGTATGTCACGTAACCAGGTGTCCATTTCACCGATGAAAGTGTAACACGGAGAAACATGAGGGACCTGCCTCAAAACCCTCAACGTAGGCCCTGGGCGTGGCTACAGGGCATAAGTGATCCAGGTGCTGGACCACGTCTTCGGCCACGCCAAACGGGTTTTTATTCTGTGGTTAAATAAGGGGGCACTTTGATAAGTGCAAACGATATACAAGAACAGTTTTTGGCTGCTCACAGTCCTCAGCCTACAAGTCTTTGTACCCTGACGGGTAACTAAATGCACACATATTATTGACAGTTTATACAATATATAATAGGTAATACCCAACTGGGTAACTATTTATAATGTAGGCACTCTGTGCTTATTTCCTAAACCTGGCAGGGATTTGTCCTTGTGTGCTGTGTGTGAACCTTCGTAGCACTGGGATGTCACTAGTGTCTATGCATGCCCTCTCTGTTAATCTAGCAGGTGTACGTGCTGGTAGATTATAGAACTGCCTTAATCTCTCTATGGGACTGGCAAGGACACTGTCCACTGGGCCTTCAGGCTCTGTCTCAACGGGTGATCCTCCTCTTACTGGGGACTCTTCTTGTTCCTGAGCAGGTTCTTCTAGAGCGCTCACAGGTTCTTCTTGTGGCTGATAGAAGTGTATTACGGGTATAATCACTGCTCCATCAAGTTGAGGCCAGTCCGCAGGGAAATCTCCTAGAACTGTGTGAAGCACGTCTTCCTTGGGTTCTTCCGGTGCTCTAGGAGGTACTTCTTCTTCCGTTGTCTTCAGTAGACTTGGGCACACTTTCAGGTGGTCTCTTGAGACAGTTGCAGTTGTTTTACCTCCATCTTTGCTAATCAGGCAGGTTTTACTGTTATCAAACTTGGAGTTCAACACTGTGTAGGGCTCTCTTTCCCACTGGTCAACGAGCTTGTGACCTCTTCTCTTCCGCTTTAGCACTATCTCTCCAGGTGCCAAGGGTTCTGTTGGTGCATGTTTATTGTACTATTCTTCCTGTCTTTCCCTTACTGTGTTCAGACTGTCTTCAACACAGGCCTGTACTCTCCTGTACTGCTCTTGCCGATTTGTATCCCAGTCTTCAGTGGACATATCTGCTTCAGGTTCTACCACTCCGAGTTCCAGGTCCATGGGCAATTTCCCAGGTCTAGCTCTCATGAGGTACGCTGGGGTACAATTTGTAGAACTCACAGGTATGTGATTGTACAGATCTACCATGTGAGGTAGCTTGTCTGGCCACTGATTTCTTTCTTCCAAGGGTAAGGTTTTCAGCAGGTCTATGATGATGTTGTTCATTTTCTCATACAAACAATTGGTCTGAGGGTGGTGCGGCGTAGTCCGAATCTTTTTGCACCCATACAGATGACAGAATTCTTTAAACAGCTCGGCTTCAAAGGCAGGGCCTTGATCCGTCAGCACTTTGTCGGGGTATCCATGGGGCCTGCAGAAGTATGCTTGAAACGTTCTTGCTGCAGTCTCTACTGTCAGGTTCTTGACAGGGGCTACCACCAGGAACCGGGAATATTGATCCACCATGATCAGGGCATAGGAGTAGCCTGACCTGCTGGGTGACAGCTTGATGTGATCCAGAGCGACAATCTCCAGGGACTGGGTTTTCTTGATGGACTGCAAAGGTGCTTTCTGGCTGCCGTAGTCTTTTTTCTGAGGCTACAGGGCCCACAATTCCGGCACCACCTCTCTATGAAACTCCGCATTCCAACCCAATAGAACCGGTCCTTCAGCAGGGTTTCCAGCTTCTTCCAGCCAAAGTGACCTGCTTGATCGTGGAAGGCTTCCAACACCATCTGGATATCCATCCTGGGTACAACAATCTGCCACACCATTTCATGGGTCTTGGGGTTGACATATCTTCTGCACAGCTTCTCTCTGTAGATGAACAGCTGCTTGGCTTGTGGAGGAGCATCCTTCTCCAGGTGAGAACCTTCCTGGGTGATCAGTCTTTTGATAAGGCTGACAACTGGGTCACTGTCCTGGGTCTCCTCTTCCAACCTTCCCTGACATCTTCTGGTGACGTGTTGCTCATGGACCACTCCACTTCGGTGGAAAGCAGGTAATTCAACTTCCTTTAAATCATCCACTTCATCCTCGGTGTCTGACTGGTGAGGCATCCTTGACAGGGCATCAGCATTGGTGTTCTTGTGACCTGCCCGGTACTTGATGGTGAACTGATAATTTGACAGTCTGGCCACCCAACGCTGTTCCATGGCTCCCAACCTGGCTGTCTCCAGGTGTGTCAAGGGATTGTTGTCAGTAAAAGCTGTGAATTTTGTTGAGGCTAGGTAATGCTTGAACCTTTCAGTGATAGCCCAGACCAAGGCCAGGAACTCCATCTTGAAGGAACTGTAGTTCTCCGGGTTCCTCTCGGCAGGGCGTAGCTTCCTGCTGGCATACGCAATTACCTTCTCTCTTCCATTTTGCTTCTGGAACAACACAGCTCCCAGTCCCTCATTGCTGGCGTCAGTGTACAGCAGGAAAGGCTGGCTGTAGTCAGGGTAAGCCAGGATTTCTTCACCAGTCAGGATTTCCTTCATTACTGCAAAGGATTCAGCCTGTTCTTTGCCCCACTGGAATGGAGGTGTGGTGCCCTGCTGCGCATTGGTGCCAAAGAACCCAGAAGGCCTTGAGTGGGCCGAAGGCGAGAGGAGAAGGATGAAGTAGGAAGGGGGCAGAGGAGCATACCAGGCTCACCCCGATATATATATACCGGACACCGGGTCCACGCCTACAGGGATCTTTTATACCCAGTAGGAACCACCGGAACCCCTGGAGGACTACAGGTCCCAGGTTCACCAAACGCTGATTACAGTACCAGGGCTAGGAGTCACGGAGGTCCCCGCGTCCAGGGAGAGTGATCTCCAAAGAGAAGGCCCTACCACCAGGTCAGCAGGTGCAAAGAGAGACAGTGACCAAGCTAGACCTAGCTCCAGGCAGGTCAGAAGCTTAGAGAACAAAGAAACGGATCAGGAGGCCCTATACCCGCTCACTGGGGAGAGTCCAAAAGTGCGCCCTTCGCCTGGAGTACCTTGGACCGTGCCTGCAGCATCACCAGTACATGTACTGAAGCTTACCCCTGTGTGAGTGTCCGTCTTTCCTCCGGGACCGTCCTGCCGTCTCTCCCCTGCACCACCATCCATTACACTCCACGCTGCCCTGGAGCTAGCTCTACCTGTGGAGAGCCACACCATCCCTGCTGCCATAACACCAGCTCCAGAGGACTGCTCCGCAGCGGCGGCTCCCTCTAGCCGCAATCCACAGATGGCGTCACGAACACTTTCCCAAATCCCCTATAAAGCTCCCCCTTTTTACTGACCGCCCTGGGTTACGGACCGGGCCAGCCACCGTGATATCCCCCGGCAACCAGAGGCCCAGCTGCCGAGTACCCCACGACCCAGGGGGCGCATCATGTCTTGGCGTCACGAACAGGATTCCATGCCCATTGCCATCGGGTACTGTGCGCCTTAGAAAGACTGTAGTACTCACTGTGGTGAAGTTTTCCCACCATTCCCGAGATTTCCCGCCATTGTCCGCCATCTTCCTGTCGCCACGCGGGAAGAAGAGGGGCGTAACCGCGGGAATCAGAGAGGCGAAAGCGCTGGAAGCGCGCGAAGCCCAGGACACGCCCCGCCCCTGACGTCGAACCAGGAAGTGTCAGGTCCTGGAAGGAGCCCGGAGGACGCTCTGACGTCAGACGCGAGCGACGCAAGGTCCTGGAAGAAGACCGTCGCCTGCGGAGCTGCGGCCCACCTAATAAATAAAAGTGAAGAAGGTAGGCTCCGGTTCACTAGGGGGGCACAACCATGGCCGACGACCAGCAAGCCGCCAGAGCACCGGTTAACGCTCCAGATGCCCAACCTGCGCCCGGTGCTGCACAGGCCGGAGCGGCCGCTCCGCCAGCAGGGGTCAAGACCCTGTTGATACCCATGGCCCTGCCGTATATCCCTGGAGCGAAATAGCTTCCCCAGTATAATGGCAAACCGGACACCCTGTCCGGATTCAAGAGAAAAATATGCGGTGTGCTAGACATGTATTCTATGACCGATAAACAGAGCCACTGTTGTGTTGGGACAATTGACTGGTGCCACAGAGTGGGAAGTTGAAACCTGGCCAGCCACAGACCAGGAATCAGTAGCCATCATCTTTAAGAGACTACAAACTGTGTTTGAAAACCACACAGAGACAGATCTCCGGATGAGGTTCTACCACTGTGTCTAGAAACCTGAAGACAGTGTCCCGGACTACGCCTGGCGCTTACAGGAAGCCCTGCGGGCCCAGAAACAGGTTAGTCCAGCCAGCATACAAGATGAAAATAAAATGCTGACGGAACAGTTCATCCGGGGGTTGAGGTCCCAGGAGGAGAGCAGAACTGTACGGTGGTGGGCCTTAGACCATCCAGATGCCACCTTTGAAACCCTTAAGGACATGGCTATAAAGGATCTGCAGCCCCTGCAAACATCAGATACTGCTGTCCAGCGTTACCAGGGTGGGGCCACCCCAGTGCCCGCAGCACCCACTGCTCCTTCACTAACGGCTGAAACAAAGATGCAAACAGTGCCCCCTAGCGAGCTGGACAGCCTATGCTGTGAAGTGCGTCAGCTAAGTAAAACCCTGGCCACTGTCCTGAGCACCCTGCAGCTACAGGAGGAGCCCGAGCCGGAAGGAAGGATACTACTCGCCGACAGCCCTGAGGATGTCCCCTGGATGAGAAGAAGCAGGAGGACTACGCCACCCCGTAGGAGGACAACACCACCCCGGAGGAGGACAACGCCACCCTGTGGGAGGACCAACGACCAACGTCGCCCTCCAGGAGAATTCATCTGCTACCACTGCCAGAAGGCAGGCCACACAGTGCAGAACTGTCCTTTAAACGAGCAAACCCTGGGGCCGAGGGACAACACCCAGGAGTAAATCAAGCAGGCCCATCAAGCTGGTACCATCGGTTCGTGGGAGGAAGACCTTTCCTGTCTATTGTGCTGGATGACATTGCGACAGCTGCCACGCTGGACACTGGATCTCAGGTAACCATCATACCTGATGTCCTCTACAAAAGGCACTGGTCCGTAGATGAACTCCAGCCGCCAGCCCCGAACCTCTCCGTGTATGCCTCTAACGGCCTTCCTCTTAACCTAGTAGGGGTTAAGAATGTGACAGTGAAGGTGGGGAGAGCGGAACTAAAGGACCAAGGACTAATTGTAGTGGAGTCTAATCCTGGTGATACAGACTTGTATATGATACTTGGTACAAATATTGTCGATAACTGTTTGGGAGAAGTGTTGTTTTTGCTCCAACAGATTGCTGACACCGCCAAACCAGGGCAGAGGAAGGTGCTCCAGAGAGAGATACAAGCCCTCCTGTACCAGCAACAGGTAAAGCTAACAGGTGGTGAAATTGGTAATGTACGGGTGACAGACCCGATACCCATTGTGATTCCCCCAATGAGTGAAATGCTGATTTGGTGTAGGGCAGCTATAGGTCTCAAAGGACAGAACTACCAGGCAGTAGTGGAGCCCATTAGCTCAGAGCACAGACCTACACTCATAACTGCCAGGGGGGTGGTTGATGTACGCAATGGGAGGGTACCCGTACGTCTCCTAAATTGTGGGGAGGATGAAGTTATGTTACCAAGATACGCCACGGTTGCCAGGTTGTATACTGTGAATGATGATACCATACACACAGTAGAGTCCTTAACCTCATCAGACACAGTGGAGGGTAATGACTCAGAAACCCAGGTGGGGGATTGGTGTCAACAGCTCCATGTTGGGACTGACGTCACTCCTGTCCATCAAAAACAAGGTGTATACAGGGTGGTCCAGGAATATGAGCAGGTATTCAGCAAACACCCACTTGATTTTGGGAGGATTAAAGGGGTACAACACCATATACCCACAGGTGACCATCCACCCATCAAAGAACGTTACAGACCAATCCCACCAACACACTACCAGAAAACGAAGGAAATGTTGCATGACATGAAGAAGGCAGGGGTAATAAGAAATTGTTGTAGCCCCTTAGCAGCTCCCCTGGTCCTGGTCAGGAAAAAGGATGGAAGCATGAGGATGTGTGTAGACTACCCCGTATAGAGGAATCCCTGGCTGCATTAAAGTCTGCAAATTACTTCTCTACCCTTGACCTCACCAGTGGGTACTGGCAAGTAGCTGTTGCTGAAGAGGACCGGGAGAAGACGGCCTTCACTGCCCCGATGGGACTCTGCAAGTTCAATAGTATGCTGTTCGGACTCTGCAACGCCCCTGGAACGTTCCAGAGATTGATGGAGTGCTGTTTGGGACACCGTAACTTCGAGACCGTGCTGCTATACCTGGATGACGTAATAGTGTACTCCAAGATGTATGAGGACCATTTGAAGCACCTGGCGGAGGTATTTGAGTCGTTGTCCCGGTATGGGATGAAATTGAAGCCTTCCAAGTGCCACCTGCTCAAACAGAAGGTTCAGTACCTGGGGCAATCGTCAGTTCAGGAGGAGTAGCACCAGACCCGGAGAAGGTCACTGCCATCCAGAAATGGCCGGAACCGAAGAATCTCAAGGAGGTACGTCAGTTCCTGGGACTGTTCGGGTATTACCGGAGATTTGTGAAGGACTACACCAAGAAGGCAGCACCTTTGCAAGATCTCCTGGTAGGACAGTCCAACAGAGGCAAGAACCCCCCCTTCCAGTGGGGTAAAGAGCAAGCTGAGTCCTTTGCAGTGATGAAAGAGATCCTGACTGGCGAAGAAATCCTGGCCTACCCTGACTACAGCCAACCTTTCCTGCTATAAACTGATGCCAGCAACGAGGGACTAGGAGCTGTGTTGAGTCAGAAGCAGTATGGCAAAGAGAAGGTGATTGCCTATGCCAGCAGGAAGCTCCGTCCGACCGAGAGGAATCCAGAAAACTATAGCTCCTTCAAGTTGGAGCTCCTGGCCTTGGTCTGGGCCATCATTGAACGATTTAAGCACTACTTGGCCTCCAGTAGGTTTACGGCTTACACTGACAATAACCCCTTGACACATCTAGAGACAGCCAAGTTGGGAGCCATGGAACAGCGTTGAATGGCCCGGCTGTCAAACTATCAATTCACCATCAAGTACCGGGCAGGCCACAAGAACGCTAACACCGATGCCCTATCCAGAATGCCGCACCAGTCGGATACTGAAGAAGAAGTGGATGACCTGGAAGAGATTGAGATACCTGCCTTCCACAGAAATGGGATGTTCCACGAGCAGCGCACCTCCAGGAGGTATCGTGGTAAGACATTAAACCCTTTACCTCACCACAGTTGGAAGGAGACCCAGGTCAGCGACCCGGTTGTTAGCCGCATCAAAGAACTGATAAACCAGGAAGGTTCTTCCCTGGAGAAGGACGTGTCTCCACAAGCCAAGCATCTGTGGAATGAGAGAAGCCGGCTGTTCATCTATAGAGAGAAGCTGTGCCGAAGGTATGTCAACCCTAGGACCCATGAGTTGGTATGGCAGATCGTAGTGCCCAGGACGGACATCCAGATGGTGTTGGAGGCCTACCACGATCAAGCCGAGCACTTTGGCTGGAAGAATCTGGAAACCCTCCTGAAGAGTCGGTTTTATTAGGTTGGAATGCGGAGCTCCATAGAGAGGTGGTACCGGGAATGTGGACCCTGTAGCCTCAGACGAAAAGACTACAGCAGCCAGAAGGCACCCCTGCAGTCCATCAAGATAACCCAGCCCCTGGAGATCGTCGCTTTGGATCACGTCAAGCTGTCACTCAGCAGGTCAGGCTACTCTTATGCCCTGACCATGGTGGATCACTACGCCCGGTTCCTGGTGGTAGCCCCCGTCAAGGATCTGACAGCAGAAACTGCAGCAAGGACGTTTCAAGCCTACTTCTGCAGGCCCCATGGATACCCGGATAAGGTGCTGATGGATCAAGGCCCTGCCTTTGAAGCAGAGCTGTTCAAAGAGTTTTGCCATCTGTACGGGTGTAAGAAGATCCGGACTACACCGTACCACCCCCAAACCAATGGGTTATGTGAAAAGATGAATAACATAGTCATCGACCTGTTGAAGACCTTAACCCTAGAAGAAAGAAACCAGTGGCCAGACAAACTACCTGACCTGGTAGATCTCTACAATCACATACCTGTGAGTTCCACCAATTGTACTCCAGCGTACCTCATGAGAGCAAGACCCGGAAAGTTGCCCATAGACCTGGAGCTTGGAGTGGTAGAGCCGGAAGCAGAGATGTCCACTGAAGACTGGGATACGACTCGACAGGAGCAGTACAGGAGAGTTCAGGCCTGTGTCGAAGACAGTTTAAATAGGGTGAGAGATAAGCAGGAAGCACAGTATAGCAAGAGTGTACCAGCCGAACCCTTGACACCTGGAGAAGTTGTGCTGAAACGAAAAAGAAGAAGCCACAAGCTTGATGACCAGTGGGAAAAGGAACTTTACACTGTGTTGAATTCCAGATTCAACAATAGGAAAACATGTCTAATTAGCAAAGACGGAGGAAGAACAACTGCAACGGTATCAAGAGACCATCTGAAGTTGTGCCCAAGTCCGCTGAAGCCCCAGGAGGAAGTGCCTCTCATCATACTGGAGGAGCCTAAAGAAGAAGTACTCCATACTGTCTTAGGAGATTTACCGGCAGATTGGCCTCAACTGGATGGAGCGGTAATAATACCTGTGCTACACTTCTACCAACAGCCAGGAGACTCTCCACTGCAAGTAAGACCTGTAAGTGCCCCAGAAGAGCCTGCTCAGGAAGAATCACAGGAAGAAGGCTCACCGGTAGAAGCAGAGCCAGTAGGCCCAGTAACCAGTGTACTTGCCAGTCCCGTAGAGAGGTTAAGGCAGTCTTGCAGTCCACTAACACATAGAGCGGAAAATAGCGCAAGTATCCACACTACACGCATTCCAGTACTACGTAGGTCATCGCGTAGCACAAAAGGCCAGACCCCTGTCAGGTATAAGAAATAAGTTAAAAAATACCTGTAGTATAAATAGTTACCCAGTCGGGTATTGCATATTGTTTATTATATAAACTGAAAATTAAATATAATAATAATAATAATAATAATAATAATAGTTTATTTTTATAGCGCCAACATATTCCGCAGCACTTTACAATTTTAAGGGGGACATATACAGACAATACAGAATAAGCATATCTCATATCGAATGGAGTGAGGGCCCTGCTCGCGAGCTTACAGTCTATGAGGAAGTGGGGGAGACACAAAAGGTAAAAAGTACATATATTGTATAATGCAGCCTTGATATACTGAATAGGATAAATAATAATACATGGACTGGTCGCCAGCCAGTATGTGTGCAGTCCTGACAGAGGCTTTTATGTGCATGGTTGGTTTGAACCCGAAGTTGAAGAAGATTTTAATATGGGGGAAAGCTGGGATGGACAGAGTGTGTTTAGGTGATACGCCAGTCTAAAGAAATGTGTTTTTAGGGTTCGCTTGAAACTGTGGGTATTGGGAATTAATCGAACTGTCCTGGGTAGTGCATTCCAGAGAATTGGCGCAGCACGCGAGAAATCTTGGAGACGGGAGTGGGAAGTTCGGATTATGGAGGATTTTAGTTTCAAGTCATTTGCAGAACGGAGGGCACGTGTAGGGTGGTAGACTGAGACAAGGGAGGAGATGTAGGGGGGTACTGAAGCATGGAGCGCTTTGTGGGTAAGCGTGATAAGTTTAAAACGAACTCTATATTGGATGGGCAACCAATGCAATGACTGGCACAGGGAAGAGGCATCGGTGTAGCGGTTGGCGAGGAATATGATCCTGGCTGCTGCGTTCAGGACGGATTGGAGAGGGGAGAGTTTAGTAAGAGGGAGACCGATTAGTAGAGCGTTGCAATAGTCAAGACGAGAATGAATAAGAGCGACAGTAAGAGTTTTTGCCGAGTCAAAGGTGAGAAAAGTCCTGATTCTTGAGATGTTTTTGAGGTGTAGATGACATGAACGAGCGAGTGATTTGATGTGAGGAGTGAAAGAAAGATCTGAATCAAAAATGACCCCAAGACAGCGGGCTTGTAGCTGGGGAGTAATGGTTGAGCCACAAACGGAGATGGCAATATCGGGCACAGGTAGGTTAGTGGAGGGAGGAAAGACGAGTAGTTCAGTTTTTGACAGATTCAGTTTTAGGTAGAGGGAGGACATAATGTTAGACACAGCAGAAAGACAATCACTGGTCTTTTGTAGTAATGCAGGGGTGATGTCCAGAGCAGAGGTGTATAATTGGGTGTCATCAGCATAGAGATGGTACTGAAAACCGAATCTACTGATTGTTTGTCCAATAGGTGCGGTGTATAAGGAGAAAAGAAGGGGGCCTAGGACTGATCCTTGAGGAACCCCGACAGTAAGAGGAAGTAGGGAGGAGGAGGAGCCGGCAAAAGACACAGAGAAGGAGCGGTCAGAGAGATAAGAGGAGAACCAGGAGAGAACCGTGTCCTTGAGGCCAATAGTGCGGAGCATAGTGAGGAGGAGCTGATGATCCACAGTGTCGAATGCTGCAGAGAGATCCAGGAGAATCAGCAGGGAGCAGTGACCTTTGGATTTGGCTGTTAGTAGATCATTAGAGACTTTAGTGAGGGCAGTTTCAGTAGAATGTAAAGAGCGGAAACCAGATTGTAAAGGGTCAAGAAGAGAGTTGTCTGAGAGATAGCGGATTAGACGGGAGTGGACCAGGCGTTCCAGGAGTTTAGAGATAAAGGGAAGATTGGAAACAGGTCTGTAGTTGGCCGTGCAGTTCTGGTCGAGGGATGGTTTTTTAAGTAATGGTTGTATGCTGGCGTGTTTAAAAGAAGAGGGAAAGATACCAGATGAGAGGGAAAGGTTGAAAATTTTAGTTAGGTGAGAGGTGACAGCTGGAGCAAGGGACTGAAGGAGATGTGAGGGAATAGGGTCGCTGGTGCAGGTGGTAGGGCGAGAAGATGCAAGGAGCCTGATCACTTCATCTTCCGTGACTGGTTCGAAGTCAGAAAATGAGCAAGATACAATGTGGCGGGGGGGAGCATGCATAACATTTGGGGATTGGGAGAAAATTTCCTGTCGGATATGGTCAATTTTTTCTTTGAAATAGTTAGCCAGATCGTCAGCGCTGAGGTCGGTGGTCGGGGCCTGTGCTGTTTGATTGAGGAGAGAATGAAACGTGTCAAAGAGTCGTTTAGGATTATTGGAAAGTGAGATGATGAGGTTGTTAAAGTAGGTTTGTTTGTAGAGGTGAAGGGCAGAGTTATATGTTTTCAGCATAAATTTATAGTGGAGGAAATCTTCGGGCAGATTTGATTTTCTCCACAGCCGTTCAGCGCACCTGGAGTACCTCTGGAGAAGACGTGTTTGAGGCGTGTGCCAGGGTTGTCGCCGTCTATGCCGAATTGTTCTTTGTGTAGGAGGTGCGGCTTCATCCAGGGCGCATAGCATTATTTTGTTATAATGCTTCAATGCAGAGTCGGGACATGAGAGGGAGGAGATTGGGGCCAATGATGATTGCAACCTTTTTATAAATTTCTGGGTGTTAATGGCGCGTAAATTTCTATAAGTGTGGACGGTGGGAGTGTCTTGAGTAGAGTCACAGTTCTTGACAGAGAATGAAAGAAGATTATGGTCAGAGAGTGGAAGGGGAGAGTTAGTAAAGTCATGTACTGAGCAAAGCCGGGAGAAGATCAGGTCCAATGTGTTCCTGTCCTCATGTGTAGGAGAATTAGCAAGCTGTGAAAGGCCGAAGGAGGAGGTTAATGATAAAAGATGCGTGGCAGATGGGGAAAGAGGATCGCCAATTGGGATGTTAAAGTCTCCCATGATTATCGTGGGGATGTCGCAGGATAGAAAATTTGTAAGCCAGGCAGCAAAGTGATCCAGGAATTGACGGGGGGGACCTGGGGGGCGATAGACAACCGCCACTCGCAGGGAGAAGGGCCGGTAGAGTCTGACTGTGTGGGCCTCAAAGGACGGGAAGATAAGGGAGGGTACAGGGGGGATAACCTGAAAAGTACATTTTGTTGAAAGAAGCAGACCAACACCTCCACCTGATCTGTTGTCAGGTCGCGGGGTATGAGAGAAATGTAGGCCACCATAGGAGAGAGCTGCAGCGGCGGTGGTGTCCGACTGCTGGATCCAGGTTTCAGTGAGAGCCAGAAGGTTGAGGGAATTAGAGAGGAAAAAGTCATGGATGTAAGAGAGTTTATTACAAGCTGAGCGTGCATTCCAAAGGGCACAGTTGAATGAGACAGAAGATATGCAGGGAATATTAATGAGATTAGCAGGGTTTCTGAATGTAACAGGGAAAGAGTTAGTGTTATTATTACTGGAGGGTCCTGGGTTGGGAGAAATATCACCTGCGACTAATAGAAGGAAGATACAGAGAGTGAGCAGATGATTGATTGATTTGTGAGAGCGTTTCCTGCATTGTATGGTGGGAATGAATGGATCTGCGTGGTATAACATTATGAAGAGAGCATGACAGCTGTACATAGGAGAAGAGAGGAGTGAGGGATTAATATGGATGAAGTGTGTCGCATTTGTGGGAGAACGGTGAATGTGGATGATTGTAGCAACCAGAAAATAAATGGCACAGATACAAATGGTGAATACTGTTTGCCAAAAAGATGACCTGTAAGCAAGTTTGTTGGTTTGTCTTGCATGTCTTACCTGTCTCCTGCCCTGTCCAACTGCCATTTTCTAACTGCCAGGGCACTTTGCTAAATTATGGCACTTCGATAAAGTATGCATAAATGCTATATGCATAAATGCCCCCGCGTAAATGCTGCCCCTTAACTAAGTCTCAATATATAGGGACGTATCTGCTTAGATCTGCACAGATTTAACTCATTAACAATCAATCACTAGCTTAAAAGACAACAGGAGACCATAAAGTGCAGGGAAAAAAAAAAAAACAAAAACAAAAAAAAAACAGACTAGTAAACTCGGCATGGATCATAAACTCTTAAAGTAAGTGTGATGACCTTTAAGTATCATGGAATAAAAAAGCTAGAGGAGTGAAAAATATATACCAGAAATTGATAGGCTGCAGAGCATTGCATGGAGATATAATGCAGTTTTCAGGACAGATCACACAAGCAGTGAAAAATATATACCAGAAATTGATAGGCTGCAGAGCATTGCATGGAGATATAATGCAGTTTTCAGGACAGATCACACAAGCAGTGAAAAATATATACCAGAAATTGATAGGCTGCAGAGCATTGCATGGAGATATAATGCAGTTTTCAGGACAGATCACACAAGCAGTGAAAAATATATACCTGTAAGAAGAGAAGAAAGATGAATATTAGCAATGCCATTTTCTAACTGCCAGGGCACTTTGCTAAATTATGGCACTTCGATAAAGTATGCATAAATGCTATATGCATAAATGCCCCCGCATAAATGCTGCCCCTTAACTAAGTCTCAATATATGTGTTTATTTAGTTATCCGTAAGGGTATATATAAAGGACTCGATGGCTGAGGACTGTGAGCAGCCCAAAAACTGTCATGTACATAGTTGCACTCCCTGGAGTGCCCTTAAGTGACCACGGAACAAAAACCCGTTTGGCGTGGCCGAAGACGTGGTCCAGCACCTGGATCACCTATGCCCTGTAGCCACGCCCAGGGCCTACGTTGAGGGTTTTCAGGCGGGTCCCTCATGTTCCTTCATCGGTGAAATGGACACCAGGTCACGGGACTTACTGTGACTTAATTAATGTTATTTATAGTTGTAATTATTGTATTATAATGTTACCTGTAACGTTCAAGAAAAGTGCCTCCCATAAAGGGAAGAAATGTTATTGTTAACCTGTTTTGAAAAAAAAAAATGCTTCAGTCCAGGAGTACTGAGTTTTACTAGGGGGGAATGTGGCGCCCTGCTGCACATTGGTGCCACAGAACTCAGAAGGGTGCATGGATGGACTTCTCCACAAGAGGCCATCACACATTCACACACCTCCACTCTACCACCTCAGACCACCAGAGGGAGCCCGTTAGGGGTATATAAAGGGAGGGTGGAGCCAGGCAGTGGAGTTTAGTCCCTGCTTAGAGACAGAGAGGGACAGAGCTCAGAGTTGAGCTGAGAGCGTGCTGACGCTCAGAGAGCAGCGAAGAAGCAGCATGCTAGCTGCTGTGCTTAGGCGAGCCAAGGCCTACAGCATGTGTGAAGGCCTAGTGAGGGACTTGAGTGGGCCGAAGGCGAGAGGAGAAGGAAGAAGTAGGAAGGGGGCAGAGGAGCATACCAGGCTCACCCCGATATATATATACCGAACACCGGCTCCGCGCCTATAGGGACCCTTTATACCCAGTAGGAACCACCGGAACCCCTGGAGGACTACAGGTCCCAGGTTCATCAAACGCTGATTACAGTACCAGGGCTAGGAGTCACGGAGGTCCCAGTGTCCAGGGAGAGTGATCTCCAAAGAGAAGGCCCTACCACCAGGTCAGCAGGTGCAAAGAAAGACAGTAACCAAGCTAGGCCTAGCTCCAGGCAGGTCAGAAGCTTAGAGAATAAAGAAACGGATCAGGAGGCCCTATACCCGCTCACTGGGGAGAGTCCAAAAGTGCACCCTTCGCCTGGAGTACCCTGGACCGTGCCTGCAGCATCACCAGTAAAGGTACTGAAGCTTACCCCTGTGTGAGTGTCCGTCTTTCCTCCGGGACCGTCCTGCCGTCTCTCCCCTGTGCCACCATCCATTACACTCCACGCTGCCCTGGAGCTAGCTCTACCTGTGGAGAGCCACACCATCCCTGCTGCCGTAATATCAGCTCCAGAGGAATGATCCGCAGCGGCGGCTTCCTCTAGCCGCAATCCACAGGAGGCGTCATGAACACTTTCCCAAATTCCCTATAAAGCTCCCCCTTTTTACTGACCGCCCTGGGTTACGGACCGGGCCAGCCACCGTGATATCCCCCGGCAACCAGAGGCCCGCCTGCCGAGTACCCCACGACCCAGGGGGCGCGTCAGGGGACTCTTTCCTCTTTTGGACTGTCCTACCAGGAGGTCTTGTAGAGGTGCTACCTTTTTGGTATAGTCCTTTATGAACCTCCTGTAGTACCCAACCAGTCCCAGGAATTGCCGTACTTCTTTGATGCTTCTCGGCTCAGGCCACTTCTGGATGGCAGTGACCTTCTCCGGGTCTGGTGCTACTCCCTCCGAGCTGACTAAATGCCCCAGGTACTGAACCTTCTGCTTGAGCAAGTGGCATTTAGAAGGCTTTAGTTTCATCCCATACCGGGACAATGCTTCAAATACCTCCGCCAGGTGCTTCAGATGGTCCTCATACGTCCTCGAGTACACGATAACGTCATCCAGGTACAGCAGCACTGTCTCGAAGTTCCGGTGTCCTAATCAACACTCCATCAGCCTCTGGAACATTCCGGGTGCATTGCAGAGTCCAAACGGCATACTGTTGAACTCGCACAGTCCCATGGGGGTGGTGAAGGCTGTCTTCTCCCGGTCTTCCTCAGCAACAGAGACTTGCCAGTACCTGCTAGTGAGATCCAGTGTAGAGAAGTAATTGGCAGATTTTAGTGCAGCCAGGGATTCCTCTATATGGGGCAAAGGGTATGCATCTTTATGTGTTATGCGATTAATCTGTCTATAATCTACACACATCCTCATGCTACCATCCTTTTTCCTGACCAGGACCAGGGGAGCTGCCCAAGGGCTACAGCTATCCCTTACTACTCCTGCCTTTTTCATGTCACGCAACATTTCCTTGGCTTTCTGATAATGTGCTGGTGGTATGGGTCGGTAACGCTCATTAATGGGTGGATGGTTACCGGTGGGGATGTAGTGTTGTACCCCTTTAACCCTTCCAAAGTCAAGTGGGTGTTTACTAAACACTTGTTCATATTCCTGAACCACTCTGTAAACACCGTGTTTCTGATGGACAGGAGTGGCGTCAGTCCCAACATGGAGCTGTTGACACCAATTCACCTGCTGAGCTTTGGAGTTGTTGTCGTCCACTGCATCAGGTGGGGTCAAGGATTCCTCTGTGTGTATGGCATCATCATTCACAGTATACAATCTAGCAACAGTGGCATACCTTGGCAATTTGACTTCCTCCTCCCCACAATTTAGGAGTCATACGGGCACCCTCCCATTGCGTACGTCAACTACCCCTCCAACAGTTAGGAGTGTAGGCCTGTGCTCTGAGCTAATGGGCTCCACTACCGCCTGGTAGTTCTGTCCCTTGAGACCTATTGCTGCGCTACACCAAATCAGCATCTCACTCATTGGGGGAATCACAATGGGTATCGGGTCTGTCACCCGTACATTACCAATCTCACCACCTGTTAGCTTTACCTGTTGCTGGTACAGGAGGGCTCGAATCTCTCTCTGGAGCACCTTCCTCTGCCCTGGTTTAGCAGTGTCAGCAATCTGTTGGAGCAAAAACAACACTTCTCCCAAGCAGTTACCAACCATATTTGTACCAAGTATCACATACAAGTCTGCATCACCAGGGTTAGATTCTATGACAATTAGTCCTTGGTCCTTTAGTTCCACTCTCCTCACCTTCACTGTCACGTCCTTAACCCCTACTAGGTTAAGAGGAAGGCCGTTAGAGGTATACACAGAGAGGTTCGGGGCTGGCGGGTGGAGTTCATCTATGGACCAGTGCCTTTTGTAGAGGACATCAGGTATGATGGTTACTTGTGAGCCGGTGTCCAGTAACGCAGGTGTTGCTATGCCGTCCAGCACGATGGACAGGAAAGGCCTTCCTCCTACGAATCGGTGGTACCAGCTTGGTGGGCCTGGTTGATTTACTCCTGGGTGTTGTCCCTCGGCCCCAGGGTTTGCCCGTTTAAAGGATAGTTCCGCACGGTGTGGCCTGCCTTGTGGCAGCGGTAGCAGATGAATTCTCCTGGAGGGCGACGTTGGTCGTTGGTCCTCCCACGGGGTGGCGTTGTCCTCCTCCAGGGTGGTGTTGTCCTCCTACGGGGTGGTGTCGTCCTCCTTCTTCTTCTCATCCAGGGGACATCCTCAGGACTGTCGGCGAGTAGGATCCTTCCTTCCGGCTCGGGCTCCACCCCGTAGCTGCAGGGTGCTCAGAACAGTGGCCAGGGTTTTACTTAGTTGACACACTTCAGAGCGCAGGCTGTCCAGGTCACTATGGGGCAATTTGTTTCAGCTGTCAATGAAGGGGCAGCGGGTGCTGTGGCCACTGGGGTGGCCCCACCCTGGTAACGCTGGATAGCAGTCCCTGATGTTTCCAGGGGCTGTAGACCCTTAATAGCCATGTCCTTCAGGGTGTCAAAGGTGGCATCTGGATGATCTAAGGCCCACCACCGTACAGTTCTGCTCTCCTCCTGGGACCTCAACCCCCGGATGAACTGTTCTGTCAGCATCTTGTCCTCACCATGTATGCTGGCTGTACAAACCTGTTTCAGGGCCCGCAGGGCTTCCTGTAAGCGCCAGGCATAGTCCTGGATACTGTCCTCAGGTTTCTGGGTACAGTGGTAGAACCTCATCAGGAGATCTGTCTTAGTGCGGTTTTCAAAGACAGTTTGCAGTCTCTTAAATAAAATGGATACTGATTCCTGGTCTGCGGCTGGCCAGGTTTCAACTTCCCGCTCTGTGGCACCAGGTAATTGTCCCAGCACAACAGTGGCTCTCTGCTTACCAGTCATAGAATACATGTCCAGTACACCGCATATTTTTCTCTTGAACCCAGACAGGGTGTGTGACGCCTACTTCGCTACTCGCTAGCCCACCCTGAGAGATGGGGGTGCTCGGAGCCGGGTCAGATGTTGGGAGTAGCAGTCGTGGCCTAGGCCCGGTCCGTGCCCAGGTTTGTCACATCAAAATAAGGGCTAGGAGGGACGGTGGTAATCGAGTGGATTTAATGACTACGCCGCCTGTGGTTTTTGGTGATCCTCCACCAGCGCTGCGTTCAGTCCTCTGAGGCGGGATGTAGTGGCAGCAGAAGATGGTACTACTCCCCACAGGTGGAGCAGGGCCTCAGGGCAGAGCAGACGGATCAGGGGAGTAGTAGTAGGAGATGTGTAATGCAGTGCCGCGTTGCAATAAGTAACCGGAGGCAATGGATGCAGTCTTCCAAGCTTTACTCACGATGTTAGGTGTCAGCTGCAAGGCTTCTCCTTGCCCCTCACGGCGCGCTGCAGCCACCAGGAAGGGGTTCAGCACACTCCGGATAGTTCGGGTGCAACAATCAGGACCCCCTGCACCAGAGTGTTCCTAGACTTTCCCACTAGGTCCTCTCCTGTCCGTATGTGGTGCGTGTTTCAAGGCTGGGTCTCCCTCTGGACTATGCACAGAACAAGGGTATGGGTGGCGACTCCGCTCCGTTACCCGGTGGGATCCACTGAGCCTCCAGGCTTCTCTGACTAAGACTTAAAGTGACAGAGTCAGATATCGGGGGCCGGTACCCCTCTTACAGCAGGAATCCCTCTGACTAGGCCAGAATAATGAGGACAGGTGGCGTATACCGCTCCGTCTGCTTCCCCCTGGGATCCTTTTGCCTGTGGAGCTTGTCTACTCTGCTCCCCTCTAGGCCTTCTTGGGTAGGGACCTTGACCGGGCAGAAAACCTTAACTCTAACCCGCTCCTCGAATCAAGGCCAGAGGACGAGGACCGTGTATCCTCAATCAGCTGCAGGTTCACACAGAAAGCCACGTTCAGTGATGAAGATCACAATCAAAGACCATAAGCCCAAGATGGCCGTTTATTAAATATGAATTTTGTGGTGTAACCTAAAGTGCGTCCTCCACCCTCACCCACTACATGGTTCCCCCTTACTTTGGTTCCCCCCCATCTCCTCTTATCCCGGCTGGGGCAGCACCCTGGTGCCTTTAAGCCCCCCTCAGGTGGGAGAGGTGTAGTGTTGGATGGATGTGGCGGGGTTCCAATAGGTGCTCCTTCCTTACCTCGGAGAGGAGATACCACACCTCGGTCTGAGGTGCAGTACCCCTGTGGTGACTGAATCCTCAGGGGCGCCACATTCCCCCCTGGTGAAACACAGCACATCCGCTGGCTGGAATAGAGCAAAACATGGTACAGACTTTTTAAATTTTTGCATAACAATATAACAATCTTCCCATTATGGGAGGCATTTTTTCTTAAACGTTACAAACTTTAAATAGTACAAAAGTATAAAAACATCACAGAGACATTATGCATATAGACAGACTATTAGAAAATACAGTAGAAAAAGAGTCAGTTCAGCAGCTTGAGGGACCTGTCCCAAACCCTCAACGTGGGCCCTGGGGTGGCTGCAGGGCATGGAGTTCCCGAGTTGGACCTCCAGGAGAGCCACTCCAGACAGGTTTTGCTTCTGAGGTCTGAGGTAGTAGTAGAGCGGTTTTGCATAAAACCAATAGGGAGCACCTAAAAAGATGCAAACTATATACAAGTAGTAGAAGAGTCTGCCTACTGCCAGTCCGCAGGGACAAATGTATCTCTAAGCAGGGAGGAAAAAAACAACATAATAACCTGCAACAGTTAACTAAATAACAGGGATGTGCAACCTCACTGGCCGCTTAGTCCAGGTATCCCCACTTGGGAAAGGGCTCGTTTCTCCCTACGGAGCCTGACCGGTCCTCCACTGACTGGCGCGTGGGGGCGTCACCGCTGAACACCTTGTGGACGTCCAGGGCGTACCAGCCACGCACGCCATGATGGCGAGTGTACGATGCCAAATCGCCCGCGTAGAGGTACCTACCAGGGTGTCCCTCCTTGAGTTGTGGCTCAACGTTCCGCCGGTTGACGAAGACGTCCTTCTCAAACTGGGGACTCCGTATGAAGCCCCATCCCGCCTCCAGGTGGAAGTGGACAATCAGCCCTTCCTCCCGAGGGCTTGGACGGGCGGCCTCTGCCTGGTGGACCTTGGACTTTGCGGCTTTGGGGCGTACTTCCAGGCGCTCGCAGCAGATCCTCCTCTCCTGCCGCTCCTTGTCGTATTGGAGGAGCTGCTTTCTACAGAACTCCTTCCTCCGAGCATCAGCCCGGGTTTCCTGGGGGAAGCCCATCAGATTCCCAACCTAGTAGTCCCAGGCCATCTCTTCCGCTGCCGGGCAGGCAACCGGGGGCGCAGGATGTGGCGACATCAGAGGTTGCTGCAGGTCCTCTGTAAGTACGGACCAGTCCGGGTTGGGGCAGGTGGATTCCCCGTGAATCTCAGGACTCCCTGGGACAGGAGTTGGGAGACACAGCAGGTCCCCGATAACGACGGTAGCTTGGGCCTCAGCCTCCAGAGCCAATAGCTGCTCCCATATGATCGCAGCCGGGGACGGGGGTGCGGGCAGGACACCAATGAGGGATACGGTGCGTTCCGCGCGCGGGCTGGGGACTTCCATCTTACCCGCTCCTGGGTCATGCACGGCCTCCTGGGTCTCTTCCACCTGGGCTGCGGCCACCACGGACCGATATGAGGAGCTTTGGCGGCGGGCCTGGATCCTCTGCAGCACCGACTCCCTCCACTCCGCGGCGACCAATCTCTGGGCCTTCTCGACCCTCCGGGTCAAGTCCGGGGTTTCTCCTCGGAGGAACTCGACCTCCTCCTGGGTTAGACATATTCCTTTCACTCTTAGGAAGGTAGCAGCTCGTGGACCAGCTCCGGAGGACTCGGCAGAACTCTCCTCGGCGGCGTCCATCGCTGCTGCAGGGTGCGGAGTGTCCAGGATTGTTGCGGCCACACCTTATTGCTGCCTTCGTCTCCTCCTCTTTTCGGGGCGGCTCCAGGGCAGCTGGCTGACGGGCACTCCCAGGGACATCCCATCCGCTTTGACGGACATTACCTTGCGGAGTGTCTCTGCTGGAAGGGGTGGTCTGCATTTTTGGCGCCATTGGGGAGCCAGGCCCACGATGGGAGGTGCTGAGTTGTTGTCCTTTTTGCACATAATGGCATCTGCTCTTCTTAGGCGGACCCCACATGAAATGTGAAACGACAGTCTTTCTGTAAAGGCACACAGTACCCGGTAGCAATGGGGACAATTTCTTCCGTTGCTGCGGGCACGCAATCCTGCCGACTACGCCAAGTTGTGACGCCTACTTCGCTACTCGCTAGCCCACCCTGAGAGATGGGGGTGCTCGGAGCCGGGTCAGATGTTGGGAGTAGCAGTCGTTGCCTAGGCCCGGTCCGTGCCCAGGTTTGTCACATCAAAATAAGGGCTAGGAGGGACGGTGGTAATCGAGTGGATTTAATGACTACGCCACCTGTGGTTTCTGGTGATCCTCCACCAGCACTGCGTTCAGTCCTCTGAGGCAGGATGTAGTGGCAGCAGAAGATGGTACTACTCCCCACAGGTGGAGCAGGGCCTCAGGGCAGAGCAGACGGATCAGGGGAGTAGTAGTAGGAGATGTGGTGCGGTGTAATGCGGTGCCACGTTGCAATAAGGAACCGGAGGCAATGGATGCAGTCTTCCAAGCTTTACTCATGATGTTAGGTGTCAGCTGCAAGGCTTCTCCTTGCTCCTCACGACGCACTGTGGCCACCAGGAAGGGGTTCAGCACACTCTGGGTTTTTCGGGTGCAACAATCAGGACCCCCTGCACCAGAGTGTTCCTAGACTTTCCCACTAGGTCCTCTCCTGTCCGTATGTGGTGCGTGTTACAAGGCTGGGTCTCCCTCTGGACTATGCACAGAACAAGGGTACAGGTGGCGACTCCGCTCCGTTACCCGGTGGGATCCACTGAGCCTCCAGGCTTCTCCGACTAAGACTTAAAGTGACAGAGTCAGATATCGGGGGCCGGTACCCCTCTTACAGCAGGAATCCCTCTGACTAGGCCAGAATAATGAGGACAGTTGGCGTATACCGCTCCATCTGCATCCCCCTGGGATCCTTTTGCCTGTGGAGCTTGTCTCCTCTGCTCCCCTCCAGGCCTTCTTGGGTAGGGACCTTGACCGTGCAGAGACAACCGTTAACTCTAACCCGCTCCTCGCCTCAAGGCCAGAGGATGAGGACCGTGTATCCTCAATCAGCTGCAGGTTCACACAGAAAGCCACGTTCAGTGATGAAGATCACAATCAAAGACCATAAGCCCAAGATGGCCGTTTATTAAATATGAATTTTGTAGTGTAACCTAAAGTGCATCCTCCACCCTCACCCACTACATGGTTCCCCTTTACTTTGGTTCCCCCCATCTCCTCTTATCCCGGCTGGGGAAGCAACCTGGTGCCTTTAAGCCCTCCTCAGGTGGGAGAGGTGTAATGTTGGATGGATGTGGTGGGGTCCCAATAGGTGCTCCTTCTTTACCTCGGAGAGGAGATACCACACCTCGGTCTGAGGTGCAGTACCCCTGTGGCGACTGAACCCTCAGGGGCGCCACAGGGTGTCTGGTTTGCCATCATACTGGGGAAGCCATTTTGCTCTAGGGATATACGGCAGGGCCATGGGTATCAACGGAGTCACGACCCCTGCTGATGGGGCAGCCGCTCCGGCCTGAGCAGCGCAGGGCGCAAGTTGAGCATCAGGAGCGTTATCCGGTGCTCCGGCTTCTCGCTGGTCATCGGCCATGGTTGCGCCCCCCCTAGTGAACCATAGCCTACCTCCTGTTTCTTTAGGCCGCTGCTCCGCAGACGACGGTCTCCTTCCAGGACCTGACGCTTCCAGGTGCTGCGTCAGAGCGCGAGTCGGGGCTTGAGCTTCGCGCGCTTCCAGCAGTCACGCCTTTCCGATTCCCACGGTTACGCCCCTCTTCTTCCCGCGCGGCGACTTGAAAATGGCGGACAATGGCGGAAAACAGCGGCAATTGGCGGGAAAACTTCACCACGGTATGCGACACAGTTTTTTAAGGCGCACAGTACCCGGTGGCAGCGGGCACGAAATCCTGTTCATGACGCCAGGAAGAGTATAACACGCCCAGGGGATGGGGACGACTCGGTACCCGGGCCTTTGCCTGGTTTGGGGATGTCGCGGTGGTTGGGTCCCGGGCCCGTACCCTGGGGTCACTCTTGAAAAAGGGGATTGTAACTTGGATAGAAAATAAAAATAAAGTAAATAGTTTGTGACGCCACCTATGGTACCTGGTAAGGATTACCAGCGCTGCTGCAGACCTCCGAGGGTTGATGGGATGGCAGCTGGGATGTTTCTGCTCCCCACAGGTGGAGCGGGCCCCCGGGGCAGTGTGGAGTTTGATGGTGGGTGGTGATGCTGGGGCTTGTAGTGCAGGCGGGATGGCGCAGCAGGAGTAACTGACAGAAACAGTGGATTCGCTTTAATACCTTTACTGGTGCGGATGTCAGGTACGGTTCAGGGTACTCAGTAGGATGGGTGCACTTCAGGACTTCTCCCCAGTAAGCGGGTATAAGGCCTCCTGGTCTGTGTCTGCCTCTCTGTATGCTTCTGGCCAGCCTGCAACTGGG
This sequence comes from Phyllobates terribilis, assembly GCF_046119375.1. NCBI lineage: Eukaryota > Metazoa > Chordata > Amphibia > Anura > Dendrobatidae > Phyllobates > Phyllobates terribilis. Next base: position 745,721,680 of record NW_027362764.1, on the reverse strand, counting down.
CCTAGCTTATGAATCGTGCTGTCTCTTCACCTGTCGCTTGGTAGTGGGACCTTCTGCTGGCAACCACTATCCCTGGTAACGCTGGGGCCTTCGTGGTTCCTGATCCTGTTAAGGGTTTAGCTTCAGGTCGGCCAGGGACTTGTAGTCCTCCTGGTATGCCGGTGATCCCTACTGGGTATAAAGGACCCTGTAGGCGCGGACCCAGTCTCCGGTTTGTATCTTCTGGGTGAGCCTAGGATGCTCCTCTGCCCCCTCAACCCCTCTCTCCTCTCCTCCTCGCCTTCGGCCACACTTGGGGCCCTCATAACACAGCAGCAGACTTGCTGCGTCTTCGCTGCTCTCAGCGTCAACGCGCTCTCAGACTCTCTGACTCTGTCTGACTGACTCTCTCTTCTGACTGACTGCCTGGCTCCACCCTCCATATATATATCCCTAACGGGCTCCCTCAGGTGGTATGAGGTGGAAGGGTGGAGGTGTTTGTATGTAGTGAGGGCCTCTTGTAGAGAAGTCCGCCCATGCACCCAGGGTCCTGTGGTACCTGTGAACAGCAGGGTGCCACAGAACCATGTAGTGGGTGTGGGTGGAGGAAGGAGTTTAGGGGAGCACTTCAGTAGGAGTATAAAAAGGGGTGGAACAATCTAGAAGCAGTCAGTCCAGTCAGAGAAGACAGTGAGAGGAGAAGTAGTGGGAGCAGGAGCTCTGCTCAGGAGGAGTGGGCCTGAGTGAGAGAGGCCCAGGAGGTGAGACTGACTGAAGAGAGGAGAGGAGCAGGAAGGAAGGCTCCAAGAAGGGAAGAGAGGATCCTATGGGTACGGGAAGTGCTGGAGGCCACCCGTGTGCTGGAATCTACCAGAGGGGACCGGCCCCTAACTAGTGAGAATTGCTATGTTCAGCTAGAAACCGGAGGCTTCTGTACTTTTAGGGTGCTGTTGCCACAGCCACAATTACATCGCCAAAAAGGTGGCCACAGAGAGTCCAGGGGACAGCAGGTCGCCCGACAAGATCTGAGGCTAACGCCTCGGGACACTGATTGTGGGATGGCTGAACCCCTTCCTCGGTGAACACAGGACGACGTGGGAGGTTATAATCTGGAAAGTGTAACCTGAGGAACTTAACAACTGTGAGTAAACCCTGAAGACTGCACCCCACTGTCTCTGTGAATTATTAGCTGCGCCAACATCCCCTGCACCATACTGCACAACAACATCTACCTCATCAATAATCACCACAGCAACGCCCTGGAGCTAAGCTCTAGCTGTGGAGAGCTGAACCAACTGTGTTGCATTTCCAACAGCATTTCCGCAGCGGCGGCTCCATATAGCCGCATACCACAGGTGGCGTCACGAACGTTATATAAATAAAACTTTAATACCCCTTTTCTCAACATCCCCTTTTATTGACCGCCCTGGGTCACGGACCGGGTCACCGCCACTGTGACACCACCAGCACCCACCGGCCCGGCTACCAAGTACCCCACGTCCCATGGGGCGCGTCACTTACCCAGGCACTAAACCGAAAAATGGGTTCACTTTTCAGTTTTTTTGGATATCAATTGACTTTTTTTGTATTTCCCATAAACACATTGGATGTAAAGTACTCCTCCTTGTAGTGCTGCATGTATGGTCACATATGACAGAAACGTATGATCAGATATTGGAAAATCTGCACAATGGGGCAAAGCAAACGAGCCTGCAATCCCGTTATTTCCTGTGATCCATTCACTTTAAGGTCCACAACAAATGTAAATGGTTGACAGCAGGAAATATTTCTCTTTGGTACAAGAGACACCTGATTTTGATCCAACAAACCACATCTGTATGACTGACAGCGACCGGAGACTACAAGATACAGCAAGAGTTTTAAGTGCAAACACAATACAAAAATGTCCAGCTGTGCTAGTTATAAAGTAACACAGCAACACACAGTAACATAGTTTTTAAGGTTGAAGGAAGACTAAGTCCATCTAGTTCAACCCATAGCCTAACATGTTGATCCAGAGGAAGGGAAAAAAAAACATGTGGCAACACCAAGCTCCACATTGGGGAAAAAAATTCCTTCCCGACTCCATACGACAATCAGACTAGTTCCCTGGATCAACGCCCTATAAAGGAATCTAGTATATATAACCTGTTATACTATACTTTTCAAGAAAGGCATCCATGCCCTTCTTAAATTTTAGTAGTGAATCACTCATTACTAGTGTTGAGCCACCCCCGTAGTGTTCGAGTTCGGTTCGGTTCGTCGAACACCCGTGTGTTCGCCGAACTGTTCGTCGAACTGTTCGTCGAACACCTTCGAACACCGTTAAAACCAATGGCAGGCAAACAAAAACACATAGAAACACATAGAAAACACCTTCAAAGGTGTCCAAAAGCTGACAAACTGCTCAGAAGACACAACTAACACATGGAAAAGTGACAAGTACATATAGTCATGCGAAAAGAAAAGAGGTGGAAGAGTAAAAGGAGGGGGAGACACAGATATAGGCATGTCATGCCCTTCTAAAATCCAAAAAGTGAGAAGCCGACATGTTCAGTCCGCTCCTGCCCGTGCCACCTCCGCGTCGCCGGGTTTGTGCCAGAGCCGCGGTGAACCCTGACGGCCAGCCCCCCTCTCCCAATACTGGTGCCTGTCCGCTGGTGGGTCGAGCGAGCCCCCCTGTGGTGGAGGCAGCTCTAAGCTTTTTAATTTAAATTGTCTCTCTAATTTGAATGAATACACTTTAAATCCATTTACAAGGATCTATTGGATCATGCCAGCAGGCCGCGTAATTCCAGCTCCAGTAGCGTCCACTAAAGCTGCTGCAGTTAAAAAGCTTTTATAAGGATCGAGCTCGGCTGTCCACCGCAAGGCATCCTACTGCCAGTCCCAGCCCCTATGCCTTGGGGTGCCTCCTGATGCTCTTCACTGAGTATCCCGTGGTCCCGAAGCATTTCCTTTGAAAAAATTAAGTGTCCAAACTACAGGTGGTGTAGCTTGCTTAACAGCCGGGATAATCCGCTGACTAGCAGACACTGCTACTAGGCACAAAGTATTTCCTGGGCTAGATGCAGTTAAAAATTTGTAATTAGATACTCTCGTTGGATGCTGAGAAAGCATTCCATAGAGTCTCCTGGCACGCCATATATGATTCTCTTAAAAAGCTTGGGGTAGGGGTCGAGGGGACCCTTTTATAGCCAAAATCACGGCCCTGTATCGCAATACGTCACCTAGGCTGCAGATAAATGGAACTGTAGCACCCTGAGGGCTCGGTTGCTACAGAGGTATTGCACCTCACCCAGAGGTGTGATATCTCACTCTCAGGTAAGGATGTAGTGTGGATCAGGACCCGACACCTGCATGCATTACACCACATTGCCGTGGGGCAGGGCGACCAATATGCCCCTGAGATGGGCACGACAGTCCCTGTCCCTGGCTGGAGTGGGGGGAGGGAACACTGAGGAAGGGGAACCCTGTAGTGCAGGAGCAGGGAGGAAGCAGTTCCTGGGTGCATTGAGAAGGGAGTATAAAAGGTGGGCACCATCTTAGTTCAGTGCAGAGAAGTCTGAGCAGAAGTGGCAGGGAGCAGGGGCTCTGCATGAGCTCTGCTCCGGAGGCGGGCCTAGTAACAGAGGCCCAGGCCTGGAAGAGGGAGAAGGAAGGAAGAGGAGCGGAGAAGGCTCCAGGAACGAGGAATGAAGGGATCCCAGGGGTGCGGACGGGCGAGTCGCCACCGCACGCCCGAATCCACCTGCGTGGAGGGGTCAGGCCAAAGGGGGAGACCGGTCCCCGAAACTAGTGGAGGCAGGAAACGACCCTCAGCTAGAAACAGGAGGCTGTGACATTTTATGTGGCGCAGCCCCTCGCTACACCCGCTAGGAAGGCACCACATAGGGTCAGGGAAACTGGCGCCAAGTTTACCAAGAGGAGGCCCGAGGCAGCCGGACAGAAGGGTTGGTAAGAAAGGCCAGACAAAGGACACACAAAGGGGGTCCTGTGAAGCGCTCCAAAGTTATCTGGGAGTTGTCTGAGCCCCTCACCTGGTGAGCACAGTACGACGTGGGCAGCCGTTACCTGCAGACATGGTCTGGATAATAAGAACTGTGAGTAAAGGCCCTGGACTGCATCACTGACTCCGTGTCGTTACTGCTGCTGCCCTGCACCATCACCCCCATCCTCCGCATACACTGCCCTGAGGCTATACTCCTCCCGTGGGGAGTTATGCTACGCTCTGCTGCACCCACAACACCAGCCTCAGCGGTCTGCCCTGGAGCGGCGGTTCACTCTGACCGCAATCCACGGGTGGCGTAGCCGGACATTTAAACATCAAAACCACATAAATAGTTCCGCCACTGGTTTGACCGCCCTGAGCCACGGAACCGGGTCGCCGCCACGGAGACTACAACCACCAGCATCCACCAAAAAGGGTCCGGCTCCGGGTGTCCCAAGGCCCAGGGGGCGCGTCAGAACATTTTCATCACCTTTCACAATCACCAATGGGACAAGGCAGGGATGTTCTCTGTCCCCTCTCTTATACATCCTAGTGACGGAGCACCTGCTCTCATCAATTCGCCATAACCCCAATATTAGGTGGATTGAGGTGGGAGGCACCGAGTACAAGTGCTCTCTATTTGCTGATGATGTACTAGTATATATCACTCAATCACATATATCCATCCATGCTGTTATGGCTGAAATAGATCACTTTGTTACATGGTCAAATTTTAAAATCAATGCAGCGAAGTCTGAGGCCCTCGATGTCTCCCTCCCCAAATCCATATAGGATTCCATCCAGTCCAACTTTCCCTTTGCCTGGCCCTCACAGGGTATCAAATACTTAGTAATTCCTATTCATAGAGACCTCTCCCATCTATGTTATCTTAATTTTGGGCCCTTTATTGAACAACTCCATACAGACCACGGTTGGCAAGCTAGAACTGTAAGATTCACTACGTGAACCACTGGTGTTTTGTGGAAAAGCACATGTACACTGTGTTCCAAATTATTATGCAAAAAGTGTTTAGGAGTGATAAGGGAAGAATTTGTTTGTTTGTCAGTTAAACTCATTGATGGTGATGTGTGTCAGGGCTCTTTATATCACTGTAAGCAATTGCAGACACCTGTGCTAATTAGTTTGGCAGGTGTGTCCAATGAAAGGCAAGACTACTTAAGAAGGCTGTCTCACATTATTAAGCAGCCTACATTTTCTGCCAAAATGGGAAAGAAAAAGGATGTGTCGGCTGCTGAGAAGCAACAAATTGTGGAGTGTTTAGGTCAAGGCATGACTACAATCAACATTGTGCGATGATCAGGATGAAGTGTCTTGGCAATCAAGAAGTATGTAGCTGATTCACAGTACACACGTGTGCGTGCTGATAAGGGCAAATTGAGGACTCTTTCCTACAGGCAATTACGTTAGGTTGAAAGAGCAGCGGCAAAAAAGCCTTGTCATAGCAGCAGACAAGTTTTTGAAGCTGCTGGTGCCTCCAACGTCCCCCGAACAACAAGATGCAGGGTCCTTCAGAGGTTTGCAGCTGTGCATACGCCATCCTGTCGACCTCCTCTATCCACTTCACACAAGCAGAAACGGCTCCAGTGGGCCAAACATTACATGAAGACTGATTTCAAAACTGTTTTGTTCACGGATGAGTGCCGTGCAGCGCTCGATGGTCCAGATGGATGGAGTGGAGGATGGCTGGTTGATGGACACCCCACGCAAACACGGCTACAGCGCCAACAAGGAGGAGGTGGAGTAATGTTTTGGGCTGGAATCATGGGGAGAGAGATTGTTGGCCCCTTTAGGATCCCTGAAGGCGCTAAAGATGAACTCCATAATGTATGTGGATTTTCTCAAACAGCACTTCCTGCCATGGTTCAAGAAGAAGAACCGTGTATTTCACAGCAAGATCATTTTTTTGCATGATAATGCACCATCTCATGCTGCACATAAAACATCTGCATCTCTGGCTGATATGGGCATAAAAGGGGACAAACTTATGGTGTGACCCCCATGCTCCCCTGACCTCTACCCCATTCAGAACCTTTGGAGCATCATTAAAAGGAGTGTCTATGATGGCGGGAGGCAGTTCACATCTAAGCAACAGCTCTGGGAGGGTATTCTGTCCTCATGCAAAACAATTGAAGCAGAAACCATCCAAAACCTGACAAATTCAATGGACGAGAGAGTTCAGAAGCTCCTTTCGAACAAGGGGTCCTATGTGAAAATGTAACATCACCTAGAATAAAGTTTTGAGTTGAAAACTGTTTGATTTCAGTTTCTAACAACCTGCTAATGCTTATAATTTCAAAAATGACCATTTTTTTGGTCTTTATTAAAATGAAAAGGTTGATCGAAAAGTTTGGGGGATCTAAGAGTGTGGCAATCCAGTAGTCATGATTACTTCGAATTCTGACAATATGAAGGTCATGCTGCAGGTAGTGCACCAAGAAGGCACTTATGTGTCTTGCGCATCTCGGAGCCCCAAAATTATTTTCCGGGCTAGATGCAGCTAAAAATTATTATTCATTTTAAATCTGGTGAAGCTTTAGTATAGATGGCCTAATAGGATCAGTGCTGCACACTGCTACAAAGCCCAAATTATTTTCCAGTCAAGATACAGATAAACATGATTAGTAATTTTAAATCTGGTGGAGCTTATTATAGATGGCCTAATATAATCAGTGCTGCACACTGCTACAAAGCCCAAATTATTTTCCAGCCAAGATACAGATAAACATGATTAGTAATTTGAAAGCTTAAAACGGTTGGTAGGGTGATTTTAACCAATCATCAAGCTTTTACTCTCCCCAGGATGACACAGGGGTAGAAAAGTCGTTTCGGATCCATGATTTGTTCATCTTTATGAACGTGAGTCTGTCTACATTATCAGTGGAGAGCCGGTGCGCTTATCTGTCAGCACACCACCAGCAGCGCTGAACACACCTTCAGACAGAACGCTGGCTGCGGGGCATGACAAGATCTCCAAGGCGTAAGTGGCTAGCTCCGGCCATTTATCCAGATTGGAAGCCCAAAAAGAGCAAGGGTCCAGTGACACAGTCATGGCTTCAATGTTTACTTGGAGATACTCCTGTACCATCGTCTCTAGGCGTTGACTATGTGTCAGACTTCTTGTCTCCTGTGGCCTTGCAAAGGATGGGCTAAAAAAGTGGTGAAATGATTCCGCAAAATTGATGTTACCAGCAGATACTGTGGTTCTGTTACGGTTTGAGTGCTGAACACTTGACGGTCCCACGGTTGGCAAGTTGGAACTGTGAGATTCACTACGTGCACCACTGGTATTTTGTGGAGAAGCACATGTAAGATTCTGCAACAGTCTCTGCTTATACTCCTGCATGCGTGCATCCCTTTCTATGGCAGGAATAATTTCTGCAAATTTACTTTTGTACCGGGGATCTAACAGTGTGGCAACCCAGTAGTCAGGATTATTTCTGACGCGCCCTGGGCCTATGTGATGCAGCGTTGCGCACGCAGGGACTACCCGGAGCCGGATCTGATAGGGGTAGTAGTCTCGTGGCGGTGACCCGGTCCGTGCCCAGGGAGTCAGACTAAGTGGCGGTATATTAGCAGTAGATGTAGAACGACTACGCCACCTGTTGAATGCAGCTATGGAGCTGCCGCTGCAGGGCAAACCGCTGAGGCCGGTGGGAGGATGGTGCAGCGTGGATGGTATAACCCCCAACGGGAGGGGTATGGCCTCAGGGCAGCCGACGTGGATGATGGGGGTAGCAGGAATCACTCAGAGACGATACGGTGTAGTTCAGTGTCTTTACTGGTGACAAAGATAGACCCTCCCGGAGTACTGGCTAGCGGTCGGGGCCTGGTCAGTCCTTGAGCAGATGGGATCCCCCTTGGCCAGGCGGAGTTGTAGGCCTCCCCAACTAATTGTACTCTTCTGGCTACCTTGCTAGAGGCGGGTAAAGGTAGCCCACGTCCCTGAGTGTACCGTGTGGTGCTCACCCGTATGGCCGGTGACTCGGGGCCTTCTAGTAGCTTCCGCTCCACGACGGCGGTGCTGGTCCCACACGTGTGACCGAGCCTTCGGGTTTCTGGGCCAGAGGACCTGAAATCCCCTGCCGGTCGGTTTCTGCTGCTGGGTAGGAGTTAGTCCCCACAGCCTCGGACTCCGGGTCCGGTAAGAAATCTTCAATCAGGGCGAGCTCTACAGCTTCCAGCCCTGATCTCCTCTTAGCACGACTCCCACAGAGCTCCTGATCTTTCTTTCCTATCACTGCTTCTCTTCTTCTCTCTACTCTTCTTCTCTAACCCTGCCTCAGCCCCAGGTTTATATAGGGGAAGTCCTTCCCCTCCCAGGACTGGGCAGGAGGTGTGGCATGCATAGGATTCCTGACCAAGAGACCTCCCACCTGCTCTCAGACATAACACTGCTGTTACTGTGGAAACCAGACCCCTGGGGTGCCACATTCCCCCCTAGTGAAATTTAGCACTCCGGGACTAAACATATTTTAGAAAAACATAACCAATACAAACAGAAACGGTACAATAGAAAAAAAAACATATTAGAATGGTCACGGCGTGTCCGCAACCGGGTGCAGTTTTTGAAGAAAAGCAAGGTGTCCATTTCACCAAAACAGGGAGACGTAACCAGGTAGGGGTCTGTCCTGCCCCGAGTCCTTAACAGTCTTTAGTCCATTCCTAAGTTACGCTCCAACCAATTGTACAAGGATTCCCGGTAAATCCACCAAGGACTCCTAAAAATAACTAGAAACACATAATTATTTACAAGTAACAGACAGGTGACCACAAATAAAACAATTTAAACACTTCAAATTCTCCAACGTGCGGGTAACTGGCCTTTAGTGGCCCTAGTGGACCTACGGAGCTGACTGTCTGGCCCTGAACTACAGGGTGTAGGAGCTGTCAAGGGTAAACTGGGCAGCTGTCTACAGGCTCTTTGGCTCACTAGGGGTATGGCAGGCTCACTATAAGCAGAGGGTTGATCCTCCTGATCTGCTTGTGTGGAGTCTTCTGCCTCCTGGACCGGCTGTTCTTCCAGCTCTACCGGTTGCTCCGTGAGTACTTGGGATGCTGGTTGGAGGAACGTGAGGACGGGTACCACAACTGCACCATTGACTTGAGTCCAGGACCGAGGGAAGTCTCCGAGCACAGTACTAACCACATCTTCCCTTTCCTCTACGGGTCGAGGGTCTTCTTGTTCCTCTTCAGGATTCCGTAGCTGTTCGGGACACTTCTTCAGGTGATCCCGGGATACAATGGTTGTGGTTTCCCCTCCGTCTTTACTGATGGTACAGACCTTCGGGTTGTCGTGGCTTGAGGGCAGTACGATGTACGGGTCCTTCTCCCACTGGTCGTCCAACTTGTGGAGCCGTCTTTTCCTCTTCAAGACCTGCTCTCCGGGTACCAAGGGAACAGCGGGAGCATACTGGTTGTAAGTTTTCTCTTGTCTTTCCCTAGCTAGACAGAGACTTCGCTCCACGCTCTCCTGTACTTTCCGGTACTGCTGCTGCCTCTCTGTGTCCCAGTCTGCTTCCGGTGAAGTGTCCTTGGGTGTCAGGACTCCCATCTCCAGGTCAACAGGTAGCTTACCGGGTCTTGCCCTCATTAGGTAAGCCGGGGTACAGTTGGTGGAACCTACAGGGATGTAGTTGTATAGGTCCACCAGGTCGGGCAGCTTCTCAGGCCACAGACTGCGTTCTTCCAGGGGCAATGTTTTTAGAAGATCTATCACCACCTGGTTCATTTTCTCACAAAGTCCATTAGTTTGCGGATGATAGAGTGTCGTCCTGATCTTCCGGCAGCCATACAGAGTACAGAACTCTTGGACGACCTCCGCTTCAAAGGCAGGTCCCTGGTCCGTCAGCACCTGCTCTGGGTAGCCGTGTGGACGGCAGAAGTGCTGCTGGAAGGCTCTAGCTGCTGTTTGAGCCGTTAAGTCCTTGACGGGGACGACAACCAAGAACCGGGAGTAGTGACCCAAGATGGTTAATGCGTAGACGTAGCCACTTCTGCTTGGGGTCAGTTTTACATGATCCAAGGCTACCAGTTCCAACGGCTGCCGGGTGACGATGGACTGAAGGGGGGTCTTCTGGCTGGCACGGTCCTTCCTTCTTAGGTTGCATGGGCCACAGTCTCTGCACCACCTCTCGATGGTTCCTCTCATGCCTACCCAATGGAACCGCCCGCGCAGCAGGAACTCCAGCTTCTTCCATCCGAAGTGCCCAGCCCCGTCGTGGTATGCCTCCATCACCATAGCTGCGTCCCTTCTTGGCACCACTACTTGCCAGATCAGTTCATGCGTCCGGGAGTTAACCATTCTGCGGCACAACTTCCCCTTGTAAAGGAACAGTCGACTCTTCTCTGCCCACAGTTGCTTGGCCTCCTCCGGAGCGTCTGGGTCAAGGCGAGCTTCTGGCTGAGTCAGCATCTCCTTCACCAGCCGGACGGCAGGGTCACTGTCTTGCGTTTCCGCCCAGTTGTAGTGAGGTAAGGGGTTGAACGTAGCGGCTTGCTTACCCCTTACACGGTGGGAATACTGGATAGTCCCATGACGGTGGAACGCAGGGAGTTCGACCTCTTCCAAATCTTCTGAATCCTCACCCTCGTCCAGTAGGTTTGGCATCCTGGACAGGGCGTCCGCGTTGGTATTGGAGCGTCCTGCCCGCTATTTGATTGTAAACTCATAGTTGGACAAGCGGGCCATCCATCTCTGCTCTAGGGCACCGAGTCTTGCAGTGTCCAGGTGTGTCAACGGGTTGTTATCCGTGTACACGGTGAACCGGGAAGAAGCGAGGTAGTGCTTAAAGCGTTCGGTGACTGCCCACACCACTGCCAGGAACTCTAGCTTAAATGAGCTGTAATTCTCAGGATTTCTTTCGGTGGGTCGCAGTTTTTGGCTGGCGTAAGCAATTACCCGTTCTTTCCCCTGCTGGATCTGGGATAGTACGGCTCCTAGCCCGATGTTACTGGCGTCGGTGTAGAGGATAAAGGGTTGGCTATAATCAGGGTACGCCAGGATTTCATCCCCCGTGAGGGCCATCTTCAGCTGGCGGAAGGACTCTTCTTCCAACTTCTCCCATCTGAAGGGCGGCTTCTGGTTCTTGGCCTTCCTGGACTGGCCTATCAGGAGGTCCTGCATAGGAGCTGCCTTTTTGGTGAAACCGGGTATGAACCTTCGGTAGTAGCCTACCAACCCGAGGAACTGCCTCACTTCCTTTACACTGGAGGGGCTTGGCCATTCCTTAATTGCGGTGATCTTATCAGGGTCGGGAGCCACTCCGTCAGCACTCACCACGTGTCCCAGGTACTGCACCTTTGGCTTCAGGAGGTGACACTTGGAGGGTTTCACCTTTAGGCCGTAACTTGCCAGAGCTTCAAACACTTCCGCCAGGTGCTTCAGGTGGTCCTCGTAGGTTTTGGAGTAGACGATGACATCGTCCAGGTATAACAGGACCGTTTCAAAGTTCCGGTGTCCCAGACAGCACTCCATCAATCGCTGGAAGGTTCCTGGTGCGTTGCAGAGTCCAAACGGCATGCAGGTAAACTCACTAAGTCCCATCGGGGTGGTGAATGCGGTCTTTTCCCGATCCGCCTCTGCTACAGGAACCTGCCAGTACCCGCTAGTGAGATCCAAGGTGGAGAAGAAGTTAGCAGATTTTAAAGCAGCCAAAGACTCCTCTATTCTTGGTAAGGGGTACGCATCTTTGTGTGTGATACGGTTTATTTTCCGGTAATCTACACACATTCTCATGGTGTTGTCTTTCTTTTTGACCAAGACTAGTGGAGCTGCCCAGGGGCTACAGCTTTCCCTGATTACCCCAGCCTCCTTCATGTCTCTAAGCATCCCCTTGGCGTGTTGGTAGTGTGCAGGGGGTACGGGTCGATACCTCTCTTTTATGGGAGGATGGTCTCCCGTGGGGATGTGATGTTCTACCCCCTTGACTCGCCCGAAGTCTAACGGGTGTTTACTAAACACTCTCTCGTACTCTTGAACCACCCGGTAGACTCCCTGTTTCTGGTGGGAGGGAGTGGAGTCAGTACCCAAATGTAGTTGCTGACACCAATCCTCCATTTGTTGTTTAGAGCCGTTACCTTCCTCCGGAGAAGATGGAGGCAAGGGTTCTACGGACTGTATAGAATTCTGATTGATGGTATACAATTTGGCTAGCGTGGCATACCGGGGCAGGTACACTTCCCTCTTCCTGATATTTATTATGCGAACGGGCACCCTCCCATGGCGTACATTGACCACCCCCCGTGCTGTCAAAATGGTGGGCCTACTGTCTGAGTAAACTGGTTCTACCATTGCCTGGTAATCTCTACCTCTCAGACCAATAGCCGCCCGGCACCAAATCATCATTTCACTTTTTGGGGGCATGGCAATAGGGAAAGGGTCACACATTCTCACGCTACCAATCTCACCGCCGGAGAGTTCCACCTGTTGCCGTCGCATCAGTGCCCGGATCTCTTTTTGGAGCACTCGCTGCTGGCCGGAGCTGGCGTTCTTGGCAACCTGCTGTAAAATAAAAATCACCTCTGCAAGACAATTTTCCTAGAGTTATCTTAGGGTGACTCTCGCGCTTATCAATGTCCACAATGATCAGTCCCTGGGCTGCCAGCTCGACTCTACCGATTTTAATGGTCACCTCTTTAAATCCGATCTGTGGCACGGGCTGACCATTGCTGGCGATGATACTCAAGTCGTCGTCAGGGTAGCGGGTTATATCCGAGTCATTCCAGTACTGCTTGAAGAGCACGTACGGGATGGTGGTGACCTGTGACCCAGTGTCCAGTAGGGCACTCATAGGAATGCCATCCAGTACCACAGGCAAGACTGGACGTCCTCCCACATATTTGTCACGCCAGTTTTATGGGCCTGATGATCTTTTTCCTAGGGGTTGGCCCTCTACCCTAGGTTGTGCCAGTTTAAAGGACAGTACCTTGCCATATGTCCGGGTTGATTGCAGCGGCGGCAGATAGGTTGTCCGTCCTCGTTGTATCGGTCGCTGGGTCTTCCTCTGGCCGGTGGGGTCCTCCTTGGTCGGCGCCACGGGATGTCCTCCGGTCCGGATGCCAGCTGGATCTTCCCTGGAGTAGAAACCTGTAAAGACTGCACAGTTCGGGTTAGCGCAGCAACGCTTTTAGCTAGCTCTTGGACCTGATGGTGCAGGTCGGGAGCCGGGTCATTGTTCAAAGCCTGCACATCAGCTCCCACAGGCCCTGCCGACAAGGGCGCCGCCTCTTGGTGGTAAGTGGTAGTGGGGCGTCTGTGGGTCACAACGCCACCTGGTGCCGGTTCTCGGAGCACCCGGATGGCTCTGTCCTTGAACTGTGCAAATCCCAGATGAGGGTCCTGTAAGGCCATTGCCCGCAACTGGGTTCGGTGGGCATTGCAATATAAACCCTCTATAAATTGTTCAGTCAACAGCCGGTCCTCATCTCCCACGCCGTCAGGGTCGGTCTGCTTAATGGCTCTCAGGGCCTCTTGTAGGTTTAGTGCATAGTCCCTTATTCTCTCTTGTGCTCGCTGCTTGCACCCGTAGAATCTAAGCTTGATCTCGGCTGAGGTGCGGGTATCAAAGGTATCCTTCAGCCGGGTTAGTATCCCTGCGACAGTCCTTCCCCCAGGTGGCCAGGACTTTACCTCCCTTTGGGCTGCCCCAGTTAATTGGGCCACCAGGATGCTCACTTTTTGCTCTTCTGTGAGGGGGTACACCTGGAAGAGGCTATCCAGCTTTTCTCTAAAGTTATGCAGAGTATGTGACTCCCCTGAGTACTGGGGTAGCCAAGCCGCTCCCGGGATATAGGGCATGGTGAAAGGCATGACTGCAGCAGCGGTGGCGCTGGCGGGGGTTGAGGCACTGAAGCTCTCCTCCGTATCCGACATCTTCCTCCCCCCTAGTGGACCGTGGCCTACCTTGCGATGATCCTCTTCCGTAGGCCGCGGCTCCGCAGTGGATCGTCAGGGTTGAGGACCTTCCGTCGCGCTCCTGTGACGTCGGCGTCTGCTGGGCTCCTTCCAGGACCTTACGCAACGTCCGGACGTGAGGCGGGGCTTCAGTTCTCGCGCGCTTTCGGAGTCCACGCCCCTCTTCTTCCCGCGCGGCGTCTTCAAGATGGCGTCCAACGGCGGGAAAACTCCGCGGATGGCGGGAAGAAGGTAGAAGATGGCGCCGGATGGCGGAAATCTTCACCACTGGTAAGTTTGAACAGTCTTTTTCAGGCATGCAGTACCCGGTGGTTGCGGGCACGAGATCCTGCCGACTACGCCAAAAGTTGACGCGCCCTGGGCCTATGTGATGCAGCGTTGCGCACGCAGGGACTACCCGGAGCCGGATCTGATAGGGGTAGTAGTCTCGTGGCGGTGACCTGGTCCGTGCCCAGGGAGTCAGACTAAGTGGCGGTATATTAGCAGTAGATGTAGAACGACTACGCCACCCGTTGAATGCAGCTATGGAGCTGCCGCTGCAGGGCAAACCGCTGAGGCCGGTGGGAGGATGGTGCAGCGTGGATGGTATAACCCCCAACGGGAGGGGTATGGCCTCAGGGCAGCCGACGTGGATGATGGGGGTAGCAGGAATCACTCAGAGACGATACGGTGTAGTTCAGGGTCTTTACTGGTGACAAAGATAGACCCTCCCGGAGTACTGGCTAGCGGTCGGGGCCTGGTCAGTCCTTGAGCAGATGGGATCCCCCTTGGCCAGGCGGAGTTGTAGGCCTCCCCAACTAATTGTACTCTTCTGGCTACCTTGCTAGAGGCGGGTAAAGGTAGCCCACGTCCCTGAGTGTACCGTGTGGTGCTCACCCGTATGGCCGGTGACTCGGGGCCTTCTAGTAGCTTCCGCTCCACGACGGCGGTGCTGGTCCCACACGTGTGACCGAGCCTTCGGGTTTCTGGGCCAGAGGACCTGAAATCCCCTGCCGGTCGGTTTCTGCTGCTGGGTAGGAGTTAGTCCCCACAGCCTCGGACTCCGGGTCCAGTAAGAAATCTTCAATCAGGGCGAGCTCTACAGCTTCCAGCCCTGATCTCCTCTTAGCACGACTCCCACAGAGCTCCTGATCTTTATTTCCTATCACTGCTTCTCTTCTTCTCTCTACTCTTCTTCTCTAACCCTGCCTCAGCCCCAGGTTTATATAGGGGAAGTCCTTCCCCTCCCAGGACTGGGCAGGAGGTGTGGCATGCATAGGATTCCTGACCAAGAGACCTCCCACCTGCTCTCAGACATAACACTGCTGTTACTGTGGAAACCAGACCCCTGGGGTGCCACATTTCTAATTCTCACAATTCTAGGGTTATGTTGCAAGTAGTGCAGCAAGAAGGCACTCATGTGTGTTGCGCATCCAGGAGCACCAAGTCCCTGTTGTGTTGGTGGCGAGGTAACAATCATGCTTCCTTCCTCTGTCCTCTCCCCCCAACCTCGGACAACAGAAATGTGATCAAGGTCTCCCTCATCTGATGAGTCTTCCATCAGTTCGTCCTCCACTTCTTCCTGGGCTCCTGCACCTTCCTCACTAGTTTGGCTGCTACCATGCGCCCTGGTAAAACCATCTCCCCCACCCTCACATGCCTGCCGCCTTGGTGCTGCCGACCGTCTGGACCTTGCAGATGTTAGCCCTTCCGCATACAACTCCTCCTCCTCTACTTCCTCCACCTCCTCTTGTGCCACCACCTGACTCCGAATTCTGTTAAACATGTGCTCCAGCATGTAAATCACCGGAATAGTCATGCTGATAATGGCATCGTCAGCACTAAACATCTTCGTCGCCATTTCAAAACTGTGCAGAAGGGTGCATAGGTCCCTGATCTGAGACCACTCCTCCAGCGTGATTTGCCCCACCTCTGGATCTCGTTGGCCCAGGCTATACGTCAGAACGTATTGCACCAGGGCTTGTTGGTGCTGCCACAGTCGCTGCAACATGTGCAGAGTTGAATTTCACCGGGTAGGCACATCGCATTTTAGCCGGTGAAGTGGCAGGCCCAACGACTTCTGTAGAGATGTAAGTCGCTGAGCTGCGGGATGCGAACGGCGGAAGTGAGCACACAGTGACCGTGCCCTCTGCAGAAGGCCATCTAGTCTGGGATAGTGGGCTAAAAATTGCTGGACAACTAGGTTCAACACGTGAGCCATACAAGGCACGTGTGTGACATTGCCCCGGCGAAGGGCCGCACCCAGGTTTGCAGCATTGTCGCACACGGCCTTCCCTGGTTTCAGGTCCAGTGGAGACAACCATTCATGAAATTGGTTCTCCAGAGCTGACCACAACTCCTCAGCTGTGTGACTCACATTTCCCAGACATTTCAATGTAAAAACCGCCTGATGACGTTGAGCCCTACTGCCAGCATAGTAAGGAGGTGTGCAGGATCCCTTCTGCGCAGTTAGAAAGCTTGTGGCATGACCAGACAGGCTTTGGGTGCAGGTGGAAGACCGAGAGGAGGTTGAGGAGGCAGAAGCAGTGGAGGAACTTTGACATAAAGAGGATTGACGCACAACTCGTGGGGACGGCAAGACTTGGACAGCAGCCCCTTGTCCTGCTGTCACCATAGTTACCCAGTGCCCAGTCAGCGACATGTAACGCCCCTGTCCATGCCTACTCGTCCAAGTGTCTGTGGTGAAATGCACCCTGTCACACACAGAGTTTCTCAAAGAAGCGGTGATGTTGTGTGCGACATGCTGGTGGAGCGCAGGCACACCTTTCTTTGAGAAGTAGTGCCGACTGGGCATCTGGTACTGGGGCACTGCGACGGACATAAGGTCTCGAAAATCCTCTGTGTCCACCAGGCGGAAAGGCAGCATTTCTGTAGCCAAGAGCTTGCAGATGGTGAAATTCAACCTCTTATCTTTCTCATGGCTAGGAGGAAATGGTCTTTTACTTGTCCACATCTGAGGGACCGAGGGCTGGCTATTGTGCTTAGACGGGGTTGATAAGGGTGTCCCCGGCAAACTGCCGGTCTGTGAGGAAGATGCAGGCGGACATGTTAGGTTGCCTTGATCCAAAGGTGGTGCTATCGATGTCGGACAGCGCTCAACACCAGCTGGTGTTACCACCTCCAAAGAAAATGATGACCTGCCAATCACGCTGGCTGTTGCGGGTAAAGAGGTGGCAGGTCTGCGCCCCAAAACAGGTGTGACTGCTGTCCCCCCAGTCACAGAGGATGAAGAGGCCGCGGATGCACAAGATATGGCAGACGGTGATTGGCCCGGCCGGCTAGGCCGCATTGTAGCACACTGAGCTTCCCACTGCAACTTATGCTTCATGTCCATGTGCCGGTTCATGCATGAAGTACTCAAACTATGTATTTTTTGGCCTCTACTTAGCTTTTGCTGACAAATGTTACAGATAACACGAGTTGGGTCATCTTTATCGATCTGAAAAAATGCCCAGGCTATGCAAGGCTTAGCACCCATGCGACCTGAAGAGCCACCACGACTTGTGGTGAGAGGCAGAGTTGTGTTTGAGGATGCAGTTGTTGACGTGCTTCCAGTACTACGTCTCTGTCCAGGAAGGCGCAACCTGACCTCGTCGTCACTAGCATCTTCCTCCACCTCCTCTGCTGACCTCATCTCTTGGCTGACTGTGGGTTGACAGTAAGTGGGATCTCCAACCTCATCATCATCACCCTGTGCGTTATCACACCCGTCGTCCTCAGAGCCAACCTGTTCCTGCCCTGACAAAAAACGAAAGTTGTCGCTCCAATCAGGTATTTGAGTCTTATCATCGTCTTCCTCATTGTCTCCACCAACAGGAGTTACAGTTTGGGAATGAGGGTCTACATTATGGTCAGAACCTTCTGCGTCTGGTCCTGGATCCGACTCATAAAGATTCTGGGCATCAGTGCAGATCATTTCCTTGTCTGGATTCACAGAAGCGCTGGAGTCGACCTCTGATTCCCAGGCTATAGTATGAGTAAACAGCTCTGCAGACTCAACCATCTGTTCTACCTCATACTCAGACGGGCAGCTGGAGATTTGGGAGCTGTGAGGAAGCAAGTGCGATTGGGGTGACACCTTTGAGGACTGGAGTATTTGTGATGTTGAAGTTGATGTGGAGGAGAGCCCACTTAAAGGAGCACTTGATATCCGTTGAAGCACCTGCTGTTTTTGTGCCTCATCTGGAATTTGTAGCGATTGGCGTGGCCGTAAGAAAGGTATCTTATCACATTGTCCGCTAAAAGAAGTAGACATTTTAGTTTGGCTGGAAGATGGTCTTTCTTCTGCAGATGTTACTGTTGCTTTAACACCTACCCCACGGACACAACCTTTTTTCCCCTTCCCAACACGCCTATTCCCCTTTCCACCAGCAGCAGGCCTTTTTCCACTCATTTTGGTGGTTAACTAATTCACAACTCTGGAGTTGTTTGCACAAAAAAACAATGGATGGGAACCGAGCAGAGCTGAGTGGCCAAACTGTGGT
This sequence comes from Phyllobates terribilis, assembly GCF_046119375.1. NCBI lineage: Eukaryota > Metazoa > Chordata > Amphibia > Anura > Dendrobatidae > Phyllobates > Phyllobates terribilis. The sequence goes on along the minus strand of NW_027362764.1, from coordinate 745,703,292 downwards.
ATTAGGCCAAAACTATTGGCTGGGTTAGATGCAGAAAAAAATTATATTCAATTTGCAACCTGATGGAGGTCAGTATAGATGGACTAATAGAACAAGTCCCACACACAGCTAGAAGCCCAAATATTTTTTCAGAGGTAGATGCAGAAAAATTTTTTATTCAGTTTGCAACCTGATGGAGGTCTGTATAGATGGATTAATAGAACAAGTCCCACACACAGCTAGAAGCCCAAATATTTTTTCAGAGGTAGATGCAGAAAAATTTTTTATTCAGTTTGCAACCTGATGGAGGTCAGTATAGATGGACTAATAGAACAAGTCCCACACACAGCTACAAGCCCAATATTTTTTCAGAGGTAGATGCAGAAAAAAAATATATTCAGTTTGCAACCTGATGGAGGTCTGTATAGATGGATTAATAGAGAAAGTCCCACACACAGCTAGAAGCCCAAATATTTTTTCAGAGGTAGATGCAGATAAAAATTATTTTTAATTTGCAACCTGATGGAGGTCAGTATAGATGGACTAATAGAGAAAGTCCCACACACTGCTAGAAGGCCAAATATTTTTTCAGAGCTAGATGCAGATAAAAATTATATTCAATTTGCAACCTGATGGAGGTCAGTATAGATGGACTAATAGAACAAGTCCCACACATAGCTAGAAGCCCAAATATTTTTTCAGAGGTACTGTAGATGCAGATAAAAATTATTTTTAATTTGCAACCTGATGGAGGTCAGTATAGATGGACTAATACAACAAGTCCCACACACTGCTAGAAGGCCAAATATTTTTTCAGAGGTAGATGCAGAAAAAAATATATTCAGTTTGCAACCTGATGGAGGTCTGTATAGATGGATTAATAGAACAAGTCCCACACACAGCTAGAAGCCCAATATTTTTTCAGAGGTAGATGCAGAAAAAAATATATTCAGTTTGCAACCTGATGGAGGTCTGTATAGATGGATTAATAGAACAAGTCCCACACACAGCTAGAAGCCCAATATTTTTTCAGAGGTAGATGCAGAAAAAAATATATTCAGTTTGCAACCTGATGGAGGTCTGTATAGATGGATTAATAGAACAAGTCCCACACACAGCTAGAAGCCCAATATTTTTTCAGAGGTAGATGCAGAAAAAAATATATTCAGTTTGCAACCTGATGGAGGTCAGTATAGATGGACTAATACAACAAGTCCCACACACAGCTAGAAGCCCAATATTTTTTCAGAGCTAGATGCAGAAAAAAAATATATTCAATTTGCAACCTGATGGAGGTCAGTATAGATGGACTAATAGAATGATGCTATGCCCAAAAGATTTTACTTCACTAGGTGCAGTAAAAAAATTGGTATTCTATACACAGGTGTTATATCTTGCAACACAGATAGGCTACTCCACTGACTAACACACTCTGCAATAGGCCAAAAAGGATTAGCTTTGCTAGATTCAGCCAAATGCTGTGAAAAAAACTTGCACAGCACTGGCACAGACCTGCCTGGCAAAAACTGATAGGAACTGATGTAACCTAGTCCTGAAAAGGACTGCAATTACAATTAGTCTTTACTCCCACAATCTATCTATTTAAGAGCACAGACCTGCCTGATAAAAGTCGTAGGAAATGCTGTAACCTAGTCCTTAAAAGGACTGCAATCACAACTATTCCCTACTCCCAAGCTATCTGTAGATTTGTGCGAAAATTGGCTTCAAATTAACAAGGTATAGCGCACACAGCAACAACGGTGCCGTCTAACACGCAGCTGCAGCAGTGAGAAAATGGTGGCGACGGGGAAAATGGCTTGGTCTTATAGGGCAAGGACATGTGACATACACTGCCAATGACACATGCCCTTGCTTGTGTGAAAAAAAGCACTTCGCTCCGTGTGTGCGCTGCTGATAGGCTGACAGATTGCACCTCCCCACTGCAAATGCGGGAAAGAGAAAAAAAAAATGGAGATCTTCATTGTTCCTGCAGAGATCCATCCCCTGCCCCTCCCCCCACCCCGCTGTACACTCAAACTGCGTATTAACATTAATTTTCATCATTACTGAGAAAAAATCCAGTTATGATTTTGGTGCACGAACAGTTATGGCACATAACCTCGAACAGCCGAATTTTTCTCAAATTGTTCGTGTTCGCCGAACGGCTCGAACACCGCCCAAAACAGCTCGAATTTGAGATTGGCGAACAGTTCGAGTAGAACAACGCTCATCTCTACTCATTACAACATCATGCGGCAGAGAGCTCCATAGTCTCACTGCTCTTACAGTAAAGAATCCCCGTCTGTGATTATGATTAAACCTTCTTTCCTCCAGACATAGAAGACGCCCCCTTGTCCCCGTCTCAGGCCTCAGAGTAAAAAGATCAGTAGAAAGGTCTTTGTACTGTCCCCTCATATACTTGTACATAGTAATAAGATCACCCCTAAGCCTTCGTTTTTCCAAACTAAATAACCCCAAGTGTAATAACCTGTCTTGGTATTGCAGACCCCCCAGTCCTCTAATAACCTTGGTCGCTCTTCTCTGCACCCTCTCTAGTTCAGCTATGTCTTTCTTATACACCGGAGACCAGAACTGTACACAGTATTCTAAGTGTGGTCGCACTAATGACTTGTATAGAGGTAAAATTATGTTCTCCTCATGAGCATCTATGCCTCTTTTAATGCATCCCATTATTTTATTTGCCTTTGCAGCAGCTGCCTGACACTGGCCACTAAACGTGAGCTTGTCGTCCACAAATACACCCAGGTCTTTTTCAGTTACAGTTTTGCCCAGTGTTTTACAATTAAGCATATAATTATACATTTTATTTCCTCTGCCCAAGTGCATTACCTTACATTTATCCCCATTAACCACTTCACGCCAGAGCCTGTTTTTGCCTTCGTGACCGGGCCAATTTTTTCAATTCTGACCACTGTCACTTTATGAGGTAATTACTCTGGAACGCTTCAACGGATTCCCCTGATTCTGAGAATGTTTTTTCGTGACATATTGTACTTCATGATAGTGGTAAAATTTCTTCGATATCACTTGCGTTTATTTGTGAAAAAATCGGAAATTTGGTGAAAATTTTGAAAATTTTGCAATTTTCAAACTTTGAATTTTCTTGCCCTTTAATCAGAGAGATATGTCACACAAAATAGTTAATAAATAACATTTCCCAAATGTCTACTTCACATCAGCACAATTTTGGAACCAAAATTTTTTTTTGTTAGGAAGCTATAAGGGTTAAAAGTTGACCAGCGATTTCTCATTTTTACAACAAAATTTACAAAAACGTTTTTTTAGGGACCACATCTTAGTTGAAGTGACTTTGAGGAGCCTTTATGACAGAAAATACCCAAAAGTGATACCATTCTAAAAACTGCACCCCTCAAGGTGCTCAAAACCACATTCAAGAAGTTTATTAACCCTTCAGGTGCTTCACAGGAATTTTTGGAATGTGGAAGAAAACAATGAACATTTAACTTTTTTTCACAAAACTGCTACTTTAACCTCAAATTTTTAATTTTCACAAGGGCAGCCAAAAAAAATGGACCCCAAAATGTGTTGTGCAATTTCTCCTGAGCACGCTGATACCCCATATGTGGTGCAAAGCCACTGTTTGGGCGCACGGCATGGCTTGGAAGGTAAGGAGCGCCATTTGACTTTTGGAATGGAAATTTGACTGGAATCGATAGCGGATGCCATGTTGCATTTGGAGAGCCCCTGAGGTGCCTAAACAGAGGAAACCCCCAACAAGTGACCCCATTTTGGAAACTAGACCCCTCAAGGAACTTATCTAGATGTGTGATGAGCACCTTGAACCCCCAGGGGCTTCACAGAATTTTATAATGTTGAAGTGTGAAAATAAAAAAACACATTTTTAACACAAAGCTGCTACTTTAGCCTCAAATTTTTAATTTTCACAAGGGCAGCCAGAAAATATGGACCCCAAAATGTGTTGGGCAATTTCTCCTGAGCACGCTGAAGTGACCCCATTTTGGAAATGACACCCCTCTGGGAATTCATCTATGGGTTTAGTGGCCATTTTAACTCAATGGATGATTTCCAGAAACAAGCACGCAATGGAAGGTTTAGATTCTGGAGAACCTCCCCCTGGAAATTAAGTGAGCTCTACTCGAATGTGTCATTCACTAAATGAACCAAATGTTTGAATGACATAATGAGATACATTTTTGCAGTTTAAAAACGTGGTTCTGTGTGGAAAATTTTAAAGCAGTCAGTGACGCATAAGGCTGGCAATGATGGGCATTGTGGGCAATAGTAGCGGGTATCACACCTCATTCCTCTCTTAGTACATACACGACATCTTTTCTCGGGGTTCCTTCTTGTTTCCGTTGCTGGAATAAGTGCAATAAAATGTCGCTCAGTCAGTCTTTTCACATCCTCAGATTCTAATGCATGAGCGGGGCTAACACTTTGAAAGACAAGATTTTCAATTACCTTTTCTTGATAATCAAGAAAAGGATCTGAATTTCCTGCTTTTTTGTACAACACAAAAGAATTGTATGTGGCCACCTGAAACAAATAAATAACCAACTTTTTATACCAGGTATAGGACTTTCTTGATACCTGGTATGGCTGTAGAACCTGGTCTGCAAGGTCCACACCCCCCATGTGTTTGTTGTAGTCAATGACTGACACAGGTTTTTGCTTCGGAGTGGTGGATCCTAGTTCTACAGTGGCCCTTATGGCATCTGTGTGGATCGAGCTGAGGACAAAAATATCCCTCTTATCCCTATATTTCAGGGCAAGCAGCTCTCCGTTGCGTACAGCCCCTGACTGCCCCTTTTGAAACTTTTGGTTGACCAATGGTTGTGGAAACCCCTGACGGTTTTTACGGATGGTCCCACAAGCCCTGATGTGGTGTTCAACCAGACTTTTAAATAGGGGTATGCTGGTGTAATAATTGTCTTAATGGACTTATCAGCTCCCAAACAATTTTTCCAGATGTCCCCAGATAAGTAGGGCATCCTGGTGGGTTTAGCTGGCTATCTTTCCCCTCATATATGCGGAAAGCGGAAGTGTATCCGGTTGAACTTTCGCACATTTTATAGATCTTTATTCCAAACCTTGCCCTTTTAGATGGGATAAATTGCTTGAGGTGCAGTCTTCCTTTGAATTTTACAAGGGACTCATCTATAGAAATATTTTGTGTTGGGGTGTAGAGGCTTAAGAATTTTTCTGACAAATTTTCAATGATGGGTCTAATTTTATATAACCTGTCATGTTCTGGGGCATTTCTGGGCAGGCATTGACTATTGTCGTTAAAATGCCAAAACCGCATGAGCATTTCATAACGGGTCCTAGGCAGAACGACTGAAAACATAGGGGTGGCTTGAACAGGGTGGTTGGACCAGTAGGATCGAATGCTCGGTTTTTTAACAAGCCCCATGGCAAATGTAAGTCCTAAAAATTTTTTAATTTCCGGGACATTAGTTGGTGTCCATAAATTTGCCCTAGCATTGTAAGATCGGGGATTCTGGCTTATGAATTGGGATGCATATAAATTTGTTTGCACGACAATATGCTCTAGCAAGCTGTCTGTAAAAAACAAATTAAAAAAATGAATTGGTCCAAAATCTTCCACCTCCACATTTATACCAGGAATGGCGTTGAAATCAGGGCTGAATGGAGCAGCCGAATCCGAAGCCTCCCATCTGGGAAATGCTAGATCATATGGCAACGCCCCTTGTACACTGGCGTGCGCCAATTCACTAGTAGCAGGGACAGCGCTTGTACTGGGCAGTGTTCCCTGATTTGGAGACGTTTCTCCAGTAGCGCTATTTGCCCCTATTGCTGTACTGGTCCTTGGGCTTGAGGATGGAACAGAATCACTGCTCATTTCTGAGCTCTCAGTGTCACCGCTACTAAAGCCCTCAAAATCCATATCTCCATCTGAGATTGCACTGTCATCAGTGTCAGAACATAGCAGGGCATACACCTCTTCTGCGGTATAAGTCTGACGGGCCATTTTATTTTTATATTTTTTGACTGGACTGAACGGACCGGACTGAACAGACCGGACTGAAAGGACGGAACCGGACTGGACTGACCGGACTGGACTGACAGGACTGACTGACCTGACAGGACTGACTGCTCTGACAGGACTGACTGATCTGACAGGACTGCACAGAGCCCAGGCAGCGCCGACGTTTATGTACAGTGGGCGGTCGGGAACCGGTTAAAGCTCATTTGCCATTTATTAGCCCAAGCTTCTAGTTTACATGGATCCTCCTGTAATATAAAATTGTCCTCCTCTGTATTGATTACCCTGCAGAGTTTAGTGTCATCTGCAAATATTGAAATACTACTCTGTATGCCCCCTACAAGGTCATTAATAAATATGCTAAAAAGAAGCCGGCCCAATACTGACCCCTGTGGTACCCCACTGTTAACTGAGACCCAATCTGAGTGTGTTCCATTAATAACCACCCTTTGTTTCCTATCACTGAGCCAGTTTTTAACCCACATACATATATTTTCCCCTATCCCCATTGTGATGGTGTTTTGTTAAATACATTGCAAACATATTTCCATGGAGGTGGTCAAAGATGGGGTATTTAAAGAAGAACTGTTCTTTCCTCTTATTTTATTCCTGCTGCTCCCCGGATTACTCCATTTTTTGTTTTTCCTAAATCCGCCATATGGTTCCAGAGATATGGAGATTTTTATTTAGTACCAATTTCTATGGTCTTTACTAAGGGGGCGTAGCTCACAGTGTAATTATGCAGAGACATGCCCCAGAGGATCCTCTGAATCATATCATCTTGTAAATAGCATCAAATTAGCACTAAATAAAAATAAAAAGACCCATATCTCAGGAACTGTAATTTATACAGTGGTGTGAAAAAAATGTTTGCCCCCTTCCTGATTTCTTATTCTTTTGCATGTTTCTTAAATGTTTCAGATCACAAAACAAATTTAAATATTAGACAAAGATAACACAAATAATCACAAAAATGCAGTTTTTTAAATGAAGGTCTTTATTATTAAGGAAAAAAGAAATCCAAACCTACAGGGCCCTGTGTGAAAAAGTGATTGCCCCCTAAACCTAATAAATGGTTGGGCCACCCATAGCAGCAACAACTGCAATCACACGTTTGCGATAACTGGTAATGAGTCTTTTACAATGCTCTGGAGGAATTTTGGCCAGTAATCTTTGCATAATTGTTGTAATTCTGCCACATTGGAGGGTTTCCAAGCATGAACCGCCTTATTAAGGTCATGCCACAGCATCTCAATTGAATTAAGGTCAGGACTAGGCCACTCCAAATTCTTAATTTTGTGCATCCTAAGCCATTCAGAGGTGGACTTGCTGGTGTGCTTTGGATCATTGTCCTGCTGCATAACCCAAGTGCACTTCAGCTTGAGGTCATTAACAGATAGCTGGACATTCTCCTTCAGGATTTTTGATAGATAGCAGAATTCATGGTTCCATTTACCACAACGAGTCTTCCAGGTCCTGAAGCAGCAAAACAGCCCCAGACAATCACACTACCACCACCATATTTTTCTGTTAGTATGATGTTCCTTTTCTGAAATGCTGTGTTACTTCTGCGCCAGATGTAATGGTACATACACCATCCAAAAAGTTCAACTTTTGTCTCATCAGTCCACAGAGTATTCTCCCAAAAGTCTTGGCAATCCTCAAGATGTTTTCTGGCAAAACAGAGATGAACCTTTATGTTCTTTTTGCTTAGCAGTGGTTTTCGTCTTGAAACTCTGCCTTGCATGCCATTTTTATCCAGTCTCTTTCTTATGGTAGAGTCATGAACACTGACCTTAGCTGAGGCAAGTGAGGCCTGCAGTTCTTTGGATGTTGTTGTGGGTCTTCTGTGACCTCTTGGATGTGTTGTCACTGCGCTCTTGGGGTAATTTCGGTCAGCCTGCCACTCCTGGAAAGGTTCCCCACTGTTCCATGTTTTTGCCATTTGTGAATAATGGCTCTCACTGTGGTTCTCTGGAGTCCCAAAGCTTTAGAAATGGCTTTATAACCTTTTCCAGACTGATAGATCTCAATTACTTTGTTTCTCATTGTTCCTGAATTTCTTTGGATCGCAGCATGATGTCGAGCTTTTGAGGATCTTTTGGTCTACTTCTCTTTGTCGAGCAAGTGCTATTTAAGTGATTTCTTGATTGAGATCAGGTGTGGCAGTAATCAGGCCTTTTTGTGGCTAGGTAAATTGAACTCAGCTTTCCAAAGATGAGATAAACCACAGTTAATTTATGCTTTATGGGGGGGGGATCACTTTCTCACACAGGGCCCTGTAGGTTTGGATTTTTTTTTCCATTAATAATAAAGACCTTCATTTAAAAACTGCATTTTGTAGTTACTTGTTTTATCTTTGTCTAATATTTGAATTTGTTTTGTGATCTGAAACATTTAAGTGTGACAAACATGCAAAAGAATAAGAAATCAGGGGCAAACACTACAGATGATTTTGTTCATCTGTAGATAATTATTGATGTTCGCTAATTTTAATTTATTTATTTATTTTACACACTTATAATGCGCCATTAATTCCACAGCGCTTCACAGACAATATTATTGATATATATTATTTTTTTGGAAGGTGGGGCTGTTGCAATATTGTATGCCATCTTCTGATATATAATATATGGAACACCTTATTACTCGAGGATTATACTTATTGCATTTTATTCTTTCGAGGATATAAAAATAAGAGTTGGCTTCGGACAAGTTCACGCTATTCATATGTGACTGGTGGTTTGTTATATACTGTAATCATGGAGCATTTTACTTATTTGACATGTAATAAATTGATTATTTTATGAATTGTCTTGCCCTTCTTTTTCAGCAGATTGGAGATAAATGTTTTTTGTTTTTTTTAAAGCAAAACAAATGAAACTACAAAAGGCACACATTGCCCAAAAACAATATGAATGCCTTTTCCTTGGTTTTGTAATAACTAATTAGACTGATTTACAACCATGAGATCTTATAGGAGTATAAACCTGACCTCCGCTGTGTAATTACCTCATTTTTATATGTTGAAACTTAGATCTGGATTCTGCTCTTTAAGGAAAATCTCAAGTCTCGGCGACCGATATAATATAGCTGCTCACTGACATGATGGATCTAATATGCAAATTGCCTCTTGAGAGTCATTATCGACCCTTTAACGAGCCTTGCAATATGACTTAGGATAAAAAGCCAAATCAGAATCTCAATTTGCAGACACATGTTTTGGGGTATTGCCCCTCGTTAGTGCAGAGTATGAGATCTGATTGAGAGGCTCTGGACTGAGGTCTAAGGGGTGACGTTTCTCCTTGTGGAGAGTGACATACCGGCCCTGGCATGCCAATGTAAGCCTCCTTACATTGGCATGCCAGGGCCGGTATGTCACTCTCCACAAAGAAATTGTCTCTTCAGAGAAGAAGAGGACTAGAACTCTAGTGCCACCTACAGGAAGTAGCAATTCTAATAGTCAATAGTGACTTTTTAACGAGCCTTATCACTTATGACTTAGGGTATAAGCCAGAAACTCAATTTGCAGACACAGTGTTTCGGGGTACTGCCCCTCTTCAGTGCAAAGTGTGAGTTCTGGTTTGGCTAGGTGAGAGGCGTCAGACCGGTATCCAAGCGGTAACATTTCTCCTTGCGAGAGCGACATATTAAGCATGTCACAGTGAGGAGACTTTTAAAGAAGCAATGCTCCTCTGGGAAATATGCAAATTGGCTCTTCAGAGAGGAAGAGGACCCAGCCAAACCAGAACTCACACTCTGCACTGACGAGGGGCAGTATCACAGTGTCTGTAAATCGAGGTTCTGGTTCTGGCTTAAATCCTAAGTCATGTGACAAGGCTCGTTGGAGAGTCGATATTGACTTTTAGGATTGCTGCTTCCTGTAGGTGGCACTAGAGTTCTAGTCCTCTTCTTCTCTGCAGAGACAATTTGCATATTTCCCAGAGGAGCATTGCGGCTTTAAAAGTCTCCTCACCGTGACATGCTTAACATGTCACTCTCCGGAAGGAGAAATGTTACCCCTTGGATCTCCACAAGGAGAAACGTTACCCATTAGACCTCATGATGGATCAAAAAATTCATGTTACAAAGTTGCCTATTTTCATGTTTACTATTGATTTATGAAATAAAAATTAAAACGATTACTCTTTAAACTTTTGGAGTTGGACTTAAAGTCATGAAATGTTGAGAATTTCTTTTTTTGTCTTAAAAAAAAATTCAAACAGAAATGATAAAAGATATTGCTTATGAATTGTCTATCTCACAAGTCAAGGAGTACTCCGTCTCAGGCAGACTAGGTTTGGTTTCAGTATTTTTCTTCAGAAAAAAAATTATGACCGAGGGGATTTAAACTGCCCTCCTTGTTTTTAATACGTCAAGAATGTGAAAAAAAATGGTGTTATTGTGGTGTGAATTGAATCGTAAATTGCTCGAATTCAGGAGGACCTACAAATGTATTGAGATTTGACTCTAAGTCGATTTGCAGAAGATCATTTCTCCCATCTCTACTAGGTTCTCATCTGAAGACTTTGCCTTCTTGGTGGCTGATGGGCTCGCTCAGTTTGCTCAAAATGCGTGCTAAGTCTTTGTTAATATTCTTATAATTTATAGTGTGGGTAGATGTAATATCCAGATATGTTTCACTCTCTGGTAATTCCTGTAATATTATCTTTTCATTCTCTAATATTCACCATTGTAGATGACATTACATCAACTAAAAACAAACAAGTCAGATTTTTTGACATCTTGCTCAATGCAGCCTGAGTTATAGCTTGTCTGGACAGAACATCTGTTCCCATACATTCATGGTTTGCACAATCTCACCTGCACACCTGCTTTACTGCTATTTGCATGGAGTTACAGGAAGTTCAAACCATCAGTCCATTGTAAATGAAGAGGAGGGATCAATACAGAGTTCATACAGGTATCCCAGACAGTGTACGGCTCCAACATTGATGAAGAAGCTAGTTGTTCTCTTGGAAGATCCAGGTGTTTTTGCTGCAGATTGCATGGGCCTTTATGTGGCATATGGCTTATTAAAGGTTCTCTAATAATGTCTGGCTAATGAGTGAAAAAACGTCCCAAACCGTAGGGCTTATCATAAGACAAGCTGTGCACTAAAAATTCTGCATTTAGAGATCTTTGTCATGGCAGCAGAAGAGGAGTGTGTTGATTTCGGAAGGGAGCAGTGACCTGATCACTTATATGATTTTAAGTACGTGAGGAAAAGGGTAAAATCTGAGTTATGATCACATTTGCACAGAACAAACTTTATTTAATTAGATTGAGAAATGAAGACTGCAGAAGAGGAGTTTACTGATCTTGGGAGAGAAAGTGACTTATCTGCTCTCATAAATAATTTGGAGATGAAAAAGAAGCATCATTATGGGTGATTGAACAGAGCAAGTAACTTGTTGCCAATCAGATGATGGAGAAGAAGGCAACAGCAGAAGATGAGTGTGCTGATTTTAGGAAAGAGAGTGACTTATCTTCTCACATAAATGTTTTAAAGAAAAGCATCATTGCGGGTGATCAAATAGTGCAAGTATCTTGTTTCCAATCAGATGATGGAGATGAAGGCAACAGCTGAAGATGAGTGTGCTAATTTTGGAAGAGACAGTGACTTATGTACTTGTTTTAGTGATGGCGGTGCTGCAAGTGACATTGCATCAGCATCAGAACACATTATAGACAATCATATAGCATGATACAATGATGACAACAGAAGAAGATGAGTATGCTTGGAACAGTCAGTGACTTATCCACTATTTATCAAAGGTTTTGCAATAATGCTTAGCTAATGGAAGAATAAACTTGACCATATATCTCATTATAATATAAGCTGTGCACTGACAATTCTGCATTTAGAAAAGTTTATCATGGCAGCGGGAGAGGAGTGTGTTGATTTTGAGAGGATGTAGTGAAATACTCACTAATGTGATTACAAGTGAATGAGCACAATGGAAACATCTGACAAGTACAATGTCCTCATCAGATCTGGACAGGACAGCTTTTAGGTATTTAGAAATGACAGCCATTAATAGAAATAATGACAGCAGCAGGGGAACAGTGTGTTGACCTTGGGAGAGACAGTGACTTACATGCTTGTTTAACTGTTTTAGTAATAACGAGGTTGTATATGACAGGAAAGCATCATCATGGGTGACCAAATAGAACACGTTGCAGCTAATCACATGATGAAAATGATCACAGCAGCAGAAGATGATTGTGCTGACCTTGATACAGTCATTGACTTATCCAGTCATATTTTTTTTTAATGAAGCAAGGCTATCCACTTACCATGACAGGTGACAGGGAGGCATTATCATAGAATAAAAATAATACATTGTAGCCAATCATATGGAAAGAATGACAGCAGCAGTGGAGACAAGTGTGCTGATCATGTAGGAGGCAGCGACTTGTCCACTTGTGTAAATATTTTATCGAGGAAGGAAGTTCTGTGGTGGGACATGTTAATATTAAGACAATGGGAAGGGCAAGACCTCATTGCTGAAGTCAGCAGATCACCATAGAAATGCTGACAAAATGAACTTTATTAGTCATCTCATTTTTCTTTCATATTGTCAAGATATATTTGTCTATCTTCTGCTTTTCTGCTTGGTTGAGCCCGGTGTTGGACTGGATCTGATTCTATGAACCCAGAACTCAGTAGCACAGAATATTTTTGTCCCATTTAATTGCATATGACAATAGCTAGTTATTGTCATTGGTTGAATGCACAGCTCCTCTTTTGATTAGCCAGCCTGGTGGCATGATGCAAACGTGACATTGTGCCAGGCTGGCTAATCAAAAGAAGATCCAAGGATGCTGGGAGGTAAGAGGTGGTTCTCGTGGCTCCCATCCAGTGGACACAGATTACTAACGTGGCCAATGGACTGTGTCCTGCGAATCAATTTGTACCAACTCTAGGTCTAACCCAAAGAACGTAATTAATCCCAAGATACTTGTTGTACTTTCAATTTTGGCAGATGGAATTCCATGTTGGACCTCATCCCACATCTTGAGCCCACATGAAGACGTCATGAGCATAGATTAAGGGAGTAAAGAGGTTACTTTTGCTTTCGCCTCTGTGTCACGGGTCTGACAGATCTGCCTAGGTGTCTCCACTCCCCCTTCCCCTAGTTGTTCGGCTCCCTTCCCTCACTTCCCATTGTTGCACACTTATTCCTTCCCTCACCTTGCGTGACACTTTGGTTTTCTAATGGGCCAGTCTGACCCATCATGGGCCTGTATTTTTTTTCTTTTTTAACCTCTAAAATGAATAAACTGTTGAAGCAATTTCCAGTTTCTTCATTGCAAGAGGATAATCCTTTCCTAGGGATTATCCTTTACATCGACTTACTTCCCATGAGTTTTGCTCGCTAAATGGGCACAGATCAGGGATGTTCTTTGATCATCCATTGCTTTATTTAATTAGGGTTCAGAAACATGAAGTGACTAATCTTCTCTAACAGGATGAGGGATTAATTATGCATTTCATGGTTTTTCGACTGGGAATGTTTATTGAAATGGATAAAATGGGACATATCTGACCAAATAAATCCATTCTGCAGCCATGACTGCCTATGGGCCAGATTGCATAAAGCAGCAAGCCATTCTCAAAATGCAGGTCAGTGAGTCTTGGAAAAGCATTTTTAATTTTTTATTTTTACCAGTTAGCAAATATTATTTGAAGTAGGAGTGATGCGAAGGGGAAGTGGTATGTCTGCATTAAATTTGTCTCTTATTTCATATCTGCTATTATGTTTTGTAATCATGTATTTTTACTATATAGAGCTTGTCCAAATCATGTGCAAAGAATGTGTTATACCCACAGTAAATCTTGACTTCTATTGATGTATATTATTATCTCTTGTAAACTTGTGTCTGTTTATTATTCACAGTTTATCTACCGTATTTTTCGGACCATAAGACGCACTTTTTTCCCCCCAAATTTGGGAGGAAAATGGGGGGTGCGTCTTATGGTACGAAAGTAACTTACCAGTGGTGGTGGAGTGGGATCGGCGGCGGCGACAGCGGCAGCAGGTGGCGGCGGCGGCAGCGGCAGCAGGTGGCGGCGGCAGCAGGTGGCGGTGGCAAAAGAGGTATCCATCTGGGAGTCAGGGCCTTGCCTGGTACCAGGGCCGGTTTCTTGCTGTGAGCGGCGTGAGCAGCTTCCGGTGCGCGGCCATCTTTCTGAAGCTGATCTACAGGAAAATGGCCACCGGAGCCGGCGCATACGCTCTGCTACGCCGGTGGCCATTTTCCTGTAGATCTCAGCTTCAGAGAGATGGCCGCGTGCACCGGAAGCCGATCACGCCGCTCTGCCACGCTACTCACAACAAGACACCGGCCCCGGTACCAGGCCCCAGGGCCCCAGCCAACACTCACACAGGCCCCAAGCCCCCAGCCAACACTCACACAGGCCCCAAACTCCAGCGCCAGCCATCACTCACCCAGACCCCATGCCCCCAGCCACCACTCACCCAGGCCCCAAGCCCCCAGAGCCAGACACCACTCACCCAAGCACCAAGCCCCCAGCGCCAGCCACCACTCACTCAGGCACCCAAGCCCCCCAGCTCACCAGCACCAGGCGCCCAGCCCCAGGGCACAAGCGCCAGACCACCAGGCGCCCAGCCCCAGGCCACCAGCGCCAGGCACCCAGGCCACCAGGCGACCAGCGCAAGCCACCAGCGCCAGGCCCGGATTCCTGAAGGACCTTGCCTCCTGTGTCCCCCGCTACATGGCCCTTCCAGGTAAGATACCTATTCAGACTATAAGACGGACCCCCATCTTATCAAAAAAAAATTTTTCCTATTTTCCACAACAAAATTTGGGGTGCGTCTTATGGTCCGGTGCGTCTTATAGTCCGAAAAATACGGTAAATCATGCTTCCAGCGATTATAATCTTATAAACTCTTTTGGATTGCACTAGCACTTTAAATATATGTATATTCTATGTTAACATCCCTGCAGAATTCATATATATATGGTTGAAATCAGAAGTTTACATACACTATATAAAAAGACACATATGCATGTTTTTCTCAATATCTGACATGAAATCAGAATAAACATTTCCCGTTTTAGGTCAATTAGGATTACCATGATGTTTAATAGTTGCCAAATGCCAGAATAATGAGAGAGAGAGAATGTTTTAAGGCATTTTTATTACTTACTGCAAAGTCAAAAGTTGACATACATTTCATTAGCATTTGGTACCATTGCCCTTAAACTGAATGACTTGGGTCAAACGTTTGGGATATCCTTCCACAAGCTTCTCACAATAGTTGGTCGGAACTTGGGCCCATTCCTCCTGACAAAACTGGTGTAACTGATCTAGGTTTGTAGGTCGCCTTGCTCGCACCTGCCTTTTCAGCTTTGCCCATAAATTTTCAATAGGATTGACAGAAGGTTGAGGGGGGATATAATAAATGTGTACAAATATGTTAGGGGACAGTATAGAGACCTTGCCAGGGATTTGTTCAAAAGGAGGGATATTACGGTAACAAGAGGGCACTCACTAAGACTGGAAGAGAAAAGGTTCCAGCACCAGCATAAGAAGGGGTTCTTTATGGTGATTCACTAAACCAGTTCAAGCGGGGACTGGATGCATTTCTAGATACCAGGCAGATTTCAGCATATACTTAAAAATAGAATAAAATAGTAAGTTGATACAGGGATTTATTCTGACTGCTGGTTTCAGAGTCGGGAGGGAATTTTTCCTCAGGTGAAGATTGGCTAAATCATTTGGGGTTTTTGCCCTCCTCTGGATCAACTTTAGCAACTACGTAACTTACAGGTCGAACTTGATGGACTCAAGTCTTTATTCGGCTTTACTTACTAACTAACTAACTGACATCAGGGCTTTGTGATGGCCACATTGACTTTGTTATCCTTAAGCCACTTTATCACCATTTTGGCAGTATGCTTCTGGTCATTGTCCATTTGGAAGACTCGCTTCTGCCCAAGCTTTAACTTCCTGGCTGATGTCTTGAGATGTTGCTTCAGTATTGCCACATAATCTTCTTTTCTCATGATGCCATCTATTTTGTGAAGTGCACCAGTCCCTGCTGCAGCAAAACAACCTCACAACATGATGCTGCCACCCCCGTGTTTAACAGTTGGGATGGTGTTCTTAGGCTTCCAAGCTTCTCCCTTTTTCCTCCAAACTTAGTGATGGTCATTATGCCCAAAAAGTTAAATTTTAGTTTCATCATACCACAGGACATGTCTCCAAAAAATAAAGTCTTTGTTCCTGTGTGCATTTTCAAATATTAATCTGGCTTTTTATGTTTATTTTGGAGTAATGGCTTCTTCCCAGCAGAGTGGCCTTTCAGCCCATGTTGATTCAGTACTCGTTTCAATGTGGTTATTGACACAATCTTACCAGCTTTCGCCATCATCTTCACAAAGTCTTTTGCTTTTGTCCTTGGGTTTATATGCACATGTCGGACCAAAGCACATTCATCTGTGTGACACAGAACCCGTCTCCTTCCTGAGCGGTATGATGGCTGGACAATCCCATCTTGTTTGTACTTGCGTATAATTGTTTGTACAGATGAATGAGGCACCTTCAGGTATCTTCAAATTTTACCCAAGAATGAGCCAGACTTGTGCAAGTCCACAATTCTCTTCCTGATATCTTGGCTGATTTTTTTAGACTTTTCCATGATGATACGCAAAGAAGCAGTGTGTTTCAGGTGTGCATTAAAATACATCCACAGTGGTATCTCTAATTAACTCAGATGTTGCCAAAAACCCTATCAGAAGCTTCAAAACACATGACATCATCATATGGGCAGTCCAGAATTGTTTAAAGGCATAGTAATCTTAATGTATGCAAACTTTTGACTTTGCAGTAAGTAATAAAAATGCCTTAAAACATTGTTTCTCATTATTCTGGCATTTGACAAATATTAAAAATTATGGTAATCCTAATTGACCTAAAACGGGAATGGTTAATTCTGATTTCATGTCAGATATTGGGAAAAACATGCAGATGTGTCTTTTTATATTGTGTATGTAAACTTCTGGTTTCAACTGTATGCCTCAAGAATACAGAAATAAGAAAAGTAAACCAATCATCTACTCATCTCATATTAAGTTCCCCATCCCTAAATGTCAGAGGTATACATATCTAACAGGCTTGTGGTGGAGTTATTAACCTTTATTCTTGGCCATAACTATTTTCTTTTCAATGGGAGATCTTACCACCAGCTCAGGGGAACAGCGATGGGGAGCCCCTGTGCTCCCACATACACTAATTTGCTACTGGGCTGGTGGGAGGACATCATTGTATTCCAGGACGAGGATGTCCCATGGTGCCCTCGGATTCAATTTTAGAAGCAGTACATTGATGACAACCTTGTCCTGTGGTCAGGGGATCATAGTTCCTTCGAGAAATTTACCTATGAGATAGGTGGGGATAAGATTGCCTTTCTTGATATTATGATCACGAAGGGTGAGGAGGGGTGTCAAAAAACCTCCATCTTTTGGAAACCAACAGCATCGAACAGTCTTCTCAGATGGGAAAGTTATCATTCCTAAAGAGAGGGACAATTTTTAAGGCTTGGAAGAAATTGTTCTTCTCTGAGGGTTTTTAAAACACAGGCAACCAATCTGAAGGGAAGATTCTCCAATAGAGGCTATCTGATGCAGGTCATTAATGCGGGCTACAGACATGCACTGAGAAGTAATCGAGCGGATCTACTGTCTCCTAGAAGTGAGGATCTAACAAATGAAATCATCCGGTTAATCGGTACTTATGGTGATCAGAAAACTAATATTTGTTGCTCCTGGATCGCTTTAGTCTAAGTGATTGAGGATGTGTTCGATGTAGGGGTCGGTGGGAAACATAAAAGGAAGTGAGTTTGGAGCCATGGTGGAACACATGCAACTTCCCATCATGGTACATGTGGTTCAGTAGGCAGGTGCCACGGGATATCTTTGCCCTCTATCTGGTGAATCCCCTGATGAAACCCTTGGCATCTGCTAAGGGGAGAAACACGTCGGGTTGGGGTACTCAGTATGAGATAAGTAGATGATCGGTTTAATTTTCTTATCTCTATGTTTCTTTGAGGCATATTTTTGTTTGTTATATCTCTGTCTGACATTTAGAGATGGGGTACTTAATATGAGATGAGTAGATGATTGCTTTACTTTTCTTATCTCTATATTCTTGAAGCATATATTTGTCTGTTATACCTATGCCTGACAATTAATCCTATTAAGCATCATATTTTGATAGTTTGATTTTGTTACTATTTGATCACTGAACACTTATGATTGCCTCTCGATGCATACTGTGCTACAGCTTTATGGTTTCGCTGACATCACGTGTTATCACTGATATCTGATCAACAAATTGAAACGTATTATACCTCTCTGAATCATGTGTACACATTAAGAAGGTCTATAGGAAAGGAATCTGTTATCTACATTATCATCTATATGACACTTCTACCTGCCCATCTGTACTTTACTCTATGAGCTAATACATTAAGCTTAAATAAATAAAAACCTCATAGCACTATTTTCTCTATTTTGCATCTGTCAGACAAATTTTATATTCACTTATACACGTTATGTGGGTGTTGGTGTTAGCTTGGTTAGGGACTCATTGCATAAAGGTCAGTTAAGGACAGCCTATGTGGAGCGGGGGCACCACAGTGAATACCCTTAGGGTGCCAACCTTCGCTGATAGGAAGGGAAACAGAGGAAGAAATTCTGTCTCCCTTAGAAAGCTATGATTAATATATTTCCTTTGATTGTTGAGTGTACATAATCATGTGGGCTCCCATTACCAATGTATTGATTCTATGGTACTTCGTGTTTTTAGTAGTATTAATAAAAGTTACATTTTATAGTGTTTTTTTCTTCTCATGGTAGGTTGAGAATATAGTCTGGTCAGATGAGACCAAAACTGTGAACTCTTTGGATGCAATAATACACACGATGTTTGGAGGCCAAAAGGCACCGAATAATATCCCAAAAACACCATACCAACAGTGAAGTTTGAAGTTTGGAACATCATGATGTAGGGCTGTTTTTCAGCATACGGCATTGACAAACTACATATCATTGAAGGAAGGATGAATGGACAAATGTACCGAGATATTCTTGATAAAAATGTGCTGCCATCTACAAGGATGATGAAGATGAAACAAGGGTGGAAATTTCAGAAAGACAATGATCCCAAACACACAGCCAAGGAAACCCTCAATTGGTTTACGAGAAAGAAAATGAAGCTGCTAGAATGGCCGAGCCAATCACCAGACCTGAATCCAATAGAACATTTATGGAAGGAACTAAAGCTCAGAGTTCATAGAAGGAGCCCACGGAAGCTTCAGGATTTGAAGAGTGTTTATGTGGAAGAATGGGCTAAAATCACACCTGAGCAATGCATGTGACTAGTTTCTTATGTAGCTTGAAGCTGTCATCACCAACAAAGGCTTTTGTGCAAAGTATTAAATAAATTTCAGTAAGCGTGTTGAACACTTTTTCTCTGTGTCATTTCTTATTGTTAAACATAACTTAATTTATGGACATCTATGGATGATTTCGTTGCCTGTGTGGATTGAATGTGTAGTTACCTACATCTGGCGAGAATGTCATGTCAATAGCGCCTTTAGAGATATATTTACTTAGAAAATTGGTGATGTATTCAATACTTATTTCACCCGCTGTATCTCTGGAACCATATGGCAGATTTAAAAAATATTAAAAAAAATGAATAATCAGGGGAGCAGCATACATAAAATAAGAGCAAAAACTGACCTTGGGCCTGATGACTGGTCCTATTTAAGATTATTCCATGCTGCTTTTGTGACACTCGCAGCCCTGCCCTGGGAAAAGATGGTGGCGGACACTCGGAACCGGGTCAGATGTTAGGGGGGGATGCAGTCGTGGACCGGACCCGTCCCGTGCCCAGGGCCGTCACATTAAAAATGATGTTAGGGCATTCAGGCTTGAGTGGTATTATCGACTACGCCACCTGCGGTGTCTGGTGATGCGCCACCAGCGCTTCTAGCAGTCCTCTGAGGCTGGATGTGTTGTGGCAGCTTGCGATGGTATAACTCCCCACAGGCGGAGCTGTGCCTCAGGGCAGATGGGACAAGAGGATGGGGAGAGTAGTCCTGGGTCACTCAGGTGCTGTGTGGTGCAGTGAGGAAATAAAGAGTCCGGAGGCCATAGGGATAGTCTTCCAGGGTTTTTACTCACAGTTCTTTTAGCTCAGCCGCAAGGCTTCTCCCTGCTCCTCACGGATCACTGCGGTCACCAGGGATGAGGGCTCAGCGCACCCAGGTGCTTCAGGTGCCTGGATCAGGACCCTCAGAGTGTTCCTAGCTGTCCCCTTTGAACCTCTCCTGTCCATGTGCGTGCAAAGGCTGGGTCTCCCTCTGGACTATGCACAGATATAGGGTAAGGCGGCAATTCCGTTCCGCCTGTCACCCGATGGGATCCATTATAGCCTACCGGGCTTCTCTGACAGAGACGTGAAGTGGCAAAGTCAGATATCAGGTGCCGGTACCCCTCTTGCAGCAGGAGTCCCTCTGGCAGGGCCAGAATGGAGAGTACAGGTGGCGTATGCCGCTCCGTCCGTGCTCCCTGGGATCCTTTTGCTATGGAGCTCTACTCCTGAACTCCGGGCCTTCTTGGTGATGGTCCCTGACCAGGTGGAGACATAGGTTAACTCCAACCTGCCCCTCGCCCCAAGGCCAGGGCACGAGGGCCGTGTCCCCATCCACTGCAGGTCCACACAGGATCCACGTTCAGTGCTGAAGTTTACAATCCAAGGACCTTCAACCCAAAATGGCTGAGTATTAAGTATGAAATTATGTGTGTAACTAAAACTGTGTTCTACCCTTCACCCACTACATGGTTCCCCTAACTTTTGGTTCCCCTCACTCGTGATCCTGCTGAGGCAGCACTATGGTGCATACTTGCCCCCCATAGGTCAGGAGTGTGTAATATTGAATGTAGATTCAGGGTCCTGATTAGTACACCTTCCTTACCTGGGTGAGGAGACACTACACCTGCTGACAGGCTGCAGTATCCCCCCTTGTGGCGACCAAACCCTCAGGGGCGCCACATTCCCCCCTGGTAAAACACAGCACGTCCGCGGGCTGCAAAGAGAGTAAAGCCTGGTAAAGACATTTTTCTAACAACCAAAACTATCTTCCCTTTATGGGAGGTACTTTTCTTAAACGTTGCATAAATATAAAAGTGCAAAAGTACAAAAATATAAAAGTATAAAAGCATAAAGTAGAGCAAGAGACTTTTGACTATAGCAGCAGACTTGTTTAAAGTGAGGTAGAAGAGGCAGTTCAGTAGCAAGAGGGACCTGTCCTAAACCCTCACGTGGGCCTTGGGGTGGCTGCAGGGCATGAAAATCCGGTTATCAACCTCCAAACGTGCCACTCCAGACAGGTTTTGCTTCTGAGGTCTGAGGTAGAAGATAAGGCACGGTTTTGCATAAAACCAATAGGAAGCACCTAAATAGATGCATAACTTTTTACAAAGAAAGTCTGCCGCCTGCCATAGTCCGCAGGGACCAAAGTCTCCGATGCTAGGCCTCAGGCGCCCTCCAGGGACTCTCCTTCTGAGGCAGCCGCCTCCTGGGTCAAGGCCTCGCTGTTTCGCCGCCGCTCCTCTCGCTGCCGCATAGCCGCCTCCATTTGCTTCCTGGCCAAGTTACCCGGTCCATAGCTAGGGACCGCAGGGGCTCCCAGGTAGGGAGGGGGTCTGGCTCCGTCTCCGCTTGCATCCATCGTCGCTGCTCGTGGTGACGATGCTGGAACTCGCACAACAAACGCTGCACTTCCTCCTCTCCTCCTCCTTTTAGGGCAGCTCCAGGGCGGCTGGCTGACGGACCCTCCCAGGGACGTCCCATCTGGGGTGATGGACACTACCCCGTGGACAGTCTTTAACCCCTTAACACCCAAGGGTGGTTTGCACGTTAATGACCAGGCCAATTTTTACAATTCTGACCACTGTCACTTTATGAGGTAATTACTCTGGAACGCTTCAACGGATCCCCCTGATTCTGAGATTGTTTTTTCGTGACATATTGTACTTCATGATTGTGGTAAAATTTCTTCGATATCACTTGCGTTTATTTGTGAAAAAAATGGAAATTTGGCAAAAATTTTGAAAATTTAGCAATTTTCAAAATTTTAATTTCTATGCCCTTAAATCAGAGAGATATGTCACACAAAAGAGTTAATAAATAACATTTCCCACATGTCTACTTTACATCAGCACAATTTTGGAACCAATATTTTTTTTTGTTAGGGAGCTAAAAGGGTTAAAAGTTGACCAGCGATTTCTCATTTTTCCAACAAAATTAACAAAACCATTTTTTTAGGGGACCACATCACATTTGAAGTTACTTTGAGAGGTCTTTATGACAGAAAATACCCAAAAGTGACACCATTCTAAAAACTTCACCCCTCAAGGTGCTCAAAATCACATTCAAGAACTTTATTAACCCTTCAGGTGCTTCACAGGAATTTTTGGAATGTGGAAGAAAAAAATGAACATTTAACTTTTTTCACAAAAATGTTACTTTAGACCCAATTTTTTTTATTTTCACAGGGGTAACAAGAAAAAATGGACCCCAAAATTTGTTGTGCAATTTCCCCTGGGCATGCAGATACCCCATATGTGGGGAAAAAACACTGTTTGGGCCCACGGCATGGCTCGGAAGGGAAGGAGCGCCATTTGACTTTTTGATTGTAAAATTTGCTTGAATAATTAGCGGACGCCATTTTGCGTTTGGAGAGCCCCTGTGTGCCCAAACATTGGAGCTCCCCCACAAGTGACCCCATTTTGGAAACTAGACCCCCCAAGGCACCTATCTAGATGCATAGTGAGCACTTGAAACCCCCAGGTGCTTCACAAATTGATTCGTAAAAATGAAAAAGTGTTTTTTTTTTTCACTTTTTCATTTTTACGAATCAATTTGTGAAGCACCTGGGGGTTCCAAGTGCTCACTATGCATCTAGATAGGTGCCTTGGGTGGTCTAGTTTCCAAAATGGGGTCACTTGTGGGGGAGCTCCAAAGTTTAGGCACGCAGGGGCTCTCCAAACGCAACATGGCGTCCGCTAACAATTTGAGCCGATTTTCCATTCAATTTGTTAGCGGACACCATGTCGCGTTTGGAGAGCCCCTGATGTGCCTAAACAGTGGAGCTCCCCCACAAGTGACCCCATTTTGGAAACTATGCCCCTCAAGGATTTTATTAAGGTGTATAGTGAACATTTTGAACCCAGAGGTACGACACAGAATTTGATAACATTAGGTCATCATATTGAATAAGTTGTCATTAGTCTTGAGCGCAAGTGCTCGCTACTTGAGTTTGCATCGGGTACTCAGGTATGCACCATGTGCTGCGTGTGCTCGAGTGACATGCTCGAGTCCCCGCCCGGATGTTTCAAGGTTATTAGACACCCAAAAAAAAACAAGCGGGGATCGCTCGAGCATGGCAGGCAATCCCCGCAAAGTTTTTTGGGCCATGAAGCTTATGGGGCGGAGACTCGAGCATGTCACTCAAATACCCACGATACTCAATGCATACCAGAACACCTGATGCAAACTCAAGTAGCGAGCACTTGTGCTCAACACTAGTCGCCATATCGTCATCTTTTTTTCTTACTTTTGAAAAAAATCCCAACCCCATCACAACCCTAACCCCAACCCTAACCCCAACCCCAGCCCTAACCCTAACACAACCCTAACCCTAACACAACCCTAACCGTTCCACAACCCTAACCCTAGCACAACCCTAACCTGAGAGTTTATTTTTTACGCCGTTCCTCGTGCGGTATAAGTGATTAGACGACCTTATTCGGGTCGGTGAGACTACAGCGATACCAGAATCATATGGGGTTTTTATGACTGACAGCTGTCACACACTAAAAGACGCATTTTTTGTAAAATCTAGTTTTTGCATCGCCATATTTTGAGAGCTATAATTTTTCCAGATTTTGGCAGACAGTCATTTGACGGCTTGTTTTTTGCGGGATGAATTGACGTTGTTATTGGTGCCATTTTCAGGCACGTAACATTTTTTGATCGCTTTCTATTCCGATTTTTGGGAGGCAGAATAAACAAAAACCAACAATTCAGGAATTGTTTTTTTGTTTTTTTTTTTATTCTGTTCCACGTGTGGTAAAATTGATAAGGCAGCTTTATTTTTCGGGTCAGTACGTTTACAGCGGTACCACATTTATATCGTATTTCTATGTTTTGCACTTTTACATAATAAAAGCAATTTTATCGAAAAAATAATTTTTTAGCATAGCTTTATTCTGAGAGCTATAACTTTTTTATTTTTCGGCTTATGGAGCTCTATTGTGGCTCGTTTTTTGAGGGACGAGATGATGTTTTCAGCGGTACCATTTTTATTTATATTCGTCTTTTTGATCGCGTGTTATTCCATTTTTTGTTTGGCGGTATGGTGATAAAGCATTGTTTTTTGCTTCGTTTTTTTTTTTTTTTTTTTTTTTTACCGAGTTCACTGAAGGGGTTAACTAGTGGGACAGTTTTATAGGTCAGGTTGTTACGGACGCGGCGATACCAAATATGTGTACTTTTATTGTTTTTGTTTTTTTTATAATAATATTTATTGATGGGTACATTATATTTTTATTTTTGGTGGATTATTTTTTTATTTTTTTTTTAATATTTTTACAATTTTTTTTTTTTTTTCACTTTCTGATAGTTTTTATACTTTATTACTTTGTCCCACTATGGGACTTTCACTTTTTTTTCTCTGATCGCCTGCATGGCACAGGAATGCAGCACCATCCCTGTGCCATGCAGGCTGTCAGCGCTGGACAGGGAGAAGATTGTTTGGAGATGCACTGCGCATGTCCAAAAAATCTTCCTGCTGTCTGGTGACCCGGATGTTGTCATAACGACATCGGGTCGTCATGGAAACATCCTGGAAGCCGCGGCAGACATCGCTGGAGGCCGGAAGAGGAGGTGAGTATCGGCGATCACCTCCCCTTGCCACCGCAATGCTGCGATCGACTGCGATCGACTTCAATCACAGCATTACGGGGGTTAATGTGCTGGGAGCGGTGCGGGACCGCTCCCTGCACATAGCCCTGGGTGTCAGCTGTGACAATCAGCTGACACCCGGCGGCGATCGCGCCCGCACAGCCTGTGTGCGGGCGAAATCGCCAGGGCGTACTAATACGTATCAGGTCCATAAGGCCCAGGGCACAGATACGTACTAATACGCCCTAGGTCGTAAAGGGGTTAATGGAGGGGGCGGTCTGCACTTTTGGCGCCATTGGGGAGCCAGGCCCACGATGGGAGGTGTTGAAGCGCTGTCCTTTCTGCACATTATGGCGTCCGTTCTTCTTGGGCGGGCGCCATTTTAAGAGTAAAACGACAGTCTGTGGAAAAAGGCGCGCAGTGCCTGGTAGCACTGGGCAATCTTCTCCGTTGCTGCAGGCACGAGATCCTGCCGACTACGCCAGTGATGTGACGCTCGCAGCCCTGCCCTGGGAAAAGATGGTGGGGGACACTCGGAACCGGGTCAGATGTTAGGGGGGGATGCAGTCGTGGACCGGACCCGTCCCGTGCCCAGGGCCGTCACATTAAAAATTATGTTAGGGCATTCAGGCTTGAGTGGTATTATCGACTACGCCACCTGCGGTGTCTGGTGATGCGCCACCAGCGCTGCTAGCAGTCCTCTGAGGCTGGATGTGTTGTGGCAGCTTGCGATGGTATAACTCCCCACAGGCGGAGCTGTGCCTCAGGGCAGATGGGACAAGAGGATGGGGAGAGTAGTCCTGGGTCACTCAGGTGCTGTGTGGTGCAGTGTGGAAATAAAGAGTCCGGAGGCCATAGGGATAGTCTTCCAGGTCTTTTACTCACAGTTCTTTTAAGCAGCGGCAAGGCTTCTCCCTGCTCCTCACGGATCACTGCGGCCACCAGGGATGAGGGCTCAGCGCACCCAAGGTATTCAGGTACTTCGGTCAGGACCCTCCGAGTGTTCTTAACAGTCCCCTTTGAACCTCTCCTGTGTGTGTGCGTGTAAAGGCTGGGTTTCCCTCTGGACTATGCACAGATATAGGGTAAGGCGGCAATTCCGTTCCGCCTGTCACCCGATGGGATCCACTATAGCCTACCGGGCTTCTCTGATAGAGACGTGAAGTGGCAAAGTCAGATGTCGGGGGCCGGTACACCTCTTGCAGCAGGAGTCCCTCTGGCAGGGCCAGAATGGAGAGTACAGGTGGCGTACGCCGCTCCATCCGTGCTCCCTGGGATCCTTTTGCTATGGAGCTCTACTCCTGAACTCCGGGCCTTCTTGGTGATGGTCCCTGACCAGGTGGAGACACAGGTTAACTCCAACCTGCCCCTCGCCCCAAGGCCAGGGCACGAGGGCCGTGTCCCCATCCACTGCAGGTCCACACAGGATCCACGTTCAGTGCTGAAGTTTACAATCCAAGGACCTTCAACAAAAAATGGCTGAGTATTAAGTAAGAAATTATGTGTGTAACTAAAACTGTGTTCTACCCTTCACCCACTACATGGTTCCCCTAACTTTTGGTTCCCCTCACTCGTGATCCTGCTGAGGCAGCACTACGGTGCATACTTGCCCCCCATAGGTCAGGAGTGTGTAATGTTGAATGTAGATTCAGGGTCCTGATTAGTGCACCTTCCTTACCTGGGTGAGGAGACACTACACCTGCTGACAGGCTGCAGTATCCCCCCTTGTGGCGACCGAACCCTCAGGGGCGCCACACTTTTATAAAAACATCATCTCATCCCCATTCATTTTGGTCATTATTGGAGGTGAGGACTAGTGTTGAGCCACCCCCGTAGTGTTCGAGTTCGGTTCGGTTCGTCGAACACCCGTGTGTTCGCCGAACTGTTCGTCGAACTGTTCGTCGAACACCTTCGAACACCGTTAAAACCAATGGCAGGCAAACAAAAACACATAGAAACACATAGAAAACACCTTCAAAGGTGTCCAAAAGCTGACAAACTGCTCAGAAGACATAACTAACACATGGAAAAGTGACAAGTACATATAGTCATGCGAAAATAAAAGAGGTGGAGGAGTAAAAGGAGGGGGAGACACAGATATAGGCATGTCATGCCCTTCTAAAATCCAAAAAGTGAGAAGCCGACACGGCCAGTCCGCTCCTGCCCGTGCCACCTCCGTGTCGCCGGGTTTGTGCCAGAGCCGCGGTGAACCCTGACGGCCAGCCCACCTCTCCCAATACTGGTGCCTGTCCGCTGGTGGGTCGAGCGAGCCCCCCTGTGGTGGAGGCAGCTCTAAGCTTTTTAATTTAAATTGTCTCTCTAATTTGAATGAATACACTTTAAATCCATTTACAAGGATCTATTGGAGGGCAAGTCTCATGCCAGCAGCCGCGGTAATTCCAGCTCCAGTAGCGTCCACTAAAGCTGCTGCAGTTAAAAAGCTTTTATAAGGATCGAGCTCAGCTGTCCACCGCAAGGCATCCTACTGCCAGTCCCAGCCCCTATGCCTTGGGGTGCCTCCTGATGCTCTTCACTAAGTATCCCATGGTCCCGAAGCATTTCCTTTGAAAAAATTAAGTGTCTAAAATACAGGTGGTGCAGCTTGCTTAACAGCCGGGATAATCCGCTCACTAGCAGACACTGCTACTAGGCACAAAGTATTTCCTGGGCTAGATGCAGTTAAAAATTTGTAATTAGATACTCTCGTTGGATGCTGAGAAAGCATTCCATAGAGTCTCCTGGCACGCCATATATGATTCTCTTAAAAAGCTTGGGGTAGGGGTCTAGGGGACCCTTTTATAGCCAAAATCACGGCCCTGTATCGCAATACGTCACCTAGGCTGAAGATAAATGGAACTGTAGCACCCTGAGGGCTCGGTTGCTACAGACGTATTGCACCTCACCCAGAGGTGTGATATCTCACTCTCAGGTAAGGATGGAGTGTGGATCAGGACCCGACACCTGCATGCATTACACCACATTGCCGTGGGGCAGGGCGACCAATATGCCCCTGAGATGGGCACGACAGTCCCTGTCCCTGGCTGGAGTGGGGGGAGGGAACACTGAGGAAGGGGAACCCTATAGTGCAGGAGCAGGGAGGAAGCAGTTCCTGGGTGCATTGAGAAGGGAGTATAAAAGGTGGGCACCATCTTAGTTCAGTGCAGAGAAGTCTGAGCAGAAGTGGCAGGGAGCAGGGGCTCTGCATGAGCTCTGCTCCGGAGGCGGGCCTAGTAACAGAGGCCCAGGCCTGGAAGAGGGAGAAGGAAGGAAGAGGAGCGGAGAAGGCTCCAGGAACGAGGAATGAAGGGATCCCAGGGGTGCGGACGGGCGAGTCGCCACCGCACGCCCGAATCCACCTGCGTGGAGGGGTCAGGCCAAAGGGGGAGACCGGTCCCCGAACTAGTGGAGGCAGGAAACGACCCTCAGCTAGAAACCGGAGGCTCTGACATTTTATGTGGCGCAGCCCCTCGCTACACCCGCTAGGAAGGCACCACATAGGGTCAGGGAAACTGGCGCCAAGTTTACCAAGAGGAGGCTCGAGGCAGCCGGACAGAAGTGTTGGTAAGAAAGGCCAGACAAAGGACACACAAAGGGGGTCCTGTGAAGTGCTCCAAAGTTTCTGGGAGTTGTCTGAGCCCCTCACCTGGTGAGCACAGTACGACGTGGGCAGCCGTTACCTGCAGACGTGGTCTGGATAATAAGAACTGTGAGTAAAGGCCCTGAACTGCATCACTGACTCCGTGTCGTTACTGCTGCTGCCCTGCACCATCACCCCCATCCTCCGCATACACTGCCCTGAGGCTATACTCCTCCCGTGGGGAGTTATGCTACGCTCTGCTGCACCCACAACACCAGCCTCAGTGGTCTGCCCTGTAGCGGCGGTTCACTCTGACCGCAATCCACGGGTGGCGTAGTCGGACATTTAAACATGAAAACCACATAAATAGTTCCGCCACTGGTTTGACCGCCCTGAGCCACGGAACCGGGTCGCCGCCACGAAGACTACAACCACCAGCATCCACCAAAAAGGGTCCGGCTCCGGGTGTCCCAAGGCCCAGGGGGTGCGTCAGAACATTTTCATCACCTTTCACAATCAACAATGGGACAAGGCAGTGATGTCCTCTGTCCCCTCTCTTATACATCCTAGTGACGGAGCACCTGCTCTCATCAATTCGCCATAACGCCAATATTAGGTGGATTGAGGTGGGAGGCACCGAGTACAAGTGCTCTCTATTTGCTGATGATGTCCTAGTATATATCACTCAATCACATATATCCATCCATGCTGTTATGGCTGAAATAGATCACTTTGTTACATGGTCAAATTTTAAAATCAATGCAGCGAAGTCTGAGGCCCTCGATGTCTCCCTCCCCAAATCCATATAGGATTCCATCCAGTCCAACTTTCCCTTTGCCTGGCCCTCACAGGGTATCAAATACTTAGGAATTCCTATTCATAGAGACCTCTCCCATCTATGTTATCTTAATTTTGGGCCCTTTATTGAACAACTCCATACAGACCACGGTTGGCAAGTTAGAACTGTATGATTCACTACGTGAACCACTAGTGTTTTGTGGAAAAGCACATGTACACTGCGTTCCAAATTATTATACAAAAAGTGTTTAGGAGTGATAAGGGAAGAATTTGTTTGTTTGTCAGTTAAACTCATTGATGGTGATGTGTGTCAGGGCTCTTTATATCACTGTAAGCAATTGCAGACACCTGTGCTAATTAGTTTGGCAGGTGTGTCCAATGAAAGGCAAGACTACTTAAGAAGGCTCTCTCACATTATTAAGCAGCCTACATTTTCTGCCAAAATGGGAAAGAAAAAGGATGTGTCGGCTGCTGAGAAGCAACAAATTGTGGAGTGTTTAGGTCAAGGCATGACTACAATCAACATTGTGCGATGATCAGGATGAAGTGTCTTGGCAATCAAGAAGTATGTAGCTGATTCACAGTACACACGTGTGCGTGCTGATAAGGGCAAATTGAGGACTCTTTCCTACAGGCAATTACGTCAGGTTGAAAGAGCAGCGGCAAAAAAGCCTTGTCATAGCAGCAGACAAGTTTTTGAAGCTGCTTGTGCCTCCAACGTCCCCCGAACAACAAGATGCAGGGTCCTTCAGAGGTTTGCAGCTGTGCATGCGCCATCCTGTCGACCTCCTCTATCCACTTCACACAAGCAGAAATGGCTCCAGTGGGCCAAACATTACATGAAGACTGATTTCAAAACTGTTTTGTTCACGGATGAGTGCCGTGCAGCGCTCGATGGTCCAGATGGATGGAGTGGAGGATGGCTGGTTGATGGACACCCCACGCAAACACGGCTACAGCGCCAACAAGGAGGAGGTGGAGTAATGTTTTGGGCTGGAATCATGGGGAGAGAGATTGTCGGCCCCTTTAGGATCCCTGAAGGCGCTAAAGATGAACTCCATAATGTATGTGGATTTTCTCAAACAGCACTTCCTGCCATGGTTCAAGAAGAAGAACCGTGTATTTCACAGCAAGATCATTTTTCTGCATGATAATGCACCATCTCATGCTGCACATAAAACATCTGCATCTCTGGCTGATATGGGCATAAAAGGGGACAAACTTATGGTGTGACCCCCATGCTCCCCTGACCTCTACCCCATTCAGAACCTTTGGAGCATCATTAAAAGGAGTGTCTATGATGGCGGGAGGCAGTTCACATCTAAGCAACAGCTCTGGGAGGGTATTCTGTCCTCATGCAAAACAATTGAAGCAGAAACCATCCAAAACCTGACAAATTCAATGGACGAGAGAGTTCAGAAGCTCCTTTCGAACAAGGGGTCCTATGTGAAAATGTAACATCACCTAGAATAAAGTTTTGA
The DNA here is from genome assembly GCF_046119375.1 of Phyllobates terribilis. Taxonomy (NCBI): domain Eukaryota; kingdom Metazoa; phylum Chordata; class Amphibia; order Anura; family Dendrobatidae; genus Phyllobates; species Phyllobates terribilis. The sequence goes on along the minus strand of NW_027362764.1, from coordinate 745,672,438 downwards.
GTTGAAAACTGTTTGATTTCAGTTTCTAACAACCTGCTAATGCTTATAATTTCAAAAATGACCATTCTTTTGGTCTTTATTAAAATGAAAAGGTTGATCGAAAAGTTTGGGGGATCTAAGAGTGTGGCAACCCAGTAGTCATGATTACTTCGAATTCTGACAATATGAGGGTCATGCTGCAGGTAGTGCAGCAAGAAGGCACTTATGTGCCTTGCGCATCTCGGAGCCCCAAAATTATTTTCCGGGCTAGATGCAGCTAAAAATTATTTTTAATTTTAAATCTGGTGAATCTTTAGTATAGATAGCCTAATAGGATCAGTGCTGCACACTGCTACAAAGCCCAAATTATTTTCCAGTCAAGATACAGATAAACATGATTAGTAATTTGAAAGCTTAAAACGGTTGGTAGGGTGATTTTAACCAATCATCAAGCTTTTACTCTCCCCAAGATGACACAGGGGTAGAAAAGTCGTTTCGGATCCATGATTTGTTCATCTTTATGAACGTGAGTCTGTCTACATTATCAGTGGAGAGCCGCGTGCGCTTATCTGTCAGCACACCACCAGCAGCGCTGAACACACGTTCAGACAGAACGCTGGCTGCGGGGCATGACAAGATCTCCAAGGCGTAAGTGGCTAGCTCCGGCCATTTATCCAGATTGGAAGCCCAAAAAGAGCAAGGGTCCAGTGACACAGTCGTGGCTTCAATGTTTACTTGGAGATACTCCTGTACCATCGTCTCTAGGCGTTGACTATGTGTCAGACTTCTTGTCTCCTGTGGCCTTGCAAAGGATGGGCTAAAAAAGTGGTGAAATGATTCCGCAAAATTGATGTTACCAGCAGATACTGTGGTTCTGTTACGGTTTGAGTGCTGAACACTTGACGGTCCCACGGTTGGCAAGTTGGAACTGTGAGATTCACTACGTGCACCACTGGTATTTTGTGGAAAAGCACATGTAAGATTCTGCAACAGTCTCTGCTGATACTCCTGCATGCGTGCATCCCTTTCTATGGCAGGAATAATTTCTGCAAATTTACTTTTGTACCGGGGATCTAACAGTGTGGCAACCCAGTAGTCAGGATTATTTCTAATTCTCACAATTCGAGGGTCATGTTGCAGGTAGTGCAGCAAGAAGGCACTCATGTGTGTTGCGCATCCAGGAGCACCAAGTCCCTGTTGTGTTGGTGGCGAGGTAACAATCATGCTTCCTTCCTCTGTCCTCTCCCCCCAACCTCGCACAACAGAAATGTGATCAAGGTCTCCCTCATCTGATGAGTCTTCCATCAGTTCGTCCTCCACTTCTTCCTGGGCTCCTGCACCTTCCTCACTAGTTTGGCTGCTACCATGCGCCCTGGTAAAACCATCTCCCCCACCCTCACATGCCTGCCGCCTTGGTGCTGCCGACCGTCTGGACCTTGCAGATGTTAGCCCTTCCGCATACAACTCCTCCTCCTCTACTTCCTCCACCTCCTCTTGTGCCACCACCTGACTCCAAATTCTGTTTAACATGTGCTCCAGCATGTAAATCACCGGAATAGTCATGCTGATAATGGCATCGTCAGCACTAAACATCTTCGTCGCCATTTCAAAACTGTGCAGAAGGGTGCATAGGTCCCTGATCTGAGACCACTCCTCCAGCGTGATTTGCCCCACCTCTGAATCTCGTTGGCCCAGGCTATACGTCAGAACGTATTGCACCAGGGCTTGTCGCTGCTGCCACAGTCGCTGCAACATGTGCAGAGTTGAATTCCACCGGGTAGGTGTAGCACCCTGAGGATTCGGCTGCTACAGGGGTATTGCACCTCAACCCAGAGGTGTGATATTCCACTCCCGGGTAAGGATGGAGTGTGGAACTGAGCTCAGTTAGCTGCATGCACTACACACATCCCATTTCCGGGGAGCAGACCGATGGTACTCCCACTAGAGAAATGTGCAGGTACAACAGAGTCTGTTCCTGGCTGGAGTGGGAGGGGGGTGGAACATCCCAGTAGTGTAGGGGCAGATAGGGGGAGCAGCCTGGGTAAAGCTAGGAGCTCATTGGGTGCTGGTCACCTTAGCTCACACATAGAGGGAGTATATAAGGTGGGCACCATCTTAGATCAGGGTCTTTTGCAGAGGAAGAGAGCAGAGGAGAAGAGCAGCTCCAAGGCCAAGAGAGAGAGAGAGAGGAGAGAGAAAGACCCAGAGGGGGAGAAAGAAGGAACTCCAAGAGCCCAAATTAGACCAGAGGGTGAAGAGTTGGCAACAGGGTACCGGATCCCAAGCTGGCAGAGGCTACAGCACACCTTAGCCAGGAACCGGAGGTCGTGGGCAGGATCGATCTGCCACGATCACCCACTAAATCCACCCAGAAGGCAGACCAGGAATAGGGTCAGGGAACCCAGAGACAAGGGTTTACCACCAAGAGGCCCGAGGGAGCCGGACATAGGTGGATCCCTGGTGGGGAAGGCCAGAGAAGAGGACAGGACAGAAAGGGAGCTCAGGACCACGCTCCAGAATCACCTGGGGGTTGGCCGAGTCCAGGACCTGGTGGACGCAGCACGGCTCGGGTGGTCACTTAAGGCCGGAGTGACCAGAACAACTGCAGTAAGTAAACAAACCCTGAACTGCACAGCCCGACTCTGAGTCTCATTTCCATCCCCGCTGCACCACCACAACCCCCATCCTCTGCAACTGACCCCCTGAGGCTATACCCCTCCCGTTGGGGGTTATACTACCTGAGCTGCACATACATCACCAGCCTCAGCGGACCCTGCTGCAGCGGCGGCCGTACTGACCGCAATTCAACGGGTGGCGTAGTCGACACAAAAGAACATCTAGTAACATCATAAGGACTGCCACACACGGAGTTTGACACCCTGGGCACGGACCGGGTCACAGCCACTCGGAGACTACAACCCCCATCTGATCCGGCTCCGGGTATCCCCAACAACACTGGCCCAGGGGGCGCGTCATAGGCACATCGCATTTTAGCCGGTGAAGTGGCAGGCCCAACGACTTCTGTAGAGATGTAAGTCGCTGAGCTGCGGGATGCGAACGGCGGAAGTGAGCACACAGCGACCGTGCCCTCTGCAGAAGGCCATCTAGTCTGGGATAGTGGGCTAAAAATTGCTGGACAACCAGGTTCAACACGTGAGCCATACAAGGCACGTGTGTGACATTGCCCCGGCGAAGGGCCGCACCCAGGTTTGCAGCATTGTCGCACACGGCCTTCCCTGGTTTCAGGTCCAGTGGAGACAACCATTCATGAAATTGGTTCTCCAGAGCTGACCACAACTCCTCAGCTGTGTGACTCACATTTCCCAGACATTTCAATGTAAAAACCGCCTGATGACGTTGAGCCCTACTGCCAGCATAGTAAGGAGGTGTGCAGGATCCCTTCTGCGCAGTTAGAAAGCTTGTGGCATGACCAGACAGGCTTTGGGTGCAGGTGGAAGACCGACAGGAGGTTGAGGAGGCAGAAGCAGTGGAGGAACTTTGACATAAAGAGGATTGACGCACAACTCGTGGGGACGGCAAGACTTGGACAGCAGCCCCTTGCCCTGCTGTCACCATAGTTACCCAGTGCCCAGTCAGCGACATGTAATGCCCCTGTCCATGCCTACTCGTCCAAGTGTCTGTGGTGAAATGCACCCTGTCACACACAGAGTTTCTCAAAGAAGCGGTGATGTTGTGTGCAACATGCTGGTGGAGCGCAGGCACACCTTTCTTTGAGAAGTAGTGCCGACTGGGCATCTGGTACTGGGGCACTGCGACGGACATAAGGTCTCGAAAATCCTCTGTGTCCACCAGGCGGAAAGGCAGCATTTCTGTAGCCAAGAGCTTGCAGATGGTGAAATTCAACCTCTTAGTGTTATGTTCTGCTACCAAAGCTAAGGAAAGAGAGGAGATCTGTCCCTACTATAAGACTCAGCTGAATCCCTACGATGTAACAGGGAACCTGATCCTGCGATCAGACCTGCTAAAGTCCTAATCTAGTCTGTACGGAGACCTATAGATGTGAGGAGGGAATCCCTACAAGTACTAAGGACTGGGAGGAATATGGGACACCTCCTAACAGAAATAGTAGCAGACAGACGAACAAACAAAATAGATAGAACATAGAGGTCCGTAGACCAAGCAAACTAACAGAGTTAGATACAGAGCACAGGCTAGCTAGAAAGTAGATATACAATGAAGTCCAGCAAAGCCAGAAGGGCGGAGCAGGATTAAATAGGCCAACAAGGTCATGTGACCAGCAAAGGAAAAAAAACCTAACAGCAAGGTTCTAACAGTACCCCCCCTTCTAAGAGGATCCTCCGGATCCCCTAGGACCAGGCTTATCAGGAAATCTCCTGTGAAACGCTCTGATAAGTCTGGACGCGGAAACATCATCTGACCTCACCCAAGAGTTATCCTCGGGTCCGAAACCTTTCCAGGCCACAAGATACTGCAAACTACCTCTATACCGTCTAGAGTCAAGGATGCGAGAAATTTCATATTCCCCGTCCTCCACCACCGGAGGAACAGAGGCAGAGGCGTCACCATCCGACACAACAGCTTTTTTTAACAGAGAGACATGAAAGACCGGATTAATTCTCCAGGAGGTAGGAACCTCCAACCTAACAGCAGATTGGTTGACAACCTGAAGCACCTTAAAGGGCCCTACAAACTTGGGACCCAATTTCTTAGAAGGAATCCTCAACCGCAGATTCCTAGAGGACAACCAAACCATGTCACCAACAGCGAACAAAACCTCCTGTCGTTTCCTATCAAAGTAGTCTTTAGATTTTCTGTTGGCCTCCTGAAGATTACCACGCACATCCGTCCAAACTCTTTCCAAATCACCGGAAAAATTCTCCTCCTCAGGCACGGCAGATCCCAACTTGGAGAACGACCCAAACGACGGATGTCTCCCAGAACAACAAAAAAAAGGCGAACAACCAGCAGAAGAAGATGTATGATTGTTCAGAGCAAATTCGGCAAGTGGCAGAAACTCAGACCACCCCTCTTGATTGTCTGCCACAAAACAACGCAAGAACTGCTCAACATCCTGGTTTTTCCTTTCTGTCTGGCCATTAGATTCAGGATGATATCCGGACGAAAACGACAAATGAATTCCCAACCTGTCACAAAAGGCACGCCAAAAACGAGCCACGAACTGAGGACCCCTATCAGAAACAATGTCAGTAGGAACGCCATGAAGTCTGACAATTTCCTTGACAAAGGCCTTAGCGAGAGTTTTAGCGCAGGGCAGTTTGACGAAGGGAACCAAGTGACACATCTTGCTAAAACGGTCCACGACCACCCAGATGACAGTAAAACCCTCAGAGGAGGGAAGGTCAGTTATAAAGTCCATAGCCAAATGTGTCCAAGGAGCACTGGGGACCTCCAAAGGACAAAGCAACCCCGCAGCAGGAGTATGTGAGGACTTAGATCTAGCACATATAGTACATTGGCGCACCCACTTAATGACTTCCTTCTGCCATCCAGGCCACCAAAAACTGCGACCCACCAGTCTCTTGGTCTCAGAGATTCCGGGATGACCTGCCAACCGAGATTCGTGACACTCAACAAACAAATCTCTCCTAAAGGTCCCAGGCACAAACAACCTCCCATGAGGAGTGTTAGATGGGGCATTCTCCTGAGCTTTAAGAATCTCATCTTCCAAAACGGAGTCTAAAGCAGCTATCACAACACCTTCTTGTAAAATGTTTTCCTCTTTCTCAGCACCGACTATGGGAGAAAAACTGCGAGACAAGGCATCCGCCTTAACATTCTTAGTACCAGGGATGTAAGTAACGGAGAAATTAAACCGCGAGAAAAACAGTGCCCACCTAGCCTGACGGGCATTCAGGCGCTTGGCAGCATCAAGATATATCAGATTTTTATGATCCGTAAGAACCTGAACGGGAAATTCCGCACCTTCCAAGAAGTGGCGCCAGTGTTCAAATGCGAGTTTAATAGCCAATAATTCCCGATTACCAATATCGTAATTCAGTTCAGTCTCCGAAAATTTTTTTGAAAAAAAGGCACAGGGATGTAATCCATCCCCGTTATCCTGAGACAATACTGCGCCAACCCCCACAGAGGAAGCATCAACCTCAACCAAAAACGGCCTAGTAACATTAGGCTGCATAAGGATGGGAGCAGAGGTGAACCTCTCCTTGAGATACACAAAAGCTTCAATGGCCTCAGAAGACCACTGAACCGCATCAGCACCTTTCCTGGTGAGATCAGTCAGAGGTTTGACAATACTAGAAAAAATTTTTATGAATTTTCTGTAGTAATTGGCGAAACCCAAAAACCTCTGTATCGATTTCAAACCAATAGGCCTAGGCCATTCCTGCACAGCCTGAACCTTAACCGGATCCATCTCAAAACCTTTGCTGGAGATAATGTAGCCCAAAAAACTAATTCTCTGTACAGCGAACTCACATTTCTCCAGCTTAGCAAAAAGCGAATTGTCCATTAATAACTGTAATACCTCACGCACGCTCCGCCAATGAGACTCCAGATCTGGCGAATAAATCAAAATGTCATCCAAATACACAACCACATTTTTACCGATCAAAGGTCTAAGGATGTCATTAATCAGATTCTGAAAAAATGCAGGAGCATTAGTAAGACCAAAAGGCATAACCAGATTCTCAAAATGACCCACAGGAGTGTTAAAAGCAGTCTTCCATTCATCACCCTCCTTCATGCGCAACAGATTGTATGCCCCCTTAAGGTCAATTTTAGAGAACCACTTGGCCCCCAATAACTGGTTAAACAGATCAGGAATCAATGGCAGTGGGTAAGGATTGCGTACCGTAATTTTGTTAATCTCACGAAAATCCAGACAAGGACGTAAACCGCCGTCCTTTTTTTTTACAAAAAAAAATCCAACCGCCACAGGAGACTTAGAGGGCCTAATGTGACCGGCGGCCAAACTTGTCTGTATGTATTCCTCCAAAGCCTTCCTCTCAGGAATGGTAAGGTTAAATAAACGACTTTTAGGAAGAGTCGCTCCAGGGACAAATTCAATAGAACAATCATAGTCTCTATGGGGAGGCAAAACCTGCGATTCTTTCTCAGAAAAAACTCTCCAAAAATCCTGAATAGGAACAGGCAATTCTCCCCTATCCAAAGCTGCAATACGCCCGTTACAACACTTGTCATAACATTTATGGCTCCAGGATTTAATTTCACTGGTAGACCAATCCAGTACAGGATTGTGAAATTTTAACCAGGGCAAACCCAATATTACTGGAGAAGGCAAGTTATTCAACACTACCAAATCCAATTTCTCATGGTGAACACCATTAATAGTGAGAGGAAATTCACTCACCTTGAGAGTAATATTCTTCAAAGGGGAGCCATCCACAGAAACCACAGCAATGGGGGATGATAAAGGTTCAGGTTTTAAATTGAGTTTTTCCACGAATCCCCCATCAATTACATTCAGTGTAGACCCGCAATCAACAAACACCCGAAATTCCATTAATTTTTCCTGAGCAATCGTGGAAGCAGCTAAAAATATACCCTTGGAATTTAAACAGGCAATACGGGCGTGACTGACCATTTTTTTTTCTTTCTTCATACGAAGCTCACAGCCTTTAATCAAATGACCAGATTTTCCGCAATAGAAACACAAGCCTTCTGAAAAACGACGGTCTTTTTCTTGAGAGCGAGGTGCCACCGATCCAATCTCCATCGGTTCACCACTGTTAGTACACACATTATCATAACCAGAAACTGACATAGCAGAGGATTTGCTCTCATTAACCCTAGCACGCAGTCTTCTATCCACCCGTATAGCTAATTGCATAGCCTGTTGCAAATCCTCAGGTGTAGGATAAGCAATTAGCAGGTCTTTAACCCTTTCACTGAGCCCAGCAAGAAATAGACTTTTCAGAGCAGAATCGTTCCACCCTGTTTGAGTGGACCAACGACGAAAATGAGTACAATATTTTTCGACATTACCTGATCCTTGTTTTAAACGTCTCAACTCAGTCTCAGCTGATGCCACACGGTCAGGATCATCATATAATAGTCCTAAAGCAGAAAAAAAACTATCCACTGATCTGAAGCATGTATCACTAGGTTGCAAAGAAAAGGCCCACTCCTGAGGCTCTTTGCGCAAAAGTGACATTATGAACCCTACGCGCTGGGATTCATCCCCAGAGGACTTGGGTCTCAAACGAAAATACAATAAGCAAGCATTTTTAAATGAAAAAAATTCTCGATGTTCACCAAAAAATAAATCCGGCAAACATACCTTAGGCTCCAAGAAATATGCTCCAGGACAGTTACTCACGTGCTGACGGAGCTCGGCCACTTCCAGAGAGAGTCCCTGCAGGTGTTTAGCCAAATCCTGAACCGACACCATGATGGAACAAAAAAAAAAAAATCTTTCCTTAGAGAATTTGCAGGCTGGACTTACTGTTATGTTCTGCTACCAAAGCTAAGGAAAGAGAGGAGATCTGTCCCTACTATAAGACTCAGCTGAATCCCTACGATGTAACAGGGAACCTGATCCTGCGATCAGACCTGCTAAAGTCCTAATCTAGTCTGTACGGAGACCTATAGATGTGAGGAGGGAATCCCTACAAGTACTAAGGACTGGGAGGAATATGGGACACCTCCTAACAGAAATAGTAGCAGACAGACGAACAAACAAAATAGATAGAACATAGAGGTCCGTAGACCAAGCAAACTAACAGAGTTAGATACAGAGCACAGGCTAGCTAGAAAGTAGATATACAATGAAGTCCAGCAAAGCCAGAAGGGCGGAGCAGGATTAAATAGGCCAACAAGGTCATGTGACCAGCAAAGGAAAAAAAACCTAACAGCAAGGTTCTAACACTTAGCTTTCTCATGGCTAGGAGGAAATGGTCTTTTACTTGTCCACATCTGAGGGACCGAGGGCTGGCTATTGTGCTTAGACGGGGTTGATAAGGGTGTCCCCGGCAAACTGCCGGTCTGTGAGGAAGATGCAGGCGGACATGTTAGGTTGCCTTGATCCAAAGGTGGTGCTATCGATGTCGGACAGCGCTCAACACCAGCTGGTGTTACCACCTCCAAAGAAAATGATGACCTGCCAATCACGCTGGCTGTTGCGGGTAAAGAGGTGGCAGGTCTGCGCCCCAAAACAGGTGTGACTGCTGTCCCCCCAGTCACAGAGGATGAAGAGGCCGCGGATGCACAAGATATGGCAGACGGTGATTGGCCCGGCCGGCTAGGCCGCATTGTAGCACACTGAGCTTCCCACTGCAACTTATGCTTCATGTCCATGTGCCGGTTCATGCATGAAGTACTCAAACTATGTATTTTTTGGCCTCTACTTAGCTTTTGCTGACAAATGTTATCACCCTGTGCGTTATCACACCCGTCGTCCTCAGAGCCAACCTGTTCCTGCCCTGACAAAAAACTAAAGTTGTCGCTCCAATCAGGTATTTGAGTCTTATCATCGTCTTCCTCATTGTCTCCACCAACAGGAGTTACAGTTTGGGAATGAGGGTCTACATTATGGTCAGAACCTTCTGCGTCTGGTCCTGGATCCGACTCATAAAGATTCTGGGCATCAGTGCAGATCATTTCCTCGTCTGGATTCACAGAAGCGCTGGAGTCGACCTCTGATTCCCAGGCTATAGTATGAGTAAACAGCTCTGCAGATTCAACCATCTGTTCTACCTCATACTCAGACGGGCAGCTGGAGATTTGGGAGCTGTGAGGAAGCAAGTGCAATTTGGGTGACACCTTTGAGGACTGGAGTATTTGTGATGTTGAAGTTGATGTGGAGGAGAGCCCACTTAAAGGAGCACTTGATATCCGTTGAAGCACCTGCTGTTTTTGTGCCTCATCTGGAATTTGTAGCGATTGGCGTGGCCGTAAGAAAGGGATCTTATCACATTGTCCGCTAAAAGAAGTAGACATTTTAGTTTGGCTGGAAGATGGTCTTTCTTCTGCAGATGTTACTGTTGCTTTAACACCTACCCCACGGACACAACCTTTTTTCCCCTTCCCAACACGCCTATTCCCCTTTCCACCAGCAGCAGGCCTTTTTCCACTCATTTTGGTGGTTAACTAATTCACAACTCTGGAGTTGTTTGCACAAAAAAACAATGGATGGTAACCGAGCAGAGCTGAGTGGCCAAACTGTGGTATTAGGCCAAAACTATTGGCTGGGTTAGATGCAGAAAAAAATTATTTTGAATTTGCAACCTGATGGAGGTCAGTATAGATGGACTAATACAAATAGTCCCACACACAGCTAGAAGCCCAAATATTTTTTCAGAGGTACTGTAGATGCAGATAAAAATTAGTTTTAATTTGCAACCTGATGGAGGTCAGTATAGATGGACTAATAGAGAAAGTCCGACACACTACTAGAAGGCCAAATATTTTTTCAGAGGTAGATGCAGAAAAAAATATATTCAGTTTGCAACCTGATGGAGGTCAGTATAGATGGACTAATACAAATAGTCCCACACACAGCTAGAAGCCCAAATATTTTTTCAGAGGTACTGTAGATGCAGAAAAAAATTATTTTTAATTTGCAACCTGATGGAGGTCAGTATAGATGGACTAATAGTCCAAGTCCCACACACCGCTAGAAGCCCAACTATTTTTTCGGAGCTAGATGCAGAAAAAAATTATATTCAATTTGCAACCTGCTGGAGGTCAGTATAGAAGGACTAATAGAACAAGTCCCACACACTGCTAGAAGCCCAAATATTTTTTCAGAGCTAAATGAAGAAAAAAATTATTTTTAATTTGCAACCTGATGGAGGTCAGTATAGATGGACTAATAGACCAAGTCCCACACACTGCTAGAAGCCCAAATATTTTTTCAGAGCTAGATGCAGAAAAAAATTATTTTTAATTTGCAACCTGATGGAGGTCAGTATAGATGGACTAATAGACCAAGTCCCACACACCGCTAGAAGCCCAAATATTTTTTCAGAGCTAGATGCAGAAAAAAATTATTTTTAATTTGCAACCTGATGTAGGTCTGTATAGATGGACTAATAGACCAAGTCCCACACACCGCTAGAAGCCCAACTATTTTTTCAGAGCTAGATGCAGAAAAAAATTATATTCAATTTGCAACCTGCTGGAGGTCAGTATAGATGGATTAATAGAACAAGTCCCACACACAGCTAGAAGCCCAAATATTTTTTCAGAGCTAAATGAAGAAAAAAATTATTTTTAATTTGCAACCTGATGGAGGTCAGTATAGAAGGACTAATAGAACAAGTCCCACACACTGCTAGAAGCCCAAACATTTTTTCAGAGCTAAATGAAGAAAAAAATTATTTTTAATTTGCAACCTGATGGAGGTCAGTATAGATGGACTAATAGACCAAGTCCCACACACTGCTAGAAGCCCAAATATTTTTTCAGAGCTAGATGCAGAAAAAAAATATTTTTAATTTGCAACCTGATGGAGGTCAGTATAGATGGACTAATAGACCAAGTCCCACACACTGCTAGAAGCCCAAATATTTTTTCAGAGCTAGATGCAGAAAAAAATTATTTTTAATTTGCAACCTGATGGAGGTCAGTATAGATGGACTAATAGACCAAGTCCCACACACTGCTAGAAGCCCAAATATTTTTTCAGAGCTAGATGCAGAAAAAAATTATTTTTAATTTGCAACCTGATGGAGGTCAGTATAGATGGACTAATAGACCAAGTCCCACACACCGCTAGAAGCCCAACTATTTTTTCAGAGCTAGATGCAGAAAAAAATTATATTCAATTTGCAACCTGCCGGAGGTCAGTATAGAAGGACTAATAGAACAAGTCCCACACACTGCTAGAAGCCCAGATATTTTTTCAGAGCTAAATGAAGAAAAAAAATATTTTTAATTTGCAACCTGATGGAGGTCAGTATAGATGGACTAATAGACCAAGTCCCACACACTGCTAGAAGCCCAAATATTTTTTCAGAGCTAGATGCAGAAAAAAATTATATTCAGTTTGCAACCTGATGGAGGTCAGTATAGATGGACTAATAGAATGATGCTATGCCCAAAAGATTTTACTTCACTAGGTGCAGTAAAAAAATTGGTATTCTATACACAGGTGTTATATCTTGCAACACAGATAGGCTACTCCACTGACTAACACACTCTGCAATAGGCCAAAAAGGATTAGCTTTGCTAGATTCAGCCAAATGCTGTGAAAAAAACTTGCACAGCACTGGCACAGACCTGCCTGGCAAAAACTGATAGGAACTCATGTAACCTAGTCCTGAAAAGGACTGCAATTACAATTAGTCTTTACTCCCACAACCTATCTATTTAAGAGCACAGACCTCCCTGATAAAAGTCGTAGGAAATGCTGTAACCTAGTCCTTAAAAGGACTGCAATCACAACTATTCCCTACTCCCAAGCTATCTGTATATTTGTGCGAAAATTGGCTTGAAATTAACAAGGTATAGCGCACACAGCAACAGCGGTGCCGTCTAACACGCAGCTGCAGCAGTGAGAAAATGGTGGCGACGGGGAAAATGGCTTGGTCTTATAGGGCAAGGACATGTGACATACACTGCCAATGACACATGCCCTTGCTTGTGTGAAAAAAAGCACTTCGCTCCGTGTGTGCGCTGCTGATAGGCTGACAGATTGCACCTCCCCACTGCAAATGCGGGAAAGAGAAAAAAAAATGGAGATCTTCATTGTTCCTGCAGAGATCCATCCCCTGCCCCTCCCCCCGCCCCGCTGTACACTCAAACTGCGTATTAACATTAATTTTCATCATTACTGAGAAAAAATCCAGTTATGATTTTGGTGCACGAACAGTTATCGAACATAACCTCGAACAGCCGAATTTTTCTCAAATTGTTCGTGTTCGCCGAACGGCTCGAACACCGCCCAAAACAGCTCGAATTTGAGATTGGCGAACAGTTCGAGTAGAACAACGCTCATCTCTAGTGAGGACAATTGACCTTAATCCCTAAACAATAGTGATCTTCATTCACACTATATATGTATTGCACAATCTTGTAGAAATATCTGCTACTGACTTCATCCTGCATCTGCTGCTCAATGTCACTTTTTATTGAGTTTCTAAATTACTTCCACAGATTCTTTAGAGATGAGTCTACAATACACAAGATACAGCAAAAGTAATGACTTTCTCTTGTGTCTGTTGCTGTATCTAAAATTACTTTTTATTTCTGGAAATTATAACGCCACTAATTTAATGATTATCTGGATTAATTATTGCTGAAATGAGAGATGGTAATTCTGAAATCTTTAGAATTTGTAGAGTTGGTTAGCAGCTGTTTAATATTGGGATGATTTGATTTACTATATCATTTCTAAAAGAGATTGTTAGTAAGGATTGAACTTTTTTTCTAGAAACAGCACCACAAAAGGACATAGACTAGGGGTGCCCAACTTTTTTTGGTCTAATGGCCGCAATGCCATACTGAACCAACCCAAGGACCTCAAAATATTTAAAGGACTACTTCACCAGAATCACCATCAGTACATTAATACATCCCCAGAACCAAGTTTTGACTATTTGAGGAGGATTTGGACAGATTCTGTTCAGTTTATGCTCCCAATAATATGTATCAAACTGCCCCACTGCAAAATGTTCACCACACACTGCCCTTCTGAATAAAATAGCCCCCAGCACCACTGCTTCACGCAAAGCTGTGCCCCCTTTTCACAACTGTCCCCCAATTATGTGCCCTCACAGTAACCTTAATCCCTTATCCACCATGATAAGACATTTAATCTATAGGTCGTGACGTCGGCAGCATGCTGGGGCTGGGACTGACGTGCTCTCCTCTGCCCCCGTCCTGGTGCCGCATTGTTCATTCAAATGTATTCAAGTTTGAAAAACACAAATACTTTTGAATATAAGGATAAGGTTGCCGCGTCTCCCAGACAGCTCTGCAGGCCGCACAACATCCTTTGGTGGGCCGTATGCGGCCCGCGGGTCATATGTTGTGCAGTGCAGGCGTGCCATAGACTATATATCTGGAATTGCCACTCTGATTAATGTAAGTAAATAAAACTTGCAATACCAAGGTCAGCCTATAGGAAAGAGTGGTGCGATTTGTGTAAAAAAAATATATATTTTTGTACTAAAGAAAAACTTTTTATAAAGTATATAGTAAATATTTTTTCCAGTTTCATTAAAATCTCATTATTATTAGCAGTAGTAATCTATAATATAACGCTGCAAGCGAGTCTCGATAGACTGCGCATGCGTGACGTGCAGTCTGGCTCCAGACAGAAGAACGCATGGAGCCGTTACAGCTAAGAGGAGTGTATGGCGCCGGAGATCGCGGTATGCGTGGGCATTGAATGCATACCGCGCTCTCCGAGGCCATACTTACCTGACCGGGAGGAGCATTGCCGCGGCGCCTCTCTTCGCCAGAGACCGGGGCAGGAGTGAGGCGTCGGATCGGCGCATGCGCATAGCACTATCCGGCGCCATTTTACTGAAGACACATTTGCAGTGTGTCTTCTGCAAAATGGCGCCGGACAGTGCGGTGCTCCGATGCCACACTCCTCCCCCAGCATCCGTCAGAACAGGACGCAGCAGCGCTGGAGCAAAGAGAAGAAAGGTGAGTATAACTGTTTATACCAGGATAGGGATGAGGAGTGCCATGCATACCACGATGGGGATGAGGGGTGCCATGCATACCAGGATGTGGGTGAGGGGCCCATGCATACCAGGATGAGGGATACCATACATACCAGGATAGGAATGAGGGATGGGGCACCACACATACCAGGATTGGGGATGAGGAGTGCCACGCATACCAGGATTGGGGGTGAGGGGACCATGCATACCAGGATTGGGGGTGAGGGGTGCCATGCATACCAGGATTGGGGGTGAGAGGTGCCATGCATACCCGAATAGGGATGTGAGGGGTTCCATACATACGAGAATAGGGATGAGGGGTACCATACATACCAGGATAGGAATTTGGGGTACCATGCATACCAGGATGAGGGGTACCATACATACCAGGATGAGGGGTACCATACATACCAGAATAGGGATGAGGGGTACCATGTATGCCAGGATAGGGATGAGGGGTACCATGTATACCAGGATTGGGGATGAGGGGCCCATGCATACCAAGATAGGGATGAGGAGTGCCATGCATGCCACAATGGGGATGAGGGGTGCCATGCATACCAGGATGTGGGTGAGGGGACCATGCATACCAGGATGAGGGATACCATACATACCAGGATAGGGATGAGGGATGGGGTACCACACATACCAGGATTGGGGATGAGGGGTGCCGCACATACCGGGATTGGGGGTGAGGGGTGCCATGCATACCAGGATTAGGAGTGAGGGGTTCCATGCACACCAGGATCGGGGGTGAGGGGTGCCATGCATGCCACAATGGGGATGAGGGGTGCCATGCATACCAGGATGTGGGTGAGGGGACCATGCATACCAGGATGAGGGATACCATACATACCAGGATAGGGATGAGGGATGGGGTACCACACATACCAGGATTGGGGATGAGGGGTGCCACACATACCAGGATCGGGGGTGAGGGGTGCCATGCATACCAGGATAGGATGGTGGGGACAGGAGGGGGGCAGCACAAATACCAGGAGGGGGGCAGCACATACCAGCTTGGGAGGCCATATACCAATAAAAATGCTCGCAACCCAGGCGTAGAACGGGTTCAATAGCTAGTATTTTATAAGGGTATTAAACATTGTTCTTATTCTTCTGCAGATTTCACTGGAACAATTTTTATGATTTTGACAATAACTGCGCCAGTTTCTTTTTTTTTAGTGCGGCAATACGTATACAAACGCAGCCATTTTTGTCATTTTGCATAATCTACCAAGACTTAAAGGGATGTTGGAAAATGAATTATTAATGGGCCTAAGGAAGTGAAAGAAATAAAATAAAGAATATTAAGCTCTGGACTTGCACTACTCCAAGTAAAAGAAGAACTATTTATTTTGACATGGACAGAAAGTGAACGCTGCAGCCAGTCAGTGACTGCTGATTGGCTGCAGTGCTCATGTGATGCCCCTGCCTGATGATGATTCCTCGAGATCATCATAGGACACATCACTGAGTACAAAGAAGCAGCACTGGTCGGGGAGATAAGAATAATTTTTTTTCACCTCCCTAATCCCATTAATACGAAATTATTTTGTAATGGACAACCCTTTTAACATTTATTAACACTATTGTAATAAAACAGTCACCAAATGGTGACTGCTTTATTAATATAAATTTACATAGTTATACCTAAATAAGAGACTATAGACCCAAGATACAGCCTTTGGCGAAACTCATGTTAGGTCTGCTTTGGTGGGTGTATCCTTCTTCATCATTTGGTATTTTTCATTTTTTACATTACCTATTCATTTTTGTATACTTTCCCTCATCACAGACATGGATAGTGGAAAATAGTGAGCCCTTTGCTTCATGATCAGAATGATGCTACAGTATCTAAACAGGAACAGAGCCTAAGGGATTGACTAGTCCTTACCCTGCTGTGGGAGACTCAAAGGAGATGGTCCTTTACATAGCTACCAATGGGTGATGATTATGGACAATAGATGAAATTATATAGGAATGGAAACAGACTAATAAAAAAGGGCTACAAGGTAGCATACTGTAATGTATTCAGAGGATAGAGACTGAAGTTGAACTAGGAAAGAAAGCTAAATTGAAGAAACAACCAAGAGGAAACAAACCTGAAAATTGATAAAGGACTAGAAGTTAGAAAGACACAACCATATCTGGACCTCCCAAGTTTGCATGAAGGTCCCGATGACTTTATAAGTCAGAAAACATGAAAATATGGAATGTCCAAACTAAGTCATTGGAGAGAGAAAGACTCATAAAGCAAGAAGAAAGAGAAGTGGAGACCCAGTGCTTCTAGAATAGAGAGGAGGAGGAAGAGGAGAGACTTGGTCATTGGTCATGAGTGTGGAAGTAGCTAATGCACCTGGCCTTTAGTGCCAGAAGAAGGGGGCAAAGTCAAGCCACCAGTTTTATTAACGGCACATGATAGGTGGTTGGCCGCTTAGATTCATTTGGGAATGGATCTAAAGTTGATAAGCTAAGTAACAACGCCCTACAATCTTCCAATGATTAATGCATATCAATTTTATATTTCTGTATTTTATGGGTCAATACACACAAAATTCATAACACAGAATAGTGCATCATTGGTTCTTTTTCCACGCAGGCCTCAGTCGCTTTCCTCCACAAGTTTTCACGCTTTACAAGTGAATATGATATCAAAGTAACCATCACGCCTTAATGAGACAAATTCAAGCAAGACGTCCCACCAAGCTCACAGTGACATCTATTCCAACCACTTGAGAGGCCAAAAACATTAAGAGAACTGAGGTGAATAAAGACACTTTGAGAAGCTGAGACACCATGTGAGAAAAGATCTAGGGTTTTCATAACATTAGCAGCTGTCTACTTATCTCTTTAGGCCGTGTTGTCATTGTCTCTTAGTGTCGAAGAGACCACTCATTATATCCAAACTGCTTTCAGCTGGGTAAACAGTGCGACATACATCACTCACATATTATCTATTCAAAGGGATGCTGCGATAGAGTTGGCAAAATATAATAGAAAATTGGCCAAAAACAAATATTTGACAATTTGGGAAATAAATGGCAAATGATGTACCCGAAGTTCAGGAGCAACCACTATGAGGAACATCAAACCTTTTGGTGATTAGTTCTAGCTCATCTTTCAGAAGTGTCAAAACTTGTTTTCTAGGTGAACAAAGGGATGGAATTAGTGAACGTAATGGGGTTCTTCAGATAAACACTTGTCTAAGTCAATTTGAGGATATTTTTAACTTATGAATGTTGAGTCAAAAACTGCTGGGCTAAAGGAAACAAATTCTGAAATGTCTCGACAACATCAATAGGTGTCACTTTGTAGACCAGATATGGACTTGATGGATAATTATCAAAATTGTTAAAATATTGCAGATTCTTAGTGTCTTTAATTTAATTGAACTGAGATTTTACATCATCTTTGTGTCATGAAGAATATTTTTTATTGACAAGTGGCTTAGACCTTTCCATGCACATAAATCCATTCTGTCTAGAGCAAACAATTCTGAATTACCACAGTTAGTCTCAGCAGAGGGAATAATCCATGGATCGAATCCATCCCTACATATCAGCGATGAGAGAAACGCGAATGTTCAAAATTTTGATTTGGGCAGATTCACACGAATTCGTACAGCAAATACGACTAGGCCGGAATAAATTTGGTTGGAATGGTGCCAATCACAATCCTCAGATTGGTCTCCATGCTAAACTGTGCAGGATTTGATGGAGCCAGCAGAAGAATAAGTATTAATATAAAGGTTATTTTTATTTTAATCACTTCCCAGCCCTGAAAAAAATTCAGTAAAATGTAATGTGCCATTTTGCTGGATTCTTGTGAATCGAATTCTGAAAAATTCAGGTTCTGGTGTGTCTGAAATTTTAGGGAAATTTGTAACAGATTGAATTCATTAATCTCTATCAAGAACCTAACTTGAACATTTTAGGCCCCAGTTATAAAATCATTTGTAATACTGGTCTCTTCTATGATTGTTATATACTTCATCCACTCCAAAGACATGTCCTGGGGCTACAGGGTCCGAATGGCTTTCTAAAAAGGTTCTCCACCTACCATGTGCCATTTGTAATATTGGTGGCTTGCTGAATAACACATTTGGGATTCTCAATCTATAGACACTCATATGTGAATTTAGAAGGGTTGGTAATGAGAGCAGTCACCTTCCGTAAGACTGACCAGGCAGAAAAACTTTGAAGACCTTTACTACAGGTGGCAGGCAAATATAAATTGGTGATGATAGGGGAATAGTAGCAAGAAGACAAGTGTGGCTGAAAGTGATAAAGGGGTGAGAAGGGGTAAATGCTGTAACCAGTGGTGGACAGATGACAAGGGAAGAATGCTGTGGCCAGTGATGGAGGAATAACAAGGTCAGAAAGTTTCTGCCAGTGGGGTAGGGGTAGTAAAGGAAGACTGCCTGGTGGATTGGGAATGAGACAGGTCACAGAGTTTAGGGGGATTTGATAAAATGTTCTAAAATGCTCATAAACAAGCAGCAGACACATCAACTCTGAGCCATTTGATTCAATCCTACTTTGTAATTAAACACAGTATTATGGTCTAAATTAATTAAGGGGCCTTCATGAGGTCTGGACTTATATGCAATTTAGTATTTGTCTTGCTATAAATGTGTAGTAGAGAGCAATGCACCATCAGGAGTATTCGTGCAGGTTGTGCCAGAGATGAGGAAAGATTGCCATCTGCTGACCAGACAAAATCAAGCGTAACCAAGTTATGCTCAAAGAGTTGAAGGGGGAACAAATTCAGATGCCGAACCTGATCAGGTGACCCCCAGGAAGTATTTCCTGGATATAAAAGTCCAACGCGCCAAGACACAGGGAAATTTGGCGCCAGGATGCAGAGTGGAGCAGACGTGCTCCAGACGGATCGCAGAGCCCTGCGCAACAGGCCTCACCCAAAGGCCTGCACTGCACCAGAGTCGGACACTGCCTGACAGGCTCTGGACCCCTTACAGAAGCGCCCTGAGCCCTGCACATATTGGTCAGAGTCAGAACCTGCATCCCACACTGAGTGAGTACCCGGGACCCGACGTCGCCTATCGGGAGCCGAGGTCTGGATCCCCTTATCGCAAGCGTGGGAGACTACCATTGATGGTCAAGCCGAGAAGAGCTGAGAGAGGACTGCGACAGGAGAGACGCACCAGCAACCGCAGAGGAATCGCGCAAGTGAACAGGGCCGTCACTTCCAACTCTCACCTACCGAACCGGGGACAGTTGGGATTAATATTTCAGATTGGGAGGGGACCAGTTGGTGCGTGGGAGGCTAAACGGGATCTGATAGACTTTATCCGGAAGAGACTTGCGGCCTAGCAGGAAAAACCGGTGACCCCCGCTAGGGCCATGTTACGGATCCGGGTGGTGGAACCTCTGTGCTGCGGTGCAAGGAGGGACCAGAGGGGCGCAACTAGGTATCAACTCAGACTGACCAAGGTCGTATGGCGGCTCAATCGACTCCGTGACCAGGGAAGGACCGAGCAGAGGGACCAGGTGCTACTCTGGGCCAGACCTTGTATGAGAGCAGGTGACTCTCACGGGTCAGAAGGCAGGGACTGACCGGTACAGCAGATGAGCACGCAGGCAGGCTGACGGGTGATCCGGGTAGCTGGACTGGCAGACACGGCAGATAACAAGCAGGAGCCTCCAGGTAAGCTGGCTGGTAGGCATGGCCGGTAACAAGCAGGAGCCTCCGGGTAGGCTGACAGGTAGGCATGGCAGGTAACAAGCAGGAGCCTCCAGGTAGGCAGGCAGGCAGGGCCCATAGACTGACTGGCGGACTGGACTGTAGACAGACTGTCGGGCTGGAGAGTAGACAAGCTGGCAGACAGGACTGGTAGTTAGGCTGGCGGACAGGACTGGTAGTACGCGCCCTAAGCACAGTGCCCGGGAAGCTGCGCACGCCAGCAGCAGCAGAAGCAGGAGCACCGGAGGACGCTGGGAGGGGAGCACGGCGGTAAGAGGGACGGCGTCTCTGCCTGTCAGGGGGCAGAGACGTTGATACTACAGTACCCCCCCCCTTTACGCCCCCTCTTTTTTAGGCCTGAAAGAAATTTTTTAAGGAGAAGAGGGGCGTGGATGTTCTCCCTGGGTTTCCAAGTTCTCTCCTCTGGGCCAAACCCCTTCCAATCCACCAGAAAAAAAGGTTTTTCATCTTACCCTCTTGGTGGCCAGAATGTTCTCTAGCTCATAGACGTCCTCAGCGGAGACCGGAGCTGGGGAGGTACCTGGATTGTCGGAAAAAGAATTAAGCACAACTGGTTTGAGGAGAGATACGTGGAAGGAGTTGGGAATCCCTAAGGTGGCTGGGAGTTTTAATTGTAGGCTACTGGATTGATTCGCTTGAGGACTTAAAATGGACAGATGAACCTTGGACCCAACTTATAGGAGGGTATTTTGAGACAAACATGTTTGGAGGAGAGCCAAACCTTGTCTCCCAGATGGAATTGAGGCGGATCCAGATGTCTCTTATCAGCATGTTTCTTCATCCGCTCGGAGGATTGAACAAGTGCAGATCTAGTGTCCTCCCAAATAGTGGAAAATTCGCTGACCAGAGACTCCGCGGCAGGGTTGTCCACTGAAGCGGAAACGGGAAAAGGAATCCGGGGATGTTGACCGTAGACCACAAAGAACAGGGACTTGGAAGAAGATTCGCTCTCATGGTTGTTATAGGAGAACTCGGCCCATGGTAGGAGCTCCACCCAATTGGTATGGTGAGCGTTGACAAAGTGCCGGAGGAAGCTGGTAAGGATCTGGTTGATACGTTCCACTTGGCCATTGGACTGCGGATGGTAAGCAGAGGAGAAATCCAGGGTGACATCCAGCAGCTTACACGTAGCTCTCCAGAAGCGTGACGTGAACTGGATCCCCCCGATCAGACACAATGTGGAGGGGTAGGCCGTGGAGATGAAAGATGTGATGGATGAAGTCCTTAGCCAGCATAGATGCAGATGAGAGACCAGGCAGAGGGATGAAGTGGGCCATTTTAGAAAAGCGGTCAGCGACCACCCAAATGACGGAACAACCGGCAGAAACAAGAAGATCAGTAATAAAGTCCATAGCAATGTGTTGCCACGGGGCAGCAGGTATGGGAAGAGGCAGGAGACGGCCGTCTGGAAGATGTCTGGGAACCTTGTTGTGGGCACAGGACGAACAGGCCGTGACGAAGTCTACCACATCCTGGCGCAGGGTAGGCCACCAGTAATGCCGGGTAATGAGCAGCAAGGTCTTCTTCTGGCCAGCATGGCCGGCTAGTTTGGATGAATGACCCCAGTGAAGAACCTTCTTACGATCAGGAACCGCTACAAACGTCTTACCGGGTGGGAGACAAGACAGGTCCAAGGGGGCCACATTCATCACTTTGGAGGGATCGATGATATGCATAGGCTCCTCCTCTTGATCGGAAGACAGGAAGGATCGGGACAAGGCGTCGGCTTTAACGTTCTTGTCTGCCGGGCGGTAATGTAGGGTAAAGTTGAAGCGGGCGAAGAACAAAGACCACCGGGCCTGACACGGATTGAGTCTTTGGGCATTCTGTAGATATGCCAGGTTTTTGTGGTCAGTATAGATGACCACCGGGTGCAGAGTCCCCTCGAGCAGGTAACGCCACTCCTCCAGCGCCAATTTGATGGCTAGCAGTTCTCGGTCTCCTATGGAGTAGTTGCGCTCAGATGAGGAGAAGAGCTTGGAGAAGAAGCCGCAGGTTACCATTCTCCCAGATGAAGATTTCTGGGTGAGCACCGCTCCGGCTCCGGAAGAGGAAGCATTAACCTCCAGAAAGAACTGTTTGTTGCTATCCGGATGGTGCAGCACAGGGGCAGAAGAGAAGGCTTGTTTTAAGGAAAGGAAGGCCTCCTCCACTTCGGACGGCCAATCCTTAGGATTTGCTCCCTTTCGGGTGAGCGCAGAGATGGGAGCAGTCCGAGAAGAGAAATGTGGGATGAAGAGACGGTAATAGTTGGCGAAACCCAGGAATCGCTGAATCGCCTTCAACCCCTCCGGACGGGGCCACTTTAAGACGGCAGAGACCTTCTCAGGGTCCATCCGTAGACCTGTCTTAGAGATAATATAGCCCAGGAAAGGAAGAGAGGTCTGCTCGAAGAGGCATTTCTCAAATTTCGCATATAGGTGATTCTGCCTGAGCCTAAGCAGGACCTGACGAACATCCCTCCGGTGTGTAGGAAGATCCGGAGACAAGACCAAGATGTCATCCAGGTACACCACTACGCAAGAATATAAGAGGTCACGGAAGATGTCGTTAACTAATTCTTGGAAGACGGCGGGAGCATTACAGAGACCGAAGGGCATCACACGGTATTCATAGTGACCGTCTCGGGTATTGAATGCCGTCTTCCACTCGTCTCCTTGGCGGATCTGGACCAAATTATACGCCCCACGAAGATCGAGCTTGGTGAAGATCTTCGCGCCTTTAAGACAGTCGAACAGCTCAGAGATGAGCGGCAGGGGGTATTTGTTTTTGATAGTAATTTGGTTGATTCCTCTATAATCGATACAGGGGCGTAGTGAACCATCTTTCTTTTTTACGAAGAAGAATCCGGCTCCAGCCGGGGAGGAAGATTTCCAGATGAATCCCCTAGCCAGATTTTCTTCGATGTACTCCGACATGGCCCGGGTTTCGGCCAATGACAACGGGTAAATACGCCCACGGGGTGGAGTGGCACTGGGTACTAGGTCGATAGGGCAATCATATGGCCTATGAGGTGGCAGTGTCTCTGCCTCCTTCTTGTCGAAGACATCAGCATAGGACCAGTAAGGTGCCGGTAGACCAGGTAAATTAGCCGGAGTAGATGGAGGTCGAGCCGGGAGAACCGGAACCAGGCAGGTCTCATGGCAATCCTGCCCCCAACGGAGCACCTCACCGGATTGCCAATTCAGAACGGGTTCATGTCTCTGTAGCCAGGGTAGACCTAGCAAAAGGGGGTGAGAGAGTCCGGAAAGCACATGGAAGGAGATCCTCTCTGAGTGCAGCATTCCCACCTGCAGGGTTACGGGCTCTGTGACGAGCAAGATGGTCACCGGAAGGAGTCTTCCATCCACGGAAGCGACTGCCAATGGTTCAGCCAGAGGTTTGGTAGGAATCTAATACTTCACTACAAGGGACTGGGAAATGAGATTCCCAGCAGCTCGGGAATCCAGATGTGCGGTTTCAAAGAAGCGGTTCTCTCCACAGGAGATAGAGACCGACAAAGTCAAGAACGGAGAGGATTTACTCTTGCCTAAGATGACCTCTCCGAGCGGTCCTAGACACTGGAGTTTCCCGGCTTCACCGCACAGGAACGGATCAGGTGCTCCTTACTACCACAGTAGAAACAGCTCCCCTCGGCTCGGCGTGTTTCTTGGCGAGACTTGACCATCTTGGTCTGGTCGATCTGCATAGGTTCGGGCGAGCGTGCCCGGGGAGTTGCTGGTTGGGAAGCCGGTTTCTGGAAAACAGGAGCAAGACGGGGAAATCTTCTCTCCCGGGTAGTCTCCTTAGCATGTTCTAGGAAACGAATGTCAATCCGGGTAGCTAGTGACACCAGGTCATCCAGGGCGGTAGGAATGTCCCGGCCGGCTAACTCGTCCTTAATCCGACCGGAAAGACCCTCCCAGAAGGTGGACACCAGGGCCTCGTTGTCCCAGGCAAGCTCAGAAGCGAGGGTACGGAACCGTATGGCATACTGGCCCACGATGAGACTCCCTTGGCGGAGACGGAGCTATGAGGAGGCAGTAGAAATCCTTCGTCCGGGTTCATCGAAGACCCTCCGGAAGGCAGTGAGGAAGGCCGGAAGATCGGACACCAGGGAATCCCCTCTCTCCCATGGAGGGTTTAGCCATGCCAATGTTTCCCCACTGAGGTGAGATATGATGAACGCCACCTTGGCCCGGTCGGAGGGAAACTGATGTGGCAGAAGTTCAAAGTGCAGTGTGCACTGGTTCAGAAAACCCCGACATAAGACGGGTGATCCGGGTAGACGGACTGGCAGACACGGCAGGTAACAAGCAGGAGCCTCCGGGTAGGCTGACAGGTAGGCATTGCAGGTAACAAGCAGGAGCCTCCAGGTAGGCTGGCGGGCAGGGCCCATAGACAGACTGGCGGACTGAACTGTAGACAGACTGTCGGGCTGGAGAGTAGACAAGCTGGCGGACAGGACTGGTAGTCAGGCTGGCTTACAGGACTGGTAGTCAGGCTGGCGGACTGGACTGGTAGTCAGGCTTGTGGACTGGACTGGTAGTCAGACTGGCGGACTGAACTGGTAGTCAGGCTGGCGGACTGGAAGTCAGGCTGACAGCGGGACCTGAGGGCTGAAGCAGAGTTTTACACACAAAGCTACAACCTTGCATGGGCAAGGTGCCTTTTATATGAGAGGTCCTCCGGCCATTGGGCGGGGACTCCTTAGGACGGCGCGTGCGGCCCCTTTAAGAGGGAGGGAGCGCGCGCGCGATAAGCACAGTGCCCGGGAAGCAGAAGCAGGAGCGCTGGAAGACGCCGGGTGGGGGGCGCGGCTGTAAGAGGAACGGCGTCTCTGCCTGTCAAGGGGCAGAGACGCCGATACTACAGGCCATACAAAGAGAACTCCCGTGGTGACTCCCACAATTGGGTGCATCACACTTTTGCAAAGAACTTTACTGTTATTCACTGAAAGATATTTCTTATTGTTATTCCAAGTTGCTGTTTATTACCCTTGTTACTAACCACCTTGCATAATAGTTGTTATACATATACAATGGTTATATCAACCCCTTACTGTTCCCGCCTTGTGTCTCTGTGCGTTTCATTCCGACACCTGTGTTACATTGCCAGTGATCGACTATATAAGCAAGAATCAGAGCCCAAAGATATATCAGCATCAGCAACAAACTTATGAGGAGACATCATCTGGCTGGACAAAAAAGAGCAAAGAACATCTTCAATCGGAGTAGAAGTCACTTGTATTGTGAGTTTCCTCTAAATATCCCTTCAGGAAATGTATGCATGTGTGAGGGCATTAGAACGAGTGACTTACTTATTCTAACACCAATGTTGTTGACTATGATACTCCTATTCTACCTACCTGATTACATTGTTTTACAAATGTCAGCTCTACCCATATTTGTTAACAGGTATTATTATTATTATTATTATTTATTAATATAGCGCCATTGATTCCATGGTGCTGTACATGAGGTACGCGGATCAGGTATCAGGAACATGGATACAACATTGCAGACAATGAGGAGACAGTGATACTTAAACCAACAACTATTTATTCGATTAATACAGTCAAAGGGGGCCTTTGGCACAATATCAGGAGGTAATGCGAACGGTGAAAATGAAACAAGTTATGTTACAAGAAGAATACAGTAGTTCAGATGAACAGGGTATTAACACAATGCTATTTGCACTCCATCGTTCTATTATTACCATTAAATTACTGTTACCATCAGTGATGTCTTAGTCCTAATTCCCCAACCTAAAGGGCACCACTGTCACTACTGGGCCCGTCACTCTCAAGGCAACAGAAAACGTCACACATGCCCTAACGGGGGTTGACAATGCTACCCGCTAGGCTGAAAGTCCCAGATTGGTGGGTTACTCTGCACACTCATCACACTGACCGTCTTCATTCTCTGAAGTATGGCCCCAGTCCCCACTTTGTACCATACGTCTACACTGGTAGTTGTCTTTTTCTTGGCCCTGGTTCTTTTCACTCTGCTCAGGTCATCCAGCTCTGGTCTCTCTCGGGTGTTTTCTTGGATCTGGTCTTTCGGCTCCTTTACTTGGATCTAGTCTCTCTCAACTCCTTTACTCAGATCTGGACTCTTTGCTCCTTTACTCGAATCTAGTCTCTCAGTTTCTATACTCAGATCTGATCTCTCTTGGCTCCTTTACTCGGATCTGGTCTCTCATAATGGTGGCTATAAGCCAGCTCACTGTACTAGATGTCTGTCCTGCTACAGGTTCAAGTGCCGAGGTCCCTTCACTGACCTCCTGGGCCCTTTATGATTACTAACTGCACATCAGCTATCACCTGACCGGGTGTCTCCTCCAATTTCTTCCCCGAGGGAACACACACTTCACTCTTGTGTTCCAACTAATGCTATTCTTTCTGTTTTCAAGTTCTCTTTGATATTTGACCAGCAGATGGCAGTGTTCACTTGCAAACACTGTGTTAGGCATTACCTGTGTGCGTCTTCTTACTTGTTTATCTCCTTACATATCAGAGAGTGCTAGCCTGAGTCTGTGTAGATGCAGCAGCTGTCCGATGCATACAGGCTCCTTACCATTATCTAGTAAGTGACACATTGCTCTATGTGCCCAATGGTGTTTTTTATAATGAGAGACACTGATCATAGAATATAAATTAAAGTGACCCTCCACCTGGGGGCTGAAAAGTGTCTGTACATTTCTCATATATAGTCAACCTACTTGGTGCTCTCCATTTGCTTTCCACTGAATCCAGCTCTCAAATCGTCATTGCTTTCCTCTTGCTTCCATAATGGCCACCACTGTAGTATGGAGAATGCATTGTTAAGTCTAAATTATGCCTCACTAGCTTTATCTATCCTACAGCACAGGAGAGATCTGGTTTACACTTATCATTAGCATTTCCAATGCAACTGTAGAGGTCATTTTGGAAGTGGGAGCATAGGAACGATGATCTGAGCAGAAGAAGTAGGGAGAGGTGAATGAAGGGCACCCAGTAGGGTTACTGTAGATGGGAAATGTACAGTTTCTTTTTAGTCCCAGGGTGGAGAGTTAGTTTAATATATATTCTATAGTCATTTTTTAGATTTTATAGTCACATTTAAGTCCTAATGTGAAGTCATTTTAAAGTGACTGTCCCACCATTACATCGTGTTACCTACCCCCTGTGTGCATAGATTGGCTGCCACAGTTCAGCCATTGTCTTCAGTCCTATAGGCAGTAGAAGCACAACTCTACTTCATTTTAACAGGGGACCCCCATTCTTGCATTCGTTGGGAGTCCTGTTACAATGGTTGTTTTCTGGGGAATTTTTACTGAAACAGAACTTTTGACCAGAGTAATGCAGGATGACTTTATTTTAAATAATAATAATAATTTTTATTTTTATAGCGCCAACATATTCCGCAGCACTTTACAATTTTACAATCTTAAAGCACCATAAACCTAAGCAATATACTTCTGGAGCTTTACCTGTAATTATTATCTTTTAGGCTCCTGGCCTATGCTGACTATGGCATCATGACAATCAGATAGTTTAGGACATCATGAGCCACCCACAGCATTTTTAGGAGGTGTCCCAACTGCCAACCATTACAGATTGGTAGTTGTAGTATTTTCTATGATGACTTTCAAGTGGTTCATGACTGTGCCAAAGAAATGGCCACTTAGTGACCAAGGACATCACAGGCTTCGGCTGAAGCCAAGAACAGAACAGTAGGGAACCTCCTAAAGGACAGTTTTTAGGTAAATAAAAATAAAAGAGGACCAGTCACCAGGTAAGAAGAAGTGACCAGTTTCGCTCTTATTTTATTACCATTACTCCCTTGAGTATTTCAAATCTGTCATAAGGTTCCAGAGATATGGTTCTTTATATTTGGATGTAATTTTTATGGTATTTACCAATGGGGCGGTGCTCACAGGGTAATTATGCAGAGCAGCCTAAAGACACGCCCCTGAGAATTCTGTGAGCCACGCCTATGACGCGCCCCTGGGCCTTTGTCGCGCTGCGTTGCGCACGCGGGAGCTTACCCGGAGCCGGATCTGTTGAGGGTTGTAGTCTCGCGGCGGTGACCCTGTCCGTGCTCAGGGTGTCAAACTAAGTGGCAGTCTATGGCAGTAGATGTTAACTTGGATGTCGACTACGCCACCCGTTGAGTGCGGCTTTGAAGCCGCCGCTGCAGAACAGTCCACTGAGGCCAGGTGTATAAGGATGTGCAGCGTGGTGGTATAACCCCCAACGGGAGGGGTATGGCCTCAGGGCAGCAGGTGTAGATGATGGGGGTTGTGATGATGCAGGAAGGAGAGGCAGGGACGTGAGATGCAGTTTCAGGGTTTTTACTCACTGATGTTGCTTTAGTCACTCTGGCCTTGAGTGACCACCCGAGCCGTGCTGCGTCCACCAGGTGCGGGACTCGGCTAACCCCCAGGCAGTTCCGGAGCGTGGTCCTGAGATTCCCTCTCACTCTCTTTCTCCTGGCCGTCCCCACCAGGGATCCACCTTTGTCCGGCTCCCTCGGGCCTCTTAGTGGTTGAACCTTCTCTGGCTTCCCTGGCCCTACTCGTGGTGTGCCTTCCTGTTGGATATGGTGAGGGTCGTGGCAAAACTTGACCACGACCTCCGGTTCCTGGTTAAGGGTTACTTCTGCCTCTGCCAGCTTGGGATCCGGTGCCCTTTTCTGCCAACCCTTCACTCTTTTGGCTTAATTCTGGGATCTTAGGGTTCCCTCTGTCTCTGCTTCTCTGGGCCTTTCTTCCTCCTCTCTCTCCACTGCAGGCTTGGCCCTGGAGCTGGGCCCAGCCAGAGCCACAGCTCCCTGTCAGCCCTCTTGGCTGAGCTCCTCTGCTCTGCTCCTCCTCAGGCTGAACTCGACCAAAAGACCCTATTCTAAGATGGTGCCCAACATATATACTCCCTCTATGTGTGAGCCCAGGTGACTAGCACCCAATGAGCTCCTAGCTTTACCCAGAGTACTCCCCCTATCTGCCCCTACACTACTGGGATGTTCCACCCCCCTCCCACTCCAGCCAGGGACAGACGCTGTCGTACCTGCACATTTACTTGGTGGGAGTACCGTAGTTCTGTCCCCCGGAAATGGGATGTATGTAGTGCATGCAGCCTACTGAGCTCAGTCCCACACTCCATCCTTACCCGGGAGTGGAATACCACACCTCTGGGTCGAGGTGCAATACCCCTGTAGCAGCCGAGTCCTCAGGGTGCTACATTCCCCCCTGGTAAATCACAGCACGTCCTCGGGCTGTAAAAGAATAAAATATCCAAAAACATACAATTTTTTTTCAAAACATACAAGAACATATCAAACATTAAACATTATCAGATTTAAACAAGATAAACTTTTTCTTTCATATAAAACTCTTTCATAATAATGTCCTTTGAGTTACTGGCCACTGTGCGCTTGTGACCAGGTAGAAGTGCAACAGTCAGTTCAAGAACAACAGTTTCCTATAAAACCAGTAGGGGGCGCCTTAGAAAGCGCAACTATATACAAGGGGAGGTGGCCGCTCTCAGTCCTCGGCCAGTGGGGAAAAGGAATGGCTGTTCACAGTCCTCAGCCTGTTAAGGGATAGGGGACACACGGGTTTAAGTTCACACTTGTCCCAACGGGGAACATATTTAAATTAGCAGCAGTTCTTATACCCTTACGGATAACTATGTACAGTTCTTTTTTACCGTACTCTAATAACGGCGTCCTCCTGGTGCTTTCTCCCTGTATTCTTTAGACCCGTCCGGGTCCTCTTGCTCATCCTGACACCTCAGCTCTTCCTCCGTCAACCGGTGTACATGAAGGGCATAGGGTCCTTTGGCACATTGGTGCCGGGTAAAGGTGACCTCATCACCCAGGTATAGGTCACGACCTCTGTGTCCCTCCGGCAGGTGGGACTCGACATCCCTGCGGGTCACGAAGACGTCGCCGGGGGTGCGGTGATCCCGGATGAAGCCCCAACCATGCTGCAGTTGGAATTTAATTACAGTCCCGGTGGCACGGGGACCGTGGGCTGCACGGGGGTTCCGTCGGGTCCGGCTCTTCTGTTCTGCACTTTGCACTTGCAGCCGCTCCTCGCGGACCCGCCTCTCTCGTCGTTCCCGGTCGAAAACCTCTAATTGCTGCCGGCAGCACTCTGCTCGCTGGGCTGCGGCCGCCCGGGTCTCTTGAGTGAACCCGATGAGGTCTCCTCCAGTGGG
Organism: Phyllobates terribilis; assembly: GCF_046119375.1. Lineage (NCBI taxonomy): Eukaryota > Metazoa > Chordata > Amphibia > Anura > Dendrobatidae > Phyllobates > Phyllobates terribilis. The sequence continues at coordinate 745,641,949 of NW_027362764.1, read as the reverse complement.
GTCCCACGCAAACTGCGCTTCCTCCAACGAGAGTGGGGTGATCTTGGCGGGCGCCGGAGCCGGGATCAGGGGCTCATCCAGGGGTCTTTCTTTCCGGAGTCGGGGATGGTAGTACTCCGGTGACCACTCAAAGGGCTGCCCATCCGGGCAAATATGCTGGGTTAACAAGTCTTCACCCAGGTGCGGCACTGTGGAGGTTGAGGGCGCGGTGGTGGTAGCGGCGCCCGGGTTCACCAGGCCTTGCGACCAGGCCTGGGGCACCCTGAAGGTGAAGGGCACCGTGAAGACGGCGGCGCCCGGGTGTACTTGACTTTGCGACCAGGCCGGTGGCTCAGTAGAGGGCGCTGTTGGTACTGCGGCGCCCGGGGGTACTCGGCCCTGCGACCAGGCCGGTGGCGTCTCCTGCTTGGCCGCGCTCAGGGTTGAGGCGCGTGACGTCACAAGAGGCGTGGCCGCGGCTCCTGCTTGAGGCTTAGTCTGGAGCGGTAGCGGTGCGGCAACGGGCACGATCGGTGGGATTTCGGGCTCTGCGACGGGGAGCGGGGGTAGGCTTACGGTGGCCGGGCTTGGGGTAGTGACGTCCCCTTTACTTGCCTCCGTCTCTTCAGCTCCCTCTGCGGCGTCGTCTCCGGCCTCCGTCCCTTCTGCAACCTCTTCAGGGGCAGGCGTGCTCCTCGTTGCGGGTGGTGTGCTTCGCTGGCGGGTTCCAGCCTGCTGGGCCATCTCCCTGCTCCACTCCGTCAGCGTTTCTCGCTGCACCTGGGCCATCCTCCGTGCGAGGCCCTCCAGCGCGGTCTGTGCACGCTCCCGGTCTCGGGGGAGCTGTGCCAGGATCTCCACCAGGTCTTGTGGAGTGGTAGCTTGCAACAGGCTCCTGACCACAGGGTCGGTGCTGCCTGACTCTCCCTCCATCGCCGGGTACGGCTTCTCCAGACTCCTCCAGGCTGCACCCATCTTCTCTGTTTTGCTCTGTATCCGCCCCCATTGAGGGCGGTCCTGGGGCAACTTGGTGATTGTCAGTTCCAGGGGCAGACCCCCCACGCTGATGGACATCTCAATCATTGCAGTCTCTGCTGGTGGGGGCGGTCTCCGTTTTTGGCGCCATTCTTGGTCCTGGCCCACGATGGGAGGTGGCCTCTTGCCACCCTCTGGCACGCCCATAATGGCGTCCGCTCTGCCAGGGCGGGAAATCTTCTCAGATGGCGGGAACCGCTTCCCAATGGCGGGAAACTCTGTGGATGGCGGGAAAAGACTGCAGATGGCGGGCAAACGGCGGGAAACGATCCGAGATGGCGTCCGATGGCGGGGACCCTCCGGAATTGGCGGGAGACTTCTTTTTACGGTAAATATGAACTTTTCTTCAGGCACGCAGTACCCGGTGGTTGCGGGCACGTTATCCTGCCGACTACGCCAAAGTTGACGCGCCCCTGGGCCTTTGTCGCGCTGCGTTGCGCACGCGGGAGCTTACCCGGAGCCGGATCTGTTGAGGGTTGTAGTCTCGTGGCGGTGACCCGGTCCGTGCCCAGGGTGTCAAACTAAGTGGCAGTCTATGGCAGTAGATGTTAACTTGGATGTCGACTACGCCACCCGTTGAGTGCGGCTTTGAAGCCGCCGCTGCAGAACAGTCCACTGAGGCCAGGTGTATAAGGATGTGCAGCGTGGTGGTATAACCCCCAACGGGAGGGGTATGGCCTCAGGGCAGCAGGTGTAGATGATGGGGGTTGTGATGATGCAGGAAGGAGAGGCAGGGACGTGAGATGCAGTTTCAGGGTTTTTACTCACTGATGTTGCTTTAGTCACTCTGGCCTTGAGTGACCACCCGAGCCGTGCTGCGTCCACCAGGTGCGGGACTCGGCTAACCCCCAGGCAGTTCCGGAGCGTAGTCCTGAGCTTCCCTCTCACTCTCTTTCTCCTGGCCGTCCCCACCAGGGATCCACCTTTGTCCGGCTCCCTCGGGCCTCTTAGTGGTTGAACCTTCTCTGGCTTCCCTGGCCCTACTCGTGGTGTGCCTTCCTGTTGGATATGGTGAGGGTCGTGGCAAAACTTGACCACGACCTCCGGTTCCTGGTTAAGGGTTACTTCTGCCTCTGCCAGCTTGGGATCCGGTGCCCTTTTCTGCCAACCCTTCACCCTTTTGGCTTAATTCTGGGATCTTAGGGTTCCCTCTGTCTCTGCTTCTCTGGGCCTTTCTTCCTCCTCTCTCTCCACTGCAGGCTTGGCCCTGGAGCTGGGCCCAGCCGGAGCCACAGCTCCCTGTCAGCCCTCCTGGCTGAGCTCCTCTGCTCTGCTCCTCCTCAGGCTGAACTCGACCAAAAGACCCTATTCTAAGATGGTGCCCACCATATATACTCCCTCTATGTGTGAGCCCAGGTGACTAGCACCCAATGAGCTCCTAGCTTTACCCAGAGTACTCCCCCTATCTGCCCCTACACTACTGGGATGTTCCACCCCCCTCCCACTCCAGCCAGGGACAGACGCTGTCGTACCTGCACATTTACTTGGTGGGAGTACCGTAGTTCTGTCCCCCGGAAATGGGATGTATGTAGTGCATGCAGCCTACTGAGCTCAGTCCCACACTCCATCCTTACCCGGGAGTGGAATACCACACCTCTGGGTCGAGGTGCAATACCCCTGTAGCAGCCGAGTCCTCAGGGTGCTACACCTACTTTGTAAAGACCATAATTATTAGCATTAAATAAAAAGACCCATATCTCTGGAACTAAATGTTGGAATCGAACCCCTTCACGATGATTTTCTGTTGTTTTTTTTGTGTTTCCTTTTTTGTTACGTTTCCCTTTTTTGCTCCCCATCTTCCCAGAGCCATAACTTTTTTTCATTTTTTCATCAATATGGCTGTGTGAATGCTTATTTTTTGCTGGAAAAGTTGCACTTTTGAAAAACACCATTGGTTTTACCATATAGTTTACGGGAAAATGGGAAAAAAATTCAAAGTGTGGTGAAATTGCAAAAAAAGTGCAATTACACAATTGTTTTTTGTTTTGTTTCTTATCATGTTCACTAAATGCTAAAACAGACCTGCCATTATGATTCCCTAGGTCACTACGAGTTTGCAGATACCAAACATGTCTAGGTTCTTTTTCATTTAAGTGGTGAAAATAAAATCCAAAGTTTTCTGAGACCCCTAGCGTCTCCATTTTTTGGGATCTGGGGCTGGTTGAGAGCTTATTTTTTGTGCGCCGAGCTGACGTTTTTATTGATACTATTTTGGGGTAGATCCGATGTTTTAATCGTCTGTTATTGCATTTTATTACAATGTTGCAGCAAACAAAAACCCATAATTCTGGCGTTTTGATTTTTTTTCTCGTTACTCCATTTACCGATCGGATTAATTATTTTTATATATTGATAGATCGGGCGATTCTGAACACGGCGATAAAAATTATGGGTATTTTTTTTTTTTTTATTGTTTTATTTTCTTTGGGGTAAATGGGGGTGATTTGAACTTTTATATTTTTTTAAAGACTTTTTTTTTTACTTTTTTACTTGCTTCATTAGTCACCATATGAGACAAGAAGCTGCGATCATCTGATCGTCTGTGCTACACACAGCAGGGCTTCAGCCCTGTAATGTGTAGCAGCATTGATAATTTGCTATGAGCGCCGGCCACGAGGCAGTGCTCATAGCAAATCAGCAATGACAACCACAGGGGTCTCTAGCAGACCCCTGGTTGTCATGCCAAACCATCTGCGGCATGTAACAGGGAGCGCTGATGGGCAGAGCTAGTGACGCGCTTCCGGTGTGGGCATGTTAAATGCCGTTAAATGCCGTTTAATGGCACTTAACAATTGTGTTTCCACCCGTGGCTGTAAGGGGCACATGACAGCTGATTAAGATCAGCTGTCATGTGACTGAAAACATTCGGGCTCAGCACATGGAATGCAGGGACACGGCCTATGACATAGCTATACGTGATAGATCATGAAGGGGTTGGAAAAGCAAAAACTAGAATACTCAGGGGAGCAGCAAGAATAAAATAAGAACAAACTCTTGCCACTTTTGACCTGGTGACAGGTTCTATTTAAAGGGAATCTGTCACTAAGATCAACCACCCTAAGCCATCTATATGGGCATGCGGGTCATAGAAAGCTGAATAAAATGATACCTTGACATCTGTGATCCGATGTCTTATTTCAGAGAAATCCACGTTTTTCTTAATATGTAAATGATCTGTTAAGATCTATGGGCCGGACATAGATCTTCCTGAGAATCTGCCTTATTTTAAAAGAAAGGGGTCGTTACCAGTGTGAGATGTAGATCAGGAGAGCAGGCTGTCAATTATTACATGTCTCACACTGGTGACGCCCTTTTTGATTTCAAATAAGCCCTGGAGGCAGATTCATAGAGAGATCTATGGCCGATCCATAGATCTAAACAGCTCATTTACATGTTAAGATAAATTTGGATTACTCTGGAAAAAAACATTGGATCGCAGATATCAAGGTATCATTTTATTCAGCTTCCTATGACCTACATGCCCATGTAGACGATTTAGGAGGGTTGATTCTACTGACAGATTCCCTTTAAGGAACAAGTAGATCTCCATTACTATGGAAAAAAAATGATGAATTCCACTTTTCACACATTGTTGTTTTGTTTTATCACCTAATATATAATGGTTGCAAAACATTTAACACAAGGACAAATGTAATCTCTCCGCCCTACACAATTACCTAAAAATGGATTTTACTTTTAAGAGGTCACCAAAGTCATTAAAGGTCAACATAATATATATGTTTTACACTAAAATCCTCTGCTAACCTCCCCATAAGTCATTGTCCCCTGAATTAACCTCTTAGCTTCCATTAATAATACCAAATGAGCAAAATTAAAAAGCACTACAAAAACAACCACAAAAAAAAAAAAAAAACCAGGATAAAATGAATGAACATCTGCTTGGCTTTAAGTTTCCACCCTGGGGGACTGGAGCAGCTGTTTCTGCAATGAACAGCAAGACTGTGAAATGGCAAGTAGGCAGGACGCACATTATAAAGACGAGGCATTATAAAGTCAGTATTGTAAAATCGCAGTGCCTGTGAAATCAAATACACAATATTTATTGGTAATAATCGGTTGGCACGGCAACCTGTATTTTTTAATGCGATGCAATATTAGATCAGTGGGAAAATACATGTGTCGAACCATAAATTGGTAATAAGTCGTTCTTTTCATTGCCATAATAATCCTTCGACTTGGCAGCTTGCCCTTTTTGGCATTGTCAACTTTAATTATTAACTCCACGTCTGGCGGCTTGTAAGACTGTCTCTCCTCATGTAGGAAGTGACACCTAAAATTTGTGGTTTCCTAGACGATAACATGATATTATGAACACCTCATCTTCGGCTAGTTATTGATAGAGGGGATACAAAATATCTGCTATTATAGCAGTAAAAAAAAGTGGGGACATGTGGACAATCCAATCTGTGGCATTGACACAGATGATGTGTTTTCTATAACTTAAAGGGGAACTGCCACTAAGTAAAAAGTGTCCAGTTTTTGCTCTTATTTTATTCCCGTTGCTCCTTTGATCATTGCAGTTTTTTTTATTTTTGAAATCTGCCACACGGTTTGAGAGATATGAGCATTTTTATTTAGCGCTATTGATTATGGTCCTTAAAAAGGGGTGTGGCTGACACAAAGCAGCCTAAAGACACTCCCTGAATTCTGATAGCCACGCCCTCCTTTGGAAAGACCATAAAAGTTAGCACTCACTAAATAAAAAAGTCCATATCTCTGGAACCGTATGCAGGATTTAAGAAATACAAAAAAGGAATACTCGGGGGAACTGCAAGATTAAAATAAGAGCAATAGCTGGCTATTTTTCACCTGGTGACAGGTCCTTTCTAAAATGGTTCTCTACTTCAAATAGTCCCTATTTTTTTAGAAAGTTCCCTTTAAAATAAGCTGTTCACAAAGTGTCCTTCTGCCAAGACTTTCAATTTTAACTTTTGGGGAAAAAAAATGGAAATAAGTGTTCAATTTCCCTGCAGCACCACCACTGGGGAAATTAAGTATTGCACAGTGTCCATTCAAATCAATGATCTATCTTTGTAATGCGGAATCGGACAGTTCTTCCAGAGAGACGACGCTCTAGGTAAATGTTTTCCACTTTGGTTGGGAATCCTGACTAGAGGATTACCCTGTATTAATTCAAAATTCCCTAACAGATATATGAAAATGTTATTTTTTATGGGATAACCACATTAATAAACAGATGAAGAAAAGAACCAACACCAAGTACAAGAAAACTTTAGAATCTTCCATGAATTCTATTTACTCGAAATGTATTTGTGTCATCCTGGCCTGGATGCCACAAGTGTAATAAAGCTGTGTCTGAGAGCAAGGGGGAGGTTCTCTAGTCAGGGGAACATTAGAATGCAGTACCTCCTGTCTCAGGCCAGTAGGGGGAACAGGTTGCCCCTATAAAAGCTGGTGCTGGGGGCAGGGTTAGGGAGAACTGGATGACCTGTCTCAGTACTGAGACTTGTCCCGGAGCAGAGCAGGGACAGAAAGTTGATTGCACCTAAGAGGAAGTGTGGCAGGAGGAGAGCCACAAGCCAGAGACAAGAGGCGAAGTCTCTTAGCAGATAAAGGACTTAATTTACCAGACTTTGGTGTCTGAGGCTGGGAGGATTCCACATCCCCCAGCAGATAACCAGTCCGCAGGGGACTGTATATTCCTTGGCCTAAGAAACCTGGAGGCCCTGCCACAACAGAAGGGACCAGGAAAGCCGTACCAGGCCGGGAGCAGAAAGGAACCCACGTCGCAGGCCATACAGGCGAGAGTACACGGAGAGCTCGGAACCGTGGGCTGTTACCCTATAAGGAGGAGATAGCCGGAAGGAGCACAGAAAGCACGGTAGGCCTACACCCTCACCCTGACGAGGGCCAATTTCCCCATTGCTCTCAGACATCCAGGTCCCCTCCTAGCCGGGACTGTTTATGGGTCAGTTTACCTGTTTTAGTAAAGACCCTGGACTGCAACCTGTTGTCTGTGTGCTCCTTCGCGCCTCCAGCACTACCGGTACTGGGACTCTCACCACCATCACTCCCACCATCCATTATACTGCCCTGGGGCCGCACTCTTCCCGTGGGGAGTCACACTACCCTAGCTGCACACCTCATCAGCCCCAGCGGTCTGCATGCAGCGGAGGTTCCTAATAACCGCAATCCACGGGTGGCGTAGTCGGACATAATCATCAGCGCATAACGGACTACCACTGGCCTGACCACCCTGAGCCACGGAACCGGGTTGCCACTACTACTCCCATCGTTCCCCTACTGCCCAGATCCGAGTGCCCCACGGCCCAGGGGGCGAGTCATATTTATACAGCAGTCAATAGTCCATAAACAGCTACCAGCATCCAACCCTTTGGGCTCAATCAACTCAGAGTCTCCAGATAGGCTGTATAAAAATATGCTTTTTAAACTGGAGAGCCCCTTTAAATTTTTTCTAAGAAGGGTTTTACGATAAGCAAATCATTAGGCATCCTGCTGGATTGATCCCAAGTGAATAGCTGTCAGGCTTTGTGCACATGTTGCATTTTTGTTGTCTTTTTTCTGCACAGATTTGGTGGAGACTTTTGAAGTTTCATGCACACGTTGTTTCTTTTTTCCTTGCAGATTTTCAGCAAATTCCAATGAGCAGCATGGCAATTCTTGCAGCATTTTTGCAGCGTATTTCACCCATACTAGTGAATGAGGAAAAATATGCCACAAAAACGCGGCAAAAATGAGCATATTTTATCCTGCCAACACATAGGGTTTGCAGCAGAATTTACTGCTGCAAATCCTGAATGTGTGAACACAGCCTAATATTCCAGAATTATTGGCACTAAGCGTTTAGTTTTCCTACAGTGCCACCATAGTAAAAATTAATTATTGCAGAATGACCTTTGAAGTAAATGGCTTGGCTGTGTAATTAATGGATGCTCTGGGTCCTTCAGTGAAATACAATCTTAGGCTGAGTTCACACGATGCGTATTTAATGCGTTTCCGCGGCGTTTTTGCAGTTGCGGAAACGCAGCGGAAACGCATTAAAAACGCATGGTAGAAGGGCAGCAATGTTCCCCAATTGAAATCCGCATGTGCTGTGCCCATGATGCGGATTTTTCCGCAGCGGAAACGCTGCACTCAAAAATCCGCAGCATGTCAATTAATTTTGCGTAAACGCGGCGTTTTCGCCGCCATTGACTTGCATTAGAACGCGCCAATTCCGCAAGACTGCATCTGTACTTGCGCTATTGGCGCGTTCTAATGTGCGGATGGTACCCGAGTGTGGAGAAGATGAGAGTCTCCTCCACACCCAGGTACCATTAAAAAAGCTGTTAAACAAGAATAAAATAAAAAATATATATATACTTACCATCTGTCGGCCCGCGCAGCGCTCCTGCTTGGTTCCCGGCACTTTGCAGTGAGTTGTAGGACCTGCGCTGACATCAGAGTCATGTGACGGGTCACGTGACGCTGACGTCGGCAGGTCTTTCAATTCAAAGTTGCCGGCAGCCGGGAGAACGGAGTGTAAAGCAGGACAGCGCGGGCCATCGGAGGTAAGTATATACACTCTCTCGGGTCACACTGTATAAATCCATGCTGTTTGCATGGATTTATATAGTGTGACCTAGTTGTCAAGCACTTTCCAAGTGAGGCTAAAATCGCCTGGAAAGCGCTTGTCAATCTGCATGTGGAAACGCATGTGAATCCGCATGTGGATCCGCATGTATTCTGCAGGAAAAATGCATGCACAATCTGCATGCGTTTTTTCTGCCAGGGAGATGCAGAAATGATGCAGAAATTTTCTGCTTCATTTCTGCATCGTGTGCACATACCCTTGATATTGGCTCAGTCTAATTTTTTTGACCCTCTATTTTCTCAAAATTCCAACTAAATACAGTACATATTTGAAAAATGATATATTAAAGTGACCCTCCACTTACCACTGCACTTCCTGTATCACTATAGTGGCCATTTTGAAAAAAGAAGGAAAAGAACACCATTGCCAAATGAGGCAGTGAAAGGCAAATAAAGGGAATCAGGTAGGGTGACTGTACATGAGAAATGAACAGTCACTTTTCAGCGCAACGGTGGAGGGTCACTTTAAGGGTATGTTCACATGGAGCTTTTTGATCCGGATTCTAAAGTGGGCTAAATCCACATGAAAAACTACTTGTTGTAGAAAAAACTTCTTGTCAGTTTTTCATAGCATTTTACATTTGTAAATCACAGCAAAATAAGTTCTGGTTAAAAAATACACCCTATTGTTACACCACATATTACAACTAAACATGCATCAAAAACCTCTATGAAAAATACTAGCAAAATAACAAAAAAACAGTTAAACAAACAAAAAAGACAATTCATCTAAGTGTTTACACCAAATTTCTGTTATAAAGAACTATGAAAACTTACAAAACTTTTATGCAAATTTATGTTGTGCAAAAATTTTGAGACTTTTCAAATTTTCACACCAATCCCGGCCAACTCCACCAAACTAAACAGAGCATGGGCGGGACAGAACACTGCAAATTCATAAGGGGTATATGACTCGCCCCCTGAGCCGTGGGGCACTCGGAGCCGGGCAACAGGGCAATATTGGGAGTAGTAGTGGCAACCCGGTCCGTGGCTAAGGGTGGTCAGACCAAATGCTGTGGCAGTCTGTTAGTATAGTTATGAATGTCCGACTACGCCACCCGTGGATTGCGGTCAGAGTGAACCGCCACTGCAGGGCAGACCGCTGAGGCTGGTGTTGTGGGTGCAGCAGAGAATAGTATAACTCCCCACGGGAGGAGTGTAGCCTCAGGGCAGTGAGCGAAGAAGGTGGGGGTTGTGGTGCGGGCCGTCCCAGTACCGTTAGTGCTGGCGCGGTATGAAACACAACGACAACGTGTTGCAGTCCAGGGTCTTTTACTCACAGTTTGTATACTCCAAGCCACTTCTGTACAGGTAATGACTGCCCAAGCCGTGCTGCGTCCACCAGGTGAGGGGCTCGGTCAACCCTCAGGCAATTCAGGAGTATGGCACAGGACTCCCTTCTGTCCTCTCTCTGGCTCATGCCCCACCAGTGACCAAACTTCTGTCCAGCTGCCGCGGATCTATGCGGGCAAACGTGGGCCCCATTTCCCGCTTTCCTATATGGTGCCTTCCTAGCAGGTTTGGCGGGGGGTCGCACCAATAAATGATCACGACCTCCGGTTCTTGGCTGAGGGATGATTTACCTCCACCAATTTGGGATCCGGTACCCTTATTCTGCCTGACCCTTCACCCGATATCTCGTGGGTTCTTAGGGTCCCTTCTGCCTTCTTGTTTCTGAGCCTTTCTACTTCTCTGTCTCTTCTCCTTCTTTCTTGTTCCTTCTTTTCCCCCTTCCCTCGGCCTCTTCTCTAGGCCTACTTCTCCTTCCTTCCTCCTCTCTGGCCCCGGCCTTTTCTCTGGGCCTGCCTCTGAGCAGAGCTCCTACAGAGCCTCTGCTCCCTGTCACTTCTCCACTGAACTTCTCCCCGAACTAAGATGGTGCCCGCCTTATATACCTCCTCCTCTGTGTGTGAGCTCAGGTGACCAGCACCCAATGAGCTCCTACCTATGCTCAGAACCCAACCCCTATCTGCTCCTACACCACTGGGTTTTCCTCCCCACTCCAGCCAGGGACATAGTCAGATGTGCCTGCATATATATATAAATGGGAGCACCGTAGAGCTGTCCCCCGGAAATGGGGTTTGTGTGGTGTATGCTGCTAACTGAGCCCTGGTCCATACTCCATCCTTACCTGGGAGTGAAATATCACACCTCTGGTTGAGGTGCAATACCCCTGTAGCAACCGAACCCTCGGGGCGCTACAGTATACAACTTCAATAGGTCAGAATTTGTATTCTAGTCACTGACTGTAGTATCATTTCTGGCAAAGTGCAAGGAGGAACACGCCACTGAGAGGATACAATAAATGCAATAAATTTGGGGCACCTAACTCCACCACGCCCCTTCATTAAGACTGGAGTGTACAATGAATCGACCACCATGTGTTCTCACAAAACTGCACAAAAAACTTGTTATTTAGAAGCGTTTTTGTTTTTTTTTCAGTCCATAAAAACCAAGTAAAACAAAACACTATATGAACATAACCAATTTATTATTGAAGTTATACCCACCGGATCCAGAACTTGGAACCTCACCTATTTGCCAGGATTATAATCTCAAGACCTCGTATGTCCGATGAGGCCACCACAAGCTGTCAAGTACATGCAATAAAAGAATATATACATATTTATTTTTTGGCACAAATATGGAAATAGCTAATAAAGCATTCAAATATTTGGGCTCTATGCAGACATAATGTTAGGGTTCCTTGGGCTCCTCTCTGCAACTTTTATTATCTAACTTGGGCCTTATTATGCACTTTTGGTGAACACCAGGTATGATGACCTACCTCTTTCCCATCATTGCTATTGACCTTCTCACATACAGCAACCCTTGAAGTCTGAACCAAATATTTTGCAAGTGTTGAGCATAGGATACCAGAAAATTGATTGGGTTGTGTGCAAATTCAGTTGAAAATTGAATTAAATTGGGCCTGTCATTTAATGTAAGAGATTGTGGACATCCTTGGGATGACTCTTGGGCAGCTGAAGATACAGTTAGGTCCATAAATATTTGGACAGTGACACGAGTTTTGGAATTTTAGCTGTTTAACAAAACATATTCAAGGTGCAGTAATATAATTTATATAACAATATGAGCTAAAAGTGCAGACTCTCAGCTTTAATTTGAGAATATTCACATCCTGATTGGAGGAAGGACTTAGGAATTACAGCTCTTTAATGGGCTTCATGGAATTTTACCTTATTAATCCATCATTAATTAAGCAGGTAAGAGGTCTGGAGCTGACTCCAGGTGTTGCATTTGCATTTTCAAGCTGTTGCTGTAAATCCACATTGTGCGGTCAAATGAGCTCTCAATGGAAGAGAAACAGACCATCAATAAGCTGAAAAAAAGAGAATCCATCAAAGAGATGGCAGAAATGTTAGATGTGACCAGATCAACAGTTTTGTACATTCTGCAAAAAAAGCGCACTGGTGAGGTTGGGAACTCAAAAAGGCCTGGACATCCATGGAAGACAACAGTGGTTGATGATCGCAGAATCTTTTACATGGTGAAGAAAAGCCTTTCAGAACATCCACCCAAGTGAAGAACACTCTCCAAGAAATAGGTGTTTCAATATCTAAGTCTACCATAAAGAGAAGATTTCATGAGAGCAAATACAGAGGGTTCACCACAAGGTGCACACCATTAATCTGCCTTAAAATAGAAAGGCCAGCAGCATTTCACATGCTTAAAACAAAATTGTAGGCATAAAGACCCACAAGCAAGCAACAACTGAAGTCAGCTGCAATAAAGACCTGGCAAGGCATCACAAAGGAGGAAACCCAGCATTTGGCGACGTCCAAGACTTCCAGACTTCAGCCAGTCATTGCCTGCAAAGGATTCTCTACAAAGTGTTAAAAATGAAAATTTTATTTATGGTAAAGATAATTTGTCCAATTACTTTTGAGCCCCTGAGATGAGGAGGCTTTGTAGAAAAATGGTTATGATTCCTAAATGTTTCACAACATATTTTTGTTTTTGTTCAACCTCTTTAATTAAAAAAGTCTACACTTCAATTGCATCTCAGTGGTTTAATTTTAAATAAAAAATAGTGGCCTGCAGAGCTGAAATCATAAAGATTCAGTCACTGTCCAAATATTTCTGGACCTAAGTGTAATTGGATGTGGACCTTTTTTTTTGGATTGACAGCAGTACCACCTATATTGCCCATTTGGCATCCTTAAATGCTGTTTTTCCTGTACTGATAACACCAATGATTATTACTGCCGACAGTGAAACCCTGAACATAATGTGACGTTAATCATGTATGAATCTGACATATGCGTGACTAACTCAAAACACGTTTTACTGGAGATAAAAGTCCATGTAGAATACAGCGCGGAGACCTGAGTGATTGTTTTATTTTATTTATTTTCTTCTGAGAACAGAACAATTTGTTTCTATACCCCATATGTTGTCAATTTGGAAAAATAGTTAAAAAAAAATGTGCTTGATTTAAGATGGAAATTTGCAGAATGTGATGTGGAAAAGTTATATAGAAATTTACAACGGGTTAAAATTTTACAAAATTTATGTACACTCTCGTGTTTTTACACATACTATTTCATTTTCAGAAAATAGGTAATTAGCAAGTGACCAGAAAGTGACTCGCTTATTATCGATAATTACTGGCTGTTACTGTGTTATTGACCTGTGGTACGTTTTCACAGCTCTAATACAATATCGGACTTGTGCATTGGAAATACTTAAGATTTCAGCTTCTTTTGCCCTGATGTATGGAAGTTGTAGACAGTAGTTAATAAATGCACTCTCCTTGTCTCCCAGGCATGTAATGAAATACTGCGCTAATTGCAAGTTATGAGGTGATATGTAATATAATGATATAAACTACAATTTCAAGGCTATTTCAACGATACATAAAATATGAAGATATAGTAATAATAAGAAAGATTAAGTTTCCTTTAAGCAGTACTCATAAATACAAAGCACATGATTCTAATTTCAGAAGTTGCATGTGCAATGTCACCTTGGCCAATTACTATCCTATACATTTTCAATACTAGATGATATTGTACAGCATGCACTACTACATCTTTTGCGCTGCTCATTGTTGTGTTTCCAAACAGCACACCATAAGGTCAGTTTTGGTATTGCAAGGATAAATTGTTTTGGTAGTGAGCCTCAATGCATGCTGCTCCTGGCTATCCAACTCCATTCCTGGTGTCCAAATATCCTGGCACTGTCACATGAAGCATGATGTTTAGATTTTCCAATTTCAGTGCCACAGCGACAGCAGCTCCTTCCAATAGTCTCATCCACTTACTAGGCAACCAGATGCCAGCCAGTCCCAGATATTTTGGATCCAAACATGACATAAGGGTTAGTCATGTATTTGAAGGGGAACTATCCTGCGTTGCTTTGCCTAATGTTTGATGTTCATTTCTCTCCTGTAGTAGAAGGACACGGTGATGGCACTCCTGAGTAATGATGCACAAGTAGGGGTCCAGTCCGTAACAATAGAAGAAGACAGGAGAACTTGACACTCTTTGAGTTGTAATTCAAGAAAATACAGTGAAGGAAATAATTATTTGATCCCTTGCTGTTTTTGTGCGTTTGCCCACTGACAAAGACATGAACAGTCTGTAATTTTAAGGGTAGATTAATTTTAACATTGAGAGATAGAATATCCCAAAAAAAATCAAGAAAATCACATTGTATAAATTAGATACATTTATTTGTATTTTGCAGTGAGAAATAAGTATTTGATCCCTCTGGCAAACAACACTTAATACTTGGTGGCATAACCCTTGTTGGCAAGCACAGCAGTCAGACGATGTTTGTAGTTGATGATCAGAGTTGCGCACATGTCAGGAGGAATTTTGGTCCACTCCTCTTTGCAGATCATCTCTATATCATTAAGATTTTGAGGCTGTCGCTTGGCAACTCAGAGCTTCAACTCCCTCCATAAGTTTTCTATGGGATTAAGGTCTGGAGACTGGCTAGGCCTCTCCATGGCCTTACTATGCTTCTTTTTGAGCCACTCCTTTGTTGCCTTGGCTACATGTTTTGGGTCATTGTCTTGCTGGAAGACCCAGCCACGACCCATTTTTAATGTCCTGGCAGAGGGAAGGGGGGTTGTCACTCAGGATTTTACGGTACATGGCTCCATCCATTCTCCCATTGATGTGGTGAAATAGTCCTGTGCCCTTAGCAGAGAAACATCTCATCTGACCACAGCACCTTCTCCCAATAACTCTCAGAATCATCCAGGTGTTCATTGGCAAACTTCAGACGGGCCTGCACATGTGCCTTCTTGAGCTGTGGTCCCAGCTGTCTTGAGATCATCATTAACAAGTTCCCCCCGTGTAGTTTTAGCCTGATCTCTCACCTTCCTCATGATCAAGGATACCCCACAAGGTGAGATTTTGCATGGTGCCCCAGATCGATGTCGATTGACAGTCATTTTATTTCTTTCATTTTGTTACTATTGCACCAACAGTTGTCTCCTTCTCACCCAGTGTCTTACTTATGGTTTTGTAGCCCATTCCAGCTGACTGACTCTTCTACAACTCTGATTCTGACCTGCGACTTGTTCCATGATATCGTCTGTGTTTAGCCATTTGTATAGTTCTATTCCTTGCTCCCATTGCCGTTCCTAACTTGTTTCCTGAGGGTGAATCTGGCTTCACTATCATTATACCAGTTCTATTGCCAACTAACTGTGACTACTCTGGGGACCACAACCAGAGGATCTTCCTGCAGAAGGCTATGTGCCTACGATGCAGAAATGCTCAGGAATTTTTCCTGAGCGTTTCTGCATCTCCCTGGTAGAAAAAAATGCATGCGGATTGTACATGCGGATTGTACATGCGTTTTCCTGCCAGGGACATGCAGAAGTGAAGCGTTCTTAATTTGCATTTCCGCATGCGGGTTGACAAGCACTTTCCAAGCGATTTTAGCATCACTTGGAAAGTGCTTGTCACTTGGTCACACTATATAAATCCATGCAATGCCTCTGCTGGATTGCATTTGTGTCTCTCTCGCCTGTACTTCTTGGTCGTCCAACGAACTGTGACTTCTGCCGCCAGCGTTTTCAGATGGGAATTTTTTAAATAATTACACAACAAGGGCCTTCTCGTATTGCACCATTTTATTAGGCCTGTCCTGCAAGGGAATAAGAGACAGAAAGTTCTCCTTGTAGCGTGGGTCTAGAAGTGTTACCAACCAGTAATGACTGTCACCCAAAATTTGGACAATGCGAGGATCACGGGAAAGGCGGCGTAACATAAATTCAGCCATGTGAGCCAGACTACAAAGAGGCAAGACTTACATGTCCTCACCAACAAGATGACTGACCATGCTCTCCTCCTCATTTTCCTTCTCCTCCTCCCTATCCTCAGGCCATCCACGCTGAACAGACGGTATGACAGTGTGGCACCCCAGGGGTCTGGTTGCCACAGTAATAGAAACATTATGTCTGAGAGCAAGTGGGAGGTTTCTCTGGTCAGGAGCCCTAAGCATGCAACACGGCCCACCCAGACCTGGGAGGGGAGGAATCTGCCCTTATAAACTGGGTCTGGGGCGGAATTAGCAGAGACAGAGCCTGCAGAACAAGCAGAGCAGTCAGAGCCTGGAGAGGGAAAGTTAGAACCAGGAGCTCTGTAGGAGCAGGAGCGAGTGCCAGAGGCTGGAAGCTAGAAAGCTCGCCTTGGCTGAAGACACTAAACCCGGACACGGAGTCCAAGGCTGTGGGGACATCCAGGTCCAGCAGCAGAATCCAACCGGCAGGGGATTCCATGTCCTCTGGCCTTAGAAGCCCGGAGGCACGGTCACAAGCAAGGGACCAGCACCGCCATCGTGAAGCGGAGGCTAACGGAAGGCCCCAAGTCACCGGCCATACGGGTGAGCACCACACGGTATATTCAGGGACGTGGGCTACTTCTACCCGCATAGAGCAAGGTAGCCAGGAAAGAGTGCAGATAGTCAGGGAGGCCTACAACTCCACCTGGCCAGGGGAGATCCTACTTGCTTACAGACTGACCAGGCCTCTACTGCTAGCCAGTACTCCCGGGAGGGTCTGCGTTATACCATCAGTAAAGACCCTGAACTGCACCACACGTCTCTGTGTTTCATCGCCGCACCAGCACCATCAGTATTGGGATGCTCACACCATCACTCCCATCATCCACACTAGCTGCCCTGAGGCAATACTTCTCCCATGGGGAGTTATTCCATACTCGGCTGCGCAAATTACATCAGCCTCAGCGGTCTGCAGCGCAGCGGTGGTCCCCACTGACCGCAATCCACGGGTGGCGTAGTCGGACATTATTATTACCTAAGACTGCCACTGGTTTGACCGCCCTGGGCACGGACCGGGTCACCGCCACGGAGGACTACAACCCCAGCGATCCGGCTCCGGGTATCCCCTGCACAACACAGGCCCAGGGGGCGCGTCAACTTTGGCGTAGTCGGCAGGATATCGTGCCCGCAACCACCGGGTACTGCGTGCCTGAAAAAGACTTTTGTACTTACCTGTGGCGAAGTTTCCCGCCGTCCAGAGCCGTTTCCCGCCATCGGACGCCATCTTGGGTCGTTTCCCGCCGTCTTCTGCCGTCTTCTCGCCATCCGCAGCTGCTTCCCGCCTTCGGACGCCATCTTCGGGATGCCGCACGGGAAGAAGAGGGGCGTGGACGCCGAAAGCGCGCGAGATCCGAAGCTCCGCCCCACGCACCGACGCTGCGCAAGGTCCTGGAAGGGAGAAAGAGCGACGCTGACGTCATCAGAGCGCGACGCCAGGTCCTCGACCCCGACGATCGACTGCGGAGCCGCGGCCTACGGAAGAAGAGCATCGCAAGGTAGGCCACGGTCCACTAGGGGGGATGGAGGATGTCGGACACCGAGGGGAGCTCCACCGCCACACCGGCCGCCAGCGCAACCGCTGCTGCGGTCATGCCATTCACCATGCCCTATATCCCGGGGGCAACCTGGCTACCCCAGTACTCAGGGGAGTCACATACTCTAAGTGACTTTAAGGAAAGACTTGATAGCCTCTTCCAGGTATACCCCCTCACAGAAGAGCAAAAAGTGAGCATTCTGGTGGCCCAGTTAATCGGGGCAGCCCAAAGGGTGGTAAAGTTCTGGTCACCTGGGAAGAAGAGGACTGTCAGAGAAATACTAGCCTGGCTGAAAGACACATTTGATACCCGAACCTCAGCCGAAATAAAGCTCAGATTTTACGGGTGCAAACAGCGGGCACATGAAAGTATAAGAGACTATGCTCTAAACCTACAAGAGGCCCTGAGAGCCATTAAGCAGGCAGACCCTGACAGCGTGGGAAATGAAGACAAGCTGTTGACCGAACAATTTATTGAGGGTCTACTGTGCAATGCCCACCGAACCCAGTTGCGGGCAATGGCCTTACAGGACCCTGACCTGGACTTTGCACAGTTCAAGGACAGAGCCATCCGGATGCTCCGAGAACCGGCACCAGGTGGTGCTGTGACCCACAGGCGCCCTGCTATCACTTATTACCAGGACGCGGCGGCCTTGTCTGCAGGGCCTGTGGGAGCTGATGCGCAGGCTTTGAACAATAACCCGGCTACAGACCTGCACCATCAGGTCCAAGAGCTGACTAAGAGCGTTGCCGCGCTAACCAGAACTGTGCAGTCTTTACAGGTCTCTTCTCCAGGAAAGATCCAGCTGGCATCCGGACCGGAGGACGTCCCATGGCGCCGACTGAGGAGGACCCCACCGGCCAGAGGAAGACCCAGCGACAGATACAACGAGGACGGACGACCCATCTGCCGCCGCTGCAATCAACCCGGACATATGGCAAGGTACTGTCATTTATACGGGCACAACCTGGGGTAGAGGGCCAACCCCCAGGCATAAGATCATCAGGCCCATCGAACTGACGTGACAAGTACGTAGGGGGACGTCCGGTCTTGCCTGTGGTACTGGATGGCATTCCTATGAGTGCCCTACTGGACACCGGGTCACAGGACACCACCATCCCATAAGTGCTCTTCAAGCGGTACTGGAATGACTCGGACATAACCCGCTACCCAGATGACGACCTGAGCATTATCGCCAGCAATGGTCAGCCCGTGCCACAGATAGGATTTAAGGAGGTGACCATGAAGGTCGGTAAAGTTGAACTGCCGGCACAAGGACTGATCATTGTGGACATTGACCGTCGCGAGAGTCACCCAAAGATAACCCTAGGTACTAACGTAATTGAAAACTGTCTTGCAGAGGTGATTCTTATTTTGCAGCAAGTTGCCAAGAACGACAGTTCCAGCCAGCAGCGTGTGCTCCAAAAAGAGATCCGGGCACTGATGAAGCGGCAACAAGTGGAACTATCTGGTGGTGAGATAGGTAGCGTGAGAATGTGTGACCCGTTCCCTATTGCCATGCCCCCAAAAAGTGAGATGATGATTTGGTGTCGGGCAGCTATTGGTCTAAGAGGTAGAGACTACCAAGCAATGGTAGAACCCGTCTACTCAGACAGTAGGCCCACCATTTTGACAGCACGGGGGGTGGTCGATGTACGCCATGGGAGGGTGCCCGTCCGCATCATCAATATCGGGAAGAGAGAAGTATACCTGCCCCGGTATGCCACGCTAGCCAAATTGTTCACCATCAACCAGAACTCTGTACAGGCCGTGGAACCCTTGCCTCCATCTCAACCAGAGGAAGGTAACGGCTCTAAGAAACCAATGGAGGACTGGTGTCAGCAACTGCATTTGGGTACTGACTCCACTCCCTCACACCAAAAACAGGGAGTCTATCGGGTGGTTCAAGAGTACGAGAGAGTGTTTAGTAAACACCCGCTAGACTTCGGGCGAGTAAAGGGGGTAGAACATCACATCCCCACGGGAGACCATCCTCCCATAAAGGAGAGATACCGACCCGTACCCCCTGCACACTATCAACAAGCCAAGGGGATGCTAAAAGACATGAAGGAGGCTGGGGTAATTAGGGACAGCTGTAGCCCCTGGGCAGCTCCACTAGTCTTAGTGAAAAAGAAAGACAACACCATGAGAATGTGTGTAGACTACAGGAAGGTCAACCGTATCACACACAAAGATGCGTACCCGTTACCAAGGATAGAAGAGTCCTTAGCTGCATTAAAATCTGCTAACTTCTTCTCTACTTTGGATCTCACTAGCGGGTACTGGCAGGTTCCTGTAGCAGAGGCGGTCTGGGAGAAGACCGCATTCACCACCCCGATGAGACTCAGCGAATTTAACTGTATGCCGTTCGGGCTCTGCAACGCACCAGGAACCTTCCAACAGTTGATGGAATGCTGTCTGGGACACCGGAACTTCGAGACGGTCCTATTATTCCTGGACAATGTCATCGTCTATTCCAAGACCTATGAGGACCATCTGGAACACCTGGCAGAAGTGTTTGAAGCCCTGGCAAACTATGGCCTAAAGGTAAAACCCTCGAAGTGTCATCTACTGAAGCCAAAGGTACAGTACCTGGGACACGTGGTGAGTGCTGACGGAGTAGCCCCCGACCCTGACAAGATCACCGTGATTAAGGACTGGCCAAGACCATCCAGCATAAAGGAAGTGCGGCAGTTCCTCGGGTTGGTAGGCTACTACCGAAGATTCATTCCCGGTTTTACCAAGAAGGCAGCTCCTATGCAGGATCTCCTGATAGGCCCGTCCAGGAAGGCCAAAAACCAGAAGCCACCCTTCAAATGGGAAAAGCTGGAAGAGGAGTCCTTCCGCCAGCTGAAGATGGCCCTCACGGGGGATGAAATCCTGGCGTACCCTGATTACAGCCAGCCCTTTATCCTTCACACGGACGCAAGCAACATTGGGCTAGGAGCCGTACTGTCCCAGATCCAGCAGGGGAGAGAACGGGTAATTGCTTACGCCAGCCGAAAACTGCGACCCACGGAAAGAAACCCTGAGAATTACAGCTCGTTCAAGCTAGAGTTCCTTGCAGTGGTGTGGGCAGTAACCGAACGTTTCAAGCATTACCTTGCCTCTTCCAGGTTCACCGTGTACACGGACAACAACCCGTTGACACACCTGGACACTGCAAGACTGGGTGCCCTGGAGCAGAGATGGATGGCCCGCCTGTCCAATTAGAGTTCACGATCAAATACCGGGCAGGACGCTCCAATACCAACATGGACGCCCTGTCCAGGATGCCAAACCTACCGGACGAAGGGGAGGATCCAGAAGAATTGGAAGAGATCGAACTCCCTGCGTTTCACCGTCATGGGATTACCCAGTATTCCCACCGTGTGAGGGGCCAGCGATCCGCTACATTCAACCCCTTGCCCCACTACAACTGGGCGGAGACGCAAGACAGTGACCCCGCAGTCCGTCTGGTGAAGGAGATGCTGACCCAGGCTGACGCCCGCCTGGACCCAGACGCTCCGGAAGAGACCAAGCAACTGTGGACGGAAAAGAGCAGACTGTTTCTCTACAAGGAGAAGTTGTGCCGCAGAATGGTCAATTCCCGGACACATGAGCTGATCTGGGAGGTTGTGGTACCGAGACGGGACGCAGCTATGGTGCTGGAGGCCTATCACAATGGGGCAGGGCACTTCGGATGGAAGAAGCTGGAGTTCCTGCTGCGTGAATGGTTCTACTGGATAGGCATGAGAGGAGCCATTGAGAGGTGGTGTAGAGACTGTGGCCCGTGCAATCTAAGAAGAAGGGACCGTGCCAGCCAGAGGACTCCCCTGCAGCCCATCATCACCAGGCAGCCGCTGGAACTGGTCACTCTGGACCATGTTAAACTGGCTCCAAGCAGAAGCGGGTATGTCTACGCCCTAACCATCGTGGATCACTACTCCCGGTTCCTGGTGGTGGTCCCTGTCAAAGACCTGACGGCTCAGACAGCAGCCAGAGCCTTCCAGCTGCACTTTTGCCGCCCACATGGGTACCCGGACCAAGTGCTGACGGACCAAGGACCAGCCTTCGAAGCGGAGGTCTTCCAGGAGTTCTGCAACCTGTATGGCTGCAAGAAGATAAGAACAACACCCTATCACCCCCAAACCAATGGACTCTGCGAGAAGATGAACCAGGTGGTGATAGATCTGCTAAAAACATTGCCCCTGGAAGAACGCAGTCTGTGGCCTGAGAAACTGCCCGATCTGGTGGACCTATATAACCACATCCCGGTAGGTTCCACCAACTGTACCCTGGCTTACCTAATGCGAGCAAGACCTGGTAAGCTGCCTGTTGACCTGGATATGGGAGTCCTGATACCCGAGGACACCTCGCCAGAGACAGACTGTGATGCAGAACGGCAGCAGCAGTACCGGAAAGTACAGGAGAGCGTCGAGCGAAGTCTCTGTCAATCAAGAGAAAGGCAGGAGAGGACTTATAACCAACATGCTCCCGCTGTTCCCCTGGTACCTGGAGAGCAGGTCTTGAAAAGGAAAAGGTGGCTCCATAAGTTGGACGACCAGTGGGAAAAGGACCCGTACACCAAACTGCCCTCAAGCCACAATAATCCAAAGGATGGAGTAGAGACCACAGCCACTGTCTCCAGAGACCACCTGAAAAAGTGCCCCGAGAAGTTGCAAAGCACGGATGAAGATCAGGAAGACCCTCAACCCGTAGAGGAAAAGGAGGAAATGATCAGCACCGTACTCGGAGATTTTCCCCTGTCCTGGACACAAGTAAACAACGCTATCGTGGTGCCCATCCTCACATTTCTCCAGCCAGCCCCTCAAGTGCCTACAGAAGACCAGGTAGAGCTGGAAGAGCAGCCGGCCCAGGAGGCAGAAGAGTCCACACCAGCAGCCCAGGAGAATCAACCCTCTGCTAGTAGTGAGCCTGCCGTGCCCCTAGTGAGCCAAAGAGTGCGCAGACAGCTGCCCAGCTTACCCATAAAACCTCCTACACCCTGTAGTGCAGGACCAGTTAGTGAGCTCCGTAGGTCCACTAGAGTCACTAGAGGTCAGATGCCCGCTCACTGGAAAATCTAAACTAATGTGTAGCGCCGGCGTCCCTGCCCTCTGCTAGGCAGGGACGCTGTTCCCCTCACCTCCCTGCTCCGTGCCCGGCGTCCTCCTCCCGCTCTGCTGGCAGCGCGCGCTCCTTCCCGGCCACTGTGCTTAGGGCGCGCGCGCGCGCTCTCCCTCCCTCTTAAAGGGGCCGCGCGCGCCGTCCTGAGGAGTCCCCGGCCAATGGCCGGAGGACTTCACCATATATAAGGCACCTCCTCCAAAATGGAGGTGCCCGAGCAATGTTGTTGCACTGTTCTACTCTGCTTCAGCCCTCAGGTCCCGTTGCCAGTTACCTGCCAGTTACCTGCCTGATTCCTGCCAGAGTCCTGCCAGTTTGCTGTCTGTTTCCTGCCAGTTATTCCTGCTACCTGCTTGCTAGCCTGAGGTCCGACGGTCTGCCTTACAACTCCTGTCAGTCTGTCTAAGGACCAGCTTGCCCGCTCACCTGGGAGCGCACATCAGCTACCTGCCTGCTTGCTAGCCTGAGGTCCGACGGTCTGCCTTTCTACTCCTGTCAGTCTGTCTATGGACCAGCTTGCCCGCTCACCTGGGAGCGCTCCTCCGCTACCTGCCTGCTTGCCGGCCCGGAGGCTCCGCCATCACGTGCTGTGACCACCAGCTATTCCAGAGACTCTTGCCCGCTCACCTGGGAGTGCTTCTCCGCTACCTGCCTGCTTGCCTACCTGGAGGCTTCGCCGTCACGTGCTGTGACCACCTGCTATTCCAGAGACTCTCGCTTGCTCACCTGGGAGCACACATCCTCCATCTGCCTTGCTAGCCTACCTGGAGGTTCAGCCATCACAGGTCGTACCTACCCTTTACCTAGAGACTGCCCCAGTCACTTGCCGTGACCTCCAGCCCGTTCACCCAGAGACTGCCCCGGTCACTTGCCGTGACCTCCAGCCCGTTCACCCAGAGACTGCCCCGGTCACTTGCCGTGACCTCCAGCCCGTTCACCCAGAGACTGCCCCGGTCACTTGCCGTGACCTCCAGCCCGTTCTTCCAGAGACTGTCCCGGTCACCTGCTGTGACTGCCTGCCCGTACACCCAGAGACTGTCCCGGTCACCTGCTGTGACTGCCTGCCTGGTCGCCACCCGCTCCCTTACAAGGACCGCCCCCTTGTATAGTAGCTCAGAGGTTCCGCCTCCCAGACCCGTTACATAATGCACTGTGAATTTATCTGTTTAAATGTTTATGGTTTATGTTTGTTGCCTGTTATTAATTATGTTTCTCAGTTACCCTGCAGATTTCTATGGACTAACAGGTTATGGACACTGGATAACCGGAACAGTGCTTGTAGATAGTTGCACCTTGGTGCCTCTTGCGAAGACGGCCGCGGAAGAGAAAACCTGTCTGGCGTGGCCTACTTGCGGCCCAAAGTAGCTAACTCCAGCCTTGCAGCCACGCCCAAGGTCAACGCAAGGGGTTTGCTTTGGACAGGTCCCCTACCTCGCTTAAAGCTTCACCATGGGTGACATGGACACCCTCTTGTTTCAAAAACTTCACCTTGGGTGATATGGACACCCGGTTGCGGACACGCCGTGACCTTTAAAGAACTAAAGCTACTTGTAAATATGTTATTGTATTGTTGTTTATACTCTTGTATTTATGTTTCTTTAAAAAAAAATGTGTTTAGTCCCGGAGTACTAAAATTTACTAGGGGGGAATGTGGCACCCCAGGGGTCTGGTTGCCACAGTAATAGAAACATTATGTCTGAGAGCAAGTGGGAGGTTTCTCTGGTCAGGAGCCCTAAGCATGCAACACGGCCCACCCAGACCTGGGAGGGGAGGAATCTGCCCTTATAAACTGGGTCTGGGGCGGGATTAGCAGAGACAGAGCCTGCAGAAAAAGCAGAGCAGTCAGAGCCTGGAGAGGGAAAGTAAGAACCAGGAGCTCTGTAGGAGCAGGAGCGAGTGCCAGAGGCTGGAAGCTAGAAAGCTCGCCTTGGCTGAAGACACTAAACCTGGACACGGAGTCCGAGGCTGTGGGGACATCCAGGTCCAGCAGCAGAATCCAACCGGCAGGGGATTCCATGTCCTCTGGCCTTAGAAGCCCGGAGGCACGGTCACAAGCAAGGGACCAGCACCGCCATCGTGAAGCGGAGGCTAACGGAAGGCCCCAAGTCACCGGCCATACGGGTGAGCACCACACGGTATACTCAGGAACGTGGGCTACTTCTACCCGCATAGAGCAAGGTAGCCAGGAAAGAGTGCAGATAGTCAGGGAGGCCTACAACTCCACCTGGCCAGGGGAGATCCTACTTGCTTACAGACTGACCAGGCCTCTACTGCTAGCCAGTACTCCCGGGAGGGTCTGCGTTATACCATCAGTAAAGACCCTGAACTGCACCATACGTCTCTGTGTTTCATCGCCGCACCAGCACCATCAGTATTGGGACACTCACACCATCACTCCCATCATCTCACAGTAGCTGCCCTGAGGCAATACTTCTCCCGTGGGGAGTTATTCCATACTCGGCTGCGCAAATTACATCAGCCTCAGCGGTCTGCAGCGCAGCGGCGGTCCCCACTGACCGCAATCCACGGGTGGCGTAGTCGGACATTGTTATTACCTAAGACTGCCACTGGTTTGACCGCCCTGGGCACGGACCGGGTCACCGCCATGGAGGACTACAACCCCCAGCGATCCGGCTCCGGGTATCCCCTGCACAACACAGGCCCAGAGGGTGCGTCTACTTTTGTACAGGTAGTACCGTCTTTAGCTGTCCACAACTCTTCAGCGTTGTGCGGTTTGTCACCTAAGCATATTAGCTTCAGCACAGCCTGTTGCCGCTTGGTCATGGCAGTGCTGCAGTGCTTCCAGCTTGCGACTGATGTGCTCATTTCGGAGATGGAGGCTGAAGAGGAGGAGGAGGAGGTGGAGGAGCTGTAAAATGTGGGGGCAACTCTGATTGACCCAGGGCCCGCAATGCTCAGCGTCGGGAGGACGTGTTCCGTTCCAAGGTCCGGCTGGGTTCTGACTTCCACTATATTAACCCAGTGCGCCGTCAGTGAGATGTACTGTCCCTGCCCACAAGCACATATCCATGTGTAGCACCCCGAGGGCTCGGCTGCTACAGGGGTATTGCACCTCAAACCAGAGGTGTGATATTCCACTCCCAGGTAAGGATGGAGTGTGGACCAGGACTCGTTTAGCTGCATGCACCACACACACCCCATTTCCGAGGGACAGCTCAACGGTGCTCCCACAGAAGTGCAGGCACGACAGCTTCTGTCCCTGGCTGGAGTGGGGAGGGGAAAGGAAAACCCAGTGGTGTAGGAGCAGATAGGGGTGGGTCTCTGGGCATAGACAGGAGCCCATTGGTTGCAAGTCACCTGGGCTCGGGTGTCAGAAGGAGGTATAAAAGGTGGGCACCATCTTAGAACAGGGTTCAGTCCAGTTCAGTTCAGTGGAGACAGTCTGAGGAGAAGACAGGAAGCAGAGCCCCTGCATGGGCTCTGCTCTGCAGGCAGGCCTTGTCAGGAGGCTGGAGCCTGAGAGAGAGAGAGAGAAGAAGGAACAGAAAGGAAAGTAGGAAAGGAACTGGAACAGAGGAGAAAGGAAGCAAGGAACACAGAGAAAGGCCCAGAGACACGAGGACAGAAGGAACCCCATATGCCCAGAGGAGATACAGGGTGAAGGGTTGGCAGAACAGGGTACCGGAACCCCAAATTGGTGGAGGCAACAGATTCCTCAGCCAAAGACCGGAGGTTGTTACCACATCTTGGTGCGACCCCTCACTACATCCACCAGAAAGGCATACCGTATAGGGTCAGGGAAACCGGAGAGAGGTTTCGCCAACAGAAGGCCCGAGGAAGCTGGACAAAGGTCGGTCACGGCCAGAGAAAGGAAAGAGAAGGGAGCTCTGAACCACACTCCGGAATTGCCTGGGAGTTGACCGAGTCCCTCACCTGGTGGACGCAGCATGACTCGGGCGGTCCTAACTGCACACAAGTGACCTGATAAAGAACTGTGAGTAAAGCATTGAAAACTGCAACTGCACGTCTCTGTGGTTCCTCGCCGCACCAGCACCATCAGTACTGGGACACTCACACCATCACCACCATCATCCACATTAGCTGCCCTGAGGCAATACTTCTCCCGTGGGGAGTCATCCCATACTCAGCTGCGCAAACAACATCAGCCTCAGCGGTCTGCAGCGCAGCGGTGGTCCCCACTGACCGCAATCCACGGGTGGCGTAGTCGGACACTTATTACAATACAAATAGACTGCCACTGGTTTGACCACCCTGGGCACGGACCGGGTCACCGCCACACGGAGACTACAACCCCCAGCATCCTACAACAGGCCCGGTTCCGGGTTCCCCTGCACAGCACAGGCCCAGGGGGCGAGTCACATGTGTCCGTGGTTAGGTGGACTTTCCCAGTAACTGTGTTATTGAGGGCACAGCTAATGTTGTTGGACATGTGTTCGTGTAATGCGGGGACGGCACACGGGGAGAAATAGTGGCGGCTGGGGACCGAGCATCAGGTTGCGGAAAGCTTCCATTTTCACAAGCCTAAAAGGCAACATTTTGAGTGCAAACATTCGTGAAATGTGTGAATTTAGTAGTGTGGCCTCTGGGGCGTTGGCTGCGAATTTGTGCTTGCGTTCCAAGGACTGGGGTAGGGACAACTGAACGCTGCGCTAGGACAATGACATGGACGTGCTTGCTGTTGGTGCTAGTTGAAAGTGTGCAACGACATGTGCAGGGCAGGAGGCATTTTGGCATGCATCATGGACAGGGAATTGGCATGCACGCACAACAGCAGAAGAAGCAGCGGTGTCACCCGCAGACACTGTTTCTGGACTCTGGGGTTCGGCCCATTTAGTCGAGTGCTTTGCTGCCATGTGCCTGATCATGCTGGTGGTGGTCAGGCTGCTAGTTTTGCTACCCCTACTGATGCTGGCCTGGCAGGTGGTGCAAATGGCCTTTTTGGGGTTATCTGCAGAGCCTTTAAAAAATAACCAGACTCGGGAAGACCTAACAATTGTACTGGAATCTTCCGTCGTGTTGGCGTTTCGAGGAACGCTTTCCCATCTTGTTTCTGCGGCCACCACACTGCTTCTTCCTACCTGTTGTGGTGCTAAGCCTCCCTCCCTCTGTATGCTGCTGTCCTCGCTCTGTATGTCCCCCTTCCAGGTTGGGTCAGTTACTATATCATCCACCACCTCGTTTTCCAGTTACAAACCCTAGTCCTCCTCCTGACTTTCTGACAATTGTGCCTCATCATCATTCTCATGCACCTCTTGACACAGTAAGTGTACTTCCCGACCATTGCCTTCGTGTGACCGTGACTGCTCCAATATTTGGACATCGCTACACGCGTTCTCCTCTTGATTCACTTGAAGCTGGTCAAGCGAGAGGCCCAAATCTACAAATGGAAAAGTGAACAGCTCTTCTGAGTGTTCAAGTGTGGGATTAGTTTTCTCTGGGCACTCGGCATGGTGGGAGGAAGGAGGATCAGGAATATGTGGTCCAGACTCACGGCTACTGAGACTTGACCGTGTGGAAGACAGGGTGGTAGTGGTGGTGGCAAAGTGACTGGAAGCATTATTTGCTATCCAGCCAACAACCTTTTGACACTGCTCTGGGTTCAATAGTGGTGTACTGTGGTCCCCTAGTAATTGGGACAGGAAGGTTGAGCGACAAGATGTGGGTGTTTGTTGTGGCACAATTTCAGCTTGCCCACGGCCACATCCTCAGCCTCTGCATACACCATCACCATCACATCCACTTCCCCGTCCCTTGCCACGCACCTTGCCCATTTTAAATGTAGGACAATATTTTCCACATTCACAAGAAATGACTGATTTTGGAACGCAGTTATATGTGATATGTCTAACAGACAACCACGGTTTTAAATAGCAGGCCTGTAATTTACTAATATTATTCTACATAGAGACATAGCGTGAATAGCTTGACTGACACACTGCAATGAAATGAAAATGGAAGAAATGGTTGATTTTGGAACACTGTTATGGGTGATATGTCTGACAGAGAACCATGGTTTTAAATAGCAGGCCTGTAATTTACTAATACTATTCTTCACAGACACCTAGTGTGAATAGCTTGACCGACACACTGCAACAGAATGGAAATGGAGGGCAATATTTTCCACGTTCAGTTCAAATTTCTGGATTTTTATTGCTGAAATATGGAACAGATCTGACTGTATTCTGCAGTGCTAACAAGCAAATGGAGCAGAAAAATGCTGTACTCTAGATTGCCCTTTAAGCAAATAACCAGGATTAAGATAAAAAAAATTTGCCCTGGCCCCTGATATCTGGGGCTATGTCTACAAATATCTGTAATTATTACAGCAGCAGACAGGACATTCAATGGACCCTCTTGCGCTGTATCATACACTGCAGTCTGACACATACACTGCCTGCCTTCCTAACTCTGATTATAGACAGCTGGATTAGTCCTCAGAAGGACTGTGTTACGCTGGCGTGTCCTTTAAAAAAATAAAACTTAAAGGACACGTCGGGGTCCACCGGACTGCAGAGGAGCTGCAGCAGCTGACTCCCAGAGGAATGTTCAGCTAAGCGCAGAGAAAGAAATGAACTAGTGTGTTAAGTGCACACACTAGTAGTAACTAAACAAGGTACAATGCTGGAAGTTAACAGCACTCCAGAAACGAAACTAATAAACTTCTGCACTGCAAGACACCGCTGTGCAGAGCAGGAAGGATTTGGCAGCATGAAACGCCCGAGCACTAGATGGCGGCGTATAGAGCTGCAGATAGCTGCTGGCCAGGAAAGGCCTGGAATCTAAGTTCCAAAAGAGGAGGAGGATCTCTGCAGCACCCAACACATGGGTGTAAAAGCGGCAGTGTGACCACGCATACAATGGTGGACCCTGGAATACTGGATCAGTAGCAAGGACACCTCCGTGGCGTGGACACCAACCGGTGAACCGACACGGTAAAGCGTGCTGCTCACAGCATTCCACTAGCCCTAATTGATGGCTAGGATGACTAGGGAGCTTTTAGCAGGAACCCTTGACAACGACTCTCACACACTGCATTTACTGCCAGAGACCTCACCCCAGGTTAGCAAGAGATAGACTAGGCACCGAGGCGGAGCCCACGGAGCCCTTAAATACACTAGAGACAGCCCCAGCCCCCCAGGACAACCAACCACGCTGTACCAGAAAGCAGGGGGCGTTGCTTAGTGGCACATGACTGTAGGGGGCGTGGCTTAGTGGCACATGACCGCAATGGGGCATGGCTTAGCAGTGCATGACCGTGATGGGCATGGCTTAGTGGCACATGCCCACAAGGGGCGTGGCTTAGCTGCACATGAGCAGAAACGCAGAAACCACACTTAGAATCCCTAGAACGGAACCTAAATGCTGACAATTACTGACCAGCAGGAAAGGGCCTGGCCAGACGCCGTGAGACAGCCCTTCTCCTGCGTACCGGCCTAACAGACTGTTAGTTCAGATGCATATATATATATATATATATATATATATATATATATATGTTGTGGTATACCTATACTAACTATAAAAAAGCAAATCTCTCCCTGACACAGCAGCACCTCTCCCTACACTGCCTGTTTCCGGGGTAGACTGTGACGAGCATAGCAACACAAGGTCTTATATAGACCTGATGATGCTGTGCAGCTAGACAATCACTGTAATGCCGCAACCAACATGGCTGCGGGATTAGAGTGCGTGGCAGGCAATCCCTGCATTTTCATTGGCTCTCTAAAGAGCGCCAAACGTGCAGGGAGGGGACCCGAGTTCCTGCCCGAGCAACCCGGAAATACTCGCCGAGCTTGTCGAGTACCGTGATGCTCGGGCAAGTAACGAGCAGCGTCAAGCACATTCGCTCATCACTAGTTGTCTTATTACAAAAAAGAAGTGGAGAGACCATACTCGGCACTGAAGCTAAAAGATGAAGATTTAGACACCTTTGAAAATGATAATCCATTAGTAAGTATTAGAAATCTTATAATTTGTACATATAAAAGTATTCTTTTACAGGTGGCTAACCCCTTTAAGAAATAATTTATGGGCATAGTGTAAATATTCTCAAAATTCATGGCACGTACTCACTTGTACATAGACCAGTCGTTTACCACCTTGATTTTTGACTGCACGTGGAAAAATTTTGTTTGGTTCAAGATATTCCAAAATGAGTGGCACAATATGACCAAGTCATAATGCCTGACGGAGTACTGGAAAAGAGTTTATCAAAGCTAGTCATCACATGCCCCCCATCTCAGGATATCTCAAGCCAAGAGCAAACAACCTCCTTCTTTGCCCTAGTTATATCTCTATTCGAACAAGTCAATTTCAATAAGATCAGATCGTTATCTGATGTCTATGTGGGTAGCGCTGTGATCCCCAGATGTCTACAGTCAGGGAAATGAATGCTTGACTATGGAGACTAGCTTGGCACCATAAAGAAAAACATCCATGCCATTTCAAGTCGAAACATACAAGTTTATTGGGAGTTTTAGGGGATAGTTAATGGTTGAAAGACAGTTTTATCATGCATATCATCAACTTTGGCGGTATTCCCTTCAGCACGTTCCATCAATGCGTTATAGGTCCCGCTCCAAAACCTGAGATTGTTACCTATCAAGAAAATGGAATTTACATTCTCTACATACTTCATCTAAGAAGTACGAAGTATGGAAGGAGAAAAGTGAGCAGAGCCATCACTTTACCAAAAACTATGAAGAATGGACATCCCTAAACCCTCATTTTTTCGATTAGACTCCCAGACGTGGAACTCACACCCATACACCCTTAAGTCTTTTTAATGGCTATCCAAAATGTAATACCTTCTCAAAATGCTACATTGACCATCACAATCGCATCTTTACAAGATCCATTATCTTTATTACGTGTCCAATGGTAAAGATTTGGATACTACTCAAGGTACTTGATCTTGAGCCAACAGCAGATGGCCCCACCATAGTTCAGATATATAAAAACAATGAACATATTAATGTTTTCCCCCCATTTTCTTAAAATGTTATTGTTATAACCATGGAAACTTCCATTTAAAAAAAAAATTACATTTGAAATGTTTCCAAAAATGTCATATGTAGCCATGCTGGCAACCACTCCAGAATTTAAGCTTCACGTACATTTTATTAAAAAACGCATTATACATTTTGTATGTAAGCTGTAACACTTCAGTACTTGCAATAAATCGAATATCTAACGCTTGTCAGCACCCAATTATCATCTTGGGTTATATCACATCATACAAACATTATTCAATAGCTGTGAAATACCCCAGACCATAAGAAAGGCCGAAGACACAGTGACGGCTTTGTGTAATGTGACTTTATGATTTACCTTCCTGCAAATGTGCAGTCAACTCTTTATAGAGCAAACCTTTAAACATTGGCGACCAAGGACTACGTATGGGAAAGGTGGAGGACAAACTTCTGCGAAAGTTGCAATATGGTGTTTTTGTTACCTTTTAAACTCTATTATCTAAGGGTTTTTCTATTCCCCACACCTACCCATTTCTTTGTGTGCAGCCAGCTGTCATAATGAGCATTGCAGCAGAGGATGTGTGCGCTTATTATGTTGGGAGCAGTGACCTGTTGGTTACAGCTTAGGACAGAGGTAGAATCATGGAATGAAAGACAATGGAATACTCTGTAGCCATGTCGTAGGACCCTTCAAAATAGCAGGAAATAGCTAATTTGCTAATTAGAGGAATGGTTACAGCAGCAGAAAAGATGATGTTATTTTTGGAATCAGTGACCTGTCCATTTCTAGGATTACATGAGTGAAACTCAGTAGTGTACCACTAATGGAAACAGACAATGGAGCAGATATAAGGCCTTTTGCTTTTGGGGGCATGGGACTGACATCCTTCAGCTATTTACATTAATGGAGGCTAGCTGCTAGCAGCTGGAGATGAGTGTGTTGATTTTGTAGAAGGTAGTGACCTGACCACTCATGTGATTGTATTAGTATCATTGTGAAGACCCGGGGTCTTCCGTGGGTGTAATACTACTCAGCAACACAAGGTGAGGGTAAAACAGTGTGGCAATACTTTATTGAACCACAAAACAGGCAATAAACAGATAGAACAGTCCCAGCTAATGCCCAAGATGGTACAACATTACACAGTCCTCACCCTCCCGTTGGCACGCCTAGGATAGAACAGCTGCTACTTTGGGACTTCCAGGGCCAACTACCTCAGCCAGTGCCCCCCCCCCCCCCCCCGCTTCTGGTTGGCCCCCACAGAGAGAAAGTAGCAGCAAGCTTAGAAAGCAAGCTAGCAGTTCATCGAGGTACAAGGCCAGGAGACCTGGGGGTCCCACATTGGCCTCTCCGAGAGTTTCCATGGGGCCAGATGACTGGCTGGTCCCAATATGGCTTCTCTGAATGTCTCCATGAGTTCCAGGTGACCGGAGTGTCCCACCTGGAAACCCCAAACAACATATTCGTGGGGCCAGGTGTCTTCATCGTCCCAACCTGGTCTTGCCAAATATATCTATGGGTTCTCTAATGGTCAATGGAGCAGATCCGTATCTTTCCAGTCAGGGTCATATACCCCTGGGCTGGAATCATGTAGAATCCAAATCTGTGTCTCTCTGGATTGAGCCATGCTACAAGCTACTCTCCTGAAGAGAATGTCTGATCTTTGGTTCTCCTTGCAGCAGGATAGAAAAACGCTTTTTAATTTACATATGTGGCTAAGGTCATCAGTCACAGGTAGGGGAAAGGTGCAGCGCTCAGGTCTCATTGTTTGAGCATTTAATGAATTTTTGTAGTTTGTCCTCCTGATTTTTGAGTCAGCAACCACAGGGTCCACACAATGGTTAATCAACATATTTAGCAAACATTCATTGTTCCACAGACCAATAGAAGACAACAATCAGTGTTATACAAATAGTATGACCTTCTTGACCAGCCACAGAAATACACATACATTTACAAGTCGACATAAACACAATAGTGTATTTCTCTTGGCTTAACAAATCTAATCATCTGGCTGATTAAGATTGTAAGCTGTATCATCACAATCATTTATATCATGAGACACAATATAGAAATTATTAAAGTAGAAGGAGAAGGAGGCACTTACCTGATCGCTCAGATTCTGATTTTCTAATTCTCACTCTGGTTTTATTAGTGTAGGCATGGCTGCAAATTATGAGCCTCATTTTATTAATGATCAAGAGAGCAGGACAAAAGTATGGTCATATCGTCAATCACAAAATCCCATGAATTAAATGGGAATTGTATTTTTAACTAACTTTGCATAATTAAAAAGTACAAGAGAATATGACAAATTTTGAAATATAACTTATCAGGGAAATCTTCTTATGAGCCACTTGTTTCAACCTTGCCTCCTGAATTTACCATCTACTCTGAAAAAAAAACAGCTCAAATTCATCTTGGTCGACGCAGGGTGGATTGCCAGCACAGTAAAAAGTCAGGTTATATCTCCTATTATACTCTATGGAGAGAGGAGGCGGTAGATTTAGTGAGGAGCAGAATGAGAAAACAGGTAAAAGGAGACACAGAAAAATGATTCAGATCTTTCTAACAAGTCTTTTACCTCACTCCAGAGAATGGATTCACATCTACACTGCTCAGTACTGCTGTAGAGTACTCTCCATGCTGCTGCTGCCTGTGTCTGTGTGCTAGCAAAGGAAACAAGAGAAGAAATCCCTCATATCTGTGTGTGCTGTGTCTGGTAGAAATCATAGCAGCCAGTCTCTTCCCACCAACTCAGAGACACCTGAAGATTAGAGATCCTGTAGAGGGGAAAACTGGTGAAAATGCAGAAGTCATATAATGGCCAAACATACTATTATTACTCACGTACACACTCATATAACAGCCTTTTTTAAAAATATACTTGAAAGTAGAGTTACCCTTTAAGGGGACTTTCCAGTTTCAATAAATAAAGCATATCTACTGTGTATTAAAAATTTCTGCAATTTTCTAACAGCCTTTGTATATCAATTCTTCATGTTTTTTTTCTTCAATATCTCTGCTGGTTGCTTGTTTGGATCCTTCACTATTTTCTTTGAAAAGATGAATATATAGGGCAGTGGTCATGACTTTTCTAAAACCAGCTGTTTCCTTGTGTGATCATCGTGTAAAAATTACCTCTCAATTTTGGCTGCTCTGGAGGGGCTATGCAACTGCCATGAGGCCCGTGAGTTGGGGGAAGCCCATAGCGAAATGTCCCAAATCCTCACCTTGTATCCACCCACTTTACTCATTATCAACCAAACATGTACGGCAGAAGTTTAGAGAATTTGTCTGGAGAGGGCTGTTTTACACAGCAGACGCCTACCGGTAACTGGATCTAGTTCTGATCATGGTAGGTTTAATCCCTTAGATGCCGTGGTGAACAGTGGCCATGGCATCTAAGTGGTTAGACAGGTAAGAAGGTCTCCGTCGTCCACGTGATTGTGGAAATCTGATAGGTTGTTTAACAGTAGAAGGGGGCACCATAATAAATGTCCAAAATAGGCCCCCTCCTGAACGCTCATGTTTGATCTCATCATGACAGCCACTCTCTATGTAGCTGGCTAATTAATTAGCTGATCAATGCAGATGTGGACTCAGAAATTGCTTGTAACTGTGGAATATTTCCCTTACTGGAACAAAAAAGTATTACATGATTACACAACTACCCACATGGATGGGTTGGATCCACCAGATCCCTGTTATATCTCCTGATCAATGGACTCACCCCTCTCATGTCCATATGCCCCAATAAGTTATACGGACAAGGGCTGCTGTAATGAGTCAACAATTTAATTCCTATTCTTGAGTTTTTAATTCTTGGAAACATAATAATGTTTAAAAATTAGAGACCAACATTTTATTTTTCAAAAATCACCTTTTTTAAAAAATTTTCCTTTTTTCCCATCAATGGACTGAAATGGAAATTCCTGAATTATTTTTATAGAATTTCTTAAGTTCCTAATGTTTTACCCTGGGAGTTTCCTACTTTCATTTACTGAAAATTTCAACTTTCAATTCCTTATAAAAAAGGAAAAAAATGCCAAAAAGTTTCACAAGTGGAAGTTTGATGTAAAGTCTTAAAACATAACGATAACCTCGCTGACTGCTAGAAAGAGAAAGGAAGAATTCTTCACGATGACGTAACCTGCCTGTAAGACTTTTTTTGGCAGAATCAGTATCGTTACATTTCAGCTCTGCCAAATGCTACTAGTTTATGGTACGTTTGACAGTTGTATTATACGTCAATGGTCATAACGCCCCAGCACCTGCTTATAAGATCTTGTGTAAGTCATCCTGATCAGACCCCTCCTGAAATATCATCACATCTATGATCAGAAGGAAAATAGCAAAATGTTTAGTGATTGGTTCCGAACAACAGCAACAGTAAACAAAATGGAAAATTAAAGGCCACCTGTTTTTAATAACTTATGTCCCCTGGGTAGGGTGGAAGGGAATAATGTAATCTCCAAGACTTAAGCAACTATTCGAGGAGCCCTCACTGCTTCAAGAAAGAACCTTGTTTGCTAATCATAATCACAAGATTTACTAGAAGATTGCCTTTGTTTGCCTGTTGCAGATTTCAGCTTTCAGCAAAATCATTCATCATTTAGAAATTGTGGGAGAATAAATTGCTTTACTTGGGTCATATAGCAACCAATATCTTCATCATTAAAACTTTGAGGATAGCTAATGAAAACGAACACAAACAAGACTGAGAGGTGTAACGGGTCTGGGAGGTGGAACCACAGAGCAACTATACAAAGGGGCAGTCCTT
The DNA here is from genome assembly GCF_046119375.1 of Phyllobates terribilis. Classification (NCBI taxonomy): domain Eukaryota; kingdom Metazoa; phylum Chordata; class Amphibia; order Anura; family Dendrobatidae; genus Phyllobates; species Phyllobates terribilis. The sequence continues at coordinate 745,605,595 of NW_027362764.1, read as the reverse complement.
GTAAGGAAGCGGGTGACACCCAGGGAAGGCGGGCAGGTAGTCACGGCTAGTGACGGGGACAGTCTCTGGGTAAGAGGGCAGGAGATCACGGCAAGTGACGGGGACAGTCTCTGGGTAAGAGGGCAGGAGGTCACGGCAAGTGATGGGGGCAGTCTCTTGACAGGCGGGTGGTCACGGCAAGTGATGGCTAAGCCTCCAGGTGGGCTAGCAGGCAGGTAGCGGGTGGACGCTCCCAGGTGAGCGGGCGAGAGTCTCCGGACAAGCGGGTGGTCACAGCAAGTGACGGCTGAGCCTCCAGGTAGGCAAGCAGGCAGGTAGCGGGTGGATGCTCCCAGGTGAGCGGACGAGAGTCTCTGGACAAGCGGGTGGTCACAGCAAGTGACGGCAGAGCCTCCAGGTAGGCTAGCGGGCAGGTAGCAGGTGAGCGCTCCCAGGTGAGCGGGCAGCCGGATCCATAGACAGACTGGCAGGGCTGGTAGGCAGACTGTCGGACCGCAGGAATAACAGCAGATAGACATGAGTCAGGCAGGTATCAGACAGGAAACTGGCAAGAAACTGGCAGGTAACTGGAGACGGGACCTGAGGGCTGAAGCAGAGTGATGAACTATGCTACAACATTGCTCGGGCACCTCCATTTTGGAGGAGGTGCCTTATATATGGTGAGGTCCTCCGGCCATTGGCCGGGGACTCCTTAGGACGGCGCGCGCGGCCCCTTTAAGAGAGGGGGAGCGCGCGCGCGCCCTAAGCACGGTGGCCGGGAAGCAGCGCGCGCTGCCAGCAGAGCGGGAGGAGGACGCCGGGCACGGAGCGGAGAGGTGAGGGGAACAGCGTCCCTGCCTAGCAGGAGGCAGGGACGCCGACGCTACAAGAGGTCATACCACACAGTGTTAAGAATCTGTGACATAAGCCTGCAGCTGTTGTATACTCGAACAGGAACTTCCCACAATTGTATTCAATGGAGTACGCCCATATCACACAGGTAATTAATTATGTTTCTTCTAGTTTTTTTATAGAATGGAAAAACTGCAGTGTACTGTGGGGTCTGGTGATTTTTTTTTTTTTTTGGTGATGGCCCCTTTCATAATTTATTCAGACACAAAGATGTTCATATAACCAAAGCTCAGAAAACTCCTTTAATGTGTATGATTGGTAAGGTTAAAAGGGTTGTATGCCTTTGATCATATCTACAAGTTAGAAAGGTCGCCTTCCAAATGTGATGCTAGAGAAAGATGCTATCAATACCATGGATGGCAAGAAGAACAAATAAATCAATTTTGGAACAAATCAAGCCAGACATGTGACTCGGAGCAAGGATCATCAAGCTATGACTTGCCTACTTTGGACAAATCATACAAAGATAAAGCAATCACTGGAGAAGGACATCATGGTCGGAAGAATAAAATGAACAAGGCGAAGAGGAAGACCAGCAACCCAATGGCTTGATACGATCAAGATAATGGTGGAGAAGACCCTAGTGGACCTATCTAAGCTTGCAGAAGATCATTCTTCCTACAGATCGTTCATCCATCAAGTCGCCATGGCTCAAAATTGAGCCAAAGGCTGTTAAGTGAATTAAATAAAATTGACCTTTTTATGGAGTTGTCCACAATTTGGGTCAATTCTTTTTTTCTTACTTAATTGCATGTAATTGGGGTTTAAAATCCTTCTTGTAATTGGGTTTCATTAAGAATTTTGAACAGTTTTCCTTCTACAGCCTCTATGTTGCACTGTCTATTGCTGGCTCACTTGAGAATCAATCAGTGAGTATGCCACCATGACGTTCTGGCATGGAGTTGATAACTCTTTTATCTGTATTTAATTCTTTGCTCCTTTCATCTGACTTATGACCACAGACTACATCAAAGTTGGACACGTAGAGAAATTAAGAGCCTGAAAAAGCCAAACGGTGCAAATTTTTTAAAGCTACCAAATTGCAGGAATTATTTTTAGCCCAAAATACATACATTTAGGAGAAAATACACACCTTTACATTATTTGTTCTGGTGGGCTCAAGGATGCAAAGACTAATAATAAGTGTTCAGTCACTATACACAAGGTTACAGATAAATTGTCAACATTTCTGTGGATTTAAGCCCTAACCTCAACCCTTCCATGAACACCCAAAATCCATCCATACTTACAGACACCTTTCCCCTTTTGGCCCAGGAGTCTCAGAAAATCCAGGACAGTTGGTAACCAAGGGTACATAATGGTTGGGTGGCCTAGATTTTGCAACAGGACCCAAGAGCATCAAACTACACCTCAAATAATCACATTTTTGGATTTCCCATATGTGGATTATTTCACAATCCATTAATTGCTGAGGCTTATCCAGCGATTCTGTATCTCCTCACATCTGATTGTGCAGCTTGTTTCTTGGACAGCTCGGAATCTCCATAGAAAATACAGTCAATCATAGGACAGATTAGCAGGTGATCAGCCAAATCTTGGCAATTGCCTCCTCTCATCTGGAAACGGATCAGTTTGACAATGTGACAAAAGGAAGATTCCAGCAGAATGAAGCCAAAGTTTACACAAGTGAATCCTAAAATTCATTCTTCCATGTTTAAAGCATAATTAGTCTCTTTAAGGAAATCTCCTACTTTTTTAAAGTTATGGCCAATTAAGAAGGAGGAATTAATATGGATTAAGGTAATGAATAGGGGTAAACTGCTTCCTTCCGCTCTGCCTGAACATTTCTTATTTGGAAAGAATCTTCCCTGATGTGGTTTCTTTTTATTTCTACTTTTTGAGTAGCTACTACTATGTGAAATGTGTAGAAAAATTCCCAGTTATTTTTTATAGAAAGGTGGACATTTATTAATCATCACCTATTTCTCTTCTAACTTCTCTCTATATAAATAAAAAAAAGGCAAAAAAAATATAGAAAGTAGTATAAAAAAAAAAAAACTGAAAAAAGATGTGAAGATACAACAAAGAAGGTGATGGTGAACAATCGGAATAATCATCAAGTGTTCAATGAGGTCCTGACATAAGAAAGTCCGAGTTTTAATCCATGTCTATCACCAAATCTTACAATATGACTGTTTAAATGATTAACCCTTTCACCGCCTTGAATGTTTCCTTTTTTGCATTTTAGTTTTTTTTGCTCCCCTTCTTCCCAGAGCCATAACGTTTCTATTTTTCTGTCAATATGGTCATATAAGGGCTTGTTTTTTTGCGGGACGAGTTGTACTTTTGAACAACACCATTGGTTTTACCATGTAGTGTACTGGAAAACAGGAAACAAATTCCAAGTGACATTATGATTCTACGGGTCATTATGACTTGGTAAATAGCAAACATGTATATGTTCTTTTTTATTTCAGTGGTGAAAAAAATCTAAAGTCTAAAAAAATATGGCGTCATTTTCCAAGACCAGCAGCGTCTCCATTTTTCGGAATCTGGGGTCGGGTGAGGGCTTATTTTTTGCGCACCGAGCTGGCGTTTTTATTGATACCATTTTGGGGTAGATGTGATTTGATCGCCCATTATTGCATTTTATTGCAATGATGCGGCGACCAAAAAAAGTATTTCTGGCATTTTGTTTTATTTTCCTTGTTATGCAGTTTACCGATGGGATGAATTCTTTTTAGATATTGATAGATCGGGCGATTTTGAATGCAGTGATACCAAATATGTGTATTTTTTTTTTCATTGTTTCATTCTGAATGGGGCGAAAGGGGGGTGATTTGAACTATTATGTTTTTTTCTTTTTTTAATATTTTTAAATACTTTTTTATTTTACTTTTTACTGCATTCAATAGTCTCCATGGGAGACTAGAAGCTGCGATCTTCTGATCTCTTGTGCAACACACAGCAGCACCCTGCTATGGGCTACAGAAATACTCATCTGGTATTAGTGTCAGCAATGGGGCAGCACTCATAGCAGATCGGCAATGACAACCCCAAGGGTCTCCTGCAGACCCTGGGTTATCATGCCAACCCATTGGCGCCCCGCAATCATGTAACGTGTGTGCCAATGGACTTCTGGCACGGCCACGTTAAATGCCGCTGTCAGAGATTGACAGCGGCATTTAACATGTTAACAGCTGCAGGTGGATCGCGGCTGTTAGGGGCACATGACAGCTGATGAGGCGACCTATGACATACCTATACGTCATAGGTTGTAAAGGGGTTAAAGAAGCTCTCCTCCCATCAAAGTTTTTATCTTCTTAATATATTGCAGTCAGAATATTATATAGCACTGTGTACTTACAATTGCTCATTTTGCTTTTCTACCCAGATAATTTTTCTCTACTCCATGTAGAAACAGGAAGTCTCTTGTCCCTACATTTATCATTCCCCTCTTCAGCTCCTGACCCAGCTGCTCCCTCCTCCCCCTGCCATAGACTTTCATGTTTCATTGCAGGGAGAATAGTTTTTAATCTCGGGATGTCGCAGACTTAATGTAAAAAAAAAGAATTAGCTTTGTAGAAAATCAAAATGAGCAATTGTAAGTACACAGTGCTATATAATATGATGACTGCAATATATTAAGAGGATAAAAACTTTGATGGGAGCTCTTCTTTAAACAGATCTCTTGGACATGGTGAGGATGGTGGATTTATTTAGAAAATTTCAAAATGTCAGAAAGGCTGTAAAATACTCTTTAACCCCATCACGACCTTGGGATTTTCCGTTTTTGCGTTTTCGTTTTTTGCCTCCCCTAACTTATTGTTATTTTTCCACCAATATTGCTGCATGAGGGCTTGATTTTTGCAGGATGAGTTATACTTTTGAATAACACCATTGATTTTACCATATAGTGTACTGGAAAACGGGAAAAAATTTCAAGTGGGGTGAAATTGCAAAAAAAAGTGAAATTCCACAATTTTTTTTTTTACCATGTTCACTAAACGCTAAAACTGACCTGCCATTATGATTCTCCAGGTCAGCACAAGTTCACAGATACCAAACATGTATAGGTTCTTTTTTATCTAAGTGGTGAAGATAAAACCCATGACCCATTTCCGTTTTTCAAGACCTGTAGTGTCTCCAATTTTTGGGATCTGGGGCCGGTTGAGGACATTTTTTTTGTGTGCGGGGCAGACGTTTTTATTGATAACATTTTGGCGTAGATACGATGTTTCAATCGCCAGTTATTGCGTTTTATTGCAATGTTGCGGTGATCAATCTGCAATGACAAGCACAGGGGTCTTCTGCAGAACCCCGGCTGTAATAGGGCGCTTATTGGGGGGGGGTGGTAATGCTCTTCCAAGTCAAATGCTGCTGTCAGAGACAGCTGATTTGCGAGGTGAGACAATGTTTTATTGATACCATTTTTGGATAGATAAGACATTTTTTTGCAGCCACCAAATAACCGTAATCTTGGCGTTTTTTAATTTTTTTTCTTTTTACGGTGTTTACTGATTGGGTAATTTATTTTTATGTTATGATAGATCGGACTTTTCTGAGTGACAATACTACATATGTGTATTTTGTTTTATTACCTTTATTTTTAATGGGGGAAATGGGGTGATTTGAACTTTCATGGGTTAATTTTTGGTCATAGTTTCTAAAACTTTTTTTCTACTTTTCACTGTTCTTATTAGTCTCCTTAGGTGACTTGAACCTTTGATCATCTGATCGCTTGTGCTATATACAGCGATGCCACAGCATATAGTGAAAGTCATGGTCTACTTTGAAGCCCGGCCACAGGCAGGGTTTCAAAGGAGCTATGTAATGACAAGCATGGAAATCTTCAACAGACCCCCTGCTGTCATAGCAACCCATTGGGGACCCGAGATCGTGTCACAGGTGCGGATGGGCGCATTGGATGAAGTGCCTCCCTGCCAACACACTGTTAACGCCGCTGTCAGAGATTGACACCGGCATTTAACAGGTCAACAGTTACAGAGCTACGCCTGTGGCTATTAGAGGCAGGTACTGGCTGCAACACCCAGCCATTACCTGCAGAATATGGAGCGGGCTAACCTCGTGAGTCCGCTATGTACACTCGCTACCGAAGTGAGCGGTCAATGTACGGAGGATGTTGGTAAGGGGTGAAGGCTTGGAGTACTAGCAGTCGGCTAGTCTCGTCTTTGGTGCCTTTGGAGGACAGTTGGCGTATTCTCTCTGGTGTCTTCTCAAGCTAAGTGTATCCCTTTGTTTGTTTACCTTGTCTTAAGTTTGTAGTGGGGCCTGACTAGAGCTCACCCCATCCCCTCCCTATCTAGGGCCTAGCTATAGGGACATTCAGGGTTTAGGTTCCTGCTCGGCTATAGGTGCAGAACTTATATAAGGTCGATAGGCAGGGTGATATTAGATTTGCCTAAGGGTCTCCACTCCCCTTTCCCTAGTTGTTGGGCTCCCTTCCCCCTCTTCCCGTCATTGTACACTTATTCCTTCCCTCGCCTTGCGTGACACAGACATCTATTTAATAATGTATGCAGTTTGTATGATAAAATCTGGTGAACAGATATGGTAAGGCCAAGGTGTCTGGAGGACCATGGACAAAAACATTGTACACCGCTACAATATACTAAACGATAACAAAGCAAAATTTCAAAAACTTTCTGGAAAACACTTTCTGCTCAAATTATGTCCCCAAAAGAGTAGTAGATGCCCCTAGATGGAGAAGACTGAAGGTCATTTGCCCTCATTGTCTTCTCAATATCTAGAACCTGCCAGAATAAATTTTGCTTTCTATTGTCCAAAAGGTAAAATAAAAATAAAAATGGTAAAAATAAAAAAATACTGGAGCCTTTAATAACAGCTCCTGTCAGATTTTATATTATGCTTCCTTATGAGTTAGGAGATGTACACAGGCAAATGAAGACCCCGGGACTATAGTTTCCTAGCCCCTGGCGGACACTCCACTCTCTAGAAGCTGTGTAATGTTGGCAGCAGACAGGTCGAAGGAGTGGAGGTTGTCTGACTCGCATTTTGACCTTTCTCTTTAGATTAAAGTCAATGGAGCAACATATTAAAAAAGTGCTAAAAAATGAATAACAAAATTTTGTTCCATGTGGAAAAATTATTCTATTACAATAAAAAATTTTTGAAATCCAGATTTACAGACTGCACCAAAGTTCCTGGATGGTAGAAAACAAGAACTCTATGACAGGCGTGAATGAGGTTCACCGGGAGATGTCTGGTTCTATACTATAAAATTGCTGTAATTTTGCAAAACAAATAAGAGATCTTTCCAGTTGCTGATCTTTGGATTTCTGTATGTAAGAATTCCATGTTGTCAAGGAGGGAAAAATAATATGTAGCCAAAAAAATATTCACATGTAGTCATATTATGTGACATAACTCAGTGTAAGCGAGAGACAGACAAAGAGGCTTTTACAGAAGGGATCCTCCACCTCGGAAAACTTGGAATATCTTAGAAGGACTCAGAGATCTCTTTTCTTTGAGACCTTATGGCCATTGACCTGCAATATGTGAAGACTCCGCCTTTATTTTTGCAGTGGTAACATGGTCACCGTGGCAAACTGTGGAACGCACATGCATTTTTTTTTAGTCAAAGTTAGAAGTGGATCCAAAAGGAGGAGATAATATTAGGAATGACTGTTATGTTTCCTTTTTGTTGGATCTAGATTTGGATAAGAAGAGCTGCACCCAAAAATGTCCAAAGTTATGAAGTTAAATTAAGTGCACTGGTCTAATAAAAAAAAATAAACATACTGGTACATCATGGTCAATTTTAGGGAGGCCAGGTCTTCTCAGCAGATGAAAGGTGGATGATAAGTGTAATGCACACGCCCGGGCTGAGCGGCGTGTGCGTGAGATTCCACTGGACCGTGCCGGAGAGCGAATGCCTGGAGGGGCGTAACTAGGTATTCACCCGATCCGACCAGGGTCGCACGACGGCATACGACGCCAGTGCACCAAGGAGGAACCGAGCAGAGGGACCAGGTGCTACTCCAGGACAGACCCCGGACACGGCTGTTGACCCACACAGGGGAATACAGGAACAGACTGGTTAGGCTGGCACACAGACTGGAGGGTATAGGCAGGCACGACTGGTATGCAGGCAGGCGGGTATTCAGGCAGGGGGGTACAGGCAAGCACGGCTAGAGTGCAGACAGGGAGGCACTAGCAGGTAGGAACACAGGCGGGATAGGACCCAGTACACACTGGGACTCAGGAACAGAACCACAGATGTGGCGGACAAACACAGCAGAGTGAGGCCGCCCAGAGAGGTGAGTGAGAGCAGGGCAGGACGAGACCGCCTAGAGCGGTGAGTAAGAGTAGAGCAGGACGAGGCCGCCTGGAACGGTGAGCAAGAGTAGAGCAGGACAAGGCCGCCTGGAGCGGTGAGCAAAGGGTCAGAGCTGAGCGAGACTGCCGGAGCAGTGAGCAAGGAGTCAGAGCAGAGCGAGACTGCCGGGGCAGTGAGCAAAGGAGTCAGAGCAGAGCGAGACTGCCGGAGCAGTGAGCAAAGGAGTCAGAGCAGAGCGAGACTGCCGGAGCAGTGAGAAAAGGAGTCAGAGCAGGCTAGAACCGCCGGAGCAGTGAGCAAAGGCAGAGCAGGCTAGAACCACCGGAGCGGTGAGCAAAGGCAGAGCAGGCTAGAACCGCCGGAGCGGTGAGCAAAGGCAGAGCAGGCTAGAACCGCCGGAGCGGTGAGCAAAGGCAGAGCAGGCTAGAACCGCTGGAGCGGTGAGCAAGGCAGAGCAGGGGGGACAGGGCTCTGTTCACATGGAACAGACAGGAAGGGAAAGGCAGAACCAGATACCCACAGGGTACTTGCTGTGAAGTAGCGAGTGGACCACAAACTCACAAACGGGAGTACAGTGACAACGAGCAGGAGTTAGGTACGAGTTCAGACTCTGCAGAAAAAGGAAAGGTACGGACATAGAGAAACACGGGAAAACAGGCTAGAAGAGTATACAGACAAGAACAGACACAGTAGCAAGATACAGGAGCGGGTCTAGGAATGCAGCCCCTAGAAGGCGGGAGGAACAGGCCAGGAGCGTGTTCAGACAGGACAGACTAGATACAGGAGCGGGTCTAGGAATGCAGCCCCTAGAAGGCGGGAGGAACAGGCTAGGAGCGTGTTCAGACAGGACAGACAAGATACAGGAGCGGGTCTAGGTATGCGGCCCCTAGAAGGCGAGATGAACAGGCAAGGAGCGTGTTCAGACAGGACAGACAAGATACAGGAGCGGGTCTAGGTATGCGGCCCCTAGAAGGCGAGACGAACAGGCAAGGAGCGTGTTCACACAGGCCTGGAAATACAGCCTCCAGGTTAGGCAGACAAGAGAACACAGAATGGGACCTGGCACATTCAGAGTGAAAGACCACACTGAATGAAACACAATGCTCAGGCATGGGTTAATTGGAGCAGCTGGGTTAAATACCAGGTGACAGACAGCAATAGGCTGAGGACGCACAAGGGGTGTGCCTGCAGCAGGTACAAAAAGCAGGAAGTGATCGGGCGCCGCCCTTAAGCAGCAGAAAGAGAAGCAAACAGACAGCATGGAGGGAAGCCAGAGAGACATTCAGGATTGGAGATCAAGTGCGCGCTCTTGCACAGTGGGAGATGGACCACTATGCAAAGACGCCGCCAGGTATGTTACAATAAGTGGTGAGAACATCTACATTTATCACTTGGAAAACACCAGCAGACATTGGTGGGCTGTTGTAACTTGTGGTGGAGCTGACAATCCACTCAAATGTCAGTTTTTGTTTTTAGATTTGAGAAGAGATGAGAAAATCTTTTGAAATTCTAATTATTCAGCTGCGTTGAATTTTTCCCAAATGAATATACTGCAAAATACAAGGACTCCAAAGCCTCTAATTACGCTAAAAAGACGTGTGTGTAACACTCTTAGGTCTCCTAGAACTGTATTAAACTTTTTTTTCAAACTGATTACTGCAAAGACAGCCATAGTAATGCCAAAATGACCTCAAAATGCATGGCTATGGGTAAATGGATGTTTATCACTACTATGCTAGCATACACAATCTGTAATGATTATTCAGTCCTTCCTGATTGGTTGCACTATATCATGTGATTTGATATCTGAAAGACATTATGGGGAAACCCACATTGTCACAACTGAGGTCATGGGACCCTTTTTTGGTTCATGTAATCTTCTGCTTTGTGGAAAATGGCAGTGGGCATTTTTTTTTGGGGGGGGGCAATTTGCATGAATCGAATTGCAAATTTTTCAAATTTTCTGTTATCAGAGACTTCAAAAATTCAAAATTTTTCTCCAATCGATTGTCTCATCTCTATCACTGAGCTCAGACCCTAATGTATTGTCTAATCAATGAGAGGAAAACTAGGAGAGCATAGAAAAGACATATCAGGTGCAGCGTCAACATGCAGTTCATGAAGGCCTTCCCACATTGTCCAGTCTCTCACCGCCTTTAACTAAAGAGAGAAGGAATGTGCATATATTTTCAAATCCCACTTCATTGAGTGCTCCCATTAAACAATCCTACCGTACCTTCCATTATTTGACCTCCTTCAGTTCAACCTTAACACACCCTCATTTGTCCCTTTCAGGTGAAGTTTTTTCTCCTTCTTTGAAACATCCCACCAATATACTAACATACCATCTACTTATACAGTATGCAATATAAGAATACACAATATACTAGTATCAAAGATATTTCCGTCTATAACCTCAAAATTGTGCTCCTGATTTCTTCTAAACTCTTTGAGGAACACATCCACCTTTAAAAAGGTTATCCCATCACTTTCAGAGGGGATCTGTTTGATAGACTCCCACCAATGCTTACAATTAATGGCCAGTAAATGGCCTCATTATTCATGTGAGTGCGTTTGAGATGGGGGGCTATGCACATCTTTATGCGGTGACTTGCATTGGGGATCAATCCATGTCAATGACGTTGCATCATCCCACACATGGCCATATGTCGCAGTTTGTCGTCCCTTCTTACGTGACCCCATGAGGCCATTCACGTACCTCAGTGCCATAAGAACCAGCAGAAAGGATTGGCGAGCTGTGGCATAAGGACAACGATGGTTTTGGACAGGTGAGTAACCTGTATTTTGTTGTTTGAACTCTTTCCCAGTTCTCAAAAGAAGACAATTGGCCATCATTTTGCTGGATGCTTCTCAATCAATTCCTGAAAAATGTCAGATTCCCTAGAATCCAAAATTTTGGGAAAATTCATAACGAATTTGGTTTGTTATAGATCAATTTGCTTGTCTCTACTCTCAATCTAGTTCCCATTCTCATACTCAATCTAGAGTTATCTACTGGATATGTTTTTGGAGTGTAGGTGGGAACTGAAGAACACAGAGAAAATCTAAAACTAACATGAGGAGAACATACAAGCTCCAGAACGAGTTGAATTCAAGGTTTAGCACCCCAGACTAAAGTAGTAACCAATGAGCCACCATGCTACCCGTAGATAAAAGTGGTCATTTTCTTCCATCACGTCCAGGTCTGGCTGCTCGATGCCTTTCTTCAGCAATGCTTCAGGACGGGGTTGTAATAAGATTTGAGTATTATGGCAATATATTGACGACATGTGACTATGAATTGAGTTTAAAATAAAAAACCCATTTGCTTGAACAAATGCAAACGAGATCAATAGATGTTGTTCCCTCATGATATGTACAAAATGAACCACATGATACGTTTCTGACATGAAATAGCAGTGTCATTAAAGTCATTCAGCTCAGTAACCCTATAATTATGGCTACAAAGAAAGCCAAACATTCAGCTCTCCAGCCCCATGATGAGAAACGATTGAACAGAAAAGTAACTCTACTGAAAATGTGACATTTTTTATAGTTTTCCATATACGGATAATCTAGCAACATGCGGGCTTGTAGGATTCAGAAAACCCATTGTTAAATACCCTATTAGTCAATTCCTAAATTAAAAGGAGAAATAATTATCCACTAGATACATTTTTAGATCAGTGGGGGGCCGACTACTGGGAGATTGTGATCACTAGACTGGAGGTGCCGGTGGCTCAGTGACCTCATTGCCTTGTGCCACCTGTGTTGGCTCGCTATCTCTGCAGGGTAGAAGAGGATTTGGCTGCTTAGACAACTTTTTATTTTTTGTAGGGGATGGCATGATTACTTTTGGAGGGAACATTCGTTTTTATGTAGACTTTATGAAGACTTTCCAAAAGGTGCCTCTCGAGGGACATTATTTGCTTTAAAGGATTGCTTTAGATTTTCATCTTTTTGAACCCTTTTGAAAACTGACTGTTCGTACTGGAAGCCTGGTTGCACCTCTAGACCAAACTTCATCTTTTGTTGCGGCAGCTGCATCGTAGAGATGCAAGAGCACTTTAGATCAGTGCTTATAGGCTTTATTATAAAGATCTTGCATGCACTGCACATGCTCTAGCAGCGGTAGCCGGTTATCTAGACAAAAAAAGCAATAAAAAATAATAATAATCACTCCATTCTTGAGAACAGAGAGAATTTTTAACAAGATTTAACAAAAGTTGCTTGTTCTTACAAGCACTTTGCAATTTTAGCCATTAGTCATGTTTCAGAAAAACCCTTAAAGTGGGCACTCAGGGTGCAATATTAACCAGTTAGGGACACAATACATACTTGCACCAGGTGCTCGTAGCCCATGCTATACCACTGTATAAGTCAGTGCATTTATACTGTAAAATATCTCTAACATCTTTAATAATTTAATTGGTCTTGTAAATGATTAATATCTGCCAATGTAAAACAAAAAAAAAACAAACAGATTGCATAAGGAAAACAAGTGAGAAAAGAAATTGTCACTCTTTTCTGGATGAAACTGAATGATTTTTTATAAGCTCATGTGAACCTACCCTTAAAGTCACTAAAAAGAGTTCCCGACACTCTTAAAATACCTCTGAGTGTTTGACACATCTTTTCAGGACATCTTTTAGAACTACATCCAATTCAAATCTGGGAAAAAATTTCTGAAGCTGGCAAATTTGAGTTTCAAAAGTTTCGATCATGTCTAATAATGATGGAAAATGTTAACCTCTGTATTATGTTAACAACGGTTGGAATCATCCCAAACCCCTTCCACGCCCCAAGGGTTCTATTGACATCAACATAGACTTGTGGGTTTATCGTGATTTTAGCTCAATGTAGAAGAATTGAAAGTGACTGGGTCTTCAGTAGTGTTGAGCCACCCCCGTAGTGTTCGAGTTCGGTTCGGTTCGTCGAACACCCGTGTGTTCGCCGAACTGTTCGTCGAACTGTTCGTCGAACACCTTCGAACACCGTTAAAAACAATGGCAGGCAAACAAAAACACATAGAAACACATAGAAAACACCTTCAAAGGTGTCCAAAAGCTGACAAACTGCTCAGAAGACATAACTAACACATGGAAAAGTGACAAGTACATATAGTCATGCGAAAAGAAAAGAGGTGGAGGAGTAAAAGGAGGGGGAGACACAGATATAGGCATGTCATGCCCTTCTAAAATCCAAAAAGTGAGAAGCCGACACGGCCAGTCCGCTCCTGCCCGTGCCACCTCCGTGTCGCCGGGTTTGTGCCAGAGCCGCGGTGAACCCTGACGGCCAGCCCCCCTCTCCCAATACTGGTGCCTGTCCGCTGGTGGGTCGAGCGAGCCCCCCTGTGGTGGAGGCAGCTCTAAGCTTTTTAATTTAAATTGTCTCTCTAATTTGAATGAATACACTTTAAATCCATTTACAAGGATCTATTGGAGGGCAAGTCTCATGCCAGCAGCCGCGTAATTCCAGCTCCAGTAGCGTCCACTAAAGCTGCTGCAGTTAAAAAGCTTTTATAAGGATCGAGCTCGGCTGTCCACCGCAAGGCATCCTAATGCCAGTCCCAGCCCCTATGCCTTGGGGTGCCTCCTGATGCTCTTCACTAAGTATCCCATGGTCCCGAATCATTTCCTTTGAAAAAATTAAGTGTCTAAACTACAGGAGGTGTAGCTTGCTTAACAGCCGGGATAATCCGCTGACTAGCAGACACTGCTACTAGGCACAAAGTATTTCCTGGGCTAGATGCAGTTAAAAATTTGTAATTAGATACTCTCGTTGGATGCTGAGAAAGCATTCCATAGAGTCTCCTGGCACGCCATATATGATTCTCTTAAAAAGCTTGGGGTAGGGGTCTAGGGGACCCTTTTATAGCCAAAATCACGGCCCTGTATCGCAATACGTCACCTAGGCTGAAGATAAATGGAACTGTAGCACCCTGAGGGCTCGGTTGCTACAGACGTATTGCACCTCACCCAGAGGTGTGATATCTCACTCTCAGGTAAGGATGGAGTGTGGATCAGGACCCGACACCTGCATGCATTACACCACATTGCCGTGGGGCAGGGCGACCAATATGCCCCTGAGATAGGGCACGACAGTCCCTGTCCCTGGCTGGAGTGGGGGGAGGGAACACTGAGGAAGGGGAACCCTGTAGTGCAGGAGCAGGGAGGAAGCAGTTCCTGGGTGCATTGAGAAGGGAGTATAAAAGGTGGACACCATCTTAGTTCAGTGCAGAGAAGTCTGAGCAGAAGTGGCAGGGAGCAGGGGCTCTGCATGAGCTCTGCTCCGGAGGCGGGCCTAGTAACAGAGGCCCAGGCCTGGAAGAGGGAGAAGGAAGGAAGAGGAGCGGAGAAGGCTCCAGGAACGAGGAATGAAGGGATCCCAGGGGTGCGGACGGGCGAGTCGCCACCGCACGCCCGAATCCACCTGCATGGAGGGGTCAGGCCAAAGGGGGAGACCGGTCCCCGAACTAGTGGAGGCAGGAAACGACCCTCAGCTAGAAACCGGAGGCTCTGACATTTTATGTGGCGCAGCCCCTCGCTACACCCGCTAGGAAGGCACCACATAGGGTCAGGGAAACTGGCGCCAAGTTTACCAAGAGGAGGCCCGAGGCAGCCGGACAGAAGTGTTGGTAAGAAAGGCCAGACAAAGGACACACAAAGGGGGTCCTGTGAAGTGCTCCAAAGTTATCTGGGAGTTGTCTGAGCCCCTCACCTGGTGAGCACAGTACGACGTGGGCAGCCGTTACCTGCAGACGTGGTCTGGATAATAAGAATTGTGAGTAAAGGCCCTGGACTGCATCACTGACTCCGTGTCGTTACTGCTGCTGCCCTGCACCATCACCCCCATCCTCCGCATACACTGCCCTGAGGCTATACTCCTCCCGTGGGGAGTTATGCTACGCTCTGCTGCACCCACAACACCAGCCTCAGCGGTCTGCCCTGTAGCAGCGGTTCACTCTGACCGCAATCCACGGGTGGCGTAGTCGGACATTTAAACATCAAAACCACATAAATAGTTCCGCCACTGGTTTGACCGCCCTGAGCCACGGAACCGGGTCGCCGCCACGAAGACTACAACCACCAGCATCCACCAAAAAGGGTCCGGCTCCGGGTGTCCCAAGGCCCAGGGGGTGCGTCAGAACATTTTCATCACCTTTCACAATCACCAATGGGACAAGGCAGGGATGTCCTCTGTCCCCTCTCTTATACATCCTAGTGACGGAGCACCTGCTCTCATCAATTCGCCATAACCCCAATATTAGGTGGATTGAGGTGGGAGGCACCGAGTACAAGTGCTCTCTATTTGCTGATGATGTCCTAGTATATATCACTCAATCACATATATCCATCCATGCTGTTATGGCTGAAATAGATCACTTTGTTACATGGTCAAATTTTAAAATCAATGCAGCGAAGTCTGAGGCCCTCGATGTCTCCCTCCCCAAATCCATATAGGATTCCATCCAGTCCAACTTTCCCTTTGCCTGTCCCTCACAGGGTATCAAATACTTAGGAATTCCTATTCATAGAGACCTCTCCCATCTATGTTATCTTAATTTTGGGCCCTTTATTGAACAACTCCATACAGACCACGGTTGGCAAGTTAGAACTGTAAGATTCACTACGTGAACCGCTGGTGTTTTGTGGAAAAGCACATGTACACTGCGTTCCAAATTATTATGCAAAAAGTGTTTAGCAGTGATAAGGGAAGAATTTGTTTGTTTGTCAGTTAAACTCATTGATGGTGATGTGTGTCAGGGCTCTTTATATCACTGTAAGCAATTGCAGACACCTGTGCTAATTAGTTTGGCAGGTGTGTCCAATGAAAGGCAAGACTACTTAAGAAGGCTCTCTCACATTATTAAGCAGCCTACATTTTCTGCCAAAATGGGAAAGAAAAAGGATGTGTCGGCTGCTGAGAAGCAACAAATTGTGGAGTGTTTAGGTCAAGGCATGACTACAATCAACATTGTGCGATGATCAGGATGAAGTGTCTTGGCAATCAAGAAGTATGTAGCTGATTCACAGTACACACGTGTGCGTGCTGATAAGGGCAAATTGAGGACTCTTTCCTACAGGCAATTACGTCAGGTTGAAAGAGCAGCGGCCAAAAAGCCTTGTCATAGCAGCAGACAAGTTTTTGAAGCTGCTTGTGCCTCCAACGTCCCCCGAACAACAAGATGCAGGGTCCTTCAGAGGTTTGCAGCTGTGCATATGTGACACCCCAGGGGTCTGGTTGCCACAGTGATAGAGATATTATGTCTGAGAGCAGGTGGGAGGTCCTTTGGTCAGGGATCCTGTGCATGCCACACCTCCTGCCCAGTCTTGGGAGGGGAAGAACTTCCCCTATATAAACCCGGGGCTGAAGCAGGGTTAGTAGTCAAGGAGAGTAGAGACAAGAAACAGTCACAGGAAGAAACAGCAGAAGCTCAGTGGGAGCAATACTACTACAAGTCAGGGGCTGGCAGCTGCAGAGCTCGCCCTGACTGAGAAGCTTTCTTACCGGACCCGGAGTCCGAGGCTGTGGGGACTAACTCTTACCCAGCAGCAGAAGCCGACCGGCAGGGGATTTCAGGTCCTCAGGCCCAGAAACCCGAAGGCACGGTCACACGCGTGGGACCAGCACCGCCATCGTGGAGCGGAAGCCATTAGAAGGCCCCGAGTCACCGGCCATACGGGTGAGCACCACACGGTACACTCAGGGACGTGGGCTACTTATATCCGCTTCTAGCAAGGTAGCCAGAAGAGTGCAGTCAGTTTGGGAGGCCTACAACTCCGCCTGGCCAGGGGAGATCCCATCTGCTCAAGGACTGACCAGGCCCCGTTCACTAGCAAGTACTCCGGGAGGGTCTATCGTTGTTACCAGTAAAGACCCTGAATTACACCGCACCGTCTCTGAGTGGTTCCTGCTACCCCCATCATCCATCTGCTGCCCTGAGGCCATACCCCTCCCGTTGGGGGTTATACCATCTACGCTGCACCATCCATCCACCGGCCTCAGCGGACTGTCCTGCAGCGGCAGCTCCATAGCTGCATTCAACGGGTGGCGTAGTCGTCCTACATCTACCGCTGTTACATCGCCGCTCAGTTTGACTCCCTGGGCACGGACCGGGTCACCGCCACGAGACTACAACCCTCAAGAGATCCGGCTCCGGGTAAGCTCCCGTGTGCGCAACGCAGCGCGACACAGGCCCAGGGGAGCGTCAACTTTGGCGTAGTCGGCAGGATTTCGTGCCCGCAACCACCGGGTACTGCGTGCCTGAAAAAGAGACTTTTCAAACTTACCTGTGGTGAAGATTCCCGCCATCCGGCGCCATCTTCAGCCTTCTTCCCGCCATCGGTGAAGTTTCCCGCCATCCGGCGCCATCTTCTGCCTTCTTCCCGCCATCCGTGGAGTTTTCCCGCCATTGGACACCATCTTGAGGACGCCGCGCGGGAAGAAGAGGGGCGTGGACTCCGAAAGCGCGCGAGAACTGAAGCCCCGCCTCACGTCCGGACGTTGCGTAAGGTCCTGGAAGGAGCCCAGCAGACGCCGACGTCACAGGAGCGCGACGGAAGGTCCTCAACCCTGACGATCCACTGCGGAGCCGCGGCCTACGAAGAGGATCATCGCAAGGTAGGCCACGGTCCACTAGGGGGGAGGAAGATGTCGGATACGGAGGAGAGCTTCACTGCCTCAACCCCCGCCAGCGCTACCGCTGCTGCAGTTATGCCCTTCACCATGCCCTATATCCCGGAAGCAGCTTGGCTACCCCAGTACTCAGGGGAGTCACATACCCTGCATGACTTTAGAGAAAAGCTGGATAGCCTCTTCCAGGTGTACCCCCTCACAGAAGAGCAAAAAGTGAGCATCCTGGTGGCCCAACTAACCGGGGCAGCCAAAAGGGAAGTAAAATCCTGGCCACCTGGGAGGAAGACTGTCGCAGGGATACTAACCCGGCTGAAGGACACCTTTGATACCCGCACCTCAGCCGAGATTAAGCTTAGATTCTACGGGTGCAAGCAGCGAGCGCATGAGAGTGTAAGGGACTATGCACTAAACCTACAAGAGGCCCTGAGGGCCATTAAGCAGACCGACCCTGATGGAGTGGGAAACGAGGACAGGCTGTTGACCGAACAGTTTATAGAGGGACTGTATTGTAATACCCACCGAACCCAGTTGCGGGCAATGGCCTTACAGGATCCCCATCTGGGCTTTGCACAGTTCAAGGACAGAGCCATCCGGGTGCTCCGAGAACCGGCACCGGGTGGCGTTGTGACCCACAAGCGCCCTGCTATCACTTACCACCAGGAGGCGGCGCCCTTGTCGGCAGGGCCTGTGGGAGCTGATGCGCAGGCTTTGGACAATGACCCGGCTCCAGACCTACACCATCAGGTCCAAGAGCTAGCTAAGAGCGTTGCTGCGCTAACCCGAACTGTGCAGTCTTTACAGGCTTCCACCCCAGGGAAGATCCAGCTGGCATCCGGACCGGAGGACATCCCGTGGCGTCGACCAAGGAGGACCCCACCGGCCAGAGGAAGACCCAGTGACCGATACAGCGAGGACGGACGACCCATCTGCCGCCGCTGCAATCAACCTGGACATATGGCAAGGTACTGTTCTTTAAACGGGCACAACCTGGGGTAGAGGGCCAACCCCCAGGAAAAAGATCACCAGGCCCATCGAACTGGCACGACAGATATGTGGGAGGACGTCCAGTCTTGCCTGTGGTACTGGATGGCATTCCCATGAGTGCCCTACTGGACACCGGGTCACAGGTCACCACCATCCCGTACGTGCTCTTTAAGCAGTACTGGAATGACTCGGATATTACCCGCTACCCTGACGACGACTTGAGTATCATCGCCAGCAATGGCCAGCCCGTGCCACAGATTGGATTTAAAGAGGTGACCATCAAAATCGGTAGAGTCGAACTGGCAGCACAGGGACTGATCATTGTAGATATTGACAAACATGAGAGTCACCCAAAAATAACTCTAGGAACTAATGTAATTGAAAATTGTCTTGCAGAGGTGATTTTCCTTTTACAGCAGGTTGCCAAGAACGCCAGCTCCGGCGAGCAGCGGGTGCTCCAGAAAGAGATCCGGGCACTGATGCGACGGCAACAGGTGGAACTCTCCGGCGGTGAGATTGGTAGCGTAAGAATGTGTGACCCTTTTCCTATTGCCATGCCCCCAAAAAGTGAAATGATGATTTGGTGCCGGGCAGCTATTGGTCTGAGAGGTAGAGATTACCAGGCAATGGTAGAACCAGTTTACTCAGACAGTAGGCCCACCATTTTGACAGCACGGGGGGTGGTCAATGTACGCCATGGGAGGGTGCCCGTTCGCATAATCAATATCGGGGAGAGGGAAGTGTACCTGCCCCGGTATGCCACGCTAGCCAAATTATATACCATTAACCAAAATGCTATACAATCTGTGGAACCCTTGCCTCCATCTCACCCGGAGGAAGGTAACGGCTCTAAGAAAACAAAGGAGGACTGGTGTCAGCAACTACATTTGGGTACTGACTCCACTCCCTCACATCAGAAACAGGGAGTCTATCGGGTGGTTCAAGAGTACGAGAGAGTGTTTAGTAAACACCCGTTAGACTTCGGGCGAGTCAAGGGGGTAGAACACCACATCCCCACGGGAGACCATCCTCCCATAAAAGAGAGGTATCGACCCGTACCCCCTGCACACTACCAACACGCCAAGGGGATGCTTAGAGACATGAAGGAGGCTGGGGTGATCAGGGATAGCTGTAGCCCCTGGGCAGCTCCACTAGTCTTAGTCCGAAAGAAAGACAACACCATGAGGATGTGTGTAGATTACCGGAAAATCAACCGTATCACACACAAGGATGCGTACCCCTTACCAAGGATAGAGGAGTCATTGGCTGCTTTAAGATCTGCTAACTTCTTCTCTACCTTGGATCTCACTAGCGGGTACTGGCAGGTTCCTGTAGCAGAGGCGGACCGGGAGAAGACCGCATTCACCACCCCGATGGGACTTAGCGAGTTCACCTGCATGCCGTTCGGACTCTGCAACGCACCAGGAACCTTCCAACGACTAATGGAGTGTTGTCTGGGCCACAGAAACTTCGAGACGGTCCTGTTGTACCTGGACGATGTCATCGTATATTCCAAGACGTATGAGGACCACCTGAAACACCTGGCGGAAGTGTTCGAAGCTCTGGCGAGTTACGGCCTAAAGGTGAAACCCTCCAAGTGTCACCTCCTGAAACCAAAGGTGCAGTACCTGGGACACGTGGTGAGCGCTGACGGAGTGGCTCCCGACCCTGATAAGATCACCGCAATTAAGGAATGGCCAAGCCCCTCCAGCGTAAAAGAAGTGCGGCAGTTCCTCGGTTTGGTAGGCTACTACCGAAGGTTTATTCCCGGTTTCACCAAGAAGGCAGCACCTATGCAGGACCTCCTGATAGGCCAGTCCCGGAAGGCCAAGAACCAGAAGCCGCCCTTCAAATGGGAGGAGCTGGAAGAAAAGTCCTTCCGCCAGCTGAAGATGGCCCTCACGGGGGACGAAATCCTGGCGTACCCGGATTATAGCCAGCCCTTTATCCTCTACACCGACGCCAGTAACATCGGGCTAGGAGCCGTACTGTCCCAGATCCAGCAGGGGAAGGAACGAGTAATCGCCTACGCCAGCCGAAAACTGCGACCCACCGAAAGGAACCCCGAGAATTACAGCTCATTTAAGCTGGAGTTCCTGGCCGTAGTATGGGCAGTCACCGAGCGCTTTAAGCATTACCTCGCTTCTTCCCGGTTCACCGTGTACACGGATAACAACCCGTTGACACACCTGGACACGGCAAGACTCGGTGCCCTGGAGCAGAGGTGGATGGCCCGTCTGTCCAACTACGAGTTCACAATCAAATACTGGGCAGGACGCTCCAATACCAACGCGGACGCCCTGTCCAGGATGCCCAACCTGCCGGACGGAGGAGAAGATCCGGAGGGACTGGAAGAAGTTGAACTCCCTGCGTTCCACCGTCATGGGACAATTCAGTATTCCCACCAGGTAAGGAGTAAGCAGACTGCTACGTTGAACCCCTTACCCCACTACAACTGGGCGGAAACGCAAGACAGCGACCCTGCCGTCCGACTGGTGAAGGAGATGCTGACTCGGCCGGAGGCTCGCCTTGAACCAGACGCTCCGGAGGAAGCCAAACAACTATGGGCAGAGAAGAGTCGACTGTTCCTTTACAAAGGGAAGTTGTGCCGCAGAATGGTTAACTCCCGGACGCATGAATTACTCTGGCAAGTAGTGGTGCCACGAAGGGACGCAGCCATGGTGATGGAGGCATACCACGACGGAGCTGGGCACTTCGGGTGGAAGAAGCTGGAGTTCCTGCTGCGCGAGCGGTTCCACTGGGTAGGCATGAGGGGAACCATTGAGAAGTGGTGCAGAGACTGTGGCCCGTGCAACCTGAGAAGGAAGGACCGTGCCAGCCAGAAGACTGCAGTCCATCGTCACCCGGCAACCGTTGGAACTGGTAGCCTTGGATCATGTAAAACTGACCCCAAGCAGAAGTGGCTACGTCTACGCGTTAACCATCGTGGATCATTACTCCCGGTTTCTGGTTGTCGTCCCCGTCAAGGACTTAACGGCTCAAACAGCAGCTAGAGCCTTCCAGCAGCACTTTTGCCGTCCACACGGGTACCCGGACCAAGTGCTGACGGACCAGGGACCTGCCTTTGAAGTGGAGGTCTTCCAGGAATTCTGCAATCTGTATGGCTGCCGGAAGATAAGGACGACACCCTACCATCCGCAAACTAATGGACTTTGTGAGAAAATGAACCAGGTGGTAATGGATCTTCTAAAAACGTTGCCCCTGGAAGAACGCAGTCTGTGGCCTGAGAAGTTGCCCGATCTGGTGGACCTATACAACCACATCCCGGTAGGTTCCACCAACTGTACCCCGGCTTACCTAATGAGGGCAAGACCTGGTAAGTTACCTGTTGACCTGGAAATGGGAGTCCTGACACCCGAGGACACTTCACCAGAAACAGACTGGGACACAGAGAGGCAGCAGCAGTACCGGAGAGTACAGGAGAGCGTGGAGCGAAGTCTCTGTCAGGCTAGGGAAAGACAAGAGAAAACTTACAACCAGTATGCTCCCGCTGTTCCCCTGGTACCCGGAGAGCAGGTCTTGAAGAGGAAGAGACGGCTCCACAAGTTGGATGACCAGTGGGAGAAGGACCCGTACACCGTACTGCCCTCAAGCCACGAGAACCCGAAGGTTTGTACCATCAGTAAAGACGGAGGGGAAACCACCGCCATTGTATCCCGGGACCACCTGAAGAAGTGTCCCGAACAACTGAGGAACCCTGAAGAGGAACAAAAAGACCATCGACCCGTAGAGGAAAGGGAAGATATGGTTAGTACTGTGCTCGGGGACTTCCCTCGGTCTTGGACTCAAGTCAATGGTGCAGTTGTGGTACCCGTACTCACCTTCCTCCAACCAGCATCCCAAGCACCTACGGAGCAACAGGTAGAGCTGGAAGAACAGCCGGTCCAGGAGGCAGAAGACTCCACACAAGCAGAACAGGAGGATCAACCCTCTGCTTATAGTGAGCCTGCCGTACCCCTAGTGAGACAAAGAGCCGGTAGACAGCTGCCCAGTTTACCCTTGACAGCTCCTACACCCTGTAGTTCAGGGCCAGACAGTCAGCTCCGTAGGTCCACAAGGGCCACTAGAGGCCAGTTACCCGCACGCTGGAGGATTTGAAGTGTATAAATTGTTTTATTTATGTTTATCTGTGTATTGTTGCTTGTGTATAATTTTGTGTTTCCAGTTATTTTTAGGAATCCTTGGTGGATTTACCGGGAATCCTTGTACATAGTTGGAGCGTAACCCAAGATGGACTAGAGACTGTTAAGGACTCGGGGTAGGACAGACCCCTACCTGGTTACGTCTCCCTGTTTTGGTGAAATGGACACCTTGCTTTCTTCAAAGACTGCACCCGGTTACGGACATGCCGTGACCACCTTTATGTGTTTCTTATTGTATTGTTATTGTTATATCTTGTTATGTTTTTCTAAAATATGTTTAGTCCCGGAGTACTAAATTTCACTAGGGGGGAATGTGACACCCCAGGGGTCTGGTTGCCACAGTGATAGAGATATTATGTCTGAGAGCAGGTGGGAGGTCCTTTGGTCAGGGATCCTGTGCATGCCACACCTCCTGCCCAGTCTTGGGAGGGGAAGAACTTCCCCTATATAAACCCGGGGCTGAAGCAGGGTTAGTAGTCAAGGAGAGTAGAGAAAAGAAACAGTCACAGGAAGAAACAGCAGAAGCTCAGTGGGAGCAATACTACTACAAGTCAGGGGCTGGCAGCTGCAGAGCTCGCCCTGACTGAGAAGCTTTCTTACCGGACCCGGCGTCCGAGGCTGTGGGGACTAACTCTTACCCAGCAGCAGAAGCCGACCGGCAGGGGATTTCAGGTCCTCAGGCCCAGAAACCCGAAGGCACGGTCACACGCGTGGGACCAGCACCGCCATCGTGGAGCGGAAGCCATTAGAAGGCCCCGAGTCACCGGCCATACGGGTGAACACCACACGGTACACTCAGGGATGTGGGCTACTTATATCCGCTTCTAGCAAGGTAGCCAGAAGAGTGCAGTCAGTTTGGGAGGCCTACAACTCCGCCTGGCCAGGGGAGATCCCATCTGCTCAAGGACTGACCAGGCCCCGTTCACTAGCAAGTACTCCGGGAGGGTCTATCGTTGTTACCAGTAAAGACCCTGAATTACACTGCACCGTCTCTGAGTGGTTCCTGCTACCCCCATCATCCATCTGCTGCCCTGAGGCCATACCCCTCCCGTTGGGGGTTATACCATCTACGCTGCACCATCCATCCACCGGCCTCAGTGGACTGTCCTGCAGCGGCAGCTCCATAGCTGCATTCAACGGGTGGCGTAGTCGTCCTACATCTACCGCTGTTACATCGCCGCTCAGTTTGACTCCCTGGGCACGCACCGGGTCACCGCCACGAGACTACAACCCTCAAGAGATCCGGCTCCGGGTAAGCTCCCGTGTGCGCAACACAGCGCGACACAGGCCCAGGGGCGTGTCACATACGCCATCCTGTCGACCTCCTCTATCCACTTCACACAAGCAGAAACGGCTCCAGTGGGCCAAACATTACATGAAGACTGATTTCAAAACAGTTTTGTTCACGGAGGAGTGCCGTGCAGCGCTCGATGGTCCAGATGGATGGAGTGGAGGATGGCTGGTTGATGGACACCCCACGCAAACACGGCTACAGCGCCAACAAGGAGGAGGTGGAGTAATGTTTTGGGCTGGAATCATGGGGAGAGAGATTGTCGGCCCCTTTAGGATCCCTGAAGGCGCTAAAGATGAACTCCATAATGTATGTGGATTTTCTCAAACAGCACTTCCTGCCATGGTTCAAGAAGAAGAACCGTGTATTTCACAGCAAGATCATTTTTCTGCATGATAATGCACCATCTCATGCTGCACATAAAACATCTGCATCTCTGGCTGATATGGGCATAAAAGGGGACAAACTTATGGTGTGACCCCCATGCTCCCCTGACCTCTACCCCATTCAGAACCTTTGGAGCATCATTAAAAGGAGTGTCTATGATGGCGGGAGGCAGTTCACATCTAAGCAACAGCTCTGGGAGGGTATTCTGTCCTCATGCAAAACAATTGAAGCAGAAACCATCCAAAACCTGACAAATTCAATGGACGAGAGAGTTCAGAAGCTCCTTTCGAACAAGGGGTCCTATGTGAAAATGTAACATCACCTAGAATAAAGTTTTGAGTTGAAAATTGTTTTATTTCAGTTTCTAACAACCTGCTAATGCTTATAATTTCAAAAATGACCATTTTTTTGGTCTTTATTAAAATGAAAAGGTTGATCGAAAAGTTTGGGGGATCTAAGAGTGTGGCAACCCAGTAGTCATGATTACTTCGAATTCTGACAATATGAGGGTCATGCTGCAGGTAGTGCAGCAAGAAGGCACTTATGTGTCTTGCGCATCTCGGAGCCCCAAAATTATTTTCCGGGCTAGATGCAGCTAAAAATTATTTTTAATTTTAAATCTGGTGAAGCTTTAGTATAGATGGCCTAATAGGATCAGTGCTGCACACTGCTACAAAGCCCAAATTATTTTCCAGTCAAGATACAGATAAACATGATTAGTAATTTGAAAGCTTAAAACGGTTGGTAGGGTGATTTTAACCAATC
Organism: Phyllobates terribilis; assembly: GCF_046119375.1. Lineage (NCBI taxonomy): Eukaryota > Metazoa > Chordata > Amphibia > Anura > Dendrobatidae > Phyllobates > Phyllobates terribilis. Next base: position 745,580,193 of record NW_027362764.1, on the reverse strand, counting down.
ATCAAGCTTTTACTCTCCCCAGGATGACACAGGGGTAGAAAAGTCGTTTCGGATCCATGATTTGTTCATCTTTATGAACGTGAGTCTGTCTACATTATCAGTGGAGAGCCGCGTGCGCTTATCTGTCAGCACACCACCAGCAGCGCTGAACACACGTTCAGACAGAACGCTGGCTGCGGGGCATGACAAGATCTCCAAGGCGTAAGTGGCTAGCTCCGGCCATTTATCCAGATTGGAAGCCCAAAAAGAGCAAGGGTCCAGTGACACAGTCGTGGCTTCAATGTTTACTTGGAGATACTCCTGTACCATCGTCTCTAGGCGTTGACTATGTGTCAGACTTCTTGTCTCCTGTGGCCTTGCAAAGGATGGGCTAAAAAAGTGGTGAAATGATTCCGCAAAATTGATGTTACCAGCAGATACTGTGGTTCTGTTACGGTTTGAGTGCTGAACACTTGACGGTCCCACGGTTGGCAAGTTGGAACTGTGAGATTCACTACGTGCACCACTGGTATTTTGTGGAAAAGCACATGTAAGATTCTGCAACAGTCTCTGCTGATACTCCTGCATGCGTGCATCCCTTTCTATGGCAGGAATAATTTCTGCAAAATTACTTTTGTACCGGGGATCTAACAGTGTGGCAACCCAGTAGTCAGGATTATTTCTAATTCTCACAATTCGAGGGTCATGTTGCAGGTAGTGCAGCAAGAAGGCACTCATGTGTGTTGCGCATCCAGGAGCACCAAGTCCCTGTTGTGTTGGTGGCGAGGTAACAATCATGCTTCCTTCCTCTGTCCTCTCCCCCCAACCTCGCACAACAGAAATGTGATCAAGGTCTCCCTCATCTGATGAGTCTTCCATCAGTTCGTCCTCCACTTCTTCCTGGGCTCCTGCACCTTCCTCACTAGTTTGGCTGCTACCATGCGCCCTGGTAAAACCATCTCCCCCACCCTCACATGCCTGCCGCCTTGGTGCTGCCGACCGTCTGGACCTTGCAGATGTTAGCCCTTCCGCATACAACTCCTCCTCCTCTACTTCCTCCACCTCCTCTTGTGCCACCACCTGACTCCGAATTCTGTTTAACATGTGCTCCAGCATGTAAATCACCGGAATAGTCATGCTGATAATGGCATCGTCAGCACTAAACATCTTCGTCGCCATTTCAAAACTGTGCAGAAGGGTGCATAGGTCCCTGATCTGAGACCACTCCTCCAGCGTGATTTGCCCCACCTCTGAATCTCGTTGGCCCAGGCTATACGTCAGAACGTATTGCACCAGGGCTTGTCGGTGCTGCCACAGTCGCTGCAACATGTGCAGAGTTGAATTCCACCGGGTAGGCACATCGCATTTTAGCCGGTGAAGTGGCAGGCCCAACGACTTCTGTAGAGATGTAAGTCGCTGAGCTGCGGGATGCGAATGGCGGAAGTGAGCACACAGCGCCAGTGCCCTCTGCAGAAGGCCATCTAGTCTGGGATAGTGGGCTAAAAATTGCTGGACAACCAGGTTCAACACGTGAGCCATACAAGGCACGTGTGTGACATTGCCCCGGCGAAGGGCCGCACCCAGGTTTGCAGCATTGTCGCACACGGCCTTCCCTGGTTTCAGGTCCAGTGGAGACAACCATTCATGAAATTGGTTCTCCAGAGCTGACCACAACTCCTCAGCTGTGTGACTCACATTTCCCAGACATTTCAATGTAAAAACCGCCTGATGACGTTGAGCCCTACTGCCAGCATAGTAAGGAGGTGTGCAGGATCCCTTCTGCGCAGTTAGAAAGCTTGTGGCATGACCAGACAGGCTTTGGGTGCAGGTGGAAGACCGAGTGGAGGTTGAGGAGGCAGAAGCAGTGGAGGAACTTTGACATAAAGAGGATTAACGCACAACTCGTGGGGACGGCAAGAATTGGACAGCAGCCCCTTGTCCTGCTGTCACCATAGTTACCCAGTGCCCAGTCAGCGACATCTAACGCCCCTGTCCATGCCTACTCGTCCAAGTGTCTGTGGTGAAATGCACCCTGTCACACACAGAGTTTCTCAAAGAAGCGGTGATGTTGTGTGCGACATGCTGGTGGAGTGCAGGCACACCTTTCTTTGAGAAGTAGTGCCGACTGGGCATCTGGTACTGGGGCACTGCGACGGACATAAGGTCTCAAAAATCCTCTGTGTCCACCAGGCGGAAAGGCAGCATTTCTGTAGCCAAGAGCTTGCAGATGGTGAAATTCAACCTCTTAGCTTTCTCATGGCTAGGAGGAAATGGTCTTTTACTTGTCCACATCTGAGGGACCGAGGGCTGGCTATTGTGCTTAGACGGGGTTGATAAGGGTGTCCCCGGCAAACTGCCGGTCTGTGAGGAAGATGCAGGCGGACATGTTAGGTTGCCTTGATCCAAAGGTGGTGCTATCGATGTCGGACAGCGCTCAACACCAGCTGGTGTTCCCACTTCCAAAGAAAATGATGACCTGCCAATCACGCTGGCTGTTGCGGGTAAAGAGGTGGCAGGTCTGCGCCCCAAAACAGGTGTGACTGCTGTCCCCCCAGTCACAGAGGATGAAGAGGCCGCGGATGCACAAGATATGGCAGACGGTGGTTGGCCCGGCCGGCTAGGCCGCATTGTAGCACACTGAGCTTCCCACTGCAACTTATGCTTCATGTCCATGTGCCGGTTCATGCATGAAGTACTCAAACTATGTATTTTTTGGCCTCTACTTAGCTTTTGCTGACAAATGTTACAGATAACACGAGTTGGGTCATCTTTATCGATCTGAAAAAATGCCCAGGCTATGCAAGGCTTAGCACCCATGCGACCTGAAGAGCCACCACGACTTGTGGTGAGAGGCAGAGTTGTGTTTGAGGATGCAGTTGTTGACGTGCTTCCAGTACTACGTCTCTGTCCAGGAAGGCGCAACCTGACCTCGTCGTCACTAGCATCTTCCTCCACCTCCTCTGCTGACCTCATCTCTTGGCTGACTGTGGGTTGACAGTAAGTGGGATCTCCAACCTCATCATCATCACCCTGTGTGTTATCACACCCGTCGTCCTCAGAGCCAACCTGTTCCTGCCCTGACAAAAAACTAAAGTTGTCGCTCCAATCAGGTATTTGAGTCTTATCATCGTCTTCCTCATTGTCTCCACCAACAGGAGTTACAGTTTGGGAATGAGGGTCTACATTATGGTCAGAACCTTCTGCGTCTGGTCCTGGATCCGACTCATAAAGATTCTGGGCATCAGTGCAGATCATTTCCTCGTCTGGATTCACAGAAGCGCTGGAGTCGACCTCTGATTCCCAGGCTATAGTATGAGTAAACAGCTCTGCAAACTCAACCATCTGTTCTACCTCATACTCAGACGGGCAGCTGGAGATTTGGGAGCTGTGAGGAAGCAAGTGCGATTTGGGTGACACCTTTGAGGACTGGAGTATTTGTGATGTTGAAGTTGATGTGGAGGAGAGCCCACTTAAAGGAGCACTTGATATCCGTTGAAGCACCTGCTGTTTTTGTGCCTCATCTGGAATTTGTAGCGATTGGCGTGGCCGTAAGAAAGGGATCTTATCACATTGTCCGCTAAAAGAAGTAGACATTTTAGTTTGGCTGGAAGATGGTCTTTCTTCTGCAGATGTTACTGTTGCTTTAACACCTACCCCACGGACACAACCTTTTTTCCCCTTCCCAACACGCCTATTCCCCTTTCCACCAGCAGCAGGCCTTTTTCCACTCATTTTGGTGGTTAAATAATTCACAACTCTGGAGTTGTTTGCACAAAAAAACAATGGATGGTAACCGAGCAGAGCTGAGTGGCCAAACTGTGGTATTAGGCCAAAACTATTGGCTGGGTTAGATGCAGAAAAAAATTATATTCAATTTGCAACCTGATGGAGGTCAGTATAGATGGACTAATACAACAAGTCCCACACACAGCTAGAAGCCCAATATTTTTTCAGAGGTAGATGCAGAAAAAATTATATTCAGTTTGCAACCTGATGGAGGTCAGTATAGATGGATTAATAGAACAAGACCCACACACAGCTAGAAGCCCAATATTTTTTCAGAGGTAGATGCAGAAAAAAATATATTCAGTTTGCAACCTGATGGAGGTCAGTATAGGTGGACTAATAGAACAAGTCCCACACACTGTTAGAAGGCCAAATATTTTTTCAGAGCTAGATGCAGAAAAAAATTATATTCAGTTTGCAACCTGATGGAGGTCAGTATAGATGGATTAATAGAACAAGACCCACACACAGCTAGAAGCCCAACATTTTTTCAGAGCTAGATGCAGAAAAAAATTATATTCAGTTTGCAACCTGATGGAGGTCAGTATAGATGGATTAATAGAACAAGACCCACACACAGCTAGAAGCCCAATATTTTTTCAGAGCTAGATGCAGAAAAAAATTATATTCAGTTTGCAACCTGATGGAGGTCAGTATAGATGGATTAATAGCACAAGACCCACACACAGCTAGAAGCCCAATATTTTTTCAGAGCTAGATGCAGAAAAAAATTATATTCAGCTTGCAACCTGATGGAGGTCAGTATAGATGGATTAATAGAACAAGACCCACACACAGCTAGAAGCCCAATATTTTTTCAGAGCTAGATGCAGAAAAAAATTATATTCAGTTTGCAACCTGATGGAGGTCAGTATAGATCGATTAATAGAACAAGACCCACACACAGCTAGAAGCCCAATATTTTTTCAGAGCTAGATGCAGAAAAAAATTATATTCAGTTTGCAACCTGATGGAGGTCAGTATAGATGGATTAATAGAACAAGACCCACACACAGCTAGAAGCCCAATATTTTTTCAGAGCTAGATGCAGAAAAAAATTATATTCAGTTTGCAACCTGATGGAGGTCAGTATAGATGGATTAATAGAACAAGACCCACACACAGCTAGAAGCCCAATATTTTTTCAGAGCTAGATGCAGAAAAAAATTATATTCAGTTTGCAACCTGATGGAGGTCAGTATAGATGGATTAATAGAACAAGACCCACACACAGCTAGAAGCCCAATATTTTTTCAGAGCTAGATGCAAAAAAAAATTATATTCAGTTTGCAACCTGATGGAGGTCAGTATAGATGGATTAATAGAACAAGACCCACACACAGCTAGAAGCCCAATATTTTTTCAGAGCTAGATGCAGAAAAAAATTATATTCAGTTTGCAACCTGATGGAGGTCAGTATAGATGGATTAATAGAACAAGACCCACACACAGCTAGAAGCCCAATATTTTTTCAGAGGTAGATGCAGAAAAAAATATATTCAGTTTGCAACCTGATGGAGGTCAGTATAGATGGACTAATACAACAAGTCCCACACACAGCTAGAAGCCCAATATTTTTTCAGAGGTAGATGCAGAAAAAAATATATTCAGTTTGCAATCTGATGGAGGTCAGTATAGGTGGACTAATAGAACAAGTCCCACACACTGCTAGAAGGCCAAATATTTTTTCAGAGCTAGATGCAGAAAAAAATTATATTCAGTTTGCAACCTGATGGAGGTCAGTATAGATGGATTAATAGAACAAGACCCACACACAGCTAGAAGCCCAATATTTTTTCAGAGCTAGATGCAGAAAAAAATTATATTCAGTTTGCAACCTGATGGAGGTCAGTATAGATGGATTAATAGAACAAGACCCACACACAGCTAGAAGCCCAATATTTTTTCAGAGCTAGATGCAGAAAAAAATTAGATTCAGTTTGCAACCTGATGGAGGTCAGTATAGATGGACTAATAGAATGATGCTATGCCCAAGACAGGCTTTGCTAGATTCAGCCAAATGCTGTGAAAAAAACTTGCACAGCACTGGCACAGACCCGCCTGGCAAAAACTGATATGAATTGATGTAACCTAGTCCTGAAAAGGACTCCAATTACAATTAGTCTTTACTCCCAAAACCTATCTATTTAAGAGCACAGACCTGCCTGATAAAAGTCGTAGGAAATGCTGTAACCTAGTCCTTAAAAGGACTGCAATCACAACTATTCCCTACTCCCAAGCTATCTGTATATTTGTGCGAAAATTGGCTTGAAATTAACAAGGTATAGCGCACACAGCAACAGCGGTGCCGTCTAACACGCAGCTGCAGCAGTGAGAAAATGGTGGCGACGGGGAAAATGGCTTGGTCTTATAGGGCAAGGACATGTGACATACACTGCCAATGACACATGCCCTTGCTTGTGTGAAAAAAAACACTTCGCTCCGTGTGTGCGCTGCTGATAGGCTGACAGATTGCACCTCCCCACTGTAAATGCGGGAAAGAGAAAAAAAAATGGAGATCTTCATTGTTCCTGCAGAGATCCATCCCCTGCCCCTCCCCCCACCCCGCTGTACACTCAAACTGCGTATTAACATTAATTTTCATCATTACTGAGAAAAAATCCAGTTATGATTTTGGTGCACGAACAGTTATCGAACATAACCTCGAACAGCCGAATTTTTCTCAAATTGTTCGTGTTCGCCGAACGGCTCGAACACCGCCCAAAACAGCTCGAATTTGAGATTGGCGAACAGTTCGAGTAGAACAACGCTCATCTCTAGTCTTCAGGTCATACTATGAACATTAAAAATGTGGCTGTATGGCAGACATCTGACACTAGCCTATGGAAAAGAGTAGCAAGGTATAACAATTATTTTGAAGGTTGTTTTTGGATCTTCCAAAGAAGTCTTTCATAGATACCAACATCTCTTACATCTTAATGTTCTGTTACCCAATGTGTCCAATATTTCGGAGTGTTCCTACATACTTGCATTTCAGTATGCTCCCGCATTCCTATTACGTATTATTCCTTCAGTTTATGGACCTGCAGCGCTTACGTAATTGTGAATTATCTGCTTTATGACCACCTGGATAACTTGTCGTGAAGGTGACTCAAGTATCCATACATGGTCAGAGTGTAGACAGCCATCAAGCCCAGCTGACATTGAGAGCTGCCAGGGTCAATTTATTCTGAAGCTTCTACCCCAGAACACAAGATGTAAAATATAAGCTATGTGTGCACTTTAAGATGTTTTAAATCTCAAAACATTACACATAGCCCGTCGACATTTATTATTGTAGGATATTACATAAGTGGTCACATCATTTGTGCCATGCTCTACCATCGTGAAGTCACATCGTACAACTGAGTCATACTTTGAGTAAATAGACCACTGGAAATTTTAGCTGACTAATGCATTTATACAGGTGAGACTGAAGCCAAGACCATACATCACTGTCCACGTGATGACAGAGAGAGGGTCGATGCAATGGTAATCAGAACACAACGGTAGATACTCAACACTTGTGCTATGTTCTCAGCAGATGTCAGTAATATGGTCCACCTAACCAGGAGACCTTGACTAAAGATCAACACAGATGTAAGTACATGAGTCATCATCTCGGATTCCAAGAATTGTACTTAACGAGTACTGGGGGATTTTCAAAGACTCGATTATATCCATAAACGATGCCCATTTCCAAACATGCACCAAAGAATCTATAGGAAAAAACTGCAGATATATCCACTCATCGTGAAGGAGTCCAGTTTCTTACAATTCAAATTAAATGCTTTATTACAACTCACCTCGACAGGCTGCAATTCCCATCCAGATCACTGGGCAGTCACATATAGACACATATAGCATATACATCTCCAAAGTATTTTTTTCAAGACTGGTCATCTCATGCCTCCCATTTCGGACTATGTCAAACAAAGTGGAAAGGTGAAAAAGGACACATGACGTATATGTTCCTGCCATGGTTATGCTATCAGCAGGGTTGAGTATGTGCCAGTGTGCTGCACAGCTATAGTTCTATGACTACATGTTCAAAAGTTAAGTTTTGTGATCCGTGGAAAGTGACATTTTATTCTTTCCACCTCATATCAACATGTGTCCTTTAATCTTCACCGGTGACACATGGCAATAATTAGTCTGTGGCTTTTTTTTTCTTCGTAGACATCATCCGCACAAATGATATAAATGTGTAAATGATAGAAAGATCGCCGAAACATATGTGCAGTGGAAAAGGAGCCTCTCCGAGAATCTGAGGTTGGCCAAATATGACAGTGAAGATTTCTTAAAGAACTTGGCTTGTGCTATGGAACTAATTATATTTGTTATCGAACTGTTCATATCTGGACTGGCTTTTAGAGATCTGTTAGAAAACTGTGGGTTCTATTTAGGGATGTGTCATATGGATGTCCTCCAATTTTTTTAGCAAAAATGCTTAATAAAAATTATGAGGCTAAAAACATATTTATGAACCCTTGCTCTTTTTTTCCCAACCTGCAGAGAGTGATTCGTTACAGTTGATGATATTTGCCATATAACGTTATAGAGAATTGGTTTTATGCCATTATCGGTTTTAATAATATATAAACTGTATATATACTGTACATACACTACCATTCAAAAGTTTGGGGTCATTTAGAAATGTCATTATTTTTTAAAGAAAAGCACATTTTTTTCAATGAAGCTAACATTAAATGAATCAGAAATACACTCTATACATTATTAATGTGGTAAATGACTATTCTAGCTGCAAACATCTTGTTTTTATTGCAATATCTACATAGGTGCATATAGGCCCATTTCCAACAACCACCACTCCAGTGTTTTAATGGTATATTGTGTTTGCTAACTGTGTAAGAAGGCTAATGGATGTTTAGAAAACCCTAGAAAACCCTTGCACAAGTATGTTAGCCCAGCTGAAAACGGTTTGGCTGATTTAAGAAGCTATAAAATTGACCTTCCTTTGAGCTAGTTGAGAATCTGGAGCATTACATTTGTTTGTTCTATGAAACTCTCAAAGTGGCCAGAAAAGAGAACTTTCATGTGAAACTCAACAGTCTATTCTTGTTCTTAGAAATGAAGGCTATTCCATGCGAGAAGTTGCCACGAAAATGAAGATTTCCTACAATGGTGTATACTACTCCCTTCAGAGGAGAGCACAAACAGGCTCTAACCAGAGTAGAAAGAGAAGTGGGAGGCCCCGCTGCACAACTGAGCAACAAGACATGTACATTAGAGTCTCTAGTTTGAGAAATCGACGCCTCACAGCTCCTCAACTGGCAGCTTCATTAAATAGTACACGCAAAACGCCAGTGACAACGTCTACAGTGAAGAGGCAACTCGGGGATGCTGGCCTTCAGGGCAAAGTGGCAAAGAAAAAGCTATATCTGAGACTGGCTAATAAAAGGAAAAGATGAATATGGGCAAAAGAACACAGACATTGGACAGAGGAAGAATGGAAAAAAGTTTTATGGTCAGACGAATCAAAGTTTGAGGTGTTTGGATCACACAGAAGAACATTTGTGAGACGTAAAACAACTGAAAAGATGCTGGAAGAGTGCCTGACGCCATCTGTCAAGCATGGTGGAGGTAATGTGATGGTCTGGGGTTGCTTTGGTGTTGGTAAAGTGGGAGATTTGTACAAGGTAAATGGGATTTTGAATAAGGAATGCTATCACTCCATTTTGCAATGCCATTCCATACCCTGTGGACAGCGCTTGATTAGAGCCAATTTCATCCTACAACAGGACAATGACCCAAAGCACACCTCCAAATTATGCATGAACTATTTAGGGAAGAAGCAGGCAGCTGGTATTCTATCTGTAATGGAGTGGCCAGCGCAGTCACCAGATCTCAACCCCATTGAGCTGTTGTGGGAGCAGCTTGACCGTATGGCACGCAAAAAGTTCCCATCAAGCCAATCCAACTTGTGGGAGGGGCTTCAGGAAGCATGGGGTGAAATTTCTCAAGATTACCTCAGCAAATTAACAGCTAGAATGCCAAAGGTCTGCAATGCTGGAATTGCTGCAAAGGAGCATTCTGTGACGAAAGCAAAGTTTGAAGGAGAAAATTATTCTTTCAAATAAAAATCATTATTTCTAACCTTGTCAATGTCTGGACTATATTTTCTAATCATTTTGCAACTCATTTGATAAATAAAAGTATGAGTTTTCATGGAAAACACAAAATTGTCTGGGTGACCCCAAACTTTTGAGCAGTAATGAATATATATATACAGTTATATGAAAAACTTTGGGCACCCCTATTAATCTTAAGCTTAATGTTTTATAAAAATTGGTGTTTTTGCAACAGCTATTTCAGTTTGATATATGTAATAACTGTTGGACACAGTAATGTTTCTGCCTTGAAATGAGGTTTATTGTACTAACAGAAAATGTGCAATCTGCTTTCAAACAAAATTTGACAGGTGCATAAGTATGGGCACCTCACCAGAAAAGTGACATTAATATTTAGTAGATCCTCCTTTTGCAAAAATAACAGCCTCTAGTCGCTTCCTGTAGCTTTTAATGAGTTCCTGGATCCTGGATGAAGGTATTTTTGACCATTCCTCTTTACAAAACAATTCCAGTTCAGTTAAGTTTGATGGTCGCCGAGCATGGACAGCCCTCTTCAAATGATCCCACAGATGTTCAATGATATTCAGGTCTGGGGACAGGGATGGCCATTCCAGAACATTGTAATTGTTCCTCTGCATGAATGCCTGAGTAGATTTGGAGCGGTGTTTTGGATCATTGTCTTGCTGAAAGATCCATCCCCTGCGTAACTTCAACTTTATCACTGATTCTTGAACATTATTGTCAAGAATCTGCTGATACTGAGTGGAATCCATGCATCCCTCAACTTTAACAAGATTCCCGGTGCCGGCATTGGCCACACAGCCACAAAACATGATGGAACCTCCACCAAATTTTACTGTGGGTAGCAAGTGTTTTTCTTGGAATGCTGTGTTTTTTTGCCGCCATGCATAACGCCTTTTTGCATGACCAAACAACTCAATCTTGGTTTCATCAGTCCACAGGACCTTCTTCCAAAAAGAAATTGGCTTCTCCAAATGTGCTTTTGCATACCTCAGCCGACTCTGTTTGTGGCGTGCTTGCAGAAACGGCTTCTTTCGCATCACTCTCCCATACAGCTTCTCCTTGTGCAAAGTGCGTTGTATAGTTGACCGATGCACAGTGACACCATCTGCAGCAAGTTGATACTGCAGCTCTCTGGAGATGGTCTGAGGATTGTCCTTGATTGATCTCACCATTCTTCTTCTCTGCCTTTCTGATGTTTTTCTTCGCCTGCCACTTCTGGCCTTAACAAGAACTGTCCCTGTGCTCTTCCATTTCCTTACTATGTTCCTCACAGTGGAAACTGACAGGTTAAATCTCTGAGACAGCTTTTTGTATCCTTCCCCTGAACAACTATGTTGAATAATCTTTGTTTTCAGATCATTTGACAGTTGTTTTGAGGAGCCCATGATGCCACTCTTCAGAGGAGATTCAAACAGGAGAACAACTTGCAAGTGGCCACTTTAAGTAGCTTTTCTCATGATTGCATACACCTGGCTATGAAGTTCAAAGCTCAATGAGGTTACAAAACCAAAAAAAGTGCTTTAGTAAGTCAGTAAAAAGTAGGTAGGAGTATTTAAAACAAGAAAATGATAAGGGTGCCCATACTTATGCACCTGTCAAATTTTGTTTGACTGCAGATTGCACATTTTCTGTTAGTACAATAAACCTCATTTCAAGGCAGAAACATTACTGTGTCCAACAGTTATTACATATATCAAACTGAAATAGCTGTTGCAAAAACACCAATTTTTATAAAACATTAAGCTTAAGATTAATAGGGGTGCCCAAACTTTTTCATATAACTGTATTGTTAGAGATAACAGCCAGGGGGGTCACACAGATCTACCTGCTATTACCACTTTGTCACAGATGACACCATTGAAATCGCACAGGTCCCACCTCTGTTAACAGTTTGTCAGGGGAACGCAACTCCGCTGCCTCCAATCGTCATAATAATTAAGCAATTGACTGATGAGTGATGGACAAGGCCATAGCTGCTTCCAGTACTAGGCCCATACATCTCCAATTCCAATGCAGTCACTGCCAGCTTCACATTAACACAAAAAACAAACCACTGCTAGCTGCCACCACCAATCGTTTATACAGGCCGATTGGACACCTGTTACAGGTAGCGTATGGCTTCTGGGGAGCGGTTTACAAAGCAAAAGGAACAGAGCTATTCAATTTTATTTATTTAATCCAGAAAGGTAGGCAGTGTACAAAGATGTTACAAAATTGTAGCAAAACTATACGATATATTCAATTATTTGATTTAAAAAGTAATAATGAAAGAAAATTATTCAACCTGATGTTACGGAAATGGCTCAGAGCTTAGTGGAGGGAAGCACTCTTTTTGGGAAAATGGAACACTCCCACAGCGAACTATGACTTCTAGAATGAACAAAGACAGAGACCCAAACTTTAATTTTTATTAGCTCAATGCTACGCCCATATACCCCACCCTTGATGACCTCACATGGGAGCTGGTTGTGGGTTGTGCCAAGTCCTTAAGAATTCCATAAGATCCCCAACATACAAGATATTTTTGCCCCTGGAGGTCCCAGGCGGTAGATATTGTTGTCATGTTTCTTATTGCGATTTTATCTGTCTATAGAGATAAAACGTGGCCTGTATAGCACCATCCATCGGACTGTTATTAAGTTGGAGGGGTTAGAATAGCCTTATAGTGATGTGAATGAATGCGTTATGTCCGTCTCTTTGCTATGATGCCAAAAAAATATCTCCCAAAAATATCGGATTAATGCAAAACCCCAATATTTATCACTGACCACTTTCTCCAAAACGTAAGAAGATTCTTTGCTGAGAGGAAGCCCTATCCCTGAGAAAGGTACTTCTCTGCTTCGGCATAAACAGATCTCAAAGTTGTCTTCTTCCCAGTAAATTTTCCTGCTGTAATTATCTGGTCAGTGCAGCAGGCCCCTACTTCAATGCAGGTTGAAGAATTAGCACTAGTGATGAGTGAACGTGCTCGGTACTCACGCGAGCATCACTGTGTTCAACAAGCTTGGCACTAGGTGAGTATATCCGGGTTGCTCGGGCGGGAACTCGGGTCCCCTCTCTGCAAGTTTGGCACTCTTTAGAGAGCCAATGAACATGCAGGGATTGCCTGCCATGCACTGTAATTCCGTAGCCAAGTTGTTTGTGGGCTTTACAGTGATTGGCTGGCCGCACAGCATCATCAGGTCGATATAAGACCTGGCACCGCTATGTCACAGTCTACCCCTTAACCAGAGTAGGGAGAGGTGCTTCTGAGTCAGGGAGAGATTTGCTTGTTTATAGTTAGTATAGGTATTCCACAATATATATATATACATATATATATCCAACTGAACTAACAGTCCTTCTGAGGACTAATCCAGCTGAATATATTCAGTGGTGATAGCAGGAGTTAGGCAGGCAGGCAGTGTATGTGGCAGACTGCAGTGCATGATACAACACAAAAGGGTCCATTGAACGTCCTGTTAGTATAGGTATTCCACAAAATACATACATATATCCATCTGAACTAACAGTCCTTCTGAGGACT